>NC_140303.1:8062978-9492209 GCF_964211825.1 Aythya ferina
ATAGTTAAGTTACTGTTTTTCATAGCATGGTTACAAATCAAGAAGGAAGAAAAGAGTTACTACAGATGGACATAGACTTTTTTACAGATGTTTTATAAATTGTTTAGTTTTCTAATTACCACCACGGCACTCTTGTGCAGTAGTTTCAGTAAATGATTTGTCTGAAGTTCCACAATGAATTGTGGTCTGTATGTTTAGATGGACATAAGCTCCCTAGGAAGCCAAAACTACTAAGCGGGAAAAGATTAAATATGAGCTCCCCTGTGAGCCCTTTTTGCACTTAACTTCCAGATGTACAAATCTGCATTTTTCAGGTCAAGTTTCTTCAAGAAATTTGGCTGTGAAAGCAGTAGCACCTAAAGTTTGGCAACTCTTATTGATTCTCACCACTTCTTTGATAAGGCTACAAAATCTTTGCTTAGAGAACCGCCCTTATCATCTTTCTTCTGTTTCATTTTGGAAAAGTAGCAGCTTACAGGGCAAGAAAAATCTGACCTAATAGCATCCAAAATATTCAGGGAAGAACTGTTGAAGCAGAGAAATTGCACAGGTTCAACGGTTTTATAGCTTTCCCACTAAAGCTAAGTTTTTGTAGGAAAACACAGGGTACATAAAACAATCAACAGAGGTAAGCTAACACCTCCCATTGCCTGAGTGCAACTCCAGCCATTGTCTTTACTGTTTTTCTCTCTGTAGCGCTGGATCTCCTGTTACCTCCCTTTTCTTGAAGGCTAACTACTTTGCTGAAGGTGTTACCAGAGCAAATACTTGGTGACATCAACGCACCACCTTGTGGTTGCAATACAAATGATTCCTGGACATGAAGGACATTTTCCAGAATGTCACGCTTTAGTTTACCTTAAGTAGCACATTCATAAGGATGTTTTCCAAAATGTACTTCATAGTCTAAAAATCACAGAAAAAAAAAATCAATGGAATCTAGATTTCTACACCAAAAGTTGCCAAGAGGCTTAGGTGGGACTTAGTTGCCTCACTGCAATTTTCTGTGTCTAAGGTAAGAGGAGGACTTTCATTATTATAGTTGAAGAAGGGTCTGGACCCTGTGTCCTTATTTCTTACCACAACTACTACCTTAACCACAAAAATACTAAAAATATTTAGCATTTTCCAAAGATGAAGTATTTAATAAGCATTTTGTTTTTTAGAATGTAACATTGCTTTTAGAAACAACAGGGGAGGATTTTCTTTATCCTACAATAAAGTCCAACATACAGCATTTTAACGAGGTGTTTGCACTGCAGTATGTCACTGTGCATAAAATGGGGAATGCAATTGCAGAGAGTGCGAAGCTGCCTCGTCTTTATGACAGCAATGCAGGGGGTACCACCAAGGTCACCTTAAATAGCATGCCCATGAGCCCAACCACTGAATAGCCAGTTAGCTATAGAATCCAACTGCAATGGAAAAGATTTTGCTCTGTTACTCAGATGGTTCCTTAGAAATAATAGTGACTTTCTACACAACGTAATGCGTACTGGATTTTGATTCGTAATCTCAGTTTTAGTATAAGAAAAACATTACTATGAGTTAACAGATTTTAGAGAATACAACTATATCTCTTTTTAAAGAAAAATCACATACCTTAATAAATTATAAATATTGGGGAAAATAAATAAATAAATAAATAACAGCTTACCCAGAAATACTTTGGTGAATGCAATTTCAATAACTAACATGGTAATAGTTGATTTCACAGATCAGCTTAAAATAGTAAATCAGAATTGGTTGGTTTTATGATTAGTTGCATTTTTCCAAAAGCATTAATACACTATATTAATCCAATAAAAAGAAATAGACAATTTATGTTTCACGTAAAAGTGTAAGAGTGAAAATAAGCATGTCAGAAAAAAGTCACTTTCGTTATGTTTTCGAGCTTCTGTCTTTCAAGGTTTCCAATCTGTTTTGTCCAGTTGTTTTCACAGAGATGGTACAGAATGGAGGTCAATCAGCAATTTTAGTTGTTGGTAAAAGCTTTAAATGGATAGCTACTTTAAATTAACATCTGCCATAGATAAAGTATCTCTGACTTAAAAGAAGTACATGCTCTAATAGGACAAAGTGATGATCATCTTCATGGTTTAGTTAATAACACAGATAAAAAGGCTTATAAAAGTTATTTATATTGTAGTGTGTTCAGGTGAAACCACTAAGAAGAATGTAATTTCCTCTGCCTGTGACTCCTTGGGCCAATAATATCAACTTTCTTTGAAAGTTTAGCAGGTTTGTTGTTGTCTTGAAAAATGCCATGATTTTCTCTTCTAAGTGTGCAAAATGGAGTTTAACATGTTAGTGGGATATAAGCCACTTTTTTTTTTTTTTTAAAACAGAATGAACTCCATGTCAAATCGTAAGTGTGTTGGTATACTGTGGTGGTTTTAGTGATGTGAGATGTGGAGAGGTTTTATCTCCACGGACTTTGAAAACATACTCGCATAATATATATCCCATAACTTCTTACTTTATTAATCAACTGAGAAACCCTAGTGTTACGCAGAGACTGACAATACGTTAGTTGACTTGCAGCCGTCACCATGTAGAGGAGGCTGAGGGGAGACCTCATCGCAGTCTACAACTTCCTTGTAAGGGGTTGTCAAGAGGCAGGAGACCTTTTCTCCATTAACACCAGTGACAGGACCCGCGGGAACGGGGTTAAGCTGAGGCAGGGGAAATTTAGGCTGGACGTCAGGAGGGGGTTCTTCACAGAGAGGGTGGTTGCACACTGGAACAGGCTCCCCAGGGAAGTGGTCACTGCACCGAGCCTGTCTGAATTTAAGAAGAGATTGGACTGTGAACTTAGGCACATGGTCTGAACTTCTGGGTAGACCTGTGCGGTGTCGAGAGTTGGACTTGATGATCCTTAAGGGTCCCTTCCAACTCAGGATATTCTATGATTCTATGATTCTATGTATACTTTTGGGCATTGTCTTTAATCTTTACGATAATCTCTTCTTTGTTGCAGTCTGTAGAACTGTCTTTTCCTGAAATCAGACTGAAATCATAATGGTGTTTGGGTGTTAAATCTACCTTACAACATCAGATCAGAAAATTATTCCATACTCGCTTTTGAAATTTAAAGATTAAATTCTGAGACAAGTGAAAAATAACAAGTACTAACAGTACTGAGGGCAGGGGTGAAAACAATAGGGGAGGATATAAAATTTAATTTGTAAATATTATATTATTTGCTTTTACTTTAAAGCAGATTCACGCATGTAGGAAAGGTCAGATAACTGGTTTTGAAACTTTTGTCAGTAAATTTGTAACCTGTGAATTTGGTCAAAATAGCAGGCAAACCCAAAACAAAATTAGACCTTATGAGAAAAAGTGCAGGATAAAATCATGTTTTCCAGAACTCATTTTGAGGAACCTTTCTTCTATGTGTTCATTAACTTACCACATGCTGACAAATGAATAAGAACAACAGCAATGCATAAAGAACTTTTTTCATGCTGTGCCTACAATAAAGACATAACAATTTTACTTGGAAAGTTTTCTAGTTTCAGCTGTTATCTATGCTAGATGTCTGTTTTGGTGGCATTCACATTAAAGTAGGTATTTTCTATCAAGTAGATTTCACATGTTCCACTTAATCATCTCCATCCTCAGGTTCTCATTATGATTTTATGAGACCAATGGGACTATTTAAGCTAACCACAAGTTTTCTAAAAGTATTACACAAAATTCTAAATTATTTCTCTGATATCCCACTATATTTCTATGTATACTTACAAAACGTAAGAAAGAAAACAAACCAATCTGAGAGAAAATCTTATAACTCTGAGATAAGAGAGCAGGTATAAATCACATAGGGTTACATTTTTGCTACTTAAGAAAGCAGAACTATAAGATCAAAAGAAGCGCTTAAGATCTCATTATTCACTTATATATATATATAGGAAACAACCACTTCATGATTTAAGAGACCGATTAATATGAAGTCAAGTTCTCACTAGGAATATTCAGTTACTTCTCTGTTCTCCAAAGATTAGAAATATAACATTTCCAAAAAGAGAGCTATATAAAGCAAGCAATTTGAAGATATTGGTGTTAATCTGTAACTGACAATTAGAAACACAGGTCTACTAAGTTTATTAATCAAACCTGTTAGCTATCATCTGACACTTCATGGACAATGTGTTTGAGATTACAAATTTAGACTGAGCGACGGAAGAGGTACAGGTACAGAAGTACTACCTCTTTGTGTTTAACTGATTATGCTGCTAAATGTAATCAGTGTTCTTAGGCTTTTTCTTTGCTTGTTTTTCTTTATTGCCAGTTATACTTCAGTGGCCTACTAAATAGGTCATTTTCAACAATATTTATCTTTCCTTGCTGTTTAGTTCTTCTAAATATTTATAGGTGGCTATATTCTCCCTTACTAGGCACTTGGCTAATCTATACAAATGTATCTGCTTTATAAACTATTCATTTTAGCCCCTTGCCAGATTGCATGTAATTAAATGCAAATTAAACATGTGTCAAACCTTATCAATCAGCAAGCCTGGAAAAACAACTCATCTTATTAAACTATGGTGGCTTAAGCTAAAAGAATGGCAACTTTAGGTTTTCTAAAGGAAAACCCATTCCTGTGCAGATCTAGCACTGCGTCACAGGCTACTGCTGCCAGCTTGGCTGTATCGGTTCTGTTTGAGACCTGACCACTGATGTGGATGTGGTTCATGCAGGTGGGTTGCCCTGTGGTGCCCAGGAGCATTGTAAGCAGAAGATGCCCCTTTGCCCACAGACCCAAAGGGCCCAAAAGACTAGGTAGAAGCAAATACATAATGCAGAGAAGCATTGCGTGCTCATTAGCTCTTTGAATATTAGCGAGTTTGTGGTACTCTTCATCCTGAGGGTAACCTGGAAGTTTGCTAATTATGGTGACCCTTCAGACTGAAACAAAACAAACCCCACTGCAACATGAACACAATTAAAGTATTTAAAATCCTGTCAGAGTATTTCATGTTCACTTTCAGGTATTTTGATCCTTTACCTGCAGCAACATGTCACTGTGAAGGGTGTTTGAGGTTTACGAAGGTTTTGTTTGTTTGTTTTAACACATGGATTTTGGAAGCATGGAGGATTTGTCCATTCAGCAGGTTTCCTGGAGGGGTGCATGTAAATATCCACTGCAGGAGAAGATACCTAACAATGCATGCTTAATTACTGAGTGACTATCAAGTTTACTTCTAGAGATAATCTCTGTTTAGATTATTTAAACTCGATTCAACTCAGTATCATGTTTACTGTGCTACAAGTTTACAAAAAAAAAAAAAAAAACAACACAAGTGTGTGTGGGGGAGTTAATCTTCTTGATATTTAAGAGTGATGGAGTAATGTCAATGGTTTGGAAACAACATCTGTGGGCAAAATCCCTGAAATGAATGGGAATATTGCAAAAAGCTCTTGTGGTTTTGGATCAAGCCTGTCTCTATAAAGTTTGGGAGAAAATTTGCATGCACATCCATTTGTCCATGCAGATGTCTATTTCTGTATTCAAAATAAACAATTGCATGCATCAACAACTGTTTTCACTTGCAAGTAGGGGTTACTGTGCATATAGATTTTATAGGTGCTTTACAAAAAAAAAAAGTCCCTTTAATAAGATAGCCAAAAGCAGTTCACATTTCAGTGTTGTTATTCTGAAAGAATCATTCTTGACACTGTAGCCTAACAGTTGTGAAATATTATGTCTGCATGTAAATAGTTGTAGATTACCTAATTCAGATTTGGAATACAATAAGGTAAACAAATAGTGACTCAGTGACGAAAATGAGGTACCAATTTAAAAGCTTAATTATTTTGTTAACTTTAATATCTTTCAGGTTTAGTTGTCTAAAGTGTAAGGATTCAGACCGTAACCTCCAAGCTAATCCAGCCATGTAGACTCTCTCAGGTCAGCTGGATGTGTTAATGTGCCACCACCATGACTTTATGGATGCTGCCCTCTGCAAGGTCAGTACGGCATCTAGTGGGTCATAGCTTCCTTTTGGAGGTGTTTTTCTAAGTGTCTAGAGAACTCATGAATTCTGCCTATCTTCTTCAGGTGAGACTACTAAAATTAATTTCCTTTAATATATTTATTATCATACAATGTTACTTTATCAGCATAAGTTTCTGTAGAAGCCTTATCTGACAGAATGAGGGAAGTAAAAAGGGAATAAAACAAGTAATAAATAGCACGGGAGGGTTTACTTAGTTTATTGGATGTGGTCTTTGGTTTACCCTCATTGCCACGGAGGAAGCTGAATTGTGCAAAAATGATAATCCTGATTTTTTTTGGCATTACTACTTTGATAAAAGGGTCAATTGGAAATAAATTTTGCCTTTTAGTTATAGCGATAGGGAAGTCCTGCAGCACTCAAAGATCAGCAGAAACAATGAGCAATTTGCACGTGCATCCTCCCCATTTCCCCCCAATATTCCAGGGAATTTGCAGTTTTGCTGCTGGCCCACGGCAGCAAATGGTTCTGGTGCCTTCATTCACCTTCTGCTGCTGACTCAGCTGTGGCAGGGAGGGGAATTGCTGGTACTGGGAGGCTCGAGCCTGCAGCACGTGTGTGCCCAGACCAAGCGGTCACAGTGCTTGCGTTAGTGGATGGAGGACACAAGACAACTAAGCTCCAATCATTCACAACTATGTTTAGCTTGGATTCAAATTCTGTAAAAATAAAATGAAACAGTATTTTTTTTTTCCTAAATCAGCTCCCAGCTGCAGTGGTTGAATACCCCCGATCAGCGTGCAGACATTACATTTTTCTTTGTCTATGCAATGCCTTCTATCCATGAATCAGAACAAAGAGAGGCTTTATATATCATTTTCTCTCTCTATTTGCTGGAAGCACAAAGACTGTGCTGCATTTATCATGAGGGCTGACAGAAAGCATATGGATATAGGTATTCCTTGTTGCAGGCAGACGTTGTTCTGCTGACAGAAAGCGAGAAAAATCACCAGGCTGCTCCAATTTTTCATACTAGCTGCACTGGGCGTTTAATGACACGATTGTAGCAATTTGGTTCTATTACACAGAATAGAGAAAGATGTTTAATTTCATAATGTTTGGAATGGCTGCTTATTTATTTTTTAACATCACAGGGACAGACTGGAAACCCTTTTCCTCATCGGGTCTAGCCTAAAACTCAGAAAAATAGCAGATGCTCTACAGTGTAAAAGCAGTCCAAACAATTGCTTGGTTCCTTGTATAATCTAGTGCTCTAAAATGCCAGGGCCTATCACAAATATGCTAGGGAGACCAGATAGAGAAATTCATACAAACAGCAATGGTGAGCATCAGATCAATTGTTATTGAGAGTTTGGTGTGATACTGGCTGAAAATGAGCAGGCATCTCTAGGCTGGCATTCTGGTTGTGTTTGGTAAAAGCTGTTTTTATCTTCCACTCTCTAGGTAATTTTTATTTTTCTTTTTTTTTTTTCTTCTTTTTTTTTTTTTCCTTCTTTCTTTATTCCCCCAATACTGGTAATCATAAGCATTTGTGTCAGATAACTTCCATAAACTCTCAACATACCTGGAACTCGGATCAAATTTCCACAAAGCACATGCACTGTTGAAACAAATGAGATTAGTTGATCTCAGATCATCCTCGTACCTTTCTGTGTTCTACCTCTGTAATATTTTTCATTCTCAAATCACAGAATCACAGAATCACAGAATTTTCTAGGTTGGAAGAGACCTCAAGGTCATCGAGTCCAACCTCCAACCTAACGCTAACAGCCCTCCACTAAACCATATCCCTAAGCTGTACATCTAAGCGTCTTTTGAAGACTTCCAGGGATGGTGACTCCACCACTTCCCTGGGCAGCCTGTTCCAATGCCTCACAACCCTTTCTGTAAAGAAGTTCTTCCTAACATCTAACCTAAAACTCCCCTGGCTCAACTTAAGCCCATTCCCCCTCGTCCTGTCACCAGGCACGTGGGAGAACAGGCCAACCCCCACCTCTCTACAGCCTCCTTTAAGGTATCTGTAAAGAGCAATAAGGTCACCCCTGAGCCTCCTCTTCTCCAGGCTGAACAAGCCCAGCTCCCTCAGCCGCTCCTCGTAGGACTTGTTCGATAATTAAGTCTGGAATACTTTAACTATATCCTTACTCTGAAAATACTTTACAAGGAGACTTGTGTTCTCATCTCTTTGCTACTGATGTCAATAGCGGAAGCACTAAAGGGTTAAATATCTAAGAAAGCAAAATATCTTAATAATTCAATTTTGGGTTAATTCAAGATTGGCATTAGCTCCATGGGTACAGGGATATAAGGAACCTGGCTGTCCGAGATATGTCCCTGTATAAGACCAAGTGATACTATAAACTATTCTAGACTGATCTTAATTTCATCCTAAGCCTTTCTTCGTAGAAGTTTGAACAAGCATTTTCTTCCTCATAGAAAATACTGTCTGATCATCTCTGCAAACACTCTGTACCAGAGAGAAAGCCAATGAGTGAAGAGCAATTTTCCTGCAATCCCGGTACATTATCTGTTACTCTGGTAGAACTGAAAAGAACAGGAAACACGTAACTATAGCGATGCAAAACTGCAAAAGAAACCTTGGCAATACTTACTTATGTTAGTGGTTCTTATTGGTGCAGGAAACCATTCAGGAATGTCAGCAATATTAGTAGCAAGAAAATAACATTCTAGTTCTTTTACATCTTCTACTTTTCATTCCATCTTGTAATGTTTGGGTGTGTTTTTTCTCCTTTTTTGTGCTTTTTCTTTGTGAAAATTTTATTCAGTCTGAAGAAAAAAAGAAAATAAATTATAGGAAACAGTTGAGATAATATGTCAAGTGCATTGTAAAGTGACAATGTCTAACACAAAATGAAAGTCTCTAATATGATATAAAATCCTCAAGAATGTTATGCCATCTGCATCGTACTTGCAGACATTTATCTTATTGGTCCTTGACTTTCAAAAGCATCCTGGAATTGAGCTCAAAACATCCTTTCTTTGTCTTTCCTTGTTGTTTTCCATTGAACAGTGAATTTTTTGGTATTTTATATATTCGGGATAGCTGATATTCTGAAAGCTCTGGGAGTCTAGAGATAGGAACCCTTTCCTTGGACTCCTTCATGCTATACCTGGGATGGTTACTATGCCATAGATAATGGTATACATTAACCTGTATAGGATTAAGGTACGATGACAGTAAGAATTTTGAAAGCACGAGCAATTTCACATTATGAAGCTCAAGCATCTCAGGTTGTTTAGGCTGTGGACTTTGTAGCAGTCAGTCTGTGAAATAATCCTTCAAACATGCTAGCACCATTTATAATTAAAGAAATGTTAAAAACATTTTGTAGTCAGTGGCGTGGTAATGTCGTGAATGTAACTGGGTCAACAACAGTAACTCAACAAGAGTTACTATGAGAAATAAAAGTGATGGCAGCATCCAAGCCTGCCCATTTTTAATGACATGATGATGGCTTCTTAGAATACAGTGAGGAGACCTCAAAGCTTAGTGCTCTAGCTTGTGATGGTTTTTAACCCATTTTGTTTTCTTCTGCATATGTTTTAAAAACATAAACATTGTTTGAAAGCATAATTTTGTTAGTAACTGCAGTACTGTACACTTAGTGATTATTTCTAGATTTTGCCTGCTTGAATTAGAGAACGTTGTTATTTTTTTAAATATGATCTGAATGCACTAATGCAAATCATGCATGGGATTGCCATACATGTTCTTTTTTTTTTTTTTATAATTGTCTGCAGTAGATGATGATGATATCATAGGACCACCTGTTTAAAATACATGAAAATTTTAGTGCTCTTTCACTCTAGCTTTTACCAACTTTATAAAATACTATGGTACCTAATTTTAATGCTCTTATGTAATAAAAACTTTATACTGGGCAACAACAATATCTCAAACAATTGTTTTTCTCATATGTGTACTAGTTTTAAAAACTATGAGCTTTAGGAAAAGCTATTTTACTAAAAGATGTAGTTGAAAAAACATCGAAAAATCTTTGCTTTCGGAGTTGACACTTTAATACCACCACAGTATACATTCTGTCACTCAGTTTGTGTGCAAAACCCAGAATGAAGTAAAAATTATACAATACCCAAGAACCACTTACCTGGATTCACAGTGATTGTTGACAGGTCATGTTGGTATTTTAATTTTAGAGACTGTATTTCAATCTTTGGAAATATTAAAAACACAGAGCAGTTGACACTGATAATTCTATTTCTTTGGCTTAAACGGATCATTTTCTATGATGATCTATCATTCTATGATGATTTTCCTCCATCTCCCAAACTATTTCCAGCTCAGTAAAGCTCATGTGAGTGATGGTGTCTAATATCATACAGTAATGTAGGAACATAAAGTTGCAATATTTTTTTTGTTGAGGTGTTTGTCTTGCAGTCTATATATTATTGTCTGATTGTTGCCCCAGGCAGCATTTTTCCCTTTTTACATTATTAATCTTTCCTTAAAAATATTATGAAATGTCAACTTTGAAGGTATAGAAGACAAATATTAGATTGGAAACTTAAATACTCATGAGTAAGATAAAGTGTTATGTGAGAACTTTTGATTAATTGCCAAATTCTGGAGAGGCAATTTTTTTCAGTGTGGGTGAATTGTTTTTAGTAGCACCACTGAAGTAGATTTACACGCCGATTTAAAGGATGATCACTACTAAACTGTCTGATGCAAGAAGTAGTTGTTAGTTATTAGTGGTAAGAGGCAAATTTACTTTTTATTTGTTTAAACACAATGATGATCTTTAGATATACAGTCAGGGTATTTGTTTTGATATCAAATAAAGAATTCTTACATTCCTAATGGATAATTTCTATAATGTGTGGTGTTTGTATCAAGTCAAAAATCATTGTCTTGTTGGGGCTAAAAAAAAAAATACGTGCAGAAAAAGATGACTCTTGCCCCAAAGAGCTCACAGTTTAAAATATCTGAACTTTACGGAGTATGCTTAACATCGTATAAACAGAAGATAACATGAAGATAATGTATGGCTTAGAGTGCCATGCAGTTTAAGAACTCTTCTCAATGTGATTGTAATGAAAAAGCTTTCCTTTTTCCCTTCTCTGCAATGCAAACTTTGAAGTCCATTTACTCTTTAATGAAACCTTATCCCAGTATGTTACCATTTAAAAAATTGCCCCAAAGTGGAAAAGAATTTACACTTGAATCCACCAAAAAGTCAGTAAATCGATGCCTGTGTAAATCACTGTGTATAATCTGAGTTTTATATTTGCATAATGACTTAGTGGTGCATATTTGCTATGTAAATGTGGAGTGTGTAGAGGTGGTGTTAGCTCCAGGGAGAAACATTTTTGCTGTGCTTGTCAATCGGTGTTCCTCTGTCCAAATATTTTTTTAATAGAAATGTTACTTGTAAAATCTACCTGATGGGAAACAAAGGTAAATAACCTTAATACAGGAATCGAATCCTACAAACTTTGCATTCTGGCTGAGGCATAATTGTAAGGGGGATATTAAAGTACTATAGGAGAAACTAAAAGGACATTTGGAGTTTAATACCAATTAAAACATTAATTATTGATTGGGGAAAACCTCAGTGTGTGTTTATGAAAACAGATGCTACACGAATAGAAATGTAGGGAAAAAATAAGGCTATGCCTTTAAACTGACAGCCTTTCAATTGGTAAAACAAAAATAAGATTAAATTAATTACACAAGGAAATGAACTTTGTATCGCAATATCACAAGCTATACCGCATAAATTCATGTCCTGAGGGACTGCTAATAAGAACTTCTGTAGCTCATCATTTGGAAGTTACAGAAGAGCAAAAGCAACAATAACAATGCCTGGGTGTATTTGTAGCTTTGCTCTGAGTGTGACCCATGTATGTGCCACTGCAGAGAGAAACACTGCAGTGGCCTTCTGCCCTATGATTACAGCAATGGAGGGAATACCAAGACCAGAGAAATAGTTTAAAATATTGTTGCAAGATTAAATGGATATAGATTGGCCATGAACAACTTCAAAGTTGATACCAGGAGAAAGTTTCTGATTACCCCTAGAGTAAATTTATTTCAAAAAATAAAAGAGTCCTGCACATAGCTGTGATATCAATTTGTTGTTGTTGTATACTCTAGCTTTGTTTGCAGTACTTTCTTCTTGTATTATGTCCCAGGCCTGGTCCAGTGGGCCAGGTACAGCTTTTGAGGATAGAGGATTTTACTACAGGTACTTGGAAGGCTGCAGCTTGTTGCATCAACCCTGTACTTTGTTTTGTAGCTTCTTTGGGCATGAAACCTGTACATGTGTGTGTGTACATCTTGCACAAGGATGTCTGGAGGAAATTCACCGGCAGCAATGAGATGAGACAAGAAAGTCAAGGGTCACGCCACAGCTCAGGAGCGAGGAGATGGACAGACAGGCCAAAGGGAGGTATTCTGGTCCAGGAGGCCTGCACACCACTGAGAACATTTTACATCCAAGTGGAGATGAACTCTTTCAGGTGTTTGTTACTGAGGTTGTTCTTCAGTACTGGATGTGGGGGTTTCTGGGACCTCTTAATAACCATGTGACGTCCATGGTGACTGCTGCTGGTTGGTGTGGGGGAGTTGTCCAGCTGAACAACGCTGGTTACGTAGCCGTATGGATGGATTGACTCAAACCAAATTGATAGCAATGTTATTTGCATGCCTTAGTACTGAAACTCCTGTAGCTGCTGTATATCATGACAAATCTTTTTTGCTGGCCTGAATTTGCATTTTTCTTAAGTCTTTTTTTTTTTTTTTTCTTCTCCAAACTTCTAGCAGAATTAATAGTCTAGAGGCACGTGGTCTTGCAGTAGAACTTTATGTGTCTTTGAAAAATATAGACCAAGTTCCATACAGGGGAAATGAAAGAGCTGAAGATTACCTTCAGCTGCCCATGATTAAGTTTTGCCCATAATGTGTTTTCTCTGTCTCTGCAGGCCTCTTATCAGCCCATGTTTGTATTGAGCAATGCACAAACACCCCTTTTGTACATAGCCAGCTATATTTCTCCCAAATTAACTGATTTATTTATTCAGCAGCATCTAGCTTTAGATGCTTTTTCCTTAGCATCTTTTGGTGTTGTCATGAGCTTTGATATGCATTCCCGGTAATTTGATTGTAATTACTTCTGTCGTGCACGCATTTATCAGGTGCCTTGCATTTTAGTGAAATAGGGAAATTTAAAGGAGCACTGAGAATCACCAGTTTATTTGAAATGCATCAGGTATAATGTTTTCATGAGAGTCCAACCAATCTGTTCATCATGGAAGTATCTCCCTTGGAAAGCGACAGCACCGCTTGCCAAGCAAAACGCAGCAGCGGTGCAGCTCATGCCCCTGAACTACCTTCAAATGAGCTTGCTAGAAAGAGAAATCAGAGGCACCTGCCTGCCCTGTGAAAATACCTCTGGGATCTTATTTTTCTGCAGATGAAGGTGATTTATGTACTTTGTAGAATGAAAAATGTACTGGACATGCTATGTGTAATGTTATTCATCAGTGAATCTGCAGGTAAAGCATTGCTGCCCTGCTGTAGGGCCGACCTCCAAGCCCCATGGCTGTATCTGAGAGCAGAGCTGTCGTGAACGCTTTCAGGCAATTTCATTTTCATGGAACCGCTAGAAATTACACTCTCTGATTCATCATGGGGAATACAAATACTACAATTACACAATTATCTGGCAATTTAAAAATTAAGCTTTTTAAATTTCAAGGAATTATACCCATAAGACACATTTAATCAGGCATGGCAATAGGCACCCCCCTAGGCTTTTGCCTCATGTTAGCACTGCTCGCTGTAGCGTGTGCTTTGTTTTATGCTAGGGTCACATCTCTGCTGCCCTTCCAGTCAGCTCAAGATTACTATTGGCTGTGAATTGTTCTAATCAGTATTATTCTGAAAAAAATGATGTGCCTAAATGGTGTGTAGGCTGATCATCCACTGAGTATAGCTTTGTATGTTGCTTCTGCAAACACGTTTGAACAACTGATCAGTGACCAGTGGTAGGCCGTGCACAGACTTACCTCCTTCTCATTCTGCAAAGACTCCTGTCTCATTTTTGATGCCCAGAGACAGGTTTAAATTACATTTTGAACTTGAAAAATGCAGTGGGAGAAATACTGACTGGGATCTATACTCTACTTCATGCAAATACCACAATTCTTATTTAATTGCAACCAATTCGCTCTTCCTTTTTTTCCCCCATTGTTTTTATGTGTTCACATTACAGGTTTTTAGGAAGTGCTCCCATACCAGTTTCCTCCTATAAATCTAATGGTACCATAAAAAAAAAACCTCTGCCTTTTTCAGACATTAAAGCCATTAGTTCTGTGTTGCTCTCCTATTAGAGAGATGATTGTTTTTGAAGTCAGGTTGAAGAAAGGAAACTGCTCCTGCTACCTAGCTGCTGAAGCACCTTCTGAACCTGAAACTGAGAATTCAAAGGCACATTTTCCTTCAGGTATACTCCAGATTACACACAGGTTAGGTGTGCAGCAATATGAGGAGATATGATGTACCAAAATTAAATTCTTCTACGTTTCACATTTGGCCTAAACAATGCCAAAGTAACTAAGTACTGAACCAAATTACTAAGTATATGTCTTGTCAGATCCAAGATACAGCTTTGGCATAGAAGCCAAAGATTTTTCTTGAACTATGAGCATGTAAATGGCATGCAACTGTAAGGGGCATAGTGCTAGATGAAGAACAGGGCACAAACTGCAGTCTGCAGGGTGATTAAATGTGACTGGTCATAAGGTATCTCTGTGTGCCTCATTTTTTACCTTTTAAAAAGAATATGGAGGAAAATCAAACCTTTTAGATCACTCTAAGTGTTCAGATCAGTTCAGAATATCTCGCTGTAGCTCTGTCAGATGTTGTGCACTCCGTGAACCACTTTGCCAAATGCTGCATCCCGTCTCTTGTAAGTCTAATGAGATCATAAAATGTTGCTACTGGTTTGATCCTTTGATGGGTTTAGATCTGAAATAAAGCATTCAAAATATTTTGCACTTTATGTAAAATGGATGTGTTTATCAGGAGATTACAGAGAGGAACATCCTGCTGGGTCATGACATGCATTTTGCTAACTTAAAAAGATGACTTACTGGTACATACAATTTACTGCTAATTTCAGGCAGAGAGGTTTCAAGCTATAGGAATAGTTCTAACAGACGAAACCATTTTCTTTGTAAAAAGCCAGTGCACTTGTATTAGATTTTATTACGGCATCTAAATTCTGCTGTTAAACAGGAATATTTTTCTAAACTGGTCAATAGGTGGTACTGGAGCAAAGTGTAAGATGCTACATGTAATGATAGTAACTTGTGTTGCAAGATCATCTGAACGTGGGAAAATATGTTTTGACTCCTCTGGCAGATCCTGCTGCAAACTGTTAAAGGACAGTGGCACAGAAAATGTATAAATTTCCTAGGGTGGATTTAGATGATGATAAAACTAAACAAAACTGCAGGCTATTCAGAGCAAACTGGCTCCTAATCTTTTTCCCATTAGATCTTTGTGGGCTGCTTTTGTGCAATGCTGCTGAAGTTTTAATTGACCGGAGGGGAAAAAAGCTTACTTGGTGGTGAGAGCATCCCCTTGTGGGACCGCTGCAGCTGGACCCCAGGCTCCTTTCCAGCTGTTGTCATGGAGAAAGTCTCACTTCACTTTTTTATCCTAGTGCTTCTCCCTTCATAGGAAAGGAGATGCAGCTCGAGGGCATTTAGGGTGGAGCATCGTCTCCTTGGTCCAGGCTTGCTCTTCTAGTGCACGTTTTGTTGTTGTTATTATTATTATTATTTAATTCACTGTTTTTAAAGGGATTTGCATTATGTGCAGAGAGGCCTGAAATATTATAGTGAAAGAAGGCTGTCTTAGTGATCTCAGGTGCTTGTGATTATTTAGAAAAAACAAGTTATATCTGGTGCTGACATCAGTGTGCTGAGTTGAGGCATTTCACACATTAACTAGTAGGAGGAAGGTGCCTGAATTCACTGACCTCTTGTTCTCCTACTTACATCCAAACTGCCCATCCTCGGTTTGGACACAAACCAGATTAAACAGTCTGTGATTGCCTTGGAATTAGAGGAATCTGCATTTTGGCAGGCTTTGCTTATCAAACAGGAGTCACTGCAGATGTACCATTCAATTCCTAGATTGCTGAGCCAGAAGCTTGCCCCTGCATGCGTCTTGAGCTGTGCCACTGGAAGAGGACAGTGAAACTCTCGGTGATCCCACCCTCTCTCCTGCCACCCCCACCTGGGGAGCTTCAACAGAGAAATCCTCGTATCATGGATGGCTCATGGCCTATATATCAACTGAACTTTTTCCTGTGAACAGGTTCACCGAAACGAGGGTCACGCTGATCTTCAACTTGAGAGCATTTTCTAATGTAAGTAATGACTGCATTGATGCAAATTTTTTTTACTAAAAGAAAGGCTCAGTGCTGTTGTGTAAGTGAGCCTAGCATCTCTTCCTCACTTTGCATCCCAGCTCACATTTAATAATGTCATAAATCACAAGAAGTTAGTGCTTTTCTACAAATATTTTGCCTTTATGATAAATCATGTTTGTTGGGCCATGGTAAATGTATTCTACTAGAGAAAGCAAGTGTGCATGCAATTTAAAATTCTGGAATATTAGAGTCACCATTAAGCAAAATACGATGAAACTGATAACTGATTTCCAACTTGCTATGAAATACTGAGAATAAGGAGTTATTTGATAAATCCAAACTGATGTAATCACTTGTTTCTTGCACAAAATGGTTATATGCAAGCTGACTTGCAAGTTATCAGTCTACCTAACACCAGGTTCTGAATTTCTATAATGTTTTCTTTTTTGCACCTTTGGATCATGTAGGAGCTATCAGAGACGCAACCCAGAGTCCATGGGTGAGCTCGGTACCAAGCCTTGTTTTGCTTAGGCTCAGGCACTTCTGCACAAAACAGCATTACCTGTTATCACAAGCCAATGGCAGGGGCTGCAGCCTCTCTGTTGTAAGTTTTGCCACATTAATGCAAGAAAATGCAGGTTTCAGCAGCTGTTTGGAAACCCCTGCTTAAATTTAATAACAGGGCTTTTTGATCTACGCACTGGACTATCTCATTAGCAAACGTAGCTTCTTTCCTTGCTCGTCAATCATCTACAGACCATTATCTGTTTTTCCAAATTGCATTGTTTTTCGGAACTGTTTGTTAAATCATTATCCCACAAAAATTGCGGCCTATGGGTGCATCTCCAAGAGGAGATCTATCAGAAATCACTAGCTCCAATCCAAGACACAGCAATCTTTCCCTTGCCTTCATTGACTACCTTTAGCTTTTTAAATAAGAGTCTAGTGAATGATGATGAGTAAGTTCCCTTGTACATGACTTAATATACTTTTTGTCATATAAATAGAGGGATTTGTAAAAGCCGAAGCACCTCAAACATTTACAGGAACATGTGAAAACACTGAAGAACAGACACCAGGCTATAAATACCAATGAAGCACTCAGCAAATGTGTTTGTGAAGACATCACCTCATTGTTCATGCAGTATTGAATTTCCCCATCGCTTGGTAAGTGCTACTAGCATCAAATAGTAAAGTACCATGACAAAAGCAAGATGCAGATGGCTGGCTGTTTAAGTCATTGCTTGATCTGAATGCCAATGGAATTGGATTTGATAATGCTCAGGGAGTGAAAGCTGTTGTATCCAACCCCCCGCCCCCTCGCCTGCCTTGTTCATCCAGTAGTACTTTACAGCACAGGTCAGTCTGTCGTCCCAGGTCACGTAATGACTGAAGCATTACATGTAATAGTAAGTGGTAAAATCTAAAGGCTGGACTGTGTCTTTTGCTGTCATATTGATGTAGCTCAATTGGTTTCAATGGGACTACTTAGGAGAGCAGCATCCTCTTAATTCGAGGAATCAATTCTGCACGTTACAACATGGGGAATGATTAGAAGAGCTCTATGGATATTTTGATATAATGGCAGATATTCTCCTGTTAGAAATCAAAGGCATTTCACAGAGATTAAAAGAACACTTGAAACTGTAGTTCAGTTGAATGTGTCATTCTTTCCCCATATTTCTGCTTTTGGATAATATGCTCTTCTCTTTTGATGCGTTGGCTAGCATCTTCCTCCATGGGTGTTCTAAATTCACAGGCCTATTAGCTCACACAAATCAGTCTGACCTTCATCTGCCCAGTGGGATCTCTGCTTTCACCCAGCTCTGTTTAACCCTTTCACACAACTAGCCTCTCAGGTGGCTTTTTCCTCACATGTCACATGCACTCATGCACGGTTTTCCTTGTTAACAGAACAACATTAGAAAGGAACTAGAAGAGAAACAATGTGGTGACAGCATCGTCAATGCCACGTGGTGGAGTGATGCTTGGATTTTAAGCAGATTAATGATGTCAGTCTGCATTTCTCCATCTAACATTCAGTTCTGAGCAAAATAATGATCAAACTCCTTTGAAAAGTGTATCTCTGAGTAATGTTATGAAAAAAATCATTTAGTATATTTTGGTGTTGGTTTTTCTGTTGGTTTTGCTATTTTATCACTTTGCTAAAGAAGCATATTAATTGTATTACCCAGATTCCTTTCATATTTATGAGCTCTAGGGGTGACTGGATCTCTGCCAACCTTGTGAAACTGATCTATGGAAAAAAAAACTGATGCAGATATTGTCCAACGTGTGTTTCTTCCTTAAACCACCAAAATTTGTAGTTGCCTGTAAACTTTCTTGGCTCTTGAAACTTATCGTTTCCACAGCTGCCAGGACACATATGATGAAACAGATGCACAAAATGAGGAAGGACTTGGCATAAACAAGCGAAGCGTACTGCTCCGTCACGGACAAATAAACACCGGATTTTCTAGAACTGTGTGACTGTGAGTAAAAACAGCACTAGACTCAATTCCTGACTGTATGTGGGAGAGTAGTTGATGCAGTGATAGTGTGCACTGTCCAGATAGTCATTTAGGTCATGACAGTGAAAGGAAATGTTATACTTTTCTGGCAGAATTGTATTCTTTTAGACTTGTTGACAATTTCTTGCTTTATTTAAGTAGAATAAGATGAACCATAAAGCTACTCCAGACACCTTGATCTTGCTTGACAGTTCACGTTAAATCAATTGTAGTAGAGTTAAAAATAAAAATTATTAAACTGAATATTTTTGCTCCTAGGAAGATTAAAGCTAGTTAAAAAATGTATGTATGCTGATGCTGCATTTACATACAAGTGCCTGAGATAAACCTCTACTGTAAAATAAATTCCCCTTTACCTGCTTTTAGTGACCAGAGGATAGTGCATTGACACTGCTGGGGGGTTTGCTGCTCTGTTGCTCCTGTGATTTGTGTGTAGCTTTCAGGGAGAGTCGACATGCCTTATTTCATGTGAGCAGCATCTAAAAATCCAGATGCTGCAGAAATGGGACTGTGCATGGCTGGTGAGGATGCTCCCTAGGAGGAGCAAGAACCAGAGTCTGTGGGGTGCTCTCATCCTGCCAGTGGCACCAAAAGCTGGCAGCAGCCGCAAGCAGCAGAACCCTCCCGCGCTGTTTGCGTGCGAAGCAGGCAAGCTGTTCCTCCCGCTCCGCACCCAGAGTGGAGAGGCCTCTGTTGGTAACTGAAGTGCATGGTTTTGAGTATGCATTAAGCCTGGTCAAAATTAAGGAATTCCCCGAGCCAATATTTGCAATCTGTGTAGATGGTGAGCCAAATTCTGCCTGGATGCTTAAAAGCTGTCATGTAGTCCTGCATTTCTTGTGGGAATACAGACCGTTCCCCACGTCCCTTTCTGTCTCTCTGATCAGAGATTGAGATTTGGTCGTATAATTGAAACGGCGATGATTTGATTTAAGGCATACTGGCCATAAATGAGATTAGACAGTTTGTAATGCTTCCCATGTTCATTACGGCTTCTGTCATCATGATAATAGATACATGTTGTAGCATTTTCTCTTCCAATTACAAACTTTCATATAAAGATGAAGCATCAGTATTTTAATGCCTGCTTTTTATTCAGTCATACCACCATGGTATATTTGCTTGATCTTTTGAGTTTCTGATGCTTATTTTTCTTTTGGTTCATTAATCCTGTTTTTTCTGTACAGATTAATTTCTATACAGATTAATTATTAAGATGCTATTAACTATCAGACTATTCAGAAATAGAACATCAGAAAGATGAATACAGCACAGCTTTCTGTTAAATTCCTGTCTCCATCTCTGTCTTCCCTCATTTAGGTGGAAATAATTTTGCATCAAGTAGAACAGCCTGAACCTATGTTAGAAAGAGCAGTAAGGAGAGTCAGCATCCTAGGACTAAGGAATTGTCTTCTGGAGTCTGGAAGAATTCAGTTCAAGCAAACATCTCTAAAGGTTCCCATGTGCCAGACAGAGATGGGCAGTAACACAGACTGACTGTTTCAAATCACTAAACTGCACAGACTGCATCACGTGGCCAGGTGAGGATATACAGTGACAGACCTTTTTTCCTTTCAGGTGTTGTTGTAGGCTCAAAGATGGTCAGCAGTAAAATAGAGGAAAAATCAGTGACTCACCAAGGCCCACAGATGTAATGGGTAACCTTCTGAGAAAGAATAAAAATATATTCCAAAAGTGATGATTTTATTCAATTAAAAGCATAGCTGAAAGCAAGCTGAATCTGCTAAACACATTGGATATAGATTACGTTGCAAAAACGTATGAGTGTAAGAGCCATGAATTGCACTGCCACTTATGAAAGTATTCATCATTCTCAGGCTGGTGCCAGAACATGTGGAATAGAGCAAGTTATTTCTGGTTTGCTTCCACTGTCAAATTGGTGACAAGACCATTATCTCTAAGATTCTGTTGGAATAAGGACTGGGTATAACTTGATTAACCAAGATGGATACTGATAGCTGGGATAAAGTTCTTAAGAAGAAACTGACTCTGAGAATCACAAAGGACAATAGATAATATTTGATGCAAGCTTGTGCAGAACAGAGTAGCAAACAGAGTGGAATAGCATCATCTAGGAACAGAGTCAGAGAAGCCCAGGTATGTTGTTACATGACTTACAAGTATTCACAGCTGTAGGGACTAAAAAAACAAAACATATTCTTACCCTAGTAACTGTTTCCCTTCTCTGTGCCTTTTTGCCTTCATGATTGTCCTGGTTTTGCTGGAATAGCATTAATTTTATTCCTAGCAGCTGGTACAGTACTGTGCTTTGGATTTTTGAATGAAAATAATGCTGATATCACACTGATGTTTTCGTTGTTGCAGAGCAGTGCTTCCACAGAACCAAGAACTTTGCTTCTTGTGCTGCCCTGCCAGCGAGGAGGCTGGGAGTGCACCAGGAGCTGGGTGGGGACACAGCTGGGACAACTGGCCCCAGGATGTACCATACCACAGGGCATCATGTTGAACAATAAAACTGGGGGGAGCTGGCCATGGAGGCTGCTGTTTGCTCAGAGACTGGCTGGCAGCAGTTGTCTGGTAGCAAGCAGTTGCACTGTGCATCACTTGTTTTTTTAAATTTTATTCCTCTTATTATTATTGTTGCTATTTACTCAGTAAACTGTCCTTATCTCAGCCCACAAGTCCTCACACTTTTACCTTTTTTTCTATTCTCTCCTCCATCCCACTGGGGAGCAAGCCAGAAGCTGCTGAAATAGGAAAAAAACAAGCCAAAACACCCAAGTGTTGCACAACACAGTTGCTTACCACCAGCCAGTTGATGCCCAGCCAGTCCCTGAGCAATGGCAGCCCCCTTGGCAAACTCCCCCCGGTTCTATCACTGGGCATGATGCCATGTGGTGCAGGACATCCCTTTGGTCAGCTGTCCCAACTGTGAAAAGTCTTAATGTGAGCACAGCTTTGTACCAACTAAAACAGAACAGCAAAATATTTAAAAACAAAATCAAAATGGAGTAATTAGGCTAAATACAGTTTGGTATTAGAGTAGTACTACTCTAGTAGAGCTTGGTACTAGAGTAGGAGCCTCATGTCCATAACCATACCTGACTTGAGTCCTGCTCATACCTAGCCTTGGAGAGGACCTGAGGAGCTGACCTGAGTAAAATGGATGTGTCAGAAAAAAAATAAATAAATAAATTTCAACTATTAATGACTAAACCAGAAAAAAGAAAATGTGGGCAGTCTTTGGTTACTTGAAGTTTTGGAGTGCTTTTGTGTAGCCTGGAAGGACATATGTTATAAATAACTGGCACACCAAGAAGAAAAATAAAGGGTGTGCGTGTGTGTGTGTGTGTGTGTTAAGTGTTCTGACATTTCAATGCCTGAAGACTCTGCTGTGGATAGATCTTCAAGAGAGATAATAAACTTAAATTTTCCTAATTAAATAAAACAAAATGTAATAAGGGATATGAGTATTGCAGCCCTTCCTGTGTGTAAGTTGGAGAATAAACCATTTTTGCTTTGGATGCCTAGCAAATGTATGCACTTCAATCATCTAGAAATGCTAAATTCTTATTGCTGACCCTTCTACTGAAATTAAGTGCTGACAGGAACTGTTGGTGTGTAACTGTTGGTGTGTGTGTCTGGGGGTGTTTTTAGACCATGCTAACTATAGAGAGTGTACACTGTATGCACAACACATTACCTATATACTGGCAGACTAAAGCATACAATACAGTCCAACTACAGCGTGCATAGCATGTAGTACATCACCTATACACACAGTGCATGTAGAGCAGTAACCATACAGAGTGTACATTCCATGAAGGCAGCAGCATTTGTAGAATATATAGAGAGGAAGGGAAGGAATGAAGGAGGGAAGAACGGACAGACCTTAATTGTCAAAGATAGAGGAATTGTGTTTGTGGCAGCAAACCACCATCCGCATTCCTCTGAAATCACCATAAATCCAATCCCATTAGGCAGATCACAAGATACCCAAGTAAAGCAGTGACAGCAATACTGGCTTTATGTGGAAATTGTTAGCTTACACACAAACAACTATTTATACAGCCGTCTTTGTAATAAAGACATCTTTCCCTTGAAAATATGAAGAGAAATGTTTATGTATGTGCTATCCCTGTGCATCGCCAGTAACTTGGTTTTGATATTGAGGAGTCACTTACCGTGTAGTCACCTTTTTTGACAATATTCTTCTCTCAACTGGGCAAAATAATGCAGCATGCAACGGTGATAGGTCTGCTATGGACGAACAGCATAAAAACAACAGAAGACAAACCTTGTTATCCATACTTATAGGTGTACTCGCAAGTTGCTGAAGCTCCCAGATGATACAAGTGCCTGAGTGTCTGGTTGCACCTCCTAGACAATGAGCACACAGAGGAAAAAAAAAAAATCATCTTGCCCTTTGTCTACAACTTTGGTTACTGCCACGACGTTCACACTTAGGTCTTAAGGTCACATTGCAAGCATCCCATGAGTTCTGGATCTCTATCTGAGGAAGGATCAGGGAAGAACTTTTGACTGCAGCCCTGAAGAATGAGTATGGACACTTACTTAAAATGAGTATGAACAAAGTACTCACCTAAACAGCCTCTGTACAAATGAATCACGCTGAATGAGACAAAGTCGCTCCACTATCCTGCTGCTTTCACCCCTTTTCCATCTGCTGGAGGACTGCAGAGAAAGGTAGCAGACTTACCCTTTGGAATGTTACCCCTTGCTTTAGCTTCCTGGCAAAACCAGACGGCAAGCTTTCCAAGGTCAAACAGTTTGCCTCCCTGGAAACTAGACATTTTTCTGCTCTGTGCAGCCACCTTTGATTAGCCCAAGAGGTCCCAGACAAGCAAAGCGCAAAGGCGTTACAGCAGGCATGGGGATGGAGAAGGCATCACCGCGTTCTTAACTACACTTGCTCACCAAGTGGCTGGATACAGCCTGGCCTGTGGCAATTTGTCATGTTGCATGTGATTACTCAGCTGAAGATATAAATTCCTGCAAGCCTTAAGATGTGAAGTCATAAAAAATGATGAAGTAGCAGAGAAAATAAGATTTACAAGACGCACCTAAGGTGTAAATATGAATAAAATAACCCAAACACATACATAGTGAAATGCTGCCTTGCTCCACTTGCTTTAAATTCCCGTACAGTGAAAAGGCTGGTTTACCATTCAGTCTCAAAGCTGTATGAAAACTCACAACAATGTGTTGTTTGAATGGAATCACTGAAATTCTAACACGTTAGAACTGTTCAGGGCTGCTTTGAATGTCGATCAACATTTTTGTTTGTTTTAGAATTGTCTTCCCTGTGGACACAAGTTTTGCGCTGGGAAGTTTTGCATATGTATTTGCATATGTATAGCTAAAGCCTGAGGTTTTTGCATGAGGTCAAGATTTGTTGCAGCCAGTGCATGCCTAGTCTATAAAATAAAGATCAGGCTTTTGAATTTGGCTGACGTAGGAGGCCTCATGACTGGTCAGTTTTTCACCTTGTATCAAATTCAACAGCCTTGCTGAGTGAAAAATTCAAGACTTCACCACCCCAAAGCTGCTTCTAAATACCTTCAGGTGTGGTTGCCACCCTCCTAATGTGCATAACACACCCAGAGCATCCTTACAGACAGTTGTTCCCTAGCCCTCACTTGCCCAAATGCTGTAGGTTTAAAAAAAAATAAAAAAATCTCCCTATTAAGTATTTTTAGAGCTCATCTATATCATTTTGACAGAACTAGGTTAGAGAGCAGTAATAAGTGTGGCTACATCAGCAGCTGTTGGCAGGATGGTGGAGAGAGAGAGAGACAGAGCATTCAGGCATGGAGGACAGTTGGGTGTGGAACGAGAGCAATAGCTTCCTACCCTGCATTGACCACTGCAGCATTGGCCACTAAATGCACAAGCTCGGAGTTGTGACCATCCTGTGCTATTCTTACTGAGGCGTTCAGCTCACCACCATTAGGGTAATCCATTGCTACAAGGGCTGAGAATATTTCGCTTTATTACAGATTTTATCCATACGCACAATTTGTACCTGACTCCTGAGCCATCACCAGCAATGTAACAGTGGAGCAGCAGCTGGTAAAATTAACACTGACAACAGGGAAGAAAATCCAAGGAAAAGCTGACGTAGATATATTTACCTTGTTGAGCTGCTCTGTGTTCCAGCTCTGGGATCTGTTGCTATTGGGTGTTGTGACACTGGCTCTAAATAACAATATTGCTGTGCTGACTCAGCATGCCTCAGAGTTGCTCTTGAAGTCTTGCTATTGTAGGCTCATTTGCAATACTGAGGTGCATGCAGTATCCGCTTTCAACAGTTCTGCTGATTAATTCCTTGAAGTCCACAAACACACACATAAATAAGTCAATTTATTGTAAATAAATAATATTATATTATTTATAATATAAATAAGTAAATAAGTAAACTTAAATATTTATAATATAAATAAGTAAATAAGCAATAAGTAAATAAGTCAATTAGTTCCCACCACATCACTCTTCTATTCCTTTTCACATTTTTCCTGTTGCAAAGTCCTCATCAAGGAGCACGACAAGTTATTTCACGTATGCAGTAACATGTTCTGAACGCGTACCAAAATAAAGTTACTGTTCCGTATATCGATGCTTCATAAATATTCATGCATCTCAGTAATACATTGGGACTGCAAATTAATTAGGAAAGGTAGCATGCAGTTACATTCAAGTGATAATCATAACAACTACTTGAAAAGTATTCATTATGTCTCACGCTAAAGAGGAGGTTGCCTTTACATATTTAAACCGAATGTTAACTTTAAAAGTTAAATATTTCAACTTTGCCACAGACTACCTAGTCATTTGTAGAATGCGCCCTTTTAAGTGGTATGAGCCGACACATCTAGCATCTGTGGGCTTCTTCCTTCTCAGTAAACCAGGACAATACAGAGTAGATTACATCACCATGAGACAAGAACGTGTCCAAGAGGAGAGAAAAAAAAAAAAAAGTATATTGATGCTTTGCTATCGATCGTTCTCGATGCTTAGAGGATGCTAGTTTGTTTAATGTGCCATTAGACAATATAATTCTGTTCATATTGATAGATCCAAGCAAACAGCAGAGCAGAAGAGTTTGTCCGGCAGCTCAATGGCTGCTAGGTTGTAATACATCTGACTGGGTCACTTCCCCCAGGAAAATTACAAGTTTTTGGGGCAGTGTTTCTGCAGTCAAAAATGCCAAGCCAAGATCATTAACAATGCAAAGGCCAGATGATGCTAGAATGTCTGCTTTCATTCACTTGCTTAGCGATTTATTCATAGAGACACACACAGAGGCTTAATTAGGGTTACCTAGAGGAGCTTGCCAAATTCACAAATGACTACTTGATACAAATTCCTTTATTAGCTCAGTTGTTGCATCTCCTGTGATTTTATTTCAAATATTTTCATTAAGTCTATCGATAGTAGCTTAATTCTTTCAGTTGACATTGCTGTGAAAATTACAACACTAACAGATGTCCTCAAAACTGATTGCATGCACATAGAAGAAACATAATAATGTGAATGCTGATTCTGGGTGCTTGGAAGAGTGTATTCTTTCAGGAGAAACAGAATTAAGGTCTTCCTTATTCAGCCATGCTCCACTGAATAACTGATTGTTTTAAGCCTGTACCCCCCACCCCCCTCTTTTCTAGGCTTTCTGATGGTGATGTGCTGATCTGCTCATTATTTCCAGCTGCTTAGGGCTACTTAACATTTTGTAGACAGTGCCAAAGATGCCTCTACCTTGAGACTTGGACTAGGCTGGCACTGAGTAGAAAAATACCATTTGCAAAGGCTGCTTACACATATTCACTTTTCAAAGCAATGGTCTCTAAATGTTAAAGTAAATATATGTTAGCAACTCAGCTCCCCATACCAAATACCTTGGGGCCTGCAGGTGTCAGTAAGTCTAGTCTGCACATGCCCCAGCTCCTGGATAGTGGCAGGTGTGTGCTCAGAGAGTATCATTCAAGTTTAGACTGAAAGAAAATGCCAGGTGTTTTCAAAAACATGCAGCAAAAACATGCCAAACCAGGAACATTGGCAGGCCACTTCAAAAGCCCTTTCCTGATATCAGCCAGTACACTGCCATCTATATTATTCCATATATTGTATAACTACATTCTACAGTTATTCTATGACACATACGAAGAAAAATAGCTGGACAAAATGCAAGCTGCAAGAGTTTCTGAACTTTTCCTAAGAGCTGTTATGCAGGCTCAGCTATGAAACTAGATCGCGCACGCAGACTCACCGGTGTGTTCAGAATACCAGGTCAAGGAAGAGATGACTGCTGAAGGCTGGCAGTTGTTAGAAGAAGAGCCGTCTTGTTTTCACTGCTGCTGGGAAGCAAAGCTTTTGTTAGAGGCTTGGCATGGATCAATATGGAATCTATAGGACTAAAACACAATGCAAAGCACAGCATTTGAATGACTAGTCACTGCAGCGAGTGGAGAATCACCTGGACCATTTGGTCTGTCTATTTATTCCACTCTCACCCTGAGAAGTGTGGATAAATACATGGTCTTCAGCATATAAATCACCTCTATGGCCTTCATTAGTCTGAAATGGATTTAACTAGTTCTTTCTTTATCTTTTCTGGAAATATATCATTTTATCTTTTCACATTCTTTCACTGAAGATATTTTTTAGGAACCTCTTATTTGGGGATTATCCAATCCTGAGGCACAACAGCAGTAAATGAAAGATGTTCCCTCCCATAGCAACTAAATTCCACAGATTACCATATTGGTAATTTTTATTAGCATTTAAGTATTAAATTAACCACTAGAGTATGAGCCTAATAGACAAATCACATTAATGAGCACATACGCTGGCAAGATGTCAATGAAAGTTCAACTAAATTACTTTGCTTATTCATAGCTCCAGAAATTAGGGGCATAATTAATCCTCTGTCACAGTTCCTAGACTGCAAATATCAATAATGATTACACCAATATTTTTTAGTAGGCTACAAATATATTTTAATAAAATTTTATAAAATCTTTAAAATCTTTTTTTTTCCCCCTCCCAGAAAACAACAGAACAGGCTTCTGATAAAGTCTTGTATTATGGTAGATTTTCCTATAATCTGTTCCCAGTACTACATAGATATTTAGAAATATAAAAATTAAGCTTTCAAGAACTACCACCATCACTTTATCTGTGAATTTTTAATGTTACTCTGTTCTTTCCTTTTACCTTTGCATGCTTCCAATTGATTAGTGAATGCAGATTAAAAATGCACGGTCACTATTCTTAGAATTAGTAGCATTTTATTCTAAAACACTATGCAAAACAGCTGGTCGTATGGAGGGGAACATTTCCCATGTCAGCAGGCACCTTGGAAGCTATGTGTTACCCAGTTACGGCCGTTAGCTTGTATTAGAGCTGCTTGTTCTATACACTACTACCAAATATGAGATGAGCTTCAGATCCAGATCTCTGACAAATCTCTTGGAAAACCGGCTCGAGGCTAGGAAGTTCTATGCATTTTGGAAGAACAACTCTTTGCTTAGTGGTCTGTGAGGTCACCCACCATCAGGATGTCTCCTGAGAGAAAAGTTGAGGGCATTCGCTTGTTAAGACTTTTTATATTGGTAGAGGAAAATGGGAATAAATTATATTAGATAAAATGAAATCAGAGATATCACTGCAGTATAACCACAATACCCCAGATAGCAGTAAGTAGCTTCTTTGCCAATTAATTACTTCAAGACAACATTAACTTTAGCGAACACTAAAAATGCCTGTCGCCATAGCATGCAAATGTGAAACTTGCAGACAGCTTAGAAAGGAACACTAAAATATCCAGACTGTTACCGTTCCCCTCATAATAAAGCAATGTCTTTTTATCCCTCTTATTTTTTCAAGTCTCATTTCTTTCCCTCATGCCAAATGACAGCTCCATAAAATAAATAAATAGAAATAATAATACTTGAACTGTTGTGCTGAAGTGTGGCTTCCAGTTTGATCGTCTTCATTTTTATTAAAGATAGAATAAAAAGTTGACTATTTCTGGGTACATTCATTTTATTTAATGAAAGAAGAGACAAAAATACGAATGGTTTGCAGATTAGAAATTCAAATCCAAACATATAAAAGTAATCCATCAACATTACTGTGTTGTGTTCATCCAGTTTAAAATGAGTATGGAGGAAATTATAAAAAAACAGGAATTTTAATAAAGGATTTAAGGACTGGGCATATAAGAGCAGAGGCAGGCAAAATGCAGATTTAAATAGAAAATGCAAGTGCAGTTGAAAAAATATGGGGACTACCTTGGACCAGCTTCTTTAGAAAAACACTGAAAAAATCAAACACAAAAGAACTGTATCATATAAAAAAACTGACATGTTGAAATTTTAGAGAGACAAAGATGAAAAATAGTTGCTCATGATAAAACAGCTCACAAAGGAAATTAAAAATAAATAAAACTATCCTGGAAGTCTGAAGTGCCAGTTTCATATAGTAATCACTATAGTAATCAAAAGGGGGAGGACAAATTGGAGAATACAGATTTAAAAAAAAAAAAATATCTTAAATATTTAACTTTGAATAGATGTTCACAATACCTGGACTTATGCACCACCAGACATTTCCAAAGATTTTCAGATGTTCCACACACAAAAGAACTAAATGGTATTTTTGCTTTATCATATATTAATTCTAACTTGATCCAAGGGACTTAAGGAGCCACTGATCTGTCTGAATCTTAAGTAATGTAAGATAGTGATTATTCTACTTTATATCAGCGGCTTATACAGATTTGGCAGGGGAGTTTAAAAGACATGTTCAAACGTCTCCTTTTTTACAGAGTAACTCTTCACAAAGCAAGTACTTTTTTCTTGAAGAAGCTAAAGCTACAAGCAAGAGCTGAGTACATTCCTGGTAAATGTATCATCTTTACAGATGTAAATCATCTTTACAGATGTACTTTACACCTCAAGCTGTACTCAAAATATACCTTTGGGTTTTAGTAAAGGGTTGGTATGCGAACTGTGATATCGCAAAGCTCTGAAAATCATGCAAAAGATTGGCTTCAGTCACATCTCCTACGTTTTGATAAATGCCTAGCAAAAGTTCAGAATTAGTGCCTACTTACAAGTGAAAGATCTACTATCTTGCTCTCCTGTTCCAGTCTTAACTGCATTTTAACCTGCTGAAACTGGAGCTCAGCTGGATCCTTCCTTAACCGTGGAGATGACAACTAAGCTTTCATCAGCACGGGAATGGGGCCATTCGCATTTCCTCTGCACCATGTTCTCAGTACATTGAACGCACTGACTGAATGCTCTAAAATAAAAGACAAAATGATTGCATTAGCTGTCACACTTATTGGGACGTCCTTGCAATAGCAATAGTTTCAGTTCTCCTGACCTGACCTGTCCTACCTTACTCTTCTCCTTACAAAAATAACTAATCAGTTATACCCAACAACCACTTCTGTTGACTGAGCATGATTTTAAGTCTCTAGTACAGGTGCTTTTACCCTTGTGTTCACAGCTTTCACTGTTTTCATAAGAGGGTGTCCTAGCCCTCGTGATGGCTGGAAAGAATCATGCAAATATCATCTGAGCACCTAATTTGCAGAGTGGCAAAATTTGAAGATAAACAGTTCTGCCACCCAGGAAGCAGGTGGGACCTCTTCAGAGGGTCATGGGGGCAGGAACGATAGGCTTCACATTACACCTGTTCTTTATTCACAAACATCTGTAGCCAAAGCAGAGGGCAGCAAAACCTTGAAATTATAAGTGCGTTAATGAGGATATAATTACTATTAGCTTGCCTTGAATCCAAATATGAGCATACCAGCAACAGCACATACATGTTTTGCAATACCGTGACAACACACCCAAACACAACCCACAAGCATTTTTCCTGTGTGAGCAGCGCGACTGCCAAAGGTGCAGAAAGATGTACAGCTGCATAGAGGAGGCATGGGAGAAAAAAAAACAAAACAAACAAACAAAAAAAACCAGCCACATGTGCCGAGCAACAGTATTTGCTAGATAAAGATAATCACAAGGGCCTGCAGTTAGGCAAGACAGGCTGTGAATATGCAATGTCTGTCTGTCTTGTAAAGTTTCATTTTAAAGTGTAAAACAGGCTTGATTTATTGGTCTCCTAAATACCACACAGCCACTTCATGTTCTCATGTGCATACACAAACTCAGCTTCTAACATGCAATCACTGTCGGACCCACAATGTAATTCACCACCAATGTGCAGGACCTCTAAGAAAGTGCATTCTGGATTCCTTTCCCTAGGCTCATCCTTATCTGCCTTTCATGGTGTTCAGGCTATTTTGGTAAGCTGCAACCAAGTGTGTGCTTCATGGGACTAGCACAGTGCTAAGAGCTACCCATCCAGATCTACCAAAAGTGGTCACGAGAGGAGAACTGCTACATCTGGAGCTGAGGTCAGAGCAAGAAGTTTCACACCTAACCTGCAGACCAAGAACAAGCACTTGTGACAACCTTCTACCCAGAGACATATTTCCTGAAATTACTGTGTTGGCTTTCCTGTTTGGTTTTCTCATTTAACAAAGGAAGGAGAAATCATTTTTTACACAGCTGAACTTTAACTTACAAGACTTTTTTTTCCCCTCTGCATATTTGGCATACTGAGAGACTTTAACCATTTCCCATCAGAAAAGAAGCCCGATAAGTATTGATTTAGGATTATTTTTGTATAGCTCTTAATTTCCTCTCATTTAACTCTTTAGTTTTCTTTTGTGTATTTTGTATGTTTCTATTTATTTATATTACTTTTCTCTATATTACAGAAAAAAGATGGAGTTATATTGCACACTTCTAAATTATTTTTCTAGTGTATTGCCACAGGTCTAGGCAGGCTGAAAGCAGCGAATAACTGATAAAACACAGCGTCGGGGCAAATAATACACTTTGACTCCTGGGGATAAAGTTTATACTTGAACATAGCAATATTGCCCCCATACTGCTGCAATTATGATTTTGGTGATTCATTTCAGGACTAAAAGCGTATACCTGACTCCATGTGCCACTTTTCACTTTATACTTAAAAGTTAAATTCATCATTATGTGCTGTTGAGATGGCCAAACAGCTCTCATGATTTTAGTTAGTACAGAAATAAGCCACACAAGTCTATGGAGTACCTTATCTGAAGACAAGTTTGTTGTTGGCTGATGGCAGAACAAGTCGTGGTAACGAGTGGCAATCACTGTAGCTTTTCTGAATACACAACGCGTATGTTTTGGATCTCAAAGCTATCAAGAAGTCAAATTTTAGGTTCCTTTCTTTGCTGTGAAGATGATTAAGGGAGATGGTTGTTCCATCGGTAGGCTTGAGAATAAATTTCCTATAAAATATTCAGCTTGGCTGAAATTGAATTCCTTTCTTCTTTGTAATGTTGCATAAAATTTGAAAATGCCTGGTTATTTGGAGGTGATGTTGCTACGCAACCACTTCACCTTCCTTTCTAGCTTGTGAAGATGAGCAGGTAGTAATTCCTCTCTAAATGTTTTAACCAAACTTGCAAACAACTGAAAAAAAAAAAGTAGAAAACTTTTGCTGATGCTTTTACAGGTATGAGATTATTTCAGCTAATATTAAGAGTTAAAAATAAAAATCTACGTGAAATACTTTCAAACTTTTTTCCAAAGAAGTGGCTTTTTCTTAAGCAGACTCATGAAAAAAATAATATGAAATCCAGTACATTTGTTTAACAACAACAAAAAAAGACAGAAACCAACCCAAAGAAAGTGAAAAGAGAGGACCTCTTCACAGCAAATGCATACTCGCATGTATACATGCACTTGATATTACTAGAGAGATTCAAAGATCTCATTTTAGCAAAGGATTTATGTATGTGCTTATCAAGCTTTTTAATCAACCATAGCAAATGAAAGGTATGTTAGAAATGAAATAAATGGAAGACCATACAAAAACATCTCACAATAGTTTGGTACCAAGGCTTTATCTCGCTACTATAGCACAGGTAAAGAATATTAACCAAAGCCTGTATCCATTTTGTCTTGCAGCTTCAAGGACTGAAGAACAATGCCAGTGTCTTGTTGGACTTCAGACAGCCTTTATTCTTCCCATATATTCCCAATATCTGTACGGCGTCTTTTTAGAATTTGAAAACTTCCCTTTTCAATACCATATTGCGTACACACATCACGTGCTTCATTGCTGTGTTTTCTTTTAACTAGCAGTAACACAATCCACAGCTGTAACTGCTTATTGGAACTCAGACAGTTCACAACACCATGTCTTTCTAGCTCTCTGGCTCTACCTCTGCCCGCACTGAGCTCTGCATTGGGTTTCCTAACCTCAGCCCCCAGGTCTTTCACCCAAAATGCTGCAGTGCCCTCTCCATCACCTCTCATGCTGTCATCTTTGGAAGGATTGGAATAAGAGAAAAAAATAAAATAAGTAAATGAGGAAATAGGAGACATTATTTTTTATGAAAGGTAGCCCAAATTATTTTAATGCAATGCACATGGTACATCTCCTATTCAAATCAATAAAAGTGACCTTAAGTCAGCTAGAATACAAATGAACAAGAATGTAAAATAACTCAGTTCCTTCTTTGCTATGGAAATACTCTGAACATGAAAAAAGTTTATTATAAACTGGCCTCTGCCCCTTGTGGGCATTATTCTCTGGCTGCGCTCCGAGACGTCACCAGCTAAAATCAACTTTGCTGTGCTTGCTACTTATAACTCTATCTGCGGTCACAGGCAACTGTATGTGCATCTTTAAATATTACTACCTAGAACTCTAAATTGTCCCAAAAAGTATTTCATACAGTAATCTGAAATTATTAGCTACTACAGACCTTATTCTGTTATCTCAGAACCTTATCTAGGTGTAATTCTGCATCAATGAAATAGTATTGCATAAATAAAGGACAAGCAAATAAAGTGAGTGTTGTTGTGGAACCCTACTATAGACCACCCAGCCAGGACAACAAGACCAATGAACTATTCTTTAAAGAACTAAGAGATATCTTTAGATCAGACACCCTTATCCTTATGGTTTACTTCAGCTTGCCAGATGTGAACTGGGAATACCCCACAGCTGATACAGACAGGTCCAGGAGATTCCTAAAAGGCCTTGATGATAATTTCTTGGTACAGGTACTGAGGGAGCTGAGTAGGGAAGGTGTCCTCCTAGACTTGTTGCTTGTAAACAACAAGAGTCTCATGAGTGAAACGGCAACTTGTGCCTATCTTGGCCACAGTAACCACGAAGCAGCTGAGTTGAAAATCTTTGGTGACAGGAAGAAAACTGCCAGCAGAACTTCAACCCTGGATACACAGAGAGCAGACTTAAAGGATGCTGAGGGAACTAGTTAGGAAGGCCCCCTGGGAAAATGCTTTTGAAGATATTGGGATCCCTCAGTGCTGGACAGTTTTTAAGGACGCAGAAACAGGCAATTCCCAAATGTCAGAAGTCAAGCAGGTGGGACAGAAGGATGGTTTGGCTGAACACAGTTCTTCCTCTAGTGCTGAGGCAGAAAGGGTATGGCCACTAAAAGTACAGCTCAGTAGGGAGACCTTAGTGCTCTCTACAACTACCTGAAAGGAATTCGTGGGGAGCTGGGGGTCAGCCTCTTCTCACAGATAACTAGCAACAGGACAAGAGGGAATGACCTCAAGTTACATCAGGGGAGGTACACATTGGAAATTATGAGAAATTTCTTCTCACAAATAGTCATCAAGCATTGGAACGGGTTGTCCAGGGAGGTGGTGGAGTCACTGTTCCTGGGGGTGTTTAAGAAAAGGTTGGGCATGATGCTTAAGGACATGGCCTAGTGGGTAATATTGGTGGTAGTGGGATGGTTGGACCAGATGATCTTGGAGGGCTTTTCCAACCTTCTATGAGTTTATGAAGTGAGGCTGGGTGAAACAGGAGGCCTACAGAGATTCTGTTCACTTAAGAGAAAAAAAAAAAAAGTGCAGTTCTGGGCAGCACAGTACAAAAAGGATGTGAAACCATCTGAGAGTGTCCAGAGAAGGGCTACAAGGATGGTGAAGGGCCTAGAGGGGAAGCCATATGAGGAGTGGCTAAGGACATGTGGTTTGTTCAGCCCGGAAAAGAGGAGGCTGAGGGGAAACCTCATCGTGGTCTACAGCTTCCTCATGAGGGGGAGCGGAGGAGCAGGTAACCAGCAATAGGACCTGAGGGAATGGAGTCAAGCTGCAACAGGTATGATTCAGACTGGATATAAGGATAAGGTCCTTCTCCAAGAGGGTGGTCACACACTGAAATAGGCTCCCCAGAGACATAGTCACAGCACCAAGCCTGTTGGAGTTCAAGAAGCACTTGGACTATGCTCGTTCATATCGTCTGAATTCTGATTTTTTGGTAGACCTGGGTAGAACCAGGAGTTGGACCTGATGATCCTCGGGGGTCCCTTCCAACTCAGTAGATCCTGCTCTATGATTCTACGTGCAGGCTTTGCTGTTCCAGATGGCTGTATATAAGTCTATATGGCCCCTTGTGATCCATCCCAGGGTATTCAGAGTTGGCTAATATAATTGTGAGACCTCTTTCAATTATTTTTCAACAGTCTTGGGAACCTGGAGAGATGCCTAACGACTGGAAGATGGCAAGCATTGTTCTAATTTTTAAGAAGAGCAGGAAAGACAACCTTGCTAATTACAGGCTTGTCAGTCTCACTTCAGCATCTGGTAAAATTACAGAGAATATTACGACTGACAATGCAGTCATTGGTCACAGCCCACACAGGTTCAGGATGGGCCAGTCCTATTTAACAATCTTAACTTCCTTTTATTACAAAGTCACCTACCTAGTTGACTAACAGAAGCCAGTTGATTTAATCTTTTTGGATTTCAGCAAAACTTTCAATATGGTTTCTCACACTACCCTCCTGGACAAAATGCCCAGCATACAACTAGACAAATACATAATGTGATGGGTGAACAACCAGCTGATGGGTTGGGCTCAGAGGGTTATAGGAAATAGGGTTACATCAGGCTGGTGGCCAGTCACAAGTGGGGTTTCCCAGGGCTTCATTTTAGGGCCAGTTCCCTTTAACATCCCCATAAATGACTTGGATGCAGGCCTTGAAGGTATACTAAGGAAGGTTGCAGATGACACTAAATTAGTAGGAAGTTTTGAATCCCTCAGCAGTAGAGAGTCCTTGCAAAGAAATCTTGACAAGTTAGAAGGCTAGGCAATCACCAGCTGCATGGGGTTCAACAAGAGCAAGTGGTGGATTCTGCCCCTGGCGTGCAGATTCTCCACCTGGGATAGGGTAACCCTGGGCATACATACAGACTGATGATGAAAGGCTAGAGAGCAGCCCTGTGGCAAGGGATCCAGGGCTCCTTGTCAACAACAAGCTGAATGTGCGTCAGCAGTATGCCTGGCAGCCAAAATGGCTGACTGCACCCTGAGGTGCCTCAGACCCAGCACCGCCAGCTGCCTGAGGGAAGGGAGGGTCGAGCTCTGCGCTGCTGCGGCCTCACCTCGAGCGCTGTGTGCAGTTTCAGGCACCACAGCATAAAAAGGACAAACTACTAGATAGGTTCCAAAGGAGGGCTACAAAGATGACAAAGGGTCTACAGGACAAAATACGTGAGGAGTGGCTAAGCAGCTTGGTTTGTTCAGCCCTGAGCAGAGCAGGCTGAGGGGAGGCCTCATGGCGGCCTGCAGCTCCCTCACAAGGGGAGCGGAGGGGCAGGCGCTGAGCTCTGCTCTCTGGGGACAGCAACAGGACCTGAGGGGATGGCATGGAGCTGGGACAGGGGAGGATCAGGCACCGGGACAGACTCCTCAGAGATGTGGTCATAGCACTGAGTCTGCTGGAGTTCAAGAAGCATTTGGACAACACTTCCAGACAAAGGGCTTGGATGTGGGTCATCTGGTGTGGAGCTAGGAGTTGGATTCAATGATCCTTATGGGTCCATTCCCACTTGGGATATTCCATGATTCTATAAATTCATGAACTGATGCTTGAGAACTACTTGGATATTGTAGCCATGAGTGGACAAAATTTGAGAATATAGATCCATATTTAGAGAGATTTAAAACTAAGTGTGAAATCCCTCATACACATATGTATCACAAAGGAACTAAATTACAGAGCACCATAATTTTTCTTTTCCATCCTGAAAACTTAAGTTACTTAAGTAATACCACTTGGTTATATTAAACTTTATTTTCCTTTATGTATACACCAACATGTCTAACTTATATGCCAATACTCTTCTTTTACCCAAAGTTTGGGATTATGCCACTCTTGTTTGTAGAATATATGTATTTTTTCTAAATTCAACACATTATATTCTGCTTTACTCACTGTACACTTGTTGGCTTCGTGGCTTGCTACAAATGAACAGTAAAGATAACAAATAACAGTGCTGAGACTGGAGAAGCTTTTCTGTCTAGTTTAATAATACAGGTTAAGCTTCATTTCTTTGTGGCCAAACAGATTATTTGTTGAAGTAGTTTAAAAAGGCTTTAATCTAATTTCTGCATGCCTGTTTAGCAGAGCATGGATCATCAGCTCAGTGCCTGGCTAAAAAGATTTCAGGAAAACAGAGAATTCCGGTCTCTGGTATCTACTCAAACAAAAGGGTCAGGACTCATTACTTTAAGTGATTATTATTCACAAAAAATCTTAGTTTATAGGATACCTGCAGAAATAAGGTGATGCTATTGCAGCTGGATATTCCAACCCCATCTCACTGTAATGTTCTGTCAGACACTAATAAACTTAGGTAAATATGTTTCCTGGAGTGCACACACCATAAACTAGGCTTTGTCATTGAGCATCTTCTCTCAAGTTTGTTTCCTGGAATAAAACTTTTGATAGGAGACTGGTATCAGGAACACTATGAACACTATTTGTGGTACCTTGAAGTTGTCACAGTCATTAATTGCTGTCTGTTAATGGTAATTTAATCCTATATTGCTGCAGTGCAGCAATCCTATATTGTTGCACTGCAGCAACAACTATTTTGTAAAGGTTAATGAAGCCTTTAGGTGATTATGATCTTTACAAAATTCCCTAACCTTTGTATAATCTCTTGTTCCTCTAAAAAATTGCTATTGACAATAAGTGTTTCACTAGGCAGGGAAAATCCCTACCTTTTAACTGCTGGGAACAGGGATTGAGGCAGTGAAAGAGAGAGCAGAGCAAAACGCAGTTAGGCCTTTCGCAGTATGCAAGCAGGAGAAGCATTCACAGAAAGACTTCATGAAAATGGATCAAAAGTTCTCTCAGATAATTGTTACACTAAGATCTGCAGGTAGCATTTGAAAAAGAAATATGAAGTGCTGGTACATCTTGTGGATACAATTCAATAGTGTTATTGCAGGTCTCCCATGCATACATGTTGCCATAATAAACATACACATAAAGGGAAGGCTGGAGAAGCAAACTGGGAAGCATGCTCAAAAACATTGTTAAACCTCCTATGGCCATTCCTCTCAGCTGTATATTTTCTAAATGTAGAGATTTCCAAATTAGTAACCATGGAGAACATCACAAGTCTGGCTTGTTTTTTCTAACCTTGCCCATATATTTTACTCCTTTTGATTCTTAAATAATGATATTTGCTTAAGTAGATTCATACGCTGCTTATAGATTTGGACACGAGTTTGATTTACTGTGTTTCTCAGTGCATAGGATTAGTGCATACAGATTCAGACTGGATAAATACAGAGCATACTGCAATCCCTATTGGACAGCACTGGTAGCATCTAACAAATACATAAGGACCAAGTGAGCAACATTCATAAGGAGCACAAGATAGCATTAAGTGGAGACTTTAAACCATTACTCTATATTTAAGAGTTTGTGGACCTTGGCACGGATCAGATACAACACATTCAATTTACTGACAACTTGTTTGTTATATATATATACTGCCTAGGCACAGAGGCAGTATGCTGCCAAAGCTGTGCGTCTCTATGGCTACTAGTTTCAGATGCAGGATTTGCTGAGTTTTCAGGACCAAGAACAAGGGAGATGCTTGCAGAGAACAGCAGTACACACCCTAGAGAAAACACATCCAACAGCCTTTTTTTTTTTTTTTTTTTTAAAGCATTAGTATAAAATAGCAAGCAGGCTGTACAAGTGGGAAAGATGGTAGTATGCTATAACCTTTGTACTGAGGAAGCAGATGGAAAATGTTAATAGCCTACACTATGCAGATTTTATTGTGTCAACTTATTTTTCTCTAAATGCTGATGAACCAGAGCGAGCACCAGGAGGGAGCAGTCTTGAGTCCTATACCCTGGGACATGCTGGTGGCTCAGCAACTCTAGGGATGGATGCTCAGTGCATAGCTGAGCATTGGCCCATTCCCTTCATCATCAGCAGATGCAGACTCTGTAACCACCTTGCTTGTCATATATATTCTTTCACTTAGGCAGTCAGTATTATACAGAAAAGGAAGTGCCAAATCTCTAAGACCAGCAATTATTTGTTTTTCCAATTGTTTTTTGTTCATGAAAATTACATTTCTTAATAATAATGCAGCAAGATTTTACACCTTACATGATTTACACAAGTATCTATGACATAATTGTAAGATTTATTTACAAACCAAACTGCCTGAAATGCAGATTCTGACTGTTGTTCTGGGTGTATGGAACTCCCGTAAAATTTCTTTCACAAAACAGAATCCTGGCTGAAGGAGGGAGGAGTGAGCATGCTTTGGCTGCTTAACAGACACTATGTAAAGCAACTCTTGGCAATGCTCTCATTAATGTTGCCACCTTTGATACGTGCCAGACTGAATCCTCCTCAGCTAAGGAATTGCCTTTTTGTTGTCCCATATAATTCATCTCCTACCTTGCCTGTGTTAGAAGAAGCTGCATAATTGAAGACCACTTTGTTACAAGCAGCACTTAGAGCGGCTGTATTTAGAGGAGGAGGAAGGTGGCTGAGCCAGGAAAAAACTTGGTAAGACAGGAGCTCCACCTATTCCAAATTCTTTAATTTACAGCTGAGAAGCAGAAAGGGAGTGAAAGTTTTTTGAACACTTACCTCTGCTCACAAGGCAGAGAAACTCTGAGCTGCACAGGCAGCCCCTCAACCAATCAGACACCGTGAAAAGGGTTTCAGATCCTACAGCCTTGGGCTCTCAGCAGGTTGCAGATGTTTTTCTGGGTAGATGATGGGTGAGCTGCAATAAACAAGATGTTCTCACTCTATGTGCTTAATATGTCCACCAAACATTTTGAAATAGCATCACTTTTTAGGTTAAGACCATTTGCAAACATGGGGCATGTTCTAACAAAATCTATTGCATGCACATATTGTGACAGCTTATGCTGGTGGCCAAACCTTTCTAAGCTACATGATAAACGTGCACAGCTGAAAGCCTTAAAGCCTGCCACTTTTAAGTCTATTATTTTTGCCTAGAGTACTAATCTGCATCTAGAGATCTTAAGCAAACTTTGGCTGGATCACATATATAACCCTTGATTTCCATCCTGCAATTGTTCCATGACTGGCATCTTCTCTTTAGTGGGAGAGCACAAAGCATAGAGAACAACTGGTTTCTGGGCTCTGAAATATGCCAAGCCCCTGCAGCACAGACAAGTTGTTTGGCCAGCATCACCCACTGCTCCATCTTCTTTTCCTGACCCAGCACGAAGTGGTTCCACTCATGCATGTTTAAGATCAATCTTGAAAATTTCTTACTCTCATTTATGCTTTCCATTTGCCCACTGAGAACCTGCTGATGCTTACTGAGCTCCTCTGGCCTCAGTGACCAGAGCCTTTGAAAGATGGGACTGTTCAGCTGAGGACCATTTACCATTTAGTTTACTATTTATTTGGCATTCAGCAGAACAAGATTTGAGCTCTATTTAATATTGAGTAAGTTTGCTACTTTTAAGTATTCCTTAAAACTCAATTCTACTAAGAAAACCAAAATCCATTCTCAGAATGGTGAGAAACTAGGTGCTTTTACAGCTTGCTACTCACCAGATTTTTCTTCCAGTTGCCTTCTGCCTTCTCTTACAATGATTTGTTTTAATCATTAAATATAACTGGTGTTTTCTTTGGAGGGAGGAATATTTTTCTTCTCTATGAGACAAGTTTGCAAAGAGAGTTAATATCTTTTATTAAATTTAGTCAGGACTAAAAAAAAAAAAAAAAAAAAAAAAAGAAGAGCTTTCAGGGATACAAGCTGGCAATAGCAACACTTTTATTGCATGTACTTTTATAAAGAAAGCTTAAAACTTAAGTAGAGCCCTCGGAAATTACCACAAAGATGGATAAAAATATAAACGTTTGATTCAAATAACATTTCCTATATGTGGACTGACAATCAAGAAGCTTCTTAGACTATGGCTGTAAGTTCCCTTTTAAGGTAAAATAACCTGCTCAGCACTGATTGCCACTTCTTGAAAACTAGAAATGTTAAGAGACAAAATCCTATAATGGTATTTAGTACAAAAATAACATTTTCCATTTGGAAATGGAGTAGAAAATTTCAGAGACTTCACAATTTTGTATTATATCTATAAAATGAAGTTGATATGTGAAACCAGTGAGATATGCAGCTGTAATGCAGTAAGCTAACCAATCATACCAGCTAGTTAATTGATTTTAAAATAAGATGAATGAGTACCATGTCTAAGAAGCAAAGAACTTATTAAAGATCTTATGCAGCAATAAGAAATATCACCAGATCGAGACACTGTATGTGAAAGGCCAAGTTATCTCCTCTAGCAAGATCCAAATCCCTCTCAAAATAAAATAAAAAAAATATATATATGTAAAAGTAACACAAAATCCCAATCAACATGGTGTACCAGAATAGCAGCTAAACCCACGGTTGTGTTCAGCTTACAACTGTCCCAAAGATTATTTCTGTGAGAACAGAGGCTATAAGCAGAAGGTGGGCATAAACGAAGTGGGGGCTCAAATGCCATATTGCATAATCATAAACCACACAAGAAGATTCACATTGTCTATTTCAGCAGCACGATGCTGAAAATATCATTGCTACTTCTTCCTTTACCTTTATACCAGAAAATGTCAACATCAAAACCAGACCAATCAATCGACAGACAACCGTATGTCCTTTCTACATGACCGTAATCTTGATCTTTTGCTGCTGTTCTTGTTACAAAGCCCTATGGGTTTTGGTTTGTTTGATCCACTCATGTATCAAGCAAATGGAAGCATCAAAGATCTTACCTCATCTGAGAAAGTCAGAGAATGAAAGAAGAATGTCCAATACATAACAGCCAATTAAAAAAAAAAAAAAAGAGGAATTGTGATAAAGCTGTACATGATGTGAAGATTTTGAGACTGTGTTGGCATGCCTGAATTTAGACAACATCATTTGCCCATAGCTGACACTATCATATCAATGATCCACTGCTAGGAACTATCAATTCATCATTGTTGGGCAAATAAATATTAATTTCTATCAATGGCTATGGATTTCCACCCACCTTTAATTTTCCAAAGAAACACTGGCCCTTCATTGCCATGGACAAAAGACAAAAACAAACAGAGCTATTGAAAAAATGGTTTGAATACAGGTGAGTGAACATACAGCAAGAGAAAGCTGAAGAAAAAAAAAAATATATATATATATATATATTTTAAGATAGAAGCATTGTAGATAAACTGCAGGAGCAAGAGAAATATGTGGTTTATAAAGCTGCACTTTAAATTTCTCTTATGCTATATTGCTGTCAGTCTCAGCCACCTTCCTTTCCAAGCCAGCCCTTTTACTTAGCAGGAATTGTATTGTGTGCTAAATTCAGCATCTTCTGGCTGAAAATAATTTCAGACTGAACACTATAGTAGAAGATTTTTCCCTCCTCCTCCACCCTATAGCTATTACAGTTCCAGCTTGCGTTAGCACTAAATGTGAGATCCAAAAATGGTTCAATAGGCACAGAGCAGACCTGTCACGGTTTAAGGCTATGTCTTACTCTCTGTTCAGGGGAGAAGATCTCTACTAGCTCTCTACTCTTTTCTATTTTTTATTATTTTAGGAATACCTTTTTTTGTTCACTGGTTAATCCTAGGTAATACCAGAAAAAGCTTTCTTATTTGGGCTTTGTTTTCTCTCAGTTTACATAGGACATTGAGTTCATTACATGAAAAGACACAGCTAAATGACAAATTACTGGTGGCTTTTTTGCCCCTTTACCTTGAACTATGAACAATAAAAACAAGTGTCGTAGACCCAGAGAAATCTTGGAATAAACGTAATACTTCTACAAAGACTTTTACATAGTTTCTCAAGAGATTTTTTTTGTTGCTACTTTTTTTCAACAATTAGCTCAACTAAATACGCTTATTTTTATGGCAGAAAAATGGTCTTATTCATTTTTATTTTTTAACTTCAGTAAAATTTGCAATACAAAGAGCTCTAAATCGGTAGCAACACTCAGGAGTTATTCACCCCTTTCTTTCTATTTCACTGTTTTTATGGAGTTGGTTAGCATTTCTTTTCAGCTATGTAATATAAAACGCTAACATTAAGACCTTCAAAAGGTGATCCATACTGTTTCCATATACAATTACACAGCTCAGGAGTGATCCAGCTTTCCAAAACACTGAGGGAAACAGCTTTCATATTGCTCTTTCTCCTATCCTTGGTATCTTTCTATGACTCCACCATTGCCACCTCTGGAAGGATGATTTTATACTTTTATATTTCTTGCATCACACCCCAAACTTTATTTTCCATTGCACACATTCTAGCAAGCCTCTTTCCAGCATGCTAGTCCTATTGCCAATACAATACTTAAGCCTGCTTCCAGAAAATCAGTTCCACTGGGAATTTCAGTAAGGGATTGTTCTAAAGCATACCAGTCCATTTCCCTCTCTGAATCCCTTATGCTTAAACTCCTGTCAGAGTTTAAGAAGCATTTAGACTGTGCACTTAGTCACATGGTCTAAAATTTTGGGTAGACCTGTCTGGTGCCAGGAGTTGGACTCGATGATCCTTATGGGTCCGTTCCAGCTCGGGATATTCTATGATTCTATAGTTCATATTTTGTGTCGTGATTTATTCTCCAAAAATTGATCAGATTTTGGATCAATTCTCAGGGCATGACAAATGCTTTCTAAATGTGCATTAACTTGACCTTCAAAAGGTTGTTTTGTTTTTCTTTTTTTTTTTTTTTTCCCCATCACCGGCAGCATTACTCGTGTGCCACCAGAGCTGCGCTGTTTGATGCTTCCCAGATGCCTAAATGTCCATTATGCATGGTCTGCATTACAGAAAAAGATGAGAAAAAACAATTAACAATGGCCATGCTTAGTGGATGAGAAAGCTAAGGTTTGTTGAAATCAGAAGAAAGGCATTTATTAATCTTGAATCTCACAGACTGATTAATGGATTAAGTAAGATCATCCTAGAAGTGTTTGCACAAGATGATCACTGAGATCAAACTTCTAGAGTACCGATCCATTATTTAGCGCAAGCCATCTCTCAAGGCTCACATAACATTTGTTTGTACCACTTTGGCTTCCTGATTTGTATAGATTAGGGAATGACTCCCTAGACAAAACAGGCACCTGCTCCTGAACAGTCCAACTCATAAAAAATAGTAATACAGGACATGAAATTCAGCCAGCATAAGGTCTGAATACCTATTACTGTGGAATTGGGGAGCACAAGATTTTAGGGTTTTCCTTAAAGGAAAAGATTTTATCACTCCAAACCCATTACGCAGAACAAAGTTCAGTTCACTCAGATCTGCTTGCTTCTGATGAATAGTGTGTAAGCAATAACATAAAGCTTTGCTATGTTATAGTCTACCCTAGAATTGTCAGGAAAAGAAAAAAAAAAAAAAAAGTCAGCTAACACTGAAATGACTCAATAATAGCAGAAAGATAAGTGGCATGCATGTTTTTGTCTTAGAAAGATGCTACAGATGAACACAAAACCTGTTTTAATTGACATAATGCCAAGAACAGGCACAACACCCACAGAGGTGGGGGTCTGCAGCAATCCCCCCCAATTACAGGACAGCTCTTCTGTTCGGCACACCTCCATAAAAGATCAAAACCACAGGGTGAAAGGTAGCAGCAAGAAATTGGACTTTACATCTCAAAAACACGTCGCTAACCAGGCACACCAGCCTGCCTTTCTCAAACGTCTTTGAAATGTTTGCCTGGAAGCCAGTAAAAGAAAATCTAAGTTTCCCACAGCACAGAAATTTTTAATTATTATTATTTTTTCCCCCAAATGTTGTGTTTCAAAGCGGTATGTATAAAAGCCTTAGATTTGGGAATTTGACATTTTAATTTATGTTTAGAAATGTAAATTGTTCAGGAAAATAATGAGATAAGTTCAGACTTGGAACAAAATCGAGGTGCAACTGACACGTAGCACAGAAGTCCCAAAAGTGCAGGTTTGCCGCAAGCTAGATCAAAAAGCAAATGGCAATCTTACACTGAGATCAGGACACAGGAGGCACAGTGAGTGATCATCAGGAGCACATCTCAATCCTGCTTTCATGGCCTCTTGTGACACTAGCAATATAAGTGACTTCAGAAAAAAGTAACGCATCATCCCTCTGGTACTGATTTCAGCCTAAACACCTGTATCACATTTCAAAGTAGCTCCAGTTTCTGAGGTGATGGGTGGAATCAGTGAATAACACTTGTCTGGTATGTGCTTGCACACTTCAGGAATCTCAACAGATTTTAATCCTTGCTGAACCGAAGGCACAGCTAGCCTTTAATTAACAGATTTCTAATTTACACTATTATTCTATAGAGGAAAAACAAACAAACAAACAAAAACAAGCAAACAAACAACAACAACAAAAAAAAAAACATTTTGACCACACAATCTGTCTTTGCTCCTATTTTCAAAGTCCTACTCAATTCCTCATGAGAAAATTTGTATGGGATTTTGGAGCTGCATAGAGATGTCCCCCAGCTCCCCCCTCAGGAATGGAGATTGCAGCAAGCTGTCAGCCACGCAGTCCTCTCCTGTCATGCACTACCAGTGCTGACCAGCTCATACCGTATTTTTTGTCACAATGCACTTCCCTATCCACTCATTTCCGTGCTCCATATGTCCATACATTTTGCTCATGTGCCCATAATGCTCAGGTATAAAACCAGCATACATAAAACTATGATCTGATTTTTGCTAGACAGTATTTTGGCATTTCATCATTGCTGTGCTAGCTCATGAAACCCACACCAATATTGTAAAAATAAATCACTTTGTCAGAAACAAACTCCTAGTGTGTACATATAAATACATAACCACTCCATAATTATTATCTGGGTTAACGATATTTGTCAGCACTTGTACTGCAGCTACCATGCATAAAAAGGAATTTCTTGGACTGGAAAAGATGGGCAGAACATGCATCCCTGAGATGCAGGCTGTATTCTCTGCTATCCGAGAGTCCAAAAGGCAGCTGGAACAAACCATCTGAGTTTAACTCCTGTCCACCCCCCCCCCCTCCCCCACTACGTGGACAGACAAATACTCCAACCAGCACAAATACATGCTAGATTTCAGTTTCAGTTGCCAAAGTGATAGACAATGCTGCATAAATTAGTATTCAAAACTGGTGGTAACAGGGAACGTTACCAGTACAACACCAAACACAAATTAGAGATGTTTCAAGAGAGAATCCACAGTTTCTAGCTCCCCTCCTGGTGAATCAACAAAGATAGAGCACAGCAAATAAGTTAGCTAAAAGCAAAGTACTCTTCCAACTCACTGTCAAGACAATATTGCCTGGATGAATGTTCCTCGCCCTGCTAGATTTTCACCACCAATCAGTACTTCATCATTTTGTCAACATTTGAAACATTGTCATTTTAAATTATACTATAGTCACAAAGAAAGTACCTGATGTGTCCAAATGATGAACCACCAGCTCCTGCCAAAAACAATAAAGCAGGAACACTTATTTTCTGCTGGGTAAACCACTTCATTTCTGCATTACAGAAGAGCTCTTTCAGAGCTGAAAAATAGCATGCTACTGGCACAGAAACATTTGCAGTCCTGAAATTCTTTCCCCTCCCCTTGCTACACTCTGACTTGCTCAACTAGGTTTAAAAATGGGATAGAAGCAGAAACAGCTGGAACTTTTAAATCTTTTTTTTCCCCAACACTCCTTCCTAACCATTTGTGAGCATTGCACATGTACCTCAAAAGATTGTGTAGTGCCCTATCTGCATAAATGTTACAGATTATACAGACTGCGGAAATAGGCCGGTGCTTGTCTCATCATTCTGCTGGACATCTGAGAGAGGCCTGGAACAGCAGCAGCCCATCAGCTCTTGGGTGAAATAAACAACACCTTAGAAATACACTCCGCGCCAAGGATGCTTTAAAGTGAGCAATGGGCAAAGGCTGCAGGGCACATGCTTGAAGTGCAGGTAAAGAGCAGGATTTTATCAACGGGCATAAGATTTTAGAGGCATATTTTAGGGCTGGATTGAAAAAAAAAAATAAAAAAATTTAAATGTCCCTTTACATAAGAGAAAATTGAAATGAAATGCATGAAAACTTGCAAGTGCCAAAGGATTTTACAGGCATTGCTACAGGATTTTATTTCATCCAGGCGGCTTTCTTTATTGTCTGAACATGCAGCATCACCCTGAATTATTTTAATTGCTTTTTAAAACACTGCAAAAGTGCTTCTTTTTATTTTTCATGCACTTTTAAGTCACCCTTCACCACAAAGCTAGAGATGTCCCATGTGTTGCAAGCAGTTGTTAATTCCAAAGGCCTTTGCAGCCTGCATCCTTGCTTATGAGCCTCATCCTACACCCAGATTCCTCGCTCAGTTCTGGATGCCTGAAAAAAAATCAAGCTACCTTCATAGCTTGCTATTTCTACAGCATGTTTTGATGCTTAACGCATAGGTCAAAAGTTTCTTTCCTTGAGGAGCACTGCCATAAGCTCACATCTTTCTTGGTGACCACCAGTTCAGATATTTGGACAAGTGTATTTCAAATGGAGGAAAGAAAGTGAGAAGAACCCTAACCCTAATTCTAGGCAAAAGCCTAGAATTCAAGATTTTTAAAAAAGCTAATCACAAGAAGCATGTTTCCACACAAAACTGGCTATCTGGATTTTGAACAAAGTTGACTTTTTTTTTTTTTTATTTTTTTTATTTTTTTTTTATTTTATGCAATTACTACCCTCTGTGGCACTGTAACTTTAGCAGTGAATTCTGTACATGGTCTCTTCCAGCTAAGGCTGTTGAGCATATGATGATCTTTCTTCTCTGTATAAAAACCCAGTGCAGGTAACTTAGAAAATATCTCTGAAGCTGGTTGATAAAGGTCTCATTTTTACCATGCACTTTTGAACATGCTGCATTCAGTCAGCATAGATACCACTAAGTACCATTGAGAAAATGTGAAAGCAAGCTATCTAGCAAGCCTGTGCTTGGATTTTCAATGTGTTGTGATGTCTGTGAAGAGAGTCACAAAAAGCACTTTGTATTTCTGAATAGAAATTTAAGCCACTTAAAAATAATAAGCAATAATAAGATGAGTATTGTTTTTGGACATACCAACAAAAATAGAGTGTTCTTTTACATGCTTAGGCTCCCTTTTAAAAATCATGGAGATTTTTTATGACATTTTGGGACAGCTGAAAGATGATGACCATTTTAGGATTTAATTTGAAACATATTCAAGTAGTGATTTTCCACTTGACAAATGCTTTTGTATATTACCTATTAAACTAATTCTTAAACTAACTCTAAGTAGGTTTTCCTGGTAGGCATATTAGTCCCTTACTAAGAAAATAAGACAATCCAAACAAAGCCCTTGCAAAACACCAGGTGTAAATATTTTCAGATGAAACACTAAGTGATAGAACTATGTCAATAGCCCTTCAGTTCCTAAGGTTTGTTTTTTTTTTTTTTTTTTTTTTAATTTTATTTTGTTTGTATAATCAGGAGGTAAGGCATATGAAAGAACCAGCTTACATAAAGCTGCTTGGGTGGAGCACTTCAGTAAAACCTTTGGCTCTTCAGTGGAAGGATTGTTGAACCTAATACAATTATTTGACCATAGCAATGTCAATTTCAGTCCCTGCACCCTTTGGCTAATACATGTCCCAGTAATCATATTTTCAACAGTATACTTAAGGTTTCTCTTAGGAAGGAATCCAGGCAGGCTGTTAATTTGGGTGAAACGTTAATGCTGTATTAGTGAGGACTGATACTATAATGTATTTTTGGTAATTTTAAGTGAACTAGAAGTGTTCGCTTCTTTTTAGGAGGCTGAATCAATGTAAATTGGAGGAACAGTGACCTCATTTAGATGGATATTTATGCAGACAGCATTGTTAGTACTTCTTCTTAGGGAAACCTCATGCAAGATTTAAATAAACTTGACTACTACTTCGTAGGTTTTTCTCTGTTTCATTGGATGGGATGGGAAGATGTACTTCTTTTCTTCCAGACCAAATTCCTCTTATTCAATATCTTGGAAGATGTTCTGATGGAAAAAAAAAAATCATCTTGCAAGAGCCTTTTGGTAAAGTTAAACTAGAGTCAAATGTCTATGAAAAAGCATTCCTGTTTTTCACTGGCCTCACTGGAAAATAAGACCAAAGCGGCTATAAATTTTCCCAAAGAGATAGTCAAAACTAATAGCCAAGAGTAACTGTTGATTTATGTTTTGTATTTGTTGTCTTTGGGAGCACAAATGATCACCTTCAGAGAAAAAAAGTAATATTGCCGCTGCTCAGAATTCATTATTTTTCTCTGCAGCATGAGTAGGTGCAATTTTTCTTAAATGAATTTTTAAGAACTGTTAAGCAGAATTTTAACTTTCCCCCTCAAGCTGAATGCATAAGTAAGGGTTTCCTGTGAAAAGTTTCCATATATGTAAACAGATAGCAACCTAATAATAAGCATATCTGTGACTTCCTAAAGTTTGAATGCATTACCAAACTTTCTCTCTTATTTTTCATTTTCTAAATGTAAAGGTTTTTTATATATAAAAAAGTAAAATATTAGGTTTTATGACTGATAAAGATTTCCATAGAGAACAACGTTTGATATGGAAGCCTAATTTGAGAAATTTCTGATGAGATTTAAACAATTCTCCATTAACAGATTATTTTGCATTCAAATACAAATATGCTGTCACTTTCAACGCTACAAGAATTGATTGAAACTCAGCAGGAAGAAACAGAAATATCACAACACCTATTGGTTTGTTCAGGAAAAAAAATAAATACTAAGTTCAGTATATATTTATAGTTAATAAACATACAGTCTTCTAGACCAGCACCTTAACTTTCCATGATCATTTACACTTTAAGGATAAAGACCTTCCAGTCAAACAATTGTATCAAGGGTAACACAAAGAAGCTAACCCTATATGGCACTTTGTAGTATCCATTCATCTTTTGCAAAAGTATAATTTCCAGACATTAGGTATGATAAGAAGAGAAGGGACAGAAATTTGCACTTTGACTCCTCAAGCTGTTCTGGTGGTTTCATTATTTTTAAAAGATTAAATATTTCAGCCTAATATCTCATTAGAATTTGTCCATAAATCAAAATACATTGTGCGCCTCTCTGAAAAATTAGAGGCTCCTTCATCAACTCCCCTTTTTGTCAATGACAAACTATTCACATAATAGCAATCAAATTCGTTCTAGAGTTGTCATCTTGATAAATTAAATAAATTGAGTTGCTTCGGTCTATCAGTATAAAGACCTTTCTCTAGCTCTGAAATTATCAATGCAGGTCTTTTTTTCTTGGATCTTTTAACTTCCCCCCCCCCCCCCCCCCCCCACACACACACCCCAAATGTGGCTATCAAAGCAAGAATGAGCATTTCACTATCCAGCCAGTATCAGAGTATTAAGATATGCAGAGATTTTAGATTTTGCTGTGCCTCTTACATAGCGGAGAGGATGAATACTGCAACAGGCCTGGAAGGAAAATTCCAGGGTTCATAAATATTAAGCAGTATTAAAGCAGTACAGGAGAGTGCACAGTATTTCAAATTTAAGCCCCACTAGAATTCACTCCATTTTTACTGTCTTTCCCTACCTTTCTCACTTTCTATGTTCACCTTAGTTTGTGTATCAGGGATCTGCATTACAAAATGCTTTGTCTGGCTTGCCAGGCAACTTATGCAGACTACTTTTGAGGGGGAGGGGAAGAAAGAAAAAAAAAAAAATGAGCACAGTGAAATTTAAGTTTCAAATTCTAATTCAAGTGATGCCTGCCAGCTAGTCCATTAACATTTTCAAACTTGACAAGGTACTCCTGCTTTTACAGAGCACTAGGATTGATTTAACTCCGTAGACTGGACTGGTATTCACAATTCACTCAAATTCATTCTACAGGTACAACTGGCACGCTAGATTTAGTATCTTCAGACAAAAATGGAGAGCAAACGATTTTTATTGTTGCTATAACCATTACACCACTGCCATTTTTTTTTATTACATCCCTGTCTACTTAGCTGAGGAGCAGAGTTTATTGAGAAGAATAATGGGATTCTCGCTCATGACCGAGTGGACTTGCCTTTAAAGTGTTAATACGTCTGTACAAAAGTAATGTAAAATGGAAACATCTTTCATTTTTGTGTTCAGAAGGCCTTTAGAACCAAAAGACCATGGGTATTCACAAGCTATAAATATGAAAAGGTTTTAAAAGCCTCAGAAGTACCTACAGCCAGGTGGTTAGAGTAATTTGGGTTGGGCAGTCACCACTGGAGGGTCAGCAAAGCAGCACAATGCATTCTTCCCATCCCCTTATTAAACTGTAGGGCAAGTCCTTTCTTGCTATAAATTGTCACAAGGTGTTTACCAGCCATTAACTTAAAAGTGGCTCTAATTTCTCAGTGTGTAATTAGGGATGCTGACTAAACCTGATCAGGCATCATCCTGTCAGCTGTCTCATATTAGTGATGCTAGGCACCTCTCCCTCTCTCCCAGTCATGACAATTCATTAGTTCTGCTGTTGGAGAGCAGCTGTACCATTTGAGATGTAATTTATTCAGATTCCCTCAAAATTGTTGCTGAAACATGGGAAGATAAGTGATTTGATGAGGTTATGTATTTACTGTCAGATAACATTATGGGTTGGATGTGTGGCTAGAAATGATAGGAGATTATGTTTTGTCAGAAATATTGCCCTTTTTAAGGCAAAAGATTAAGTTAGATGAGGTAAAGGACAAAATGCTTTAACATGTCAGGCATGTCTCACACTGTTATCCATTAAACACTCCCAAAAAAATATCCTGTCAGGATCATGAAAGTTCTACCTTTGTCCCAGTTTACTGACATATGTTGTAAAGCATCTGGTTTAGTAATAAACACAAGCAAAACCGTATTTGTTCAAAATAAGAAGATATACAATGTTCTGCTTGATTAGCAAGTGGGGCGTGTGTGTGTGTATAATGTGTGAATTTCAAACTAACTTAAATGCCAAGCCAAAAATGATGAATCAAGAATGTCAGCATTTAACTTGTGCTCTGAGAAATAGCATCAACTTACCTCCTCTGAGTAGACCTGAAACAACTTTAACTTGTGCGTGTTTTTTAACCCCAGCAGCAACACTCGCATGGCAAGGTAAAGCCAGCTCAGTCAGAAAATTGGTTCTCCTAACCAGCTCACTTTCATGAACATTCAGTTTCCAAATTCAAATTAAAAATGTACCCAAATAATAGACTTCGGGGGTCAGACCATAAAGGTCCTTTGGCTACTATTTTGTCTTTGACAGTAGCCAAGGGAGGGTGCCAGGGAGGAGGAGCACAAGAACAGGGTAAGCATACATTCATACCTGCCAGGAAAAATCATTCAGCTTGCATCAGTCTGCAGCTAAGGAACTCCTAGAACTTTAGGTGGTGTTTTTGCATTTAATGGCTCTCAGTCAATTCTTCTTCTGGGAAAATGACTGTTATTCATGTAATTTTGCTTCATGAAAAAAATATATTTCATTGAAAGTTGCTTCCTTGTATTCACTTTGAGCTCTGGAAATATTTATGGTGGCCAACTTTGTTCCTGTACAAAGAAACAACATGGAACATGTCACACATGACAGACATCAATAGAAATTCAATGTCGTTTATTAATGCGCTTGAGAGATTTTCAAATATATATTCCCCATGAAAAATCAGAAGAGGTCTACCTTCCTCAGTCGCTGTCTCAGTGACATTTTCTACCTCTAGTAGACTATACGTTTAAGTACTATTTCAGATATTTGCTCAGATCAGAAATAAGGAATTATTCCAGATTATTTCTTGCATTTCTTCCATAGTATATACATTCTGACTTGCTTCTGATGCCTGTGATTAACTAACTCCAGATACTCAGTTGCTTACAATGGCAATTTTTCATATGGATTTGACTTAGACATTTCCCCAGCTTTAGCAACCAAATATTGGATGCTATCAGTGTACACATTGAGTACAGCAATATATTTTCCCAACCACAAAATGTCATCAACACTGACAACCCCGTCATGGTCTTAAATCCAATATCCTGTGGCCTCACTGACTTCTGCATTTTAATTTGCTATCCCAGTGCACAGTAATTTCTGGTTATCTGTGTCATAGTCTTAAGCACATCTCAAGATGAAATGTTGGCAGGTTGTCATGTTTATTAAGAACAGGTGCTCTGACTATGGCTGTTTTTTTGTTGTTGTTGTTCTTGTTGTTGGTGTGTTTTGGTTTTTTTCCCCTTTCTCTAGCTACACTTTGAAATTGGGTACTCTGCATGTGAAAGTAACCTCCGGCCATCTGCAACGTGTAGATCCTTTTATCCTCAATTTATACATACGTGCACAAACATTAATTTTAATCAGGAAAAGCTAAGACGAAATACCAGTGAAGGAAGACTTGTTAGGCATGACATTTCATTTATAGATACAGCTGAGAAGATTAACGTCTGAGCCAGCAGCCTGTCCTTTACTACCTTCAGCTACCCAGAAATGAAACGCCACGTATGACAACTCATTCCTCACTGCTCCTGAGAAATTCTTGCTGCCATTTCATGCTGTCTCCCTGGACTATCTCCCTACACAATAATATCAATTAAACAACAATTCCAGAAAGTTCTAAAGAAGAAAACGTGCACAGCTACTCTCAGGGCATGCACATATGTGTATTTTTTTTTTCTGATTAATGTTTTAAATGTATTTAATATGTGACTTGCATGAAATAAGGTTAGTTTCTTGGGACTCTGCTTCTGGAAAAACTTCAGAACAAATGAACGTACCTATAAACAAATACACTTGGGCAGCAGGACAAGAGAAAGAGAAGAGAAGGAAAAATATAGGTGGAAGCCCAAGCAGATTTGTTTGCAGACATCAGTGCCAGAATGATTACTCTACAACTGAGTTAGGAACTAATCTGAGTCCAGGGTCCCTTTTATTCTCAAAGCTTTCTATTCACACTGTTTAACTTCTTACTATTAACATGGAGTACAAAAATAAACTTTCCAAAGGAAAAAATGAATTATACATAATGTAGAACACATGGAAATGAAGAAAAAATCATTTTATTTTAATGTCTGTTTAAACAGGGTGATATCTTCTAATTTTTCAGGTGAATCTTTAACTGATCAAAACACATTGTCCAAATTCCCTAACACATAGCCATATCCTAACAGCTTTTATTCAAGCAATAGGTTAGAAGGAAAGCAAACCTTAAGTAGATTTCTATGAGTCAAAATTAAAATAATGTAATAATGCACATGTGACACAGAAAAGGAAAGACAAAAACGTTTTTACCCATGAATGTAAATAGATGCATCACAATAGTTTTAGTACTGTATTATATTTACAATAACAACCTTTCTGTAAGTGCAGAATTCAAACAATTTTTACCAAAAAAAAATAGTAAAAGGATATTTTGCATGCCCTAGATGATCCATAGGGATAACAGTAATTCTATACCAACACAGTGCTATCCCAGTAATCAGAGCATCTCCCTGGCTTCACAGGTGCATTGCACACACAGTAAGATTGACAGGCAAAACAAAACAATGTAATTACTCATATAGATGATTTGCATCACGTATGACACCTCTGAAATTCAGAGGTGCTGGTTATATTTGTTCAGGCCCTATTTGAAGGCACTGTCCAAAAGGCAGCAAGAAAATCCAGCGTGTTCAAATATTACTCATTAGCACAACACAGCAAATAGTAAGGTGGCTACCCCTGCCTTCATCAAATGATATTTCATTTTATCTAAATATTTCACTAAACATTGTTCAGCTGCTTAGCACATGTTAGTAACATAAAACAACCTGACATCTCTTACATTTTTCATGAGGGGTAGTTTCACATAACACTAGCTAGACTTAGGAAAGCATTATTATAGAAAAATCACCGGAGAATGAATTGTTTACAGTGACAATGGGTTTCTTGAGCTTTTCTGTCTGAGAAGATGCATTGGCTGTGATCACCAGGTATTTTAGCACAGAGCTTTTTCTTTCCCCACTCAAGTACATTCTTTCTGGAACTCCGAAATGTCAGGCAATTGGCAGATGCACTTTACATTTGCCTCATTTCTTCCTACTGAAATTGTCTTTGCTAACAAAAGAGAAACTCAAAGCCAGTTTTTCCCACTAGGAGTATTTGTCATCTCTTCATGTTCATTGTGTTTGGAAAATTCAGGGTAAAGACTCTGACTGACACCCAGGTTGCTTTGCCATGAAAATCTCATAGCTTATTTGCGATGCCTATCATGCTGAGCAGAAAAACAGGTGCTTGTGCTGAAGTAGAGGGGGTGTGTGTACAGGAGTCAACGTCTCTCTCTATAGGAATTAGAGAGAAGACAAATGGTGATTCTAAGGAAGCGCTACTGATGCTGGGAAACCATAAGACAACACTTTAAAGAAAATTAAGTCTTCTACCATACTATTAACACAGCAAAAGCATGTGATGAAGTAATGCTTTTGAATATCCTATTTCTGCAGCAATTTTAGCATATAGACAACATTTAATTAATTTTCAGGGGACCTGATCTAGATGGACCAGCACATCTTCAAAAAGTCAGACTAACACCAACAAGGTGTTAATGATATCTAATCTAATATCTAATGATATTAGATAGCAGATATGATATTAGATAGCAGAAAGCTTTTTTTTTTTCTCCTCCTTCTCCTTTTGAAGAAACACCTGGAAATTAAATGCAAAAAGCCAACTTTTTGGGTAGTTGTCTAGGTTACAGGGGGATTTCCTGTCCACACATTTTTAGACATTGATAAATTCGTGGAGGGACTTATTTTCAGTTTTTAACTAAAATGAACTTCTGCTCTGCTGAAGAAAGACAAATACACACCAAATTTTATGCCTGTTAGATATTGAACTGTATTTACACACTCTAGGAAACACTTAAAATATTATTGGGAAAAAAAATAAAGCCTTCTGCTCTGAAATTAGTGCCAGGCGATGTGCTGCTATTGCAGCTGACACCTTCCAAGCCTATCTTCATGTATTCCACTGCATGACCATGGGACCAATACCATGGTCTAAGGGTATAGGTCACAGTCACAATTCTATGCATCCAGTCTGAGTTATCACCATGCGTTAAGAAGCAGCTAAGTTCATGCCTTTCTATGACATTATAACCTCAGCAACATTTGAAATTTAGAGGCTGTGAAAGTCCTGAGGAATATTTACTATTTTGGAAGAATAAATCAAGATTACACCAATTTTCTGCACACACATACCCCACCCCTTAACTAACAGGCCTGTAACTGCTTCCATGCACTAACCATTAATCTCAGGGCTTCAAGAACAGTCACTACACCAAACACATTGAAAGAAATAGAAAACCTATAGAATGGGAAATTTACTATGATTTGAAGACCTTGCATCAAGACACCCTCATCAAAAAAGGCAAATGCAATTATTTAAAACTTACTTCCATACTCACTTCCCAGTTCCATGGGACATCATCTTTGCAACTCTGAGATTCCATTTTTGATCACACTGCAGACCATTTCCTTCCTCTCTCTCTCTCTCTCAAGCAAGCAATTAGTCACCATTTACTTCTACTATTTACTTCTAAAAGGGGAAAAGCTCACCTTCAACTTCTTTTAAAAGTTACCCAGTTACAAACTGGCTTATTTCCACAGCTTTTTTCATGTAAGAATTGTAAAGATCTTCAATAAACAATTCTATTTAAAATGGCTAATCAAGCCATCAAGTCTTGTAAGATGCAGATGTTCTTCTCATTTCTGCTGTAGACTTGCTGAGCAACTGCAGGGAAATTATTTCAGTTCATTGTGCTTTGGTTCCCTATTCATTAAACTGATAACAATAATTCCTTTCTCTGACCTTCTGTAACACTTGCTCTGAAGCCTATTGTAGATTTTACTGTGCACGTACTGTCTCTTATTATGTATAAATTTTGTATTTATTAAAATAATAAATTGATTTCAGTTGTGACCTCAAACAACCACTATAGAAGAAATAACTAGTATACCAGCATTTCAGCTGGAAAAAATGATTATGCTATTTTTTCCTCCTAAAATACAATGCTTCAGCAGTGAAGTTAAGATGAACAATAACACACATTTTCACTCCCTACTTTGTAATGCCACATCATCTTGCAGCTATCCAATATTAAATGGGGAAATCTCTCCCTGAATACCAGATATTACTTCTAGCAACCGAAGTAATATTGATTAACTCATGCATCCTTTCTAAGCCCTTAAAATTTTATACGCTATGCAAGTTATTTTTAATACAATCCTGAATAAAGGGACTTGTGATATATGAACATCACCAAGCCTCTAAAACAAAGCCTGTGGTGAGTGAATATTAAATGTGGTCTACTATTACATCAGAATTGATATGCTTAAAAAAATAATTAAAAAATGCCACAGGCAGAAGGACTGTCTACTTAATCCAGAGACAAAATCAAAGGGAATATTAGAAATGAAAGTAAAGTTTCCTATCTGTGCTTAGAGATGCACAGCACAATTTCAGCAGATGACAATATTCAAGGATAGGCTGTTAGAGACAATTTTTTGATGCCTTCCCTTTCTGATTATTTGGATGCTAATGGTAAATACTAGTGTTTTCTAGGATCAGTCAAATTATTCTCAGAACAGATTTTCACTATGGACAGTATTTGATATACATCAAGAAATGAACAAGGCTGATGGTATGCCCTAGATTAATCTGTTGTCTTTGGGCAATTAACTTTACTGTATTACAGCCTCAGCATTACACAGAAGGCCATGGGAATTTGCCACCATGTCTGTAGCTTTCCAATGGATTATATATTTGGCTTTGCACTGCTGGAGAACAAAAAGATCATCCTAACAGAAGTCATGTCCTAATTTCATAAGTAATCAGGATTGGAGAAGTTACTGTTTCTGAAAGTAGTCTTCTTCCTACCCTATACTTTTAGGGTAAATAAGGAAATACTTTTTTTTTCTCTCCTCCCCCTCTTTCACATAAGATACACCAATTTCCCTCATTTCCTACAATGCTCCCGTTTGCACACTTGACTGAATTTAGGCTTCCTAGTTATGAAAAGGTTTCTGAGCACATCCACAGCCATCAGAACATGAAAACAGCTTCAGTAAATTAACTTTTTAAATTTACTGTATTTTTTAATTTACTATAAATTAAAAAAATATTTTACAGGTTTTTTTTTAGTAATTAATTAATAAATTCAATTAATTCACAGTAAATTAACATTTTATTTTTATTTTTTTAATAAGTAGAAATCTTTTCTATGATCTTTTTTTGTTAAGGATAAAATAATAGATAAATATTTTTAAAAATAGACCAAAGGGACAGATAGGTTGCAGTGCTTGCTATGACAATGATGGCTTGTACCATGCAATTTCTAAATGCAGGTTTCCAGTTTCATAGTGCTTTAAAACTTTGTTTTAAATTCCGCAAAACTGAAGTTTCACTGAAAAGTTAACTATTTTTGTTGTAACCAGCCAGCTAGTTTTGAGAAGGGAGAAAATGGATTTGAATTTATGAGGAATTTATAATTCTGTGAGATAACACTTTTGCATCTCTAATATTTAATTTTGAAAAATAAGGTTCTTTTTTTTTTTTGTTATATGAGTGTTTCAAAGTTTGTCTACAATCACATTGTAGCTTAGAAACCTATTAGAAAGGCTTAGTCTTTTTGATATTTTAGTATAATAAAGTTCATTAATTAGTAGTGAGTCACCTAGCTTTATACGACTACTCAGTGTCTTCAGTACTGATCTCCAGCAGACTGCAGAGTAATAAAATTCATAAGCTGGAAAGATCTGCAAATTATCAAAACAAAAATACCAAGGACAGTTTTTCTATGGAGCTGAAAATATAAAACACAATATAAGGTTGTCTTGTGGAAAAAAATAATAAAAACAAGCTAATTAATTTGAGATGAAAAATCATTATTCAAAGATGAGACGCTTGGGAACTAATTTATCTGCTTACATCTATACATTTCTGTTATTAGTTACATAAATAATTGCAGTCCGTATTACCGCTAGATCCCCTATATCAGGCAAAATGTAAAGATCATGCAAATTAGAAATTGCCCAGAGTAAAACAAATCTATATATTTAAAACCATGTTGCCACCTAGGGAAATGTCATGCAAGCATCTCTATCTCCACAAATCCCACCCACCTTGACTACTCTTCTTTACCTGAAATGCTTTTTGTCTAATGAATTTCGAAGAGATAAAAACAACAAAAAGTCCACTGGATAAGTTGTGAAGCACACATTTATATTCCAACTGATTAAGGGAAACATCCCTCTACCAACATTAAGGAGTAGCAAGTAAACAGTTGAAGTAAACAGATCTTTCATTCAGGCTGGCCGCCATGGTAAATGCAAAGAGCTGGGAGACATGAGCATGGGCAGAAGAGGCCTCAGAATGTATGAAAGAACTTCAGCTTTCAAGTACAAACTCATGGAAGCCTTCAGGAAAAACACCACCACACACAGCCAAAGATGTAAATTAGTAGACAGCTAAGCAAATTAGGGGGGAAAAAAAACTAGTACATTGGGAACACAGTGGTCAGAGAAAAGAAGTCTCCGGAAAACAGTTTTTTGGCAGAAGGAAGATGTTATGAAAGCAAGCAAGAAAAGGTCTGATGTGGAGATTGACAGCTAATTAGACAAACTTGTAAATCGATGTGATGGCAAATAATGTTATTGTGATTTTACACCGTATTAATAAAGATTTCATTCTGTGGACAGAGCTAATTAAATGTCTTCCACTGAATGGTGTTGAGCCCAAATTTACCATATGTACAAGCCTGACACAGCCGAGAAAGACACAAACTGGAAGGAGTTCTGGGTAGGGGGTGTAGGGAGGAAAAAAAAAAAAAAAAAAAAAAAAAAAAAAAAAAAAAAGGCATTGTCAAGTATATGTGAAGAAACATTTTAACAACAAAATTAATGAGGGAGTTGGACAAGATGACTTCCCGATGTCCCTTCCCACCTCAACCATTCTTATTCCACAATTGTGCAATTGTTCAGATGGTTTAAGACACAAATAATGTAAATCACAGGTGAGACAGTCTATTTAACACACTAGAGAAACAGTATTTCACATAGGAGTAAAACAGACTGGGAAAAATAAAGATAATATTTGTGTGAATTAATGCAATACAGATAAAGGACTGTGTATCAGTAAGATTGGTTCCATTCTACAACTTGAGAGATATTCAATTTGACTGCCTGAAAACCAGACTCAATTCAGAAATCTGTTCTTGCTGGATCTTGCTGGAACATTTCTGAGAAAATCTATGAAGGTGTTTTTGGTTTTTTGTTTGTTTGTTTTTTGACTCTTATGAAGAAAACCCAGCCAAAATTAGCAGAAAGCCAACATTGTTTTGCCAGGAAATACACATTTGACATGTAACCTCTGCTCATAACTGACTCCTATAACCACCGTGGTCTGATTATAATGCATACACTTTAAACCAGAAACATCTATCTCAGGAACTGACACGAGCACACAGTTGGGAATCACACTGAATTTTTCACAGCAAGTTTAATCGTTACTTCTACACCTTCTTTCCATACCCTGCCCCATCTCTCTATACTGGGTGAGGAAAGGAATTAATCTGCTAAGGCAGCATTGTACACGCTGGAGGAAAACAAGAACATTCCCACACAGAAGCCTGTTTTGTTCCTAGTTTGCTTAGGGAAAGAATATCACAGCTTCTCACATTTTGAGGAAAAGAGAGACAGAACAGAAGATAACTTCAGTATCTATTTGGATATTTGACATGCTTATTAAATATTTATCTTTTGGGGATCTTGCTGAGCAGGTTGTCTTGGCAATATTCCCCTCATTTTCCTGTCTGCCCACTCTTCAGTTTCCAAAGATTTCTTTCTGAATTCTGCATTTTGTTTGTTTTAGCCATGGCTTCTTCCCTGTAAATAATCACGGTCACAAACATACTACGTATGCTGAAATACATACATGTTGATATACATAATTTTAAAAACATGCATATAGAATTTCAACTTGACAGTGCTCAGTATCATTTCTTTGGGTTAGAGATTTGGACCAGACCCCTGATGAATGATGAAAGCCAACGATGATTTCAACTTAACGTATAGTAATCTTTGCTCTGACAAGCTTAAGAAAACGCAGGAGGTTTTCATAGTTCTTATGGAGTGCACTTAGCCAATTTAGCCGGCTAATGACCAAGTCATCTGTAAAGAGAGGGTCTTCAGGTAACACGGGTGGCATCAGTGCCTACATCTACATTCACTGAAGCTACCTTTGTTTAACTAATACTAAACTGTTTCCAATAGAACTGCTTAGATTTTGCTGGACTGCACGCAAATTTCCATGATCCATCCCGAGACATAAGAAAAATGTACGTGAAGCTAAAATGATACCAGATGACAATCTTACTTATAATGATGGCTGCAGTATTGTGTGCCAATATTAAGAAATTAATTTTTCACTCTATTTCCCTCCTGCAATTTTTTGAGATTTAACTGATCATTCCTCAGCTGTAATTTTGAGCTCCACTGAACTGTTGTGGCTGTTCCATTTAAATAAATAAATATTTTTTAAGAGCGTCAACTGAAGTCTTTCTGCTGCAGCTGAATGGTGCAACTCATTGTGTTCTTACCAGCATTCCTCAAATGGTGACTTAGTATCTTTGTTGGGAAAAACAAGGATATCAACACTAACCCTGTTTTTATTTTTTCCCCCATTAAAACAAAACACAACACAGCAACAACAAAAAAAAACCAACACACTAGTCATCATAGTGAACAGAAAACCAGGATGCATGCACGTGTGTATATTATTCGATGTCTGTACATATTATGTACACATCTGCGTGCATGCAAGACTTGTATCTTGGCTATTCATACTTCAAACAACATTCTTGTGTGAATATAAATAACAACAAAATTTGGGAACAGAGAGACGTGTCTAGTCTTTCTCTGCTATAACTACTTTACACAGGTTGTCCATTTTTCCTAAAAGGTGGACAAACACAATTTTAAGGTTTCTGAGATTCTTTAACGTAGATAGCTACAAAAAGACAAGCCATATCATAAATCACCATTGTTTAGTGGTTTTCATACCTCAACCTGTAATAGTAGTTATTTGTGAAGAGGATATTACTAGAGCCAACTCATACCAAATTGCTCATTTTAAAAATATCATTGCAAATGGATAATGCAATGGTTAAAAAAAAAAAATAAAATCATTTCAAGCAGTAATTAATGAGTTTTTGCAATAAGAACCAAATAAAAATTACAATACTACGACTACGAATAGTAAAAGTAAAGAATTAAAGAAAGCACTATTTGGAAATGGAAAGCTCAGACCTCTGGTTTTCTTCAGTACAGGCTCATTTCTTTTTGGTTTAAATCCTGTCCTGCCCCCACAGTAGACTGTAGGTTCTACCACACTGAATATGTCACCACGGTCACTAAGCAAGAACACAAACTGGTATACCTCGCACGTTGGCAGCAGCTTGGAGCTGTCACACAGCAAGGAATGGAATTCTGTACTCCCTTCCTCATGATGTACTGAAGAGATTTATGGATTGCAAAGCTACACCAAGCTCCAGCCAAGTTCCCCCCACCCTCCCAACAGAAAAGCCCCCAAGTACTAACATATAGAATCCATCTACCATTATTTAAAACAATAGTTTTAGATTAGAAAGAGCACTATAGGAAACAAAAGCATTATAATAGCATGGGATACAATGAAATGATAGCAATATAATGTGAGAGGTTTGCAGAAATGTGAGGAATATATACTAAGATAGATTTAAAAAATATATATGTTGGAGCAGCAAATAAATTAATTCCTCTGTGGAGCTGTACTAATTTCCAATGTGTCACCCCTTCTTTCCCCCCCTCTCCCCAAAAGTTATATTGTTCTGGGAGGCTGACAACATTTTAAACATACATGACATGTTCTAGCTGTTCTCAGCAGAAGAACTATTGCATCTTATATTCCTTCAACATTATAATTTAATTAAGGTGGAAGCTACATACACAAGCTGCATTTATTAAAAAATATAAATCAAAGTGTCTGATGCAAGTTATTGATATTTTCATCTCAGTTTTTCTGTACTGGTCCTCATAAAAATAATTTTCGTTTTGACAGCCTGACTTCCAGGTTTTATATCGTAGCTCTCAGTAGGACATGATCATGCATATACATGTTAACCTTTACATAAATTTTCTTTTAGCAAATGTATTTGATGCCAATTCATGCATGTGCATATTTTGAGGATTATATTTTAAAATTTCAATCATTTTGTCCATTTTCTTTAGAAGAAAGGGTTAGAGATTTTCCAGAAGGAAGATAAAGACATTCACTATTAAAGAATCTTAAATTACCAAACAAGTTATTCAAGTAAAACTATTAATACACCTCTCAGCATTAACCCACTTTGCTGCACACTCTCCACCAATGAGTTGCACATTTGCTTGAAAACCACATACATTTACATCTCACTAACCTCTAGCTATGATGCAAATTAGTTAAGTCACAGCATGATGCACAGCAGCTGAATACATACCACAGCATGGCAATATGTGGTGTGTATATACAAACGTACACAATAACACATGCATGTAAGCTCAGAGATACTACACATATTCCTGCTGGTTGCCTGAAGATAGAGGTGCCTATACAGTTTTGTGCTCCTGAAGATACCAGACCTATTGTCCTGAACACTGAAGTCTTAGTTGGCCAACATAAACATTCCAGGGATTTAATATATACAATATTTTGAAGTAATTATAACATCTATCTAAGCAGTCCATATTCAGCTAGCTAACTATACTTGTCAAAGATATTTATGTATCACCAGCAATACCTAGTCATTATAGTACCTAGTCATTATAGAGAAATGATTACAGGAAAGAATCTAAATCACCATTACAGCAATCTCGAAGTACAATATTGTAATTACAATTTGAATTTCAAATACAGAACACAGGCAGCAATGCATCTCTTTGGGACATAACTTTTGCTAGTCCTACTGCCTTCAGTTTTTATGTTTTCTATTAGAAAATGGTATTTTCCATTATTTTTTCTATTTCATTGACACTCTGCAAATGCATTTCTATAGACGTGATATACTACACTATGAATATATTTACATTTACTCTAAATATTTAAAGAGAAAAAAGCAGGATATAATAGCATAAAAGTTATTTCTAAGGTAATTCATGTTTGCATTTTATCTGCACATTCCATGGCTGAAAAATTGGTGGAGAAATAAATCACCAACACTCTTTGACCAAATCTTCAGACTGCGCTGGTTTGCCTGAAATTTCTCAGATGATCCTTACCGATAAGAAGAAATAGGCCTAGTCTAACAGAAGACTACTATGTATAAGACTACAAGTCTACTTTGAGTTTCAAAAAAGTCTTAAAGTCCTGCCTCATTCAAGTCAATTTACAAAGAGAGAATCCAGGTTATATGAGGGATCTGTAGGAAACTATTTAGCAAGGAAACAGGAGCTCCCTGTACAGAACTATACTAATTGTCCTCTTCTGGAAACATCTTCTTTCTGCATTGCATAACTTGAATGCCATTGACTCAAATGACAGATTAACAACTGGCATTAATTGGAGCACAAATTGCAAGGGCTTGATGAAATAAAGAGACATAAGTTCTTTATACCCCAACCCTGCAGACTGCAGGTTTTAATGTGCTGAGAATAGAGTTGCTCCTTCTCCGTCTGGATATTTAAGAAGATTGGTGGGAGCATTCTCTAAACAAGCGCAGGCGGATGGGGGCATATGGGTGATTTACACTCAGCAACTGAGCAACTGAAATAGGTATTTTTAACTTCTGAAGAACAGAAGAAAGGGCCTGAGGGCTTCCCTGTTCTGCCATCAATTCTTGGTTTTGGTGGGCTAAACTTCAGTTAAAATAGTAGGGGAAGTTTTGTACCTAAGCTCTTAATCAAGATAAATTTCAGACTCAGCTCTCAGGAAAGACCAGAGTCTTTTCTTCTTGAATTAAGATTTGTTTGAAATAAAGTGTGTTTATGTCCAGGAAAAATGAACGCTCAACTACAACAAAGAATGCTGCTTTAAAGAACAAAGCTGTTTTTCAGCACTGTTGATAATCTCATCTAGCCTGACCACTGCACAAAAGCAGCAAATGCAATGATCAGATCAGTCCTCTGCAATCACAGCAGTAGCATTAAGTACCATCTTTAAAAGCTGGTTAGCAACTACTATCTTGGCTAGTTGGATTTCTTTTCCCACAAAACTTATCAAAGGCATGCACTGGAATCTCAGTCTCCTGACAGGCAATCATGTAATGTCCAGCTTTTTTTTTTTTTTTTTTTTTTTTTTTTTTTCTTCTCCACAGCCTGTTTGTTCTCAGTGAGAGAATAAAGCTGCTAAATAAAGAATGCATCTCAAACAGTTCAGTACTTATTCTTTGAGAAGTGAAACTCAAAATAAAACCAAGGCTCCCCATGCTGGGGAGCAAAGGAGGGCCACCATCCTGCCATTGAAACATCTACTTTAAGTTACAAACAGTTTTTCCAGCATGATGTCAAGAATTTCAGGTGTTGAGAACACAGGTTTAAGTTAGAATTTCCTAAAGCTTGTAAGTTTTAAAATGCGGGCATAAAGCCCGAGAATTGGTTTTCAGACCAAATTTCAGAGCATTCAGGCTATTGCTGCAGCAGACAATCCATCAAATCACAAGAGACTCTTCTCACTTCTGAATAGGAATATTTATCCAGGAAAAATGACTGTCAGCCCTCATGACAGGTTTATTATTCCAATTTCATTTTTCTCATGGCAACATATCAGGCTTCCTAATTAACAGACAAGCAAGCAATTCAATTTCTCCAGTTTAAGGCACACATGTTACTGAGATCTGTTCGAGGCTTCTAGGCATTCTCTGTTCTGCCAGTTCTCCCAAGTTTTTTCCCTGAATTCAAGAAACTTCGTTTCTCTCTCTTTTTTATTTTTTAATTTTGAATGCACACTACTGACTGTTCTCTGACTAGTTATGTTTACATTTTTTCTCTCACCTCTTCAGAGGTAGTTTTTACTGCCCATAAATGGACAGATTCTTTTGCTGGTATTGTCTCATTTCTTGCTAGTTGAGCTCAGAGGATGCCTCATGATGGTATTCCCGTATCTTCAAAAGTCTTTCCAATCAGACTCAGTAGCTTTTAGTTAGAATTATGCAGTTACTGACAATACTGCTCACGCTTCTTATTATTCCAACTATCCTTTTTTCAAAAGCTCCACACGCAAATATGGTGAAGGAAACAAAGCAATAATTTCCTCTTCATTAAAACCCAGGCAGCACATGCATTCCTGCACCCTATTAGTAACCCAGTCAGGGCTTCAACAGGGAGGTAATAATTGCATAATGCATAGATGTCGAATCCTACATCCGTTTGATCTTCTACAAGTGTTCTGTAGTCAAACCATACCTGCAGCACATCTAAGAGCTGATACAAATTGCTCGTGCTTTGCATAACCACTGTACCTATGTTCATCTCACAGCATCCAGCACAGCGCAGCACACGTGTGCACGACCTCAGGTTTATTGGAGTTCAGCTATATGATGCACATCATTTCTTTCTGGCATTCCCCAGTTATGCGAGCCTGAGCTTGCCATCATGGCCAGGCACTTTCCCTGCACTCTTTATATCACTAACTTGTTACATTAAGTTATACAAATAACATAATTTTACTGCCTCACCTGCATTTTGTTTCCACACACCCTGATTCCCTTCAATTTTCCTGAATAACTTGCAATAAAATACTGGACACAGACTCAGACAAACAGCTGGGATGCATACATCAGAAACGGCACTTTTGATGTAATGACAGCAGTAATAAACTTCGGTATTTTTCATTGCCTTAAGTACAAAGGATTAATCAAAGATTAATTAATATAAGCTTGCCAAACTACCAGTTGGACAAGATTAGATTTCTGATTTTATTATAAGGCTGTTTAATAAGTAACATATCCATTACCACTGTGGAACTCAAAAACAACTTGGTTCAAAAATCTCAGGCCAGTACATCAGACCGTAAGAGGTTTTGATGCATGTTTTCCTGCCTGGAATAGGATTTCTCAACTCCAAATTCTATTCTATGTGATACAATAGCACATTACTTCCCCCAAAATACACAATGCAGCAAAATAGTCAAGATAGAGAACCACAGAATATCCTGAGTTGGAAGGGACCCACAAGAATCATTGAGGTCAACTGCTGGGCCTCCACAGAAGACCACCCAAACATCAGACCATGTATCTATCTATATATAATATACGCAAAGTCTAATGTAGCTTTGGATACTGTATCAAGGAAAAACGTGTATCTTCTCAAAGTTTGCTTTAATTTTTATTTATTTATTTTTACAAAAAATCACTTTTCGCTTAGTATGTCTATTATATTTATGGCACTTCAAGTTAATACTCCTCCACACCCCAAAAACAAAATTTATACTTTTCCCTAAAAGCCATTAGTATTGCTCCTGACACTTTTTCTGAAAAAAGAACTAGCTTAATGACATCAAAAAGCTATTAAAGTTATATAAACACACCGTCCAAGATACTTGGGCTTCAGCAAAAATGCATACGCCTATTCACCCCTCCCTATCACCCCAGTTCCTAGGAGGAGTACCAGAAAGAATATAGATTCATCAAGGAAGCTTCAGTCACTTAAATAAAGAGCCATGAAATCTCAGAAGGAACTCTTTAAAAGAAAAAAAAATAAATAAAAAGTTCTTGAAAAATAGACTTGCCACATGGGTGCAACTGATTGTGGGATCTAGCTAGCCACTGGGACCTTAACCCAAAATGTTTCTCATTTGTGGTTCACATATGTAATTCTTACATACAAAAATGATAATTCTTCTCTGCTGAATAGTCCCTACAGTTCTCAAATTTCCTGTTACATTCTCTTTAAATGTTATTAACACAGAACAATTTTCTTTAAATATTTCAGTTGAAACATTTGCTTCCCTCAGCAGAAAGATATTTCTTAATTTATCATTTAGTAGGCATTTCCTTTTGAGTATTTTTTCCTAATATTCCTGTTTAATGTCTTACAACCTTCACTATATTTTCATCTATTTACTACAGGATGTGCATCTCTACAATAATTCAGGAGGGAAAAAAAAGAAACAACCCCTCTTTAAAGCCCTTCTGGAGTAGTCTGTGAATTTTTCAGCTGTATGCAATCAACTTAACCAGTGATTTAGGAATTGCAATAAAGCAGGACACATTAAAAAACAAAATTGAAAGTGGTACTTAAAACTTAAAGGCAGTCACATTTATTGTTTTAGGCTTCAGAAAAGTTGTTTGTTCTTTCTGACTTCTACAACCCAGTATCTTCTACCTACCACAGTGCCTTATTTAAGCTGTTTAACTCATCATTCCCACATCCAAATCTCTGACTTCACTCCCAGCCATTGGAGACTAGACCTGCATAACACCGAGTAAACCCTTGGTCAACCTCTCTCCCATCAATACAAGCTCTCCATGAAATGCAAAGCCTCGCCCGAAGAAGACTGACCACTGCCCTGCCACCTCCTAAGGTACCTAGTAGAGCTAACAACAGACACCCACCACAATTCTGATGCTCAGGGTTTCACAGTAAAGGCAAGCTGTCCTCTAGAAATGTTGCCAGCAGTTTAGTTTTCATCTGAAAAGCTATGCATTATGAGATAGTACAGAGTGTGCATTTAAAAGCTCTCTTTCAAGAAAACTCTACCCTCCCTCAACAAGGATAACACATGCACCTCTCAGTTAGAAGTGGGGCAATTGCAGCCTCCTGACATTTTATATTCAAACAGCTCCCTGAAGAGAAAGATCATTGCATACTTTCCTGCTGAATTAGATGCATTTAAGCAGGTGGTGAATTGAACCTGCATATGCTACACTTAAAAAGGCTTCCGGAGGAAAAACTTGGTGTAAAGTGTCTGATATTCTGATTTTTTCCCATGCACACACAACTTCCTTTAAACTACCAAGCCATTACGCTCTTTTCATTGTAATATATTAAACTCACTTCATTTGAATTCACTACGAAGTTCCTGATAATTCACATTTCCTTCAAGACAGCTGTGTTACAGAACTACTGAATGGCCACCAACTGTTACCACCAAACCGTGCTCAATTCAAAGTGAAGAGTTAAAATCTAAGCACTTTGGTAGATGTGACACTTTCATCCTAGTTAGCTTAGAAAAGCCACCATGTATTAGGTCACTCCATTACTCTCCTCTTAAACAGAGAAAAAATAAATAAATAAAACACACCTTCCTATTGCTGCCCTCAGGGCTGACCATCAGTTGGGTGTGATGTTGTCTAACTCCTTTTTGAACCTGCTGAACACATTTACTCTTAAGCGCTTAGTTTTGGCCAGCACCAAGATCTGCAGTGAGCCAGACAGACTGTTGGTCTTGCTAGGTGTGCCACTTCTCACAGCAAGGGATTTTCTATTTATAGTTGTGCATATTGTTTGCTTTTGCTGTTTCAATTAAAGAGTGAAATACACCAACGCATACTGGGCTTGTACTCCACCTGCCCCTATACAGAGATACATTGCCACTAAAACATGGTCTTGGGCCCTTCTGACCCACTTGTGCAACTGCAGTTCTATTGTAACAATGCCGAAAGGAAAGATTGACCCAAAACACCAGAATAAATGTCCTTCCGTTCAGAATCCAGACTGAGATATGAATTTTACAGCTACAGCCTACAAAATAATTTGCATATTTGTGCAAATGGATGCCCCAAAACAGCTTGAAAACTTGTATTTTGAAGGTCAGTTACAAAGACACTGTAACATCTACTAAAAGGAAGTGTAATAAGATATTCAGCTGTAGAAACCAGCAGGGTAAAATGCAACAATATTGCATGTAATATTACAAATAACTTTATTATTTTGAGTGACATAAAAGACTGTATTTCTACCAAACATTTGTGAATTAATATTAAAGAAATGTTTTCATATACACAGGTACATTCCCCTAGAGAAAACCAGAAACTGCTGTAAGAATTAAGCCATTATATTCAATTTGCCCCACCTCAAATGAATATAAACAGGAAAACAATGAATTTGTTCCTTTTCCTTAAAAATATAGAACGAAGAAGGGAAGTTTACCGTCCAGCAACTTTATACCTTGTCAAGAGAAAATAAGCTTTTTACAAGGGTTCCTTTTCAATGTTTATTTTAAAAGCCTCGTTTTAAGCAGGCAGTATTTCAGAAGACAGAAAATGAGGCATTTTTACACAAAGACATATCATTTCCTTTTGTTGTTACGCACTAATATATTCTCCAGCCTGTCAGACATGTAAAGCGTACATTGAAATTCTTAAAACTCTACAAGCCTTACTTATCTTTAAAATTCTTATGGATCCTTTTTTCTTAAGATATGAAGACTGTGGAAACAGACACCAGAGACTAAGGACCAGCCAGTTTTCCAAATGAAACACTCACAAACTGTAAAAGCAAAGGGATGAAACAGTACCAAACTTCACTATGACACTGTTAAAACTTCCACATTCTTTAGGTAAGGACAAAACTGGAGACACTGTCTAGACCAAACACCTCAGCCTACCACATCTGAAGAATGGAAAATGCATCCAGCAAAACAAAAATAGCCAAATAATGAAGTGGTGTTACTGATATTTTAAATATGGCATTTTTCAGCATATGTTTAGTTCCAGAATTATTTTAGACACTCAGCTTCAGTAATATATCTGCAGAAGATGCACCAAACTACATATCATATTCTCTACTTACTGGGGAAGCCAAACGCATATAGGAAGGAGGTGCTATGCTACGTTCATCTAAGGACGAGTTTCCTTTGGCTACCTACACGACAGTCATTAAAACAAACAATCATTAAAACATATGATTCTTGTCAAGTATTGACATGAGTTAACTACAGAATCGGCTTTAATTCTCTTCAACTTATAAAAAGGATGCAATCCAATCATTTTAGCCAATTACTTTTATCTCCCAAAAATACTACATTCCCAAATGTATTACACATTTGTATGAGTTGATACTTGTTAGAATTGGCTCTATTTGCCACTAATACCTACTTTACGGTTTTTGTATATTGCATATACTGTAAGCTCTGCAAACATTTCCAAAAGCTGCATATATGCTGTAGGATTGAGTTACAGACATAACTATGTAAATAACAACATATACCACAGATTAATTAAAAATAAGAAAGAATTGCCACATCAAATGTTGGAATATGGACATGCTTGCCTGTTCGTACTCCTTGCACAGTTATGTACTGAAGCCTCATGTCTGGAAGTGTTGTGTGTCCTTTTTAGCCATAGCAAGGCTTGCTGCCAAACCAGTATGAAGCAGTTCCCTGCTTCAAATGCAACATTCACTTACATAAGATGTCTTTTCATTTTCCGAAGTAAAGCATTATAACAAAGTTTCATGTAACCGATCAAAGTTTCCACGGCAATCTCAGAGGCAATAACACAACCCTCAAATTCTGTCTTTCTGCGAATTGTCTTTAAGATGTAGAGATAAAGCACTCAACTTGTGCTGGTTTCAAAACAGCCATCGAGTTCAGAATGTCCCTCATCTGTTCATCAGTAAGACAAACTAGCAGATTTTATGAATGCTTCTACTCTATATCTGTAGAAATGGAAAACAATACGTTTGATTCATTGCTAAAAGTTGAGGGAATACAGGCATGAATCATGACTTCAGAAGTGCAGATAATACTTTTAGGAAGCCACTCCAACAGCATTTTGGGCTACACTTGGTGTGATGTGTTACCAGTAAAGCCATGCAAGAGAGGCTTTGTTTGCTTCATCAGTATGACATCCAATATCACTGAAATGGCTTCTTTGATGCCTTGCTCCTTAATTTTCAGAGTGACTGAGGTCAGTATTGCCAATTTTTAGTACCTCATAGTTAGAATCCCCATATATGTTTTCTACTATCTGAAAACAGGCTATCATCTTAATCACAAGCAGCTTCTGAAACTTTTCCTACAGATGTGGAAATTACAAAATTACAAATATATATATATATTAAAAAAATGTTAAATTGCAGCACCTAAAAAAGTCACAGGATTTGGGGGGAAGTAAAGGTAAGATCAAAATGTGAGTAAACTTGCACTTTGATAAGTCCATGTCATGGTACTTTACTATTGACAGAATTAGGAAACAGGTGTGCATTCAAAGAGCCTGATGTAATATGTTGGGCATTACAGATTTCCAGGCTTTACCACACCCGATTCTAATATCAACACCCACTGGGGTCACCTCTGAGTACGGAACCTCATTACGGAGATTCTGAATCATCACTTAAATAGAAGCCAGAAAAACACCGCTATTGTAATGGACACAACCAACAAATGGGTGAGTGGGATGGAGGAGACCCCGTATTGTTACAAGTAGCAGCATTTTTCTTCATAACTACCGAGATATAGTTTAAAAAAGGTGTTTTCTGTTTTCTTTACTGACTGAAATTATCAGCAATTTTTGTGTAGCTATGGCAACTTTCACAAAGTGTGAAAAAGAAAAATGGATAAAGCAGAAAAATTTACAGGGAGATTAGGAACCAAGAAAAAATTAAGTTATATTTATATATATTTTTTTCAAAAATCAAGTACATTTCGCCTTAACAATGATCCTCTCAAAAGGAAATTAACACTCTCATTGACATCCTATTTTTTAACCTACAATCAGTTTTTATAACTGGAAACCTGTCGAGGAAAAATAACTCTATTTTCTACAGTAGGAGAGACAAAGAAGAGCTCCTACAAGAGATTTTTAACTGCTTACAAAACCAGGCTTTTCCTTCAGATTAATCCTATAATCAAACACAGTATGCATGCAGAAAATGTTGGAGTATTTACTTGCAGCTGAGTTGACTGAGAAAAGTGCTACTGTTAGGCACTCGCCTTATCTTGAGGAGCAAAAAATCTACTGGATGTGATGAAATCTGTTCCAACACATTGATAAAAAACCCTGCGAAACTGCAAGATCATTAATGTGGCAGTGGTGTCACTTGTAAAAGGCATCAAGGGTAAAAGGTTCTTGGAAGCTGGACATGGGTGCACATGTTTTTTCCACCCTGGGAAGGTAGTGAGCATAGGAAGGGGTTAAAGTCACCTTGTCACCAGCAGAGAGACACAAGTGGCACTTAGTCACTATGGAGGACTTAGAAGGGTTCTTCATGTGCATCACTAGGTGTTGCAGCTGAGTCAGAGTTATTTGATGGTCCATCCTCCCCACTACCACCACTGCTCATATCACATAGGGAGTGCTATTCCCAGCAGCTTTATATCCTCCATTTCTGTGCTGTAGAGGCCTCTAGGTATAGGCAGATTATTTGGAGTTTGCGCTAGGAAGCTGCTCTGTATTTTATAGCTCTCAAGTAATTTAGTCAAAACATAAGTCAAAAATATGCCACATTTTTTACTAGCTTTGTGAACCAGTGGTGACATTAAAGGGAATATTAATGGGATGTTCAGTGAGAACACTGACTGGTCACATGAAAAACTGGGGATCTAGCAAAAGAAGAAAATTATGAAAGCATATATAAGAAAGATGTGTTTAGAAGAAAAACATGAATAAGAAAAGTTGCATGTAAGAAGTAATGAAGCTTATTGTGGAAAAAGGCCAAATAACAGCCAACATTTAACATGAAGACATGTACACTTGTTTTACAGTAAAAATGGATTGAGCAGAAGCCATAGATAGAATAGAGATCTCATTTGCCTATTAAAAAAAATAAATAAATAAATAAAATAAAATTGCTTTTTAACAAAGGGAAAAATTAGCATCCAATGTTAGACACTATGTCTCAGACCAGGGTCTGTCTTACCAAGGGAACACTATTGTGTCTCCTCAGAAATCTGTGATGCCAGACGTTAACCTGAAGTGCCTGTTTTTTGTTTTAGTAGATGCTTCATATTTTCATTCCTCCTCTTGTGCTGGCAGATAACTGAGCCAGAAGAACTAAAACAATTTTTCCATCCTGCTACCAGCTTGAGAGGTCACTGTCCACACGACTCCTTCCCACAAGGTCCAACAACGTGCAGCCCAGCTCTACGGTTCCCAGCACAGGCAGTGCACTGGTGTTTGCTACATCCTCAGTTGGGTGGGTGTAGGAGATACACAGTTGTGAAGCAGACACATTGTTTTCAAACTAATCCCACAGCCTGGCTGTAATTGAATTCAATGTCATCCATGGATAACCCAGCTATTTAATATTCTGTGATATGGAAAACAAATGGGCATGGTGCAGAGTTTATAACAAATAGGCCAGATCTGAAGACTTGCCAACACCTTTCAAGGCACAGAGGCTGTACTCAGGATGGCTAACCTGGAGCATAAAATCTTCATACAAGACATAGGAAACACACGCTGCTGCTCTGAATCTGTGGGGATTTAAAACTATGTGATATCACACCCCAACTGACGTGAATGGTAACAGCAGCGACACCTGCAGTACCTGTAGTATTGCTTCATTTGGGTAGAATGCTAGTTACCTCCCAAAAAAAAAAAAAAAAAAAAAAAAAAAAAAAAAAAAAGCTAGTTCCCAAAAAAAAGCTTGTACGCAAAACTGAAGAAGTTTACTGAGATAAATATTAGTGTATTGAATATCTAATGAATTAATAACCACCATTCATTTTTTTCTAAAGTGAAGTAATTTTGTTGTTAAATGTAGAACAAAAATATAAGTCAAATCCACAACATATTAAATATTTTACAGCTGCAGTGCCTTCCGGCTCTGCAGATCTTTCCATTTTTAAGGCACAATTAATATTCATATATATTTATATTCATACATATTTTAAAGTACTGTGTCCATATTCAATAGTCATGCAATTAGCTCTTTTGATTGACTTCTGTCCTGGAATTGAATGAGCAATTTTATGTCTCAAGTCCCAGCTGATTCTCTGGTGGTAAAAAAGCAAGGATTTTTTTTTTTCCTATTCATCTGAAAGCTTGGGAGATGACCTCATCTTAAAGGCATTTGGATTGTCCCACACTATAGTGTAAAGGTACCCACTGCACTGCACCTTGGCAGGGTCCACCAGAAGGGGGTTTCACTCATCTCTTTTCCTTTACTTTGACACCCAAGTATCAACAAACACCCAGCAAACACAGAATATTTGCAATGCTATTGCAGTCACACCGAATGAGGGCTCCTGACTGGGAAAAAAAAAAAAAAAAAAAAAAAAAAAAAAGGAATTGGTTCATGTTGAGATATACAGCCTGCTCTTTTCAAGCTATAGCTGCTTGGCACCCATGGAGTCCTAGTGAACTACTCCAACCAACCTATGAGCAGGAATGTGCCATCCAAACAGATGGCTGCAACCGCAGGCAGCCAAGAGACCACGGGTTTTTTCATGACGTGTGGGTGTTGACAGCATTTCCAGACATAAATCCAAATGGCTGTCATTTCTGAGCTTCTTGTCTAAAGGGGATGTGTCAGTATTAGCCTACCTCTGAGACAGATCACCTGCCACAATAGGAAGTCTTCCCTTTATTTATAATTGGTTTACTCTGTGTAACACTTGCAGATCTTTCTTTTCCTGAGTTCTTCTGTAGTGGGTTTTGGTTGCCTTTAGCTACTGCTCACCTCTCAGGTAGACAGACCTCAAGAATTAAAGATTAGTTTGCACATGATTTTTGGAGGTTTTCTATTTAGCCCAATACATAGGGCTAATTACAAGCTGTCATAGAGGCAGGGGTATTAAAGAAGCTTTCTGGCTTTATACATGATTACACAAAAAAGAGACATTTGTTCTACATTTGCAAACAAATGATTTCACATTTGGTGTGTCACTGCTCCATGATGTCAACATTGCATAAGGTGCTCATGATCAGGGAGATTCCTCATTTCAAACCAGCTGACAATGCAGGATTGCTATGTTGCTCTTAAAAGGACGATGCTGGTTTATACAATATGAGCATGTGACCTGTCAAGATTTAGAAGAGCTGTCAAAATCAGCTAGGTAAGGTTTAAGGCATATCCAGTCTACACAGAATACACAGACACTTCCCAGCAACCCTTAATTAAATAGAGTGGAGAAACAAGTTTAAAAAAAGGCTTATTTCAGCTAAATCTACATACCAATAGCTGCTCTGGCATTGTCCAATACAAAAAAAAAGTATTAAGATAATTAAAGATTGAATGGAAGGAACAGTAGAAGGCCTTAGTAACTAATACGGTTAGATAGCATTTGCAATAAATCAGTGACAGAATGCTTCCATCAGCTTTAATTTTCACTTTCTCTATTATTTCACATCAGCCTTAAAACAGCCTTTGTTTACACATTATGTGCTGTGGTCCAGTAAATTGCTACAGCATTCTGGATCCCAGACCTCAGACAAACCCTTGGTAGCTCCAGAGGAATGATATCAGTTCAATACCAATTAGTAGCAATGCCCATGGAAACTCTCAGACAATACAGATAGCTCCATCAAGTGAAATGAGCTTTCCTTGGATCCCAAGCCAATAGCAGCCTACAACGAAGCATCTTATAAAGCTAACTTATGATTGATTAATTAAAGATGAAGACAATAATCTACACATTGCATTCTGATTTTGTTTTCAACAAAGGAAAGATGATTTAAAAATAAATGCTTTCTCTCTGCTGGCTTCCTTCCTTCACATGGTAATGATAATATTTGATATCCAAATTAGGAGCCAGGAAGAGGCAGAGCCTTCTAAAGTCACTGAAATAAATAACCAGTAAAAGCCAAGATGCTCCACAATGGTTTTCCTCTTTTACGCTCTGAATATCTTTTTAACACAATTGTCTAAAAGAAGCAGCAATGACTTTAATATCATATAAAAGTAGCTGGGCTGCTAGGAAGATATCATGCAGCTCTTCATCCTTTGCTCAATTTCACATCAGTGAAGTCTTTCACGCCACTTGAAGACACCCAATGGCCGAGGTGCTTTGTGACACGTAAGAGCACCATTGAAGCAGGGAGACGGCACTTTGGTATTTTCCTCTACCCCCAGGAGAGTTCATGAACACCTAAATAATTCCCATAGGATCATTTTTGAGTGGATAAAGGTGTCCTGCTTACTTGCCAGGTTATCACTTCCAGAGCTTGTAAGTGTACTGTTGAGACAATCAATAATAAGAGGCCTCCTGGGCTCTCCCTGGAGAACGAGTCACTCCACACCCAGCAGATGTTTCTGCCTACCAGAGGAACAAGGACTCCACGGACTTATTCCCTCTCCTTGAGGAGCCCACCCAAGTGCCAGGCTTCCTCCTCACAGCAACAGACAACACACTAACCTGCCTGGAGGCACCACAGTTTGAAGTGCTGTATTGCTCTCATAAGCTTGCAGGGGACAATTACATTTTCTCCTGTGGATTCTGGAAGGAGTGTGTATGGGCTGTAAATTTAACTTGAAAAAAGGAGCCTCTCTCACATAGATCATCTGCAGCTGCGCATGAGGTATTCATTTGAAATTCTCCCATAATTGTAAAGGGCCCCTTGAGAAGAACAAATAAGCCCTGCCATGTTTCCTAATCTTGCTACACTAGTTATACAGAGAAATGTTCACCCCTAATGATGACACAAAAGCTGCTGTAAGCTTTTCTTCTGCAACGCCGCTGCTTATATCAGCTATTATTCAGTTATTCCATCCTAACAGTGGAGAATCATTTTTGTGCTTTTCATTCTTCCTCCCAGAGGGCAACAGATGTAATAACTTATTCCCTGTCTGGCACATTAAGGCTTGAAAAATTAATGCAGTGCTGCTGAGATTTCCACTTCCAGCTTTACTCAGAGTGCAAAAGCTTTGAATTTCAGTGAAAAAATATTAAGTAATAAAAAGCTTATTTTAAGTTTGTTAATACACTTGTCTATTTTAATGCATTTCCGAGTCTTCTGCAAAACAAGAATTCTGGTAACTGATCTTCCACAATTTCTTTTGCTTCTAAACTATTACTCTACCATTTAACTGGGACCTCTTCTATTTCACAATTATCATGTACCAACTAAAATTTAAACACTATTATCAACTATATATAATTATTTTTTTTAAAGCTAACTTAAGAACATTGATAAAACTCACTGGCAATACATTTTATCAGGCAGCTCACAAAAAACTCCCCAGTCACATCACTCCGTATCTTACTCAGTCACACATTACTCCACAGATGTTGGTTATGCTTTATACCCAGGCCTATCCATTCCTTCAAAAACATCTTCCAGTGACATGAATTTTGTAAAAGGGTAGTAATTGAAACGAGATTTCACCCATTTTTTATTGGTTTTGCTCAAACTGGCCCTTGGGAAGCAGCATGAGAAACAAACAGTGCAGTTACTACTGTGAAGTTTGCCTGGGGTTTTGGTAACCGTGCCACAAGGCTTGCAGCATAAACTCAGAAACAGCCCAGTTTCAGATTTCATCACAGATGATGCAGAAGACATTGCAGAGTTATGCATTGTTACACTTCAGAGAAGCACACGAGGTGGGTTTCTGTATAAAAATGTATTTCGCTTTTAATCAGCACTATGTAATCATTTATGTCATACATGTTCAACAGGCACATTTGCAAACTAGCTACCTTTACAAATAATATAAAAAAAAAAAAACACAAACAAAAAAACAACAACAACAACAAACAGTCCTGTATCAGGTGATTATAGTGAAAGAAACAGGTAGAGCGGTAAACTGTGAGTTGAAGAAGGCTGGGAGGGCTGGGAAGAAGGGAACCAGAACTGGGAACTACTCTTCCAAACACAGTGCAGATTTTTTTTTCTACCCCCACTGAGATCTTTACAGCTAAAGAAGTGAAACAACCCCTTGATGCAGATTTTATCTATACAGAAGTCAATTCTCAGTGTCAGAACTGTAACCCAAACAGACAGGGTAGAAAGCCTCAAATTAAATATATACATGTAGATTCAAAATGCATGCAGATTCAGCTTTGAGAAGAAAAAAGGAATAAGAAGTCCCCAGCCATCTTCCCTAGCACTGAAGAATATTTGCTGCTTCATTTATTTCACACCTGTAAGCATGGGAATTGGCATTAACCAGACATCATGTCAGACTGCCCTCTTGCTCATACATCCATCCATCCATTCAGCTTTCTTCTCCTCCTTCAATAGAAATCCTCAAGTAATTTCTCCTTTGTCTTCCAGGCTACCGGCTGTGCCTCAGAGAGTGCTGACTATTAAAAAGCACAGACTTCATATTTCTAGTCTCCAGCAACACTTGTTCCCTTATTTCAGAAAAGAATCTCTTTTTTCCTCAAAAGCTGGCTCTGCTGATTCAGGTATCCCCATCTCAGATTTTGATCTACCAGCATCAAAGATATTCTTCTGTTCAGAGTGTGCCTCAGCAATCAGACAGTAAGAAACAAAGATGTTTCAAACAAGGCTAGTGGTTCCCCAGGAGACTAAAGGCAATTAATAACATGTTTTTCTGCAAGGAACAAAGCTAATGAACCCTGATTTTCTATGTATCTGTGACATTCAGCTTCTTCTGTCTGCAAACAGTTAACCCAATGAGCTTCCTTGACTCGTGCCTCCTGCCTTACCCAATTCCACCTGCACCTTACTGTGATGAACAACCAAGCATCTTGTTCCTAACAGGAACATCAGCAGGACCTCAGCTTTCTCTGGGCACCCTTATTTGGTCCATCACTTGCAGGATGACTCACAGCATGGCTCGTCCAGAGCCACAGGGGTACTCAAGAATCATCAAACTGCTGCCAGGCAGAGTAAGTTATGTTTGCATAATCCACAAAAAGCCTATCAATGCACACACAAAATGAACAATTCTAATGAAAACCAGAGGCACTTCATAGCTATAGGACAGCAGTTCAACTGGAGTTTTCAAGTATGGCTGAAACATGCCAATAAATGTGGACATTATTACGAAGCACTAGACAAGAGAGCCACAAAGAGCAAGAACAAACAGGATGAGCACAAAAAAAATAATCTTTGAAAACCAGGCAACCAAAAGAAGAATGAAATCTTTCAATAACTGAACTATGACCCTGACTCAGTTGTATGTATTTGTTGGGATCTGATGTGAACTACTGCAGTTGTGTCACTGACCATCATTATTTTTCCAATAGAGATGTGAAAACAGTAATTGTATTAATATCTGGATCATGATGGTTGAGTGCCACATTAACAATATTAAGGTTGAAGATGAACAGAAGTTGATTAGACTCACGCTAAACAGGCTAAGTCATTTGCTTCCTCTCAAGTCTGTGATTACACAGACATTAATATTCACCATCAAATGATCTGGGAGCACGCTTCAAGGAAGCCTCTGATCATAGTTATCCAGCTGCACAACGGACACATCCTGTGGGCTCTTTGGAAGTAATTTTTGAACATAGCATTTAGTCCTATTAGCAAAAAGTGAACAGGTAATTACTTCAACATTTTTAAGCCAACATCTGACCCAACCTACAAACCAACACCTTCACTGCTGGCCAAGATTTAGGACAAGCCATACAGATTAAAGTGTCTCATATATAGAGAGCTGGTTAATGACTTCTACCTATGTCTATCTCTAGAAGATTAATAGGCCTGTACCTTGCCTTCATGTGCCATTGTCAACAGTTTCAAGGGGGAACTGAGTTAACTTTGCAAAATACTCTAAGAAAAACAAACAAACAAACAAATAATTTAGCAGGCAGCAACTCAGGGAAACAGAATAGCCTTCTAGCAAATGATGCCTACCTTCTGGTCAATGGCTTTTATAGGCCATTGTGATTGCTGCCGCTTGTGAAAATGTCTGCATGAATTGCTTGTTGTTTTCTCCTCCCTCTTATTAATAAAACTAGCTGCAGGTAAAAAAAAAAATAAATAAAAAAATAAAAAAATGGAGCTTAACATCAGTAAGAACATGGTAGTGGCTAACTCAGACCCAGAATCAAAGAATTCCCCCCTTGTTTTGTTTTGTCTCCTCTCCTCCACCAGATAAAAAGCCATAAGGATATAAAACAACCGTACTAATTGTAGATGTTGAAAATAAGGCATAGAATTTCTGTGTAGGGCCTAGACTAAACATCTTCATTTTCAGTATTCCTCCCAGACGTACTGCATTTATTAAACAGGACCATGGCTGTCCTGGGAACTTCAACTTTCTGTGGTCAATTAAAATTGAGTAAATAAACATTAACATTCCGACCATTTACAACTTTGCTCTTAGTGCTTTAAGTACAAGAAAACTGGAACTGTATTTTTTTTTTTTTTTTTTAGTGCATAAAATTTCTGGTGTGATTCCTTCACCATGTAAGACCGTGGTTTTTTATTCACTCCACTTTTTAAGTTATCTATGTGAAATCTAGTTATTTACATTTCATTCTTCTTCTTTTAACCTGCTATTAAAAGGAAGATGTTCATGCCTTAGCTTTAAGCCAGCCGATCACAGGAGCAGCAAATCAATATGTTTCTTTGAGATGGTTGGAAATGCCAAAGGGAAAACAGTTTGTGTTTATTTCAGACTCTGAACTAGTTCTAAACTGAGGGGCAGAATAAAGACACATTGAATGTCTTTGCTTAAAAGCTACTTAATGGCATGGGACTAACACCTGGACAAAGAATAAAAAAAAAAAAAAAAAAAGTAAAAAGAAGGTGATAGAAAGACTACACAATTATTATTTACTTTATCTTGGTCACATCCTAGGTTGACCTCTATTTAGCGCAAAAATGTGCTGTTAAAAAATGTGCATTGACTAGATGCTCCCTTATTTGTAGGAAATAAATGTTTACGAGAGGAAAGATTATTTAATTTTCAAGACCAAGAGTTCCTGCAAAGGAATTGTTTAAACAACTGCAAAGCTAAGGAGAAATGTTTCACAGCAGCAGTGAAGTAAAAGCTCTGATTGAGGATTTACAAACCATGTGTGAAACTATTTCAGACAATTCCTAATCAGTAGCTTAAAAATCAGCAGGCTTTCTGAATGTCACTGGTATCAAGGTGAACATCACACATACCACAAAGACTTTTTTTTTTTTTAATTGGCAACTCTTGAAATGAATATGAGAGATTTTCAGGAAGGTCCAGAAAAAGTGGAATGGATAGAACACCAACACTGTGTTCATTGCAGATGTACCCTTCCACAAAATGTTTATTGAAACACTGGAAAGTTTGCAGGACATTTTGTTCTTACAGGAAAAGAAAAAAATAGCTTTTCAGAGTCAACCTGCTCCAAATTAGGAGAAAACAAGGCTTTAAAAATAGAGAGCGAAGCTAAGATGACACAAAGATGAGAAGAAAAAGTAGACTCAAGCAATTTATAGTGTTATGAGATCAGACTTGGTGTAAATTCATACAGCTCCTCTGTTTGTGACAGACGCCAAACAAGGCCTTTATTTCCCCCCCAAAAAAGCATTTCCTTTTTTAACATGTATGTCAAACAGCAGTGATGAGTTACACAAGCTAGGAAACCCAGTGATGAAGTGCCTTAATAAACCTAAATCAAGCATGGCTATCTCTGTTCAAAAACGTAGCAGTTACTAAAATACCAGGCTTGGCTGGAACATCAACTGTTTGCATCAGTGATAACCCATGAAGGGCATCACCTCATTCTACAGAGCAGGCACAGCAGGTGGCATAGACCCAGCCTGTCTTACATCAAAGCCACCAGCAGTTCAGCCTGGCCTCTAGAATACCTGTACAAAACAGGTTGGCTTCCCAAAAAACAAACAAACAAACAAACAAACAAACAAACAACTGCAGACCGCTTTTGAGGATACACCAGCATTCCTTTAAGGACTTCTTACAATATTTAACTGCCATTTCAGCTGTGAGAGTAAGATGACAGCATTTTTTCTCATTTTTTTTTATTCTCACTCCTTCAAAACATAATTAGAATATGTAAAACGAAAGATTCTCAACAATGCCCCTGGTTTTCCAATGCAAAATATGAAAATGTTACCTCAAATATCAAAATGGGAGTGACTCTTACTTAACATATTTTAGAAGGGTCTAAAGCATGAAAAGAATAAGTAGTTGTACATACAATCAACTGCAATGTACAGAGCATTAAAATATAATTTATGTTTATTAGACATTGTGAGGTGTGATAAATCATTGTTTTCATTTGTAGAGCAATATTAGTAGTGATTTAACTGAAGAAATACTTCCTCCTGGCCCATAGGAGTGAAAGGTTAATGGCATAATGAATTCCTACAAAACAAATAGTAGAGTTCCCCCCATCCTTCAGCCAGCAGGTGGTAAATTAGCAGGTAATAAAGTGTGTATGTAATCTGCATTCACAAGCCAATAAATAATATTCAGGGGCTAGTTTTACCTGCTCTAGTTGATAGTACATTACTGGCACTGGATAGCTCCACAGCATCTAGGAAAGGTGCAGAGAGCAAAAGCTAGCGGATTTTGCAGTAGCCTGACTTTTAGCAGTGCTATATGTCAGATATCATCAGAAAGGCATATCTAGAATATTATAGCAATGCTCATAAATTCCACACTGCGCTGTAATAAAGTACTGCTTCTACATGTGGCAAATACACATTCCTGTGGTCCCTTCATCTTGTGACATTTACTCTGCTATCCTATTAATACTGGTGGCATTTCAATCGGGTAATGGAATAGCAGAGGAAAAAAAAAATCTTAATATGTAGCACCAGTATAAAGGACAAAAAAAAAAAAAAATACTTCCTAAAATAACATGCTACTTCTCACTCTGAAAGTTGAGCATATTATCAAGGTATTTCTCTGAATGGGCATTAATTATCCATTCAAACTGCAAGACTTTTACAATGCATTGATGCGCTCCAGTTACAAAAAAAAAAAGCTTTGCAATACAAATAAATTGAAATATTATTAAGTAGTACTTTGTTTGTTCTTTTTTTTTAAAAAAAAAAAAAACAGCTGTCACTATTTTTTATCCTAGACAGTCTCAGCTTTCCCTTTATATATACACACACATATATATAAAAGAGAGGAAAAAATCACATTTAAGCTCTTGTCATTATCCCAAACAACACATTTACATTTGTAAGCTGATTAAAGAAAATCTGAACAGATCAAGAAATGTTATCTATCAGGCCTTGTGTATGCCTATTTCCAGCTTTCAGGAAAACATTGCATGAGTAAAACAAACAAAAAAAAACACCCTACTTCTTAGAGTACTTGAATGAGGGGATGAAAAACTACATTTTCTGAAGTTGCAGAACACTAGAAGAGCAAATAGTGTTGCCACGGTGCTAGCAATGCCATTAAATTGCTGTTCAGGTGAGAAAATACACCACCCTGTGCCACAACTGCAGACAGACCAAGGAATACCATGAGTTAGCCTGTACCTTGTTCATTGTAACATGCTTTTGGTTGGATTTTTTTCCATCATCCCTGTCTCAACTTTTTTTGTGAAGCAGTATGCACCCAAGAAACTCAGTGCTATTTTTTATTCTGGTCTTACAGTAGAATATTTGTCTCATAGCTTCCATACCCACACCAGGGCAGATGCTGGAATTGTGGAACAATGGATTTTTAAAGAGGAGTCACCACTTTTAAATAGGCAACATATGACTCATCACAGGATCTCAGGGCTTTTATCTAGTGATGAAAAGGGGACAACATTCTGGAGTCCTGCTGGGGCACAGACTTGGTAACTGGCTTCACAAAACACTTCGCTTTTGTGTTTTCCTTTAAAAAACTGCATAATCATTTTGTTCTGTATAAAAATAGCTAACTGTCGATTGCAAGTTTTCTGATTTTGAACTTTGACTTTTCCAACAGGGCCACACATTAAGTTTGGGCGTATGCATATCTGCAAGCATTTTGCAATGGCTAGAGCAACACACCCTTTTGCATTTAGCTAGTGGGTTTTAACACCTGTTTGAGACAGGTCTTTTGTTGTTCTGCTATTGAGTAGCTTCCACCTGTTTACAACAGTGGAAAAACATTTTGAAAAAAACAAATATCTCTTCATGATTTTTAGGTAATGTTTACTTATTGTAGAGAGTAGGCTTCAAAACAATTTTAAGAATCGTCTTAGCTATGGTATCTTGCAAATATGAAGATTATGCTTCTGTTAATCTGCATTTTGCATTTCTAAGACCAGACCCTCCTACACAACCATACTATCTAGGCTGAAATCATTTTGTTGGTAACAACATAACTACTTAAAACCATGCCCATTGAAACTATGACCAACACCCCAAAATCTATCAGGGAGCCTTTCAAATTAGCCCTGGGAGCTCAGGACGTAGCCACTCCAGCACTGGCTGGAAACCCTGCCCTCGGACACACGCCCTTGGTGGCTGGACAAGGGACCCCCCCCACACTCCTCCATTCAGCCCCATCTGTTGCAGTCACACAGTGCCCATGACCATGCCAGCTTCACCTGGTGCCAAGCAAAATGAGTTTGGATATGCAGTTTGTGAGCTAAAGCTCTTCTATACCAAGTCCCTCCTCTGTGAGGCCACTGGCACACAAGTGCCAAACACTGCTTTATATTTGATTGCACCTGCTGGTGTTCACTGCCAGGAGCAGAATACCTGACGAGATGGAAGCAAAGACAGGAAACCATATTTATGCTCAGCAAGAGACAGTCTATACTCAAACTCTGTTAGGTCAGAGGTTGGACTCGATGACCTAGAGGTCTCTTCCAACCTAGAAATTCTGTGATTCTGTGAAACACAAAGCCAATAGAACAACACAGGCTATCAAACTTGCTGTTAAGCTAGACCACAGCCTCAAAAGAGCCTGTTAGGGACAATTCTCAATTGATGATGACATTAGGAACAAAAAAAAAAAAAAAAAAAACCACACGCAGTGAAAGAGAAAGGGTCCACAGCAGTTCTGCATCTGCCTGAAGGACTACAAAGCACCTGCAAGCCTGTTACCCTTGTGTGTTCTCTGTTACGCTTACAGCTGAAGAATTAAGGATGTTCTTACATGTATAAGGTAAAACCAATTCAAATGCAAAAGTGCATTAAAACAAAACAAAGCAAAACCTCAATGGAAATTCCTTAGCCTGTCTTTCATTAGTCTGCGTAGCTATTAATGCTCCACTCATCCTTTTAATGGGACATGTTAAAATAATTGGCTATTCCAGACCTCATGAGCAGAAAATCATCACTTTCCTTTCCTCATAAGGCAGGAGAGGACAAGTGTTTAGGGACTCTCTTCAAAACACAATGAGTGTTTATTGATATATATTTTCCCTGAGACTTCTTCCTTGTCTGACTTGCTGATTAGCTTCTGGCATTCATTCTTTTTCTCAGAGGCTATAAATCATAATAGATTATAATTAAATGTTAGCTCATTGTATTGTTTGTGTATCAAGTGCAGGTTTCTGTTACATTAGGAGCTGTATGCACATAATGAGAAACAAGCATTCCCATAAAGAGCTAACAGCCCTGTCTAGACAAGGCTCAGAAAGATGTCCCAGGTGCAGCTGATCAACTTATTTTTACCCTCCTGAGAGGGCAGAAAGGCTCAAATAGAAAAAGATACTGCCTCTAGCTTGGCACTTAAGAGAGTCCAGAAAATTCTACTCACATTTGTGTAGGGAACAATACACAAGAACAGAATTAATTCACTCTAGACAAGCTAATCTTTTTCAGATACATTGATCGCAGTAATCACTAGTTTTTCCCAGTTCTTCCTCCCTCTCCCTTCTTGTCTGTTTGATTCTATTCCATAACCCAAAACAGGAGAACGACTGTTCTGGGTCATGGCAAGTGCTTACCTAGCCCTACACCTGTCTGCTCCAGCCTTGACCAAACACAGGCCGAGATGCTGCCTGCAATATCCTAGCAGTGGTTACATACCTAGATCTTTCAGAGAGCTGACTCTTCTGCCTTGTATTTTTTCCGCCTTAAGCTTTTCAATCTAACTTAGACTTCAGATAAGTCTTTCGCAAGCAGTTTTCCACAGCTTGCTTTTGTTTTTTTCAGCACAGAGAAAACATACTGTTTTAACACTTTGTATTTAAAAAAAACAACAAGCCTTACAACCTTCTATTTTACTCTAGATGCCCATAATGTATTTTAAACGTTTGCATCTTGTCTGAAAGAAGGGCTATCTTATTCACAGATTAGGTGGCAAGAACACAGAGAGGCTGCAGAGCACATTACTCACCACTTTTGTCACCTAGGCTATTTACAGAGCTCAAACCTCAAGGCACAGGAACCCATCACGTTGCTCCCAGGAAAGAGCAGGGGCTTCCCCAGGCAGAGTTTATATACATGTAGACCCCACCAAGGCAGGGTGGTGAGGCTGCTCCACCCAGGTTCAGGTGAAGCTGCTCAGGGTCTTGTTAAGGCACAATTGGCTCCTCCTGTTCCTCTCCCTCTCCTGGCTTTTGGCTATGTTTGAGAAGCTGTTTTTAACCTTTCAACCTCAGATACAGCCAACCTGTGTCTGAAACAGCTTTGATTGTGCCCTGGGGAAATTAGCCCAGGTGCACAGCTGTCCCAACAAGCTCCCCTCTGAGACTGAAGTTGCACTATTCTCCAGCTTGTCTCACACTACTGCTGCTCCTTTGGATCGCAATCCCAACACGGTCTACCTGACCATATTCTCTGTACTCTATTCTCATTAAGAGCACTCAAAATTTATTCAATCTGGAATTCAGTTTGAAAACACATTCCAAGGACCACATCTCATCTGAGTCAACTCAATGGCAACACTCAAAGAGATCTTACTGGTGTTACTAGGAATTGAATCAAGGATTTGATCTTTTAGCTGCTGAAACACCTATTGCGACTAGCAAATATAGCAGTTCCTGACAGCTCAGCCACATTTAGGGAATTATTGATATTTATATCAATACTGTTTGTTTTTAAGCCAGCATCTCTGTCCTGCTGCTTTTAAGGAAGACACAAACTTAAATTTAAGGACAAGATGTAATATTTTCCTGAGTCATGCATATTACAAGCATACATGTCACTGAACATAAATTGTAACTGTTTTTAATTACAGTAATTTGTAAATATATCTTTTACACTACATATCACACATGTTGAATTGCCAATAGCTCCTAACATTTTTCCACTTTCAGTATGTTGCTTATTTCATCAGCACAGGCTGTTCTGCTGTTTTTATTCTCCAAACCAGCCTGACTTTATGATTCTGTTCATTTCACACCTGGCAACACAGAAAATGCAGAGGTAATAGAGGGGAAATCCTTTAGCAATCAGTAAAATGACCAGAACTGCAGTGGTGATGTGTGCTATTTTCTCAAGCAGCAATAAAAAGCATGCGAATTTTCAAGGGAGCTACAAGTCATTGTTTGCTACAGTGACATGCCAGCATATGCTCATGTTATCATTTAATAATACGGAAGATAGAACTCATCATGACCATCAGAGAGCAAAATAACAGGGAGGCAGGTGTTGTCATACAAAGTACCTCACTGTAAGATGCGTAACACATGCTCTGGCTGTTGATGTTGGAAGCAGATTTTATACAGAAATACATAAACACAGAAGATCCTGAGCATGCATATGCATACAAATGCACATTCTCCTCTTAGAGTAGTGGAAAAACACTGTATATGCTTTTACCTGGAACATCATGGAAAGTTTAGATTCTGAAAAATAATTCCAGTCATGACTTTGCAGAATCTCATGTTTGGCGTCATGATGTTTGCTTAGTGGCAGTGTCTTCTACCTTAGTCTTCTCCAGTGATGACACATTCCTACCTGAGATTGGAAAGATAAATTGTATGCTTTCCACTGTGTATTAATAGGCCAGAGACTTAAAAATCCTACATCTGAAATAACACAAAAGTTTCAATGTTTTCACCTAAACAGTGACTTATGCAGTCATTTTTATTTACCAACAATAAATAAGCTATAGTAGGAACCATCTGTTATAACGAATCCAGATAAAACACAACTTCCTCATCAATGGATGTGGGGAACCAGCAGTGAACCTCCCTGGTTTGAATTTCTGCAAGATGACTAGCAGGAAATACCAGAATGGATATCTGAAACTAGTGGTGGGAGAGAGGTCAGGGGTAGATAAAATCATAAGCTCTTGTCTCGTAAAAAGAGAAATAATTCCCCCAGACTGATGATATGAAGATGAGCATCAACACAATAGGGCTTAGATTGAAAACCTCATAAAAGACAGAGCAAAAGCAACCAAGACAGAAACTACCTCAAAACTATTTTATGTACTCCTAACCTTATTTCTGATTCATCTTCTGAACTTTTTTTTTTTTTATAAATAAATTCCTCTGCATGTTTCACCATTTAAATATGCTTCAAAAAATCACTGATAATTTTATATAGTTCACAGAAAATGTTGTCATTTTACTTAACTTTCTTTCCTATTATTTCATTTACTGCTCCAATAAATATCAAGACTGCAATAAAACAGAAGCTCATCCACTAAAATATACACTACGGAATGGGTTCACAGTTTGTACAGAAAGCATCCTGGTAAAATAATATATAAAGAAAGAAATCAAATGCAAATTAGTTATTCAATAAGGCACAAATAATTAATGCACATCTAATAAAACTAAACTTTATGCCAACTATATTTACATAAATATTTGATATATGCTTATTAAGTATAGAACGTATATTGTTTACACTTGACAATGTTAAATAAATTCATTCCTAAAATCTCCAAACTGTTCACATAACAGACACATGCAAGTATGCAAGAATCTGGGGAGAAAATCTTGGTATTTAGCACCAATTTGTAAATAATCAGTATCCCATTGTCTCCAGTAAAGGCTCTTGTTTAAAAATATAATTTACACAGAAAAAAAAAAAAAAAGGAAAATTTCAACAACAAAAAAAAATATATACTCTAATAAACTGAGGCCTTTTTTCAGGGAAGGGCAACACTGTAAAGGCCCTAGGGAAAACAGGAAACAAATGTCATCTTTCTTTTCATATAATTGTATACCCATGTGCTTTATATAATCAAAATGAATACTTCAATTTGCTATATATTTAGCTGGAGGAATAGAAGGCATATGGAAAAAAAGCCCCAGGGGCAAATGATCTCACTCACCTGGAAAACAATGTGCGTGTTAATAGAGTAATTTGTTAATTAAAGATTCTAAGATGCCCACCAAAGCCATTTATTTTTGAATTACCACTTCCTAGAGTTAAACAAGATCCTGGGTAAAATGTAATTAGAAACTCTATTTTTCCTCCGTCTCAGTTGTTTCTGAGTGCAATCAATTTGACAAGTATCCCAAGAGTTACCTCAGTAGCAGATGGTCCACACACTCACCCAATCAGCACTGTGCACCAAGAACAAAAAAGATAAAACAATTTCACGCCTGTCGCTAGAGCTCCAAGATACAGTGCTGTATTGAATTATCTTCAAATTAAGTTCCTTACTTGCAATGGAACACAAAACAGGGACAACTGCTGAAGACAAATAAGTGCTCATTTATAAGACTCCAAGCACAGTGCATCTTTCTTGTTTTTTAGGAACACTTATAATATGGGTGGTGTCTTTTCAGCTCTATAACTAATATAAGAACATGGCCATAAATATTTATCCAGACGCATATTAATTCCCCTGATACCTTGAAATACTTCCCACTGCAGCCCGTTAGAAAACTGATGGCTAGATTCTCTTTTTTTTTTTTTTTTTTTTTTTTTTTTTAGGGAAATAACAAATTGCCACACTTCACATTCAGAACCCTAATAATTCTGTTTTGTTCATTTTGAAAGGCACAAATTCAAATGACTGGCTTGCATTTACAGCGGTAATAAAAAATTGTTAGGTAAATAACCCACAGGCATGTGTTATTCAGGAAAGTCCTCATTTGGAAGCTTTCAAGGGTGCTCTACAGGTCACTATGACAGGGGAAGGAAGAATCAGGTTAGTAAGAAACACTGGCTCTTACTTCTGATGCTGCTGTTGGCTGTGCCCCCAGGTCCAACTCCTGTGTTACACTGGGTTCAGGAACCCAAAGGATGAAAGAAATTCATATTGCAGTGGTATGCGACTGGAGGTTATTCTTAAAAGGCCACTCTCAGGTGCAAAACGCAGCAGAAAATAGGAGACAAATAGAGGACAGGACAGTGGGAAACTGCATGCTGCACGGTCTGGTTGCTCCTATTCTTTATGGAGGAATTTGGCCAAAACCATTGGCAGATGATGTTTGAATTATAAGTAATCATAGCAGAGCTTCATTTTGGCAAGTTGCTAAGAGACATACTGAAGATTTCAAAAGCACCATTGTCTGCTCCCCAGAAAAACTAGGAAATTCCTAACAAAGGAAACTCACAGTATATATTGCAATTAGACTTAGGGATTTTTCAAAGAAATGCATCAGTGAAGAGCTATTCTTTAGGTGCTCAGCTTAGGTGCAAGCATTTATCACACGGGGACTCTGTTACAGAAGGTGTTGGTCAGTGGTTCTTCACCACTTTCTTATATAGGGTTGTTCTTATATAGGGTTGTTCCCTCTTATTTTGCAGTTGGTTTTAAGAACGTGATGTTCTCTTTGCATTAGTACTCACTTTGCCATCTATAGTTATATTTAAAAAAAAAAAAAAAAAAGCAATAAAACATAGCTATATTTACTGGTTACATATGTAATTACATAAATACTTACGCGCAGACACACAAAAACTAAATCTACCTCTTTAAAAAAATTTAAATCAAAATCATGGCATGCATCAGTCAGAAAAAGTTTTGTGAACTTAGGTACATCTAAACCTGAAACCTGAATCCACTGAAAAATAGTTCTGCTGCAGTAAGCATTTACAAGCATAGTAATTAACATTGACATGAAAATTGCACAAGGACAGGAGGGTGAAACACTCTAAGCACAGCGTATAAGACACAATATCACATGAACACATATGGCAAATAATGCTATTCTGTATGCCAGATAATCGGTATTTCTGGGGAAAAGAAAAAAAAAAGTGACAAAAATCTTAGCAATGCAGTAGCAAAATGTTTAACGTATGGGATTTAGAGTTATATTCTGGCTACTATTGATGGAGAGGCTTTATTTTTCTGTGTTGGCCGTTGTATCTTTAAAGCTTGGCAAGTCCGATATTCCCTCCCTCTTTCTGTAGTAATTTTGGCTTGATTTCAGCAATTGGGAACTTTTAGTATTGGTCCACGGTGTAGCTCTGAGAAGTATATTTATTCTACAGAGAAGAACATTCTTTTTTCTAACTTCCCTGGATATTTTGTTGTACCTTTCATGACTTAAAAGAAAAATAAAACAATAAATAAAACTCTGACCACAACCAAACTTGATTTTTCTCCCCCAACAGCTCGATATGAAAGTGATCCCAGAATCCCTCAAACCCACCAGCCTCTCTATATCAAAACCCTCCCAATCCAACCACTTTTCTATATCAAAATGATAAAATTCTTTCCCCTCTTTTGTTTTAATCCCCGTTTTGTTTCAGACTACACCCAACCACCTACATGTAGGTAAACAGAAGCTTTTCACCTGTCAAACTCGCATCAAGAGTAAAAAGAAAACCCCAAACAAATCAAAAGTTTGGCTTCCAGAGAATGCTACAAGATCTCATTGTTGCTCATTTAAGGAAAGAAAGGGGGAAAAAAATAAAAGAGAGAGAGAGAGAGATTGATTTCTATTCTTAATCAATACTGTTTTTAGAAATATATTCTAAGGAGATTCTTTGTCCTATTTTTATGAACATTTTGAACATTTCCTATGCTCCTAATTATAATAATTTCTATTAGCCTACAGGCCATATCTTTTTTTTATACTGATTTCTCTCTCTGATGCAACAAATTTCCATATCTGTCTTACCTTTTTGTTGTTTTGTTTTCAGTGCAATCGTGCATCAATACTGCGTTCCGTGTATTCACCCTGGTGAGTACACATGGAACCTGGAAAATTTTTCCAAAATCTGCTCAGGCCAGAGAAAATATATTTAGTGCATATCAAAATAACACGATGAAGGATTCTGAGCTTCTCTCCATCTACTTTTGCACATCCTTGCCATTGGTTTGAGAGTCTCTTGTATTAGTTACAGTTTCTGTAGTTGTTTTTTACAACTGACTAGATAGACTTTTAGCTAACTGCTACTACAACTGGAGGACTGGATGAGGGGATGAAGAAAATGACAGCACAAACACTTCAAAGCAGTAAGAGGGTACAAGGAACTGCAGGATAAATGCCTATCATATGTCAGCTGCTTGCTGCTGGCTCCTCTCAGGGAACCAACATCTTGGAGTAGTCATTGGGGCAATGGCAAGGAATATGTTAAATACAATTTTCAGTCTTAGCTTACACTCTAAGGTCAGGATGATTCAGTGCTTTGGGATGGTAACTATTGAAAGATTCATCTTGCATTGTTCCAAATCATATCTCAAACAATTAATTTGATTATTATTTCAGAAATACATAACTACTATATACGCTTAATTCAAATGTGAGCAATTACTGAGTATTGAAAAAAATCAAATTAACTTTTGCACTTTATTTTGTGACCCACCAGTGTCCCACAGCCAGAGTCACTGGTCAACTGATAAATGGTGCATCATTTACTGTGTACGCGGTCTTGAAAAAATGTGTTCCTTTTTGTTCAAAAATATACTAATCTGAATTTATTTTTGTCTCTCTCTCCTCCTATCAGGGATAAATAATACTAAATTTACTAAAAGAGCCAAAAATGAAAAAGTAGCTTGCTAATTGCCTTGAATTATCTAAATACTACTCACCACAAATAATTACTTAGCATAGTAAGACTATGTAAATTAACTGACACATCCTTTTATTAATCTTATTTCTTGAGTTATACAAGAGAATTCAGAAAGAAAGAAAAAAAAAATGAAGGAATGTTTTTTCCAGTTAAACTTATATAGTTTATCCCAAATTACGGTTAAATCTAGTGGTTGTAATTGCTTTCTGTTTTTTCTCTTTCTGTTTTGGATCCCCATTTATTCTAATAAGTATTAGAAACACTATCAGATCAGTCTTATTTTGCCACTACACTTTTCTTTGTAGGTCAACATTTGATCTGTAGGGTCTAGATTAAGATACATCAGTCAAGAACAACCAACATAATAGTTTCGCCATCCTGCTCCACTTATGTCTCTAGTACAACACACATAAACTGTTTTGTCCATATCTGGGGTTATCAGATAGTGATGTGAGTAGTGATGAAGTGAGAATGCAAATTTGCTGCTTTTGTCGCTCGGCAAAGACCTTGTGGAAGTCCTTGTATTTCAGGTTTTGTTTTGGGAATAAAACTACCATCTGCCGTATTATTTCCTCCCTAAAATTGCCAGTTCATGCCAAAGTAAATTAATTTCTTATTATTTTGCATTACCATCAGTGTCTTCTCCTGCTGCATACTGGGATCTCTCCCTTCACAAAGTAGTTACGATTTTGCAGTAATGTGGAGTTGATCAAAAGCTGTGATGTTATGGGAAGGGTTATTGGAAAATAAAAGATTGGAGAGGCTCTCTAATGTTTATACAGATATCCTGTCACTTTGCTAGGTGAGGAACAAAGAGGAAATTGCTGTAGGAAATGGAAGGGAGATAGAGTTAATGAATTTTCTAGCAACTTGAACATTTCCTTGATAAGGAACCATAGGGCCCTTTGCTGCAAAGGTCTACAAAGAATTCAGTTCCATACTGCCAGTTCAGCAATCTTTGTCTCAGATGTTTGCGTTGCAAAGTAATATTTGCAAGTTCAGGCAAAAGTCTAATTGTAGCTTTACAGTACAATGACAAGCCTGAATAAAATTACCTCTTCGAGAAAACTCATGCATGTGCAATCTAAAATAAAAAGGAGAATACATTACATCTAAGATGTATTGGTTAATTCCAATTTCTTTGCCTAAGCTTTTTATCAATGGGAAACACACCTAGCATTAAATAACTTTTATTTCTCCATAGAAATATTTTCAAAGGAAAATCTGACTAAAAACCACAGAGCAGGCTAAGGGAGAAAACTTTGCCTATGAACAGAAATACTTTGGAATATGTTTTATGGCTACAAACAAACTTTATGTTCTTACGGCTGCTGGCAGTCTGTAAATAATGGCTGGCAAATTGATAAAATAATCTCATGGGCCCAGAAGATGCTCTTAATGCTGAACCGAAGTCCAGAACAGATCTGCCACTGTAACTGAACCGTATCTTAAATTACCTGGAATAATTTAAGCATTTTGATGATTTTGGGCCCTTCTATTTGATAGAATACAACGTAACACTACAATTGTAGATAAAAGTAGTAATTCCCTTGCCATCTACAAGTGAAAATGTTTCACTAGCTGTGGTGAATAAATAGCATAATTGTGATTTATTAAAAACAAATCAACCCTTGATGAAATCTATACAGATTAGAAAATGTCAGTTGTCAAAAAGGAATATAAAGTGCATTATAATAAGAGCATAAATAGAAATGAGCTCTACCCTAACAACAAACCCAAGGAAGACAAGATCAAATTCCTGATCACTAGAGAAAGAATGAAAATTTTCCTTTACAAAATAAATAAATAAATAAGGAAAGTAGACATCAGCTGCCAAGCCTGAGGCTTTCAGTGGCTGAATCCACTGTCTGTGGCAGGGCGCCTGCTGTTACCTCAGCGAGCATGGTGAAATCTGCAAGAATTTGTTACACTAAATTCATTTAATTTGTAGGCTTTAAAAGGAAAAATAACACTAATACTGAAGAGAAATTAAAACGCATGCAGTGAGATTGTGGCATTCCATCCCAATAAATACCTTATTGACATTTCCAGTCACAGGCCACCCTGTGCCGCTACAGAGTTCACTAGGCCTCAGGACAGAGGCCTGTCAGTTGTGCTTGGTCTGAACCCACCCTGGCCTTCCTGGGTCTTTATTTTGCTGTAAAAGCATTTTTTTTTTAATTATTTTTTAACAGCCAGATGTATATACCTTGTATATTCATCTTCTGTGTGTTGTTGTTGTGTGAGGAATGACGCGGCGTTGTGAAACACAGGCCTCCGCGGCAGGCAGCGGCCTGCAACGGGGACACAGGCTGAGGGCGTTGGGCATGGTCCGACTGAACATCTCCTGAGGGAGACCTTCAGAACAGAACCTCTTCTAGGGCTTTAAAAAAAAATAAACAAAGTATCCAGCATTATTATATATATTTTTTTTAAGTATCCAACATCAAACATTCCATAGACAGTAAATTTGAAGGCCACATGGACTTGCAGACCAGTGTAGAAAAAATTAGGTATAAAACATGTTAGCACACATCTAAAAAGGACCCCAGCTTGGCCGTGCATGAGGAGGAAGGAAGGATCAACACTGACTTCATATTGCTCCTGGCAAAGGGCAGGGGATGGTGGCACGAAGCACATGTATAATGACTTTAGCTGTATTGTTATTGCTTAGATTTTCTCTAATGATGTCCTTTTCCTTATTCTTTGTATTTTTTCTTTTTCAATAATCATTAAATGTGGATTAATAATAATAATACTCTGAATAAGATTTCAATCATCATAACCCTAAATTTTGAGTTTTTGCTTTTTTTTTTTTTTTTTTTTTTATTTCCCCCATAACAAGACTGCAAGTGTAACAAAGTGCTTTTTAAAGCACATTACAAGAAGCAGCTTAGTCCCTGTATGAGGGTATCTTCACCAAATTCACACTGGTTCTGTCCAGAGTTGTGACTCTGAATCACTACCATCTTTAATGGGTGTCCCATACAGATGCTGAACTACTGCTGCTTTTTATGGTGGCAACTGGCACAGAGGATCATTGATTTTCTACAAATTACAAGCTTCTGATCAATACCTTCCATTTCATCAATTAGATGAAATCTTGAGTGCACACAGGTGTTTTATAAATATCCAAGGACTCATGGGTTTATTCTTCTTGATCTCAGAGTGACTACAACCAAGGCTTCAAAAAACCTTCTGTAAACTGTATCAATGCCAAACTCAGTGAGTTAGGAAGAACCTTGCTGGGAACATCAGAGAGTCTGACGGAAGGGGTAAAACAGGAGGCTTTAAACCACCAGAGGGGGATGTCTTGAGAATATTATTACTTATTTCATATGAAAATCTGCAGATATACTCACTACATGAAAATCTGACATGGATCCTTCCAGTGCTTGCAATTATGCTACTTAGGAACAAGTTAGCCCTCCTTTTTTGACATGTATTTTGGTTTCTTTGCTTGTACCTCACATTCTGTGTCTTGCAAATTGCCTTTACATATAGCCACCTGCCATTCTTTTGCTTCACAATTTCACAAATGACTGTTGTACTAGTGATAAAAGGTGAAGGATAGTACAAGTAGAGCTGTACTATCTTTAGTACTATCTGTACTGTTCTTAATTTGGAAAATAACCTGGAATTTGAATGCCAGGCACCAAACCTGGATCTGAGTTGCTGAGAGGTTGTTGTAACAGGTCCTAATGGAGATAAGGAGTTACCTCTCTGACAAGCCTTGCACCCTGTAAGTCCAACTCCTATTTGGGCTAATTCTTTAGCAGAGTGCCCCTACTGAAATCACTAGGATCTAACTGTTTTTCATGCAAGTTGGAAGGTTAGCCATGGCTACATCTACCTGATTTCTGAAAGCCCCTAAAGATGAATGCTCTGCCCCCTCTCTGAGCAACCTCTCCTACTACTGTCTGAAATTATTGTATTTTATGCATGCAAAGCTTCAAGTGCTTTTTCACCATAGAAATTGTCATTGAACCTCTATAAAAATGTTCAGACTTTATTCCCATCATTTCTGGGCAACTGCTAAAAAATATTATATAATTTTAAATATTTTTAAAATGAAATACATATTTTAATAAATAAAAATATTAAAAATATTTTTATATTTTATATTGATAACACATTTCAAAAATTGATTTTGTACTCCCCCATGCATGTCTAACTAAGGCTTTCAGTTTTATCTCATGCTGTTGAGGAATGGTACTTTGCATTATTCAACAATGATTTCACATCATACCAAAGACAAAGCCAATATCAGGGATAGCTGGCTTTTCTCACATGTTTGGGGATGTTTGTGTTGACGAACACTCACTGATTCATTAATATTCATCAGCTGATACTTAACTTGAAGAAATATATATAAAATACTTACCATGTATAATAATATGTTGCAGATATATATTCCATTATATTCATATATATATAAAACACATTCCAGAATCCATCAGAATTATTTTATCAGTGACAAATTTCATGGTTAAAACCAGCATTAGTTGCAGTGCATTACTACTCACCTTGCAATATATTTTATATTGTGCCTGACTTTTCAACCAACAAAGAAGAAAAAGTCTTAATAGCAGTTTACTCTATTCAAATATTGTAGAAGGTGGGACATAAACATAACTGCATGAAATCAGTCATCCTGTTTAGCTTGTTATTTTTCATAATTGGAAAATGAAATACTACTCTACTCTGAATGCTATTATACTAGGAAATAAGTCAGGCATATAAATGGAATTTGTTTTATAGGTATTTAAAATAAATATTCTTTTGAGGCAGTTATGCTTTCTTTAGCTGAACTTTTTAGTAATTTGTAGAGGTGTTTATGATGATGTTGATTGAAATGAATGCAAAAATTTGTATCTAAATATAAACACACACATATTTCACTTAATATTCCATTATGGCCACAGCAGTCAAGTAGGAGATAAGCCCCTGTCATAGAGGTCAACAGATTTCATAAAAGGAAGTGTCAGTAATTTACTTAATGGTCTTGATGGACATGCAAACCGTATGACATTTACTACAGATGCCTATCACTTGATTTATTCACTGGGACTTGCACCAAAATCCAAAAGCAACTGTGCTAGGTTCATGGGACCATTTATGAAGGAAATTGCTACTTATAGAGAGCAGAATTATTAGTGTAACCTGAAGGAAACACGGGAAATGTTTCATAAAATGTTCTTTGTTCTTACGTAAAGCATACTTACTTGAATTCACTTGGTACAGAGCTTTGTTGGACTTGAACCATGCACAGGTCTTTGGCATGCAACGAATATGATTTCTGGGCATTATTTCAACTGTGAGATTTTTATCTTTATTCCATTACAGTTTTTGTCTCTGTACTATGAAATTCACAACATGATGCTGAATTTAAGTTATTCAGTTGAAGTTATGCTCCTGGCTACATATTTTTTAATGACATGGGATTTTGCCTCATAAACTGCTATGATCAACTGTTGTTTTCCTAATGGTTTCTTGCTGCAACACCAGGATGCACACATGGAAGGATTGCACATTATTGAAAGAGGATATTTATGTGAGGGGAAAGAAAACAAAAACAAAACTTCTAAAAGTTAAAAAAAAAGCAAGGCATGAACAGCAGGTTACTGTAGAGACATGACTCTGAAGTACATGAAGCCTAAATTCAGACAAGCATCAGCAAGGATCTTAAAAATGAAGTGCAACTAAGAGATGCTGAGAGAAACGAGAATACCAACTCTGTTCATATTTTCAGTGCTACTTCATGGCAACACGCCCAAGAAAAAGCAGTCACTCAACTCTCTGCTCCTATTAGCATTCATTAGTTAAAGACCCTGTACTTGAAATGTGCTTGCAGATACCACATCATTTCTGGAGCTCACATTTTAAGCCATGGACATCTGAATAACAGGCAATGTGGATAACTAATAGGGGTAGGATCTACCCTCTGGTAAGGAATGCTTCCAGCTAGCACATTCTCTGTTTGTAATTGAAAAGCCATTGATTCAAATGTTAAAAATGAAAATGTTTGCTTATAGTTTCTTGCAGATCAGAATTAAATTTGACTACAGCTACGACTATGGTAATGTTTTTTAAACCTCCAAAAAAGAATTAAAGTTGCTGGAAGGGAAAACATTAATCACAAGAGAGCAAACCAGATGATGAGTAAAAATGCAATAGGCATGAAAAGCCTGTTCAGATCTCTTCAGCTATGCATCATGCACAAGCTGACAAGAAGCATTTACACATGGCTAGATATTTCTTGTCTTTTGTTGAGGTGCGTGTTAAGTTTTTTTCTACCTCTTCTGGATAAAGCTTATTTCCAAATACCTAGCTTTTAAATATTGCACATAAAAATAGTTTAGAAGTGACATCAAAACATGTCACTCAAACATACTACTTTTTATTTAGAAGCTTTATTGTATGTACCATTCCTATGGCAACTGTGTGTACTCCCTCCCATGACACAGCACCCACCTAGAACATCAAGATAAAGTGAAATTATGCATTGCATAATTGAACAAAATTTCACATTCTTTCAATATGACCTGACAGCAATGTATCTACAATTTTGCTGTGGGTTATGCTGTCATTTTTCAATCTGAAAGAAATTTCCACACAGTGATGACCCGCTGTAGATGGGTAGAAAATCACTGGTCATCATTGTCACTGTAAAAAGAAAGATTTCTTCAAAATTGTGCATTTCAAAAATGCACAATTACTTTCTGATTTTGAAGTAGACTAAGCAGAAATTTGAAAAAAAATAAATATCATCGTGTGACAGCAAAATAGAGTAACTGGCACTTGGTAAGCTCAGATCTATTTGATACAGATACTGCCTGTTTAGCAGTGAAATCACACATTATTGGATCTTTTGTCTGTCTGTCCTCTCCTATAATGCACCTACAAAATCAAGGCTGAAAATGAGCTGTGGGCATCTGAAGTCAGTACCATATGACTTCAAGCAGCCATAAACTTACCAATAAATAAATCAAGATTCGTTATATATATATATATTTTTTTTAAAATTACTGGCTGGACATGTGATACTGTTTTCACTCCAGCTCTTTGTTGTTGTTGTTTGTTTGCTTGTTTTGTTTGAGTGGGGGGTATTTTTCCTGGTAAAAAGTAAATTATATAATTGAACACCTATATTTTATATATTTATTTTATATATTTTTATATATACTATTTTACATATGTATATAATTTATATAAATATTTATTTTATATATGTGTATATATTTATATATATTATATATACAATTTAATATATATAATTGAATATATTCTGCACTTGATAAAGTTGTGGGCATTTTAGCTGCATCTTGAATATAAATTTAAGTGTTCCTCAGAGAGTTACAGAGCGCTGGCTCGTGCTTGATTACAAGGGTCAGTATACTGCCTGGCACAGACCTAGCTTAAACCAATTCACATTTTCCCAAGCGATTACCAGGCACAGTTTTGCATTTTGGACAAGCTGAAGACCATTTCCCCCCTGTTCACATGCAGTAACGTTTCCTGGGACAGTACCAGAGCCAACTGACATAGATGTGCATAGCATTGTGTCAGCTGTTTGCAGTGCCCAGAAACATTTGCAAACGCATTTAATTTATTATATTCTACCAAAAGGAAACAACTTTCATACAAATTCTGCTAGTCTATTAACTGTAAGGCAGTCTCTTTCTCTTTTTTTTTTCTTTTTTTTTTCTTTTTTTTTTCTTTTTATTTTTTATTTTTATTTTTTCCTTATTGTCTTGCAAAGTAGAATTTGGGGTTCAACAGACAACTAGCCATATTTTGAAATTGCTGCGGAAGCCTGGACTTGATTTTTTAATTTGTTTTCTCAAGAAAATACACATACCTATCCCTATGGGCACAGGTATCTGTTGTTGTTTGATTTTACTCTTCTTTCCAGGTTGTTTTCCCACAGAAGTTTTTCTCATCACATTTAGAAGAAAACAGTGCTTACTTTAAGATATGGTGAGATAGCCATGTACAGAAAGAGTTATTTACTGTTAGAGAGAGTGGATCGAGCTCTTGCTTTAGAATACTGTAAAAAAATGGTCTTAAATGTCTTCACAATACATATTAGTTCAAAACCAAGCACTTTCTATAAGTGCATAGTCAAAATGCTGGCTGAATTATTTAAACACTAGCTAAAACACTAGAGAAATAAATGGTCCTGTATCATTCTTCAAGCCTTGTGAAATGAGAAGAGCTTTTTCATGCTGATCATTCCCCTTTTATGCATTTTATTACTCAAACTGAGCAGAGGCTAAGATCCAGGGTCTGAAAATTTGATTTAAAGTTAGATTACTGGCACTGGTGAGCATAATCACTGAAAACCTCCACAATGTTTATGAAACTTGGCAAGTGTTTATGGTTTAATTAGAATCTGGGACCAAACTCAATTCTACAGTATTCTTCTATATTTCTGTCCTTGCTGTGTGGCAGAACATCTTGTGGAACTGCTCACAAGATGCCCAAGAATCTACAAGTGCTGCTGCAGAATGCCTCCCAGTTGCCACAATAAAAAGGTTTATTTTCCTAATTTCTTTACCTTTCCCTGATCAAAACAGTTACGTAATGTTACTGTGGATTGTGAGCTTATTATAGCCAATAATTAAATAACCCAAAGAAAGCCTAAATATTTCTATAACCATTTTAACTTACTTGAGGTCCTCTTTTAGCAGGTGTTCTATTAGAATTCACAATTTTACATTGCTCTTCCTTTTCCTAACATAATAAAAAAAAAAAAAAAAAAATTAAAAAATTATCAATGGCGTGGAGAAAACTAATAAGAAATTCTGATTAAATGCACCTAATATTGGTTTTGGATGCTCAGTTTACAATTAGTTCAGATTTTTTTATGATGTAAATATTTTTTTACATCAAAAATCAATGTATTAACATCAAAAATATTCTCTCTCCTTTTCTAGCTGAAAATGTCATAAACTTAGAAGCTAATAAAATGCATTTCATCTTCTCATGTACTATTTGAGAAGATAAGTGTACGCACTATATTAGAAAGTAATTGCAATTGCTTCGGTCTCCTAAAGGAAGCAGAGTGAGATTATTTCTGTCCTAATTCACATGCCATGTTTGTGACTGAGATGAAAATCACATCAATGACCTCTCACGTCTGTCTTCATGTACACGTACTCCCACTCCTCACAGTATAACAACAGTTTCAGGATCCTGCATGTGTTGTAGCATGAATATCCGCTACTGTCTGGCAGTAACAAAAAGGCCTTCCTAACCCCAAAAATGCAGCTAACCATCTATATGCCTCACGTGTACGACAACAGCAAGCAGGATTTTTTTTTGTTGTTGCTTATTTTCCTTTGCCTTTTGCAATGGAAAATGAATCCCCATGAAGGGAGGTGTATTTTTTTTTTTCATCATCCTTGTTGACAGCTGAGGTACCAGTAGCTTTAAAACACACTTCTGTCAAGGAGCATCAGAAGACCCAAAAGTTAGGAGGAAATGAGAACTGAGTTTAGCTTAGCATGCTAGAACTCCAAGGAAATGGCTCAGTTCATGAGACTGATAAGCAGTGTGATAGATTTGTGGAAAGAGAAATTTCAAAACATTTTTATGTAGACTCAGAAAGAGCATTCAGAGCCTTTAAATGGCTTTGGAAATTCCCCAAGATCCACAAAGCTGTCAAACATCAGCCTAGTTGAAAAGTTTGCCTGTGAAAATGAATTATCCAAATCCAAAATCCAGACCTTGGCTTGAGATTTCTGAGCTAAATAATTCTTCATAGAACCAAAATCTTATTGACACGGAATAGTTCAAGCTACAGATGCATTCAGAGCAGCTCCACCAGATATAGATGGTATAAGTGAGCATACAAAAATGGATGATTTCAGGTCAAACCAGTGCCTACTTATTAAAACTTCCATAAATCTAGAAAAGCAAAAGACCCCTATTCTAGTTACATATTTGTTATCATATAAGAGAGTCACACATTACTTGCTATCGAGTCTTTCATTATTATTCACTTGTAAGCAGGAAGAAAATTCCATCTTCCATTTTATTGAAAAACATACGAAAACTAGACAGTTGCCTGAAGTAGCTAATGCTCAGAGGGCATAGACAATTTGCAAGATCTTGCTGTAAAGGCCTCCTTTCCATTCTGCATCATTTTGCCTGCCTCTGCAACACACCCACTGACATCTCCTTACCCTGCTTCCCCTCGATGGTACTGACACCCAGTGGGTGTCTCCTCTGCTCTCGAATCTCAAAAGCCACTCTCCATCCCACCCACTCTGCCACCTAAACCCACTTAGTGACCCATCACCACACCGAGCAGGCCCAGACTCTTTTCCACCCAACATCCCAGTTCAGGCATCTACCATCCCAAAAACAAGTTTTGCCTCCCTACAAATTTAGACTTAGTCCATAACAATAAACTTCATCTTTACTGCTTACCTATAACAGCACTAGGGCCAGTCTTGAAGACTATCAAAGAATATTTGGTACTGTGAGTACCTGGCATTTTGGCTCAGTGTGTGTGTGTGTGTGGGGGGGGGGGGGATTAAAAATGATTTACTTTGCATATTGTTCAAATGGTCTTTTTTTATTATTTTCTCTGCTTTAAAACTGTAATGACTTTATTTGTTTATGGAAGTGTGCCCTGCATGTCTAGTACTGTTTTATAATAGCTGGATTTAGATCCAGACTCTTATTTCTATCCTAGACATCATTAAACAATTTATTTTCCGTGATAGGGGAGAGCTCTTGGGCAAGAGCTCTCCATTAGCATGAATTATTAACGATATGTATATACATGCATTATGGATTTAAAAGATGAAAAGACAGTTTGCCAGTTATTCTATGGAGCTTTCTCTGTCTGCAAGGCCACTGGATTTCAGACAGCTGTCTGTGCTGAGTCGTCACAGACAAGGAATCTCCCTGATGACCACATGGATCACATGGATTTTGTTTTCCTGTTGCTAATATTAAATAAAATTTTCCAGAAAAGAAAAAAAAAAAAAACACCTTTGGTTGGTAATATCTGCTTAATCTTCCCCTTCTTCTTCCTGTTGTAAGGTTATGTTGCAAAACAGCTGATAGCTCAACAAATATTCTGGGGAGAGGTCACAGCACTGTCATCAAAATACATAGACTTTAATTTTAAAATAACTTACAAGAAGGATATTTTTGTAACCACAGCGTTTGAGCAAATTGTGTCATTTTTAGATACTCCTGCTGACGCATCTGCTTGTGATGTGTCAAATCACATCTATCAGCTATGTTAAGCTACATAACCCTGCGTGATAATGAAAAATGATGGAAAGAAGCAGCTTTGATACAGTACATCACACTGTGACACAGCAGTGTAAAGTCTAAAACATTTAAATCTCAAATAAAACCTCTTAGATGTGCAGCTGCAGATAGTCTCCACTCATGTTTCTACACAGCTTTGCTCTCTGTGAAAAACATTCTGTTAGGTGTTTGCTACTTAAACCTTTCCAGGTAATTAGTTCCCTTGGCACTTCAGGATTTATCCATCCCGCTGCTCAGGATAATGCCACACAGTCCAGTGTCAGAAAAAACCATCTTTTGGTATCCAGGGGTTAAAAAACAAAAATACTCCCGAGGAGAACTGCATAAAAGGATGAAGGGAGGTTTCTAGAGATTAATTATCACTACTCGCAGTAGGCCCAGGAAGAGTTGATTAAAGCTCTAAAGCTCTTTGTTCCTATCTTTAAAAACCCTTGCAACTGGACCCCTTTATGCCTGGCCCTCCTTGTATATCTTTGTGTTGCCGTCTGCCTCTATGAACATTGCCAGGGTCAATACTATGATTTTTTTTTTTTTCTCTCCAGAAGTACCTGCATCTTTTCCTCTAGGGAACCTTTCACAAACCACTTTCAATTGTCCTTCAAGGGTAGTGATTGACATGGATAGTTCTCCAACAGGTTCCTTTGCCCCTGCTTCTGGGTAAACTGGTGGTGGCAGATGAAAACACCTTCCCTTTCATTTCTTCTGCTTCTAGAAGATAACCTGTTAGAAGGAGAGAACAACGTGTAGCTGTGGGCAGTGGCAGAGAGCAATGTGCTTGCTTTGCACACTGAAAACTCTTTCTACTGAATAATTTCTCCAGAGAGAAGAGGGACTTAGAGCAAATTGTATGCAAATCTCCTCTCACTATCCTGTCTTTTTTTGACAGTGATGGATTGACAGACCAACTACCAAAAGGCATACTAAGGAAATCAGCACTGCTAATTTAAGGGGGGGGGGGGGGGGGGGGAAAGACACAAAATACAGCTAAGAAGTAAAAAAATCATATAAAATAGCTTGAAAAAACTTTCCTATAACCTAGAGAGAAACATATGTTTATTATAACCCCTTTTTTCTTATTATTGCTTTCTGTCACTGTTCCCCCACTTCAATAGTTGCTTCTGTTCTCCTATGCACATTTCAAACAAGTCACTCTTACCATTACTTAATTACAGGTGCAAAATTGCATCCAGAAAAGAAAAATACTGAACCAGTAACCTGGTAAGTTCATGCCACAACACACATGCACGCTTGTACGTGTACATATATGTATCACCTCTAAAATTCAAGTAAACTTCTATTTCTAATTACTATTTCACAAGCGAAAAGTATTATTTAGGCACTGCAGATGCAGCTTTCATCTTTTCGTGTCTTACGGTGATTGTCCCCTCTTTGTTTCAATACATACAAGAAGGTTTTGGGTGAAATTACCCAGGTCATTATCCTGAACTGCATTTCAAGTAGTTTTGGACCTGAATTGGCCTTCACTTTTTCTATGTTCACAGTAATGCAAATACTCTAATTTAAATAGGTTTCTGCTTGACTACAATACGACTATGAAGTGTATGACACATGACTGCCCTGGAAATACAAGACATTTCTTTAGAAAATGCTTGGTTTGGAGTGTGCAATACTTACGTGCTGTTTCTCATCCATGAGGAAGGTACACAGGTACTATCTACAATTCATGAAAAAAATCCATTTACAAAAGTACTTTCCTGTTTGCTGTTTCTTTTGAGTTGTATCCAAAACAATCTTAGAAATCTCATTCATAGCAAACAGAAACACCACTGCTGATTTAACAGTAACCTTCTTTAATTCACGTACATAATATCATACCCATTGTGGATTCACATTTGAAACTTACTTACTTATAGTTTTTTTCTACATGGATTTGCATGTTTGATCTTATCCCAGCAAAAATAAAGACCACTGATACATTATTTTACCTCAGTATTGTACTCCTGCTTATGAAAACCTTCTAAAGGAGCCTGTACAGGTAGAAAACCCAGAGTTTTCATTAACTGTGTTTTCTTCTTTGGTATCAGAATAGAAGGTGCGTATATATGTGTTTCAAAACATTGATGACATATAACAGAAATTTTAAATATAACTTTATGGCCATTAATTACAAAAAACATCCTTACAACAAAGAAGGTAAACGAATAACTTAAAATAGATTAAAAATTCTTATTCTATTACTGAGTTGTGCTTTTTGTAATACCTTATGAAATTATTATTCAACTGAAAGCAATAAGTATTGGAGCATTTTAATAAATAAAGAGACCGAACGTCCCAGATCAAAATAAATCCTGAGTAATATTAATGGCAAAGCTTCCTTAGACTTCATTGGTTTCAGAATTTCACCAACAGGGCAAAATTCAGGCTCAGGAGGGTAGAAATTCTTCTGGATGTATATAAAATCCATAAAATAAAATAATAATAATAAAAACAAAAAAGAAGAAGAAGCTTGAAGCAAAAATAGGGAGTCATATAATTCTCACAGTCGGTATACTAACTTTTGCAAAAAAATAAATAGTAAACAAAAAAAGAAGAAAGTATAGTTCTTATTCATAAATATACACATTCCAAGAAACACTGAGAATCTTACTCAGAGACAAACAGAAAAAGATAAAACTTTATAGAGTTCCTGAAGTAAAGAGAAGGAAGAACATAAAGCAATATACAAGATCATAACTACTGTAAACATTAAAACAAAGCAATCTACAAAATCACGTACATCTTAGTAAGCCATGTAAATTTAAAAATATCAAATGATTTCTGCACAGTAAAAATGCCCTTCTTTTGAAGAAAAAGAGTTAACATATCTTTATAGAATTTTACAGTAGGCCGGCATATTGCATAAATATGTACACTGCTGGGTACATCAAGTCTTTAGGCAATGTACAGTAATAGAAATCAGAAAATGAACGTATGGAGTTTAAACGTGTAAACTATGAGCACCATGTTAAAATACCCAATAGATTAAAATTTGCCACCTTGGTTACAGACAAATAACTGTCTTAAAAATACATTCGTCTGGTCACAATGTATTGCCTTCATCCAAGAAAGTTAACAAAATATTTAACATTGCAACAATGGCAATTTTTAGTTGGCACAAATCAATGAAATTCCACTGAAGCCAGGAGCTGTACATCGATTTACACCAATTATGAATTTATAACAAACATACTTAAAAACTGAATTTTAAATGCAGGGTATCAGCTAAACATTATTATAATTTGAAACACATTTTGAGAAAAATGCACATTATGGAAAATAAACTCAAGAGAAAAATTATAGCCATGTTGTAAACTATATATTGTATAAGGAGCATATTATCCCATACAGCACATATTAAAGACAAATGGATGTTTAAAGCAGTCTGAAGACCACGTCTTAATTAGTTTTCTTGAGTGTAAAATGTTCATGGACCGATAAGTTAACATTGCAAGTAAAGACAACAAATTGCTTCATAATGATATCATTATTGTTTGATTACAACAAATGATAAAAGCAATCATTCTTACTCAATAACATTGTGGAAAAGGTATTTCTTTTACTAACGTTTATTATCAGAGGTTCTATGTACATGAATACTCATCACTCACATCTGTAGAATCTTAAACCTTTTTCTTTCTCCCAAGCAGTCAAAAGCCTGCATATTTTCTAGTTTGAAAATGAAACCAACTGAACAATTTGATTCTTTTGCTCTTCATAGGTATTGGCATCATTAGAAACATTCTGTGTACTTACAGACAAGACAAAAGTGTCTGATTACTCCAGATTGCCCATAACAATAAGAGACACTGATGATTCTTAATGCCTGAAAGATCCTATAGGACATTAGTCTATGGCTCATGTTACCTGAAAAATGGTATGGCTCCAAGAAGGTCATAGTCTGGGCAGACTGCAACTTTCCAAGGACAAAGATACACTTCTCATCTCAGCGGAACAGATTAACTTCTCAATCATTTCTCTGCAGAGCTGTTCTGCGAAATCACTTAACAAAATCTATAACCTAATTTAGGGTCATCATTGCAGTCTGAAGATTTAATTCCTGCGATTCAGATGGATTAAAGGAATAGTATCACTTTTACTGTTTACATTAGGAACACAATCCAGTAATTCTATAAACTGGCAAACTGGTCAGGAACATAGACACAAAAGAACTTCTAGATTTGTGAAAATTGGAAAATTCCAAAGTAAATTAATTAAGCAAGTTTGGAGAAAATTATTTAGAATGATAAATTTCAATTATTTAGCATTTGAAATAATGTTTACTTACAAATTAGATTGTCAAGTCATAGAATAAAAATACACATTCGATCTAAAATACCAGATAAAGTCTGAAAAAGAACTACCTTTACATAACTTACTAAAATTTATATACTTAATAATAAAACAGAAACTCAAAAGAATATTTTATTATGTCATTTAATTTAGCGTGGTCAATTTTAAACTTATCTTGTGATTTATTTTTATATTGTTTTTACTCTTACATATGAAGTCACATATACAAACAGTTCTAGCACTAAAGGCAATACCATGTTAGAAAATTACTACATTTGATGGTTATTAGTCTTTTATTCTCAGTAGTTTATACACTATTGAAAAGCAATTACAGTAGATAAATAATTGTGCAATGTTGTAAAATTGTTTAACAACTTAAAATAGAATTAATTTAATTTAAATTGTAGAAAAAATGTAAAATCCAAAGTTGTTTGAACATATTTAAAAAATAAAAATACTTCTTAAGTAATAGATGGGATTTTTTCAATGAACATTACAGCTGAAAATTTGAAATTTGTCAGTCTCCTGCTAGATAAAAATGTATGGATATGGATCGTGTATAACCACAATTGTCCTATTATTTCTTTTTTTCAAGTGTATAGTATTAGACCATTTTCTTTGACAAGACATTGGGTCCAGGGGAAGGAACATGTATGCTGACTCCTGCCAAGGAGTGCAGAAATACAAAAGCCAGCGCAAGTCAGCTAAGGTAGGAGGCTGAGTGGCAAGCACACACCTTCAGATTTCAAACATAGGTTCCAGTGCTTGAGCAACATGGCTTACACACAGGCGTGGGACACCTGCCTGCTACAGGAGGTAGTGGAGGCATACAGATTGAGCAGGCATACTCTTGAAATAAAGAAGCAGGATAAAGTCACAGTAAAAAAAAACGCGTTTTACAGGTACCAGATAAATAGAAATGGGCATTCACTCGAAATTACAAGCTAGAGAAAATATACCCTTTTTATGCCATTATACGGATAGATGCTCAACAACGTCCTGCTCCGTGCCAGTCTCAGGCAGGGGTTATGAGAAGCAGCCCATGACCAAATCATTCATCTACTCTTTCTCATCAACTTTTTATAATGTAGTTTAGCCCTTTGTAATGACATGACAAGGAAAGCTCACATCCATTGAGTATCCAACACAGTTGAAAAGATGTTGTTTGCTACAGTTTTAACACAATATTATACTAAGACTTGCAATATTGATATAGGTAAGTTCTAATGCTATAGGTACAGAAAATAATAACCAGCTACATATCTTTCAGGATATAATATTACTTTTCAAATGGATAATGTATGTAACTATTAATATGCAATGTATATTAATAATCTTCCAAAATTACTATTCCTTCGGTTCAACTGTATATAATTCTATTATCATACATAAAAAAAGTGAAAAGAAGTAATTAATTTGAAAGCTAGCCCCTACCTTTTATTATGGAGGATCTACTTCTAGCACTAAAGGTCATGGTGCAAATTCTTAGTTTCACTCACGTGGCTAGACTTCATTTTAACTCACAGAGCTGGCTTTGCTTCACTTCTGGTTTTACTTTAGGCCATCACAGGTGTGGGCCTGATATATCTTGTATTAAAGCAAATGAGAAGATTTCACTGGCTGAAGTCAGGTGAGGTTCAACAGCAATAAAAAGGTTGCAGAGGTAGGGAGAAGTCTCTGAAATACAGTTAGAAATAATGGCAGTATGGCATTACTATTTCTAGACTATGTGATTTATCTATTTCTAACACCAAAATGCTGCAGGTAATAGGGGAGTGAAATGAGGTAAGAATCTGAATCACACCCGGGTGGGACTCCAAGTTCCCCATGGGAAGTTCCTCTTGACCTCCCCTGCATGCTCATACATTCTTCCTAGTTTTCACATGTTGCGCAAGCAGCAAGGAGCTTCACTCTGATAGAGCTGTCCCCCACTGAGGTAAACATAAGATGTGTGTAATCAGAGAAAGCCTGGACGTATCAGGCTGACTCTACTGATCAGAGACCCACCTTAAGGTGCTCCCTATCTAACGGGGGACAGAGAGCAGGCTTCCTGTGCGGTGAAGTTATGCTGCCTACCACAAAGATGACCACTGCATTTGAACTCAGTCAAACCAAGTCTAAACGTGGGTTTCACAGAGAAAAATGGGCAGGGCTGCCTCTAAGCATGTACTTGCGTGGATGTGCAAAAAGTAGACATGAAAAATGGAAATCTGCTGAAGGCTTGATGGAAATAAGGCCCCCCTACGCTGTACATTTTCACCATAAGGAATATCCCCCTGTAAGGCAAACCGCTGTTGATCTATTCTCTTTTTTTTCTTCTACCACTGATGTTATTTTTGTTACATAGTCTTTTTGTGGTTTAGTAGAAAAGGGATTAGCTCAAACAGTCAGCAGTTTGTGCACATACTACAAGAAGGCAAAATTTGTCACAGTGACATCAAACTGCTAACACAAACAGATCTGTTACCCTTTCTCTCTTGCTCAGTTAGACAGCTGCCCTCAAGGTATTAGCCTCTGAGCCTCCGTGATAAATCACTGAAGTATAGGAAACCTGATTATCCCAGCACAGCAGGGGTAGAGGATGTTATTCAAATGCAGAACATGGAGCAATGACATCCAGGAGGCTTATAATGAAAGATTTTTGATATACTTAAGTAGTTAACAAAAATTTATTGCAAGAGATAGTTTGTCACTAGATTTACAGTTTCAGAGAACATAGTACAAAACATAGTGCATCAGCTTTGTCTAAACATTAAATAGGTGCAAATACACAAGGATAAAAAAAAACAGAAAGTGAATACTTTACAACAGAAGTTATAGAACTATAAATATATTATATACATTATACATATTCTAAGACATGAGCTTCACTTATATATATATAGTTCATATTAGTATCAGACTATTCAGTGCTTTATAGTATAGGTCTGAACTTTACATGGATGTTTGCATCTTTATACTTACAGTAAATGCTTCCCAACGAAAGAGGAATTTCGACCAGTTTATTTCACAGAACCATTCTGCAAAGCTGAGGGCTTGACAGGAACCACCAGTCTGTTTATCTGAAGGCTCCTTTCCCCCCGAGAACCTGTCCTAGAAGAGGGGCTGCAGCGGAAGGACAGCCGGATGCGGGGACAGCAGGGAGGGGAACACGGCGTGCGGCAGCGGTGAGAACGCCAGCTGGGTCGGGTGCAGGACCGAGGGCGGCACCAGCGGCAAATGCGGTGGAGCGACAAAAGCCGCGTGGCCTCCTGGACAAAGCCGAGGTCCTACGGGCAGATGAGGTAAAGGCGCTCTGGACAGAGCCGGGACCTGTGAGAGGAACTGCTGGTGGGGCTGGAGGACCTTAAACGTACTGGCGGCGGCGGCGGCGGCCGCGTGCTGCTGCAGGACAGTGTGATGGATGGTGGTAACGGAGGTAGAACACAGCGGTGGCTGCAGCGGGAGGGGCTGCAATGGAGAGCTGGGGGGCTGGATGGCTGGGGGAGGAAAGGTAAACTTCACTTTGTTGGCCAGCATGTTTTGCTGCACGAGCTGCTGATATGCCTCGGACGGGAGGTCTTTGAATTTTTCATGGTTATCTGGAGGAAATATCAACGTCTGGTCAGGCAGGGTGAAGGGGGCTATTAACTGCTCGGTAGTTAAAAAGGTGTGACTGTTTATATGTGCTTCTTTGAATGGCAAAGGTGGTGGGCTGTCAAACATGCCAGAATTACACTGTACCCATTCGTTGCTCACCTCATTTATCTTCTCACGTGGCAGAGACTCGGCCAATTCATAATGGCAAACGTATGATTTAGGAGGAGCTTGTTCCAAAGGTCTAGTGGGGGGTGGAGCTTTATAACGAGCTGGATTTTCATGACTGTTTACATTTTCATTTTTCTTTTCGTCCTCCAGAATGTCCTGTGTGTTTGCAGATGCAGGGGCACCACACTCAGCAGCAGAAGCAGCAGCATGTGTGACAACTTCTGCAGATGCACCTGGAGCGCTCTCCAGTGCCACGCAATCTGTCAGCTTGTCTTTTTCCAACAAATGTGAACTATCCATTTGTAGGACTGACTTGTTTTCCTCCAGTTGCATTGTTTCATCTGTACCTTTTGCATGATCAGCTTTGGGATCCACATTAGTTTCCTCCATGTTGTCTCGAGTCAAGAATTCTCCCAAAATATTTAATGCAGAATTTGCAGAGTTTTCTGTAGAAGGCCTGGAGGTCTCGCTTCTTGTATTCCTGTCAATGCATACATGATTTATTCTAGTTTTCCTCCTCCTGTGTTTACATTTTTCTTTGTGATGCATATCTGAAGTGCTCGTTTGCCTTACATATTCTTCTTCTAAAAATGTCTGTCTGTATGAGCTTTCATCTGAAGAACAGGAATAGGTATGCTGTCTCCGCTTCCTGTGGGATTTTTCTGGCTCATCTGATAGAAAGTTGTAACCTCTCTTTATGGAGTGATTTTGACTCACACTCTTTTCCTCACTGCAGGGACCTAAACATTTATGCTCTGGGCTACAGATTGATCTCCTGACTTTCCAACTACAGCACATTTTAGAGCACATGCAGTTGTGCCTCCTAGAAGTTTGAGACAGATGCATTAATTGTCTCCGAGAGCTTGCTTTTCTCTTCCTGTGCAGTAGTCTACAACAACTGTGTTGCTCCCTAGTTTTTGCATTCCAAATGTCACATGAGCCTCTGTCCCCATGTATGTGATCTGATGTAGACATGCTTCTTTTATGACCATTGTCAAGGCCAGCTTTTTGATGTGACTGCTGTACCTCATCCATAGCTAACCAGATATTCCCTGCATCATATCTACATTTCTCTGGGTTATTTTGGAGGTGTGGATATTTATTTTCATCTCTATGACTAATTTCCTTTTCAGTCACTGAGGAAATCTCCATTTCTACAAACGTTGCTTCCCCAGAAGGATGATGATGATGACAATGACATAATTTTCTTCTCCTTTTTCGTTTTCTACTTTTGTGAAGCCATTTTTCATGACTTTCTTTGATCCGAACTTTGTTATATTTCTCATCTATCACAGTGTTTTGTCTTAAGTGGTTTCTTGAAATGTGATACTTATCTATTTTTCTAATCCTGAATGACTCACCCAAGGACACTTTATTCTGAAATTTTGCAAGATCACAATTTCTGATGTGGGAAACATCACTTATAAGGGGTATTGTGTAGTCACACACATTTTTATCTACTTCCGTTTCATGATCACCACACTCTGAAGTAGGTTTATTTGTAAAATCTGAAATTGAGCTATGGTTGGATTCAGTTGTGAGTTGTAAATGAGGTAAGCTTGGCTGATGCTTGGGCTTTTCTTGGTTGTCACTCGCTTTTGACAACTTGAAGTCAAAATATAAAGGATTACAGCTGTAAGAAATTGACGGTTCTGTACTTGTGTAAATTACCATTTCTGATGGCCACTGAAGAATATTTGTTCCATGTTTGCTAAGAACAGGAACAAATGGTTCACAAGATCGTTTGCGTGTGTCTAGTTTGCTTTGGGGAGCTCTACTACCATCTTCAGAATGTGATGGAGCTAATGGATCTGCCTCCAGATTCTTTACTTCAGTTTCAACTGTGACTGAATCACTGTTCCCATCTTTACCATTTTCCTCTACAACGTTCTGAAGGGATAGACAATCCTCCACCACAGGCTGAGCGACGGTCCCATTTCCCGGCAGTTCACAACTGCTGCAGCCCAGGGGTAGGTTATGAGTACCGTCCACAACTGTGGACAGTGTTTGACTTGGTCCATCTGCTGTATTTCCATCAGTATTGCAGCCATCCATGTCAGAAGACACTAGTTGCTTTGAATGGGAAACAGCAGGAATTAATACAGGACTCTCTAGCTCTCTACTTTCTTCACTAGCCAGCTCTTTTGAATCCTGAGTTTCGGGAGCTTCTGCTGTGTCAGTGCATTTTTCCACCACTGGGTGGAAACAGCTATTTTTCTCCTCAGGGCACAGGACTATTTCTGCTGCTGATGGAGACTGAAGATTACAGACTCCTGGAACAAATCTACTTCTTCTGCTAAATCCATGTTCTGTGGATGTTTCATCATTATATTCATAGAAAACGGCAGCTGAAGACTCCAGTTTGACTGCTGCTTTCTTAGGAAAAGCAAAAGAGAACCCAACTCGTTGTCCTTGAGCTCCTTGAACTTGATCTCCAAATTTGTTGGTGTCAGATTTATTACTGCATGCATTTTCAGGAGTGGAAGAAATAACTGAAGTAGCATCTTTGCAGTTCTGCACATCGTTTATTAATGTACAGCTGAAATCCTGTTTGTTGGCAGAATCTATGGCAGCATTTTGTGGGATATCATTGGAATTATCTCGCACAGTCACTGTAGTGGATTTGAACATGGGGCCACTTCCAGGAGCACTAGGAAGATAAACAAAACTCAGAGTAAGCACCATTCAGAGAAACGCAGACATAAACATGGTGTTACATTGGTATCTGAAAGATTTTTAACCAAAGAGGAAGAATCTATGGACATATAGATTTAGAATGTGGGAAAAAAAAAATACAAAAAAAAATATTGTATTTTATAATAAGATTTGTATAAGAAATCAGAGTAAATATTGTGTCCACAGTTCCTTCATGTGAAGTTATCAAAGGGCTACTGTTCTTATAAAGTAGCTCACTTTTCCTAGACGTACTGGCTGGCCTAATAAAAGACTGTATATTTCCCTAGAAATCTTGCTTCTCCTCCCAGTAGGACATCACAGTTACAATACTATTACTACAAATAGCAGAGCTTTTAAATTCCTTTGTGCTTCAAAATATATTAAAACAGAGAGCACCTCATAGATCACTTCCCTCTTAGTCATGATCCTAGTGACTGCTTCTCCACCCACAGGCAATCACCCAGCAGTTTCTTTCCTATTTGTGTTCACAGACCTGTCGCAATCTCAGCAATTTCTTTCATGGAAAAATAATATCAGGGAAAGTGTTTCAGCTGACAGTGGTGCAATAAGTGATTCATCCCTCTTGAGAAAAAATTTATCACTGTCTACTTCTGTTCTTCATCTCATGTCCTCTTCCCATCTGTTCTATTTGACTTAATAGGAAGCAAAGAGAAGAGCAAAAAGTGCTTAAGCTGCCAGTTTTCTGGGATCCACAGGAACTGTTCAACACAAGGAGAAATGGACCTACATTACAATATTTTTATATATTTATTTTTTTCTTTTAAACAAATTGTTCTGTTTTACAGTGCAGAGCAACATATATACATATACACACATACACACACACACACAAAACAAAACAAAAAAAAAACTTTCTCTAACAAAATAAAATGGTCATTTCTTCATAGTGATTTGGTTTGGAAGGGACCTTAAAGACCATCTACTTCCAACCCCCCCACCAGGGGCAAAAACACCTCCCACCAGCTCAGGCTCCTCACAAAGCCCCATCCAGCCTGGCCTTGAGCACTTTCAGGGATGGGGCATCCACAGCTTCTCTGGGCAGCCTGTTCCAGTGCCTCACTACTCTCATAATAAAGGATTTCTTCCTAATATCTAATCTAAATCTTGTAGTTTAAAACCATTAGTCCTTGTCCTATCACTACATTCCCTAACAAAGAGTCCCTCTCCTGCTTTCTTGTAGGCCCCCTTTAGATACTCTTGTACAGAATCAACCTAGAAAAATCTAGTTAAAACAAATTCTGTGTGTCTGTTTATATCGTATCTCTAAGGACACAAAATAGTAGCATAGAGCAATTATTAATAGAGAAAGCTCAGAGAAATTCTCCTTCAGACGACATTGAGAAGAAATTCTCCTTAAGACGACATTGAAAACAGTAACAAAGAAGAAGCCCCACAAAATCTGTGCTTCACTAACATGGAAAAGGGGGAGCAATGAGTTTCTTTTTCCTTTTTCTTCTTTAATATGCCAAATTCATATTTTGAGTATGCTTAAGGGGAACAATATCTAAAGCTGAGAACAAAATGGTGGTCCTCAAGTATTAATTTGAAAATTTAAAATACTGATGAAAGAAAAAGAGTTTCTATGTGACCTACCATAAAAAATTAATAAAATAAAATAAATTAGATGAGACACTGCTCATGTCAAACAGACTTCAGAACTTTCATGTCATGTCCACCTGCTTAGACTCCGTGAACTCTGTTAGCATGCTGCCCACCATGCAAACAAACAGAGGAAGAGACTATCACTGAACAAGAACTACAAGTCATGATTCAACTTCTCTGTTAGTTCATCTGCTGAGATGAAGCCTGGGTGAAAAGAAAACATTTGCATTTCAGCATTTGTTTTTTCCCCCCGACATTCCATGGTGAAAGGTCAAGTTGGAACATATATTTTCAGTATCATAAATGTGTCATATTTAAGTAAGAATAGAGTCACAGCCAGCAATCTTAATTTCAATAGCATGTCTAGATTCAGTAGCAAAATGTATGATTAGCAAGGAGTCGCTTTTGCAGTGAGAAGTAAACATTCCATTGAGCTGAGGAAAAGAAGCACTTACCTTTCAATATAAAAAATAATCCAGTTATTGAGATTTAAGAATAGATTTCTGGATGCTTTCCCAGGCAAGCAGTTTGAAAACTAAATCACAGAGATCTGTTATATCCTAGAACAACACTGTATTCCTCACCTCATCAATGGAGTAGTGTCAGCCTTCAAATGCATGACCTAGTTCACTAAGCTTTCAACCAATGTGCCTGGTTTTATGAAAAATATATGAAACATCTTTTTTTAAAACTAAAAATACATGTCATTCTAGCTCCACTTGAAAAGCAATGTTAAACATTCATTTTTTCACATAGTGTGAATCAAATTACCGTACACATACTGCTTCTGAAATGCCATAAAAATGAGTGTGCTGGGCTCCAGCTGAGGGATTCCAACAGATTTGTGTCCCAGAGCATCAGCAAATAGGTGAAGGATTATTTTAAGGTATTCTTTGTGTTTCAGCAGCCATGTACTTACCACGTTGTCTCTTTCCTTAGCTCAGCTAACTTGTGCAAACGTTGAAGGGCTTTTTCCTGTTTCCTTTCATCTTTTCTCGACTTCGATGCTACATTTCGAGCAAACTCCCTCTGCTTCAGTTCCTTGAGTCTCTGTAAGAAATAGTCGAATACACATAAAAACAACCCTAGGAATGATTAACATTTATAATGATAGTTATTTTCTAGTAAGCATTCGTACTGAGATTGATTTTCCAACCTAACGAAAGTGATCCATTCAATATATTTCAAATTTACATTTCAAATGAATAACCAAAATACATGGAGATGCTAAAGAGAGGTTATCTGGTACAGAGATAACCTAGATAATTTTACTGTAGTTTCTGTGATTAACATAGACCAGTCTCAGTAGAGCTAGACACTGTTCACCCAGAATCAGATTTTGACCCCTTTACTCTTACTACTGAAAGTGATCAGGATGTCTTGGTATTAGGAGTGCTAAAGCTAACTGGACTTCATTCAGGCTGTCAGTAGGGTCTCACTCCAAGCAGTGCCTTTTTCAGTTTGCATTCACTAAATATTTTTAGCCCTACATCTTTCTTCCAATGAATCTGACAATAAAATTCCCACTGGTAGCAAGCATGTAACAATTAGAATAGTGAATAGGGAGAATTGTGTTAAAGGAATCTTTACACAATGTTGGATGCCAAAGGTGCATTTTTTCCTATGTGGAGTATTGTGGACACAAGCAGTTCTCCTTTTGCACCAACACTGGCAGGTAAGTATCATTTTACAGCTCTGAGCCTCTCATCAGCCTAATCAAGTCATTATTTGTTCAGCATATACAAGTTGTGGTACAGAAGAACCGTTTACAATTTTTAAGCAATTAAATTATTCTGCTTGATTGTAACGAGCAGGTTTCAATGTGTAAGACAGATGAGTCTGGCAGGAGTTTCATTTGCACAGCCTTTGTGTTGGACTGTCTGCTTGTGTCTCCTGGAACTATTTGTTCCGAGTTTCCCTTCTGTCACATGCCCTGTCAAATAAATGCCCCCGTTTCCAGTTCAGAAGGGCAATGAGCATAATTGTTCTTAGCATAATAAGAACTAGTTATACAACACTTTTTTTTTTTTTTTTTTTTTTTTTTACAGCTAATACCTCTGTCTTTTGTATGAATGGCTTTAACAATCTGTAAGAATTATAACTAGAGGAGATCTGAGGCCTTTATTCACCAAATACGTACATATAAGTGGAACTTTTTAAGTGGAACTTTTCTTGGTTACAGCAGACAGAATATGTGCCTGGCACAAGCTGGTTTGAGGCCTGATTAGGCAGTTTCCAAAAATATTATTTCCTGTATATAAAAGGTTACCTAAGTACAAAACTGCGTCTCCATTCTTGAATACTATAGTTATTTTCCATTTGTTTTTATAAAGCCATCTGCTAAATTATCATCACCTGTATTTCCTTACTGACCTTAGCCATGCTAGTGATAACAAGCAGTGCACTGTGTTTGTATTCTGTCAGGTTTTGCTTGTATTATGCAAATGAAAATAAGATACTACCCAGTTATCCGTAAATGTCACTAGTCCACGCATTCTGAGCACCACGAGGCCCCCAGTCAAAAATTGTTCAAAGTAAATGGGAACAAGTAAAAAAAGCGTGCCTTATTCTTAAAAAGCATCTTTTTCTTAAAATGTTTGTCTTTCCATAAGGCAGGACTATTCACTAATGTGAACTTCAATGATTAGTTTAATTCCTGTTATTTTTGTTTACTTCCGCGGATCAGTAAGCAAATAATTAGCAGGCAGTCATACAGTATTTAAATGTGATTCCCTCATACACTGTCCTCTGCTTATGAACCAGCTCAACATGTGCAAGTCCTGGCAAGTACAGAGTTCAACAGTTCACAATGAATAATTAAATTAGATCTCTCCAAAAGGACTAAATGCCTTCATCTCTATCATGATGCACGGCACAGCAAGAGCACTCATTTTGGTACCAACCCACCAAAAGTCTGAGCCTGCCTCCTGGTCTTGCCTTGGGATCCTGCAACAGGGCTTGCTTGCACGTGGGCACGAGCTGGATTCCTGTAACAAGTCTAACTGCAAAACTGTGCCTGGAGCAGAGTTTTTCCACCTCCTTCTACCAAACCCAGCCGGGAGTTGATGCACAGCCATTTAATCATGTCCAGCTGAGTCCAGAGGAAAAGGAAGACTTCACAAGCTCCTACATGTATGTATGAGACAATGAAACCAAACATGGGAACACCACGTGAAGTGCAAAACCCTGTGCACTTCTGCATGGATGAAACTCAGGTGCATGAGAACACCACATGAGGTGCAAGCCCAGGTGAGCCTGCAGAGGAATCCAGCTTGGATATCTTCAGATTTGCTGTGGAAGATACCCACATAAAACTGCAGAAACCCTGAGTTTGGTTGTCCAAAGGGACACCATTTCTGTTTACTTCACCCATGTCTCCATTTCCCAATCTATCACGAGGCAGTTTTTTTTTCAGTATTCCACCCTTCAAAAAGCTTGTACCAAGTTCCCTAATTCTTTCCTGCATTACAAAAGGAACAACAAACAGAGATCCTGCTGCAGGAGTCAAGTGCCTGAAGACCTCTGCGGATCAAAGCCTGGAAGCCTGTCTAAAGCAAGACACATTAATGCATTAAGTACACTTCTTATTACAAGCCTTCTGACACCCTGCAAAGTGTTTTATTTTTTTTTCTTCTCTCTCTCTTTTTTTTTTTTTTTTTTTTAACTGAAGATTTAAGCACTTGCAGCAGCACTTCAAAAGTAATAGGTTTTTACAACATAGAGAAGACATTAATTTAAAAAAAAAATATGCTCAGGACAGTGAAAGCATGTTAAGGCTGAAAAGTGAAATACAATGTAGCTGAACACTATGATAATAAGTGATAAGATGAGGAAATAGAAAACCAAACCAGCCTCAAATAAAACACCTGAAACCTGTAATTCTACATTATCAGAACTGACTCCAAAGAAGGGGAAATCATACTATTCATCAGGACTGATATATGGTCTCTCAGTAGCCTCAATATCCCCCACAAAAAGCAGACATTCTGCCCACACCAAAAACCATCAGCTAGTGACTGCTTATTCAGAGAGGCTTTGACAACCTGCCCCTGCGAAGCTTAGCTCACCAGGCTAGGAACAACTTTAATAGGGCCAAGAACCCATGGGAACAATTTTTCTAATAGCAGGAGTCAGGGGATTTCAGGACAGTGCAGTTCAGATATGATTATGTTAATTTGCTTTTGACCTTAGATTAACAATTAAATTATGTGGACTTTTACGAGGCTGAAAATATGTAGACCATAAATTCATTTTCTGATCAATGGAAGTATAAATTGCAGAATTTAACAGCCATGACATCAAATTTTGCTTCCTTATTGTCTTTTTATTTTATATAAAATCAGGAAAAATGACCTCATGGCCAGCAGCCATTGAATCAACTCTTTAGCATTTATCCTATTGTTAGCTCCCTCCTCCCCTTCAAACAACGTTCCCCACAACATGGGGACTATGTATTGGTTACTCAGCATGCCATAAAAGGGGCACAAAAGTGGCATTTGGATTTATTTAAAATAAATGAAATATTTTTCCTTTTAAATGTGTATACATTATGCAACATTTTTAATTGTTAATAATTTTTAAGCTTGTATTCATTAAAAAAAAAAAAATCTGATTGCAGGTCAATGCAAGGATTAAATAAGGGCATTTCTTAGCTCCTTGTGATTATTCTAGAAGCTGCACATATTCCCCTTTCTCTATGTAGTACATGACTGCTCTCCAAATACTCCCTGCCAACAGAGATGACTTATTATTTCTTTATATGAATTATTGTATGACAAAGAGTGACAATATACTCATTAGATTAGCACTTGTCACACCAAACCGGATTAGTATCCTTTTGCGAAAAGGGTTGAGTTTAATCAATTACAAATAATACCTGAATAGATCAAAGCTCTTCTAACACCTGTAAACACTCAACTGGGGAATGAAACCTGCATTTAAAACACAAGAAACTGCTTTTCAAGCTGTAAAATAGACCAGTCTTCATTCTGCCTTTGGTGGTGGTTTGTGTGGGCACATTTTGCTGTTCTGCAAGTGGAGACACCTTCACTTTACACAGCAGGACAGATTAGCATCTCTTTACTTGTGTTGCTGTCTGTAATTCTACATACTCTTCATGACCATCTCTCATATTGGTAAAAAGAAGAATATCTCCTCTTGGAAAGATTACAGGAACAGTTAGAGCTCCCACGAACTACTAAAACACAAGAGCTTACGCTACTAGTGCCACAAGCCTTCCCTCGCAGAAGTTAAACAAGGCGAGTTATTTCAACAGAAAGGAGAAACCTCAAGGTTCCGCGATGAAATGGGTAATTCAACCACTGCAATAAGAAGACTAAGGAAGAAATTAAAAGACAATTTGTTTTCATTCTACCAGCATAAAATTAATTGCTATAATATGTTCCTGAAACAGAAGAGGAACAAAGGGGAATTTTAACAGCAGCCTACAGCTATTTGGAGGGGAGTTACAAAGCAGATGAAGACACTTCTTAATAATTGCTAGGAAGACCTCCTTGCCAGAAAAACCAAACCAAACCAAAAAGGCATGTTTTCTCATGATCCTGTGCTGGTGATCAGTTGGTGAACAATCAATTCCTTCTAACCTATGTTTTCATGGCTTCTATCTTCCTATGCAGAGAGATACCTCGTTCTCTCACTCTATAGATGTATGAACCACAGTTGCCACTTGGTTTTTCAGAGGCCTTTAATAAATCCCATTGGTCTATTGCTGGCTTATGAATAACTCAGTTTGCTGCAAGTTAGATGCTAGTTCTAAGTGTCTCTGCCTATGGCTGTATGTACCTCCCCCTTAGGCTGCAAAATTTAAACCCTGTCTTAAAAATTAGGAGCTCCACAAATTTACAACAGAATCACATTTTATACAGTCAAATATTGAGTCTTCCATATGACAATGAACATTCATATTGTGAATAATCCCTTTCCTCATCTACTTCTGCCACAAATTGCAGCCATATCCTCCTGACAGTCTTTTAATAGCAGAGGAAATCTAAAACATGCTAATATAGATATATGTAGGATTTTAAAATAACAAGTCCTTGGAGTCCACAATATTGCTGCTTCTGCCAGGGAAGAGGAAGAGAAGATTACAGAGGAAAAGGGGGTAGAAATGGCAGGAATGGTTCTTTCTAACAGCCATATAATTAAAGCACTCAAGTAGCACTAAATAGCAAGCCCCAAGGAAGTTACCGACCTTAGTTATTCTGTCAGTCCAGTTTTTTGAGTAAGAGTGGATTAACTTGTCCTTCACTACTGATGTTCTGATGCTAGCATAACCTAGATGTTACTGAGGGAACAGGTTTTTTATAAATTATAAATAACATTTTATATTCTTTCTGATTGGTGTATTTTTATTAACTTTAAATGCACCTCATGTAATGCAAATTTGCATAGATGTAACTTGCTTCTCAGCACACTGAGGCAATACGCAGTGGTCCTGTTTGTTGTGGAGTGTGCAGAAAAGAACTGTTGAACTAGCTCTTTCATTTAGATCCTACAAACATAATATATTTTAAATATTATTTATACGTATTACTATACAACTGAAAATTCACATTGGCCTTTCTACATTTGTAATACATCTATTCTTTTACTGAAAGGAAATGCTAGACTTTAATGCAGAGAATAGAAATAAAGTGAATAAAACTGAAATTATTTAAACATGAAATATATTTAGGCTTTGAGACTAATTCATACTCACCTACAAAGCATCTTTCTTGCATTCAGTTAGATTTCCCTATGTAAGTTCACGGGAGAAAATAAATTAAACGAGCTTAAAATGAAAACCAAAACCAAATGAAAATGTAACTGTTTTCAAAACCATGAGGAAAATCCGAACAATCAATATTTTGTGCCCTTGCACATTCAATATACATGAAAGCTAGTTATCTCTCATGAAGATCTTACTTATTGCTCTTGGTTAGGTAACTGTAAAAGATAAACCATGGAGCAATAGAAGGAAAAAAATAATCATTTTATCCTTGCTCTCTACTCTTTTTAACGCTTTTCCTTTGGAAATTATCAGCAAGAACCAAACGCACACTTCATTAGGACATGATTAATGCCTTTCCAGCATAGTAAGTCTCATGCTTAATTTGACATCATTCTGGTGCCTGTGTGTCTTCTGCTCCCTTACAGTGCTCCCTCCTGCAAGATTCAGATAGCATTCTGGCTCACGCTAGAACAGGGCTCCGAGACTTTGACAAATAACAGGCTCTGGACTCTAAAGTACAACTTTTGTTGCTTTTGTTTCTGAGATAGCTGTGTTTTCCAAAGTTGACTAAATGGCCCCAGTGTTGCCATTGTGCAAAAACATTGTTAGAAACGTGCAGAATTGCTGAGTGCTGCACGCTGAATATTTCACCATGATCGTTAGGAACCATGTCTATAAGAACAGCCTGCTCTTATTGCAAGCTTTAGGATATTTTTTGTTAGTTTCAGCAAAAATCACCAGAATACCTCATAAATATTAAGGCTAAGACCAAAGAAAGCATCATAAAACCACAGAATTAGCATCTTGCCTATCAAATTAATGTTACAAGATAATGAAAAGAACATAAAGCTGACGCACGTTTGTACATCTGGAAAGTGATTGCATATGCTAGTCCATAATTTAAAAGTATTTATTTTAATGACTCTAGGCCCAGTTCTGCTTCTCCTGAAGTCAATAGTGAAACTCCTGCTGAGCTCAGGGAGAGCAGCCTTTAAATTCTGCATGGTGATTTTCAGCAATGCTTAAGGGAGCTTCTTCAGTCACCAAAATTAAAGAGAAGGTAGGTGCACATCACTTCATTTTTTAAGGACCACTTGACCTATACACCCACTTCTGCACCATTTAGGACTCTAATTAAAAACCAACAACGTAAGTAAAGTTTTAAGTCCTGTTAAGAAATGGTTACACCTAGCACTGCTAGGGAAAAGGGCAGTGCTGTAGAGAAAGGGCTCGACATGCAGGCTGCTCTGAGCGTGGGGCTGCCCTCGGACACAACAGCTCGTCTGTGCTTCTGTGTGACAGCTGGAGTGACATCCTGCACCACACGCGTTGCTTCACACAGCACGTCTCACTTTCTAGCCCCACACCACTACCCAGCACCTCCTTTTCGCTCCAGCAGGGTAATATAAGTATTCACGCTAATCTTTCTGAGCATATATTAATATCTTCAGGCTTGACAGTCCTGCTGCAGCCCAAATATTGATTCAGCAAGGCGCTGCCTCCTGATATTTTCAGGCAGACACTGGTACAAAACGTGCTAAATGTTGAGGACTGCTCTGTTCTCTGGCCATTTACAGCTCCCCACATGTAAAAAAACAGGAGCTCTACAACATCCCATTTAAACTCCATCTGTAAAGCTTTAAGCTTTTGGAAATCTCTCGCCTTTGAACACCATTCATGTTCTAAAAATCATTTCACAGGAGCCATGGCTTCCTCGCACAGAGCTCCCCTTAGAGAAAGGTCACCTCTGCCTCTGAAAAGGAAATATTGGATTTCCCTTTAAAATCGCTTTCTAGGCAGTGACGATAAGGCTACAAAACGGATGGCTCCATGCAACGTAAAGGTGTTGATGGCTCAGCCTTTAAAGCTGTCTTGCTCATTTTGAAGATCCTTCTGCTGCCCATACATGAATAACTTACTTGGCAGTTCTGAGTTGAAACTTCACCCAAGAATTCTTCACTCCAGTGAACCCCACTGCCTATCAGTGGCTCCTGCTATTAACCACCTTTGTACCTTGGACAAAATGATTCCCCCTGTGTCCAGCACTGAAGCTCTCTGTCTCTTGTAGGCTCATGCTGCTGTTCTGATTCTTCCTCCTTCCTTACACAATACCCTTTCTAAAAGTACATTAAAAATTGCAAGCAGAAATGTTGAGATTCTATTTTCTGCTTTCAGCCTCTTTGGCCAAAATGGTCGGTGACATTTTAGGAAAGATTGCCACTGAGACTGAAGTGAGCCTACCACATCTTAAATCTCTCCAGTCTTTACATGTGCACAATGACTGAAAATGAGGAAGTCATATTTACAGCCAGCTCCTTTAAAAGATAGTTCCTCTAATCCTTGAAGGATACCCTAATAACAGTGATGGGCTGAAGTAGATACATGAATTCCCTCAAAGTGAGCTCTTTATTTTAATTCTCCCTGTCAGAGCTAAAACACAATAACTTTCTCCTACTGGTTTTGCATTGGATCACTGAGCCATTCAAAGCCTCTGTGCACAAATTGCTTCTCATCAGCAGGATGCGGTCCTTGCCAGAAATTATCCCAAGACCATGACAAGCTTCTTCAAAGAACATATAAATTTGAGCAATGAAAACAGAGGAGAACAGGTCTTTGCAAATTTGACACATCTCACAGCCACAGGTAACTGGTACCGACCAAATTTAAGTTACCCTTAAGACAACTGTTAATAGCATTCATTCAGATTCCTCTAAGAGAAATACAAGATTAAAGAAAAAATATTAGACACAAAGACTGCATCTAATGTAATTGAGCTTATGCTTTCCTTTTCAACCGTCTAAATGAAATGTGTTGTAACATAACTTTGATAGCATACCAGTGACGTGGCTGTAAATAGTAGATATTGGTGGCAAGTGGTTATGAGAGCACCGCCTGGTTACAAGAGCACACATCTGTATTTATGTGTGTCTTCTAGTGCATCACTGAGTGAAATATTAATAACTGCAGAGCAAGGATGTATCTGTCACTACCTCATGCTTAAGTATTACTGAAGTTATCAGTAAATCACAGCCTAGAGGCTGCTGAAGGAAAACAGCACTATAATAGAGGGCCCCAAAAGTACAAGCACAAGATCATAGCAGAGGCCTTGAAAGTGCAAGCACAGGATGACACCAGAGTCCCAGGGCTATAAACAACTTGCCAGTGCTCAACTACTGCTTGCTAAAGGAATGCAGCTTCAGAATATGGGTAAAACTGGGTTTAGGGATAAAAAGAGAGTGACAAAGTATCCAACATATGTAAAACAATCTCTGTATATCAAAGCTGACTAATACACAATTATGAGCCACTGAAGACAAAACAAATAAACAGAGCAAGTATCTCTGTAAACACATAAAAATGATCCCCAAACAAAATTCAGTGTGTGGAGGCACTAGCCATTCACTTCACCCTCTTCCTGGCTAAAAGGAGGAAGAAACCCCCAATGTCATCGGCATACCCCACATGAAGAACTCACGATGCTGACAGCATGCAATGACGCTTCCCGTTACACTTCAGGAGCACTGGAGAAGGACTGTAACACTGCAAAGTTTGTGTGTATCCGTGTCATTACCGGCAATGAGCTGTTCTAATTGGATAATTTGGACTGTAAGTGCCAGTATCATTGCAATTGGCCTAATAATAATTCCTTCATTAGGCTAATACTTGAGCTAAACTAACAACAAACCCTTGGCTTTGCACGGAGGATGCGTTTCTTCCTCCCACGTACTGGCAGAAGGTGTTTGGTTGGGGTCCCCCCCTCGAGGGCTGGCTGCTATCAGCGAGGATGAGCGAGGGGCAGGACTGAGAGCCAGCACAGCAGGGCAAGCTTGCTGGGTTAGTGTATCCAGAAGCAAAGCAGGGCAATGTTCCCTCACCTAAATCGGATATCAACCTTCCAGGAGATAATTTGCTCTTGATTAAGAAGCACTAGGAAATTAATAAAAACAATAATTAGCTAATGAAGCGCAGCTCGTTACTGAAAGGAAATGTACCCAAATCTCAGTCCGCATTCTTAAAGGCAGAAAGCAATTTCTAGAGAAAGCAGGTGATACTTTTTACTATTATTATTATTTTATTAACCTTTTCATTCCTCTAACCACAGTCAGGATAGAAATACATCCACTCTCACTATACAGGTTCTGATTAGCAGGTGAGCATCACACTAGGAATAAAGCACAAAGCAGCATCTACGGCACTCAACTATGAAATCTGCACTGCTACATGTTCAAGCTTTGAAGAAAAGAAGAAAAAGAAACACAAAGGAAGTTATCTGTCTGACATAAAAAACACGTGCAATTAACCAGGTGGACCTTCTGTATATCTCAGCAGAAGACAGATTTAAAGTGTCTAAACTCAGTGTGAAGGCATTTCTGGATAAAATACTGCCACAGAAAATGGAAAATGAGCAGAAGCTTTATCATTTCAAGGTCAACATTATGATATGTGTAGGGGAAGTAAAAAAATAAAAATAAAAATAAAAAAGTGCTTTGCACTCTTTCCCCCCAGTAAACAAAAAGAAACAACACACAAACAAGCAAAAGCACTTTTCAACTAAGAACCGTCAGTGATAGCTATGAAAACCTTGTCTGTTCTTCTTAAAAGATCAGAAAAAATAATCTTATTCTGAGAACTCTCCCAGGTCTGCAAACAAACCTCTTACCATGCTCAAGCACTACACTTGCATTACTACAGCGCTCTGCAGACTATTTCCGCAGCAGTCTTACACTCAGGAGTCAAAACAAGTATCTCCAGTGATATTTAATTTGGCTCCTCTCACCTAGTGGTGAATTGTGATATTTTTCCTGTTTTTTCTAAGGGCGTTTTTAACGAAGCACAGAGGAAAACATTTCCACAAATTTGGTGTCAAATTTCTTTATGTATTTCTTCTCTGATGGAGAAGAGGATGAAAAACAAAACAAAAAAACAACCTTCTCTATTCAAAACAGAGAAGCAAATCATGACATTTCCTTCCATTCCAGCAAAGATCTGGCTTCTTTCTGCTCAAGGTATCTCCCATGGAAAAATAAATACTTCAGAAACCTGCCCTCTGTCTCCACAATATCCCTTAAATAGGCTGGTCTTAAAACACTATTTCTGTCTGAAGGTCCTCATGTTACCACTTCAAGATTTCTTAGCAGTAAGCTGTTGTGTCCTCTGGGTTGGGACAGGAAAAGATCTGTAAAATGTTTGCTTCTCCCTGCCACATCCTCTCCTTTTTTCCTTTTTTTTTTTTTTTTTTTTTTTTGATGAATTGCCACAGAAGATGTTTAGAGAAGGTTAGAAGAGCAGAAATTTACACAAGTGATACTTTCTTCCTTCTGCACATCTCTAGGATTTATTGTTGAAATTCTCCTAATAGCAGCAAAGTGACTCATCCTTTATTAAAGTCTTGAAACAGTTCATCAAATTGTCATCCCCAAAACTATTTCTTGCTTGTTTGCGTAGGATGCAACTACATAAGTCACAAAAAGACTTAGAAAGGCTATGAAAAATTCAGTTTCATTTTAATAAGTTGGTTGTAACAGTGCTTTCCATTCTCATCAAATCTTATTTGCGTGTAGCACTTTACAGGGGACAAATTGAATGCAGGTATGCTTTGAATTAACATCTCATTGCTGGGATTTTAGCACTTTTTTAACCTACAAATTAAGAAGGATAATCAAATCCTAGGTGAGAAAAGTGCAAATGACCATCTTCATGGAAGAAAATAATCTTTTATACTGATAGCTGTCCAAAACTTGTACAAATAATTGCATGGAAAAATGGAAACTAGATACAAAATATAAGGGCCATGTAAGTATTTTGCACCATTCATAGTATCTCTTGAATTAAAATATTAATACTTCGTAGTGTTAAAACTTCAAGCTATGATGCAGTTTCGGTGCGATGGGTAAAGTTTGGTGAAGTCTAAGAACAAAATGACTGAGCACTGAAGTTTGGATTCTTGGCTTTTGTGAATGACTTTCTGCCAGAAATTCAAAGCCCTCACCAATACATCATGTATACACAGCTGTACAAGCTACAAGCAAAAGGTGGGTGTCTATTCATCAAATCCACGTGCATTTAAGGAATCAAAGTCCCCAGTACTTCTCACCAATGAAAGCTGATTCATATTTTTCAAAATGCAATAAATACTTCTGGTAAGATTACGCACAGCCTTACACCCTTAGTTCAACTAAGTGTTGAGCTGCCAACTGCTCTGTGCAGACAGCCGCTGCAGTTTGGAGGCGATCTGTTCTTTGAGATGCCTGTGCAGGACTTCGGCGGTGACACTGGCAATTACGTCTCCAGCAGAAACAGCTCTGCAAGCCACTGAAGTGACAGCATACAGAGATGGGATGCTGGAGGTAAGGCTGAGCCAAGAGCCCGTCCAGCTTTGTTGTGCTGTGTGACCTCACAGCCTTTGACCTGAACGGACACTAAATTCCTAAAAAATATAGGACTGACATTGCTAAACAAGAAGATACATTAGCACAACTTAGGCTTGCTTTCCTTTTGAACAGCTGTTGCAGAACAAATCTCATGTGCCTACAAAGAGTACATGTCACTTTGATAATGCAAACTTTCCCTTCTGCCTGTGGCAGTATCACAAGGAATAAGTCATTCTGTTTGAAATTCCTCCTGACCCTCAAGCCACCAGCTGGTGCCCTATATGCAGCACACCTGCAATCTGTACCTGATTTATGTTTAGTGCCAGTGAAAGTATTGCCTTTTCTTCTGTCATTCTGGAGAACTCCTCCAGCCCTTGACACATCAGCATTTACCAGGCTCACGTTCTTCTGGTCCGCTCTGCTCCCACTCATACTTCCCACCTCTTCTAGCAATTGTTGCCACAGAAAGTGCAATTACTGCCTTTTATGTAATTAATTTCTTCTAACTCGAAAGAGTGGCCTTTAGAAGGAATACAGAAGGATGTATGAATCCTTTCGTCTTACACTCTCCCAGTCCCAACTATGTTTAGCTCCATGTTTTTCCTGAGCTTTTTCCAATTTCAGTAATCACCAGCAAAACTCTTCAATTCCTTGTCCACGCTTCCCCTCAAACCACTCACTTTTCAGTTCTTACTTTATACTTTGACAAGGGTTTCCTTTGTGTGCTTTTATACAGTGCAAATGGAGCCACCTCTTTTTCTCTATTTTGAAGCTGGTTGCATTAATTTCATTTAATGGCCACAGGTCTTATAGGAAAAATAGCAGCTAGCCGGTCTCCTCAGTGAGCCTCTTTCTTTAATGTTAAGCAGAACTGTACTCTACACAGTGCGAGTCTGTAGTGCTAGTATTCCTCTTTCCTGTCCTTTAGCAGGTAGGCTGCCATCCCAAGACCGTCCCTTTTTCCATGGCAGCTCAGTTCCTTAAAAGAAGTTCATTTGTCTATCAAAAGAGATTTGGAAACTCACATAGGTTGTACAAGAGCAATCACACCTATTCATGTTTATTAATACTTTCAAAGGTTTTTAAATGCTTGGAAAGCAAGATTTCCCTTTACTTAATGACTCTTCCCCAAAAGAGCCTAGGTGTACGCTAAGTGTAGACCTTATTATAGCTTCCAGTAACTGCCTATCATCAAGTCTTCAAGCACCAAAGAGAAATTTTAAGTATAATGTTAGATATCGCCATCAATAATTTAGCTACATCATCCACAAGGACTTCCAGAACTCATGAATAAATGTCATTTGATTCTAGTGATTCCTCAGTTTTCATGTATTTGAAGTATGAAGTCTTCCAGTGCTGCTTTGGCTGCTGGCAAGACCTCTGTTGAATTCCTCCCAACCTACACCTTCCTCTTCAAACAAAAGACCTACACTGTGTGAGAATCTTTTGAGTTGTTTTTTTTTTTTTTTTTTTTTTTTTTTTTTATAATGAACGTCGATGAGAAATTATTAATTCTTAAAAGTGACTAGTTAGGCAAAAAACTGTGTTGGGGGAGGCAGAAAATCCCCATCACCTCTCCATCCACCAGCAGCAAATCAATGGCCAATGCAGTGTAAAATTTAGGAAAGACGAAGTCACTTTACTTCATATGCCTTTTCACAGTTAAATGATTTGATCCTTCCTTTTCTTTTGCAATGCCTCTCTGAAGTGGGTTTATGATGGAAACATCTTATGTTTTCTCACTCTTAATTATCATGGTAATGGGAGAATATGAGGTGACATTTTTTCTAAGAACTGTTCTTTCTGATCCCCGGGGAAGTCAAAAGTTTGTACTTAGTTTACCAGGCTCAGTCCAACAGGAACATGAAAATACGACTCCATTTCTTTTTACAAATTTTGACAGTTTTGCCTTTCACTCTTGAGGATTCTGAACATAGTGAAACAATTAATTACACCATCTTAACAGAGGTTATTATACTTTAGAGTCAATGACTTGGAAACAGTTTAGAGGTCTCTCCCATTTACTGCATGCTCCCCATGCTATTGAAGCTTCACCATTTTCAAAGTCAGAGAGAGAAATACTATGGTAAAAAATGTAGTATTTTTGCTTAGCCCAAATTTATCTTTCCTATATCAATTAATTCTACAGTGTAAGAATGTCTTTTGATTTCATTTTCAGGTGCTGGAGCTGAGGAGTACACCTGTATCACTCCATTCATCAATGAAATGCAACCACCGTTCACTCAGCCCATGGCAGCTGCTTGACAGTGCACACCAATTACACCTAACGGCGAGGATGGGAAGGGAAGAAGGCACTATAATCAGCTGAAGCTACAGGGGGGACTCGTGTAACAGAATCTAATTACCTGCCTGGATTTTGGCCAGGGCTCTAGCAGAGGTACTATCCTTGCTCCTAAGTAAGCAGCCTTGGAACTTCAATTATCGCAGTGGTCAAGGTCTCGGTTTTATATCTTGAAGGCAGCAACTCCAGCAACACAATTATATTGCTCCAGTACTGACTCAAAGGAGAAAGTGCCACCTGCTGAGGTACCATCACATCCTATAGCACATAAATGTTAATTAGCGGTCCTAGTTTTTCTTATAATTATGAGATGCTCTAAACCTGCACAGTGTGAGATTTGATGAGATGAGAGCACTGGGTGGTATAGCTAATAAATCAGTTTACTGTACAACCTCATTTCTTTAATGAATAGCAAATACCTGAGCCGTAGTAAAGCAAGAGCCCCAGGCACACACTTGCAAACTGAAACACTGGATTTAATTTTTGCATTGTCTCCGGATGAGGGACTTACCACTGGTCATTAGAGAACATGCTCCTGTCAGGGGACAGCGCTAAGTGTAAACGTTGATGTAAGAATTCAAAAAAAGAAAAAAGGAAGAAAGAAAAAATAAGTGGCAAGGCCATTATGGGAAAATAACCCAGCAGAGGTACAGTTTTCATAAGAGAATAACTTTTAAAAGCTGACAAGAGCTGTCAAGGTGTCAGGACAGGTGAAGAGCCAGCACAATTAACATACACTAGGCTTCAGTCTACTGTGGGGGGAAAAAAAAAAACACGATTTGTTTTGGACAATTACAAGTTAATAAATGGAAGTGTCAGTTCTGTAGTTTTTTCTAGAGCACCCATTAAAGCCTACTGAAGGCCAAAACCTTTCACAGTTTCTGTCATGGTAGGCAACACACCACCATTATTTTATATTCCAAGCAATTTTATTGTCAATGACAGTAGTTACAAATGCCCAAGAAAATATTTTCCTTAGCAGTGTACCAGGCAGTTTACTTGGCAGAAGTCATCTGTGCTCACAGATTTTTATTATGAACACTGTATTTTTTCCCCACACAAAGCACACACAGACAAATGAGTATTTGAAGTGAAGTGCTCTGTAGGGCATGCCATACCACTTTATATCCTCCAGCAACGCACAAAACCTACTCGGGGAGTGAAAGGCACCCGACTCAGAGCAACCACCACTGCAGAGAGTGAAGCAGGCGTCTGCACGCCCACCACCACTTCCCGCAGGACATGAGCTCTTCCTCCTGCGAGCACAAGGGCAGGCAGGGCACCGCACCGTTCACTGAGCTCGCAGGCTGCCCTGGCCCTCCCCAGCCCCTGTTCAACTCCAACCTCGCACAGAGCCACAATCTTGTTTGTGGGAGGCTCGGCCCAAGAGTTAAGCCAGCTCACAAACATGGTTCCACAGAACCAAACCTGTTTCCACAGAACCAAATTAACAACCACATTTGCTTCATCCAGAGCAAACGCTAGACCAAGAAAAGATATAAAAGCGTGCCATAGATCAAGTATCTCCACTCAGATGGCAACTCAAGGGATTTGCGAAGGATTCAGACCTCTCCATGCATACCCATAGAGGAAGCCCCTGCATAGAGGTGAATCCACAGTGCACGATGCGCAGGTAGTGAAGCAGTGCTCAAAGGGACATAAACCTTGGATTTATCTTAAATCCTTACAGACAGAAGAAAAAAGCTTCCCAACCCCACACTTTGCAATACATAATCTTTTCTCCTCACAATTGCTGAAGGAAAATGATTTGACATGATTTTTGCCTTGTTGATCTTCCTGTTAATCAAGTCAGAAAGATGAGTCATTAGCTATTTCATCATCCCTTTGTTCACAGTCAGACAGGTGTGCAGATCCAAAGCAAAATACTACAGCAGTGTTTGAAAAGAAAATCTGCTACCCACAGAGTAATTTGGAAAAGACTATCTATTATTTAAGATGTTATCCACCATTATTTAAGTAAAATAACCCCCACCTTATCATCAAAAATGAAATTAGTCTCACCTACCATTTTAAGGCTGCCCAGCTGTCACCACTGCAAATTCTATTTTTCAGTTATGAGAGCTCTGCTTGGGCAGCCAGCCACTCCTCTTCACTGTGAGGAAGTATTTTTGATTACATTTAAAACAAATAAATCCTAAAACAGCCTTGGGAATAGCATATGCCTTGCAGGAATGTTGGCATAGGGTAGATGGACATCTGCTTCAGTCCTGACCTACTTCTAAGCATCTGAACAGAAAAACCTCCTTGTAAATAATCCCCATGGAGTACTGCTTTGGTTGTTAATCTCCCAGTGATTTTGTGGGCATCCCAGAAACTTTCTTTGCTCTTCCAGCTAGGAGCTGAACTTGGTTATGTTGGGTCTGGCCATCTGAACTCAAACATGTCAGCAGAGTCAGCCCCAAGGAGTAACTCAGACGAGAGCTTTCACCATGCAAACAAAGTATTCACCAAAAGTGTTATTGCCTTTGTGGGCTAAGCAGCTTAGGAGTGAGTTTATAATGCTCACAGTTAGACTAAGCAATATAAACTAAATGATACTTTTAATATATTTGGCATTACAAAATGAATACTTTTTTACCAACCTTACAAAGCAGGCTGGTGTCAGGAAAACACACTAATTGCAGTATTCCTTAGAAATGCAGATCATGTTAACTATGGGTAGGAATGAGGGAAGAAAATGATCTACATTGGTTGCATTTGTCATCCTTGTGTCCAAAGAAAGGAAATCAGAAAGATTCATTAAGCAAGAAATGAGCCTTGAGATGGCAGAAAAGAAAAGCCTCCTGGTGGGGCAGAGAAGTGGCACTGCAGAGACAAGGCAGAGGGAGAGGTGGCCGCAGCCTACATCTTAAAAAAAAAAAAAAAAAAAAAAAAAAAAAAAAGACAAAAAAGAGAACCATTTGTGTCACTTTAATGCTTGCTTAGCAGAAGAGAACAAAAAGAGCTAAGGATGAGTTTGATAAACATCGTTTTAATGCTTCATTTACATTTCCTGATTTGTTCTATTTCCTTAATTCCATTTTCATACAAATACCCCCTCCCTTTTTTATCATACCTAGCAGCAGCCCTGCCTCATACAGCACCTTTTGTCTATGAGACAGGGACTATTGACAACCTTAAGTATACTTTGAAAAGTGCCCTGCTCCTAGAACACTTTCTGCAGCTGGTGTCCAGCTGGACAGCAGAGGGACACCAAGAATAGCAAAGGAAGAACATGCGCAGATGTGCTGAAGGCAAGAGCTGACCCTAACAGAGTAATAAATGTCTAATAAGCATGATCTTGTTTGTGGGAGGCTTGGCCCAAGAGTTAAGCCAGCTCACAAACATGTTTCCACAGGTTTCCACAGAACCAAACCTGTTTCCACAGAACCAAATTAACAACCACATTTGCTTCATCCAGAGCAAACGCTAGACCAAGAAAAGCTATAACAGCGTGCCACAGATCAGATACCTCCATTCAGATGGCAACTCAGGGGATTTGCAAAGGATTCAAACCTCTCCATGCATACCCGTAGAGGAAGACCTCATGTCTAAAAAAATGTAACTAATAAAATAATGATGTAACTGGGGCTGTTGCAATCCATTTCTTCCATGTTCTTGTTTAGTCTTGGGCTTGGTTTCCTCTCCTTCACGACAATGAATCTGTAGACAGACAATCTCTGTGTAGTTAATAGGTGACAACACTATGAGGTCCTGTCTGTACCAGGTATAAACATGCAGTTGCCAGTGCAAGCAAGCATTTAAAAGCATAAAAAAAATACAAAAAATAAAAAGTGGTTCACACACACACAAAATCATCATTAAAGAAGGTGAGTTTTTTCATTTAATAGATTTTTGTCATTTCCTTCACTTTCAGTGACAGAAAAGGGAATATGGGTTACATGTTCAGAGCAAACTTTTTGCATGAACTCTTGGTAGCATTAGCATATAAAGATGACAGCAGAGAGCTGTACTAGAGAAACTGGGCATATAAAAGAAGAAGCATTAATCATGAATGAGCTTGAATTAGTATTATTCATTATTTATATTATGGTGTGCCTTGGGTTTCAGTCAGTTCTAATTTAAGAAAAGATGCAACATGCTGTTGTTTCTCCTTCAAGGAAAGAGAAGGATGCCTAGAAGCGAGAGACAGTCACAAAGACTGGCTGTATTTATATTGTCTTTTGCACACTGAATCTCTTAAAAAGAAATAAATACAAATCATTCACCCAAGACATCAACGCTTTCAGTCACTCAATGTTGAACCACAACTCTTTCTGCCACATATGAAAACTTTGGAAGAAAATGAAAGGTTCTTTACAGAATAATTGAGGTTTGTCACAAGGATGCTTGTCATGAACAACCATAGATGAAAGCACAGTGAGAAACTAGGGGATATTACTCAAATAACAGCATATGGTATCCTTGAAATGAAGGAAAAGGCTAGGCAGAACTTGGAATAGAAACAGGACTGACGGGAAGGGCACATTTCTGATTTTCCTTTCCACCAACTCTTGAAATCTTCTTTAAATAGGGCTGTTGTTTGTCTGCCAGTGAAGTTCAAAATCAACAATAGTCCTGTTTGCTTTATCTATCCTTTTTGGTGCCCATGGAGCCCTTATTTTAATTCTTCCATTTGTTGCGTGAGGATGGGGAAAGTTCAACTTAGTAAATCACTCAGATCTTTACTGGACAGTGAAAGTTGCAGTGTTAATTAAAAAATAAAAAAGTTAAAGCAAAATCAATTAACCACTGAAGCTCAAAACCAAGAAGCCAACAACAAATACATGGAAAAGGCTCTGCTGTTCCAAGACAGCATTGCCTGCACATTAAAAAAAAATAATAATAATAATAAAAAAAAATCTAAGTACCTATTTTAGCTTTTGTTGATTGTGACTAAAATGGTTTTGGAAACTGAAGATATTCTCTATATGCTGTTACTGATCCATAATTAAAATATTAATAATTACTGTAAATATAATTTCTAGAATAGCATTAGTCTAAAAGAAAAAAAAAAAGTCTAAAACTACATGGATGGTTGTCTGTGATCAAGGCCTACAACTTTTCCTAAGATTTACCTTCAGCTAAACACTGTCCCTGTAGAGGTCCCAATGTCCTACCGCACACAGGCTGCAGACTGAGCAGGATTCATTACCTGAGGTTAAATCAAGCATCACTTCTATATATGTTGCTTGTCTAGTCACATCTCCTCCCAAAACGCAACGCTGATTGCAATGTTATGTTCCACCAATGGGTCAGAACCAAGACTTAAAAAAGAACAAGCTCCTTCTGAAACGAATGAAGTATTGATTTTGCATGGATCAGCAAAGAATGCAATAATTACCTTAAGATTTACTGTGGCTTGCACTGAAAAGGTTGCTCAGTTCTTCCCAATGAACTCCCACGTGTAAAACAGCATGCATGTGCTTCAGGGCATAAAAAATAATTCTAGCAGAGCTCCTAAGGGAAAAAAAAATCTGGAAACATTTGGGGGGGGATGGGGCAGTAAATAGGAAACCATAAGGTGGCTTGTGCAGCATCAGGCATGGAGCTATTCACATGCACCACTTAGTTGTTTCAGCAAATTAAATCATGTTAATTTCACAAAAATGAGTCACCTTGAGAGGTCAGAATTTAATACATTACTAGCAATGTATGTTTGCCTTCATTTAAGAACGCTTAAAACTTCATTGCAAATAACATTTTCCTATGTGATCGCTCTCAGCCGAAAAGCATGGAGTAAAAAAACTCTTTTCATGTTATTCGTTACCTACACTTAATCTATATTCTACTCGATTACTTTTAGGACAGCAATCGAACTGCCTTTGAAATTTGTGAAAATTACAGAAAATATATTCAGTTGATTGGTTTGAACTTTGAGCCATAATAACGCTTGAATTAACTTTGGGAGATTGATTCTGTTAAAGAGTGAATGACGACAAAAAATAGAATATTTTTCTTCCAGATAATTGCTTAGCTGATCTATAGCCTAGCAACAAAGCATGTGATAGGTAAACGCTCATTTGATCTCAAAGACTATAACTCAAGTTTTTAATCATTTCTTCCCAACAAAACACCTTATGCCAAAATATGTATTACAATATATAGGATGCTTCAGGAATCACCAATGGGAACACTTTATCATTTCCCACTTCCAAATCCTAATTATTATCTCCATTCTTATCTCAGTGTTGAATAGCAGTTAAGTATTTTCTTTTGTAACAGCTTTGGCCAAACAGCAGAAACCTTATGCTGATACAGTAAAGCTTAGTTTAAAATTAGCCATAATTTCAGCTAATTTACACACATAAATTTTCATGAACTTATTTAGAAAGATAAAGATCAACTGAAATTTTTGAGTACAATTTAAAAAAAAATAAATGAACCACACAACAGCAGAAATGCATGCTGGGGACATAAATGTGCAGGATATGCTAAGTAAATTGTGTTTCTTTATTCCTCACTCTGGGTTGGGACTGTGGTTTCTTTTTAACAGCCTATGTTCAGAGTGCAGAGTTTTCAGTTTATGATTATCAAAACAAACAAACAAACAAAAAAAACATTCAAAAGGCACTTTCTGATGGAAACTGAAGCATGTTCAGTGGGGCCTATCAGGATATTCAATAGTTATCTGAGTGATGTGCTAATGCAGACACAACTGGGGATGACTCTAGTGCAATGTGTTGCTGAATGAAATTTGTACTAATTTTGCATGACAATGCACTGTCAGTGATATAACAGGTTATGAGACTGACCACAATATTGAAAAGGATAAAGAAGAGAAGGATGCAGTAATTCAAGACAGGAAAAAAGAGAAAAAAAAAAAAAAAAAAAAGACTGTAAATACCAAGTTTCTATGCTCAGAAGGGGTTGCAGTTGAGTAAGGCTACCCCCATATTAAAGAATGGGCTCCTTGTGGAGCCAGAAGTGCCAGCATATGGCATTAATATTCTGTTTGCAGACGATCCAAGGGATCAGACAGGGTATATGATTTTCTACAGTAATTATGTTTGTTCTAAAAACACCTCTTCAGGAAAAATAAGTCAATTAGATAATCAAATATTATTACAGAACAGAATCTCCTAAACTCTAAAGAAAAGAAAAAAGTTATGCAGTATCTTTCCAGTTATAATTGCCAAAACAGGAATGTAGCTACATGTTTTCTTTGGTAATGAAGAAACAGAATGCTAGTTAGTAACAAAACTGAATTCTGTGGTATTAATATCTTAGTCAGGATACCCTAATCTAAAGTGGCAGTGCAAGTTTGGAACTAAGGAGTGCCTAATTGCTCCGTAACACTGATACCCATTAAGAAGCCAATTTCTGGAATTAAAATTTACAGGCAAAATAAAAACTGGAAGGAAAAGAAATCAGCTTTTTCTTTCTTTCATTCATGAAACAATGTAGGAAGTTTGTCCCTGAATACGTTCAAATATTCATCAATAAAAAACAGAAATGAACTGTTTGATTTTCAATTATCCTCTTCCCTCCCTGTCACCATCCAGCTGCTGCATTGCCCCAGGCACTCGGGTGCCAGAGGCAGAGCTTCAGGTGCCTTTACAGCACGGCAGCCGACTGAAGGAGGCAGGGCTAATGCCAGAAGAAGCACTCCTGTTAGCCCATCATCTGTAAAGAGACTCCCACCTGGAAATTCCTCTCAAGCATTATCCTGTGGATACGTTCTTTATGTTTCAATAGAGCGGAGATCCCCCGTTCTGTTTCTGTTTTGACAGAGGAGGGGTTGTTTTGTGGTTGTATGTGGGCTACAAATATATATATCCCCAAAGGAACACATGCGGCTGGAACGTTTGGTGGTGTTCCCTTAATGTTTAAAAAGGATGAAAAGATGAACATTTTTTCCTAAGGGAAAAAAATAAATATAGGAAGAGGCAAAATTACATTCGGTGACAGGGACAACAGTATTCAAACAAAATTATGTGGCTCCTACTCTAAGCCTGCTTCACTTTCAGAAGCTCAGATCGCCCATAATGGCACACAGAAATATTGTTTTCTTCTGAGAAACAAGCTGGAGTAAAGAAGCAATAGAAAATTTCTCCATTCCTGAAAGTTTGGCTGCAAGAATCCTGACTCTGATATCGAGAGTGAGAGGTCATCAAGTGTAAAGCAGAGAAAGCACACTGAAATGTACTGCAAAAAGGTATTTTCCCTCACAGGGAAAGGAAAAGATAATGCTCTGAGTGCTTCCCACCCCTGCTTTCTATAAGCTACACCCAACCACATGCACAGGATTACATATCTCGCCATTCAGCGAGACCTGGACAGGCTACAGAGCTGGGCGGGAAGAAACCAAATGAAGTTTAACAAGAGCAAGTGTAGAGTCCTGCACCTGGGAAGGAACAACCGCATGGATCAGTACAGGCTGGGGGACGACCTGCTGGAGAGGAGCTCTGAGAAGAAGGACCTGGGGATCCTGGTGGATGACAGGGTGACCATGAGCCAGCACTGTGCCCTGGTGGCCAAGAGGGCCAATGGGATCCTGGCATGCATTAAAAGGAGCATGGCCAGCAGGTCAAGGGAGGTGATCCTCTCCCTCTGCTCTGCACTGGTCAGGCCTCACCTGGAGTACTGTGTCCAGTTCTGGGCTCCCCAGTACAAAAAAGACAGGGATCTCCTGGAAGGAGTTCAGCGGAGGGCCACAAAGATGATCCGGGGCCTGGAGCATCTTCCTTATGAGGAAAGGCTGAGAGACCTGGGGCTGTTCAGCCTGGAGAAAAGAAGACTGAGAGGGGATCTCATCAATGTGTATAAATACCTGCGGTGTGGGAGTGGGAGGGATTTGGCCAACCTCTTTTCAGTGGGCTGTGGGGGACAGGACAAGGGGCAATGGCCACAAGATAGAGCCCAGGAAGTCCCGCACCAACATGCGAAAGAACTTCTTCATGGTGGGGGTGACAGAGCACTGGGACAGGCTGCCCAGGGAGGCTGTGGGGTCTCCTTCTCCGGAGATATTTAAGGCCCACCTGGACGCCTACCTGGGCAGCCTGCTCTAAGGAACCTGCTTTGGCAGGGGGTTGGGCCTAATGATCTTTCGAGGCCCTTTCCAACCCCTTCAATGCTGCGATTCTGTGACTTTACCCATGAGGACATGCAGCAGCCATCACCACAAGCTCATTGTTGCTGTCTGTCCCACCAGCCCTGCAGCAGGGGAGCTTTGCCCCCTCAGCCCCAAAGGACCTAGTGGTTTTGACACCAAGATAACCGTGTGGGCATTCTTCTCATCCACACCTAGCCTCGATGGCGCTTGAAGAAGGAATTTATTTCATCCCTCTCGGGGGCTGTGATGGCTGTAATTGCTCACCATGGCCTTCTTGTCCACTCTGTCATCTTAAACATCCCGTTCTGGCCAGCTCAGTGTGCACTGAGGTCCAGGAAAACACAACACTGTTGCCAGCAGCATTGAGTTATGTCACATAACACATACATACATCATGCTCGTTTTGCTTATGAAGCAACTCTTGTGGAACTTTTTTTGAAGTCTTAAGGTTTTTTCTGAACTAGCATAACCTTTTTTTTTTTTTTTTTTTTTAATGTACTGCTCTAGAAGATGACACATTTTTGAGAATTGTTGTTTCTACACCTCCAAGATGGCACGCCGTGTGTTGGCTTAGTGATTCAAATAGCTGTAGCAGGATTCAACTTGCAAAAAGCAGCCCGGGAAATGCAACACAAAATACTGCTGGCTCCTGGTAAATAGTGCACGTCTTTCACTTCTGCAGCTGTGGGACTGAGCTACTACAATCCTTGTTCTCACCTATTTAAATTCTGTTCTTCCATCCCAACATAAAATGATGCAAATGCAGAACAACAAGGGCAGAAAATCCCTACTTCTGTCATGCATTTCTGTTGTTTTGAAGTTACAGAGAAAAAAGAGCAGCGAGGTGTGTCAAGATCAAGTTTCAACAGAACACAGCTTCCACTGGCAATCACCCAGATTTCCTGAGGTACCATGAGCACATCCTGGGAACTAAGTCCTTCTTTTAAGCAGCTTTTCTCAGGGATTTCCTATCTGGCCATCCATGAGGTTTCCATAGCACTGAAGAGGGCTACACGAATTGCATAGGCTTCCTTGACAGATATAACATAAACCTTGAGGATCACAAAACTAATATGCTGCTTAAAGAAAGGCACTTGAAAACTTTTTCAGGTGTTTACTAACAAAACACGGACATTTTGTGAACAGCAACTGGCAAAAAACAAAATGTACAGTGGCAAGTAGAAGGGATGGGATATATACGTTTCCTTTTTATTTAATTTTATTTTTGTAATGATGTAATGATGGCTGCAATGATAACTGCATGGATTTGTGGCTTTGTTTTTAAATTGCAGTCAGAAAACTGGCATCATCCAGTTATCTTTGCTGAGAATACTGAAATCTGCAAGTGTGCTACCTGCTATGTAGCTGTTACTTTATACCTTACATGTTTCCATCCTTCTTCCTTCCTGCAGGAGGTATACATTTAGAAAAATTACTGTATTATCACTATTTTCATGCTTTATCACATCCTTCCACTTAAGATTTTCTTTTTCTTCACCTATATTCATTGAAATGTTTATCCAGAGACACCAGGATGATCAAAGGTCAGACTCCTGATGGGCTACAGATCAGTATTTGCTGACCTATTTGGCACTAATCTCTTAAAATGCACAAAGAAGAAAAACATGTAGAGAGAGGAGAAAAATGTAGACAGGAGAAAACTGTGGCCGAAACAGGGATAAAGGACATCTACTAATTTAGTCTTCCTCTATAATTTGTGCTTTAGTAACTCCATACGATTTTAAATACATTTTTAGAGCAGGGAGATCATTTTCATCAAGGGAGACAGCATTTGCAAAATGACCTATGATTTTGTGGGGAAAGTTTCCTACTTACAATTTACTTAATTGATTGTATTTGCATATCTGGATGCAAATACATCAGGGCTCTTACTTTTATTTTTCACCACAGCTATTCTGATATTTAGAAAAGCCGTCCTGGGAGAGGAAAGAACAACAAGCTCAGGTGCGCTGCTGTGATATTGGGTGATTAATCAGAAGGTCTGGGATGGAGAGGAAGACTTTCAAATTCAAGAATAAAACCACTTCATTCTCACAGCAACAAGTCTCTTGAGGAATGACTGATGCAGGAGACCCAGCTGTGTGATCCAGCCTTCTTCACTGATAAGACAAAACAACTCTCTGCCTCTGAAAGGCTACGAGACGAAGGTCATTCACAGCTTTAGACTTGATGCTCTGCCACGTTCATCAAAATCACAGCATTTCTAGGAACACAGGCAGGATTTTTTCCCCTACCCTGCATGAACACAGCACTTCAGAGAGCTCTTTGTATGCTTCCAAATACTTCAGAAACTCTGCATAGTCACACAGATCTTTGAGTCTCAAAAACAGGTCTCAAAAGCTGCAGTCCATGATTTTAGACCATCATCATCAAACAGTAATTCTGTCATTAAGGAATCATAGCAGTTCAGCCTTAGTTACATTTCTGTCTGAATTGGGCTCAAAACACTTTTAGCTTTAAAGATACCTGCACTCAATTTTGTTTTCCTTCTTTATGTCTAGGTTTTCAAAGCAAATAAAAGAGTTCATTTATCTCCATTACCACTGACCTGACCTTGCAAGTTACTTTTCCAGGATTCTTAAAGGCTACAGATATTACTCTCCAAACCATATTGTCTAAACTAAGAACAAGAAAGCACTAATAGAGGCAGGTGGAGACCCTGATACCTTGGTCTGAACTCCCTCAGGTCCTAGGAAATAAAATTAGTTTTGCCCTATCCTTTCTTTTTGGACTACGTATAATCCGAAAGCAGGGTTTCAGAAGCTAGATGAGACAATAAATCAAAACACAACCAATCCTTGACAGCATAGGGTCGCTCATCCAAAGAGGGGGAAATCACATAATTATAAAATCTTGTATTTTAAGCCTCGAAATTTACTGTGCTAGCAATCTTTGAATTGAAAATAGAACATGTACAATAACACTGAGGTACAGAAGCTGTAATGAAAATTTTCTCTGAGAAAGCATCCCATAGCTTAAGACTGTGTGATAACAGAACGCTCAATTAGGATTAAATAAGGGTTTTCAGTAGAGCTGGGGTGAACTCAGGTTTGGGCAGAAGTTTTTCATCTGCTTTATCACTGGAAAGACACTGTCGGGTGCTTGGAACCAAGTGAAACCTAACTGGCTGCATATGCTTATGACTGTTCTGGGATCACAGGAAACTTTCTACAAGTGCTTCCCCTTACCTGCCCATTATTAGGAGAAAGGTGTGATTGCATGGAGAAAGTTGGAGAAAAATATTAAGCAAAATCCATGGACAGGTCAGTTGTTCATTCCCCTCCACTAAAAACTGCCACAGAAAATATTCCAGAAGAACTAAATTTTACCTAACATTTTAATCTCAGGAATTGATGGTCTCATTTTCCAGTAGTATTACAGAACATGTTCACTTAGTCGAAACAAGCATCCATACAACTTGTTCTACTGGAGAACTGGAAACTTTTGTCTGATGTCCCACCAAGGAGATTAGAGTTGTGGTTGTCTTATGTAGGAAGAGGATGGCTTCTTGGGTTTCATCAGCCACATCCACAAAGATACAAACAAACACAGACACCAAGACCCCTACCCAAAAGGTGCAGAGGCAGGATCTGCTGCGCTCCAAATGCTGGTGTGGTGCCCAGCATCTCCTGTCTAAAGCGATTAAAAAGGAGAAGTAGCTGTGTGAACCACTGAAAACAAGTCTCGTGCCTGACCTTGCTTTCAAAATCCATTTTTCATCAATACTGAATAGAGAGAGGAGCAATTACTGCAGCCTTCAGGTTCTCATTATTTGAAAGTGCTTCAGAGCACTTTAAACATTTCTAAGAAAGTTCAAGTGGGGAAAATTCTGCCCATCACTTTATTCCCTTGCCCTCTATCAGTGAGGTGGTGCTGTGTGACAATGCCTGAAGAACCAGTTCTAGCTGTATTTCAACTACAAATTCTTACAACTCACAATAAGTATCTATAGGACGCAAGGAAGCTACCTGCTAATTTCTCACCTAATACAGCTTTCTCTCCAGCTTCTCATACACTGCTGTTGTTGATGAGGTCTACGGCTCCATAGCTCTCAACACTAAATCGAAAAATCACAAAATCTAAAGCTGATAGCATCTGCCCTCAACCTGAAGGGAACTACAGGACAAAAGGAGATTCAATTAGAATGAAGAGCAATCGATCCCGATCAAGAACCCTATGATTTCACCAGATAAAACAAAGATAAAGGATAATAACCAGTTAATTGGACTGAGTAGAAAGTTTCTGTATGGTTAGATCATTTGTATGGTTGTATCTTTTTGGTGAAGTCAATGAATTGCATTTTCCTCTGAATAATACAGTTTTGACCCTCTGGAGACTATGAGGCTGCACTGGTATGCCATTGCCTTATGAGACAGGTGTGTTGCCTCTCTCACTATGTTATAAAAGCAGGATATGGAACTTGGAGGTGTGGTGATAAAACATGGCGGTAAAACTGTAAATACCAGTGTTTAAAAGCTTACACTTACCTTATTGTGAACTGAGCCAGAAACTTTTCATTACCTTGGTTTTCTATATGCAGTGCATTTAAGTAAAATTGTGGCCCATTTCACACACATGCAGTTGTGAAAAGAAAGTTTACCAAAGACTATGTCAAGCTTCCTACTCACGCCTGTTGCGACACAAATGCTTCCTTGCAATCTCTTAAATACACCACAGCATTTACTGATATGCAAAATTAAACTGATGACAAGTGAATTCTACATTTACATTTTCATCATTCCTTGTACCTTTTTACCATATAACTGTTCGCATTTCCCTTAGAGCATTCCCCACTGCTTACAGCTCAGAATTTTTGGCTGTAAAATCTTTATGTTATGACGTGTTTCTAAGAAAAGTGCCTATTTTTGCTTCCCAGAATCTGAAATGTGACAACTGTGATTTTCAAGCCAACCCAAAGGACATGGAAACCAAAAACGTCAACATTCGCGCTGGAACCCAGTTTAAGTAGTGAGCAGATTCCTCTTACCTGTTTGTGAGCATGATCGTAAGAGTTAATGTGATTGTCAAACTCCTGATGTTTATAGTACTGCTTGTCACAGAGCTCACAGTAGAAGTTGGCTTTAAGATCTTCCAGGGCTTTTGCTATCGTGTTTTTCTTTTCAGCATAATCCTGGAAAGGGGTGGGAAAACGGAATTTTAGTATTTTCCTTTGATACTGCAAATGGATTTTGTGCTCTGCAGTTAATCATATTTGTAAACATTTACACACCTCCATAACTAAAAGCCTTCACATATTTGCTGTGTTACACTGCACATATTTACTGTATCTGCTGAGAGGCTCAGGATTTGCACACTTCAATTTGCTATACAGTTGCCAGCTCCCCTTAGGGGCTCTGTCAGACGTTAGGCTACAGATGGATTTCCTCAGGTCCTTTCCAAATACAAATATTTATCATGTTGAAGGTTATTTTCCAGTTAATTTCTACCAAAGATTCAGTGCCCAGATGATCTGATAGGTAATATGCCTCAGCAGAATAATCACAGACACAAACTCCAATAATTTAGTTACGAGACTTTCACAATGAAGTGTGCTTCTTAAAATGAAAAAAAAATTAAAAGGAACTCTGCTGTGTCCCTCTTGAACACAGGTATACATTAAAACATGATGGATGCTTTCATAGCTGAGATGTAATGAATATTTTCCATAGCTTTGCTATTTGTCATCCAGCATTAGAAAAGAAGGCCAGCATCTCCATTTACCATACATAAGCAAAAGCATTAAAAACAACCTGCTTATTATTTATCAGAGAATTATATACAAGCCATATTTATTAATTTCCTGAATTTGTCGATGACAACGTGGCCTGTTCAGAAAGAGCATGGAAACGGTCTGTCATCTCAAATTAGTTGAGCACCAGTTACATATTAAGCACGTTTAACTTGAGTGAAATGCCACCTGCTCATGACAAATCCGAGATAGAATTGACCCTAAAATCCCAACTGCAGCAAATATTGTTTACGAAAATACAGATAACCAAAGGCACATATTTAACGTTGTGCTTAAATATAATTCAGTGTGATCAGACTGTTAGCAAACACCACTGATTCAGATCCCAACAGAGCTCCTCCTTCATTCAATTTTGCCCATTAAAAGAATTGCAAAAATCACTTCAGGACTGGGTTTTGAATACTGGCTGACACAAGAGGAACTCGCATATTTCTAGGACATTTTTAGACTGATGTTGCATAAAATCCGTTTAATTAACAAAAACAAAACAACAAAAAAAAACATTATTTGAAGACTTATAAATATATTTACACTTTGAAATACACTTATACTTTATGGGAAACCTATCCTAGAAACTCTGTAATTAGTTCTTGGTAATAATGAGTAAGGAACTATAGGGTTTTAACCCCTTCAATTATTACTAAGACGCTTACGTTTAAGAAAGTAGTGGGGACAGCACATCAAGCTCTAAGGGCATGAAATAGATTAAAAATAATCCTCATAGCCTACAAAGGAATGCCATCATATTTTGATTTCTCAGAACAAAAAAATGAGGAGGAAATTGTATATCTGGGGGATTATCAGAACTCTGCAATATTACATATGATAATTGTGTAGGAGAACAGCAAATGTGATGGATTCTAAGGCAAGAGCAGTGAAATAAACAACAACCTTTCTTGTATAAAGAGATCCCAACACACTGAATAACCCTCGAGTAAAATTTCACAAGACATACTAACATAAGGCAGTCAAATTATGTAATGCAGTTGGTGTTCCTTTTGACATAAGGCACCTTTTTGGAAACAATATAATTATTACGTAGCAGAACTAACCTGAAGGGGATCTACTCTGCAGTTGTACCTGGCACGCCCAGCACGTCCCAATGGAACAGAGACACGGGAACCCTGTGAGCAACTGGGCTGCAAAGTAAGTACCTACTCTCATTGGTACCTCGGGGTTTCTACTGCTACAATCCTTCAGCTGGAGTTCTTTGGTGGGGAGGGTTAATTTTATATTTCAATATTATATTACTGTTTTAGAGGCAATATAAAGATTATTATCACATCATCTAAAATAGATGATAAGTAGAGGGAAAATATTAGTGGAATTTGCTCAAGGACACAGGAAGGGAAAATATGGGATTTTTATGTGACGAGATTGAAGTGTTTAAAACCCAGAAGTATTTGATGTTAGGAATATAGGCTGTGCTGGATCAGGTCAACATTTGGAACCTGTGTAAAATTTTACTGTGTACCACACCAAGGCAAAGCGACCCTTTACTAAGGACCACTCCCTTCTCTTTGTTTTGAAGCTGCATTGAAGTTTCATTTGTTCTCTTACTGGGAGAGCTCACGAACATACATGTTTTATTTTCTTTGTCTGAGCCTTTCGTAATTACATACACCCCTTCCACACAGTCTCCCAGGCATGTGTATTCAGTCATTCCTCATACCCAGGTCACTCATTATTTGTCCTGGTCCTTTTTGCAGCCTCCAAGGCTTTGCTAACTATCATCTCCTCTCTGACACGACAACACGATAACCAGATACACTGTGGTGCCATACAGTCCTATATTAATGCTCTCTATTTTATTTCCTATTCTTTTTTTGTATTAACTCTTAACATACACATTCTTTTAAATCACCATAGAGCACTCAGCCAACATTGTTATACAACTCCTTTATCACCTCCATTACTTGCTGCTGAGCTATATTTTGCTGGCAGGAGAAGTTTCTATTCAATTACTAAATTTCATTTGATTTGTTGAACGACGTGCAGGAAATGGGGTAATTACGAAGACAGCACGCACTGCGTGGAAGAATGGGATGCCACTTTAAAAACTGGTAGGTAGTTTATTCTCTGCATGATACAGAGGAACATGAGTGTGTTCCTAAGTGGCTGCAGGAGGGGCAATGGCTGTTAACCAACCTAACTGGTGAGACACCCTGATCACCGTGATCTAAACATGGGCAAAAAGCATTAACTAGTAATTGTGGACTGTGAGGTATCTATCTGCAACAGAAATATATTTGCATCAAGGAATTGCTAATGAAATAGTAGCAGTGTTTATTTTTATAAAATTTTGCACTGCACTCAAAGCACTCAAGAAATATTAAACAGTAGTTTCTTCATGTTATGACCTAAAACCATCAGATGGGACCCGTATTTTATTCCAATGTGGTGGGAAAGGATACCAAATCACCTCTCCAAACACCTCTGTCAATTTGCTTTAGGTTGGTCCTTTCCAAGGCTTCCAAATGCTTTCCAAGGCCCTCCAGTGCTCAGAGCAACATCGACTGTGGGGATCTGGAGGCTGCCCACAGCTGGCGAGTTCTCTGGGCTGGGTCAGACATGAGAATAAATTGCCATTGCTGGCTGGCATCAGGAGCTGAGGGAAGTCTGACGTCAAGGATGAGCAGGGAATGGAAATACGAGAACATAGGCTGCTGCTTCCCTGCCTGTTAGACTATTTGTATTGATTTGGAGGAGAGTACTACCTTGGAAGAGGAGGCTTTCGCTAGCGCTATGAATTTTGATGAGGGACAGCTGCCCAAAAGCTGACAGTAAGAAATGATAGTTCCTGGACCTTGATAGTGCTGGCAACAGATGACAGAGAGGAATGATAGAGACTTACTGGAGAGGAATATTCCTGGAGTAAAGTGGTAGCCAAAAACCCACTTAAAACAGTTAACTATGATCAAACTTAGTCCTGGTTCCATCAAAAAAATTGCAAACCATGCTGGAAGTTTTAAAAGAACTTTGAATTATGATTCAGTTTGGTAATGAAACTCAGAACTCAGTGTCACTTCATTTCATTATTTTTTCCTGAAAGGCTTATTGTCTGAAAGCCTACAGCTATAATTCACAGTAGCCATCTTTCATAATTTATATGAAAGACCTCTAATATGTGATCACCTCTCTCAGCTGGCTTTGTTTCTCTAAATCCATCTTCTCCACCCTCCAAATCCTTAAGCCTGTGCAAACACTGCTGCAAGCATCTGACGAATTGTACAAAGAGCAGGCTTCATCTGCAGAGATGCTACTTTTACCCACTGAGACAGGAGTTTGTGCTCCTGTTCTACAAGAGAAAGAAAGAAGGGAAGCTACAGAAACATTTAATGCTTCCCATGGACAACTTTGGGAAGTTGACTGGATTCCTCAGTCTAGGGGATGCTTTTATTTAGTGCACTGCAGGCTCATATTTTCGCTGCCTGTAGAATGGTTAAACAGGAAACGAGAACCATGTAAGAACCTGAAATTAAAATATAGCAACTACACCGTGGTGATTGCCAGCATCGATACTCTTACTTCCCAAGAAATGTGAGCTCCTCTTATTGCAGTAAGCTATTTCGCATTTACTGTAGACTTAAAAGGGTCAGGCACACAGTCACTGCAAAGTAAAACGTATTACAGAAACAAACCCCTTCTTCAGGAGAATTTACTGGTACAGTCATCCCAGAGAGGATTAGCCTGCTCTGGCCTGAACCTCCGGATTAGACCACATTAGACCTGACAGATGTTCCAGTGTAACCTTCCTTGACAAAAACTATTTAAAGCTTCTTTTTTTTTTTTTTTTCTGTCCTGATAAAATACAGCAAAAGCATATTTTGAACACTGTCAAAAAAACTCCAGCTAATTCTCTTGCTTTGGCAAAACTACTCTATATCTTAGCTGTATTTATAGAATCTGCTTAGAAAATATGACACACACACACAGACCAGTTAACCCGTACCCACGGACACAGTCTACAATGATTCCTTCATTTCTGGTATATTTGCTAGGTGTTAGAAGGACAGTGTGAAGCAGCAAATTTCACTGAAAAAAAACAAAACAACAATTTACAATTTAGTAACATCTCCTCTGCCATCTATCTTGGTATTACTCCGTACATACAATTTGTTTTTATATCTTCCTATATCGCTTCTTCCTCATGTGCACAGTCTATACATCATCCACTGATGCACTTGAAGGAATAAATAAAAAATATCATGCATTAGTAATATTAATGCACTCTAGCACCAAATCTAATTATTTATAAGGTTCTTATCCTTATCAGGGCGGTGAGGCCAAAGCAAAAAGCAATTAGATACATTGATCAAATTACTCATTGATCTTAGCAAACTCATTTCCAAGCAGTGTATAGCAAGCTTCAGTTTCACCCTAACTTGAAAAGGAGGCTGGCAGGGAAAATGAGTACCAACAATACTGGCAGATCTTCCCGGTTACTGTACTTGAGACTTTCCCATTAGCTGTGAGATATGATAGCTACCTAAAACTCACAAGGCCATAAACATCAGATGTTATTTCACTGGGTTCTTGATCCCTCCTGACATTGTCCTTCCAGGCAAAGCAGCTTCCACAGGCAGTGACCCCACGGTTTCAGTGCTTTGCTGCACTGCAAGGTTATGGGCCCAAGGAAGAAACAGTACCCCGAAGACCCCTATATAAATAGAACATCATAGGCTGAAAAAGAAAAAAAGAAAACAAAACAAAAAAAAAAAAAAAAGAAAGAAAAACACCCCACCTTTGTTTTCTCTTTAAGATTACATGCAGACAACTAACTGCGACCAAGACGCTTATTACATACAAGAGAGCTAATCAGTATTCTGGTGTGTGCATACTTGAAAATGTTACTGAAGACATGCAAATAGCTATGAAATTGTACTCTCAGCTTCATGGACAGTATTCTTGTTTAGGTGCAAACCCTAGTATTAGGATAAATAACAGTGAAATCAGATGGAAATAGCAAAATGTATTCCAACTTGTGCTGCCTGCTTCCTAACAGCATCCTCAGTTTTGGAAACCCCACATTTTGCAAGCACACCGACTGATGCCACCAGCTGGATTCTGCACCCCCCAACTAACTGAGGGATGGACGGATGAGGTGGATGAGAGTATGGACAAAGCTAGACCAGCACAAAGCAGAGCAATGCAGAGCAGTGCTCTGCAATGTTAAGACTGAATTAACTTTAAAGGAAGCTAATGATGAGACAGCAATTTGTTATCACATTTGTCTGTCTCATTAACTTCCTTAAAGCACTTTCAACTGTATAATTACTTTTAACTGAGACTCATAAAATCACTTGATTAGCTTTTTTGCCATTAAAACTAACTCTTGTGCATATATCTGTAGAATTATTTATTTATTCTAACACTCTAAATACTATTTCCAGGCAGAGCATGCACTCAAAAGGTGACATGAAAGCTGGCCACACGTTTCTCCTAGCTACCTGTATTGTGAAAGGGCTCTTCACCAGTGTTTTGTGAGAAAACCAACACAGGTCTGGTCATAATGGAGAAAAATTTATATTACCCCATCATCACCGCTCATCTTCTGAAATCCACAGACGATGGAATAGAAGAAGGTTTTGCTGTAGCAAAGACAGGTTTCCTCCTGATATGTGTTAAAAGAATACCATTTTCACTACATGGTATCACTGTCAAATGATAAGCAGAGGAAGGAGGAGCCTTTACTGCTCTACCTGAAATAGTCCAGTCACACACTTTAATTTGAACAGAATTTTGATTTAAAAAACAAACAAAATCACAAAACCTTGGGGTTGATTTTCAGCATTTTGTTTCCTTGCAGCAGGCATGTGGGCATCTAAAGATTCTCACAGCTCATTAACATGGTTTCATTGACAGATAAGTGTCTAAGGCAATTAAGATTCTTTGGAAAATCAGGTTTTTGTGTCTGATCCTTGCAATGCCAACCTAAACGAGATGAAGTGCCTTTTAACCCTGCAGAACTCACGACCCCGAGAACAGACTGAAAACCACTCTCGAGCACGAAAGCCACACACTGGAACAAATCTCTTGATTTTTATGCCCAGCAGCATTCCATCTAAAGGGGACATGACAACATGTGGTCAGTAGTTTCAGAACCAGGGGAAGGGCAAAAGATAGGGAAAGGGGACTTGTTGATTTATTTCACCTGAACTTAACCCACTGCCAATTGACTGGTAGCTATTAATCTGTGTTAAAAGTTGCTCTAGAGCTTGTCAAGCATTAATTTGTTTGTGTAGTTAGTTTTTGGCCTGGTAAAAATCGCCAGTTTAGTTGGCTGAGGCATTGGGGAACCAGAAAATTGGGTGCCATCTACAATATATTTAACTTTGAACATGGCATCGGTCTGTGGGACAGCTCATGCATTAAAGCCTGCATACCTGCATGCTCAGGATCAGAGGCCTCGGTGAGCACCAAGTTCAGTTTTCCTAGCTTTAGTTGCTGTACTTGACTGTGACAACTCTTTTTCCTAAAAATATAAGATTTTTATCATAATCCTCCATAGGAATTTCTTGGCTAAATTTTCAAAACATTTTTCTCTTATTTTCTCTTCCTGTTTATATTTTTAGAAGTTTTTGTTGTTGTTTGGTTTTTTTTTTGGGGGGGAGGGGAGGTAATAGAATGATATTTGAATTAAAATGAAGATATTTCTTTTTCATTTTCATCTGATTCCTCTCCAGAACCCAGCTTCTCCATGAGTGACTAAAATTACAAATTACAGTAACTATGTTATTTAAACATACAACAATGCCTCAGAACCCGTGAACATCACACTATATATTTATTGGCCCTGCTGAGGAAGTTTCAAATCATATTTTAAATTCAGTAGGTCCACTGAGTTTTCGCAGTCGATGTGTTTGCTCCAAGCAGAGCTTATTGAAGTAAATGCTCGTGGAAACCCCCTCCGCAGGCTCAGTGAGCTTTCTTTACAGACCCTTTTACTGATTCCATTTTGCTCTGGCTTTCCAGACCATTAAACCTTCTCATGCAAATATACCGTCTTTTTATAGCTTTAGGGACCCGTCATTGCTAGCCTTACTTTATGTGCTTTGAAGTGATGTGCCACAAGCACTTCAGTGTCTGGCCATTGAAAAGATACCTCAGAGCAGCGCAAGGTCTAAAGCACTTGTGGGTTGCGTGCTTCTGCCTAGGAAGTCCTGGCTGCAGGTAGGAAACACTTCCAGCTGCAAAAAAGAAAGATTTTCTGCTTCACCCTGCCACCTTATCCAACTGGACTGACTGCACAGACACATGGTGATTAAATGGAATTCATCCCATAGGCTTGGGCCAGGGTACTTTTGATTTTAGGAGTTGTCTCATTAGAAAACACACAAGAAACACTAGGAATTACACCGCTCTGCTCCTTCACTTGACTAATTATGGATAGGCAAAAGTTTAAGATGTTTCATTATTATGCAGTAGGATGATATGTATTTATTTTCCTAAAATTAATCCTGTTACCATAGACAGAAAAAGTGAAAACAGGAGAAAAAAAAAAAAAAGAAAAAAAAAAGGTATTTCTTTCAGCACCTGTAAATAAACCAGATCTTCTTCTCTCTACCATCCAGGAATCCATTTTTTACACCGCGTTTTCTGGCCACAAGCCTCACAAAACTACACTGAAGCCCACAGAAACAGTCCTAAATGGTAAACAGAATTAAGCTTAAATATGTCATAGAGAAAATACCTTGAGGGAAAAAACAAACCAACCAACCAAACCCCACAAAAAAACCTACAGGCTTGCAATGGTGCAATGGAGGCTGCTAATGGCAGATGGTCTGGGATTTTGTCCTTCTGGAATGTACGAACCAACATGACAATTTTGTCAGCATGGACACGCACGGCATTTCTACACCTAGGGCCACTTGGAAGTATGGAAACACAGTAGGCTCCTAGAACAACTTTTAAAATATAAAAGTCTGTTGTGGGATTTTGTGTGTTTTTCTTTTCCTTTTTTTCCCCTTTAACCTAAGAGCCTGTTGTTGAGTTTTATGGGAAAATACATGAAAAAAAGCAGAATTACTGAGTCACTGTTATTCTCCAAGTGATGTTACACAAACCCCTATCCCTCCTCACGTGCAGATACACTCCCACCTCCCCTTTCCCCCCACAGGCGCAGTAAGGCACACACTGGTTTTGAAGACCTTGTCCTTATCTTTCTGAGGTTGTTTTGTTAAGCTGCCAATGCATGAAAGGAGTCCTGCAGGAGCCCTGATTTACCTTGGCAGATCTACAATATCTAAATGATGAGTGACCCTATTGCAGTCTTAAACCCAGCTGTATCATCTTAGAGATGAGATGGGCCTGGGCTTTGTTCTCATGCCAAATACATTTTTTCCAAGAACTTCAAATGAGTTTTTCCTAGTTATTTATTTATTATTATTGTTTTATGAGAAGCAATGGCAGATTCAGCATTTATCACTGTGATGAGCCTCACTTATACAAAAAGGTATTTGAATAGATGTGACTTATGAGAATAGCAACTTTATGAGGATGGTAACACTTAAGTTTTGAAGACTTTAGGTCATAAAGCTGAATAGTTGGTACTTGACAATTTCAATAAAAGGGAAAGACAGATGGTGGAAGCGGAACAAAAATGCCACTTACAGCTCCCAGGGACACGCAGAGCCTTCAGGCACGCTGCTTTCTACCTCCACCTCCTGGCCAAAGGGGAGAAGGGAAGGTTGAGGCTGATGTGATGCTTTGCATCCTTACCTTGGAAAACGGGGAGAAAACAAAGGACTGGTACAGCCACACGTCAAGACACACTGTTGGGTAAATGGTTCTGGACTTGAGTGTCAGAGAGAAAAAAGGTATGAAAAGCACTTTTACCCATCTCTTTGCTGCCTACCTATCTAGGGAAGTGTTTGGGCAGCAAATTTCTTACATACGGTGTACAATAGCTGATGAAAGGTATCTACAAATGACAAGCTATTAGCACCAACATTTTCTAGGAAATTCTGAAAACGGCGGCAGGAGTGGGGCGGTACCAGCACCGCTCGGCTGCCTGAAGTGCTGCATGAAGGACACCTTTCACTGCCAGAAGGACGCACAAAGGAGGAAAGAAGCATTCGCACTGCATCGTCCATGAACGTTAACTGTGGTTAAAGAAGTGCAGAGAAAGTGAGCTGCATCCGCAAAATTGACAAAGTCTGCTCAGAGAAAACCCATACTTAAAGCTCACGTGTTAGCATAGATGATGTCTCTAGAATGATCCTTAGTCACGTATCTCCATTTCACTCCATGTTCTGTCCTGTTTTACTCACAGCAAATTTTCAAAAATCGCTGAAGTTGAGCAAAAACGTGGAGACTGACATGGTGTCAGTTAAAAAACAAACAAACAAAAACCTTTTTGATACGGATTCACAAAAGGTCAGGGCAAGACTAGAGACTGGGACCTGGCTGAAGTGGGAGGGAGCGTTTCTGCCCACCTAGCCAAAGATAGCACGATACTAAAACACAAAACTAATGTGAGCAGTGCTAACACACTCGTCTGTACCTTTCCTAGTAGCAGGTAAACATCAAAAACATCAAGATTAATTTGAAACTTCAGCATTTACAATTATCTTTCTTACTGGCTATTTTTATGTGAACAGTGCCTGTAGGTTCCCATTTTTTAAGAGCCCACAACAGAATACCAAAACTTGTTTTACAGTCCCCAGAAGTTTAAGTGTTAAGCTTCTCCTCAACAGGAAGATTTCACTTCAATTCCAAGTCACTCTTCCTCCTGTGCAAGCACACATTCATGTAGACCAGCAAGCTAATTTAAGTAAAAAATGCTTATTTGGGGAAAAATATATAAAATTAAAACCTTAACCAGTTTACGTATGTGGTTACGTGGTGTTCAGCTCCATCAGCATCCTGCAAGCCCAAACAACAGGGTGTTTGCATAAGATGTGGAACCAACAAATCAACCTCTACTACAGAGGGGAAAATCAAAGCTAATAGCAACAGGTCTGAAAGAAATTAGTGTAAACCAGTCATAAAAAGCAAGGCTCCTAATGTGTTATGCACTGATAAATACATGCATTTAGCTTTCCATAAAACTACAGATCCAAAGATCTTCACATTTAGTCCTCATGGAGGAGTTGCTAGGATTGTGAACTGCTCAGCAGGTACAAAAGCAGCATGACCTGAAGGAACAAGGATCCTCCGATGTAAATAGGAAAAAAGAATTGAAGGGAGAGGGAAATAATGGCTCAATGTGCTGGACAGAAACATATATTGAGGAGATTCCAGCACCAGTGGTGAGCTTGAGGCATTCAGTAAAAGAAACTGATATCTTGCATACAAGTGATATTTTTTTTGAAAGGCTTCATTTTCTTGGATTATTCAATTCTCACTTAGCCTTAAGCCATCCCTGCCCAGCCAAAAGGTTTCTCTTTTTTAGTTGAAAGGAGCTCCAGCTGCCTTGAAGAAATAAACAAAAGAAAAATTCCCAGTGCCATGGAAACTGCATGATGCACAACATGCTTTTTCAGCAGGAAGAATCCGGGAAATGTATGCGACATTAGCATTTCTGAACCCGCTACTCATTTGTGTTAAAAAACAAAACAAAACAAAACATATCTGCAATATTGCTGATACAACAGTCAGATTAGCAGCACTGCAGCTTATCTGTGGTTAATAGTAACATATTGCTATAGTATAGCTACTTGGGAAAGAAGCTAAACACAAGATGAAATGGCTCAGAAAACTGGCATCTGGATACAGAGCTCAGTGAGAAGCACTTAAAAAAAATTGATCCTGAAGCAGCAGTGACCAGAAATCACAAAGGTCAGATATATCTAACCAAGCTTTCCCAAACCTTAAAGGTAGGGTTCTAGGACTTTGGTCTTTCTCAAACCCAAGTTCAGCCAGCAGCAGTAGTGAAGACTCATTTCATCTAGACCTGAGTTTCAGGTGTGGATTGTCCAACATGCACGGATTATGTCCTCACACTATGGTCTTTTCCTCTTCCCTGGCATTTATGAGATCTTGCAGTATTGCAAAAACATGTAGGACATAAAAACTTTGAGTTCTTTGCTGCTTTGTTAATTCCAGCTGAAATGGGCTTTCCATTTCATGCATACACACACGTACATTAACCTGTGTGCATACAGCACATGGTAGCACAAAGCTAACTTTAGAAACCAGACTTAAAACATGCTCCCTACTGGCTAAAATGATCTACTGTCTTGCTGAATTTCCTGTGGTAACAGAAATGGATTTAGGAAACCATCAGGCCTTGCTCAGTCTCACAAAGAAAATTCCCCACAGGATGTTACCCATGAAAAATAGTGAAATTAGGCAAAAACAATCGTCATAAAGAAAAAAATGTAAGCACAGTGGAGAGTCTCAGGCTGAAGTTTCAAATCTGGGTGGCTTTAGTGCTCACCTTACCAGAAAGAAGTATCAGGACTATCTTTACTGCCAAATGCTGCACAAATACAAAAGCACAACAACGACAGCAGCTCAAGGAGGTAATGCCACAACACACAGCTCGTGCTTTGCTTCCCCACCAACGTTCAGCCTCTCACCACCTTGCAAAGTTACACCAGAGACAGCTCTTTTGGATCAATATATCCTGTGGGATTTAAAAAATATGTTAATTAAAAGTATGTGCCTTGGTTCCTAAATTTGTGCTAACGATTTTGAGGAGTTTACCTTTTATTACTGCAGGATGCAATAATAAACTGTGCAGGATGTATTCTGGGCATCCAATGAAAAAATAACCATTTCTCCAAACTAAACTCCATCCTATGGTAAAATATTTCCTACTGACTCAAGTCAGGTGAAAGTCTTTTCACCAGTCCCAACAAGCAATTTGTTTCTTACAACCAGAGTGGAAGGGCAGTCAGCTGAGGATGCTCACATTGAAGTTTTGTGTCTGGATGCTGCCAGGAGGTGTTAAATGAAGACAAAGCACTCACCTTTCTTTTTTCCAATTTCACCCGTAATGATGCGGTTGAAGTTATATGCATATTTTTAATGGTTTACTTTATTCGAAGCATTGCTTTATCACAGTTTGCATATACTTTGATTGCTTTGCATGTAATCATTTTCACGAACCAAAGTTTAGTCAAATGAATTGTTTATAAAAATAAAGTAGATGGTAACTGCATTTAACACAATTAACATTGGTGGTTTTTTTATATAAAGAGCTTTTCATTTGTTTTTATCCACTGAAGCACCTTAAATCATCTAATGACAATGGCCCCACGTGCAATGGGACTGCACTGATGGAGCACAAGAGCTCCGCCAGTTCTCATAATATGAGTCAGCAACTGTGCTGTGATATCTTTAATTTGGTACAAGCCAAATCCTCTTAAGAGCACCCGCTGGAATCCAAAAGGTCAAACATGAAAGTGGCAGAAAATCAATACTGACATCTTCCGTCACCCTGCACAATCTATATAACTCTTTCTAAGCTTAATTGCTTCTTTCTAATCTTTCTAATATTTTGGCTGCTCAAATCTTGCTTATGTAACGCTTCAAAAATGCAACAGAATTGCTTTTCTGCAGGGAAAGTTGTTACTGTTAGCACTAAAAATCAGAACAAAGCTGGGTTTTGGGTGGGCTTTGTGCAGACACCATTGTGATCAAAGTTATGCATTTATATAGCAACTGCCCGAAGCCATGACAACACGACTGACTGCACTCCTCCACCAGACAGACCACTTTTGAAGTCGGTTAGCCCAAAATTTTAGACCTATTAATACCAGTTCTGCCCATACTTACTTTCTTACAGATTTGTAAGAAGTACAGGTCCTCTATTTACATGTTTATAAGGGTTAAAATCAAAACGCTGTGAAAAAGAAATTCCACAAGCCTTGAGAACCAGCTTTCTTGCCTACTGCATTTTTAATTATGAATAAATACCAGGCAACTGCCTAGCCACTAATAATCAATACATGCAACATGGAGAAAAACATTAATTTTTCAAGAAAGAGACTATAATATGAAGCCAAGAAAAGGTCATTCTAATCTAAAACAGATTAAAACTAAAATGAATTAAACATCCCTTTAACTTTGATGGGAGAAGTTAACAGGTGCTACATCTGTTAGCAATCTTCTCATATAAAATGATCCCCCAGCAAAAAGAATGGGAGAAAATACAGATTCCAGCAGACAGGGAATAACCTTTTGTGTCCTTCAAAAGAAAGCTGAAAGGATGTAGAAAAGAATCAGCACTCGGCCGTATCCTGTTTTTATTTGGGTTCTTTCCTTGGAACGCTAGACAAGTCTGCTGATTGCATTATTTTTTCCATATCCTGAGCTTATGAGTTTTTCAAACATTTTCCTAGGATCCCTCTCACATTAGAATTGGGTTTTATAGCTCAGTAATCACACGCAGGGAAGTAATGAAAGTAGAAAAGTTGTGATCATGACCATCACCTGATTTTTTGAACATTACGAAACAAGCTATGGAAACAGTGTTTTTTGTCTTTACTCAGTCAAAATGGTTCTGTCGGTCAACTCAGTTGACACAAAATCTATCTGCACAGAAACGCAGCCTTCAACATCTGCACTGAACAGAAAGGAACCACAAACCTGTGACTCCAGCACCTCACCACATCGGAAGGAGTCCCTCGTGGCCAGGACCAATAGTGCTCCCCAGGAACAGCTGCAGCCAACCCACCAGCCACAGCTGTCAGCTCCTGCTCACGCCCAAAGCACCTTTAACCAAACACCTTTCCAAAATGAACACAAGACCAACATTAAACACTCTCACTATTCCTTACAAGTGCATTCAGGTATGGAATTCATCATCCTTTCTTCTCCATATGCAGCCTCATCCAAGCAAAACCTATGAAACTTCATCTCAAGGCACTGCGATAATCATTGGCTTAAAATTACAAAGGTGCACAAAAACATATCTGGAATTCAAAAATTAGGCATCAGCTGCATGCGACCAGCACATAAAAGCCCAGGGGATTGTGTGACCTGAAACTAGGACTGCAAAAACGCTGCTACGCAGGAATGCCCCAGAGCATGTCACACCAGAGGCGTCCCACCTTAAACCAAAGCAGGGCAACTTCCATAGCCTGGAGCAAGTGGTTGAGCGGTGCACATGTAACACATCTGGCAGAAAAAGCAGGCGACGATTCCTAACTGATAGGAAGGGTACAGAGCCCTGTGACCTCGCGTGAGGTGGGCAGGCTATGCATTTGCTCTGACTGATGCCCTGGAAGAGCGATCAGGTGTTCCAAACCATCACAGGAATCCTCAGGAGAATCACCTCCACAACACCGACAGCACCTGGCATTGTGCACGGTTTGGTTGATGGTGTCTGTGTGTACATTCCCCACAGAAGGAGTGTTTCCGTTTGGGAAGCGGCTCACAAAGTGAGGCGGATCTAAAATGATTGCTTCAAATAACAGCTCCTGGAAAAGTAAAAAGTTTTCACTCCTTTCTGTTTCTTGAGCATTAGCGTTACGCTTTTGCTTTAAATGGCAGTTCAAAGGCTGAAAATAAGGCTTTTAATGTCGACCTGGCATGCTTAATTTTAAATGTAATGAGAAGGATACAATTTAATAGAAATTCATTGACCTTTTAAAATGCTTTTCTATACCATTTTCTCTCATAAATTGGAGAAATATTTACTAGCATGAAGCTTTTATTTTTTCCATTAACAAATAGTTTTCCCCCTCCCTACTTGATTCTAGTCATAAACTGTTCTTAATGATATCATAATTATATGCCACACAAATAGTTATGGAATAAAGTATTTTTAAATTCCATTTAAAAGTAGTAAAGTCACAGTGCGAAGTAGTAGGCAGAAGGCATTAATTATGCACCATTCAACAGCATAAGTGAAAATGCAAATTCTTTTAACACGTATTTAAATAGCTGTTTGCATCTCAAAACACATCCCATAAAATAAGAGCTACTTCAAATCATGACAAGAAAACTGTTACCTGAAGAATTACAGCAAACTCCCAAAGTAACAAAACAGAAAAGTATGTTTTCACAGAAATCGGTATATACATATATATGGGTATGTATATATCTGTACACACATGGAAAACGGGACCTTAAAAGTTTGGGTTGAAGCCATGCTGTTATTGCTTTTTCAGCAATTCTGAGCTGGGTCTGCCCACCAGCCCTGTTTGTGTATTGATCGCTTTCCTTCTTGCTGGATAAGCTCTGCCGGGCTTCTCGAAGGGGGACACGGGCATCACTCGCACCAGCTGCACAGCTGCCTGACCCTAACGCTGCTTGCTTTGATTGTTATTCTGGAGAGCCAAGCACCTCAGAGGGATGGGTAGAGACAAGGACAGAAGAGCTGACTTGCAGCAGATGCAATCTCGCACAGAAGTCGTCCCAACAAAATAGCGCGAGCACTCTATGTGAGGGCCTAACCATTAATGAAGTCACATCTAATCACTTGCAAGCAATTAGGTCCATCATCACTACTTAAGCCAAGTTGTCGTAACTAATGTTGTTAACAGGATTAACAAGATTCTTCCAGTAGCAGGGATGTAAAATAGTTTTGTCTCACCACTGTTCTTAAGTCAACAGATACATCACACTGTGATGAAGCATAAGAACAAGCAAATATTGACCTTAATAAACATTTTATTTCCGTCCTCTTTGCTTTTAATGTATCTTTAGAAGTCACAAAAGACAGTTCAAGCACACTCCCTAGCACATGCTTCAGTTTTAGAAAGAAGGCCCCACAGTGCAATTCTTTCTAGTGAATGACACAGAGAATATTTGCTGTCCAACAAAACACCGCGTTTCCATCAAATTACAAACTTTCTTAAATTGAGAAAGTTCTGGTTTTGTTTTTGTTTTGTTTTGTTTTTTGTTTGTTGTTGTTCCCTAGCTCTGGAACATGAAAACATTTCCAAACATCTCTGACTGTGTAACCCAATATAGATAGAGCAAGACTTTTAAGTCTTGCTTCTCTAAATGCGATACACATATACATAATTAAATCTGTGTTATTGTGCCCCTGGTATTTCATTCTGGTGGTTCTCCGTTTCCCCACACTGAGCCAATAGATGGAGTTTTGGAGAGGAGTTTTTGGACAGAGCAGCACAGCACCTACCTGCCTCGTTCCAACTTTCCTGCAGGCCCAGCGGATGTGACTGTGCCAAGACGCACAGCGGCACCAGCAGGCAAAGCCGCCCCACTGTCCTGTACTTCGCTTTCTGGCAAGGAGGGAACAGCTCTTAATCTACTGCTGAACGTATTGACCCGACGTGAACAGGAAGGTGACACCAGTATCATCAGCGGGCAAGATCAATGGAAAGGCGAAGAACTCAAACAATCTCATGTAAATACAAAGGGACCGCATTAAAGCCACTGTAAAATCAGATAACGTTGATTTGATTGAACAGCACAGAGGAGAAAATGTGGTGTGCTGTGCTAACACTTAACTTCATTAACCAATTTAAATCATTGCTTTTCAGATTTGATTATCAACATAACTGTTTGGAAACGCACAGAATCGCACGAAGAGGTGTATGGGATCTCTTCAGCGCCACATAATTAAAAGCAAACATTGATTGCTTAACTGTTGAAGTCAGAACCTCTATCAAGTACAACTTTATTGAACAATAAATTCAATTTCTGATTTGCTTATTATTTTAAGATTAAACCATGCTGTGTTTCACCACACACAGATCTCCCTACTCCAAATACAAGGGGAAAGTATTCGTTGCAAAAGCAGCCCTGCCCTGGTGCCACCAGTTACCATCCCGCAGAGCAGCACTACGTGCCGCACAAAACGCTCAGGCACAAGACCTGCTATGAGAGCTTTGCTTCAGCCACCCTGACGTGAATCAAGCTATCGATGAGCTGCAAAAGCTACACTTACACAACAGCCAACTCCATCAACTGATTATTGTGTGGTCTTTTCATGGATTTCGGTACAGAAACATCAGAGTGAATACAAAGAAAGCCTTCAATGCCAACTCGATTTGAAAAGGAACCATCCCCACTAATAGTTTTCGCAGAAAAGCTGCTTTGGAGATTTCAAGTGATGCAGATTAGCATCGTTTCAAAGCCAGTTTCAGACGAGGCTTACTCCAGGGTTATAATACTGAATTAAATATATTAACAACTGTTGATTGTCACTGATATCTTCGGGATGAGAAGATTTCTTTGTCTATTTAAAACACGTAAATACCAACACACGGTCTCCAATAGCATCCAGAAGAATGGTTTGAACTTAAGCATATGCAGGGGCACGTACAATAACATTTATTGAGCCTCCTCTACTCATGCTGATGCAATGGTTCGAAATAGATCCTTTTCATCTGACTCAGCTATTTATGTTACAGGCTGCAAAAAGCCCTTTTCCAAAACAGTGGAGGAGATTCTGCAGGTTTTCATGCTCGAGACATCTGTTACTTTCCTGTCAAGATTTTAAAGGAGCCTGAAGCTGAACCTCTCTTAAAAAATGACAATAGAAAACAACATATGAATGAAAGGCTGATCAGCTGCTGACACTTACCTGGGCAAAAGCACTTACCTTCCAGATAATCAAAGCAAAAAAATCAGCTACCTATATAACTGTCTTAATAGGTCTTACACATAGGTAGACTCTGAGGTAGCTGTTTTGAAAATCTACTGACAATCATTCGTCCCTTAATTCACATGTATTTCTACAGTCAGCTGAAGCTGTTTCTTCCTTGCCATTTATATTCATGAAACAGAAGAGAACGAAGGACTATTCTCTCATCCACTACTTTAATTGTCTGGTAGAGGACAGATTTTTGTCTATTTTGATATGCAGAGAGAAACTTCTCAACAGAACGCTGTAAGAGGTAGTGGAATAAGAGTGCTGATGAACTACAGGTAGCCTCAAAACCTTCAGTAGTGTATGAGAGAAGATTTTCTCCAGATTATTAGAATCTGTAATAGATTAAAAAACAAACAAAGCGAAACACCACCACCACCACCCCTCTAACCTCTATACAAGCAGAGGATGTGTTGGATTACCAACTTCTGTAATATTTCCATGCTGTTCTCAGCTCTGTATGTATGAGATTTTATTTAGAAGTCTATATAACACTAATGCTGGGAAGGAAGTGCTTTCTAAACATCATCATCTAACCTACAAAATCGCAAGTCTCAGGTAAAGTTTGTTCTTTGAAGGCAGACAGCAACTACTCCCATTTTCAAGTACAATCTGTGGCCTATTTCCATCTTCGTCTAAATATGAAAGAAATATCTGGAATAAGACATTCTGCTTCTAAAAGGCAACCCTAGCATTTTAACAACCCTAACATATTAACAGCATCTTGGCCAATAATACTGCCCTGCTACATGATGCTCACAAAAGCTGCAAGTGGGTTAACCATCATACGATATTAGCTTTCTGGAGGCAATTTTAAGATCCAATATGCAGCCCCTTTTGTTGCTTGCTATCCAATTTCTACCTGTTTGGGAAAATAGCTGCAGTTTGGGGATCTGTAAGATTACACACCAATATAGCACTCAGTCAGAAGAAAGAACTGATTTTATTTCTGCAGATTTCTGTATCATCTCCCACAGGATTGCAGAGCCTCATAACAGTCTATTTTAAAATACATGATTGTGTTGAAATGCCGGTATTTTTCTGAAATGTTTCTGAAAGGGCATTCTGTGATTGCCTAGAAGTACTGAATGCTGGTATTACTTCATCACCAATATTTCCTTCATAATGCCTGTTAACATAGCTCTATTATAAAACAGTGCACTTAGTGAATAAATGGCAGAGCTTTGCAATCCATTCCTCCACAGCTCTCCCGGGTCTGGAAGTTCAGATTATTAATCATCTGGCTGAAAACTTGCCTCTTCTCCATTTTTTGTTTCCTCTCTACCATTTGTGTCCTTTATATCTCAGCTGCCAGGAAACCAATAGGCTTGATGTTACACCACAACACAGCTAGGAACTGGTGCAGCAACCAATTTAGACCCGATGGTGCTGATGTCCCATTCTATTTGACATGTTTGACCTTAGTAAGAAACAAACAGAGGCGCCTACGTCTTTAGCAGTGGCAATGATGAAATAAGGAGGCCCTGCCTGCTCAGAAATGTATTGGGGTCAAGTGGTGTGGAGGAGGCTGATACACAAAAGCAACTTTGTGCTATTTGCCTCAGACAGCTACACTAAAGCTTCAGAAACTACTGCTCACCTCTGGTCATTTATTCAATATTCATATTTCTAACCCAAGCACAAGAGGCAAAGCTAGCATCTTGAAAGCTGACCCTCAAAATGAATAATTTACTACAAGAACACTTTCTGCTCTGAAGCAAACATGCTTTGAGATTGCTTCATGACTATCAAGTTACGGTTAATACATGTTCAAACTGGAGAATGTAAAATTAATTGGCAAAAGGAAATGGAAAATTTGTTATCCTTTCTCCCTTCCCCAACGCTAGGGGAACGCAGCCATCTCATTCTTTTCTAAACAACAGACTCAAAAGTGAATTTGAATGTTTTATCAGTAACCTCTAAATGCATATTACCCACCACGCCATACTAACAAAGCTTTCCCTGTAGCTTTTACTGGTACCAGCGTGCTGTCTGTTGTTTCCTGAATAACTTCCACCTCCCCCCAGATTCAGCCATGCACTTGTACTCTGCCTATATTTCGTGGAAATAAAAGGGTAACTCTTCTGCTTTAATAGTTTGTGTGTCTTCTCAGGTATCAGTTCGTGAACATCTACTGAATGAATCTGTTGAAACAAATTTATCATCAAAAAAGAATCATTGTGATATGGCAAGAACTGCTAGTTAGAAGGAAAAAGCTGTGCTAAGAGAATGGTAACCTCCAGTCACATTTCTCTAGTGTTCTACCCACTACTAAGTTAGATTTTATAAGAAAGAGATTAGGTTCCTTTTTTTTTTCCTCAAATTTAACATACATAGGAGAATTTGCAGCGACCTCTAGAGACTGCAGAAACACATTCATCAGGTCATTTCTACATGTACAGCTTATTTTTGAGTCTTTCTAGTAATCCTGATTCAAGCTGTTCCTCATACAAATACAAATCTGAAGCAACTTCAGCTGAGTTTCTTGAGCTTCATTCCAATGGGAAATTAAATCCTGACACCTGACCCTAAGAATTTCAAATACCCTTTTTGGATATAGTGGTTCATTTTAATCTGATTCCCCAGGAGAGAAGCAATGTCAACAATATAAGTAGATGTCAATAAGCATTGTGCTGTATTATTGGAAGATCTCAATAAAACCTTTTCTAAATTATGAACACAAGGTAGGCAGCTGCATTTCTAATATCATATTCTATATTCAAGGAGTAAGATCTTATTGAACAACATGGGCTTCATTTACTCCACAGGAAAAAAAAAAAAAAAAAAAAAGGCCTTTAATGGTGCCTTGAAAACAGAGCTCCCACCACTCCCACCTCCCTTCTGCCTTTCTTTCACTCACTGTAAAATAGTGAGCAATTAACCAGGTTGCTATATTTGGTGTATCTAAACTTCACAAGCTGATAGCATAATGATTTTAATAACTACTTTAAATGTAACATGGTGACAAGCTGACACCTGAGGTTTGCGTCCTGCAATTTTATTTTTCCAGAATTCTTTGTTATGCCTCAGGAATAGTAATGATTAGGGATCGTTTCTTATTAGCTTTTATTAGTTTTAACTCTTTGTTTTCTTTCTCATTATCCACATTGCAAATCTACTAAGAAAAGGTCCTCTGGTAGGAACCAAGGGCTGGCTCTTCTCCAAATTATCAAAAGGTGTGAACTAACCTTATGAGAGGCATACAAATCTCCAGGTTGTCACGCTCTCTGTGAGCAACACGAGTAGTAACACAAGTTCCTAAGAACAGCACAAGCATATTTCAGCTCTGGAATATCAGCCTGTATAAGGATCTCAGAAAGCTGTACAAGGCACTTGTAGAATCACGGACCTCAGGGTCTGTCCCCATTCCTAGGAGCTGAGAGGCAGACCCCAGAAGGCAGGAATCACCGTGTCCATTTGCCCTCAGAAGAATCAGCAGTAAAATATTCTTGAGCTGTAGAGCTAACCAGAAAGCTGAAGTGTTCCTGGACCCTTACAGCGAAACTGGATTCTCACTCGCACACCTCGCTTCTCAGCCAGAAAACAGGTAACATCACATCAAAGTGTGAAATGGCGTTTAGTTTTAAGGAACACTTCAGGGAAATGCCTATTCCATATAAGATGCTCTGTATTGCTATAGCTCTTAAAAATGTTTTTTCATATATTTCCTTTTTGATACTTGACATGGTATTTTTTTCCAGTTGTGTATTTTTTTACGGCTTTGTATTTTGAAACCAGCTCATAAAATTCAGTACAAGAACTGAAAATAACTTTAACTGGAAGCACGGAATTCAAAGACTTGATACTTAGCACACTTCTGTAATCTGCAAATACGTCTACAGATGAAGTGCACTTGGCTGCTGCAATTCAGATAACAGCGAATGGACATATTAAATTCCACTTTTATTTAAGAGTGTCCATGAAATCGACTGATTCACTGGATAACAATCCCAGTGCAAACTTTAGGCACACTGTTTAAACTAAAACCAGACACATCACTTTGTTTGCTTGAGTCAAAGGACGTGAAGTACTTTGGAGTCACTGAGCACCATTTAATGAAATGTCTGCTTTGTTATGGTTGTATATAATATGTATATGAATTGGTCATCTATTTTTCAAGACAGATAAATCTTTGTTGAAGTTACTACGTCAGACTTTATCTCACACACAAGATCAGTATAGTTTCAAGACTGTATCATAAAAATGTAGCAATTTCTGAAAGCACATAAAAAAGTCTGTGACTGAAAGCATCTTTCCATCATCCTGATTTTCATCATCCTTAATGAACTTAAAAATGTAGTTGAGCAATCCTCAGTGACGCGTAAAGGCAGCTTATGGAAAATATTTTAAAATCTTTAACTGCAGAATACAGAGATAACCATCTTTTTTATCATGTAGAAGGATTTACCATTGTTTTTCTGTATACAACCTTGACAAAATTCTGTCTCTGATAATGCTAAAATTTTCCTGGCTGGTATAGAAAAGTGATTAAAAGCACTTTAAAGTTATTTTTTGCGTAGTTTTCAAGTTCTATGATTGGCTATTTTGAAGATTTTTCAGGACTCTTTCATATCCCACATGCAATATGATCAATTAGTAAAACCCATATCCAGTCACAATGTGTCAGCAAAAGCATGGCCTCCAGAAACACAGCATTTCCATTACAAATTGCATATGATGAAACACCACTCCTGTTTAAGTTATCTGCTTCTTCATACATTTATATTTATAAAATATATATATATATGTATATATATATTACAAGCATAAATACTGTTACTGGTATTTCAGTGCTGTATTGAAAATAATCAGGCAGACATTAATTATTCCCTTTAAACTTGTAATGAACAGCTAAGAAAAACACTTAAATGGCTCTCTGCTTCGAGAAAAACACAGTATTTTCAACACATGGTAGGATTCGGTTGTGTAAGCTGGGAGGTCACTTGGTATTGTAGCACAGTATCCTAAAATCCTTTGCAACTGGGATTATTCTCTTTTAACAGACTGCTGCACCTAGATCAATTTTCTGGACTCTACTACAGCCTCTGACTAGAAAATGCCAGGCCTTGCTGGGGGAAAAGGCTTGATATCTTATTTTAAAATTTTACTTGAATACATTATCCACTTAGCTTTTGTGATAAATATATTAATGCCCATATACATAAACACTTGCACATTCACTTCCCAGGGATTTTCTGCCTTTTGTTTTATGTGATTTTTTTTTGCAATAATGCCCACCTCTGATAGTACTGCGTTTTTAACATACGAATTTGAACTATGAGCTCTCACCCTGTGCTTTTATTTCAAAGCTGTGTATCTGGGCAGCCTGATGAATTAAGTGCTTTTGTTACAAGTCTGTATTACTTCAGGTTTAAAACAGGAATTACACAAGACAGAGTGACAATTTTGCTCTGCAAAGACTTGACTGACACACACTTCCCCTCTCCTGCCAAAGCGCTGTTCCTCAGGTAGGATACAAGCATTTGCCCCATTACGGGCAAGAACACCCTTCCACCTATCCTCCTGCACACCACAACAGGAGGATCAGGCAACAGCCCCATTTCAGATCCCCATTTTTTCTCAACAGCGATTTTCAAGTACTTCCTATTTGTCTGATTCCAGTCTAAAATCATCAAATAAAATATTCCGCTAGCATAAATAATTCAGCTAGACACTGAACATTGATTTCTCACCTACTACACGTGTCATGGAGAAGAATTTCAATGAATTTAAATGTTAAATTCAGTCTATATCCATGCACCTTAATGATATGCACTGTTATCAGTATATTAAAATCTACCTGCTCTCTCTTTAAAATGCTGTCACATCTCCCCCTCAATGAATTCTGCACGTCTACTATAAAAATAAAGGGTTATATAAAGCACCTGCCTGTAACAAAGGGAATTGGAGCTTGGAGTATAAGTATGAATGGTAGTTCAATCAGGAGTTGTATTTCTGCACTTCATTAAAGATTGCAGAGCACAATATACAAACCCTTGCAATTTCAAACATATGAAAAGTGGACCTAATGGTATGTTCTTCCATTGAAACCCAAGGACCTTTGATTTCTGTCCTCAACCAGCAACACACCTGTGTATCTACTGATGCCAAAACAATGACTGCAACTGCCTTACAGCATAGTAAGTTTGCTCTAGGTGAAGCATAAAGCATCCACTCACTCCTCTAGCGCTCAAAAACATTAAGATGGAATAACAGTGGAAGAGCTGCATCATTTAACACTCAAAACACATGGTTAAGAGCAGTATCTGGCAGTGCAAAGAAGATGCAAAGCTTTACAATCAATGGAAATTGTTGCAGGCAGCCAGAGTACAAATTAGGGCTTGGAAATGATTTGATGGCTGAATTTCATCTAGGTAATCCAGCAGCAGCACTCTGATTTAATTGCAACCTATCCAGACTTGCATCTTTCTATTTAATAGCAAGAGACTGGGGCTATGGCAGAGGTATACATCAGCATCAGACCCCTGAAGATTGCAAGATCTCCAGGTCTGATCCCTGCAAACCGCTAGGCACCAGTCTTGGTGAGATCCTTGATGGGGGCAATGTGCTTACACGTTTGCAAGTTCAGATCCACTGATCCACAGCCTGTTTCTATTTATAAAGAAATGTAATGACAAAACAATTTAAAATATTCAAGGACTGCAGACCTAGTGATTATTTACAAGGTTGCAAAAGGAAATATATTTTGCATTGCATAGGATAATTTTGCATTGCATAGAAAACAAACATGCAGTTTGTTTTCTTACAGCTATGGACAAACACATTCAGCATATCTGGTTTCTACCATCTATCAAATCAGCAGAAAATATGTCTCTGCATAAGTAAAAGAAATTACCGTACAGAGGAAAGAAATCATTACAAGTAAAAGGTCCACCAATTAATTTGTTTCCATCAATAAAGCCCTGCTTATCTGAGTGCAGCACAGCAAAGTGGGTGAGAGTCACGGAAGCTTGAGCACCGGCTGCTTGGAGACTACGGAGCTAAGAAAGCAACCAGAAGCGAAGGTTGCACACTTTTCATATTCATTTATTTTCACCTGCGTGTTAAGTCTCCAAGCTACAGCAATGGAAAACGCTAAGGCAGCACAATGGAAAGATTTTTGTTTGTACTACTTGAGCACAGACTAAAAAAGGAGGTACAAAAACATTGCGCATTGCAACATTTCTTTCTCTGCTCTTACATTTTTAATTTCAAGGATTTAGAATTATGCAGGAATTAAAAAAAAAAAAAAAAAAAAAAAAAAAAAAAAAAAAAAAAAAAAAAAAGCCATCATCACCAAAGAGCATGCCCTTCCCCCAAGCCTGGATTACTTTAAATATGCAAGGGAGGAAATTATGTTTGCTTTGCTGTGGAAAGCTGATTAATTTGTTAAGAATTCAGGCTTTAAAACTCCTCCTCACAAAGAAACTGTATGGATAAAAAGAAGAGTATTTATACAGTTTATTAAATATTTTAATTATAGTGCTATTCCAGGCAACTAATCATATTAGGCATTTTAAAATAAAGATACTGTATCTAGATGACAATTTCAAATCAGGAGTGTTTTAAGGTGAAAGTTATACCAAGGGCTTAACTAAACTTCGATGGAAAATTCCAAGGACTTTACTTAGCCTAGATTACACTCTGCATAAACTTCACCCAAAGCACTTCAGTGCTCTATTGTCACAACTTCTACCTCCTAGCCTACCGCACCAGCATTCTCAGCAGATGCTTCCTTTCAGTAAAGCGTCACCATCCCCTACACAAACATGATGAGTCGTTCAGTGTCCTACTCTTGGCCAGCACCACATTTCACCAAATCACACCCTCATTTAGTGCTGGATCCTAGTGTTACAGACACAAAAATATGCTGAACTATTAAGAACTGAGTATGATTCAGGGTACAAATTAAAGTATCAACTGATTTAAGTTCTACAGATGGTTTGACAATGAAATTTTTTACCTTCAGTGAAACCTGCTGGTAGGCAGCACAAGTGGATGTTATTTTAGGAAGTATTTCCTTCACCTTGTTGGCTGCAGTTAACTGCTTGTCCTACTCTTCATACATCATGTGTGCTGACAAACCAAAACTGCAGAGCTCCGAAGCATTAGGATCACACACATAACAGTACTCATAGCAACAACCAAAGCCTCGGTGCCAGTTACTGGTAGACAGAAAATACATCACTTGTCATATGCCATTTTCCTTAATAGTTTTTAATAGGCTCATATATGAAGTGTATATTTAAATGCACTCATATTTAAACTATTATATATGAGACATTTGCAGATGAGATTAACCTAAACCGACAGTTTTGCTGTAAATGTTGAGGCACTCCGTAGGAGGAGTAGACTATTCGCAGAACAAACACAGCCTCACGTTTAATAACATCTCTGAGACTGCAGTTATCTCGCAAGACAAAAGCTTCTTCAGTAAAACGATACTACTGCGGTGGCTTTGCTCTACAGATACGAATTCCTTCTTGGCACTGGAGATCCTTTAAAAGCTACACACAATAGCTGGGGAACAGGAAAAAAAATAACCACACTGACTCGATTTCTTCCCTTTATAGAATGGAAACTCGTGACGACAACCCCAGAAACTCTCTGGGAAGCCACCTCTTTCACCCCGTTGTGCCAGGGAATGAGAAAAATAGACTGGATGGGACAGAGTTCAGCCCTGTGCTATGGCAGAACCAGAGCACTTCATACAACAGTAACAGGAGAGTTACCAAGATGGCAAACACCAGTTTGGTTTTAAAATTCTCATATACAACAAATGAAAAGACAGAAGGGAGAAACAGAAATAGATGATGGGAAAGAGCCAGAGCCAGGGTGTAAGAACCGCCTGCCATAGCAAAAGGGCTCTCAGGACAAGGCCCGCATCCCCACTAACACGGCACAAACAGACACCACCCTGTGTTCTGTGATGGAGCTCCTCATTTATTTTTGCAAGATTTCTTCCTCCTTCTCTCATACGTAAGTTGAAAGAAAAAAATGTCTTAAATCCTCTACACATTAGAGAAAATTAAGGCATCTTTTCTTTCGACTTCATTCTATTACGATTAGTCTCACAAATTACCCTGGCTTCCCTGCTTTACTTCTTAACAATATTAATACAGAGGAACTTAGGCACCTTTTTGAGCTGAGTTAATGCCTAGGGAATTAGTATATTTAATATGAACAGTTCAGTGCATTTAGGAAGTCTCTAGATAACTGCCTTCAGCAACATTTCCAACTCTTCTCTCCAGAGTCTCTACCATTAAGAGCTTAATTCTGTATTTTGATTTCTAAAGCAGTATGTTCCTTTATTCCCTCAGTTTCCAAACACACATACACTCTACTGAAAAAGATCCCAAAATTATAATGCCGAGTTTGTCTGTATAAAACAAAACAACAACAAAGAGACAGAGAAGAAAAAGGCTGTATCTGCAAACTTTGAGAACTGCATTTTTAATGTTTGCTTTATTCATTTTACAAACATCTGCCATATGCTTTGCTGTATCTGCATTTACACATACTATGCCTCATAATTTAGCGTGATTAGAATTTATTGATTATAATCATTGCTAAATCAACTTAGAACATTATATTCTTCTGACAAAAGCAGATGCCTTTCTTTGTACAAACACTGCAGCAGCTCAGATGTACTTATTTCTGAAGCTGTACAAGAAGACTTTTCTGAAAAACTGTACAGTCTGTTTTAATTCATACTGCCTTTGGGACTATTTCTTTTGGCGAAATTTTCCATAAGTAAAACCCAGAAAAACATTACTATGTTACATTTACCTTTCCACCCTGGAAACATTTGGCTATGGTCAGACTAAAATGGTAATACAACTGTATAAAACCTGGAATTTTTCAACTGTGTTTTTATTCGGACATACATGCTTAGATTCTGTTTCATGACTGAGGTTTTTGTGGGTAGTCTATAAGATGCACACATATTATAGAGAAGTACTTATAGCAAACCGCAAAGTTAAACACGAGTATGCAATTTTCTTGGTTATCACTATAAATTCTGTGGGTTTTATACACTTTGGAAATCCTCTGCCTACCTGCCAAATGAATTAGTTAAGGGACAGAAGGACAACCACACCAAGACGGAGCAAAGATATCTCCGATTTAATATCTCATCTCCAAGATGCTGGCAACAATAACCTAGTTTTTAAAGAATGAAGAATCTCTCCCGCCCCCTTTTTAAATTTATTCTCCTGTAAATACAGATGCAAAGTAAGAGATGCCCCAGATTTCTTTTAATTATGCTCTTGGCCTTAGTGGCATTCTGTCACACTGATTTCTCCATGACACTAAGTTACTTCTCCTCAGTTTGAGATGTCCTGTCCTTCAGGTAACATCAACCTGATGACTGTTAGCTCATTGCTGGATCTAAACAGTTATAAAACAGGGCCAACTGCTTGTGCTTTGACCTGGGGAAAAGAAGGAGCCCTCATTATTTATGAGGGGAAGGTATGGTCTCTTTTGTCTCCTCTGCCTTTAGTAAAAAACACAGCCTTTCCAGATCTTCCTATCAAAATGTATTTTCAGACTTTTCTCATCTTTCACACTTTATTATGAACACAAACTGTAATGAATGCATATTATAAGTACCAGGACTAAAACCACAACGAAAATATTTACATCAATGAGCAACGGGATCAAACAATACATATGTAAGAATGCTGGTACTAGAGTTTTTACAGTAGTTCCTACAAAAAACCAACAAACCGCACCATAAATCCACGCAATATCACTTCGTATTTCCAATCTAATCCCAAGAATATTGCACTTTAAGCCTGCACTCCTCTCTAGATGGCATGGAGAAACAAGTCAGCCCTGAAGGGTCAATCTAAAGCAGATGCTCAGAAAGTCAGAAAGCTTCACTGGAAAATATCCGCTCAAGTAGGCCTGCAAAATTTTACAATCTGGCCTACTTCTGTCCATTTTACCTATAGAATTCCTACATTTTTCAGTAAATCTGTCCAATCTTTGTATTTCGTTTGCTTATTTGTTCTCAAAAGAAATGCATAAAGATGGTGAAAATACTTTCATCTTCATGAACCTCAGTAAGGACATAGAGAATTTTTCCATTCATATGCATGCATCTGTGTGTTTGTATGCACAACATACTGTCTACAAAGAAGATACTGACTTTAGGATAACAGACTCGTCTTGGATTGATTTTACCACGCAACTTAAACTTACTTAGACCTAAAAATCTGCATGTCAATAGATTAGCATAAACTAAAAAAGAAAAAAATAATCTAAGAGATTCGTGAAGCAAAATCAATTATTCAAAATTAATTATTCAGGCAACTACAATCTACTTAGATAAGCCTAATTTACAGCTCTGTAAGATCCAAATCAACTTCAAAAATTCTTCTTATGTTTTCTATTTTCACATAAAGTATTAGCAAAACCTGATAGAGATCACAATTATAAAAGAGCTGCCCAAAGTTTTTCTTGGGTGATTTTGCTAACGGGGAACATCAAATCCCTCCTACAAAGTTGTCTAGTGGAATGCAGCTGGACTTCCACTAACAACTTGTGGGCACGATAGATGTATAAAAGTTTCTTTCAACAAGCTTTTCATCACTCACAGCAGATGGAAACTTAGATATTTTGCTTCTATTCTCAACTCCCACTTCAAGATCTGAATTCCCAGAAAAGAAATTAATGTTTCCAGGAAGCTCTAACAAGCAACAGGTATAAAAGAAAAAGTCTGATTTACTGATAATTAATCAATCCTTAAAAAGCATAAACAGCATCATAACATGAAGAGATTAAAATAAAATAAAATTGTATTAGAACTCAGTAAAAAGGGATTTTAAAATTTATCTCCATATATGCTAACTACAAGTTTTTATCTTTTAGACTGTACAGTTTTCTCTGATAGCAGAGGTTGCAAAAATAAAATTACTTTTATCATACTGTTCAAAAAATTTTACAAAGTTCTTTATAAGTAGTTGTGTGCAGAAGCAACTTCTATAAGCTTGGTTTGGGGGCTTTTTTATTATTATTATTCGAAAGAGTCTTGGGAAATCTTTCTTAAAGGTTTGTTCCGAAACCTTTCACCTGAGATTTCCTTAAACCCTTATAGTAATTCTACTGCTCTTTATATGCTTGCTAAAACACATTTCACTGAACAAAACCTTAAAACTGGCAACATAGGGGAACATCATGTAAAACTGTCCAGCTTCTGGTCTTGGAAAGGATAATAAACAAATGCTACAATTTGATAACAAGTCAGCACATCTATAGCTGTCAAAGACAGCATCACCTTCATTTGGTTGCTGTGGTATTAAAATATTGGTTTTGGACCTGTATCACCTGTATACTTGAACCACTTGACTGCACTAGGTGCTGAACAGGCACAGGAACTGGCATACCGAAAGAAAACAAAAGGCTACGGCTGTCAATAAAGCAAAAAAAAATGAAGGACAAGGAAACAATAAGATGATTTTATTGTTATCTAACATCCCTAACCCTTCTCACCCTTAACTGTCCCTTTATATCAAGGACTTTGGGATCCCTGACTTATTTTCTTCTCAGCTTGTAGCCATAAAAACATTTTATGGAACCTCTTTATCAACATCATCTTCCTTAGTGCAATTAATACAACAGCTGGAGAAAACATGGTCATGAGGTAATTTTCCACTGCAACTCCTAAATGAGGAGGCTTATCTCTGCCCTTCTTTTTACCTATGATCTTGATATATAATATAAATACACCACTGTCTGTTCTCAAATTATTTAGCAGTAAACAATTATTATTACACTGTTAACCATAAAACTCTGAGATTACCCATTTTCCTTCTGTAAAAGGAAAGTTGCCTTCCAGTGCAAAATAACCACACAGGTTTCTCCACATTCTCCATCAATATTTTGTACCCAGTCAGTGCTCTACAGAACTTTATTACATCAGCCAAATCTGTAACTTCATAAAAATGATACCAAGTTAATTTGACAAGGTCTGTTTTCCATAAACCCATGCTGATTAGCAATAATCATATTACCCCCGTTTAATCCTTTATTAATTGAGTCCTTTAGAAACCATTCCATTATTTTGCCTGAGATCAATGTCAGGCTGACAGAGTTATAATTATCTGGGTCGTCCCATTTATGCTGTTATTGGCACAACATTAGATTTCTTCCAGTCGTCTGGAACTTCCCCAATATTCTACAACTTACTAAAAATCAACACTAATGACTCAGAGAATGACTCAAGCAGATTTTTTAAAAACACTCAGAGACTCGTAATTCAAATCTGTTGATTGTAAAATGTCCAGCATTACTATCTCCTATCAAGCATTCTTAGTTACTTTTGAAATGCAAGGTGTTTTGTCATGCTGTTCTGCTTCCTTTTCCAAGTACAGAAAATCAATACTTTCCCAGAATTTCTGACATCTCTACATTTTCATTTCAAACTCTTCTATTTTTGTTTTCTAGGCTATTATTGAAAAACCTTCTATTTTCATTACTAATGAGGTAATCATACTTCAGGGTTACTTTTACACAGTACAACTTCTACAATGTTGATTCTACATCACCATTGATTTGTTTAGGAGTATACATATATATATATATATATCTGTATGTATATTTTATATACATTCGTCAGTAGCTTTCTACAATTTCTAGGTTCTGTTTCATAGTCATTAGAATCAACTACCCCTTTCATTTTCTGGTTTTATTTATTTTATTCACTCTCCCTAGCCCTCAACAAATTCTCTCTTTAATCAGAAGTGTCACATTTATTCTCAAAAGTTGGCTTTCTCAGTGTGCCAAGCATACAAACATGAACTTCCACACAGACTTTCTTAATTATCATTCTTGTTGCAGTTCAAAATTTCGCTAGCTCATATTTTTTGTACTTTTGTTAATTACTCCCTTTGGCACTTAAGCTATCACTAATTTTGTATTCATCTGTGAAGATGAAGACTAATATAGAATTCTCTCAAAATCAAATTCCATAGAAGGAAATTAATCATCTACATATATACTCTTTTTTTTTCTTCTTCTTTAAGGAAAAAGAAAGAAATTCAAACAGTACTTAGGAAGGCACTGTGATTCCAGTAACATCATACAAATTGGAGTCTCCCATAATGGTGATTTTTCTTCCTACACATTATAGAAGGCTTTTAAGCAGCTGGCCATGTTGGTCTCTGCTGGTGGTCTACTGCAGAGTGAATTAGATCCCCATTTTGCAAATTATATGTTAAAAAGTAGAGCTGTGAGTTATTCAAGACAATTACTTTTTAAATTATTAGTAACAGGAAAATATTACATATTTGAGCTACCACTTCTCTTCTGCCCTCAGTGCTATTTAGATGTATTTTCACCATTTCAATCATTTGAATTTTCCCATTAGGTCACTTTATTAGCAACCTGTTCAAGTTTATTATAAAGGAGGAGTTTCATTATTTGTTATTTGTTGCAGGCTCTAAATATGTGCACAAAAGGCAGGTAAATCCTTCTTTTCATCTCCTCTGATGTATCAATTAAAGTTGTTTTCCAGTAACTTGATTTTGTGCTAAATCAATAGTCTTTCCCCCTCCATCCACACTTTTCACTACATCCCTGGATGCCTTCTCCCTTCCGAAAGGCCAGCTCCTCTCATAACAACATACAGTAAACCTCCCTTCATCAGAGACCAATCCTACCACACACCCTAAATCCTGTACCTTCAAACAGAGTCTTCGATGGATTACAGTTCATGCCAAGAATCTCTCCTTACTCATAAAAGGAAAGGTCAGTTGGGCACTAATTTCATATGCTATTTTTCCAGTTTCATTGTGGATTTGCTTAAGTGAGTACTTCACTAGTAGGACAGGATAAAGAGAAATAACCTTGGGATTCTAAAAGCCCAGAGAAGAGAGAAGTTTAAGAAAGGATCAGGTAACAATTCTGAATGCCACTATGCAATCAAGATGGATGAGAAGAGAATAGATCAACAAATCACTAAAAGCAAATCATTAACAACTTCCATGTCAGTGTGGACAAGAACTAGCTGATGTCTTGAAAAAGGTGCAAGATGAAAAAAAAAATAAAGATCAGCTAGTCCTCTGTGAAGCAGTTCATGGATCCAAAATAGAAGGGGAAATTGAAGCTTGATGGAAAAGAGATTTATTATACTTTTTTATTGATTTTTCTAAGATGATGGGATAGTTGATTGTAATTCCTTTAAAAAAAAAAAAAAAAGTGAAAAGTGAGTGAATGGCTAAGGACATGAATGAGAGTGGAAGGAGATGAAGGGGGAGAAAGTAACAGTTCGGGCAAGTAAAAAGATTAAATAAGTTTGGAAGGAACATCTCCACATTGGTGGCACAGAAGACACAATTTAATGAGAGATGGAAAAAAAAAAAAAAAGGAAAAAGAAAGGGCAAACTAGTGAAATTTTGGAAACCTATTTGGTCATTTTTTCAAAATTAATTAGGAAAGGTGCTACTCTCATGTTTATCTGGTAAATCATTTGTGCAAATGTCTCATTCTGTCAAAACACAGGACGCAAAGACAACTTAACTTTGCCTATGCCATTACTAAATGGGGTGCAGTAGTAGCAGATCTCTGATTTCAGAGTTAATTGTTGTCTTCTCCCAGTCAGCATGCTCATATCACAAAGTGTATATAGCCCAGCAGAGCAGACAAGGACCCACCTGAGAAAAATCTCTTAAACTGCTCCAACTCATGGCAAGTAGAGATGAAAGCCTGACTTCAAACCTGCACTCCTGATCCGTGCTAAAACACTAAGCTTGATGCACCTCTGAAGCACACTGCCAAAATATTCAAAACCTGCTGTAGACAGAACTGTAACACCCCGACAACAGCAGTAGCTTAAATCAACTTGCACTCAACAGATTTTAATTGAAAGCAAAACTGAAAACAACAATTTGCATTCAAAGAAATGCTGACATTTTCAGTCCATCCTAGGCCTTATGTTTTAACAATTCAGTCAAGTGAGTGATTGGTATTTGTAAGCTGGATACAAATGACATGAGAAAGTCGTGGTGCCAGAAAACAGCATTGATATGTTATGGTACCGATCTATTGTACGACACAAATTAAGACTGATGAACCCACAACAGCTCCTAGTGCATACTGTCCTCAATGAGTACTTTAAATGTTTTTCTAAAATACCTTCCCCAAGAAAAGAAAAATACTTTGGGTATATCTATCCTCTCTTAAAGGATAAGACAATGCATACTGGTTGCAAAAGAAGTAACTGAACTTTTAACATCGTTACAAAATAAGGTTTGCAATGAATGCAGAGATCAACACATCAAGACAGGTTTCTCCACAAATGTCTCCACAAATGCTACTCCACGAGTGTCTGTTTGGCAAAATCAGTGCTTATGAAGAAGCATTACTGAGTACTGTTTATCACAATAGGTGTTCCTGCAAAGATTTTGTAGTTCACCCAATTAGGAAGCATTGCATCAATCTTTTTTGGGGTACAGCAAACTTTCAGTATTTGATACCACCAGACATTCCACCTCAAAATATTTTTTCTTTACTTGTTTTGTTTTTACAACATTTACTTTGATCTTTTTCATAGCTTTCTCCAGCTCCACCACAAACTGTTATGGAGAGAGCACTGTATAGTATATAGCATAAAACATAAGCAAAAGGGCACTATTCTTCTCTCTTAGTGTAAGCACAGCCACTTTAAGGATTCCCCAGGTATTCAGGAGTGCTGTGGAAGCATTTTGATACAGCAAATGTACTTGTTGTATGATGATTACAAGGGCATGTGTTTGGAAAAAATGCTATCTTGTTAGACCATACGTTACCAGAGAGAAACCAATTCACATGCTTAGAGAAAAGCCATGACACATTTAAAATATCACACGTGCTATCATGATTGTACCAAACGATTTTACATTTCGAATATCGCCAATACAATTTATTTAGATAATCCTAAGGCAGGAAAACTGCACTATATAAATAGAAATATTACTCCTGGGGAGTCGTTGAGTTTATTACTAACACATATGGAGAGAGTTAGCATTCCAGGTGTTGCAAAAACTCTTTTTCTTCTTATATTACTTTACTGAACGCTAGCTAGGGGTGCACTTTGTTATTCGATAGTCATTTTCTTAGCAGAATACAAGGCATACTTTACAGTTTATTTGAGAAATTGCTCTTTAAAATTAAACACACACAAACATACACACACACACAAAAAAAAAGAAAACAACACCCTAACTCTGGATGGCAGATCTTACAGACACCAACAGGAAAAACACTAATTCATATAGAGCCAAGATTTGTATTACCAATGTTGCATAAATGCACTTGTTTATCCTTTGTAAATAAACACACTATGAAATCCAATCATTATTTAACTGCAGAAACGGGCTATTTGGCCTCCAGGCTATTCAGACCTATTTGAAATGTTTCTTTCTTTTCCAGACTCAATACGTTTCTCAAATACCTTACGTTCTGCTTTTTTCACATAAAAGGTGTGTTATCTAAAAAATGAGCCTATTAATTGTGCATTTTCTTATTCTTCCACTGTGAAATATTTATAGCTGTTTTTTTTCCTGCTATTGAGCATGTCTGTATAAGCATAAAAGCTCCATACATGTCTTGTTCACTTCCACTTTAAAATTGTCATTTTTACCCATGTAAGAATCCAAACTATTCAGTAAAAATAAAGAAAATTCAACCTTATCATTTTCTTGATAGAAATGGGATAAAAAAAAATATACAGCAATATGTATTACAGAATACAGAGCAAGGCCTTAAGATAAATAAATGCTGTGTACTTGTGCTGTAGTCATTCCACCTATAATCAGGGAGTAATAAAATCAGAAATGACATGGAGAGGATGAATGGGGACCAGTTACTAGCTATTCTAACACAGGAACCAGTCATCATTAAATGAATTTTGCATTAGACCACTTTAAGACCAAAAAAACAGGAGGTAGCTCACCACACAAGGTTCAGTTAAGCCATGAACTTCCTGCTACAAGATGCCGAGGATGCTAAATATTATGCATCTGAGGGCAGATTGGACAAATTATTGTAAGAGAAATCTGATAATGTTTCCATACCTGGCTTGGGAAGCAAAGAAATTGCAAAGAATTTGAGGCTGGACTTGAGAAATTGTCTCTTGTCACTGCTAGAGGCAGAATATTAGGCTGTGGTATGATCCAGAGCAGTCTTTTTCCCATTTCTTTTTCCCGTTTGTTTGTTTTATGAAACATTTTTGGAATTATTACTATTACTAAATTATAAAGAAATCAATACAATTACTAGTAAATTAATAAATGAGTTAATGTGCAGTTGAGCATTGAGAGAATTACATTATATCGTATACTCTCTTTGAATAAAATTGATCCAACTTAAAAATGGGCAAAAAAAAAGCAAATTATTTTTTGACTTTAGCTTGTAAATACAACTAGTAGCCAGAACTTGACCTTCTCACATTAAAAAAAAAAAAATAATAAATCTGTTTTTAAATATAATTCATTCTTCTAATGATTAACTTTATAGAAGGATTTTTAATCAAGCTGTTTCTTCTATATCAGCAGTGACCTTCACCGCACATACTGCCTTTATGAAGTGCTGCTATTTAAATCTCTCGTTCTTCATTGCTCACATGCAAAAACTCTAGCAGGATTTAGTTAATAAACCTCCATGTATTTTCTACATAGTCTGACTGAATACAGTTCAGTGTGGAAATGAAGAGTGACATCCACCAGGGAAGATGACAAACCTCATAAGAAACCAATTACCAATAAATCTAGCTTTCCTCTTTACTGTTACAAGCTTGACAGACTGCAAGCATTGAGTTGTTGCTTTGCGTCCTGCGCGTTACTTCTTATGCCATTTTTATATTTGGCAAGGTTTCCATCACAATCACAGTTGACTTCCAAAGTTACTGAAAATTACTGAAAACTTTTTAAATTTCTCCAGATCACTGCTGTCTGATTAGAAAGAAAGCTGCTTCTTGAAGGTTTCCATCCAAAACCAAACAAGTTGCTTACTCTCCCCATTTCTAAGCCTTTCCCCCAAACAGCAAATGGAAAAAGTTAATAAATTCAGACCTCTGGCACTAATACATATGGCTAAAATTGCGAGGATGGATTGTCTGCTGACAGCACATGAAATGGAAGCTAAATCACCCTCAAGTTTTAGCTGGCTAAACTTAATTAAGACAACTCTAACCCACTGCACGCACAGCCATATATTTGTAACACTATGCTTCTCCTTCGCAAACACTTGCGAGTTAATTTTGTCTTCTTTTATTCAGCACTGAAAAGCAAACAGAAGTAAGTTACACTTGGAAAAGGAAAACAGGACTGATCCAAAGATTTATAATTATCACAGCTCCATTTGTGATCCCCAACAATTTTGGACTTATTCAAAATGGCACAAAATACTGAAGTTAATAAGCATTAGAAAAACCTGTTGTGATCTTACAAAATGCGGCTCCATGGCTTCTTGTAGAAGATATAGCTGGATTTGACTCAACATAAGCTAGGTTGCTCTTCTTTTTCTCAATAGTGTGGTAAGGAGTTTTCCAACTGCATTTTAGTTGGACAATTCAGTATTTTGATATCCAGTTCCTGCAATTTGGAAACTCTCGATAGCAAAATGGAAACTACAACAGAAATAAAACAGGATAGGAGAACAAGCCCAGCTGTGAATTGCGGGAAATGACCAGGAAATACAAAAACCAAGACTGGAACTGGTATAACACTGGAAGGAATAGAAAATACCATATAAAAGCAGAATTTCTAAAACCTGAAGTTTAAAAGCTTCTAGAATTTGCATCCTGATATTATCTATTGCATCTCTGATGACTTTGGAGAAGGTAAAGCAAAATTTGACCCAAGATCTTCTAAGTACTTTAATGCTCACTCTTACAGTCCCCTGCACTTCAAACCAAAGCACCCTACTGCTCTCATTTTCCATCGACCTATAAAAATACCCATCACTAACTAGTAACTTCATTCCCTACAGTGAAACTTTTTCCCTTTATAACTCGAACACCAACTCTTCTACTCAATGGCATTCCTTTTCAGGTTTTCTGTCTTTGCTATTTTTATCCAGTTAGATAGCACTACCTTGAGAAACTGAGCTTTCGAAACATCAGCTTAACAGGTGCAAACATTTCCTTACACTCCCTAATCCTAAAGGTTTATTAACAGCAGTCTCACGGGAGATGCCTTTTGTTTCTGTGCTGGCTGGGAGAAGGTCTGATAAAAAATCCCAACAACAACAACAAAAAAACAGCTTAGTCTTGCCAAAGTCTGGCATGTAAATCATCAATCAGCATGAAGAAAGGAAGGGGCTCAGCAGGAGGCCCTCTTCAGAAAGTGCTTCAATTCCTGTAATCTTCCCAAGAGAAGTTGGTGAGCATCCAAAACTGCATCTTCCAACCTTCCCCCAAATACAGCAAGGCAGCACAGAGACAGGACCACCTTTAAGCTCCTTACTACCCACACTAAGACAGGATTTGGGCTAGACTGAGGATGCTTCAAACTTTTTTTTTTTTTTTTAAAGTGAAGGGCAAAATAAGGCATCTTCTTGAAATTCTTTGAAGTGGATTGACATTTTTCAGTGAAGACTGTTGTTAGCTTCACAGCAGGCCTAATTTTTAAATTTAATGTTCTAGCGCATATAAAAAGGAAAGCATCCTAGGGGGATAATAACTTTTAGCAATCAATTGATTGCATATAGCTGCTGCTTTTGCAGGTACCATCTCTTAAAGGAGGTTGTAAAACAGAGAGATCGTAGCCTGCACATGGACAGATTATCTGAGTTTGCAAGAAACCACTACCATCAGTACTATTTGCTGACATGTTTTAGATTTTTTCTTAATATGCGACAAGAAATAAAACAGCAGCAAATGGTCATCAGGGCAGAACACATCACCTCCATTATACTATCACTCTTCACTTCTTGTTTCCATAGTCATTCCTGAACAAAATTTGTTTGTAATTTCACTCATTTTAAAAGTAAGATTGATCTGGACTATTCTAACTGCACAGCTCTACTCAGTCCATTGAGATAATTTAATATCATACTAATAAGAGAGCACATCCCTGCACCAACACTTTTTGAGTATTCATGAAGTCCTTCACTTTTGCCTTCTTTTTCCTAAACACACAAATTTATGCTATACACACGCACAAAGAGTAGCACCCCAAGGACAAGACAGCATTAAAATCTAATAGTGGTGTGTAAGAAAAGCCTGCATCATTATTTTCATGTAAAATATAGTTTCTCAAGGAAAAAAAAAAAAAAGTTTTTCTGAGACCCATCTTCAGGTTTGCTTTTACATTAAATGAACATGGCTTAGAAGAGTGACGAGAAATTAAACGGTTAAAGACAATTGTTATGTTAGCATGTAGTTTTAAAATCTTTTATATGCAGTGTATGAAATTTGGTGGTTAATATAAAAATAAGCTTTTTTTTATATTAAAAAAAAAAAGTTTTACATTTATGATATTTTTCCATTGGCTCGAGTTCCCATGTATATAAATAAAATGATGTGTTCATTACAATCCCCATGATTTTTTCATACATTTTAAATTTAATAGTTTCAGAAATCACTGGTCAAAAATGAGCAATACAGAAATACAGAAGTCATTAGGGATGGATCTAATATGAAACCTGCTCCTCTGTCTTGCATCACAAAAGCAGGGAAACATGAACACCTGCTATACCCCACAGATATTGGCAGAAATGATGCTGTAAGCAATACAGCCACTCTCATTTATGAAAAGTGGCTTTCAGGATAAATGCGTATTTGTAAACTAGTTCTTACGAAGCATATTAGCCTGAAAACCAAGACCTATTTTTAAATTTGTATTTATACACAGTGAATTGTGCCATATAGGCAACACACAACCTTGGGAGTGGTAAGTTCATGTGATTTAGAAGCACAGAGCAAATACTAAAAGATTTGCTAGCTTATAAGAAGATTCCTAGAGGTTTAGTGTCAAACCAATTTCTGCCTCTCTACCTCCTGGTGTTTCCAATGCTTCTATCACAACTGGAATAAATATATACATTCTTTCTTACTTTTGCACCTGCTACTCTTATCCAGGTTTACAAATTAAAAATAAGGGGTGCCATATGAACCAAACCCAATAAGTAGTCTTAAAGATGCCCTGGTAATATCTTTGACATGACACCAACAGCTAGATCAAAACGATACACATATAGGAAGACCTCAACTCAGCCCTTAATCACGATCAATCAAAGATAAGTCTATGTTATTAAAAATATATTGCTCCTGTTTATTCAATTACTTCATCACAAATACACAACATAAGCAGATGAACTCGCATTTAAGAGCTCGAGGTTCTGGACAGTTTGAGCTTACTAAGGACAAAATAATCAGTTGCAGATGCTTTCACTTAACATTCAAAAATATCCCATGGGACAGCAAGATTTAATTTTATGGTCATCTGCCATTTTAATGATGTGCTTGTTATAATGCAGAACATCTCTGTCTTACTTGCCTGGTTATAGAAAACATACTAAACTAAATTGGGAATGCATTTAGCTGAACTATTGATACCTTTTTCAAGAACAAATAATACATGTCCATGCAATATGAATTATTAGTGTATCTACCTTTTTTTTTTTTAAATCTACTTTTTTTTATTGTATCTACTTTTTGTATCTACTTTTTTTTTCCAGAAACAAAGGCCAGCACCTAGCTATTTAAGCATCACTTAAACCTGTCAGTTACTCCTACTTTCTTTTTTTCTTCTTTCAATCTTCAGTTTTGTGTAAGCTAGAAAATCTAAAACACAAACATTTTTTTAACTTTCTGTAGCATTCTCTTCTATTTGGGATCTGATATAATTCAGAAACATTCAGAGAGAGTATGTGTGTTTTGTGTAGAACAACATAAACTATTTCACAGAGGAAGGTAGTGAGCACACCTACAAAAAAGCTGAGCTTTTTACCTACTATTCCCTATAAGAAAATCTGTGGATCTTAAGTAGCTCTAATTGAAGCCATAAAAGAAGAATTATAATTCATTTGCACAGTATGTTACAGATTAAAACCTTTACAGTGCTTACATAAAAACCCTGATGTCTGCTCAAGATGGTAATGTAACCAAAGCAAGCAAGTAGAAAAGGTCTCTCCAAAGGGTCAAGCATATGTTCATGGACTGCTTTCTGTTCCCTTGCAAAAACAAATATAGTGCTTAGAAGGAAATAAAAATATGTAGAATATAATCAAGACAACATGAAGTTTGTAATGTGTAGCGGATCAAGACTATAGATTAAAAGAGTATGACTCTTTATTCCCAATATTCCCATTATTCCCAAAGAATATACATTTCTTTCAAGACCTAAGCAATACTTGCCATATTATAATACTTCATTTGAAACTAAATAGTAGTAGCTCCCCATATTTTTGTTCCAGAATAAACCAAGGTAGGAAAGAGAATCTCTGTGTATAAAATGGACATTTCCTTCAAGTTTTACAAGTCCAGTTGGACCTTACTGCTGTGGCTGGAAACCTAGTCAAAAAAAAAAAACCAACACAATGACCAAGCCACTTGACCACCATATATGCTAAGATTAATATATGTGCTACCTACATTAGAAATTTATGCCATTTAAAACTCATGATATAATTTTAAGTTTCTTAAACACTGTTCTTTTATTTTCCCACAAAGAAGCAACTCCTATGAAGATTACTTTTTATTATTATTATTAAGATCTTCTGAGGATAAGAAACAAAGGAACAACATTGGCAACGATCTTCTTGCAATACCTCCTCTTCCCACTGAGATAAAGGTGTTTCAGATACTCACACTTGACAGATGTGTCTGTACGACCTTTCAGAGCCTCTTATGACAAACCATGGCACGCTGCCTTCCAAGTCCAGTCTGACAACATGGAGCCTCATTTGCTCCTGTATAAATTACAAGTGAGAATCCCATATGCTACTACTCATCACAAGGAACTGCCACAAATCAGCATCTGCCTGGCACACGTTGCAGCAGCAGGAATAACAAGATGTGAATCAGACAAAATACAATGACAGAGGCTTTCCCGTAATGCCCCAAAGCAGGGTTATCCCCACTAGCAGCCTAGGGCTCACACGCTTCCCACCTTGCCTCCACAGACCTTGCACATTGCAGTTCATGCTTTTCTACTGGAAGGAAAAGTTAATTTATCTGTTGCTGGGTAGTAAGACTTTAATAACAGACTGTCTTTGTAAAAAACATTTCTATTCCATCTCCACTAAAGAATTCAGCTCAGCTTTGTATCGGCAGCTTCAAACAAACAAACTCCCCTCCCTCAAAAAAAGTGAAAGCAAATATTATTTACTCTACTACAACATGTTGTTGCTCCTGAGTTCTCTTTTCACTAAAACTGATGGTAGGCACAACAGAGAACATTTCAACATTGCCATCTGTCTCCTTGGCACTTCATACCAAGTGAGTCGCTGTCACTTTGATGGTAAATTAGAATTTCCCACCAGATATATTAAGCCAGAGGCTGCTATCAGGTTGCCCTATCTCCCTCACGTCTTCTTCCCTTAAATCTTTTTTTTTGATATTAGACCATCTGAGAGTTTTAAAAACACTTCTACATGATGAATTAAATTGCAGAAAACATCAATGAAATGAATAATACAGGGTCTGAAAAAATCTTAAGAAAAAACTTTCAAAGCATTACATTACTTCTACTGCATCGAGGGCATTCTCGCTAGCAGCGGTCCCAAGAAGGTTGGGATTACACTACCTGGAAGAGAAAGAGACACGTGGTAGCTGGACCTGCTGACCTGCAGGGAAGTGGGAAACAGAAAAAGGAGGATCAGCCCACAGCTACTGCTTGACCAGCAACACTGTGTCTCAGCATGCATTCCTGAATCTAGCTCCCTTCCAAACTGCTAGGCCACCAGGAAAATAAATCACCACTGCTGCATTAAGAGACCTTCTTTCACAACGCTGATTACACTCTTGCCTGAAACAATCCAATTGTTTGTTTGAGCTTCAAGTTTTGTACTTTACGATGTATGACTCCACCTGACAACTGCAGTTGGGCTAGGGCTGCACACCTTCCCCTGCAGAACTGCCGGGATGGTTCCAACAGGTACCTTAAGGAAACGGAGAACGCCGATGATGCATTTCTGTGGCTGTTGCTGTGATGTGAGCAAAACCAAAGTCATCCTGAAGGCCCATCCATTTTAACACAAGAAATGCATTTCCCAACCTACTTCAAACCAGGCTTTTCCAGTCATATATGGTCCTTAAAATGATAAGCCCATTTCAATTTCCAAATAAGATACAGTGTGAGACTCCAAGTTACTTTAATGGGATGTAGGTTACATTTCAGACAAGGGATCAGGTTGTGAATTAAAAATAAATAAATAAATAAATCCATTCAGAACAAGTACCAAGAAAGATAAAAAGAGAAAACAGTACCTTGAAAGGACAGGAATACACTCCAGTGAGGGCACTTAAAATAGCAGTGCCAGACCTTGCAGAGGAAAATTATTTATTCTATTTTAATTATTTATTTTGAATTTTGTTCATATTCAAGTGAACTACAGAACAACATGGAATATGCAATATTAAGCTACCTGAAGGGAAAACAGAATGGAACACCAATTTCTAGCCTGATGCTGGGATAAATGCAAGGTAGGGATCAAACCAAGAAACTACGAAAGATTTCTGTTCCTAACTGAACATATAAATGACAATTTCAGTCATCGCAGTCTTTGACTGAAATGCTCTTTTCAGTCTTTCAACTTATTTTCACAACTAAATTAAATTTCTTACAAGGAAAGATAAACATAGAAAAGTGTAATACACATAAGAAAATTTGTTTCTAAACATGAAAAAATGGAAGTGATATACCTTAGCATCATTTTATCTAACCAATTCAGAATGGAGAATTTAGGGTACTTACAGATTGTCTTAATGACCTGAAAGTAATAATAATAAAAAAGCAAATAAATAAATTTCTCATCTGATTCCCACTTCATACAGAGGATGCCCAGACCAAACACTCCCTAGCTTTAGCTGGCTGGTCCTAGGCAGGTAAGAAATTCTACTGACACGAACTAAAAAACAAAACAAAACAAAAACAACAACAAAAAAAAAACAACTCACGTATTTGCTATATGTGGGCTGTCAGGAACACAGTTGTCTCCAAAAGACACCTCTCCCCTGACAGATACTCACTGCAATAATCAGTGCAAGAATAAAGCAAAGTTTACCATATAAACCTGTTAGTAAGTGTTATAATCTTTATTTTAGCGTAAACAGCATACGTAATCGTTGATTTGCCCAGGGCTATTATTTATGCAGGCTTCTTTGTGCTCATAAATTGTTATTAACTCCTTCAGAAGAGGCTGTAAGTGGCAATTGTGGACTTATTTAGACACCCAAGACCACCTTTGCTCATCGACTCAGCCTAGCCTGATAACATTCTTGCCACTTTGGGACTTCATAACCTATTCTTCAACATATTTACACAGCAGAGGATTTTTCCCCCCATGTTTTGCTACCAAGCATGAAGGTAAGAAACTTAAAGGGCTTGCCTGATGTTTTCACTCAAACTTTTGCAATATAGCCCTGCCAGCACCAAAGGGGAGAAGGGGAAAGGAAAAAGGGGAAGGGGAGAAAGGCAGGGAAGGGGACTCTCCGTTGTGACCTGCAGTTGTGCACTAATGTTTGTCCTTATGGCATAAGGCTCTCTTTGAATCCACTTGCCTGGATTCCCTCTTCCAAACAACAGAACATTTCTTTATGCTTTTTCCCCAGGGAAAAAAAAAAAGTCTTCCCAGATTAAAATAAAAACTAACTTATGAAGCTCAGATTTGGGCTTTATATTTCAAGTTTCAATCACCAAACTTGACCAACATGCTTTTTGCAGATGAAGTGTTTGACACTATGGAGGGGGTAAGAAATAAATTATTATAAAGCATTATCTCTATGCAGGAAATACCAGGAGGTCTGAATCATCAGCTCACCTAACAACTCAGAGAAACAGCACTCAAAGACAAATGCAAATGAAGTTCAACTTTCTCACAGACATAGTCCATCCTTCATCAGACCTAAACTGGACGCTTTTCTAACACTGCTCAGCTGCTGTGGTCTTAGTTTGTCCTTTTAACCCCCAACACTTGTGCCAGGAGACATGGCCACAGAAACATATTAAGCTGCCATTATGTCATGGGCTAAGATTACACAGGAAAGTACTGGCAAATACCAGCATTTTCTTTTACAAGATTTTTACTGTTCTGATTTCCATCCTGAAAACAGGAAATGTTCCTCATAAGAACCTTAAGTTCTTCCAATAAGTTGGGTCAAATTTGCATCAGAATCTGAACTGAAGCAATTTAATCATTAGGAACCATGGGTTTGCCTTCCAATACGCTAGGTTTCAGTTAGGCTCTAACACTCAAAGAATGCAAGAAATCAATGAGCCTCTAATAGAGCCAGGAAAAAAATCTAAGAGGGAGAGAAAAAAATAAAGAAGTGAAACTTCTCCACAATCCTTTCAAGTAACTACAAGATAAAGAAACAATGGTTATTATAATTCTTCAATAAAAATGCTTTTTTTCTCTCTTTCAATAATAAAAAATATTTTTTATTTATAATTGAAGTTAAATAATAGTGGTGTTTGAATCAGCATCATTTGAATAGTTTGTAATCATATTCATTCAACTTGAAGTCATTATTTCTGTCTAGCATTTCGAAATGTGCTCATGCTTTCCAGTATTCACTGTATCTTTATCCTACACTACTGGCAAACGTATTGCATTGTTGCTAAATGTTATTACAGCATTTATGCATACAAATGCAGGAACACAAGATGTTTTTGTGCACGGAAAGGTAGATGAAAAAAAAGCTATGAAAACCTTTCAGCTTAAAAAAAAAAAAAACAAAAATAAAAATCAGTGATTTGCAACATCTCAGAGCACTAGGCATCCCAGATGTTCAATGCAGCAACCCAACTGCTGGTTCACTGGTTCAGTCACTTTAATAAGTACCTGAAACCTCAACAGAACTTGGTGTTGTAGAACCAAAATAATGTATTTCCCATTTTTCAATGTTTACAAATGAATCAAAAAAACACGCAACACAACCTGTTTATCATATGCAGACGTTATGCAAATTATCATTGAGTGATTAAATCTACCTCAAGGTTATATTTTGGTGAGTGTAAGTCTATTTCCTTACCTGTACACTCCCATCTTACAAACTTACAACAAACTTACAAAGTTCAATGCTATGACTATTCGTGCCCATGAATATGAATGAATGCATACCATTTTTCCTATTTGGCTACAGGTGTCCTGAATCCCATAACAATTGTCTCACCCAAGAACTCTGAGAGGATATAAATTCAGTAATACAGAGAGTCCATGAGATAAAGAACTAATAGTATTTTACTGTGAAATTACTTTTTTTCCAGACAGTATTTCTTTTCATGATGCCTTCACTTGCTAGCTATTCACAACCATTACCACGCTACAATTCCTCACCTGAAACAGAAAACATCTTAAAACCACAAAGGTCTCATTCTCATTCCTTACAAATCAATAAAACAAACAAACAAACAAACAGAACTTTCCATCTTTGTGCTGACAGCCACATTCATAACGCTAAGCAGGAGAAAGAGGACAGAGAGGATTCAGAGGTCTGCATCTAGCTAAGTAAGACCTCTTCCATAGGCCAGTTGAGACAGTATATGGAGAAGCATTTACCATAGTAAATGAGAACTGGTGGCTCTGAAAGCACCCGTGTTCAGAGCGTTTATAATGATCTTGCAATTGTTTTTAGCCTATTTGTGTTACCAAGGAACTCTCTCTTTCATCTGGTGCTTCTCATCCTTCACAAGCAGAAGTGGTAGTACATCAGCTCTAAATTGACACCCCTCTTGCTCACCTTTGCTGTCCTCTGACAATATTAATATTCCTCAGTTGGGATTAAATTTAATTGCCCTATGTTACGATGAAAGGAAATTTGTGATAATTAATATACAAAATAGTGACTATTTTGGGTTGAAAATCATCTACCAAATTTGATTCATTTTGACCTAAATGAAGGGTTGAGAATACTTCAGGCATAGCAAACCATGATACCCAGTACTGCATCTCCCCCTTGTTCGCAGGATGAGGGCTAAGACTGAATGAGCACAAACTTTCCACAAGGAAGCCAACTTTTCAAGTCCAAACACACATGGGGAAAAAAAATCTTAACAAAAAAAAAAAAAAAAAAGCCACTTGACTTTTTCTGACTAACAATAATGTTAACTCATTTAATAAGGCTCTGACATTTGCTTTCAGAACCATCTGGGACCAGAAAATAAAGTTTAGTATCTAGCCTGCAGTCAGACCTATTATTACAAAAACCAGAGACCATTTCTATATGTCATAGGCAGAGTTTTTATGTCCAACGTCTCTCAATAATCTGCTTTCTATGGCATGCTGTTCGATAAATGTGGCGTTCTGGCAAAATCTTTTCTAAACTGCAGTAGATCATTGTAGATGTGTCTTCCGATAAAATGCAATTATATCTCACAGAAAACAGGACCAGGCAGATGCCTCAGAGCTACATATTAGCATCAAGAAACGAGACAAAGGTGGAAAAGGGGATCTGTTACTTGATCTGATTGGGAATGGAAATGCAATGAGTTAAATTACTTTTTTTGGATTGAAAGCGACTTGTTTAAAACGATCCTTTTGACTTGCAAGTGACATAAAGAAGAGTTTTTAATTTCCACAAAGACACATGTTGCACTTTTTGCCAGGATTGTTTCTAACCATAACCACTGGAATTCAGATAAAAAGTTATAGTTTTGCTTATTTAAGCAGAAATTAAGTAGTTTCAATAAATACATATAAATTTGTTTCCTTTAATATGTGAGAAAATAAGTGCAGGGTTCAGAAGCATTAACTTGGCAAAATATGTGATGACCCATTTTAAAAATTATGTTTATACCTTATTTTATCTACTTGGCGCATTGTTTCCCAAACATTTTTCAGTTAAATATGTCAAAGCATAATCTCATTGGTTAGATAAATCACTAATCAGATTACTATCAACTCTCATTATAATCCATGTTGATGCAGTCAGAATTTTCTGTTCCATCAAAAAAAATAAATTAATTAATTGAAATCTAGACAAACATGGCTTAACAAAATAATCACAATCAGTATGAAATTTCTGGACAGCATGACGACTTCCAGACTAATTGGCACACAAACAATGCAATTTACTTATCGCAGGCAAACACCCCATGCCTAAATTCTCCCTGCTCGCCTGTCAGTTGTACAGAGTACAGCAATATGGTGGTAGGAAGAAAAATCCTAAGAAAACCACATTCTCAAGCACACTCTGCCCACATAATATTTTGGCGTGCCATCTTAGGTCATGAGCTAACCATGGTTCTGCTACCTGGAATCGTATAATGCAAAATAAAACCCCATGCATTCAATTTAGAATAAATCCTGCTAATTTGCTTTACATTTTTAGCAGAACAAACATGGTGACTCTACCGCTCTCCTTCCTCCTTGTCTCTCTCTAAGTGTGTTTTTGTTACACAATTATAGGAATGGAAGTTGATTGTTAGATCTTTGCTCTCTGGACATATTAGAATATCAGCTGCTGGTGAAGTAAATGCCCATGGAGTGGTTGGATTGTATGAATTATTAACTGTACAGTTATGATTGGAAATGCGTGAAAAAGTCACTTCTTCAATCCCTCATCACTGACAGAGAGCAAAGTTGGAATTCTAACCTGGCTGTCACAGGTTAAAAATGCAGAGACTTTAGAAGACCCTGTCTAAAGAGTGACACACTGCCAAGGTAAGCCTTGTTTCAATTTCCAGCAGTAATTTTTACACCGCAGAGAGCAGCGCAAGCAGTTCTGACCTGCAGCCATCCAAGGCTGCTCTGAAAGGCAAAGCAGTGGAGCTGGGTCACCGTGACTCAGTGCCCAAGCTAATAACCCCTGCTGAGAGCATCTGAAACTCAAAGGCAGCCCCACACTGATGCACATGGACTGCTTGTGGGACCTGACCCAGAATTTCAACATTTAAACGCTTCAACATTTAAAAGTCTGTGTGGGTACGAATACTCTCGGTAACATTCATCAGTTTGGGGCATGTCCTCGTGAACTGTAGCTATTCCTCACGTTAAAATCTGTACTTACAGCATGTAATATGTTTGGATTATGCTAAGATTGAATATACTTTGACAATTTCTGGTACTAACCTTTAAATAGCTATAGAAGTACATGAAGTTATATGACAAATGAGTATAACGTGCTTATCAGATTCAACACACAACTACTGACACATCGGGACACATTTTTGCCCTCAGTTAAATTCATCATCTCTCTCATGCTGAAGCAGAACATCCCTCACACATCAGAACCGTCCACGGTGCTTAAAGGGCTGGTGAGCAATTTTGCATGTGGACGTTTTTCTTTTCTTCCCCACGGAGTCCTTTAAACGTTGGCAGGCTCTTTCAAACCAACCCAGAGACTTCTAAAAACTGTGGGAAGCCAAGATGAGTGGACGCTGCCTGCACAGCTCAAGTGCATATTTGGAGATGTGACTTTTTCCTGAAGGAAATTCCAGGTTCACTATAATGTGAATAATAATTATGTGCCATGCCCAGAAACTATTAATGCATATATGTATGATTATCTTCACTGAGTTTTGGTGTTCAGACAATTCTTTCATAGAATATCTACTACCTAGTTAATGAATAACACATTATTCTGTAAAAAGTATCTTCTGTATAACACCTAAATGTGTTAGAAAGGTTAATGCAGAATTTTATAACACTCAGGCTGATGACAGAATGTAAAAATGTGATTCTGAAAACCAGAAATGTCAACACATCTCTAAAGACATAAAATGACACAAAATTAAATGTTACCAACTGCTGAGGCTGAAGAAAGGCTTCTCAAAGTTAAGGGATGAAATAAAAATGGAAGAAATCATGTTCTAAAAGCATAATAATCTACTTAGTGAAACTTCATAGAATGTTTTTTTACAGACATAAGCTTCTAGAAATACTGTTCATTTCCTTTTTACTGAGATAATTTCAAAGAGTCCAAAAATAGAGGGGTCCACAAACGATGATCATTAATCACTCATCAACTTTTTGTAGCTAGGAATGTCTGAGCCTCCCCATCTCCTAGCAAATTATAAATCATTCTGTGGAACTTCATTTTTTTGGAAGGACGTTTTGTAGAATGAATCATTACTGTATATTTAGTTTAATTGCAAAAATAGGGATGCACGTGTGTAGATGCACAGACATACATAGGCATATTCATGCCCATAGGGTGTCCCATTGCATAAACACACACAGATTTATGGAAAGGGTACATCTCTGTATACGTGGATAGTTAGACAGGCAAACCTATGCTACCAGATATTCAAAATAAATTACATCCATTAAGTTTTCCTGATGCTCTTCTCAAAATCTCAAGGGAAAGATAGGGTTACTCTGGAAGGTGGAAAAGAGGCAGGGAGAGAGTTACAGTCTTCATTATGCATCGGGATACAAGAATGATAAATGACATTAAAAGAACCACTAACACTTCAAATAAAATGCATAAAAAGTAAATAAAATTGGCCCTAGCAAAAGTGTCAGTTCAATATAAAATGAGGAGAGTCCTTAACATCCTGGTTTCTCCCAGCTCAAATCACAAATGATGTCTATCAGGTAGCTTTAGGAAGGTTTTGCAAAACTGGGAAGTTCCAAGGGAAATGGTGACTACATTTTATCAACATCAATAACAGTCAGCTACACAGTCATCTTTATCACCCTACTGATTTCTTAATTACCAGCATCAAATCTTGAGTTCCTTAGTCTAAAAGCATCAAGTGAAAACCTAACATGTCCAAAGGCTAACATCTGTAGACAACAGCATTGCTCAAAGTGTAAGACTGCAGCGAAGTGTAAAAAGGTAGCCTACATTCCCAAATATTCAGACAAAGACCCACTGGGAGCAGAAACACAGTAATTAGCTGTCAGTGAAAGCCATAGTACACCTTTATTATCGCCTCACTACTGGATCTTTAAGATGCTAAACTAGCCGTGGGAAAATGCCAGAGTGGAGCTCGGACTTGATTTACAAAGGGAATTGTAATGCTGTAGAGTCTTGAAGCCCTGGGCCAATTTCTGATGTCAACTTTGAACTACGCTTGCCCCAGAATAGGTAGGCAGTGGTTACTTTTATTCCTAATACTGACCTTTTTTCTTCAAATAATTATTGGATGCATCTAGGTTGTAAGTGGCACTTACCAAACCAGCTACTAGGTGTTTATTTTGTTTGTTTCACAGACCATATCTGTGGACAGATACGGCAGAAACACAAAAAGACGAGTCTCTATTCTTTCAAGGCAGTTCCTATAGAAAGTATAAAATATGCTCCTTTGCACTATAATTATCACATTTTAATGACTGTGTTCCTAGCAGACATTCAGGAAACGTGGAAGCCAATTTGGCCCTCTTCCTTTATGACTTTAAGTTAATCAAAACAAAATCGCAGCCAAATGGAACAGACCAGTTAATAAAGCTCATCTACCTTGCCCTGAAAGAGCTCTACTTGAAATTCAGACTTACTTGTTCATATCAAATCTCTGATAATGAGCATGGATATGTTTATCATTCTGTGACAGAAATGGAGGCAGAAAGGAGGGAAAAAAAGAGACAAATGATGAAGGTAACATCTCTGCCTGATGTTACTAGTCATTATAATGGAAAATGATGGCGAAACATCTGAAAGACAAATCTGTCCTAAGATATTTAATCCAATTTTTCATTATGTTGGACATTAGAGAAAATTTCATTTCTGCAAGACAAATACAGTATGTGAAAGTATTTTTAGAGACAGACAGAATCAATTTGAAGGAATATGGATATGTACAAACACAGATGTCTGTACCGGTTCCAGGATAGAAAGGGTATTTTAATCTAGCCTATTTCCGATCAACAGCCACCACGCTGAACAGGTCCAGAGAGTAACATTTTTTTCTACTTTTTCTAGAAAAAAACCAGCAATGAGAAGGCCCTCTAAAGCACTGATTAACATTTGTAACAATTAAAAATAAAAATATCCTTTTAATTCTTCATGTTCCTTTCCTCAGTAGTGGGCCAGAGGTATGGGTCAGTGGGACACTGCCAGAATTCCACGGTAATCAGGATTTCAGTGAACAACATACAAATATAAGGTTTTAACTTCAATTTTGCATGACAGTAGTTTTTTCTTCCTGTTCAAATGTTGGAACTCACAAAACCCAAGAGCAGATAGTAAATGAGTACCAAATAAAACCAGTTGCCATTTAATACTGCTGATCTAGTCCTTCTCCATAAAATGAAGCTGGGATGCACTATACATACGCAGCTACTATTATTCTTTCCACAAAGAATATCGTGAAAATCTACTTCAAACTTCTCCCATTAATCAGAGACATTGTACACATGTTCAAATGCAAACACATATTGCAAAGACTAATGCTTTCCTTTTTAAAAGTTCATTCAGACAATCAGAGGTTTGACAAATATTTGCCTTCTTAGTCAATAAATCTAGGGGAAAAGAGCTAGACATTTATTGCTAACCTTTACAAAAGTTTCAAGAGAAACAGTTCCAAGTACAACTGAAGCAGGACATATTAGTTATTTATCAGAAAAATAAAAATTAAAAGTGGGTATCTTGAAATTTCTGGAAACTTGAAGCACATAGGACAGAGCCCTCTAGTCACAGCTACACTTCCCAGAAGGCTCAGTGAAAAAAATGGATTTCATTTACTAAAAACATATGCTGGGAATGCACATATGATTCTGTTACTGCTCAGGTTAGCCAATCTACTATTATTATGCTGGCATCATATATAGGGCTCTGCAAGTTATGGGGATGTATTTCTCTTAAGAAAAACCCTGAAATGTTCACCGTGCCACATTCACAAGTATGCACATTGGTTTATAAAACAGAGTTAAGATGCAAGTTATAGATTATATTGCAGCCACTGCTGTTTTCCATAGAGTCCTACTTCATACAGTCCTACTGTCCTTCTTAGTGTCCTCCTTTATTCAGTTTTGGTCCACACAGATTTTTCCTTAGGCCATCCAAAGCTCCTTTGGAAAACATTGTAGCTTCAGTGTCCTAGTTCAGTAGTATAGAATATGTACACTACCAGAACCTGCATGACTTTGAAAAGATTACAGCACTATGACCTTTAAATGTCAAAATGACATTTTGACATTAGGTGATGTGGAGATGCCTAAAAATTCATTCTTAATGCATCTTCCAATAACCTCAAAGCAGTCAACATAATCCAAATAACTATTCCATCTTTTCCAGTATTTACATGTTCCTTTGTAGTCTTCAGGGCCTACACCATCCCCTAGTTTTGGGGACACACTCCTGTTAAGATCTGGTTAACACTGCAAATATTAGGCTTTCTATCCCAATGTACTGGCCATGAGCAACTTCCGTCAGAGGCAAAATCCCGTTTATTACATTAACTCCAGGCTGAGAAATTCCAGTGTAGCCATAACAGATCTTAAAAACAGAGCCATGGTTGTTCTGCATCTTTCAACACATCTGCACCAGCTGGTGAAGGCACAGGCTGAACATATTAAAACCCAAACTGACAAATAGTTTCCAAGAGCCTTGTAAGCTTTCTAGTTCTTGCTGATTCAAGAGATCTTCCACATCAACTTACTGAAGCAGCAGATAAGCAATTGCAACAGAATTGTTATTATTCTACTAAACAGAAAATAAAAAGATATTATTTCCTACCTGCCAAAGATCTCTTGTAATATAACCAACTCTGCCCTCTGAATTCATCTTCCATTGTTTTTTCCTAGCTCTGTGCTATGCCAGCTGATTTGCTTGGAGCAATGAGCTGTTGAATTAGATAACATGTTTTTAATAAGTCAGTCTAGTAGAGCAGTTTTGAATGGCTTCACAATGCACAGATGTCTAAATTGCCTTTAGAGAAATATTAACACTAAGTGGTAAAAACAGGGACTTATGATTCTGTTGAATCCCATAAGTCCATAAGTGACGAATACACGCTTTCTCAGAGTAATCATCATCTTTTAATTAGTGTTTTAATTAGTCCTAAATAAAATTTCATATTTGTATAGCATCAGGAATTATTTTATACAAATTACAGGTTAATATGAATAAAGTATCCACCTGAACTCAGAGCAAACTTGAATGCACAACAATAGGTAATCCCTGGCCAGTGGGGAATAAGGAGAATTTGTGCCACAGAAGAGCTGCATTTCCTAAACTTTCTACTCAGGCTTCTACTGATCCTAAGGAAAGAATCTAAGAAATCCTATCCCTGGGACACCAGGTAGGTTCTGGAGTCCCATGTGCTCCAGAACATCTCTCTAGGAGTCCTATTAGTAAAGCAAGACTTAAGGAGAGAGAGGGTCTTGGATAAACTAAGGATTTTATTGTTGCCAAGCCAGCAGGTGCCTGCTATGCTGATATTCTGGGACACTGCAGAGATGACTGAACCAGGACTCTTAAGTCAGAAAAGAAAGTAAGTCAGGGAGCTCTGCAGGGCTGGCATAGCCTCACCACGCTCCCAAAGCAAAGGGTCTTGTCCACTCCACCTGGGAGCCCTCATGCAGACTTACTGCAATAGGGATATAACGGCACAGAAATGTAGCAAACAGAGCCTAAGGGTAAAAAGACTCATGAGAGTACCAGGAGATGCTGCTACTGGCATGTATGCCATTGAAACATGGCAGCGTGTCAAAATTATTTTTTAAATAGCCAAGAAATGCATTTTTTACATTTTCCTTGTACCTTTTTATAACTTTTTAATTAATTTATCACGCAGGGTAGTAGTTAAATTATTTTTATGATTAAGATTTTAATTTCCATTTGTATTAAAAAGAACTTCAGAGAAAGCAAGGTCATTTTTAAAGTTTTAAGTGCTTTGTAATATAGAATATACTGTAAATAACATCATTACATATATATATATATAAAGAAAATCCCATAAAGAAAAAAGCTTTGTTTTCAGAAATCAATGAACAATATATCCACCAAAGTGAAATTACTTTCACAGCACAGTACTTCAAAAAAAAATTTGAAACTTAACTAACAAAACAGACACCAAAATACGGCAAACTAAATCTTTAGATTAATCAATTTTATCTACATAATATTTTACAATTCAATACATCAACTTTAGCAAAAAACATTTCCAACAACTGGCATTTGCCAACCTATAAAAGCAATGCCATTTGAATAATTTAATTTTTTTAATGCTATGGGTTTATGCTAAATATCTTCTAATCTGCACTTAGATCACTTTTGGCACATCTTTCAACTGCAACAAGAATCACCTCCACAAAGCCAATTCTCTGCATCTTTGCTTATTCTCTTAGCTTCTTCAAACTGGGCAATTCCTAAAGCATTTTTGCCCATTAGCTGCATGGGGAATTGGAACCTAAATCTATTTATGTCAGCCAACTCCAAAGGAGAACTCTGAGATCTCTGCTTACTCCACAGATATTCAGTACAAAATGCTTTAGGGCCACATTTAAGGTCTAGCTTGGATAACTGCATTCTTACTTCCTAAAATTTGACTCAACCTTTCTTCTCCACCACTTCACTTTACTGCTCCTGCTTTCTGTTGAGTACAGTGAGGACAGACCACTGGATGCCTTTTAACCTATGGTCTTACTCAAGTCAATGAGAAAATTCTTATGACAAGAGGAAAGGTGTTTATGTAAGCAGTACCTACGTGTCTATGTTCTCAACTTAATAATTTCCTGTAATATGTAAAAATATTCATTTGAATATTTCAAAGCAAAATACTGATTGTGACTGGAAAGCAGCTCTGCAGAGAAAGACCTGGAGCTCCCAGTGGTCCCCAAGCTGACTGCAAAGCTGTTGGCAAGGCCTTGAAGCAACAGTGGCGAGCAGCAACCTGGCCTGCAATAGGTACAGCAACCCCAGCAGACTGAGGGAGGATCTCGGGAGGTCCTGGCCAACTTCAGTACTTCGCTGACTTCCAGTACTGGTCAGCTACTCCAAAAGAACCACTTTTTAAGCTCGGTTTCATAGATGTAAACTGCACAAAAGGAGTTGGTCTATTTTTAGCAGCTAAGTAATTGAAATCAAAATTGTGCCCATTACTTTCCGTACTGAAAAAACTCACTTCTGATTTACAGTCTACAATGTTTGGGTGTAATGGATCACTGAATATAAAACCAGAGAAGACAAAAATATTCATACAAGAAGAGGTGAGAGAAAAGCGAGAGCACTGCATTTTAGGTTAGGAGGCAAAGCCTCGTCTTCCTAGATTTGATGCAAGCATTAAAACTGAATGAGGTTTTTGGACTTGCAGTTGTAAGTTTTTGTAAGTTTTGTAAATTTATTTCACAATATATAAAAGTACCCTAAGGTAAACAACCCATTTGGAGTAAAACCCAACAATTCCAACAATTTTGAAGGATTACAAAAGTACTATGACCTACTGCATTCCTGAATTATGCTTCCTTCTACTGTGTCTAAGGATTTCAGTATTAAGGTTGTTGATCAAGTTTAGACTGTAATACAACTCCACTAAGAGCTTAAAATAACATTAAATTGACTTTAAAGCATTTAATGTACATTAAAATTACCAAATGTAATAACCAAGGTAGAAATCCCAATTTGCTTTATATTTAAGTAGGTTTTATGTCAAATAATCAAGTTAACAAGCTCAGTCAAGAATTTTATTTATTTCTTTCTCTCAGACTGCTAAGTCTTAAGATCAGCTCCTAAGGGAGCTAGGAGTTGAAGAAACGGGAGATGAAATAGTAAGTCCATGGCTGACAGAATAACCATAGTAAGAGAGAGGCGTGCACCTTACATTTCCTGTACCCACTGAAAACTCCAATAAATGTAACTTCATGGCAACACAGACCTATTGATCAAACCAAAACTTTGTTGAACTGGGCTAAAGGACTCAGAACTGCATAGAGGCTTCTAAAAGCTCCAAGCAAAAGACAGATAAATTGTGTTTTAAGAGAAGATGGTGTTGGGGAAATAAGAGAAGATGGTGTTGGGGAAATAATGGCTTACTAAATCTCAGGCCTTGGCTTTGGATCATACTGATGGCTCTATAGCTCCAAAGGTTTCTAAAATTAAAATAGCATTACAAAGTATTTGCCCTGGGTCATTCCTCCGCTCTTCCCCAAAAGATTTAGTATACATGGCTTTGAAGATGCTCAGAACTTTAAATAGTATTATTAGTAAATTGGAGATTCATCAAAATTTCAGTTACTGAAAGATCACTTGATAAAGATCACTGAAGTATAAATCACCATCCTTAGCCATTACAGCTCACCTAAAACCCATTCGCGTTTTATTCTAAGCTATAAAAACCATTCAGGTGTATCCAGCAGTATCTGGATTTCAGGGTTTTTACAGAAACCGAACCAAATCCATAGGGATTTTCCACTGTACTAAAAATGGACATTCTGTGTGCACTAGGAGAAAAAAATTGATTTTAAATACACTGCTTACAACAGCTCACCTCTATAAATGAACTCACAAAGTCACATTGCAAAATATGTTAGAGGAGGAACTCATAGATGCTTTAAAGCCCAGCTCCCAAGTCATCCTTGCAAATTGCCATGGATACCAGTTCCAGAAATACAATATAGATAAAGAGAAGGAATCCGCAAAGAATGAAACAATCTTTAGTCTGTTGCCAAATTCTGCCTGATCTTTAGAAATGCAGATGTGCAGACAAGGAGGTACCACATCCATTTTTGTTCAGCCTCGTCACTTACTTCCAAAACACACTGTCTAGCAGTTACATATTATAAATATTTAAGGAAAGACTTGTGTTTTGAGTTCAGAATTGCCAAATTCAAAAATAGGCTTGCTTTTTAATACTGCTGAATCTTTACACATGAAGACACTCTTCCATATTCTCACAGTTCTGCTGGCAAGAAACATGGAGCATCCCTAAGTGTGCTATGTATATGTAGGCAATAGCACAGAAGCACTTTGAAACATGTCCAGTGCAATAAAATCTGAAGAGCTTGCATCGTACTTTCAGCTTTAAACTGTTTTACAAATAATTATTTCCTCCTTCGTCATTTTCCATGGCTATTTTAACATTATGGAGTGATAAATCTATCAATATCATTACCTATTTTAAATTTCTATCAAAAACTGTTCTGCAATGGAAACTGTGACAGAAAACCCAAGATTACAAAACATTGTACCCCCAAAAGCTATCACAGGAGCTGCAATAATACTTTAATTTTTCTTTTGAAGGACACAGATGAACAAGAAACATTTTGGTGGTAACTGTTTCTGGGAGATAGGTCAGTCATGCAAACCAAAATCATGCCTGGCATTTCCATGCAAAAAGACTAATGCTGAATGCTCTTCCACGTAAGATGGAAAAGAAAAATACTGCTTTATTCTCATAGGGCCTTTTACTGCATTCAATTGAATATCAATAAACAATACACACATTTTTGCTCGCAACCAATGCTTCCTTTGCAAATTTCACATAATACATTTATAAATATATATAACGAAATATTGGCATGATTCCAGAGAGCAAGACAACCATCTGTCTGGCTTGTTTCACTGTCAGTTTTGGTGTTTGTGGCAATGACCTCATTGGAGGCAGATAGATTTGACTCGCAGGATGCCATCCCAAGACTTATCCATATACAACTAAGCCCACAAGAAGTCTTGTTGAGATCAACTTATCTTTGTAGAGATGAAATTCTCAGCAAGGAAAGATTTCCTCTAGCCTTTTCAGTCAAAATTACCTACCACATTACAAAGTGTTTAGCCTTCAAAATGAGAAAGGAGGTGGTAAATACTAAGTGTAAAGAATTGGGATATGCCTTAATTTTAAAGTATTACCAGCAATTTTGATAATACTTGCCCAACTTCTGCAAACCATATATGAGAAGATTAGCAAGGTCTCAATCATTCCCTCAGTCACTTCAAGGTTGTTAATTTTTTTCCCTTCCTAATTTTCTCTTCAAGCTACAAAAAGAGATCAGAAAAAAACTTAAACAGAATAAATAGTTCAATTACATGAAACTAAAATAGCAATAACTAATGTCTACTTATTTTGCAGGACTTGGATGATATGTTTATTGCTACACATAGTTTATATTTCTACTAGCATTCAGTGCTCTACTCAAAACATGCAATTATATACCAGAACTATAATTTGCAGATGTCCCTACTTCATTGAGCACAAAGAAATTAATTGCCCTTTTTCTAAAGAGCATAAAAACTTTGCATCTAGGTCTTTGAGCAACTCTCAGAATGTTAATAATGTTACTAATACAATACAATATTACGCAAAATAGTACCAGTGGTAAACTTTCCACTTCACACTAGTAATTAATCAGAAGGCTGCCAGTACAATTAAGTCATATATTCAGCCATAGCTAGTGTCCTTCCAAAAGAAATTGAACCTACTAAAAATATTCTGAATACAGAGCTATTTTTTCCAATGGGTATTAGCAACACTCTAACTCCTTCTACACTGTACTATGAACTTCATACTGTTCAGAAAGTGTATTTATGGAGTGGCTGACTATTCAAAACCCTCTGATGGGTAGGTTCTGACATCTGATGCTTCACGTGAAGTCTACCAGAATCCAGGCTTGTCCCAGTTTTTAAAAGAAGCAATACAAAAATAAATAAAAATTGACTGGCTGCCCATCTTTCAAATATGCCCACTCCACCTCATTGCCATGGGCTCATCATACAGCATGATTAAGTTATCTGGAAGTTTGACATCAGCATGGAACATCAGCATCTTCATCTCAGTCATATCTAAAATCGTCAGGATGTGACGTACACTGACTCTCGGAGCCATCCTCTATCAAGTCTCATTTCAGTCTGGGTATTTCAGGCAATTAGCAATTGGCTCACTGTCGAGTTTCCAAGGTAAAGTGCACAGTTAGCAGTTTCTCCTTGGCTGCCGCGGATCACTTGGAATGGTTCCCTAAGAAATAGCCTTGAGTGCTTAAAGCTTTTCTGCATCACCCCAGAGTTTTACTTACATTTCTTTAGTCCCTTACAGAATTCATCCGCTTTCTAGATTCCCAAAAGAAAGATCCCTACCATGATCCTCCATGCTCCACTTCCCAGTCACGTTACACAGTTCACCTTCATTTCACTATATGATCATAATGCCTGACCCTCCAAACAATCGGGTCTCATAGCAAATTACATTATAGCCCATAAATGGGGTTGCAGTTTCGTTGGATTTCATTTCTACTCCTGAATTGCAAAGGACAAAGTAATTTTACCTTTCTTTCTGTTTTTTTGTTTTTTGTTTTTTGTTTTTTTTTTTTTTTTAAACACAAGCAATGTTTCTAATTCTTCTTTTTAATTTAATCTTAATTAGTCCATCATGGACTGAGTATTTAATAACTATTATAGTGCTTTTAATTAAGCTATTTAAACTATAAACGACTACCAAAAACTACACAAGTTTCAAGATACTTAATACTTCCACATACTACACTCCTCTGGCTTTTGGGGATGCTGACCTGAGGAACCCACGTCTGCCAAGTTATGGGATCAGATGGTACAGGACCAGGTCAGATGACCAGTAATGGATGAGAGGACACCTGAACATTAGTGTCTGGGAAGCTGTTCAGGATGGCATCCAGCTTTTCCATAGGGTTTCATTTCTGTGCCTCATCCCCATCTGTGAGAGCAAGCCAAATTACTTGCGTATCTCAAACACACTGAAAAATAGATGATTTGTAGAGCAAACCAGTTCTAGACTAATCAAAACTAAACCAGCTTCCACATCCTTCCCTTGAAGGATGTGATTCCCTATTCCAAAACAAATAAGTTACTACTTCATGAGTGGAAGTACCAGGATCTCTTGGCCAGGTCCCCAGTCTGCTAGCAAAACTCTCAGGTTGCTGAGGAATCATTATTTATACCAAGGACTCTATTGACTTAAACTCTCTGACAATTATTTTACCACCTCATCCGGCACAAAGAAATGCTTTCAAATGCAGATTTGTGGTGGCAAGAGAAGGTTGTTAAATGGATGTTTTCCTTTTGCTATTTGCCATAGTGAATTGAGAACGCAGATGTAACATTGCAAAGAAAAAAGCCTTATGCAACATTTATTAGTTTTGTATTTTATACGTCTATCCTCAGTCCTTTACAGCTTCAGCTCTATTTTTCTGGAAGCAGATTATAAACACTGTCGCTTACACTGAGCTACAGAAAAACACCGGAGATTAACCTCACTTTATTCCAGTGACTTGTAGTTTCTGAGTAACTTGTTTTCAGTAGCTGAGGACAGCAGCATAAACTCGAATAAGAACAAGATCATTTGAAAGGAGGAAAGTCATTGGCAAGAAATGAGAGCTGAATGCACTGGGGAGAAAAAGTCATAGTACAGAATTCCAGTCAGAAATCTCCATTTCTGTATAGCTGAACACTTCCTTTGGGACAAATTATTTCTCCATAGAAAGTCTCAAGTAAGAAAAATCCTGTCATTCCCGATATTTAGTCTTTGTATGTGTGAATCTAGGTGAATGCCACGTAAACACGTCAGCCAACTGCAAAACAGCAAAATAGCTAACAGTGAAAGCTGGCTGCAAGCTATCATTAAGTTTCCCCAACACGTTCCATTATTCTTCCATTATTCACAATTTCACAAAGCCTCACTCTTAGGATTACCCTCCCACACACAAACACATACCACACACACACCCTTTTTCGTGTGGAAAGCTTTCTGGAAAGCTTCCACAGAAATGGTTCTCAGAGCTACGTAGAATTACTTTTGCAAACAAAGCTAAAGGGAAATAACTTATTTTGCCCATATTAAAATAACAATTGGATTTCTTTTATTGGGAAACTCAAGTTACTTTATAGTTGATGACCGTGACCAAAACTTTGCAAGGACATTACCCTGGAGTTAAGATGTACTTTGCTATCTCTGGAAATTTAACAAAAGCAAACAACTGAGAAGTATACACATTCATGTTTCTTACATGCTCATTGGTATCAGCAGCTCATTCTCTAAATATCCCTTTTGGAGGATATACATACAGATGGTAAGATCAAGGAGAAAGCTTTTCATTTGAAAAAGAACACTAAAGAGAAAACAAAAAATGGAGAGGAAGAATTCAATTAACATCTTAGATCTCAATTCCAAGAACTAAGCAAAATACCAAGAAGGAACTCATCGAAAAATGACTGAGTGCATTTCTGCCTCACTGCTGTGCCTGGGCAGGGGTTGGAAGAAGTGCTTTTTCATGAGCATCCTTCAGCAGAAGGCTCACAGGCTCAAACAACACACCTGAGCCTGACATGCAGAGCTCTGACATCACCTCCAGTATGTCAGGCCTGGAAGGTACTGTTGATGCTTCAGGTTTATTTGCCTTACACTTGAAAGCAATGATCTTCCCCAACAGATAGGGCTAACAGCATAAGACGATGCTGATGAAAAGGACCTAGTTTCGTCAGAAAATCTCTTCTGTGATCAGCATGGATTTGCCTGCAAACCCAGAGCAGTGGAAATAAAGAGGCTTTTGTACTTCTGGATGACAGGGAAGGCTGTGCTGCAAATCTGATTCTGTTGACCTCCACTTCCAGTCTAATTGAGTACAGTTAATTCTCTTGGCACAAAAATAGGAGAGTAAGCAATTAGCCTTTACAGCCCATGGCTTAATTTGAGCGTGTTCTTTAATGCACCGAAGCTAAAAACTTTGTAAGTAGACTTGGGTTTTATGTCAAGTTATTGCTCTAAAATTTGTCAATGGAATGGCTGGTCCCTTTAAATCACATTTCTTTCACCCTTCCTTTTCCTAAAAGTGAAACACTGAAATGCAGAAGACATTCCTGCAGTTAGGCCTTCAATTACCACTACAGCATCAGAGTGCAGTATCTAACATTTTCAAGCCCTTACTCAGCACAGAGCTGCTGTGCAGAAGATAATACTGACCATGCTTTGGGCGTATCTAAAGGCAACACTGAATCTCTTTTTACAAAATTTACATTCCTTAGTTTCAGCTTGCTTTTAATTGGTGAAAGCAGAGGTAATTGTTCAGTGGGTTCATCACTGATCTGTGAGTAAAACACATCTTTGGGAAACTCAGTAAAACTGACATTTGGTGCCAGCAATGCAGACAGAAGTCTGAAGCTGTGAATTCTCTGAATTTATTGCCAGATATAAAGGGGAGATAAGATACTGCTTATAAATCTCAAGGGCTGCCACAAAACCACCGTCAGATGCCACAAGCTATAAACTTACAGAAAGGGCGACTCCGAATAATTCTTCCTCGGCTTAGTTGCAGTGTCATGAGTTATTTCTGCTGGGTAGCTTCATCTCCCCGCACAGGCAGCAGGGCTGAACAGACTCGTGTGGGCAGGCAGTAGCAAGCTGGCAGCTGGGAGGAAGCTCTCCTGGTATCTTCTGCAAGGTTGCAGTGAATTTCCACACATGGTGCTTGTCCTAAGGATGCTGCCAACCTCACTATAGTAAAAGACAGGATGCTTCTCACACAGAAAGTGCTGACTTGGTATCTGTAAAGTCCTGCTATGACTAATGGCCATGCACAAAATAAAATCATTAATTCAGTGCTTTGCAGCAGTTCTCACAGTGTAACTTATTCCCCTTCACAGTCTGCTTTTTTAAACTACATTTTCCTATCCAACTTTATTTTCAAAAAGAGGAAATTAATTACATCTGAAGCAATTAGAAATTTAAAATCCTTTAATTCGCTTCTCTCAGACACACAGCTTTAGAATATATTAAGAAGATGTTAGGTCTAATACTCTCTTCAGAAGCCTGAGAGACTAATTCACTCCGATAGAAGGCACACATGCCTCTGAAAGCAAATATAGCCATTAACTCCTTTAATCCCTCTCCATCACAAACGATCTATTTGTTATTTAACTACCAAATCATCAAAACGTCGAGCAAGAAAGGTTCCAATATACTCAAACCCACGTACGCAGGAGATGCAAACTAAAAGCTGCCTTCCCCTCACATGCACGCTATGTCCTGGCACGCAGCCATCGAGCACGTCGCGGTGGTTACAAACCTACCTGGAAACTCTTCTGTCGCCTGCCTGAGCACTCTAAAACCAGACTAAATTCTTCCCCAGCATAAATTTGCTTGGGTTCTTTAATTTGATGCACCAAAAGAAATTTGGCAAAACACACTGAAAACAAACAATAGGCTTGAAGCATTTAATTGACCATGAGTTTCTTGAATTATGCCCGTTTACAGAATTATGAACTTTAAGTGTAATTTATGTACTAGCTGCTAGGAGAAGGCATACTGCAATACAATGCATTTATTCTTGAACTTTAAGAACATTAACATAACAAATAGCAAGTACACCAAGAGAATTTTACAGCACATTGCTGGAGCAAATTGGTATTACAGTCCGGCAGAAGCACCCTATGGCAAATTAGCGAAGGGAGCAAGCTGAGTTCTCATCTTGCCCAAAGCAGACATGCTGGCGACACACAGAGCAGCACCAGGAGCAGGGCACTCATAATACAACACTTTACCCTGGTATTGCACCAGTCCTCTGTGCGCTCTGGCTGCCTTCGCTGGTTTGGCCTGATGGCTCTACGCAGCCCATGGTCACAACGTGGCCTCCTTATCTAGCAGATTAAATATGTATATGCACCAAATGATTAAGGGAGCACGGTATTTTTTTCCTAATACACTAAGTGCTATTAGACATAATAGCCTGCAGTAGGCAACCTGAATTTTAGCTGACTACCCATATAAATATTAAATAACAGAAATCTACATTTCTGGGCAAATGCACAGACTGCAAAACAAGCAGGGGTCAAACAGGTCAGAAGAAGGATTTTAGAGAAGAAAGAACTGCAATATTCTGAGACCCAAACACTAAATTTCAAAGGAGCACTCACACTGTGTTAAGACAGATCAATCCTTGGTAAATATTTATTTCACAAGCCACCTACTACAGGCCTGTAACATTGTGGTTTTTTTTCCTGGACCTTTAATAGGAAAGATCTGCTAGTGTTTTTTTTTTTTTTTTTTTTTTTCCAAAGCAGCCTAAAGATGATGAAAATTTTAAGGCACATAAGGACACTTTCAGAAGCTTGAAGATTAACAGCTTGTTATGTTGCAGAGCAGTTAACACACTTGAACTTAAGCAGGGGATAATTTCTTCCCAAGGAGGAAGTGAGTGGACAGAGGACTCATGATTAATAATTATCCTAATCTACTTTCACCATTCCTGCATAGAGGTTTTTAACAGAATGGGATTTAACAGCAAAGTGGGATGATTTGAACCTGTGTGCAGGGGATGACAGTGAAGAGGTTTGCTATACATGTACACAGGGCTGCCTTAAAGCTCAGAGTCCCCTGCTGTACGCAGCCTTCATCACTCCGGTAAGAGATTTGCTGGCATCCATCCGCATGGCAGAGATGTGCTAGACTCTGAAACCATTTGGCAAAATGCTAGAGGACAGTTTTAAAATGTTCTATCTAATCCATGATATCCAACATTGCACTTGCAGGTTACCTTGAAAAGGCTGTAAAACTTGAGGTGTTTCAGAGTGCTTCAGAAAATGGGATGATATCCATTGACAGCAAAAAGGCAACAACTTTGTTTCACTGAAGCTTCTTGCTTCGGGAGCTCCATCCCGACTAAGGAACACAACAAGCAGAGGGATGGGATGTGTGTGGGAACGGTGGGAGGTACAGGGTATACCCCCTTTTGGGACTCAGCAGTATTCCCTGTCTTGAAGGCAACATCCAAGAAAGCTCAATTAGGGGCATGTTCTGTGTCGCCTGAATTTCTTCATTACATTATATTATTTTCACATAACTTATTTGTAATCATTTGACCATCGGAGCCAGAGCAGTTGTACTGACAGCAGCTGGGACCAGTAACTTTGGAAATGTTTACAGTCTGGTTTGTTGGATTGAGTCATAAAACAGTCACTTTTGCTTTAATTTCATAAGCTAAAGACCCAAACTCATCTAAAGAAAATTGTAACAAAGGCCTGGTACTCAAAAGCAAAACAAACAAATCAACTAAAAAACAAGCCCTGAGAGATAAATACTCATGTAAGCCATGAGTAGCACAATCCCATGGCAGATGTAGAAGCAACCCCCTCAGGACCCTACACACACTGACTGTATATAAGGTCTGCCAAAAGCCACATAGGGCGGCTGAAAAATTACTTTTCACAGTTGGTAATAGCTGGGGGAAGGGAGACAAATTAGAGAAGTCAAACTCTATTAAGAGAAAACAGGAAGAAATGAAAAATGACAGAGTGAACAAATGGCATCTTCCCAAAGACTTGAAGTAATATTTGAAAATAATCCAAATACAAATATTTGATAGGAAAGGGATTCATTTTAGAAAGTAATCCATGAGAATTATTATTTTGAAAGTTTAATACTTAAATGCCAGCAATGAAGTCCTTCCCTTCTTCAAGGTGCACCTGTGAGCACTGGTTGACACATAAAACTTTGCTTTTGCAGCTACAATGCAAATTAGATCCAAATGTATTTGTGAAGCAGTGAAGAGGAAACTTGGAAAATTATTTAGATTACAGTAATTTCATTTTCCTATTTTTATGTCCTTGGATAGATAAAAGATATTTGGAGTGGAAAAAAAAAACAACAAACAAACAAACAAAAAACACTTTGATGTGACCGTTCTGATGGATTCCCTACACTGGATTGCCTACTTTTATATGCGCACATAAAAATAGCAGCAAAGGGATTGGAAGCAACATACAAATACAATTTTGAGAGGAAACCACAGGTACTTTCTCTGACAGTAAACTATATCAAAATTCCATTATTTAGGGAAGTGTCATTTTGAAATGGTATATATGATGTTTCCCTGTTTATTTTTGTTCTAAGAAATCAAAACTCTTCATGCAGTGTAGTTATCACAGGGTATTAACAACCATTTCCCACAAGCAGATTAATTCCAGTCATTATTCTTTGTTTTACCTAACAAACACATTATATGCTTTGGAACATATTACTCTACTCTACAATATTCTGATATATTTCTGAGTAAGTAAATCCAATTTTAAAACATCCGTACTGCTTCCCTATACTTCCAGTGAATAACCAAAAATAAACCAGAACTCTCTAAGTGGAATACAACAAACTAAAATATCCCAATATCCAAAGCATATACTTTATAAAAACTACAAACAACACCAACAACAACACAGTTACATCTCTAAGATACACACTTATGTTCTTCCTGTGAGCTGTTTTATTATCAGCATTTACAACTTGGTGTTTAACATCCCCAGAAGGAGATGAGCTTTGCGTATTTCCAAGCTCTGCTCAGTCACCTGCCACAAAAATCAGCTTGCAAATACCTTACATAATTAGCATCTAGATGGATCTCCAGATTTAAATGTGTGAAATACAAAATATTAAGAAACACAAGGTTAAACAAATATGGAACAGAGTCAAAGCAAAATGTACTATTCATACTTGGTCTTTCCAGTACTTCGTAATCCTGGTCTTTCCTTAGTTGCTCAAGATGTTTTTAACATAACAGGATGTTAGAGACAGCACTGTGTCATAAGGTGACAGGGAATAGCAAATGTGCAAGTAAGAAAGGAGAGTTAAAAAACGTTGTGGAAATGCAGAATTCATTACAAAATGACTCTTTTATAAAAAGGACAAGAAGCAGCAGATGGAAAATAACGTCACACTATCTGTTTGAAAGCACAGAGAAACTAGATTAGCAAAATTATGCTAGAGATTTTCAGATATAAGGACAGAGGACTCCGGCTGGGTTTGCTTTTTTTTCTGTGAAGTTGTACAGGACAAGGACTGGCTTTCTCCATGTCACTATAAATCAAGTCTTGAGGCACTGTGGTAGTTACTATGCTCACAGGAAAGAATGGGATACGTTTACAAAAGTCCAAAAACTAGCACCCAGCTGATAACAAAGTTTACTTCACTTCTGCCAGAAGCCTGTCAAAATGTAAGTCTCATACCTGAACTAGTAACTGACAGCCTACACACTCAAACCAGAGGGTCACACTGAATTAGCTTTCACTGGTAAGACACATCCATGTGTGCAGCTTCTAGTTCCTGATAACAACCGTGTAGGGGATTAAAAAAAAAAAAAAAAAAAAAAAAAAAAAAAGTGTCAAGTCTTTTGTACACAAAGTTTCAGGACAGAAGGCTCCATTGGCTAAGGGTCAATACCACTTGTGCAAAGTGAATATAGCAGGTTGAAAGATTAAAAAAATAATAACCTCTCTTGTGAAAGTAGTTTGTGTTGCAACTCATATATAGGCCATAGATCAGGTCCTGTCATGGCAAGATAAGGCATACAAAAGCGTGCACTCCAGCATATGCCTGAAACAGCAGCTCGGCATCACCACAGCCTCCAGTCTCCAGCATCACACAACCCGTGTAACCTCTCCTCTGCCCATAATGCTGGATGTCAGCCTGCTTACTAACTGCTGCTAACCACAAGACACACATTCCTAGTAATGATGTTAAAAAATGATGTTGGTAAAAATAGGGGGAGAAACACCATTAAAAAATAAAAGATAGCAAAGTAAGGTGGACTTTGCATGGACCAAATACCCAAGCAGACTGAAGAAGAATCACTTGAGACGGAGGAGGCTCAGTGCTAGGCCTGGAATGAAATTTGCTGCAGTCTCCAATAGTAAAAAGCTTGAAAATCATTAACTTGACTAATTTTCCTGTAATTGATAAAATTCATTAAGATACTGTCCTAGCCAAATGCAAACTCCAAGCTAAAAAGAATGAAAATCCATCAAAATAAATTTGGACTAAAACACCTTCAAAAAAGCACTGAATTTATTTTATATAAGCTGCTTCACATTTATCATCCTTTCATTGCACTGAAAATATCTTAAAAAAACATAGCAAGTTAATGTTTGCGTCTTCAAAACCTGTTGCGTCAACAACATTTCAGACTAGTTTTAATAATTTTGGTTTTGATAAAATAAAGACATCACTAAGTAAGATCTGAGAAAACTATAAGTGAACTTATATAGCAAAACTTCATAAATGTTCTTTGTAAGCATACAAATATTGGGCTTCGTTTTTATTTTGTCACATTGTTTGTAAGGTTTTGGGTTTTATTTACCTGTTGCAGAGTGGGGCAAATTCGTCAATAGCAGAAGTGAATTTACACCCTCAAGCAAATGAACAGTTCTGAGACGCATTCCTGTTACTAAAAGCAAAACAATAAGGAAAAAAAAAAAAAAAGACGAATAGAACAACAGTATGCAGTGTAACTAGAATGCTTAAACAATAAGAACTAGATAGCTAGGGAAACCACAGCAAAAGTATCTACCCTACAGCTCTCTCCCATGATAAGTGAAGAGCACAGGAGTGTGGGCAGCACATAATTTGCCTGCCTCCCTCTGTTTCTAAGCAGACATTCCAGTTGCCAGAATAATTAAATTGATCTATGAGAAATACAACTGCTGGACTCTGCATTCAACTTTTGTATGATTCATACAACAACCCAGACTAAGTTGGGGCCCTCTAAAAGGCATATAAAAATGGATGACATTTTACTTAGTAAAACTGACTTGCTAATTTGACTAAACTGCATATGCAGGCAAAATGTTCACATGTAAATCCTTTGAGACTTGTAACCCAGACTTTAAATAAGCAGTGGCCAAAAAGAAAAAAAAAAAAAAATGGAAAAAAGGCATAAAATGGTTATAGAAGTAAAACCATCAGATTTCTTACTTTTCTGTAGTCTAGTTTAGTGACTCCTATCACTAAACAAAACAAATTTAAGTTATAAATACTTTATATAAAAGTTATCACAGTAATCAAAAATGAGGAAATACTAAAAGTGCTGCTGTCCCAGAAACCACAACTTGGTCACTTCTCCATGTTTAAAACAATGCATACAGAAATCAGTGGCACAGAGAAACACTTGCTATCCTACCTCTTAAATTAAAAATTGTTTCCTTCTCTTTGTAGACAACACTGCCAATAAAAATTCTTGCTGAAGTCATTCATACACTGTCACAAAGATTCCCTCCAACATGATGTTATTATTGAAACTAAGACCCAAAGATCCATGTTTTACCTGAGGAACATGCTATATGTATATGGTCACTTCCAATTTATTTGCAAAACTCCTTACTGAAATTAAGAATTCACCATTAAGAAAAGTCATTACCAAAATACAGCTTACAGCTTTCAGCTGTAATATAATCAGGAAAGAAAGGTTTGGTCTTTTGTACTGCTTTAAAAAGACTCTTGGGAATAAAATCTGCAATAAGTTCACATAAAGATCAAGTTTCTCAGATGTCTGAGAAACTGTATCTGAATTTTTAATTAAATATTAATCTCAGGAATCCTAAGTATCTTCAGTGGTGTTTTTTTTTTTTGTTTTGTTTTGTTTTTTTTTTTTAAGATTTTGCATACTATGAAATGATACAGAAAAGGTGAAAAGCAGACTACTGTATAGTTTCTTCTGGTATGAAAATTAGTGAGCATGAAATAAAATTAGAGGAAGGCAGAGGCTGTTTTGAGAGTATATGCAATTAAGTTGTAGGGCAATTTGTCACAGAATATTGTGGGTACTACAAGTGACATAAGTTTAAAAAACAGCTAGGAAAAAGTGAGCTGGAGAGGAGGCAAAAAGTAAATCAAATCAGGGCTATTGAATATCAGTCAAGGAATCTTCAGCCAAGGAAATCCCCAGAAATGGCAGCAGGGAATTATTTTGTTTGTACTAATGTCACTACAGCCTCCTCTAAGTACCCTTTCCCAGCTGTCACGTACCTTTGGAGATAGGAAACTGGATTAGACCAATTTACAGCCAAATGAATGCATAACTTTATATCGTTAAGGAGGAAACAAAACAGCTGGATGCCCAAGAGTACAGTTCCAACACAGGTGGCGCAAGGGAGTACACCAGAGAAGAGCAAAATATGCAAAGAAAGGATGAGTTTGGTAGACATTATCTATCCAAAGGGAATGTTTTAGAGACTATAAATATCATTATAACAAATACTAAATTCAGAATGCATGCGTAGAAACTAATACAGCTACCAAAAATGGTTAGCAGCAGTGACGACATGGCAGCCTTTATCACGGGTCTACTTAACTGCACTGGCATTTTTCCCAAGTTAATGTACTCATCTTAGATCTAATATAGAGCTGAAACCAGCTTGTTGAGAAGCTCCCATCACCTTTCCAAAGCTCAGCTATGCGTAAACAGTACTCAAACATCTGCCTGGTGAGGACAGCACCAAGCGGGAAATTTTAGAGTGACCCAGATGTGGAGATTTCAGTTCTTCAGCCCAGAAGACCCTTCTATTCTGTGGAGAAGTATCTAATGGTGTTCCTCAGCAACTGAGTCCTCCAGACTGGACTGATGATAGCATCCAGATCATCCACGAGAAAGGAATTGGTTCAATGATTTGAGTCTTGGGCCTGTTCTTATTCCACTCATTCTTTACAGTTTAAATTTGAGTTCATTGTTTTAAGCTTATTGTATTTAGGAAAGGTTAGAGTCAAGCCCTGAAAATTTGCTAGCTTTTGCCAAGCGTTTCATTACATGCACACAGCAGTTTGAAGTGAAAAAGCTTCCTTACCAATGTAATGCTTCATACAGGTGTATATTCTCCGCATACATATAATCACAGCACTTGATGCGCAACACCCACTACGAAAACAAGGTCACCTCCCCATTGAGGGCTATTAGGCATGAACATCTGTCACTTAAACAACTGTCACCAAGTACATCAATTTGAAGACTTCACTTGGCCACACAGAATGGGGGGAAAGTTATATTTTCAAGTTGATGGGGTGACATCTGTTTGAATGACAGATGCCTGGGCCACAAGAGTGCTGAGCACGGTGTTTCGATGAGAAAGTGATCACCTCCAAAAGACTTTACCCAACATAATAAATGAAGCATTCTTTCTCTTATGAAAAGCTCTTTTCATATTTTTTAATCCCCATTTATCAGGAAACTGAAGTTGAAAAATATAAGAGATAAATATGTTAAAGTAAGGCAGCCTTAAAGCATTTATAGACATGTTATTTGTACCTAAGTTTAAATCATGGTGTTTAGATCTAATTATCTTGTTTTGACCATGAGATTGCAGACAAGTCATGCAAATTTGTAAAACATTCAGTGCAATTTGTATTAGAATTAAACACTGCTTTGGGCATGTACACTTTGGGGATATTTATTTTTACTACTAAATGCTACACTAATCTGCAACTGAATTGATCACTGCATTGAATTAGATATTATAGGAGGATTATCTCAAGCAGAACAGAACAATCCCAAACTAGCAGGGTGTCTCTATCTGAAAACAAAATTACACTGATTAAAATTATGAAAAAATGGCTTCATAATTTAGTAATTAATATTTAAGTTTGTTTCATTAAAACGTAAATACATTTTGGGAGGCAGTAGATTAGTAGTAGGTAGGATGCTGTAATCTCTTTAAAATACATCTCAAAAATTTTGTTTCCTATTAAATTATCTGGACAGCATGTACAAGGCTCAAGAGCAATCTGTTGTTTCAATCCCTTTGCTATTATGTAATATTTATGTATGACTGTATAGATGAACATTTGCTTTGTGAAACGATTAAAAAAATTATCCCACAACCTGAGAAGAAAAGTCTGATTTGGCAAAATACAAACCAAAGCTCTCTAAACAAAATATGTATGGAATACTTGAGTCCAATCCATATTCTTTCTTAGGAGACAGAGCTATTAGCAACTTCCCCATCAGATTGAGTTTTCTGACAGAAAATGAACTCTCTGTAGTATCCATCAGATAATTCAAACTCAGAATTCAAATTTTATCTACTTTTATCTTATCTACTTTTTTCATACTAAAATAGGAATACCTACAAAAGGGATTAAAGCATTTCATTATAACAGAATTTAACAAAACATTGAAAAGCATCCATCTGTTTTCCAAGGCCTTTCAGTTTTACACTTTTCTGTGGGTTGGGTCTCTCAGGAAAAAGAGTACTTCCATTAAAGAACTCTGTTCCTTTTTTAGTTATATGATATATCAGATGAATTACATGCAGAGGAGTTGCAGGTCTGGATATGTTATTGGAAAAGTAGTTTACTCATATAAAAATTGTGTCACCTGCATGTGATACTGTGACTGCTGGCAAAAATACGCCTGGGGGGAAATGTAGCTCAATACAAAGCATCTTAGCAGCTGTTCTACAACCCCAACTAAATCATTTATATTTTGAAAACATCAAAATATTTAATTCCTGCCTCCAACAGTCTCATCACGGCAATGTTAAAACATATATATACATTTGGAGAAAGGGAAAACAGTGAAATTGTCTGGAAAAAGGAAATATTTATGAATTTTCCTCAGCACTACACTTCACAGAAATCCAAGGTAACTAATTTGTAGTTTTTATCCCCAGAAGCACTCTTTATATAATGGCTGTCTAGATACCCAGAGCCAATCCACTTGTGTGGATCACCTCCATGACAAAGCCATGGCCATCTCCGAGCATTGGGACAGACAAGGACACAGCTGCTGCCAAGCAGCTCTGCAGTGAGGGAAAGCCTGCCAGAGAGGAACAGGCCATGAGCACAAAACGATGACGACTATTTGCAAAGAGCTGGATAAATGGCACCTCTGGCCTGAGGCAAGCAATCTGGCCACCGCAGAGAGCTGCGGCCAGGAGGTGGAAGGAGCAAAGAATAAAGAGGTCACTGAAATGGAGCCTCTGCTCCTCAGTCTCAGCCTGACAGCCCTCACTGTGAGGGTATTTTCTCTGGGATAAATGTAGTGCCACAACACTGCAAAAATAAATTTAAAGCCAAAACCAATGACAGCTGTCTGTATTGCAGCTCGTCTATCAAAAGGGATCATTTTTCAGATGCTTATAATTTAAGTCGTATTTTTAAAGATGAATTTAGCACATTTGTTCTTACTTTGCAATTCATTTTTGAAAGCTTTGAAACAAAAATGATTAGAGGGAAAAAATGTTTCATGCTTATCAGTATATGTTTATGTGCAATCGCTTTTTTTTTTTTTTTTTTTCCCCACAATAGATGCTGAAAACATGAAAAGTAACAGAACAGGCCCTCAGATGAGTCTTCTGGTTGGACAAAAATAGCTCTAGAGCTTTCGGTTTTCTTTCCCATTTACTTTACAGTATATTCTTTTTTTTTTTTTTTTTTTTTGAAAAAGCACAATTTAACCTTTAAAAACACCATCATTGCACTATGATTTTATGCAGCACATAAGAATTTACCAAACTAGCTCCTGAAGTCAATAGCAACCATGGTTCTTCTAATCTTTATACCAGTATGCCACAAATTTGCTTTCCCAACCTTCTAGGACAAAACAAAAATATGTAAAACAAAAAATAAAAGTGTTTCTCTTCATTTTTGTTCCACAGATACCTGAAGCAAAGGCACACTCCAGTATTTTTGATCACCATTAACTGTGTTCACATCTAGTTTATTTTGAACTTTGCTGCTCAAGGTTCAAAAGAGATTCAGGAGCTGTATCCAGACCTCCTGCATCCATGTTAAATCACCAAGCCTTTTTTTGCCTTTTATGACAGAATTCTCAGTGAAGCACGGAACAGTCATATGGGGCCAAAAGCTCCAGTGGACTGTTAAAATGTTAGTATGAGCCTTCTGTCTGTGCTACTGCGATATAGCACCCACGTGTCTATTATTTTAAAAGCAGGTATCAAAAAAATTATACCAGAATAAAGCTTGACCATATGCCTTAATGACCAAGTACAGTGTTTTGATTCAACGAGACAATACTAAAACATAAAAGACCTGATAAGAAGTTGAGTTATCAGAGCAGTTACGGAGGCGACCCATTGGTGACGAGCCAAGTTCTGCCACAAAATGGCAGCTGAACACCTCAGAGAGAAAATGGCTGCCGGCATGAGGCTGGCAGCAGGCCTGGGCACCTCCGCCTCAGGGCTGGGAGCCGGCACGGTCCTGACATGTGGCTGAGCACCTCGTGTGGCACTGCCTGTACGCACCAAGGGTACTAAATTAGAAACTGAGGGAACCACTTCTCTCCCAAGAAAGTGGGAGTCGACAAGTGAAATAAAATGCATTTAGAAAGAAATTAAGGAAAACAAGAAACAGTATCTATTGGCTGTCCAGCGAAGACAAACTAGCCTTTTGTTACCTACATGACGGTGTCCTACGGCCTCTTATGCCTAAGTGATATGAAAAGGAATTTACTTATTTATTTATTTTGGTTCCCTTCTGGGCCCTATCCTGGGGTGGTGACACACACACAAATTCACCTTATTTATTTATCATAGTATTTTTCCTAGTGGTGATTTGTTGATTTGTAAAAAACCGGAATGTTAGTAAACAAACCTGTGCCCTTACATTTCACAGAATCCCACAAACCCTTGGCTGCAATCTCTGTATACCCACAGGCTGGGTTATTTCCCCATCACCACCGTGTTTTGGCTCATGATAAACAATAAAATCATCATTACAGCTGTTATAGGTGCTCTTCATGTTGATAATGCTGTCATAGATCAAGATAAAGTAACAATGAAAAAAGTATTTTTCTTAATCCCCAACTTTCAAGCATTCCTTTACAAACTGAACTTGCCCATTGGGATTTAATTACCTATGTAGCCCTAAAAGGGATTTATTACCTATGTAGCCCTAAAACACTTGGAAGGTCTTCAGAATGAAAGAACTTCACAATAAATACTGTAAAAAATTGAGATTCATTTCAATTAAATTCTTCAATTTACTGTTAAATCATTCCAAACTACTGTGGTTAGACTAGTTAACTCTTTAAGTATGTTGTTACTGGAAGTTACTGACGTCATCACTCTTCCCCAAAACTCATCTGCCCTTTTCATTTTTTCCAATTATTTCAAGTTTTTCCTAATTATGCCTATTTCATGTTCAAGTATTGTGACATTAAAGCAACAATTTAGACTTCAAAATATTTTAAACTACTATTGTATAAAAATGAGTGTAGGAGATCAGTTTATCACTACAGAAAGACTTGAATTCAAGGCAAACTAAATAAAATTCACATCAGACTAATGGGTTTTTAAAAAGTGTATCTCATGTTATTTATTCCTGATGGCTAAATAAATTACAGAGCAAAACCAGACCTATTTAGTCCAAGTGTGGTACTGAAAGCATTTTCCTTGTATCTTTCAGCAGTGATTTTTCTTTACCCAAAGAGATAATAAAAACAGAAGTTGTCATTCCAAAACTTACAGGAGATTTAAGGTCTGTAAATGGAACAACAACAACCACCATATCACCAAATGCATCATTATTAATTTGTTCTTTTTATATAGGTCTTGAAGACTTATAGCTGGGGACAATAAGAATTGGGAGGCAAACCACTTTGTGCAAAAACACTTCCAAGGAGATTTTTTAAATTATCTAAAAGAGAAGCTATTAAACTAATCCATTGTGGATGCACAAGAACTGACCTGTTATCTCTAGTTGAAGCTTCATATTTATAAGGCACACAACAAAGAACCTAAATAGCCAGGGACACAGACAGCTGCCAAAGCAACTTTGCAGTTTGTTTCCCACAGGCAGCTAACACTGCTCTGTTCCACATTTTAACCAAAGGAACAAACAAATTGCAGGCAAAACTGTATCTACATCTGGTTCCTCTGAGATCAACTGCAAAACTTTTATCAACTTCAGCAGAGTATAATCAGGCTTGAGTAAATCACTCCTTGCCAAGACAGCAAGAGCAACTTCCAGGAGTTTTAAGCTTGAATCAAGCTGTAAATCATCACAGAATTTACCAAAATAAGAGAATATTTACTGAACCATTGGTATAAAAGATCTTCAATGTTGGCATTAGAAAAAAACAAAAAACACTGTTTAACTAAACTGGTAGCATACTAATGTTTTGAATACTAAAATTGTTTCTGCTATGACCACAATAAAAAGATGTTTATAATTACAAAACAAAAAAAAAAGGTACTTTACTTTTTTTGGAGACAAGTGATATGCTATATATATAAAAAAAAATCTATACAAAAGGTAATCATTTTTCACTTAAAATAAAAAACATTTTTTCCCCATTGCTCCACCAACTTTCAGGTACTGCCTATAGGAGCTCATAAAAAGCCTCATAAAATTCAGCTTGTCTCTATGTTGAGAAAGCTTTTATTCAGTGTGAAGAAAACACAAGACACTTGGTTTTCTTATTATCAAGTATGTTGGTAAAAATAAGATGGGCTGGTAAGTTTTCCCAAGCTCTTTGCAAAGTATTTTTCTCTGTGGATACTGTTATGCTTACTATTGCATTTTTGAACCCATATGTTGAGCTTACAGTTCTGAAGGTTTTTGTTGTTGTTGTTTAAAAACAAAAACAAACAAAAGAGTTATGTCCTATGTACGTAAAATTTGGTCTCTCTCTTCCCATATTTTAAATGGGAAAATGGTCTTTCAATCTAGCCATGGCAGATTAATACCTTCAGGAGGAAAGCTGGGATTTAGCACTTCATTTAGCTTACACAGTAAAAGCCTCCAATATCACTATTGAGATTATACAGCTTCCCAAAGCTACACCAAATCCTTCATTGCCAAAAACATTGCAAAAGATAAATCTGTACTTACATAGTACATACTATTGCATTTAATTTAACAGAAAAAAAAAAAAAAAAAAAAAGTTGAAGACTACTTTACAAAGCTCTGTGCTTCTATTAACAACACTATAAAACAAACTCATTTTGGTCAGGGAAAGGGGATTGTGCACAAGGCACTACAACCTTCTGATTTTGAAGCATCACGTTACACGTGCGATAAGAAACTCACACATTCCCATCTTTCCCTATAATCCAACATGGCAGGGTAAAACACTGAGGGTTTAGGGTTGAGGGAAAATGAAGACAGGGAAAAAAAAGAGATAGAAAGAGAGGGTTCTTCATAACAATCCTTCACAGATGTTTTGTGAGAATTTCAAGTAAATTGCAAACCCTGTAAAATCCAGCTGCCCACCTGAGTGCTTGGGTAACCATCATAAAGGATAAGAATAAATTTGTTAAATGTCTGCTGGCGTAGGAACTGAGCATGGAGCAGGTCCCTACAGCCCCCCTGGCACTCAATGGTATGCAGAAATGGCACAAACCTCTTATTTCTGTGTCTCTTGATGCTCCATGAACATGGCCAAGGATTTGACCCTAAACAAATAAAAAAAAGTGAACGTTGTAGTACGCACTGATAAAAGCCAACCCCTCTCCACCCCCAAAAAATAAAAAGCCCTCCCCTTTAAAAAGAAAAAAAAAAAAAAAAAAAGCTATTTAGAAATCTAGACAATGAAGTCAGGTCTATATAAGTATAGAAAACAAATGCTACTAAGATTGTCTCATCTTCTGTGTATTTTAAAAATATATTAAGTTTTCAGTGGATCCACAGGGATAGTTATATCTACTTCCATAGACCAGCAGACACAGCATTTATACCTATCAGGAGGATACCATGGTTTACAACAAAAAAGAGCTTTTGGAAAGAAGTTGGGAAAACAGCAGCAATAGAAGTAATTCACTACAATAAAGTTTTCATGATTTGTCATGTGTGGGTGAGAATTACCGATTTTTTTCAGTTGTATGCGTACTAAGAATCTCAAACTGTTGCGTAGAGGAATTTGAAAGACAGACAGAAGTCTGTTAAAGAAAATCTCACCTTGATGAGGTTTATCCAATGTACCATTTCTCAAACTTTTGAAATGGGACTGACGGCATGAAGTGTACCAGCTGGCACCATGTGTTTCAATAGAAAAGAAACATTCATTTTACTTCTATACCCTTGCCACAGTCTTCCAAAGAAATAATAAGGTTTCCAAAAGTTGTTTAATGCCTATTACCTTTTTTTATTATTATTAAAAAAAAAAAAAAAAAAAAAAAAAAAAGAGGAAATAGTGAATAGAACATTACTCCTCAGGGCCAACTAATCAAAGCCAATGGAAAATAAGCATGGGAATATAATTCTGTTGATCAACCAATGCTGAAGTCATAAATCTGGGGAAGAAGAGTTGGAAGAAAACTGCTAGCGTCTGGCCAACCACTTGCACAAAACAACTTTGTTTAATGTATTTAGAGTCATCCTGGTAGAAATAGCTAAGCATTACTGCACTGAGAGAGCCAGGAGATCCAATTAATGAGGACACTGTCTACTGGAGAAGTCCTGGCAGGAACCAAAGCTGAAACTCCTGGCAGGAGAACTCGGGACCTGCCAGAAACTACAGAATTTGGATGAATCCAATCTTTACACAAATGTCCAAGTGAAAAAATAAATAAATAATAAAATCCCACAAAGTGAAAGCCAGCTTGCCACTAGCTAAAATTAATTTTAACAGCTAGTATAACTGGACATTTTACAAAGCAGCTTTGAAGAGCAACATATATTTCATAAAAATACTGTCTGGCTCTTCAGTAGAGCTTTCCATCAATAGATCACAAATCTATACGCATGCGGTCAATATCCGTCCCTGAGACTAAGAGAGGGATAATAGAAGACGACTTGTGAGAGGATATCACTTGTCTAATACCAAGCAAAATGATCTGAAAAGGATACAAAACAAAGGCATGTGAGAAGCTATTACAAGTAAAAAAAATAATCTTGGTGAGAAAAATAACCACCTTTCTTCCCTAATGGTGGTCCTCTTATTTTGCTAGCCTTATAACTGATAGCCTAATCCAGTGATTTTTAACTCCAATCTTTCCCAGAATGGAAGTAACAAAATGCAATTGGCTAGTCAATACAATTAAGGGATTAGGAAAGTATCAAGTTTTCTTTCAAAAAAATGTATTTTTTTTATTAGTAACTAAAGTAACTGTGCCACAGAAGTTGGAGTACTTCCATGAAAAAAAGCATCAAATTACTATATAGAAATAAGTGTTTCCCTTCTTATTCAAAACAACAACAAAAAAAAGGAACCCTGGACACAAACAAAAAAGAGCATTACATCTGTGAAGGAATTATTGGCATGTATTCAGAATATGAGATAGTGGCTGGCCATGCAGAATGGTTAAGACTAAATTATTTTTTGTTTTAAGTCTGAGGACAAAAATTCAAGTTTTATGTGGACACAATCTTACAATATAAGGTCTACTTCATGACACAAAATTACAATCATTAGGTGAGTTACCCTACTATAAAATAATTTTAATATCATATGTTTATTTCCTTAAAATTGTCTCTGTAGATAGTTTCCTAGTAAATTTTTTTTTGCAATAAAGTAATTTACCAAGAGCCAAATTGCTTTGCTACTATTAGAGTTTCTCCTTTACCTGTTTTACTTTTGTCTCGACAATGTATTTTAAAAGCAGTAAAGCAGAAAGCAGTAAAAGAAGCAATAATGAAGGAAGAGACACACAAAGTGATCCTTAATGGATTGTCAGCTCATGAAGGCAATTCACAAGCTGTAGCAAAATGAGTTCTATGCACAAAAGAAATCAATACTCATTGTAGCATCCTTCCTGCTACACTGCAATTTATCAGCTAAGCAGAATACTGCCACATCTCATAGGCCTCAGAAAACTACCTGCTCTTGGAAGCAATGTTTACTGTACCCTGATTTCACCACAGCTGAATCTGATCCATGGACAGCACTGGCTTGTCAACTCTCAGAAGACCAGAATGGGGTCGCTTCTTCAGCAACAAAGACCAAGGAATCTTCTCTATAACATGAGGATCACACACAAAAGACATCCCTGGAGTGACATCTGTTGCGGCCTTTTTCTAAATTGCTATTCCCAGTGAATTCAGGCAAGCTAATATCTGTTTAGTTGCCAGATCAATGTTTACACAGGTAAATATACCATAACATTTCCTGTTTCTGTTAAAACCAGGTGCACATGCAAATTCCCTGAAGTCTGCATTACGCAATGTAGTTCGAAGACAGACAGTAAAGTAGCAATGTTGAGGAAACACTTTCTTAGAAGTAAATAAAAAAATGAATGAGGGACCACTCCAATATTTAAATTTACAAATTGAAGCATTTGGGAAGCTGTAAACAGCAGTAGTAATATTGCTATATCGGGTATATCAGGCCTTGAAGTAAGTAAGTACTTCTCAAGTACCAAGTCCAGAAATTTGTCCTCACTTAATGATGATCCCAATTTATTAACATGAAAATTATAGAACCCAATTCAAATTCATAGGTGCACAGCCCTGCAATGCCTATTAACGTGGTTGGAGTAAGGTAGATGACAGAACCAAGCAACACAAAGGTCACTATCTCATCACTTACCTAATGGAGCATATTTCTGCATTTCAGATTATGTGAAGTCTTTTAATGAAACTTAACAGTAGCAAACAAGATAACCCCAGTTAAATGTGTGATCACATCACTTCACTGCTGTAAAAAGCAGTCTCAACTTTCTAAATGCACCTATCAACTTCAATCGGATGTCAGTATTGCCATGAATCAGAAGAGACACAAAACAGGACTGAGCGGCCAGAAATCTTTTCCCAGAGAGCAATGATGTTGAACCACCTGCTCCTCCATGAGGCAGATTGAAACTTCTAAGCTGTATAGCCAATATTTGAGATAACTTTGGCATGAGTACAGTAAGTACTGTTTCCATTTCATTGCTAGAGGAAGGATTCCTCCCTGTGTACACCAACTACTGCTGAAGTAAGGTACCCCAGATATTTGTCAGACATGGAAACGTGAGCATTAATGATACGAGCAGCCCTTGAAGACTCTCCTGAAACAAAGCATTTATTGTTCCCCCTGAAAAAAAAAAAAGAAAAAAAAAAAACAATCTTAAAGGTAATCACTCAAAACCACAGTTGTGTTTTACTTCCAAATACTGGTTCTAAGTGTTTGGAGTTGAAAGCTCCAATCTTTTTTTTTTTTTTTTTAATCTGTTATAACAAGCATAATAAAAGCATACTTTTGATTGTGTATCATCACTAGCACATAAGAAAATCCAGAAAATAAGAAAAAATTTCAGATGTTCTTAGAAAAAAATTGGATGAAAATTTTCTTCTCCTCATTTTTATTAGCAATAAACAGGAAGCATAACTGAGGAATAACACTAAAGCTACATATTTTAAAGACTTTTCCCTGAGCCAACAGGCATCATCAAGAGCAGAACAGGTTTTCTCCTGCCACCTTACCTCCCTCCCTCAAAGGAAGGGGAGAATTGTTAAGAAGCCTGAAGAAACCGCTACAGTGAAGGAAATCAGGAAAAAAAAAAAGCCTTGCTAAGATGCTGTTTACTATTCTGCTAAGCTTAGTCATTTCTTTTTCTAGAAGATGGCCCGCTATTTGCAAAGGAAGTACTCACCATAAAATACCTCATGCAGGTAAAGGAATAAAATATAGCTCTAATCAGTCGACATGTCAAAAATACAGACATAAACAACTCTACTCTACTTCTGTTGGGATTCTATCAACTGAAGAGCCCTGGAGCACCCTACATTAACATCAGGAAGACCACAGAAATTGAATGGCACGTGAGAGCATGAAAGAGTGAGGGCATATGAAGGAGATTCCATCCTAAAATTGGAAGGTAAAATGTTGGCTTACATATTGTGGACATGATTACAAATTCTATTTCTTTTAAGAAGCTTCACATAAAGATACAGCAGACTTGAATCTTATCAACATGTAGTACCACTTGCAGTACGCACATAATCCTGGGCATGAATGGTTTTCTGGGCAAAATAGTTAATCCTAGTACATGCAGAACTAATAACCTAGTGGAGATAAAACAAACAAAACAAAACAAAACAAAAAAAAAAACAATACCTTGAACTATCAGAATCTGGTAGTATCTGCTGAGCTATGCTGCAGAAGGAGCTACGGAATCACATAAAGACCCACAGACCCAGAACTTCTAACCTTGTTAAAAAGAAAATAATGTATAATTTTTAAAAATCAATATAAAAATCAAAAATACAATGCATTTCAAAAACAGACAGTAAAGATTGTCTGACAAAACCCTCAAAAAATGCACTTTATAAAGGAACTAGCTCGAGCTTTGGATTTATTTCTAAGTCACATTTTAAGGAGCAATTAAATGCACCAAAGGACATTTAGCAAGTATATTCTTTTACTGATTTGAATAGTACTTTGAAATATCTCTCTGCATATCCTAAGTTTCTACAGAATCTTCCAGCTCCAGAGCACTCAGCAAGAGCGTGCAAACAGAGCTGGTTACAAGGCTTCAACCAGAGCCATATTCAACAATTATCATCTGTAAGCTCATTTCAGTGAGGGTATGTTCATTATCTGGCACTTCCCAACTCCTGCTGGTAAATCACCATACAAACAATGAAAACAATTAATTGGCAGATTAGGAAAGAAAAGTCGTTCACTTCATGAGTCAGTAGTTTTAAAAATGAAATTAAACCATCCATGCACCTCTTCATCCTTTCCTCGCTAATCTCCACTATTCCTTCCTCTAAATCACTGCATCCTGAAAACAGACGTTAACTCCACACACAACCCACTTGGAATACATAAAACTCAAAAGAGAAAAGAAATGCATTAGGTACTGTTTCTACGGCTGATTCACAGTTCAGACATTCTGTAGGCCATCCTTTAAAACTTCAGGCAGGAAGAAATTCAACTGTTGTACACTATTTGTATGGGCACAGGCACTTATGTCCCATTTCATCTCGAAGGAAGGAAAAAAAATAACAGGAAGAACATATACGTTGACCATTTGAATGTAATGGCAGCTTATGCTCAGCAGGAAGAGAATTAATGACGAGTCTCCTGGTGTAGAGCAGCTGAGCCCTGAGAGCAATGCAGAGTGAAACACTACCGCTCAGCTGCAGCGATGGCTAAAAAGGCCCCTCGCTACCACTGAAGGACACGCGTGGTTATCAGCAGCCCTGTTTCTTCCTCTCAGCATTGCTATCTTGACACATGCAAAATAAAGCAAGTTGGTACGTAGGTAGGCCTAAAAAATACATTTATTTGTATAAATAGTTCAGGTCCTTCCACCTAAACTACAGAGATGAAAAAAGTTGAGCGGGCAATGTAGGTTTATATTTAAAACCAAACACACATGCTGATATATATATATATTTTAGGTACACGTGCACACACAGAGAGTACATGAAGGCAAATGCTAATCAATGGCAAAATATGTAGCCACTGGACTGAAAAACTCTGCTTGAATTCTCTCCATAATTACTTCAGGAAGAAAAAAAAATAAAAATAAAAAAAAAAAATAAACAGAACTGGTTGACCCAACCCCACTTACTGCAAGATTTTCATTATTCACTTAAAGGGTAATATAGTTTTTAAACATTTTTAATAGAACTAGCTGCATGACCTACTAGTAGCCAATTACATCTTTTCTTTTGTCACTTAAATATATATCACATTACTCATTTTAAAAGGACACACACAGATCTTTTAGGTTTAAAATTGTATCATTTAAAATGCACATATTCCCTAGTATACAAAGCATATGCACGTGCTCTCAGTTAAGTATTTCTCTGTGATATTTTACATTTGCAGTATTCAAAAGTATTGCTGTTCTCGTGGTGGGCAAAGTCAATGGTCAGTACTTCACGTAATCACTGATACATTTAACTTTACAGATGAATTCTCATATTCTTATTCATTTTCACTCCTTTACCTGACTGACTTACTTCCACTGCATAACCCAGTTTATCAGCTGAGGAAAATCAGGGATAAGCATGAAGTTTCTAAAAGGAGTTATCACAGATTATATCATAAATGTCACCTCAATGGGATTTGTCACTCGATATCTGAAAGGAACACATTAAGTCTATAGAGGATAACAATTGCATTAAAATATAGGGAGCTGATACTGAACTGGTCATTAGATACGTAACGAACTCTTTCAATCCACATGTAAGTCCTAAGCAGCATACTCATAAGCCTATGTTGGTATGTTCAGACCAGAAAGCACGTGCTGTAGAACACTTCACCTAAGCCCTTTTTCTCTGGCAATTACTAATCTTAATTTAAATCATTTAAAACGCTATAGAAGCCTCTCTTGTATCAAGGCACATACTACATGATGAAGAGTTGTAATTTGCTGTGGATTTATTTATTTATTTATTTATTTATTTTTAGGAAAGCGAAGTCTCCTTTACTCCATTAAAAACAGTTCCAAAAAGATCAAAATAATACCGTTCACCTCAAATAAATGAGTACTTTATCAGTTAGGCTAGCAGAATGTTAGCAATCCTTAAAAATAATTTTATAAAACATATACGATACTCTTGGCTAATGTCCTGGCCCTTCTCAGTGAGGTTTATGACCTGATGAAGAGCAAGAGGAAGGTAAGAAGCCTCTGGATAGCTCTGGAGTCTGTAACACATCTACCACCTACCAGATTCCTGCCACATTTGCTCTAAACATTCAATGGCATCGAAGCCATTTATGTTGTCACCAACAGAAAGATTTTGCATCTGTGAAAGCAGCTGAATCTTGGGGTTAGGGGAGGAGTGGGAGGGTGAATAAATAAATCAAATTAAATGTAGCCTGTAATGTTTGTATCTCTGATTCCACAGACTTTTACTGTCATTATTGGTGAATTCCCAATCCTGAAAACACAAAGGAACAAAACTTGAAAGTTATCTGTACGTACGAGCAGGAGCACAAACCAGAAGAAATACAATTAGTTTCCCCTGAATAAAGTTTCTTGCTTTGTAACATTTTTTTTTTTTAACAGGTCTTTCTCAAAACACATGAAACAAGCAGATTACAATAATCAAATCTGTTTAGAAATAACTCATTATAAATTAGCAGAACGTTGATGAGAAGAGCTGTGTCTCTGAATTGACATTGAGACAGGCCACACTAGGATCGTTCAGAGCACATCCTCTATGGCCTCCCACTCCTGAACACAGGTTACAGTGGTAAAATCACTTTCTTTCACATCAGAAATCTAAGAAGGGGGAGGAAAGGGGGGTTAAAATGCGAAAATGCCATCAGTAGATAAGCAGGCATAGCTAATTTACTGTGTGCATATTCACAAAATGTTCTCTCTTCAAAATGTGCATCAGAGCAATAGAGATCAAGACCCTTACAGGAGCATCAATCGGTAACACATTTCTTTTTCAACCTTTTTCCCTCTTCCTACGAATCAGCACAAGCAGTTAGTGATTGCTGCTTAATCGCGATCAGAAGGCAGAAACTACAGACTTTCTTTCAAAAGCGAGCACAAAGCCCATCAAAATCAATTGCCAGTCTCCACATAAATGCCAAATAAACAACACCCATGACATTAGGCTGGAGCTCAGGCAACCTGTGCTTGCTAACTGCTGCCCCAGTGTGGTGCATGCTTTAACAAACGTAAATATTTGGATTACAAAGGAAGAAACGGTCCTGTGATAAATTCTCTCATGTTCCTTCATTCTCTTGTGTTTTTCTTTAAACCTCTACATGCATATTAGCAAATACTGTGCTTACTGAACACTGTTACATGTCAGATTTCCCCTCTACTGGCAAACAAACAGAACCTCCTAAATGCACGTTTCTTTTATTTCCCAGTTCAGCTGCTCATTAAGCTTACCTTAGGTTTGCCAAGCCAGATACATACATGTAGCTGCCTTTACACACACACCCAAATCCACCGAGGATTTATGCTACACTGACTTGCACAATAGAAGAAAAAACCCTATGACAGGGTTTTTAAACCTATGACAGACCTTCCTCTCCTCTCCCTTAAGGTGTTTCAGCTAGACTCAGACCTTCCCTAAATTGCAGCCAGCTCCTTCCTGCCAGCTCCACGGTCTTCTCCATTAAACTGGGGTGGCAGACTCCCAGCCCCTTTCCAACAGCCCTAAAGGAAAACAGTGTCCCTTGCCTGTTGCTTTCAAGCATAGGGAAGGAAAAAAAAAAAAAAAGAAAAAAAAAAAAAGAAAAAAAAAAAGACATAATTGGATGTATATTTTCTCTTTCAGTTACATAGCCAATTATGCAGCAATCCATGCATTTATGGATTCCGAACCTGCCCGCTACCCAGTCACTGGAGGACAGCAAGGCTGAGTTATGTCAGATACAAACACATGGAAATGGATTTTATGCCGGATTCGTGCTCCTGGAAGCTCTAATTTAACACCAGCACAGACAGGCGACGCATGACTCAGTGCAAAGTCTACCGGCCAGTGCCAGCCTGACACATGCATATTAAGAGCAAAGTCTGTGCTGCGTCCAGACAGCTTTCTAAGGCTGGTAGCTAATTCAGAACAAGCGTGAACAAACTGGAAAGAGACACCTATGGCACTCTCCACCCAATACTGACATTCAGTTTTCTGTTTATTTGAACAAAGTTTATTAACGCCCATCTTCTCCTGGACTGCAGAAGTGTACCAGCCACTCCATTATCCATACCTACTGCGTTTTAAAGAAATGATATTCGAACAGAAATCACCACTCAAGTAAAAAGTCTACGAAGGCAGATATCTGTGTAAGAGGCGTGTGGTGTACACGTGTTCATTATTCAGGAGTAGAAGACAGGAATGTAAGACACAAGCATCTTTTCTGAAACTGTGTCCCAGATGGGAGGAACTATGCTCACGTAGCAGGTTTCATGGAATACTTACTCTCAACTTGCAAGGCAAAGATTACCTTACTTTCAGGGTGATTTATTCACAAGTTGTCAAGAAGATATTATAAATGCAAAATATTCACTATTGTCTTAAAAATAATTAACTATTGAACTTCCTTCCTTAGTAGACCTTCTCGAAATCATCGAGATTTTACCTGTAGTTCTTTTCTTAGGCTGATTCCCAAGGCAGTATCTGATGTCCAAAGTTGCAAAAACTGATTTTGCAATAGGAGTGCAGTGGTGACCTTCTTAACCAATTTAATATGCCTGGAAAAGTTCTAGATAAAATAATCTCTCCTTCCTGTAATTACTGAGGAATCTGGAGGGAGGTAGCAGAAAAGTGCTGTAATTTTAAACTGTATAAATGCTACATGCCCTAAACTCCACAAGTAGATTTTTTAATTAAAAGCATACCACCATTAAAGCAGAAGGGGGGGGGGGGGGGGGAGAGACAAAAAACACAAGATGGAACAAATAACAGGAATAAAATAATTCACACTTTGACAGATAAAGTAAGTGCTCGTGTACTCTGCTCCTTTTCCATGAGGCCAAAAGACATGAGTATTAGGAGCACGTTGAAGGGGAAGAGGAATCTCCACGTCCTTTGCCAGGCACTTGCTCAAACACGAGGCACTGTGCGGCTGGGTATGCGCCACAGCCACTGATCAAGTGCTGCAAATTGCTGTCCTCCCAAATGAAGTTCCATCATTTAAAAGATACGGGGAATTTGTAAGATGGGGAAACGCAAAGAAAATTAAGTTGGAGTCTGTAGATTAAATACATCCCTTGCTTTTAATATACCTGTATGCCCTAATCAGGACTTGTATTCAGGAAGATTTGAGTCCCATCAGCTGGTAGAACAGATTAGTATTCAGAGTTATCTCAAACTACAAAAAAAAAAAATTATAATTCTCCTCTCATAAAATACTTGTATCTTTGAAATACAATAACAGAGAACAGGAGAGAAGAGGGCTGCAGGGAAGAATATTTATTGTTGTGTTTTTTTGTGTGTGTTGTTTTTTTTTTTTTTTCCCAAAGTATGATCATCAAAAAATACGGAGCAACAAACTTAATTAGTTTTCCTCTAATTATCTCCTCTGCCAACCACCTCTCCCTTTTTTCCAAACTGATTATCAAACAGATGTATTCAGGATACAGACCAAAGTTACTTCATTTCAATTACAGGTCTCTTCTAGCTGAATTGCAAGAAGCTGCAATGCACAAGTACAAAAATACCCTCCTTTCAATAAACCCCTTTTTGGCAAGGCAAATTAGATCAGCTGAAGGTTTCTCCAATGTCATGGATGCTGACAAATGCTCCTGGACGCCACCGTCCTGCATTGGAGTCATCTGATCCGTGCTCGTGCTTGCCAGGACTTCGCTAATGGCTATTTCCAGCCTTTGGCTTCCCACTCCTGCACCCAGCTGTGCTGAACTACTCTTGTCCTTATGCTCTCTTTGAGAAAGAGCCAACTCATCTTGGTTGGATGTACCTGGCAAAAGCAAGCCCTGACACAAGTCTTTTTTCATCAAAATCTAAAGCTAGAAACAAAAAAGGGGTGAAAAAAAATACCTAAGGGGAGAGAAGGAGACGAGTGGCTGCAGTCCTCCCAAAATGTCTTGACGCATGCAGCATTATTTGTGACTGTGCCCTGGAAATATGCATTCACACCCTGCACAATATTTACTGAAGCCAAAAGGAATTAGTTTTTTCTTTGTTTGGTTTTTAAATAATGAACAAGACTCGCAATTACAAATCAGCTGACGTTCTCAAAAATCAGCATTCCACCTGTCTTCCAATTTGTATTATTTGTTTGAAAATTACTGTTTCCAGCAATACCGCTCTTCATTTCCATGTTAAGATTAAAATTTGCACGTTATTATCCTACCTTACACATCTATTTGAAAATCAGCACTTCTCTGCAACTGAGAGAAGTCCATTAATTCCTCTTCCCCTAACTTCAGCTATGCAGATAGCACTGAGCTGAAGAACATTAGTAAATGTTAGAGGTAAAAGAAGGGAGTTGGAAGGGATTTTAAAAATGATTGCTACCTACCCGTACATTTAACTCAGATTTTACTGAGGGATTTCTAGGAGGGCCAGGGGCCAGCTGAACAGAAGGACCCAAGGCCGGCAGGTCGCAGTCACCCCACTCAGGAGCATCATGTCCAGTTGTTACGGGCAGCTGGCAGCTCAGGTTAAACATTCATACCAAAAGGGAAGTGCATCACCACCAACCTGGCTGCCTTGTAGTTTAAAATCCGTACAGAGAGAACTGCATGGACATCATTCCACAGGAAAAAGGTACAATTTCAACCCTGTACAAAATACTTCTGTACTTTCTCTGAAAAAAAGTCATGAGTCCACAGAGGCATTAGCCTTCCTTAATTTTACAGATACTAATCTCTTGAAATCATGAACTTAACTCTTGTAGCCTTTTTATACACGTTTCACCATTTTGCTACAGCAATAGAGAGCAATCATGTCCCAAAAGTTCATGCTGTATACATTTACTGACTACTGCAGACATTTGCAAATATTTTACATAGGAAAAAAAAAAAAGTCTCACCCAAGCAGTCAAAAAAATGAGCTCCAGCACTAAACTCAACTGCAGTTTTGCCACCAGCATCAACATCACTACCTTTGCCCTTCAGGCTGTCAAAGTGCAAAAGAGACAGAGAAACAAGAGTCCATCAGCCTGGTCCCACCTTTGCCTACCCGAAGTTTTGCTCCACGGAGCAGAGAAGCCTTGGCCATGCCTTGGCAGAGGCATGCAATATAAGAAAAGCACAAGGAAGATAGGAAAGAAAGAGCAAGTGCAAACAGTTTAGACATCCCAAGAGACACAGGATAAGTAGAATTGTAGACACCTTTTTTATTATCAGGATTTATTTAAATCCTAAAGCTAAATTAGTGTTTCCCCATGCTATTTCGTGTGTCCAGATCTAAGCAAAAGATGATTGCAGAGGGCTGAACAGAAGCACCGAGTTATTTTGCTGCGGCAATATTGCAACAACTGCTAAAGAAATGAGAGAGGGCAGCTTTGCTGTGTTGGTGCCAAGCTACTCTTGTAAGTGAAGCACAGCATCCAATTTAATTCCTGAACTTCTGCAGCAAATTCCTCCTAGTGTCAGACGAAAACACAGTTAAGGTTTTAGCTATCTTCAAACGCATTTTCTAGATGCTATGCTTTGTTTCTCTGACCCAGTTCATACGATCCTAAATTGAAAGAGATTATGAATTAAACTTAGGCAGTGATAGGATCACAAGTTTTTTTGTTTGGTGAACTTACTTCAATAGAATCTGATAAAAATAATAAACTACTAAAATATGCAATCACAGCAGAAAATCTAGAAAATGGGGAGCTACTGAAGGTGTAATTCCTCCTGCTGATGCAACTAATCCTGATGAAGTCAGAAGGGCCACCTCCTTGATCTGGTGGGGGCTGATTCTGCCTTCAAACACTTGAAATTAGCTTGTACTTTTCATTATGTCTCCACTGATTTTAATGATGAGCAGACCAATTAATTTCAAATGAGGTGTGAATGCTCAGCTTGAGAAAAACAAAAACCAACAGCTAATATAAACTGACTTAATAAAAAAAAAAAAAAAAAAGTGTGCTTTCATAAACACAGCACAAACTTCTGCACTTTCTTCTCTCACCTTAAGAAAAAACAAAAAAAAAAAGTATGTCTCTAGTCCTTTTTTTTTTTTTTTTTTTCCTCTGGCAGAACTACATCTACATTAGTGGACAGACCTGCATTAGTAGCTCCGTTCGCAAAGCGTGTGCTTCTGAATCTCCCAACTGTTCTCATTTACGATGCTTTTATTCACACATTGGAGAAGGCTTGGAGCACACAAGTGATGTTGGAAGATTAACTCCAGGCCTTGCCTAAGGCACTCCAACTGCTCATGGCCTTCCAGCCTGCTGAAGCAGAGGAGGGCCAGCATGAAGAAAAACCCCTGGAAGTCCATACCCTGTGCACACATGGTTTCTGCTGCTCTTGCTCTACAGAGCTGCTTCCTTTGTCCCTCATTACTTGCTAAAGCAGACATGGCCATCATATGGTGAGGAAACTGCGTGCACATTTGTGCTTAACAGAATGCTTGCATACAAGCACATATTACAAATATATATATAATATCACAGAATCACAGAATATATGATACAGATATATATATCTCCTTGTCTTCCTTTATCACCTAATGCACTAGAAAGGACACAGTTTGTAGTTTAAGTATATTAAAAGCATAATATCCAATGTGTACCTTATTATTAGAGGGCAATATTCTGATTCTGGAAGTAGCACAGTTTCTTCGACAGACAGTAATGGCTGTACTGCATTACAAGGAAATGACACAGCAAGATAGATGCATTCCGTGATGCAGTCGGCATAAATATGTACCCTAAGCAGATGAGGAACTTTACTTCCAACAATTTATTTGGATTCCCTCGACCCAACACAGCTTTCAAAGCTATGCAAGGGCCAGCCACTGGTTTGCTATTAACATACTCCTTGGTAGGCTCACGGAGGGCAGTTGAGTTTTCTCCAAGAGGAATCCAGTTCATGAGCCCCAGCACTGCCACACACATCAAACCAACGTGTGGTAAAGGGGAAAAGGCGACTGACTGTGACAGTACAGTATCTCTGAAAGGAATTAAAATGTAGGCACAGGCCAACTACTTCTACAGACCTTAAGCCTTATTGCAGCTCGTATGGCTCGAACAGGCAATACCTCTAAGAAGGTGACATTTGTCAGCTGTCCTCTTTCTTGTCCATTCCCATAAGCAATGTAAGGTGATTCAAATTAGTTTAGTGCAGAAGGAAGGAAAGCTAAGCTGAATCAATTTACCCAGCATTTCTCAGACTAAAAGCACGCTCAGATATCGTGCGGCCAAGCCAAGGTAATGTGATCATTCTTACATCCCCATGATTAACTGAAACATTCTCTACTTATTGCCCTGAGAGACATAAGTGGGTCTTTTCTGGCTTCTATTCATTGTTACTGAACAGTGAAGATGATGTGGAGATGGTGAGAAACTAAAGCAATCTCCAGGCTAGTCAGCAGGTCAGAAAAGCATAAATTACCCAAAGACACGTACATACTACACACTAACATCACAATAAACAGAAATACCTGATTCGGCCACTACTGACTGTTCAGCTAAAGTAGGACATACAAGATATCTCATTTGCTACATATTTTATTAGTGGAACAGCAATATTTGACCCTATTTTGAAGATGTTGCTTACCAACAACTTGCAATTGTTGTTCTGAACACCAAAGGTGAGTGAGATGCTGTTTGACTCCGGAAGAGCGAGATGGGAACCACTGATATATGTCCAGGTCTCATCACGAGACTTGACAAGTCTGATGATAAACAAGTCTTTCAAAGACTAAAACCATAAGCTCGAGAGTTACAGGATTGAGTGCATGAATGAATGTACTAAAGGATTCATTTTATTTACCTCTGAAATGCAGGTAATGTTAAAGGAAACAACAGATCTACAGCATACCTCAGAAAATGAAATATTGCAATTAAAACTAGCATTTAAAATAGTTCAAATAAGTAAAATATCCATGATGTAAGCAGGAACCTTTCCAGAAAGCTACTTTTTGTTCATGTGAAGAGAGTCGAGTTCTCTGTTAAACATTGTGTCAGAAAACCTTACGATTCCTCCCCGCCTAGCAATTTGAGCACATTAAATTATTATTCTACATGCTTAATGCAGTGTAAGGAAGCTATTTCTTTTGTGATATCTGACACCTTTAAACAATTAACATATTTCAGTACAGGCTGCATTTCAAGGCAGTAAGTAGACCTAAGTATGAAATAATCCAGAGGTACCTTTCCTATCAATGGACTGGCTGTAACATTAAAGATAGTAATTTCATTGCATAAGGAATCACTCGTCTTTCCCCTGAAAGATTTTGATCTTTAAATATTTCAAAAAGTTGCTTTTTCAGGCCTCAGGTGGCAGTAAATATATTTTTAAAGATGTTACCTCTTCACTGAATGCCTCACTAAGTGGCTTTTTTGAGCAAAATAGCCCCTTTCCAGCTATTTAGTTTTTCTGCACATTTGGAGCACCAATTTGATGAACAGCTCATGTGGGTGCCCAGCTCTTTACAGCTGACCACTTCCCGTGTGCATATATATCAAAGAGCACATGCTTGTGGATGCACAGGGAGCACACAATTACCGAGTTATCAGAGTATTTGGTTATTATGGGCATCTAGAGAGACTGTTCTGGGAGATGAGCTGGAGAAAAGAGAAGGGAAAGTCTTCAAGAAAGCCTCAATGAGGTTTGACAGGAGTCAAAAGTTTTCACAGTCTCGTTTTAAACAAGCCTGCATGCCTTTCAGAAAACATGTTTAAGCAATATTAATTTTTCAGTATATGCTTTTTGAACATCTCCTTGTTTTTTTGACTTACATAGCTCAAAAGTACAACAGAAGGAGAAATTTGCAACGCAGCTCGTTACATACTGGAGCAAGCTTCGTGCTGTCACGGGTCCTTTGGATCTGCTCAAGAAATGCCCAGAGTTGCAGACTTCTCTTTAAAGTCTATTTTTCTGCCAATATGAATGTTGCCCTCTTCTAGCTACCAAAAGTTGAACCTGCCTTAGCATTTTTAGCACTATTGTCTAATGCTTCCATATGCCTCCTTCTTTGTTACCAGACAAATCCCCCTCAACTTCCCTCATCTCTCCTCCAAGATCACTTTTTCATTACTTTTTGACATCTTTCTGTTCTGAAAAGCAGCTCAGGTCTTTCTTAAATATCTGAAGGTGAATTCACATCTGGTTTAAATGTTTGGCACCATGATGAAAGAGCATTTAAAACAACAGACTCAAGCTCTGCCACTGTCTCCTTGTCCAAGAAAATGCAAGAGCATAAGAATTTTATTGCAAGAAAACTTTAGATCTCTTCATTTTCATGGGACCACAGCCCGTTTACTCAGCTCTACCTGAGTAAACACAGCCTTCACCGTGGTGTTTGTATTATGAAAGGCGTGGTGTCCATCCAAATGCATTTTATATAGATGTGCACACGTGCATGTATGTATACACCACATGCATCTTAGTGTCCTGCCAGTTTTTAGCAAAAGAAATATTCACAATAACCATGCAACCATTCAGAAATACAAACTTCTGACTTCTGTTTTTTCAGGCTTTAAAAAGACTTTTCACACTTGTAACTGCGCCCAAGAACAAATGCAGTATTACAAGCAGAGAAATAGAGTAGCATAAACCATTTTTACTATTTCTCATCTGCACTAAATACAAAAATTGTGTGTTTTCCAAATCAACTAAATGCCAGCTGCAACGATATCATTAAATCCATAGCAAATCTAACAAATTAATGAGGAAAGCAATTAAGGCTGTATTAGAGACCTTATTCTTACTACACAATCAAAAATGCTTCTTTACTTTTAACAAAGAAAAAAGTCAAAACAAAAGCTTAGAGCTTGAATTTTCGTTTTCTCATTGACCAAACGCATTTAATCTATTTCTCAAATGGCACCATTTTTTGAGAAATAACTTGCAAAGATCTGTGATATGAAATGGAACAAAGCTCAAAAAATAATTTAAAAAAATAATATGAAAGCAGAGGCAGAAAGGAAAAACATGAAAAAAGAGGAATTAAGACCAAAAAAAAGGTAGTAGCGGCATGAGACAGAGACCATGTTAGAGAGCTGTATTTACGAAATCATCTTTTGTTTACAAGTGATGTAGTAGGCAAACCCTCCCCTCAGCTGATGGATATAAAAGAAATGAGCATGAGTAAAGAAAAAGGCAGCAAGAAAGATAATACTAGATGTAACTGTATGGTTATAAATGTATATGATGTCAAGGAAAATTAAATCACTAAATCTGTAAACTTTCTTTATCTAACTCTGAAATCCAGGGCTTTGTCATCAAAATGATCGCTTACAAGACAATCCCAGCACTCCCAGGATTTTATTTTTTAAGGGTTTAGCCACACATATTAACTTGTCAGCATGGTATTTTAAAGTTTAATGATGTTTTCCTTCCTTCCTTTTATTGCTAAATTTGGTAGTCTAGTGGGAGGTGAAAGCAACATAGCCGTGCTACCCAAGCTAGCCCATTAGCCAGGTGCTGCAGCACGCCACTGCCCAGCCAACCTCCCATTTAGCCATCGTGGTGACCAGTACTTGTCTTCTGTGAAGCTCAGTTTCATTCCATCTATATCTGTCATTTTAAAAAGTCAACGTATGAAAAATGATGAAAGAACCTGAAGTTCTGGTAGACAGTAAGTGATGAGAATGACAATCTGGTCAGAATGGTAAAATTTAGAAAACTGAATTGTACGACTGCTTAAGAACCAACAGTGAGATCCAAGTTCAATACACAGCTGATATTTCCAAATATTTGCAGTGAAAGGAGCAAATTTGGCAATGTTTTTTCAAGAACCTCCATGGATTCAGGTCGTCTCACTAAACAGAAAGCACACGTACGGAGGGTCAGCTGGAGTGGGCTGAGAGGTTGAAGAGCGAGGACAGAGGATAGAAGCCTCCACCGAGGTTCAGCTGGCATGGAGCAAGGTGACAGCAAAATGAGTCAGCGCTATCCAAGCCAGGTAGGGTTCCCACAGACGAGGGAAAAAAGAGGGGAGGATAAGACAATGATTTACAGGGGTCAGAAATAAAAGTTATGTCTCTGTGTAGAAATCTTTCATATTAATTTCTGTTCCTTCACAAGAGAAAGAGCATATATATATACCCAACGGATTACACGTAAACTTGAGCAATTAACAGCAGAAAAGAAATTCATTTGTCAGCTCCTGACAAGGACCTCACTGTTCTTACAAAATACGAACAAGCCTGTCTTACAAGTGTTAGAAAAGGGGATTTATCTAAACACCTTCCTGAGAAATGGAGAGTTGTATTTGATATACCAAAGGCAGCACAAGTAAAGACTGCAGAGAAAAAAAAAAAAAAAGAAAAAAAAAAAGCAAAGCATAGCCAAACACTGCATTAGCAGCAAGGTATTTGATGCGTGGAGGAGGGAAATAGGGAAGTGATATAAATAGGATAATGTGAGCAGTCCCAATGATGTTAATGAGACTATGTATAGAATAAGCACGTCACTATAAACACAGACCACATGATCCACCCTCGTATGTCCATACATTAAGGAACCATTATAGCGATATCCAGGTTATTCTTATAGTTTCCATTTTTATGTGGACTACTGGGAACCATTTTGATAGATACATATTGTGATGCTGGAGTGAGCTCAAAAACAAAAAAAGCCTCAGTATAATCAAGACTAAAGGAATTGGTGTGTGAGGAAAGAAGAAAATAGCAAAGTGTTCCAAACTTGGAAAAGATGCAAGTAACGCAGATTCTTACAGCTTATAAATATGTGAAGAATGTAACCAGCAAGGAGGGACGGTAATTAGTCAGGACAAAATGAGCTTAGCTTTAATTAATGAAAGGGAAACAACTGCAAAAATAATATGTGTATCAGGAGATGCCTTTTTTTTTTTTTTTTAATTGTACAAAAGTGCAACAACAGTTATTTTAAAGCATAAAGCATCCTACACAGATGTGCACATCAGGTCATTTCAGGTGCAGTGGTAATCTAGACCTCCATTAGGGTGCAGTCATGACCCTACCAGATGGCTGCTAACATGAGTTGACCAGAGAGCCTTCTGCGACCTCTGCCTTTGAATGACAAACCTTCTGTTCGCAGCCACACTGCACAACAGGTCTGCATGGAAGTACAAGTATTCCGAGTACCTATGACTATTCATTTGAATGAAAAATTTGAAGTGCTTACAGCAAATAAACACACCTCTGAAGTGATATTACCATTCTGATGGACCATATGGCTTCGGTGTATTTACATGTATACAGCAGTGAGCTCCTTGGAGCCTTTTTCAGGTGAGCTGTGACAGAAGAGATGCATTGGGCTCGCAAGGCACGTTTGGGTGGGAGGTGCAACTGCGAGCTGCCCACCCCACCCAAGCTTCACCACTGCTGTGTTTAAGGTGTTTCCTCAAGAAATTTATTTCTTTCCCGGCCCAAGACCAAAATCTGTAGCCAAAAGTTTGTGTAGCTGGCAACAAATTATGTAAAATTCCCTGAGAGACTTGCCAGCAAGAGGAACAGTTGCTATTCTAGAGGTCAGTGTTTCATTTACTAAAATCCCATCCACCCGCTAACAGCACTGAGCTCCCTCAAAGTTTCTCCTGTCTCATGGGGAAAGTCAGATCTGCTCTGCAGTACCCCACAAGCAAACAAGAAATATCACTGAACACTAGACATCACTAACTTCTTGTAACACCAGTCCTATTACTTTGAGGGACGGCAGGAGAGCCTTTGAAGAAATGGGGCATTGAGTAGCTCTTCTTTGTAGGCGGCTGCCATATTAATATTTGTTACTTACTGTCCCTGTTTCACTGAGTTATGCTGTGAAACAGAAATAGTTATATTAACCCTATTGTAATCCTGACATTTCTTGGAAAACGTGGCCTATGGGTAATTAATCTTAGAACTGGAGGTAATATAGTGCTCTCCACTTCACTGACAGCACTACTCATCGTGCATTTATAGCTAATACAAGGACCCTTGACAGGGGAGAGAGAACCAGGCAAATGCGTTAGGCAACTGCGAAAATGAGATAAAAGCTACTGACTTTGTACCCTATAATTCACCAAAAGCTTTCTTCATTTTTCCTAGAGTTAAACACATACTTTAAGAGACAAAAGGTCCATTTTTTCCCTCTCAATGCACACATGTGAGACTCATTAATGTTAATTGGATTTATGAATGCCCACTGAAAAGGGAAGAAACTGTAAAGATTTCACATTTGCGAGGAAACAATCAGAGGAACAATTTCTTGTGTGTCTAGCTGATGAAGAGATTAGGAAATAATGGATGAGTCATTTTACATTATGATTCAAAATTCCTAAAATAGATTAGATGAAAACACTGATTTCTGCACAGGTCATATTAATGTAAAGGAATCTTTCTAAGAACCCGATTTGAACCTTCAAGTGTATCTGTGCCTCTAATTACCTAGCTCTGAGAATAAATCGTGGTCTCTGAATTGTAATTATACAGATTTGTAGCAGTAATTCAATCTGGCAGGTGTAAAATACAAGTGTAATTTCCTCTATCCCCCCTGTAGTCTTCAAAGAGACACTGAACTTGAGCCATTTGATAATTTATTCCATATTGTAGCTTTCACATTTATTATGCATCAAACTTCTGATAGATCTTTTTGGAAGGTGATTATACATGGCTCTGGTTACTCTACTGATTCCAAAATAAATCCAACATTCATTTACCCAGCCTGCAGTGGCCAAAAACTTCAAAGTAAGCTCAAAACTTCTGCTATTTGTGATGGGGGTAGGGAAGAATAAACAGTCTTCATGTAGACAGACTTGCTCTATGGGGACTTCAAAGCTGCTCTTCTCCCATCGAATGAATTGGAAGCTGTCTGTTTGTGTTAAACAGCTCCTTCTTACAGAAAAGAGATTGCCACTTGCAAATAGGGAGAAGCTGTGCTTTGGCACTGTCTTTCCCTCAGAATCATTATTTACTTTGAGTAAATCCTGGCCTACAAGAAGTCAGTATGGTGCTGCATCGCTGTGTTAAAGAAGAGGCCTGAATATAGAGAAAACAAATTTATATATATGTATTTCATACATGTACATATGCATATAAAATAAAGACAACCCACAACCACCCCATTCCCACTGTCTGAGGGGGTGCAAAATACCCGGCCAGTTTCCCGGAGATACTCAAACCACGGAAGCACACACTATCCATCCCTCAGTGCGACAGCTCTGTGGGCTGAGGAGTGGAAGCTTTATGGCTTTTTCCTTCATTTTTCCTCTGCCATAATCTGCATCTCCAGTAAGACAGGAAAAACTGCACCTGGTTACTGCACACTAGCAAAAGGGTCAGCAGAGGAGCGTTCCTAATGCTTTCCTAGACCCCAGCACCCGCCTAGCAGACTGACCTGTATTGGGAGAAGAATACATGTAGGATCAATAGATAAAGGAATAGAGTGCAGACCTTAAAACTTCTTGATGCTTCCTACTTCAAAAGCACATAAAGCCTCCCCTCCCCTCTTTAAAAACCACTGGAGAAGAATACTTTCTGTTGTAGGACTTGGAAAGCATACAAGGATCAGCACAGGTCACTGCTTCCCAGACTTCTTTGCCGACACACTGAAGGCATCTGCCCATGAAGAGTATCTCTGGATGACTGATCGTGGATTTCCTCATCTCTGTCAGTGCCAGACAATCAGCATACAATAGAAAATGCTCAGTTTGATCTATCTTGCCTCTGCACAATGCTGTTCTACTGGAAACAAATCAACTCCTTTATCGGTAATCCTCTTGGGTGCCTTTTAAAAGCCTTTCCAAATTAAGATTATACTCGCCAGCATTTTTTAATATGAAAAAGTGTAATCAATAAAATACTGCTGATAACTCAGATGATTTGCAGGGGGGGAAATTAAATATGAATTAGTTTGGAAGAGTTCCGAGTCCATCATCTTTCTTAATTATAAATTGGGTCACTGGCTATGAATTGCATGACTCAGCTCAGGAATGCCTAAAAAGAAATCATCAGTAGATTGAACAGTTGCATTTGATTTATTTCTCAGAGCTAAAACAAGCACTATATTTTGGACCTCTGATTGCTTAGGAGGTCCCCAGAGAAAGCTGGAGATGTCGCTCCTGTCAGCTACCCGTCATCTGGGATGAGGGGAGACGAGTGTGCCCAGTGACCCCAAAAAGCTGTGAGCAGAACGTGACAGTGACATGCCCGGCTCCCCAAGGAACCTCCTTACAGCAGAATGAATGAAAAGCCACTCTGCTACAGACAACGCAGACTGATAACCATGACTGAGGCTGGGAGGGGCGTTCAGTCCCATGCTGTCCTTAAAGCACAGCGAAGCAGATTAGGGCTGCTCAGTCAAGCTTTGAGCACCCCCAGGGATGGAAATCCCACAGCCTCTCTGCAGTTTGACCACCCTCAGGCTAATTTTTCTCCCCCTGTGTACCCACAACTTCCAATCACAACTTCCAGTGTTCCCACACGTGCCCGCTGCCTCCCACCACACACCTCTGAGAGGCATCTGCCTTAGCAGAACACCCCAAATCTCTCAAGCTCCTCAAGGAACAGAGCAGATGCTACCACTGGCACGACAAACATGCTGGAAGGGATACGCAAAACTTTGCCACTGAGCTACAGGTACTCTCCGTTGCTGATTTCATCTCATCATCAACTACCGTAATTCGTTTGCTGTCCTTGGTAACTTCTCCTTTTCTCTGTAGCAAACAGCTTGGGCATTTGTGTTACCTTCCCATACCTCATTGTGGTTTCCCCTCCACCACAAGTGCACCGAAAACCTCTGCTCTGCAGGTCCACCCTGGGCAGCCCGTAGCTACAGCTACCACCACATTTCGGCAGACTTCTTCCAGTTCTGGTGCCTTGACACCTCCACCTCCGTCCCCATGAGCTCTCACAGGTGTTTCATAAAGAAGCTCAGGGACTTCTGGCATCCTGTTGGTAGCAAGCTCTCTGCTCACCAGGCCACGAGTACTACAGCTCCGTAAACCCCCAGAAGTATTCCTTTAAAACTCTTTTAATCTCTTTCTAGTCCTTAATTCTACCTCCTAGTTCACTTACTTGCCAAACACACAGCTGCCGGATGATTTAGAGGCTCATTTGCACAGTGGAAGGGCAAGCAAATATTATCCTGATTTTTCTCCCTGCTGAATGATTTTTTCCCCCTCAAACTTCACTATCAGAAAATCAGTATCACTATTAGAAAATTCAATGCAAAGAACCAGCAAAATCCAAATCTATTCATCAGAGTATTCTCTTAACCCGAGAATATTCTAAAACATCAACTACATTTTTAAGAAAGAATAAGCTGCATGAAAGGCTCTTCAAAGTGCAGTGTCTATCAAAAATCTGTTTGATTCATTTAAAGTTGTTTACTGCTCATGTAAAAGAACATAATGTTCTTCCTGTAATTACATTAAGTCTCACTTTTAAGAAAACTGAAACTTTTTTCTTTTTCTTTTTTTTAAATAAAGAACATTTGGTGAAAATACAGTATTTTGTAAAAAAATAAAAATAAATTATTGGACGCTATGGTCTAGTGTACTGTGCTGTGAGTAAAAGCACAGTAAAAAAAGTAAAAACTTTTGGCTTTAAAGATGTAGGCTCAGGTGGTTTTCACTGACTGCTCGGCCAACCCTCTCTATACATCAAAACCCCACACAGACCAAGGGTTGTCCCCACATTTTTATCTCCAGCCATTTTATGAAACTCCACTTTCTGAAGCAGCAGTCGCCGTGCTATCCGCTAATGGGTGCTGGGGCCTCCTGTTGCAGGCACTCTCAGCAGAAATTAAATACTTGGGAACTGCAGCTATTTAAACAGATACCCTAAAAGAGCAATTACATTCCACAGTGTAAATCCATTTATAAGTGTATTTACTATAACTTTATGGACACCTACACACAGTAAAAGAATTTTATTATAATTATTTTTTAAATTACAGTCTCAGACGCATTGATTCATATTAGCTGTGGAAGGATGTTATCAGTAAGCTGGAAGGGAGGCAGCTTTCCTGTTCCAGGAAACTTATCTCTAATAGGTGAAGAGACAAATTCTACCAGACATTTTGCAATAAAAAAGTTTTAAGAGGAAGACCTGGCCAAGACCTGACCAACATAAGTAAAGTGGCTAAATGTGAGATGTGAGAAATGTACAACTTCAATATTGGAGCTGGGCTGGGCCCCAGAGCCTCATCAGTTGCTATTTGCGGAACGGAGAGTCTCTAAAAATATCACAGAAAAAAAAAAAAAAAAGTCATTTTAAAGAAATGCAAATGAGCATGGTCAGACAAAAAGCCTGACCAGTCCAAATTATGTTCCTAAGTCTTTTGTACAAACTGAGAATACTGATGAGACTAAAAAAAAAAATCTCTCCTGGTTCCTCAAGCTAAATCTAACCATTTTCCAAGGCATTTTTTAAGAATCTGAAGTGAACCCCCTAGTTGTTGTCAGGACTGCAATGCCAGGCTGGGGATCCAGTGTTGCCCCCCAGGCCTTATTTGAGGATTTGCTCCTACAGCAGTGGGAGAAGAAATGGCATTTCCTTTCTGACAACTCTCTGCATAGCTACCACCATGGGGTTGGAACCCACGTTCCCATCTTGAAAATATTTGGAAATTTGCTCTCTGAACTAATTTACAAGCAGGGTTGCATGGGAATTCATGTCCACGCACAATTTGGATTCTTGGAAAAACCATTCTCCGCCGAGGGCAAAAAGAAACCCTCTGCCCAGCCCGTGCCCCTGCCACAGCCAGTCCTCGGAGGAAGGCAACTGCAAATACATTTTAACAAAATAAATTAATTACAGTAGGAGTTTACAATTCCAGCTCCCTCATGCCTCCAGGCAGTTTCTTATCTGTACTGGAAAAACAAGGTTAAACATGACAAATATTGTGCCTCCTTGTGAGTAAATGTTGTTTTGTTTACTCTGTGTTTGTTTTTTTTTAAACAACATCATGCCACAGCTCATCATATAACCATCTCTCAAGGATGCTGGAGGAAGAGCATTTGTTCTCTCTCCAAAACTGTGTGGAAAAATAAAAAAGGGTCTGACTAGTGCTTGTTCATAGCAGTTGGCCCAATACAGCCAAGCTAGGACTGCTCGATGCCTCTCCCATGCGCACATTTGAATAACAACTGAGGGAAAAAATAAAAAATAATAAATAAAAAAAAAAGCAGCTCAGTTTCTTTTGCCACCAGGGTATGTTGAAGAGTCTTTGCGATAACGAAGGCTGCCATCCTCATTAACTGTATTAAGATATTACATAATAGAAAATACTGTGGATTGATTCTCTGGGGTTATCCAGCCCATTCCTGTATCCCAAGATGCATCTTATTCAACAGCACTGGCTTCTGCAGATGCTCCTTGTTCCTGCTGCTGTGCCTAAGTGCCATGCAGAAAAGGAATTATTTTAATTGTCACCAGGTAGGGGCATCCAAGACCTTGCAGACACTTGGTCAAAAGCCCTGCTCGAAAACCCGCTGTGCTAAACTAAGACTACTTTTGATTTCGGTGTCCTCCAGATCTGCTCCTCACTGTAAGCATTTTTTTCAGCGGTGAATCCCTCTTGGCAGCAAAGTCAGCAGAGCAGCCTGTTTCCCACACCCACAGAAGAGGTGAGACTTTCAGAGTTGCAACCTGCACGTAGAAAAAGTTCAGGAGGACAGTTTCAGAAGCCTAATGAATCCAAAAATACGCGTGGTTTTGAATACAGAGGAACCAAGTTGCTGTTTTCCACTCAGCGTATTTGAGCAGCATGTTAAAATTAATATTCTGTGTCTCTGAGCTGCAAGATCACTACGGACATTTGCATCAGAAAATATTCAAGGCAAAGGCCCTCCTCAGACTTATTCTTTAAGGCCTTGATCTGGAAAAAAAAAAAAAAATCTGAACAAGTGTACTAATTTAACCATGGTAATAGGCTAATTACATTCCAGAGCATACCGATGTGTTTGAAGTTTACCATGCATTTAATAAGCTTTTACAGTACAAAAGCTCAGTCGTAACTCTCTGTTTGAATCAGACACAGTCTCAGTTTAAATCTGCTACACATCAGACACCAGCTCCTACTACTTTTTGGACCAGACCCTGCACCTGCACAGAGTCTGATGTAGATGACAGTGCAGAGCACACACGGCACTTACAAAAAAAAAAAAAGCAGAACGACTCACGGCAAGAGCAACCGCTGCAGGTCAGCACCTTCCTCTACTTTGAATACTGTTCATACAAACCAACCTTGGGTTTGAAAACAGTAAAACAAGAATAGCAAGAGTATTTTATACTCACTGCACGAGACTTGTGACCTCTCCAAGTTGCTTTAGAGGAGCACTTAAGTTATAATAGCCTCCTGTTCACTCAACTGGCTGAACCGATCCTGTTGATGATGCTCAGAACCAGTGCGCTTACCTACAGCCTTAAACAATGTGAGGAGTCACTTGCCTTCACACAAATTAATGCAAGAAGTAGAATAAAGACACAATTTTACTGTTACTTCCATTTTATTACCTTATTCCATTATTTTCTCAGTAGTTTTCAAACACTTTAATGATACTGATTAACTATCAAAATTAAATTAGGGAGAATTTATTTATTTTTAACGTTGTAGTGAGTTTCAGGTTCTCTCACAGAAAAGACGTGAATATTTTCACATTCTACGCTCAGAACACGAGCACAGCAAAATACCAAAGCCATTAACATCTCCACAGGACACAAGCTATAGAAGTAAGAGGTGATTTTTCTTGTCCTGCTCCGCCAGACTTCACTATGTAGCTTGATTTTTTTTGCAGGTTGCCTTGCCACCTAACTTCTCGTCCAACTGTTAGAGCCACACCCCAGGAAAGGCCATGGCACTGCTGTGACTCCACGGGCACAAGCCTGTAGGTGCACGCTGCAGTTGGTACCACTGCTCACAACTGCTGTATACAAATACCCATTTACATGAGGTTCAGTTCAAAATGCTCCCTTTCAGATGATAAGGATGCAAACCCACATCGAAGGGTTGGCTGTACAGTGCCCCAGCCAGCTGCTGCTCCACCTCCAGCTCCTGTCTTTGCAGTTACTCAGATACTGTCCATGGTACGGGAGCTCTCTCCAGATACATATAAATATATACGTTCTCATAAAACACATCTTTATGTCCACCACCACGTTTACTTTAGTGGATCTGGAAATACATCAGTATTCCACAAAATGCAAAAGAAAGACAACAGACAGCCTGAACAACAGATGGCATTTTCAGAATACACCAGTGTAATCGATTCCTGAACTCCATCGAGTTTTTATAAAAGCATAACTAAAGCCTAGAACTTCAATATATATATTGTGTACAATCTGTTTACATCTTTATAAGCCAGTGTACATCTTCATAACCAAAATGTGTACACATGTATGTACATGCAGACAGACACAGAGAGTGGACAAGCATGTTACTGCCATACATCATAATGGATTTCTGTGTTTAATCCATTTGAAACTCCAGCCCCTGGACTATGTGCTCAACAGGAAAGTTTTTATCTTACCCCCTTTCTATCAGCATCAATTAGACTGACTTAAAACTGGACTTAGAGCAGCCACTGAAACCACCCAAAGGTCTAACTCTTTCACAGAGCCCTTTGGGCAATAATAGGGCCTTACTTCTGATCACCATTAGAGAAAATGTCCAATTAAAAATCATGAACAAGCCCTCTGTGGCCAGTTCTCCATCACTGTAAACCTATCTTTTGGTTTATATTCTGAAAGACGTTTTAAAGATTTAGCAAATCACCCGTGGCTGTGACTCCAAACAACCGATTTCTCCCTCCAGAGAGCTATTCTTTCACACAAGTTTCAATACTTTTTGAGATTATAAACTGCAACACAGCACCACAGCGAGGAAGATGAATTACAATGAAAGACCAGTGTCATTTGACCTCTGTAACACAAGGCATAAAGCAGCACGCGCTACACGTATGAAAACTTTAGGAGACCCATGGACAAAAGGAAGAGCTGTAGCAAGTGGCAAGGTATATAAACGGCTACTGCTAAGAAAAGGAGACTTGGGAAAAGCTTCAAAGTCCCTGAGTGTGAAGCCTGACAATAAATGGCCACGCAATCAGGCCTGCGCTCACTGCTGAAACGCCAAGGCATGAGCATTATTGCATAAATACATGGGAAGAGCATCGGAGCTCTGTTTGCCTTTGTTGCATTTTACTGACTTGCATCATAAGTCGCAAGTTTCTTCCTCAAAACACGTCTGCCACGCGACAGACAGAGCGATCTGTTTGTGCAGACCAACAAAACCAACCACAGCATCTTTCCTCGGGAGCTGATATGCCGCCGAGTACTCCAGTGGCAGATTAGCTATCATTATGAGATTGCACCTACTTGAAGACTGTTTCAGATAGCAGATGCTGCCATGGGGAAAATAACGCCTTATTCAAGAGCCCAGATACCACCACTTCCATTTAATGCAACTCCCACATTTTCTGAAGAAATTTTGTAAGTTTGGATGCTGTTCTTCCACATCTGTTGAGCGTCTTTCACGTCAATGGGTAATTGCTGTTTATTTTCCTGGTACGGAGCAATGGATTGTAAGGGAGTAAGCGTGCCCTCGCACACCGAGCGGTGATGCAGGCCCGTTCGGGAGCACACACATGGCAAAGCTGTACCACCAGCTAGCCAGGACCGTACAGAGATGTGCATTCCCTCCTTTTGGCCCACCGTCTCACTCAAGGCTCATTCACAAGTGGTTTTTTCTTATTTAATAAAAGAAGTGCTTCTCACAGCAGCCCGTTTTCCTCAGACTGCCTAAATCCACTCTGATTTGTTCCTTCTCATGCCTTCCCTCCATGCGTGGCTTTTCCCTCCACGCCTTCTCGACTGACAGAGCCGTGGCCTTCCCTTTCTTTGTAACTTCATAACTCCATCCCTCACCCACTCCTCTCCATCTCCTGAACAACCCTGTCCCAGATACCTGCTCTCAGTGGGCACTACAGCTAGGCAAGCATTCAGGAAAGGACGTGCCTGTCAATAAGGCACTAGAAGCACCGCTGTTTCTCCCCTTTTACCAAAAAGCAGCCCTCCGATCCTCTCCATTGAGAACAGTGAAGACTGTTCTCCACATTCCCCACCTCCGTAGGGAAGTTGTGCCTCTCTCAGCCCCCTTCCCCTCACTAAGGTCTGGGCAGAAGGGTGCTGGCTCCTGCTTCCCTGCCCGACCAAAGGACCAGGGCTCTCAGGGTCATTAATGGAAATCTGTGCAGAGTTTCACTCTCCCCCCACCCCTTTCTCTTTTCCTCATTTTTTTTTTCTTAAACCAAAATAGAAAGCACAAAGCTTTGTGCTTCATGCTCCCTACCTGGGGAGCAGGGACTTGTGGCTCTTTCTTCCTGTTACCTTATGGAAGCTTTGAACCAAAACTTTTTAAAGCTTTAAATGGCTTTAAATCTGTGTGAAACAGAACACAGCCAAAGGACAAGCACATGAGGATCACCTGCAGGGACAAACAATTGGGAAAAGTACTTCTCAGTGTCCTCTCATCGAGAGCAGGGCAGAACAAAGCAGGTCCAGGTGAATCCCCAACCACTGCAGAGCAGGACAGGAGCCCCAAGGACTTTCCTCCCTCAAGAGCTCTGAGCTCTGATTTTGCAGCCAGGCTAGCATTAAACCATCTCAAAACCAGAAACTATCTGGATTCAGCTTTGTCAGGGTGTTTTGGTGATGCAAAAGCACAGATGATGTCAAAATTTCAGGGCAGTAGCTGGTGGGGGGGGAGGAACAAACAGAAAACCCAACTTCATCAGCCGACTAGGAGCAGCACTTTCCTACCTGCTACGAAACTCCCAGAGCACACGGAGCGTTGTTACTTTCCAAAGTTCAGTGTCAGAGCTCTTCAGAAGGAGCAAAGCTAAACACATCTGCCAGGTTTTGCACAGAGGCAATTCCATGGTGTGTGAACAAAGGCTGTCTTCAGGTTCTCCCCAGTTTATGAGGGAGCGGGGATTTTCAGAAAGCGTGGATTAGGAGCACAGATGAATACAGACAAAACAAACTGAGTAGATGTGCCCAAGTCAGAGCTGCTCTGAAATATTTCTGGCGTTTAGATTTAGATTTACAAATTGGTGGTTCTCCTAAGCTTACTCTAGGATGGAAGACACCAAGAGCCCATTAAAAGGGCTGCATTCCTATCAGAACTTCCAAAAACATGCTCTACTTTGTGTTAATAAAGCTTTTATTCTTTGTAAGGTGGAAAGCCTCTGAAAAGATCTAATGTTTGATTTCCCAATAGCAGCTGTCTGAAACCTACTTGGGTACCTCAGAGCTGTTAGTCTGAGCTATCAAACCACGCCACGTTGCAACTCAGCCTTTTTACCTACTTGATATTAGAAATCCCCCAAACACAAATAAACCCTGGTGTCTGCATACAGACCCTTTATCTTATAGCCAGGGACTCCGTTATGCTGTCAACGGAGCAGGCACCAAGAGCCCTCCCCTTCCAGAACTTCACCAGTTACACAGCTTGCTGCCCACAGCACAAGCTTTAAAGGCAAGGTTTCTGACAGCCAAGCCGTGAGCAGTGCTATCTATTCCCCCACAAACATCTATTCTCCCTCACGGCAAAGCAGGGTTGAGTTAGATTTCTTTCCAGGGTGTTTCAAAGCCTATGCAATATGCTCATTTGAAGTTCAAGATAACACCAGCCTGACTTTGATCACTAGTGTTCGCACCAAAACATACAAATCTGGACTGTTTCCTGATACCAAGAAAAAAAATAATTACAAAACAAGAACAAAACACCACTGAAACAGGACCCACGAGGAGCTGCCGGGTGATACACAGTCCCAAAGTTACACCAGAGCACTCTCAGCCTTGCCAGCCCCTCGACTGAAATTGTTCTGTAGAAAGAAGACAACGTATTGTGCAATTCCTCTAAGCGTACCGGGTTTTGCAACTGTAACAGGGAGATATTACACACATATTGCCATCTCATGGATGCTACAAATATTTGTTTAAAATTCCGAGAATGTACTTCCTCACAGAGAAATGTGCAGAATCCACAGCAAAGAGAACTGCTGTAAGATTTACAGCATGAAAGCAGGAACTTTACACTTGAAACGGTCCAAAAATCTGCCTCCGATTCTCTCGTAGTAGTTACTATTTTTACGACTTGGCTCAGCCTTGCTTTAATCTCTTTATTTAGGAAGAAATTGCAAGCTTGCCAACTCTAGCAAAACGTTAAGCACTTCAGTAAATTCCCCGTCGACACAGGTCGTGCATTCGAGGGAAGAAGCAGGGAGGGAGCGAGCCCAGCTCCATCCCCTGCGAGGGGGGTTTAGGAGCGGGGCAGGGAGCGGTGGGCAGCGTGGCTCAGCCCCACACCACGCTGCGGCCCCCTGCCCGCCCTGCTCGGCCACGCTAGCGCCTTGCTGGGCAGCAGGGCTCGGGCAGCGTGGGGCTGAGGCCTTCAATACTTGCCCCGTCCAGCTCGGGTACCGGCTGCGAGGCAGCAAAGCCGGCAGGTGCGAGGACACGCACGGAGCCAGGATGCTCAAGCATCCGCGTGGACTTCACGGAGTTACCGAGCCAGGCTGTCAGAGCTGATCAACTCCATCCAAACCCAGGGGTTGTTTGAAAAAAGCACTCGGCAGCCCACCGAGCAGCCGGCCAACCAAGCAGCCAGCACAAACGCCTCTCGCTCCTGCAGCTGCCTGCGAGCAAGCGAATCCTCCTGCCCAAGTAAGTGTGCAAGTTTGGGCTGCCGCTTGCCTCGCCGCGCACCGGGGAGCTGGCAGCCCCCTGGAGACCCTCTCCGGCTCTGGGTGGCCGGGGGATGCCCCCAGCCCCTCCTGGACTCCACGCCGGGGGCTGTAACCCCCCGCCCGGGTCGGGGCGCCCATTCCCAGCGTTTCTAGGGCCGGGCTGCAGATGCTCGGCCCCGCAAAGGGGAGCCCCGGAGGCTCGCAGGGGGGAGCGGCACCCGCGGAACCCCCCCGGGGGAGCGGAGCGCTCAGCCCCGGCCCCGCCGCACGCCCATTTGCGTACAGAAATATTAAATAAGATTAAAAAGAAAAGCCCGGCCAGGGCTCCAGCTCCCTGCACCAGGCGCTAACGCACACGCAGCAATTTCCATTTCGCCGGAGCCGCCGCTGCGAGGAGAAGGAGAGCGCGGAGAGGCTGGGGGAGAGTGGGGGGTAGGGGCTGGGGGGGAGGCAGGAGAAGCCATTACCAGAGTTTTGTCCCCGTTCTTGCTGAGGGGGCCTCGGAAAACTCCCTTGATGTTGCGAAAGTGCCCGTTGCTGAGGTGCGCCGAGCTGATGACGATGTAGTAGCACTCCATGGGGCCGGGGCTCCCCGGGCACTGGGGGCCCGCTCGGGAGCCCCCCGGCATGCGCGGCACAGCCCGGCACGGCTCGGCACGGCTCGGCACAGCCCGGCTCGCCTCTACACCCGGCGCGGCGCCTGGCGGGGGAGGAGGAGGAGGAGGAGGAGGAGGAGGAGGTGGTGGCGGAGGAAGAGGAGGAGGAGGAGGAGCGGCGGCATCGCCGTGGCTTCGGCGGAGCCGTGTGCGGTGCCGCCTCCGGCGGGCATAGCGGTATTATAGCGGGCGGCGGTGCCGCTCCGCTGCACGGAGCCAATGGCAGGGGGACAGCGGGACGGCGGCGGCCGGGGGGGGACAGCGGCCACACAGCCCCGGGGCGGGGGGGACAGCGGCCGCACCGCACCGCCACGGCAGGTAAAGGCTGGGAGCTCCCCTCCGCATCCCTTTTTTTTGGGGAGGATGCGCCACCGTGGGTCGGGGCGGGGTGGGGTGGCCGAGCATCCCTCCCACCATCCTCCCCCCCCCCTCCCGCGGTTCCCGTATCTCTGCCTCTCGAGTATTTCTTTCCCAGTACCTCGGGTCAGCCGCTTCAGGGCGGGGTCCCCAGCCCGGCTCTGCAGCCGCTCGCACCCGCCGCTCCCCCGCCTCCTGCCCCGGCCCCGCTGCGCTGCCCCCGCCCGGGGAGGGAGGGAGGGAGGGATGCAGGAACAAAGGGTCCCCGCCTGCGAGGCAGGGAGCCGGGAGCCTTCCTCCGCTTTTGGCCGGGTTTGGGAAAGGTTTGTGTGTTCCAGATGCTCGGGTCCTGCTCTTTTTTCCTCCCCGAGAGAGCCCTGCCTTGCAGCCCCAGCCCCAGGCAGCTCCCCCCTTGTTCCGCACAGCTACGGGGGCAGCCGCTGCTCCAGGAGGGGACGCCTCGGAAAATAAGCGCAGAGCCGCGCTGTAACCTCCAAACACCCGGCCCCCAGGCAGCAGCTGCTGCTGGCAACGAAACGTCCCCATCCCAGCAAACCTCTCCCTCTAAAATCAAGGCACCCGGGAAATTTTGGAGGGCGGAGGGGAGCGGGGCAGACACTTTTCCTACCGGGATCTGTGCAGTTTGTAGCCCTGCTAAAGGAAGCGACAAATCATGGGAGGCGCCTTGCTCCGAGGAGACTTTTCTATCTGCTCTACTTCCCACCCTAGGGCGAGCAGCACGACTTGACAGGTGTCATTCATCCCTCTCAGCCTGCAGTACTTTGGAAGGGATCCTGGAAATGCCAAAAGCACTAAGTTTTGACAGCCCCGAGACAGGTGAGGCACCAGAATGTGCTGCTGCTTGTGACAGCCCCCCAAAAATAGGGTGAGAGAGGTAGGCACACATAATAGCCCACTGTTTTTGTGTGCATGTTGGTACGTGCACAGCCAAAAATAATCAGCGGGCTCAGTACAGTGTAAACACGGAGTCAATATCATAAATCCTTGATAGGCTTACCAGCATCCCACATTTATGGTACAATTGCAGCCCCAGCCTGTCTCACAGGTGTACATGTAAGTAACACTGAGTTGGGACCCTTCCGTGTGCCAGGTTGCTGCAAGCTGTAACATTAGTTTCTGTGGTGGGCTTTTGGATGGTGCTGCCAAGGGAAGAGCTGCCAACTGGAAGGTTTAGTTGAGAAGCTCCCCTGGGCAGCAAGGCTTTCACAAATGTCCCATATTTGGGTAGGATAAAGTAATGAAAAGACAGAGAACAGTAACAAAAAAGAAAAAAATATATATTCCGCTTCTTTTTTGGGGGGAATAGGGCATAAAGCGTATTCATTCCTGGACTAAAACACCAATTTTTTCCACCTTTCTGAACATAATGTTCCTGCTAGGCTAACTCCTCAGAGCCAACCTCCTCTGTGTATTCTCCCTTTCAAAGAATCACAACGTTTGAATGTCTTGGCAATGCCCTCGACCACTTGTTGCATAGTGTGGGTGTTAATTAAACATCTTCTGAAACCAGGGGTTCCCATGTTCAGGGCCCTAGGGCTGCTTGCAGGGCTTGCATGAGGCACGCAGACACTGCTAGCATGCTCTTGCTGGGGGTGCAAGGCCGTGGGAAATGAGAGCACCCAATAAGCAAAATACAGCTCTTCTACTTTTTCTAATTGGCCACTTTTTTTTTTTTTTTGGCTTCCTCTCTCACACTTTACTATCTTCAGTTTTCCCTGTGGTCACACATGTTCAGGTGCTTCTTCCTCCAAAATCTTTTCCCTTTAAAAACAAACCTTAATGAATTGCTAATTTCCTAAGCCCCTAACCTCACGGTTCTACATACCCTCAGCCCTACCTGTTTCTGTCTCTGTCCTATTCCCCTGAGTAAATACGTGGGGTTGGAGCCGAGGAGACTTCATTCAAGTCTCTGCCACACAGCAAGCGTGGTGCTGCTGATTTACTCATTCTCTTATTCTACCTGATACTTCCTCTTCAGGAAAATCTCCAAGGAGTTCCTGTGTAAAACTGCAAAGATCAGCTCAAGGAACTGGATATGGATTTGAGAGACCTTGTGGAGAACTTCTGGACTAGAAGCCAGTGAATGAATTACATTAATTCACATACATTGTACTGTTTTGATGGGGGGGCGTTTGTTAGGTTGGTTTTGCCTGTGATATTCTGTAGTTCAACATGTTGTAACATTCATCATTCAAGAAACAGGCCTGGCATCATTCAGAAAAAAAAAAAAAAAAAAAAACACTCAATGGTATCAATAATCCCCTTTTGTTTAACAGTCTCCAAAGCACGCCATAGCACATGCATTACCAAGTGAACATGTTCTGAGAAATCCTTTCACTCACTGCTGAAACATATCCAGCGAGGATAGGAAGTAGTACCCATGCAGTAAGTCACAAGAAACCCAATTCAGCTCCCACCACACTTATTGAATTCAATATGATTCAGTTTATCCTAAGAATCTCTCTCTCTAACTGATCTGCTGAGACACACCTCTTTACCCTTTCTTTTCCCCCTTTACTTTCACCATCTCTTTCTATTGATCTCCTTCATTTTTTTTTTCCTCATTAGCCTTCCATGTTTCCCCCTGTTCCTTAGATGCCCTCCACCCATTCATTAAGCAGAAGGCGAAATGGGAGTATCCTGTTTATCCTGCGCTGCGAAGAGCATCACAGCGGGCTCCCTGTCTTGGGGCATGAGCCACGTGGAGAGCTGCTGCCACCATTGCCAAGGAAAGGCAACAGCGCCTTGGAGCCCTGTGAGCTCTTGGGCTGTGCCCTTCAGCCCTCAAAAGTGGCAGCAAGAGGATTGTAAAGGCTTAAACTAATTCTTCTGCTTGATCTGAAAAGCAGCCACAGAAATTTATTAAACCCTGCAGTAGGGAGAAGATTTGTGCTTTGGTTCACCAGCCACATGAAGTGCATAATTTCACACCGCTGTTCCTGCAGAGCATTGCAGGAAGCTGCAGCCTCATGAGGATTGCCCCCTCACATGCCTGCACAGCCCTGTCCAGCCCTGAACAAGCTCACATGGCTGAGAGATGCCAAATCTTTCCTACCCTCCTCTTCCAAATTATCAGCACTACCGCTGTCTGCCATAGGATACTGCAGGGAAAAACCTTTTGGTCTTTAGTAAATCAAATACGCTGCTTTCTCTGGCTTGCCTTCTTAATGTTTATGCTGCAGAGCTTCCCCAACAGCTCATGCAAGCTCCTAAAATGATTTCCCCACCCAATTTCTCCCCTCTAAATAAAACTGCTTAAAGCCTGTAGCTTGTGAACCGTGCTAGATCCCCTGGCGCACCTCTCGAACCATGCTTTGAAGAGCATTGAGGATGCTGGCACAGTTTGACCGCAAGCACCGCTGCTTCATCCTCCTCTTTCAGCTTGCAAACTGGGGGAAAGAGACACTCCAATACGAGCTGACATCCAGAGGTAGATATGCCATTTGCTCTGCATTAAACCACACAGCAGGGTCCTCCAAGCAAACCCTCCAGCATGCACACAGGCAGAGCAGCTCTCCACGGAGAGCACGTGGAGCCAGTCACCAGCACCGGAGGAGTCCTGGGACTGATCCATGACCGACTGCTACGCAGAAAGACTCCTCAGCTTTACCCCATAATATTCCAGTACAATAGTGCAAGGAACAATACAGATAGCACTGGAAAACTCAATAAAGACAAAAATATACCTCTCCATAAATCAAAACCCAAATGCAGTAAGGCCACAGAATGGGTGTGCTTCCTCAGAGACATCAGTTAAAGCCCCCAACAATCTAGCACACGAATTACACAGCCTGCACGATATTAAAGCCAACAGGACATTAATTCCAGAAAGCAATATCCAAGGAGAGATCAATCAGCCCTCCAGTGTCTTGTATACCTCTGAAATGAGAGCCAACTAATGAGGACCACACTTCAATATTTACCTTTTTTTTTTTTTTTTTTTTTTTTAATTTTAACCAGTTAAAAACTTGCTTTGTTAAAAAATACATAATACTTCAAAGATACTGAAGAAGCAAGAGGCTTTTATGCGAAAGAAATTAGGCACCAAGAGAAAACCCAGCAAATAAAAGCAAATTAATGAATAAATAGGAAAATCATACATTTAGAGAACTAGGATAGCAGGCGGGTTGTGGCCGTTTAACAGAAGCAGGTTATTTCCCATGCTCACATCCACACAACTTTTTCCAGAATTAAAAGAGTTCAAAGAATCGATCAGCAGTCTTGCACAGTCAATAGGAAACCACCTTTGCTGCGCTTTGCTTGATTACATCAGCGGCAGGAATTGCCACAAGAAGTCCCGAAATTCAGGCCAGGACTTGGCACTGCAACCCATCTTTTCCACTGGGTGGTGGTAATGAGATCAAAAAGTTCAGGAGCACAAACTGCAAAAGCACTGGGAACAGAACCGCTACTCCTTGATTCATTCTGCCCGCCTCTACACAGGTACCTATCTGTGGGTATACATGGCTACGTACACACACACAGCCTGGAAACGTGCATGTCCATTCCTGTTTGTGCCGCACTAATGAGAGGATGAGTAAAATAGTTTCTGAAGTATTTCAAAGCACGAAAGAAGAATATTAAAACATCTCTGGAATGGCTGGTGCACATTCTATAATTAAACGCCGTTTGCTTCTTTAGTATTCAGTTCACCAACATAATTTTCTCAATGTAAAAGCTGAGCAGAGCTGGGGTGACACTGTAACACCGATGACAGGTCAGAAAGTAGAACTATATTATTCCTGAATGAGCCAATATAAATTAGAGACCCACCGGGAAAATAACTGTGGTTAATATTTTAATAAATTTCATCGAGTTCAACACATGACATACTGTTATGGCTTCCTTTAACTTGTGATCTGTAGTAGTCAGAAAATAAAATTAAAATTAAAATTCAAAGCAATGTGTTCATTTCAGAAATGCTACACATTGCAGAGAGATCTAATTTTTAGAAGGGGAACGTTCGGCATCATCTGAAAATCAAAACCCTCTACAATATTTATGGTTACAACCTCCCAGTTTTAAGACACCATAAATCAAACCAGACATTAATTGGTTCACTTTCACAGGGTGCTTGTTCTAACAATACCAAAACACAGCAGAATATCAAGTACACGCTGGGGAAGGATACTTCTAACTCCATGCAGTATGACATATTGCCACGTACAGGTTGGATCGTACCCCTTTACACCACAGCTCATACGAAGAGCAGGTAATGTAATATTGTAGTAACCACGGTATATCATCCACGAGTTTGGTTTAACCCCTCAACAGTGGTGAAGTTCGTTACGCTAATTAAGACAGGCACATCTTTACCCTGCGGCTCTCAGGCATTAGAGCCCATGACACGTTTTGTCAGTAACGTTGCGAGGCTTACTTGGGAACCTGAAGCAAGGTTCGGAGGTGGTCAGAGCCTTATGCCTGCATTCGCTTACTGTTCTGCACCAGAGTTTCACCTCCTGATCTTATCTGAACAGACTTTTATGGCTTATTTCCCTTTTTTATTGTACGGCTTAAAAAGGCAGTAGGACTCCTGGCTGGAGTATGCATAAGCCACGCTGTACGCTATAATAATAATTGTAAAAGCCCACAATTTTTACCATCTCCGATCTAAGCACAGGTAGGTACATGCACTGCTCTAATGTTCTTGGAGTGCTCATTACGGTCCTCCTGAGTGGTGCTCAACACTATCAGCTTCCTGTGGGAAAGGCCCTGTTTACTCATTAGAACAATTATATAATTTTTTCCTTAATAACTACCGACTTCCCAATCTGTCTACTGCGGAGAAAGAATATAATTGCAAATAGGCAAAATCTTTTGATGCTAAAAATACCATCAAAAGAATTTATTCACCTTCCAAAATATGACTAACTTATGTGCTTAATTAAAAATAGCCATATCAAAATAGCCCGGAGCATATTATAGATTACCAGCCTGAAAGATTTCATTGTAAGAAACAAAGTCAGTATTGTTCTAAAAATAGAGAGGATTTCCAAAATCCAGTATATCCTTGTTGGCATTTTGACTATTAAAAAAATGCCTACATAATTCATTTAATTAAGGAAAAGCATCCTCATTAGCTCAAGCTAAATAAATCGTGCTAAATTTTATCCAAACGTACATTTTCTTGGGTATCCGTAAAACCTGTGTAAGCAGAAGACAAAGCAGAACACTATTAATAGCAACACCAAGACAACTGCCATTGATAATCTGAAAACCTGTGCTCAAGCTGCAACACAAGCAGCTTTTATTTAATCCAAATTTTCAGTCCCCTTAGACTTATATTGCTCTTCTGCTGCTCAATCCTGAGTTCAAAGAGTCCTCCTTCTTTCCAAGATGGAAGGGAAGATGATTGCTGCTACATCTAACGATTACACATTAATTTAATTAAAATAATATGCACTCTGACCTCACTTATTATTTGATTGGAAAAAGTTTCACGTAGTTTCATGATTTCTCTGCTCTCCAGCCACATAACCTTTCAGAGCAACAGCTCCTGGCGATAAAGTCCGTAGATAGGGCCACCAAAAAATAAATTGTCTTCAGTTCCAACAAACCATCTCCCACTTCCTTCTTTGCATAATATGTAGATACAAACTTAGGTGCTTATTTTTCCACTTTTATTATTGCTATGTACGCTCTAACGTCACTTGACATATTTGCGTAACTGCGTATATTACTCCTCCTCCACTCAGACCTGAACCTAACAGAGTAGATCTGTTAATAAAATATAAACATTCAGAATTATGCATATTTGCTTTCACAGAATTTTTATACTAACGTCTCCTAAGTATATTGAATTAGCCTTGAACTGACCGTAACACTGGCATTCCCATTAGAACCAATGACACTGATGTGTTTGAAATGCAAGAACCAGCAAGAGGAAAAGACTTTATAATGCTTTAAAAGTCGAAACAAAAATAAATCGCAACTATTTCCTGGGAACTGGTGTATTGAAAACTTTTTTTTTTTTTTAACAGGAAAATGCAAATTAAAAATAACATGTAGAAAACGCGCAGAAAAAAAAAATCATCTGCACTCAAATTCTCATGTCTCAAAAAAGCAAGCTAAACCTGCTGATCTGGAAATAGCTCCAAACCAGGCAAAGCGAACAAACAAAACCCTACTTGTTTTGAAGCAGACCTTGAGATTTGCAGCTTACATTTATTAAGACAAATCACAGGTCCCCTTTTGCTTGAAAAGATGAAATTTTGAAATAGCAAGTGGAGAGATGACTTGACTATCACAACTGTATCTCTCCTTCTAATATATTTTCCAGAACGCTGTCCAATGTATTTTAAAAATACCCTCATTAGATAAAGCATTTGTGTTAACAGCCCAAGGGACTGAGCCTGGTAGACTCAGCCATTGCCAGGATTGTCCCTCACCACCTTACCTTGTCTAAACTTGCCTCTTGTAAGCATTTTCCTTGCTAACGTTTTGTCAACTTGAAATCCCCATCAATTCTGTGACCCAGCACAGAAATCAGATGATCTTCAAGCTTCCCTCTTCATCTTTACAAATATTCATGTGCTACTACAAGACAGTGAAATCCCTATATCCCTGTAGTTTCTGACAGTAAAGCCTTACTACCAGTAGTTTGATTCTTGATCACAAATCAGTACTTTGAGCTTTGTAGTCATTTTTGTATATCATCTGCAAACTCTCTCCGTTCACTTTCAAGAGCAGAAAATTCTCTTAAAAAAATATATTTTATATTGAAATGACCAAAAGTGTAATCTACTTGCAGGCAGATTATATTTAAAGATCAGCTCTTAAAGACATCCATTTAAATCCTTTGGCTGGATATTTGTCTCCATCACATCCTCAATGTTATTTTTAGAAAGCAAAACACTGATGAATTTCATAATAACACCATGAAGGTTGAAAAAATGAAGTTGCAACAAAACTGCTTCACTGAGAGACTGAAAATGAAAGTAATATTCAGGTAATGCCACTGCCCAATAAGACTGAATATAAATATACAGGGCACATGTCTACCTTACTCCTGATGCATCTAGGGTGGGCATTGCCCCCATTCAACTGTAGCCAGTTAAAAGTTGGGAGCCTGATATCTATCTCTGGGGATGGGATCAACTGCACCAGGGACCAACCTTCCTTTCTCTGCACTGATTTACAGAGCAGGTTGGACCAGGTGATCTCTGAGGTCCCTTCCACCCTGGCTTTTCTGCTATTCATGAAAGCCTACGCAATACTTGTGAGGAACTAATGAGGGACCTGAAAGAAAACCAAATACTATTTGTTTTAATTTATTAGAAAGTAGCCAATTTTTGCACAATATTTCAACCTTGTATTTTGGATTTAACAGAGCATTCCTGCAACTGAAGGCTAGCAGTGATTTAAGTGAATTTTGGACAAAGCATTTTCTGACCTCCTGAAAACAACAGCAGGAAACCAACCCCAGTGGTCAGAATTGGCTCATAAAGATGAAAAACTGCATGTATTTCTGGCCTTTAAATTGCTCTTCAACAGAGCGATAAGACACATCATACAGAACCTTATCAGGATTTAATTTCCTAACAGAAATGAGAAAGGAATGTGCAAAATCCCCCTTATGGGATCTAACATTAGATTGCAGTACGCGATAAAAATACCCTAACAATGGGAGTATACCTGAGGAAGATAAAATTACATCTCGTGGTCCTGAAGATGCTTTCTATACGCAAATCCACTTAAAAATAGCATATTTCTGGCTTGCTATACTTGACAGTCTTCTTCAGGATTTTTTTTTTTTAAAAGCAAAATCTGCTCATACTAATAGCGTCTTTTTGGTGTTTCTATAATGGTAACTCGTGAAATGCTGTTAGTATATGAGATTTATGAATGAAACCTGTCAAAGTACAGATAGTACAACACTACCATTGATAAACTTCTTGTAATGTAATTCTTCATTATAGTCTATCTGTATCATAAGGGGTCTATACCACAAGACACCACCATCACTACTATATGAAACATCTCTATTGTATAGGTATATTTTTTGTACGTGCATCTTTTGTCTCACTCTTCATGTTTTCACTCTTGTATCTTAAATGTATTTTTTTTTTAAATACCTTTTATTACACTTCTCAGCTCTGCCAGCTACAAGGTTATTTCCATATCAACTCAGATTTCAAAAGGCAACTGTGAGCAATGTTTTCCTATTAATTTAGGGAACGGGTAAATTTTAAACACAGAATCTAAATTTTGCATATTACAATATATACACTGCAGGACCAAAACAAAAGAGATCTACAAATGATACAAGCATGTTCAGCATCCACATATGTCATCTGGGAATAATGGAGATCAGCAGCACTCTGAATTTAAGTACTTCCTCTGCTGTGTAATGGGCAGCATTTTAAGATGAGTGGTTGTAGGAAGGGAGGGCTCCATCCCTCACAGCTTCATCATTTTCTCTGTTTTGATGATTTTGCAGTTTCACCTCCTACTGTTTTTGTGTTTTTAATGATGAGATTAAAAGCTATGATAATTGTTACAGCAGTCAGAATGGGCATACTTACTATTCTAACTGTACTGACAGGTGCGGTATTCCCATTTTACAGCACTGCTTGTACTATTTAAAGGAATCGCTTTCTCTGGTCTTACATTTTTTATTTAAAAAGGTAAATTGTTAATAGAATACAGTTGTACGTGTATTTCTGAACACACTAAGGCTTTGTCTATCCTGTCTTAATTTTGAGGCCCACCTACCACGCTTCCAGAAAAAACCCTACAAAAAAGCTTACACTATATGCTCATCAGATAGCTTCCTGAAAATGTCTCAGAAAAGGCTGTTGTTTTTTTTTTTTCCCCCCCTTTCCACATTTACTGGATGCTGAAGCAGATAGGATTTCCCACATTTCTCTACAGCATGTCTTCTGCGTCAGCCTGTTCTGTGAATCTGCAAAGCGTAGTATACATCCTGGTTGTGTGCCAGGTCTGCTTGGGAAGCCAGACTTCCAGCCAGCTCTTTATGTCACAGTGAAGATCATCTGACCTTATAAAAATACACAGCAGACTATACCATTATATATGTTTTGGTGTGAAAAAGCTTCAGCTCTAAAGGTTTCTGCAAACCATGACCCTTCCTTGGACATACTTCAAGCCCCACCGTCACACTGTGTTCCCATAATAGAAACTCCCCAAATGAATAAGCAAATATTTAAGTTTTACAGATATATCACCCTAAGGATCTTCTTAGTTAAACATAAATGGCATGGCTGCCTAATGGGCACAAGAAAAATGTTAGGAAAGCAGAGTGTTTGGATAAAACAGCTACGATTAATTTTTCATTTAATTTTTTTTTTTTTCTTAAATATAACATGCTCCTGGAGATCATCCTCACTGAACATACTCGTGGTTCCAGGCCCACACACTATTTGATTTCCATAAGGTGTGTGGGAGGCTTTTTAAAATCCACATAATTTTATATTATTTTTTTTTACATGTTAAATTATTATCATCAGATGGAAGGGAAATTAAACACCCTGAATGTGTTAAAAGCCTCAGTCTTCTTGACTCCTATTACCAACTGCTAACTACTGCTAAAACTCATCCATTTTTGGAACATGGACAACCTTGATAGCATCAGATGAAGACAAAATAAAAATAGAGCTTTGGCAAATGCTGGGGGTTGAATTCCGGTGTTGAAGAACACTGTGTGAAGCTCTCCACTGCCTCAGCAAATGTAACTTGCCACGTTAATATTGCCGCTAACTCATTTCCTAACTTTCCTTTTAGAACAGCCAGAACAAAGGGGACAACCAGATCAAAACTAGGCTATATTTAACTGTGGTGTTTTTTTGTTTTTTTTTTTTTCCCCAACTGACAGATGACAAGGAGGACTGTAAGCTGACAGGAAGTGTTTGGTAAAAATTATTCCTAAATAACCTAACGTCTAGGTTTCCTCTCTTTTTGGCACATTATATATGGTAATATTCCTCTTACCTTTTTCTGTGAGAGGACGGTACAAGCAAACTACGTCACTGCCGCACTTATTTGGCTTTAAAGATGATTAGAGGTAAAGCACATCCTGTGCACTCCTTTCTCCAGATAGTCCTTATTTTGACATACAGTCCTCTATAGAGTGTTATCACTACACAGGCATGTGGTAATAAAGACACTAATTAGCAGCAGGCCTGGCTTTTGCTGCCTGGGTCCCATTTCTGTGACATATCCCACACACTGGAAAGAGGTTCTCGGCACACAGACCTACACCACAGGTGAAATTTGGCTCGTTATACAGGGTGGTCACATCTCAATTCTGTGCTTCTCCATGGGATGCCCTTATATACAAAGTGGCATAAGGTGGCAGCTCTGGTTTTCACAGCCCCTTTGGTAGCTTTTGACGCGAGTGCATTCAGCTCTGACTTTCAGTAGGACGCCACAACTACCATCACCTGCATGTCCCAGAGCGCGATACCAGGAAACTCTGCTCCATCACCACAGCCAGCTGAACGTGAAAACCAGGTACAGCAGAAAACTGCTGCTGCCCTGCGTGCCGGCATCTGTCCGTCTGCTTGCTCGCCTGAAAGGCACCAATGATTAATCCTCTGCCAGGCTGTGAGCTCACAGGAGACCCTGATGAGGTAGGCACGTAGGTGCTCTATGGCATCACAACAAGGCAGGACATAGCTGAAGCAGTATGCCTGTGGCCACTTCTCACCGTGTACAGGCCTAAGATGGGCCTGGGGCCAGGCAGAGACCGGGAAGGCAGCAGAAGGCCCACGGGCTTCCAGCCCACGGTGGTGGCCGGGCAGTGCCACAGCCCCAGCGCCTCCATCTTGTCGCCACCAGTGCGGCCTACCCAGCTCCCCACAGCCCTGCCACAGCACCGCGGCCTGGCCTCCTGGCCGTGCATGCCTACCCTGGATTAATTCGATTTCAGATTAAAAACAAAACCAAAAAATGTCCTGAAAGTCAGGTGGTCTCACTGCAGCCATAAATATCTGGAAGTTGTGTGATTATTTAATGCTTTCCTCTTTTTGTAAGCCTCTTAAACAGCAGCACATTCTCCAGAGATCATTGGCTTACTGTGTACCAAAGGAAATTAAACTACAGTTAAATTATGGTAAATATATTTCATTCCCCCTAGGAATGGCTAGGTGAAAGTGCTTCATTTCAAATGGAAGCTAAATTAAAAATAATAATAATAAAAAGTTATTTAACCCTAGCATATTTAGTAAGGCTCTTCCACAGCTTTGCAGGAACAAGTCCTCACACAGACAATACAGGAAACAGTATATTGAGAACATATAATTATTTTGCTTCTGAATTTTAAATTAATTTTCAAATCCTATCCTCTAGCAAACATCTTTCATTCAACAGCCATGTATTTTCTGGAGCTCTTTAAAGAAGAAAAGTAAAAACTACAATGAGAAATATGCAGCCTTTATCAATATCCTATATCCTATATTATCACACAAAGCATGAAGTACAAAACTCAACAACAAAAAGAGATCTTTCTGTTGGAACTGGGTAAACATAGAGCACTTGGGCTAAAGTCTTTACCTTCCCTTTTCCAGCTTAATTTCAGTATAATTTGGATTTAGCTCCTAGATATGTATGTTGGCTTGTGTTTTGTTGGTTTTTGTTTTTTTTTAATTATTATTATTATTTATTTCCTGTTTGTTGTTGCTTTCAATCCTTTTGAAGTCTAATAGGAACCAAATATTTCATATTTCTTTGAGGTTGAGGTTGTACATCTAGAAAGGCCTCTTGCATCTTCAATTTACCCCAGCAACAGGCCCTAATGAAGTCCATGAGACCACCAATCCACATACATTTAGGTCAGTCAGTCTTGAAACCTTGAAAAGGAGTTTGTAAGAGCTGAGATACATAAATGCAAATCTACTGATAATAAACAGAGTCAGAAAATGGAGAGCCGAATGGCTCTGCTGACTGATTTAAAATTAAGATTAAACCAGAACTTGCCTACGAACAAGGATATATGCTTTACTGACAGAGCTTGGTACATCAGAAAGTAATTAAATCAAGTGCCTTAGAGTTTATTTTTGTTTAAATGGCAGTCAGTACCAGCCATTGACCAATAATAATATTTAAATAGAAAGTAAGAAGTGTCACTGTTTTGCAAGAAGTATGACCCAGCAAAGATTAGGAAATACACCATGGTGGGAAGGCAGTTAAGCACCCAATTCAGCTATCTAGGGATTCTGTCATACTTGCTGCCCACAACAATAAAAACAAAACCGTCCACAGTATTCTCAGAAATGAGCTGTTTGGCACTAATACCATGGTAGGATCAAACTTTGCTAAAGATTTCAGTTTAATTACTGTGATATCCCTCCTCTTCACCACTAAGACACAGATCTTGCTAAGCACCAGCCATACAGCCAAGAACCAATGGATGTATGGCTCTAGATCGATATCCAGAGCCCTCACTTCCCCCTAACAAGCGTGATTTGAAAAGCCCCATTCCAGTAGCTAAAATGTTTGAAAGCACTGCAGATGCTATTTAGTCTCCTGCTGTTCAGATATTACTGTAGGCCACAGGCAATGACATGTTATTTCTTGTGGTCTGCGCTGAGATCCTACAAGTCAGTAAGAAGCTTGCTTCTCAAGTACACGTCCACATATTCATTGCATCCTTGTGCTCTTGGAATTAATCAGCACTACAGGAAATGTTCCTACAAAAAGGGTGTATCCAGTATTAACCTGATATATATATATATATATATAAATAGCTATATATGTGTGTATATATATGCACACACACAATAGATATAAGTATAAATATTTTTAGAACTTTTCCCCACCTGAAAATGCATAAAATATTAATAATTTTATAATTTATAATCACACTACCAGTCTTATAAAGTACTGTATTATGATTAACATACTAAGAAGTTATAAACAAGAGAATCTGAGACATGTGGACAGCATGGCAGCTTGCTTGTGGAAAATTCAGCATTTTATACCAATCAACAGATCCAAAACAGCACATGGGCTCCTGTAAGCACAGGCAGGCAAAGAACAGTGCAGTTTTGATCAGGATGGGGATAAGGAACCCCTCAAGGAACTCCTCTCCTGCTCATGTTGGTAATTTTTCCCTGCCATGTACCCCACAATCAATTTTTACAAACAGAAGTAAAATAAAATTACACAAGCTGTATCACTGCTTAAAGACTAATCTTTGAACACAATTGAGAAAATGAGTCAAACAGCAGTATCACCAGGACCATACAGTTTTAGTCTTCTTCCCAAAGATTAGGAGAAGCTATCCAGAATCACACAGTTTAAAGAAAAGCAACTACTGTTGACAAAAAAAATGTGGTTTAAATGGGGAGAAAAACAAACAAACAAAAAAACCACCAGGCCCAACGACATAAGCTATGTGACACCAACTTCAGCGCCACAAGGTTATGAAGAAATTGGTCTGGGTAACAGAAGAGTTGCCTTTACTTGTTGAAGCCAAATGAAAAGACAAAGAAAAGGTAAATAGGTTACAAAAGTGCCTGAAAAGGAAAATCAATAGAAGAAGTTTGCTCTGTTCCTCTTCCCGTTACCTCTTCTGAACAGTTCATTGTTCTCAGTTTGCTCAGAACTAGCTTATGCATACTCTAAATGGTCTCGATCTTTTACAACCTCTGAATAAGCCATTTCTGACAGCCACGTCACTGTTTTTTTCCCACTTATTTTAATGAAAAACCTTAGTTATTGTAAGGCTATTTTCCTTATCAAATTAAACTGGCTGGTTAGTCAATACACAGAAGTAACAGAAAGCCTCTGTGTGCACAGAGCACAGTACCAGACATACTTCTCCTGTGGTCCACTGAGGACACTTAAACATCACACTGCATTCTCAGTGTTATTGCAATAATTGTAAATACATTTAAAATGCTATAGTTGCAATAACAAGTATGTTCCAACAGGTCACTTCTGTGAAACAGGATTCTGTAGAGGTAACGTAAAAAACAAATGCTAAAAGTTGAAAACAAGCTTTCCACGTACCTAAATTACACAATGCTAATGCAGGCAGAAGACACAGAACCGTTCCCTTTTTTCGATTGTGTCCTGTTAATATAATTCCTTTCTCTACTTCTTCTAATGTACAAACCTATTTCCCAATCACACAAGATCTGTATTTCGTCTCTTGTTGGCCCACAGATCGTGAAAGAGATTTGAACCAGTGCAGACTAATTTTTCATCATGATGCCTATAAGCAGGAGGTATTTAGGAAGAGAACAGAAGTAGCCGAAGGGGCAAAAGTACTTTTTTTTGCCCTAATTTTGTATATGCCAAATGAAATTTCCACTGAGTATAAAAATTGCTGAAGATGCTATCTGATAAAAAGGATAATAAACGGTGGGTGGGGTTAAATGGGTTTTGTATGTTGCACATGTGGATGGAACACTTTTTTTTAAAAGCATCTGTAAACAAATAACAGAACAAAAAACACAGGTGGCATTTTTCCAGGCATCCATTTTCAAATCTGCCTCAAATCTTTTCCAGTAATTTCACAGGGAAAACAAATCTTCTGCATCCAGAAAGAATAATCTAAAGTTACAAACAGGGTATGGAAACAGACTTTTTTTTTTTTTTTCCCCAAGATTTAGTGCCACAAAGTAGCTGCAGAAGCACTCAAAGCAATCAAGTCTCAGATTTCTGACTTGGAAACCTGCAACTCATCTTCCTCCTTGTTTCAGGGTTTAAAAAAAAAAAAAAAAAAAAAAAAAAAAAGAGTTAAAATGGGGAGATTTCTGACGCGCAGACTTTGGGTCCAGCACCCCTGAAACACTTTGGCATACGACAAGCTGCTGTCCAGTTCTATGTACAGGAAGCCCTGACGTATTGCTTTGGGATCAATTGATTACTCGGGATCAGCTAGACATTCTCTCCTCCCCACCTTTCTCTCTCTCTGTCTCCTGACAAGACAGCCTCAGCCTAAACTTGCCCACTGACAGTATTTGCATCCGAGCCATTATTGTGCTGACAGTCAGGTGAGTCTGTGTGAAACCCACTTTTCTCCTTGCGGGATTATATCTCAGTATAGCCACCCTTCATCTGCATCTTTGTTCTTCATCTGTTCAGGGCTGCCTTTGGTAAAACAGGAATCCTGTCTTTGACTCAACAGAATAATAGTAATAGCATACAATGGGAGGCTTTATAAGATGATCATTTTATGTAATCTTTTGCAACATCTGAAGTCATACCAATTCCCTGCTCCCACTGGACTACAGATGTCCAAATTTCCATCCTGTACAAAGGGAGATTCTCCTGCAGGATTTCAGGTCAAAAAGAAGTCACCCAAAAAGAGAGAAGATGCACTGAGGGACTTTCCTTTTAGCTGGTGGCTGTCCAAGAGCTGCTATTCTGAAACCTGCACAAGACTTGAGGCAGAGATCTGATTTCAATAACATCCTATGTTATACAGGACACATTTCTTTATTTTTTTCCACTTCTTACTTGTCCAGAGTAACAAGTAACAGCAGCTCCCATGTACACCTGCAATACTTGAATTTCACATCTACCTCGTGGAGTGCTCTAATATCATGTGAAAGAGCTGTCCTTCTGCAGAGCACTTCAAGATTCAATCCAAATGGAAAGCTTTTTTTTTTTTTTTTAAGCAATGATCAATAGCTTTTGCTTTTTATTTGCATCAAAAGCGCATACACTATATTTCATGTTGAACATAAGTTTTTCCTTCTGCTCAGTGAATGGATCATAACAAATCAGCTGTAAACCTTTACCGCCAGCAGATGTAGGGATGCTTTCTCTGCAGCTAAGGTGTATCTGCCTGCCATGAAAGGACAACCTGTTCTCCTCCTGCCTCTCACAAATCTTGAAAATAAAGCGGCATCAGCTGCTTCGGAACAAACAATAACAGCATTCATTTTTCCTCAGGCAAACATAACTTGTGTGCTGCTAATAATGTTTTCCCACTTTTTTTTTTTTTTTTATCCTATTGTAATCTCTCAACATAGGAGTCTCAGAAGAGATACAGGTAAAGCAGGATGGAGATGTATCCTTCTCCTTCCCCAGTGGTGGGTGGCTGAGGAGCTAGCAAGAAGGGGCTAAGTGACTGAAAGCATCATGAAATCAAGCTATGCTTAGATCAAAAGGGGAAAAAAAAAAAAAAAAAAAAAAAAAACAGCAACCTGGAATCCCTTCTCAGCCCCAATTTTCTCCATCCCAAAGGTTTTTTCTATCATATATGCCTCCTTACATCCTTGGGGGAAGGCAAAAAAGCTTCGAAAAGCTGGTTCCTCCCTTTCAGTCCCCACTTACGGATGAAAATCAGCACAATTCCCCACCGCCAGCCTGAATTCAGGCCAGCAGCAGCCAGCCCTTGGCATCCCATTCTGCAGCTGCTTGCACATCTCCTGAACAGCAGTGAAAGAATGAATCAGCTATTTTAGGGCTGTATTATACCTTGGCCATTAATAGAATAAAACTACAGGAGACAGTGCTGATAAATGCCTACCCACCATTTTCTGTTTCTCAGTTAAGCTTACAAAGGTTTTTGTCTGTTAGCTGCTGTTCTTTTAGACCCTGCCATATGTGGGGTTTCCTATGGTATAATTATCAAAATGCAATTAAAAAGTTTTCTTGCTCTTCAACATGAGCAGTATTTGGGGAAGGCAGAAAATAGTAATAGCTGTGGGGCAGCAAGGCCAGGGTTCAGATAGCATTGTTCTCATCAGCACCAGTAGTTCTTTCCTTACCAGGGATGCTCTAAACTTGTGCCACAGGTATCAAAGGATCTTCAGGAAAGGGGGAACAAAACATTTTCTCCTCTTAAAAAGACAAAAGGTCTCCCCGAATTTAGGGGATCAGTGTGGATTTCAACACAGCTCCTGTTCACTGAAACCCTGACACTAAAAGTACTCAAATACCCTTTATTTTCCCTCCAGCCATGTCCCCTGGAAGCGGGGTATTTGTTCGGCAGCAACAGCACCTCCTCCTTTTCTTCTTCCACGGCTGAGGCTGCCAGTGACCCTCCGAGCAAGTAGTGGCCAGGTAGACCTCAGCAAGGTGTAGGAAGGAGAAAGACTTGGTGACAGCACTAAGCTCCAACAGCTCAAAGCACACAGTGGGATGACTCATGCTGAGGAAGAAATGCAGTTGCTGGTGACTCACAATGATGGCTAGTTTGGAGCTTAAGTTCTGTGTTCAGTCCTTAGCCTAAGATCCTTTAAATAATCTTTTAATATGAAGTTTAATTCAGATACAGGGCCAGCAGAGTTTCTTTTACTAAAATTCGTTGCAAAGGGATTGTGAAAAGCCAATGGCATTAATCACCATGAATAGAAAAAAGAAAAACTGGAAGAAAAAAAAAAAAAAAAAAAGAAACCAGTAAGTACATCTTTCTAGAGCATAGCAGAAAGTCTGCTAACCAAAATCACAATGATTCAGCCAAAAAAAAGCAAAGGCTTTTTGGAAATCTGCTCAAGCACACACCACCCCTGCGCCAGCTGATGCGACAAACATCCTGACCCGGGTTCAGTGGCAAAGCCGCCCTCTGTGCAGCGTGGCCCCACCACCCCAAGCCCACCTCCTGTCCTCCCTGCACAACTACCAGATGGCTTCAAAATTTGCCAAACGTGACATTTCAATTACAGATCACCTGCAGATAGACAGCCTTGAGCAGGAAAAAGAAAGAAAATCAATTAAAAAACAAGTGATTGGCCACGTTCTGATTTTGTGTACTCTCAGGCGACCTGGTGAGAGCCAGGAGCGGAGAGCAGACGATAGGACAATTTGAGTCCTTCTGGGCTGGGGGGACTGGCCCCAAGCCCAGCTCTGCTCCCAGCATCTCCCTCGCATCCCGCGCCCTTCTCCCCGAGGAGAAGCAGCCCACAGCTCTACCCAGCTGGCGCAGGTCTCCAGCAGGAGCCCATGTTCTTGCATGCTGTCTGACATTTGTTTTGGTGCATTACCAGAGCCATCAAGATTCCTGAGGCCACAGCCGACCTTAGGTATGATAGCTGTCCATCTGCTGGTCCAGAGATGCTGTTAGGAAACATCACATTAAAAGCTTCATCTTTTCTGTCCACTTGTAGTCAAATTAGCAGTATCTTATTATTTCAGTACATACATTTCTGGTATTACTAGCAAGTGATTCTTTTGCATTCTTTGTATCACAGATGTTTTAATTCTTTCAGTTCTGAATTGCTCCCAACCAGTCAGCTTAATTCCATCAATAACAACCTAATAAATGAATTTTAATCTTGCAGTGATGAATACTACTGGCAGCTTACTCTGGTGTAGACTTTAATTAAAGCAACGTAGCCACAGTACTGGTCGCAGCTACATGACAACCCGCACCACTGAGGTTTTACATTTGAGATCCTGTAGCTCAAGCCTTCAGAACGAGCTGTTTAAGTGGAAAGAAATTGCATTTCTGGATTGAAGTGGCCAACTGCTCCCAAAGGGTTGTGCGTGTCACCTTGCTCCAAATAGTGAAAATGAAAGGCTGTGAACATCAACAAGCCCAGGCTGCTTTTAGGATGCCCTGTGGCAGATGAAAGTGGTGTGGGCAGTTTTGCCTTCAAGGAACAGTGATGGGCCCTGACCTGTCATTATCCTGCCCAATGTTTCCTGCAGACAAGATGCTTCCTTCTCTTCTCATCATTGGGCGGACACCATAGAGTGTGTCAACATATGGCTTGCCAAAGGTTCCTGAAAGAACCTCAGCAGCCAAAATGCTCTCCATTCCCTGTCATTTTAAACACAGGTTGACTTGTACAAATTATCAGTTTTTCCTGTTTTGAAGTGAGATTTTGGAATCAGAAAACAAACTGGTTCTTTATCATGGAAGAAAAGGGAGTGAATTGTCCTTGTTCCCTGGATATATTCCTGGTTTTCTCTTATTCATTGAAAGAAATGTTGCTTTCAAACAACTCTGATTTTAAACAGCCTCAAAAATTAAATATTCCTGTTTTTTTCCCCTGCTCCTTCTCAAGAGCTCTCCCTGTAACAAGCAATGTCACTGTTTATCATTTTTCTTGGTTACTGTCTAAGACATTTTACTCCCTCATGTCCAAAGTGACGCACAATTAAATTTCCCTTTTCATATTACTTAAAAAAATAAAATTAAAAGTAATACCACACTGAAAAAGCAGAGTGGAGTGCAGATTGCAGTGGTCTGGGAAGTCCTCAGCAGCCTAAACAAGTGACTGCTCTAAGACAACTTGAAAGCTGCCAGCACAAATGCTCCACAAGTCTGAAAGAAGACAGATGCTGCCATTTTATTAATATCTTCCATAAACGAGGCTTGTCATTAAATCCAGGAAGAAAAACAAGGACTCACACAATATGAAAAATGAAAAGGCACAAAGTATTTTTGGGAAAGCAATTTACAATGGAAGGGGAGCTACTGTAAATTTGAAGTCCCAAATGAAGTTAAAACTGCAGTTGGACTTAATTTGAGATGATGCGGAGAAAAACCTTAATCTGTTGATCAAAGACACGCATCCCCAGATTTTCTCCACTGCTGGCACATTTAACCAATGTGATCAGACTGTAAAATATTTCATCAGTGAACTTCTTTGAAACATTTCCTAGCCAGAGAAAAGCAATGATGAGCTATAGCAACACTTATCATATTTTTAAACTGTTCAATTGAATTAAATTGAATACAACAGGCATTTCATCTTCAAAATCTGAGATACGAACAGAAACGTTAACATCCATGTACTTCCAGTTTTTCAAACCACAGCAACTTTGTTACTGCCAACAATGAACACGAGACAACAGCACACACCACGTACACATAGGATATCAGTGAGAGATATTAAGAGATTAACTAAACGTTTGCTACTTTTTAATTTCCAGAATACCAGAAAATAGTAGAAGCACCCCTACAGCAAGAAATAGCAAGAACCCCCTTTGCAGACATACCCTAGGAAAGGTTACTCAGAGGTTATGGAATAATCACTTCTATTAGATTTCTAAGCTGGAGGAGATAACCATCTATCTGGAATTGTCTAGGAACAGTGTAATCTCACACAACACAAGCGTACAGGCTAGACAATGCCTCTCCTCCAATTTTAGGATGCTAAATTACTTGGACCTCTTGCCCTCTTGTTATTTCCACTGAAAAAGGGCTGTCTGTACATACAGGTTTTAAAAATGGAAAAATAAAACAACAAGCAATTCAATACATCACTCAACTCTCTTCATGTGTATATTTTATGGAGCTATAACTTGATAGAACATGTTAAGAAATATTAGAAAATTAATAACAATATTACTGATTTTTTCAAAATTTGTCTTTTGGCTTAAGACTTACATTTCTCTCACTTTATATAGTCTAAGACATTTCCAAGCAGGCAACAACCATCTTATGTGTTAGCGAAAGTCTTTTGATCTTGTGTCTGATAATCAAATTAACTTTCTCTTTCCCACATTACAATAAATCCATTTCCCCAGAGACTGAAATAGAATTACCTCATACTGTACATGCGAGACTTTTCAGCAACAAAACTGTTAAGTCAATTCATTGTCTGGGGATGGATGTGTGCATTACTTCAAAAGTTTAAGTACTTCAGTAAATATCTATATGGGAAATAGCCATAAAAATCACAACATTTATTCCTTGTCTTTGGGTATCTGTCCATGTCCCTATATACAACAGGTAATTTTTTGGTCCAGCGAAAGCTGCTTTTGATTGTTATTATTAAAGAATGACAACAAGCCAATTGTATATTAAATTCATCCATGTCCTTGAAAAAGTCTGCAAGAAAATGACTTTTTGTGTACCTATTCTGAAATTTTGAAATGGTTTACGTATCAAGTGAGGCTGGGGAGGCAGAAATCATACAGCATCTGTCTGGGCACACTAGTGTGTGCCCTTTTCTCCTTGTATGGAGGAAAGGTGGAGATACAAATGAAATGTCCATTAGATGTGGTTCCATGTGGTGAGAAACTCCACTCAGAACAGATACCCAATGTTCCCACTCTGACAACCACAAAAATCAAATGATGCTTCAGCTCCTTCCAGTCCCTAGGAAGTATTTGTCATCAGTGCAGCGGAGCCAGCACCCCCTAGGGGAGCAGTGGAAAAAGCCCTTAACCTTTTCACACGAGAAAAAACAAGGTCAAGCAATTTCCACTGAAATTTCTGGATTGTATGAACCACTTCATAAAGACACACTCAATCCAGCTTTGAATGTTCTGACAGCCACGAATGAATTATAAAGAGCCAAGTACTTACTTCTCAGTTCAGTTTCCTGCTCAACATCTCCACGGCTAAGAATCACATGTTTTCAGCAGCTTTAATTCCTAGCATACTTGGAACGTTTCATTGCTGGGTATCGTTCTCAAGCAAGTCACTACAAAGAATTTGGTGGTTTCACTCACAGTCAGGGACAACCTTCGAGAACATCCTGGCCTTCCTGCCCAAACACACTCAGCATCTTGGTGTGCTGCTCACACAGTACTGGATTTTTAGCATCCCACCAAGTCATGCCCACTGAGGGCATGGTCTAGAAATTGCCTGCAGGGCCCCTCCACTTATACCTCTTTAGTGACTCTGAAGGCAGCATTCCTTGCCCTTTGCAAAGCAATTCTGTAGGAGCAGCATGCACTCAGTGCTTCTTTCCTGCAGCCTACAATGCTAACCAGAGCAGGCATACAGCCTGTAAGAAATCCAAGGTTTTAGCCATCCCAACATGTTGTTGATGGCCTGCATTTGGGTTTACTTCAACAATTACCAGAATTGACATCACCACATTAGCCTCAGAAGCATTACTTATACTTACCATTCATTTCCTCAGAAAAAAAATATGGAAATGAAGTTTCAGCAGAGATGTTAAGGAAAGCACGAAGATCCATTTAGTCCAAAGTAGACCTTTGCATATATATTTTAGAAGACATATATATTTGGAAAGAGGGGGAAGGAAAAGAAATTGGAAAATGGTTCTTCCCTTAGTACAGGAGCCTTTCCAATAAAGTCTACTCTTTCATGTAACATTAATGCCTCTGATCTTGATGTACTCCTTTAGTCATAATGTAGATGTAATTACAAGCACAAAGGAAAGAAGCTTCAGAGAATTATTTACTTCTGGCTGCTACTTGTAGCTAAATACCATCCTATTGGGCCTATTCTCACAATAATGTAAACTAAACAGTTTCACAATGGATAATATTTAGACCTTTTTCCCACCACTATTAGTATCTTTGGTTTTAGGTGGCAATGCCAAATTTGGAATAAAATACTATTTCAGAGTACCTTGCTGTGTCATTGCTTGACCTTCAGGTGGCTGCACACGCAGACTGCCTTCCAAAACACCCCCACCTGGACATCCTGAATGTCTCACTGCTGCGCAGAACTCTCTCCGCCTAGTGCTATTTCCAAGCAGTTCTGAGTGCACTCTCTAAATGGTAACTAAAACAAATAAGAGGAGAGACGCTATAGTTTACACAACATTACCAGAATAAAAAGTAAACAGAACACAAAGTCCACTGATACAGAAGACACTCAGTGTGACATAGCCTGGCGCACAACGTCTGAAAATGCAAACAAATCCAAATTTGTTACTCAGCTAGGGTCTCTGGGCATCGAATAATTATGTTTTGGGTGTTTATATTGTTGTTAGTGGTGGTTTTTCTTTTTTTTTTTTTTTTTTCTTCCAGACACTGTTAGCAAGTATGAGTGCTTAGCAAGGAACCCATAGATGAACACTGAAGATTAGTGTTTGATCTCCTGCAACTCCCCCTTCTGAACTGATCATATATCCAAAGGGTGTCTAAAAGCTGAACTTGCATGCAGTGAGTTACAGACAAGACAAATGCTTTTGTTTCAGCATATTAACTGAGCCAGATACTGTCAGAGAGTGATCTTTTTCCCCCAAAACAGAGTATACAGGCTTTAGATCTTGTGAATCTGTACTGATAGTATGAAGAAATGATTCAGTAAAATAGTCATGTTCTCTGTCTTCCACTTCAGCAAATAGGTTGAATGCTCAGGATAGATTGCCAAGAGTTAAAGCCGCTATGGCTAGAGCAGCTTTATAACCAGTAAAACTGCTAGCTGCTGCTGTTGATTTGCCAGGCATTTTTAATACCGTACTTAGCATTTCCACAGTCGCAAAGGGAAAAATAACACCAATTCAACTGCACTTGTAATAATAGGTATTGTCCTTCTCACTTTCCCTGTGAATGTTTTCTGGGTGTCCTTCTCTTTTCTTCTTGTACTGTAAGAAATGATATTTGAGTTCTTTTCGCATAGCTTATTCAGTGTTTTGAATCCAGATATAAATGGAAAGTATCATTATGCACCATTGTTATGGTGATAATGGGAGTAGCTGGGTAGCTTACCTGTGATGTTTTTATGTTAACGCACTGGTCAGAGCATAGCGCATATTCGGAGATGGAAGTAATTCCTTATTGTGAAATATTCCCTTCAGAAACTTTATGAAATTTCACTCTCTTGAAGAAAATCCATCCAAATTGTTTTTATATTAAAAATACCCAGAATAGCAATTAGCCATTTACAAAGATGTTTATTCCCTGTTCCCCAAAACATTAAGTGACATTTATTTGTTCCCATTCCCCACCCCTGCACAGTTAAACGTCATTGCTTTTCCATATATAAAAGCTTTAGTTTGTAGTTGTCCAGCACATTATCAAATTAAATGTCAGAAAAAGTTTTGTATGTTTATGTCCAGTGTTGTACTCTGCTGTGAAGTATTTTGGATTTCCAAGTACCATACAGGCAGATTATGCATTTATGATCCAGCTCCTCCCAAACTGGGCTATACCATTCTCACCTCGCCTTACTTAAATATCACAGGAGCCAGCTCTGCACTTTGCAGCTCCTCTAGCTCTTTCTGCAGCAATTGGCAGGGCAAAGTATCATGCCCGAATCCCGGGTTACACTCCCACAGTGGGCAGCAATTGTTTTTTGGACAGTACATCTGTAAGACAGCAATCTCAAGAACTACTCCCTCTCTGCTAACAAGCAGGGTATGTTTTTAATAGGGAACAGACTACAGAAGAATTGCAGTATTTATTTTTTCCAACTCATATATCTCCATTCTTTTCCCTACACACCCACAGTGGCAGATTTTCATGTCAGCACTTGTGCTTAGTTCCTACGGTTCTGAGGCAGCAATCCAAACTGGTGTACTTCATGGGTGTCTCCAGGACCTTTAACAATCGGTAAATTGAAAGGAAAACGTGAGAAGAAAAATACGCTTGGAGGCATCTATCTGAGTTTCATGGAGCAGATGAAGCTAACACTGACAGTAATTCTCACATTACCCATGAGGACAGAACGGACAATTTTTCAGCTTGCTATTATAATTTCAGTGATCACTTTGCTGCGTCAAATACACCCAACAGTTTCGGATATCAACAGAAGAGGGTGTCTATCCTCTGTGCTCAGCAAAATCAGCAAAACAGCGAGTGATTCTCTGAATTGCCTTATGTCTTCATGATACGGTTTTGGTGAAAAAAAAGTCTGAACGAGGAAGGTGTAGGCACACTAGGTAGGAAGATGTTGCCAAGTTTTGCATTGCATCGCATTGTTTTACATGCAAGACTTAAGTAGGCCAAACCAGTATTAAAAATACCTAATTTGTAGCTATGATTTTGCTAATAACCTCCAAAGATTACTCTAATCACTTTGACATACTCTATATCAGACTTCGTACTTCTTCCATTTATATATTTATCTGTTTTTTTGCACTTAGGCAGACCTTCTTATTAAGGAGAACGCTTCAGTTTGACTTTACATTCCTACTTAAAACAAAACCTTTAACATTTAGATTATCTACACTGTAAAATAAAAATTCAAATTACTGTCACAAAACCTAATGGGATCACATCATTTAAATTCACTGAAAAACTAAGGTCATACGGCTCAGCCCATAAAGGTTTAAAGTGGGAACATTAAAAGAAATAAGCTGGAATGAAAACGGGCAGTAAAACATTCTGAGGAGAAACATGGATTGTTTTCTTATTTCTTACTTCAAAAATATATGTGGCAGTAGGGGACACGTGAAAGGTGCTCAGCATAGGAATAACTCCAGAAACTCTCTCATTGGCTTCAGCAGAAGGAAATAACAGTAACATTAAATGGGAAGAATAAAAAAAAAGGAAAGAAAACACTCAGTACATGAGAGCTGCCTTTATGTCCCAGCTTCCCTTTAGGTTAAGAAGATTAAGAAATAAAAAAAAAAGTCATAGATGAGGCACACAGAGGAGAGCGGAAGAAGAAAAAAATAATCATCCCAGTAGGAAAATAACCAGTAAGTGGTTCAGTCAGGGACAATGCTTCCTTACCATTTTTTTTTCTTGTGGAAGCACTGGTTTTGCACTCCAAGACAGTGCAATACCCATCAGTATTAATGATGGGTGACATATTCGGGCTGTGTCCACCTGCTCTGGTCAGAAAGTGGCCTATGCATTAAGACTATCCTAAGCACTGCACATCTTGAACATCACTCCTGCTGCAACCTGGAGGACCACCAGCAACCTCTCTCTTTTCTCAAGTGATGAGTGAAAGGATGAGCAAACGGCCTCAAGTTGCACCTACAGAAGTTTAGATTGGACATCGGGGGCAATTTCTTCACAGAGAGGGTGGTCAAGCATTGCAATGGGCTGCCCAGGCAGTGGTGGACTTCCCATCCATGACGGTATTTAAGAGATGTGTGGACATGGCTTAGTGATGGGACTCAGCAGGTCATGCTGATGGTTGGGCTTGATGACCTGAAGGTCTTCTCCAACCTAGATGACTCTGTGATTCTCTGACTGCCACTTCACTGCTGCCTGTAACTTGGCATTCCCCATCACCCCTCCCCAGGGCCAGGAAATGCAGTAATGAACTTGACATTCTTGTTTTAATAACCACGAGGAGGCCCAGGGTCTCCCCCAAGGTATTAGTCCACTGCAGAGCTGTCAGTTCTCTGCCAGACCTTGCTCGCAGCACAGAGCAGTGTCATGATGCTTGTAGATGATGGAAGATTGCCCCATTCTTCCCTCATACATTCCCATACACCTGAAGAGTGCAATATATGGGTGACAAGTGACAAAGAATCAAAATGTTTTAAAGCAATACTTCATCCTGCAGGAAACAAAGAACTCTGCATGCCTGTCTTACAGACTAGAAGAAAGTTTCAGAGTACAGAAATAAATTAAAATTACTAGTATTCTGGCAGAACAAAAAGAAGAAATCAGGTTCAAGAGAAAGGATAGTTTCATTTTTCCTTTTCTTAGAAGCAATAATAACATGATCACATCCCTTTCCCAAATAGCTATAGAGTTTTTTGTTTTTTAAACCAAGGCACCTAAGTGCTCATTCCATTTTAAACATTTTTTAATGTTATTCCACTGAACAATTTGATAGCATCTCCTTCCCATGCTTTCAAAGGGAGAACTATCAAGCTATTTTGCAAAGCAACCCCAGTCAATATACTTTCAAGGTTTTTTTAATGTGTCATGTCAGGAGATAAATATCTCTTTATCTCCACTAAGTCTGATAAGAAGCCAAATTCTTCAAGGAGACTGTTTGATATTTGCAAACTTGGAAAAATAAATGACAACATATAAATTGTACCTAAACAGAAGAACACAGCTCTGCAGGTAGAACAGATTGTTTTCACGATATTACACTCAAAATTACCAAACACTTACTGCCTGGGAAAAAAAATAAAAATAAAAAAATAAAAAAATAGTTTTCTCAGTTCCTAATTCTTTTGGGTCATTTGCAGATGAAAAGGATTTGGGCTATCGTGGTGGACTGAAAACAAATACAACAAATGAAGTTTTTCAGATGACAATATCCCTTTCCCCATTCACAAAATAAACCAGATGCAAGCAAGATCCCTAGTCAAAAAAAATAAAAATAAATAATTGCTGGGGTATCCCTATGCAATGTAGCAACAAAACAGATGGAGTATTGTATTTTTCACATAGTCTGCATTGTCCTGTACAAAAAATGAATTCTTTAGATACTCTAATGCATCAGCATAGCTGAGGAACTCATCAAAATATTTTAAAAGGGGACAGGAGGGAAAGGAAGGAGAGTATTCATTCAAGCTTAAAAATAAACTCCTCCTGAGCCAGGTTTACTTCCCACATTAATGTTTTGGGTCACATTATAATCATCCCTCAAAAAGCATATATTAATTTTGAATGCAAGAAAGATACTGAATTTCTAATATTGTGTTAAATGATAACATGGGAACAATCCAAACTACAAAGATAAACCCAGAAAGCAATTTCAATACACTTCCCCTCTTATCCCTGTCAGGATTTCACGTTATGCTTTCAGCTTCAAGAGGGGTTAAGGATTCATACTGGTTTCTCTATAATAGCTGCACTAAACTGTACACCTAAAGCTGGACCAGTGTTTCTTCAGCCCTCAGTAATGACTTACACCTGTTTACCATCATCATCCACAGAAAAATAATACAGAACACCACATACTTAAAAACTATGCAAACTGTTTATTCTGGTTTTTGATGTGGCCTAGGATGATTGTTTGGTTTCATTACCATGGCTTTCAATAACCACAGAATCACCAATGATGGTAGTAGAATTTCTTGAAAACACACTTCATAATTTATAATTCTTTACATTGGATTTTTTTCCCCATAAAGGTCATTCCCAGGATTGTTCTTTTTCTGTAGTATTGATCACCCAATTTGCTTTTAAACTATTAGTTCACATGTCATGCAACCTACAGGTAAATTATAGATCCATAATCATCAGAGCAACCTGGCTTTATTCAGATTACATCAAGACTAGTCTGAAAAGATGTACACTTCTTCATTAAAAAGTTGATGTGATTGTTTAACAAATTAGTAGCACTAATTAAAATCAATATTTTACTGATCCTTCCCTATAGACCCCCGATTCTTTAATCACTCACATCTCATCGTTGTGCTGCTTTCCTGTTACGCTGATAGGCTGCATGGGATGGATCTGCCGTGGTCCTTCAGATAAATTCCTGGCGTGTTTCCACTAACAAAAGTGATGCCCATCTTTGTAAGACATCCTACAAAAATGAAATACTGGCAGGAATCTGAATACCTGCACTTGATCTCTAAATGTCTGTTATCAAGTGGTGCAGAGTGCCCTGCACTCAAAGCCAATAAAATCTACGTGTGGTCTTACAGGCCTGGGACCAGGAAAAACATAACTGCATCATGCAGCATCTCATGGAAACTAATTAGATCCAGTGAAACTGATTTAGTTGGTGCACGGACGCTGAAACCACTCATAGAGCATCCAAATTTGAACTGTTGGGAGACAGCTGTAGCAAGGAGCGTGGCTGTAGGCAGCATCTCCTATCAGCAATGTGGAAATAACTTATCACCTAGGCAGTCATACCATGCACAGCCTAAACAGAATAGGTCTGGGGCAAGGGGATGTTACATTAAAAAGAAAGAAGTTCATTAGCTAAGATAACTAGTTTACAAAGACAATCAGACTTGGGAATTTCAAGGTTTGCCTGTGGTAAACCTGAAGGTCCTACCTGGAGGTCCCATCCCTCTGCTTCTGAAAATCATTTATGGGAAGAAGTTTCAGATATAGGTGAATGAATAGCTACATCAAGAAAGAAATTAGGGCTAAATAAGAGCTAGTAGTAGAAAAGAACTGAACTGAAATGCTAGTCACAGAAGTCATGCCACATAGGGATAACAGATAAATGCCCGGAGTCACCATCAGCTGGGGGCTGCAAAGAAATGCAGGGGAAAAAAAAAAAAGTGTGTGTGGTGGGGGAGAGGGAGGGAAGGGATGAGTATTTCTATAAGACTGACATAAAAGAAGAAACTTTTTCTGCTTATTAGGCATAGGATAAATCATGCAGTGAAAACAAGGCAAGTAATTTGCTTCATATTTCAATAGGATCAAGATGATCTCAGGAGAAAAAGTGGGTAAAATAATGGAAACAAGGGGAAAAAATGAAAAAGATATTATTACAGTTGAAGGATGAACAAAATTCAGAGCATGATAAATCCACAAATCTAGGCACGAAATTACAGGTAGAAATTATCAGGTAGGAAGGTAGTTATTTTTTGTTGTTGTTTTTAAACAAATTATCAAAATTATGAATAGTTTCACGTGGCTAGAGACTAACAGCATAAGTACTAGTGTCTAGGTAGGAAGCAGCAGCCAAAACAAGGTGTTTCTGGTATTAGAACATGGCACCTGTTTTTATGTTACTCAACGTTCATTTTAAAAGGCCATTTAAAAAAAAAAAAAAAAAAAAAAAAAGGCAAGAAAATAGGAAGAGTTGAAGTTATCAAACCAAACTATTTGAACATAACACTGAGGTTTCCTCGAATTGTTCATTTTCTCAGAGCTTGCTTTCCTGTGGCTGCTGCACTCCACCAGCCCAAATACAATGCACATAACAGCATATTCACATGAAAATTTACAGGAATGAACTATTTTTGACTCAGATATGGATGATCTTGTGGTAGACAAAGTGATTTTTCCAGTCACATCAAGAGGGTATTTTTAGTAACTCTTATACATTTAATAGCAAGTGTTTTATATAAGCTTCTGTAAAAGGCTCTTGAAGGATACTGGAGGTTTGAAATCTACTTGTGGATGGTTAACAAAAGCAGCCGTGGGCTTTTGTCTTGAACATAAGTTGTCACCTAAAGTTCATGAAAAATGTGACAGATCTGCACATTGATATTCAACTGCCCTACTTCAGAGATATTTTCATTCCAGTAAATAAAAAGTGTGTACACTCGTGTTTTTCCTACTCTTGTATGAGATGTTGCCTACTCTGTATTTTAATTATGAAATATTAAGTACGTTAAGCTAAAAAAAATAATATTAATAAATTACCCTGGCTTACCCAAAATAACAAGATTAGTCTGCCTGGGTTGCACATCTCAAGCAACTTCCCCTCCCTCCCTCCCCAGATAAGCAATGGTGACAGTTTTGCTACAGTGGCATTCATCACTTGCTTTAGGCACTCAATTTTTTGATCAGTGCAGCTGATATGGTAGATTTAACCTGAGACATGAGAAGTTATAACAAACAGGGTGTGATGGAGCTGACAAAACGTGTGTCTGGAAAAAAAATATATCATCAAATATAAGCCTTCAAAAAGACTGTGCTTTTCCAAACCACACATTGATGGATTTTAGCTTTACTGGCTAAATTAATTTACAGGTATTGAATTAGAATTTCAATATTTATAATTAGATTTAGCTATGACTGTTACTGTTTGAATCCAGCCCTTCCTACCAGTGTTTCTTCTGTACAGTACTCAGCTAAAAGTCAGAAGTGCACCAACTGAATAGCCAGGATTATTTGGAAAGTCCCATAAAAGATCAGGCCTTAACTCAGCTTCCTCCCACATCAGTGAGAGGTCTTTCTAAACTTGACTAGGAAACGAAGGGGTTCTCATTTCATTTTTAGCAGTTACGTCAACATTGCTGATCAGGTAAAATTCCCCGTCACATCCAGTCACCACAGGCAGAGGAATTGCCAGGAAAAAAAGTTAAACAAAAATTTAAAAACAGTTCTGTGGACCTACAAGTGATTGCTGATTCAGTAACACAAGAAACTTTGTGCTGACGTTGGCACATTGCTAGCATTTAGGCACTGTGTTGACAGTCTCTTGTCTTCATTGCTGATCTTAAAACTTAGATTTAACCAAACTTTCATTAAGCTTCTTCAGCAATCAGCAATCTCAGTGCAGACATAACTCACTGTAATTGCTGTTAATAGTCTTAAAAGGGGAATTACCTGGGGAACCCTTCTGAGGGAGATTATCATTGCTACACCTTTGGTATTTTTGGTGGAAAAGCTGTTTCTAAAAGCATCATCATTATAATGTGTGGACTGATCAGGACCAGCTGATGCTTTTCCACTTGATTTACATTTTCTTAGCTCAAGGTAATTCTTTGTTATGGTGTTGATGACTCGAAGATCAGACGTATTATGAAAACTGTGTATTCCTGAGGTCAAAGGCATGAGCGGTAAGCAGCAAAAATAAGTAAATAAATCAATGAAAATAATATTCACAGAGTTGCACAGCTACAGTCACAGATTCTCCTACCATTAGTGCTTTATTATTATTCCAGTTGGCCATGTTATTGAATAAATAAAGCTGCGCATAAATATCATTTCTGAAGGATGCTACCAATGAACGGTATCAGCCCAGGAACAGCGTCTTAATAAACTGCAAACACAATTTATTTTTATGTTAAAGTTTAACCAGATTAGTCTATTTCCAATGCTACATGCTAACAACTTGGGCCCAAAGACCCTCCTGTGATATTGTTGTAATTTTCATAATACTACTTGATTTATTTGATATTAAAAGCCACTGAAAGATGCATTAGAGATGCATCTGTCTCCAGTAGAAGTCTTAAAAGAACAATCTTTAAGTTGCACTGCAACATTTCTATCTGATCTTTTACAGCTGAAGTGCTAGAGCTAAAATACAAATGGCATTGTGGGGCTGAGCAATAAATACATCTTCTATTTGCAGCACACAGCAGAACGGGACTCCAACGCGACCTGCACAGTAGGCTGTGCAATACAGATTTTTTGCAGCTTGAAAAACAACATGACATATATACAGCTGATATTTGAAGTAATTAGAAAGCAGATTAATAAATCTGTTTCTTTGGTTGATCTATCTATTATGGTAAACGAAGAAATAGATAGAGAAGACACAGATAAATCCCGTCTCAATAAATGCCTGGCTTTATTTGGCATCACACCATTACTGCTAGATTGGGTTTGGTCTTATGACCATTTAGGATAGGAGAGACAGCCACACTGAGGTCCCCAAAGTCACAGCTCCAGGCTGACAAATTAAGTCAGCATGGAGAGGTACCTGGCATGAGCAAGCAGTGAAAGGAAAGAAACTGCTGGAGCGTAAGCCTCTGCAAAAGGAGACACCAGGAATCACTTTTCAAATACTGGCACTGGGCAGTCTCAGAGCCACCATCCAAAGTCTGGACCTCACTCAAAACAGAAAAATCTCAATTCCAAAAGGGATCAAACAATGTTGGAATTGATTCCCAAGCAGCATGTCAGCTGTGCAAACCCTCTGACCCGTACCCCCCGTTACAACAGCAAGGTTTCAGGGCAAGAGAAGCACCTGAACTCTACAACAAGCTCCACGTTAGAAGGAAAAATGCGTCATCTTCCAGCTCCTGGAAGTAAATTCTGCTGGCTAACACACCTGATCACCCACGGCTGGCACAGATGTCCACGTGCTAAACCACAGTCAAGGAGGAGAGATGTGTTCCTTCGGCCAGCAGTGCCAAGGACTTTGCAGATGTGCCAGCTGTTTTCCCCAGCCTAATATTTCTGTCATGCAGCCCCTCAGAGATGCTGGGAAGTTCATCCCAGTGAGCCAGCTTGGCCAGGCAGACAGGGACACGGCTGTCTGTCATCAGGAGCACGGACACCACAGCCCTATCAACACTTCCACAGGTTCCTGCTATTTTGAGCAAAAGCGGTCTCTGGCAAGAAAGGATTTGTTGCCCAAAACTTAGAGAAAAATGGGATGGCGCAAGAGGAACAGTGTCTGTATCACCGGTAGGCACATGTTTGTGGCTTTCCTCCTGCTTCTACACAGATTAATCCACCCTCCGCAGGTTATCACAGACACTGTTGCCACTATCCTCGCAATGATTTGTAGGACAGTATCCTCATTCATCACACCATTGCCAATACTAGAGACACTGAAGATTTTTTAAAGTGATAAGAAATACTACATTCTTCTTACTTTTCAACGACTCATCTTCCTCTCTGGCCTTAAACAGCTACGGAGGTCTCCAGCATAACTCCCACATTGCACATGGAAATATTGCTCTCATGTTTAGCTTCAGCAGAGAGAAGATTTAGGCTTTGTTTTGGCTGGAGATACTAATCTAGCTCAGTGCTGACAAATAGCCCTCTCAGGTCTGTGCCTCAGGATAACACCACAATTCTTCACTGTAAAAAGTTCTGGTTGCAAACAAGAGGGGAGAATACAGATTAATTATCCAATTAATAAGCCCGAGTAATTCTGCCAGATGAAATTTTTGTGCATGTTGTGGTGTGTAAGTGAGGAGCACTTTTCTGCATTGCTGTTACTTCCATGCCTGCATGCCACGGAGAGTCAGTTGGGATAGGAGCACAGGCACCAGAGAGCCACCTCTCCTCACGTCGTAACAGCTCGTCACAGATCATCGATAAAATAAGGTGACCCATGATAACGAAGCCAGAGAGAGCATTCAGACATCCTTTACATTGACAGATGAAGGTACAATGCTATTAAAGTAGCCTAACAAATATTTAATGCAGTGCCAAGCCGTTGGATGTTCTCTGTCAAGGCTGCTCCCACCCACCCTCCAGAGGGGACTTCCACCAGAAGTGCTGTACTGCAAATGTTACCATTTGCTGGATTCAGACCCAATTCAAATGGGCATTAAAACAGAACTTTAAATTAAAAAAAGAAATAAAGAAAACTCCGAACACTTCGCTACCACAGCAGGAAACACTTCTTTCCTTTCCGTTTCTCCAACTCAAGGGTCAGTTCACCAATTTGACAACTTCAATTCAGCACGCTTTTCCTCTATAAAAGATAGCTCATTTCTTCCTACTGATGCTACTTGCTTTTACTATACAATCTTATGGCTGTATTTCAACTCAGAGAGGTAAAGCTGTTAGTTCCCTAAAGCCAACCATATGGCCATGGTAGTGTAAACACTCCCTGTTGCATCTGTCTGCACGTAGGTTGCTACCCCAGATGAAAAAGAATATGTTCAGCTTTCTAGTTCACGATATTCATTTCCTATGTGTGCCAGTGAATGCCAAAATTTGTATTTCCACATGCGGGATGTTGTTACAATGTCGGTACACACAGAAGGATGTTTCATTACCCATCAGTTCCAGTCCTGATTTTCAATCTTAGACCTCAAAGCACTGACAAGCGAGATCTGTGACTTTTGTTTTTCCTATTCTATCCTTCAAAAAAAGCCATAGCACAGGCAGGGAAGTGACCCATTCCAAAGGGTACGGGCTGAGCTAGCGACATGGCTCAGGTCTCCATAAGACTGATGCTGTGTGCATTTCAGCGGAGAAAAGGGAGCAGTGGGTTCTGCAGGTGCCCCTGTCATCACACCACACCTATTCAGCAAGGGTTCAAGACACATTTGGTAGAAGTGGCTTCGATCTCATGATCGCATCCATCAGCACAGACCTTTTCACCTTAGCAGAACTGATGCTATCAAAACCATGGGTGTTAAAAGCAAGTGGATTTGTCTGAGTGTAAGTACATAATTCACAACAACACAGCACCATTTAAAGAACATTTTTTTCTGCTTTCTCTTTCAGAAGAAGTGTATTATATCTTTTATAATGTAGCTTATAAAATACTTCTTTAAAATCCATAAGATGCTATGGAAGCTGACACATTCATGATGAATAGTTTATTGTGCAGATTAATTTCTATTTGATTCTCTAAGCGGAGCACACGGCAACAGGCTTTATACAAAAGTGAGTTAAAAGCAGATGTTTTTAAAGTGAGGACTGTCATCTTGTGCAGCTCTAAAAGAACTGTAAATCTCTCCAAATATGGAAAGTTGGGATTTAAGAAAACTGTCACATGTAGCATATCAAGAACATTTATGAAGGAAAAGCACTGCACGTAGTTAAACAAGTGGATGACATCACTCCTTTCCAAAACAAAGTAACAAACAAGTATGTCAAGTTTTGGACTTCTATTCATGCTTTTTATTATTATTTTTTTTTTTAAATAAAAGCTGGTTTCAAGTCATATTTAGGAAAGCATTTTAAAACATAACAAAAAATGAACAAAAAATGAACATCTCATGCTTTATGAACTGTTAAAAAAAAAAAAAAAGACCATTTGTTCTCCTTGAAAGCCCCATTTTAAAGGCACAGACTCCCTGTTCTATTAACTCACCACAATTTTTTACCACCGAGTATCAGAAACCCCACAGAACATACAGCTTAAGCAGAAAAGTTGGGAATAACAATAGGGATAATTTTACAGGATTTAATACAGTTTAACTTAGTTGATTGCCAAGTCCTAAGAAGACAGACTTCAAGATGACATCAGAAAAAGAGAAACATCATCATTGTGTTGATGTCTAAAATAACTGTTTTTAAAGACTTCTTTATTCTGATGACCACATCCTCATTACTTTATTTAATATTGTTGTTAATAACATTATCAATCTTTATCAAGGGTTATTAGTATTGTGTTACTAAAATGTTATTAATCTTGATTATTTGTTTTAAAGAGAGAATGAAATCTTACAAATAAGCCTCTGAAAAGCTACATGGATGAAGAGAAACTCCCTGAAAGTCCCTCTCTGAAAAGGTGACCCTTACTGGCAACTTTTCTATGTACTTAGACTGACTGTGGAATTCAGCAAGTTTCATTTTTCACTGAAATTATTCAACACCTGTAGGAAGCCATTGGGAAAGCTTTCCTCACAGCACAAGTGGCACATGGGTGAGTATTTGAAAAAGCAAATATTCCAACATCCAGTGCAAAGAAGTGCCAAAAAGAACAGCTGGTTGAACTCTGACATGAAAAGCAGGCTCAGATTGAAGACAAATAGACTTCAAGAAGAATTCAAAAGAGTAAAACTTTAAGAAATTGAGTTTTGCAGGTCTTTTGGATGACCCAGCATTCTCTGCCTGAACTACTTACTGACTGACTCCCCCAAGCCTGCTTGGAAGAAGATGCATGCTCTGAAAGTCACTGCAATTTCTTTTGGGTGGTGCTGCTATGCAGAGACACACTGAGCAAGTCCCATCAGTTCAACACAAAGAAAGAAAGACTGAGCAGGTTGCTCACATCATTTGCAGCATTTTTTGTGTACTCTCAGACACGCGAGCAGAGGATGAGCACCTGAAAGAAGGAATATTCCTTTTCTGCCTAATGGGCAATTTGGCTCAAAATGGACGTTCGCTGAAAAAGGAAGAGGTATGGTTTATGTGGCTAAAATAGAAATACCCCTTAGATATTTGCCATAATAAAGCCAAATTAGATTGGTCCCTTCTAGTTTCTTCAGGTTATCATTTCCCTCATGAAGAACATTTTGCCAAGAAAAATCTAATATTCGTTATTAATACTGCAATTTCCTTTGCATTAGATTTCTAACTAAAGCAATACCAAAAAAAAAAAAATATGTGACACTGCTAGATGCAAAAATAAAAATCAAACTCCGTCCCTACCTTTGTTGCATTATCTCAACAAGGGAAAAAGATAGTATACCTAGAAATGTTAAACCTTCAAACCTCACCAAGAAAGCAAGAGATTTCTACAGCACTGGCTTCCTCTCTAACCACCTGTGAGAAAATGCACAGATAAAAGATCAACCAGTGTTCTTATGCAAACCACTCCAGTGCAGACAGATTAAGATCAGACTAGTGTTTAGCTTTGTAGGAAGTAACAGCATATTAATCTCTTAAAATGACATGTTAGCCTGTAATAACAGCAACAAAAAAAGACTATAAATATACTGGTCACACACTTAAGGAGTTATTCAATAACAGTATACCACATTAAAGTCTAATATACCATAACAAACTGAATTTCAATACGTACCTGTGTAACAAACAAAAATTGGATTTTCTATCCTAAACTAGTTATTCTAGCTAAAGTTCATTACGTTGTGTTTTTTTTTTTTTTTTAAGTAAATGTGCTTTTGTTATCAGCTGACCTCTATAAAACCTTTCTATACTCCATAATGCAACTACGAGCTTTCCACATTAAATGAAGATAAATGATTTTATCTTCCACAAGTGACAAAATGAAGACACTTTTTGATTACATATAGACCTCGATGACTTCAAGTCATTTCTTTTGTATCTTCTACCACCCTCCATTCTGTCCCAATGCTATTTTCCTTTACCATTTGCTTATATTTCTATGCAATCTGTTGTCAGTAAATAATTAACTTGATCAAAAACATGCAAAGTATTAACAAATTTTCAAATGTAAAGTTAGAAGTCATTTTATTTTTGTCAATATAAGAAATGCAGTCCAGAAGTAATTCTGCATTTTGTTTTCTTTAAAGAAAAGTTATGAACAGCACTTATAAATAGAAGTCATTTTAAAAGACAAAAGCCACACATCATTAAACAGGCAAAATACTTTAATTCAGTTAGAGAATTGAGTAAACTTGTCAGGCTTTATATATTAAAGAAATAATTTGTACTAAGGGTTCAGTTGTGAAAAAGGAAAATAGCATCCAGAATCCCTCTTGATATATATATATATATATTTTTTTTTTTTTTTTTTTTTTTTAAAGTAAGCTTCAGTCTTACTTTAGAGGATTGTTTTAAAAGGTTGTATTGTTTGGTCAGTGCATTCATTGACTTTTCATGCATTAGCACATACTCCAAAGGAGAAGAGCTGGAGGTGTTTCTGGCATAACCTAACTAGAAGGTACCAAGAAGCTCATTGGAAGTCCCACTCCCTGCAAGATTTCTTAGAAAATTTTGAAGACTTAAGACTGTCAAGTACAGTCTTGAGATTTTGCCACCTTCTTGCCTTCTTCCAAAAGAAATGACACATCTAGGTTTGTTAAGGGTGTTTTGGTACTTTGTCAGGAACATCTTAGCAGCACTTGATAGCAAAAGCAGCAAAGAATCAGTGTTTTTGCCAGACCTGAGCCACATCCAATTCCTCAGCATAAGTTTTGCTATGACACAATCTCTTACTAGATCAAATCTCCCACAGCACTTCATTAATTCAGTGCAAGGAACTAAAAAAAAATAATAATAATAAAAAACACCTACAGCAAAAGCACTGTTGTCTGTAACTGCTTCACCGGTTCTCTAAAGTTCAACCCTTTACAACCCCCAGAGGGGCTGCATCACTCCCTGTTCTCACAATTTAAGTCCCTGCATTGGGTCCTCCATCAGCTGTAATCACCAGTGTCACTTGGCCATCCTTGCTACCTGTACAGCTTTCCAAACAGAAGGAATACACCATTCAGACAGTATCCCTTTTCTTATTATTACTAGATTATGTCAACTTTACCCTGAAGTAGGTCCACTATGCCTTGTTTGACTACATTGTGTTTTTCTTGTCTCCCGTGCTTCCCCACCCAACTGTCCCCAGTAGCTTTGGCTTTGCCATTTTCTCCAGTGTTGGAAAAGACCTAACGGTGCCTCCCACTTCAGCTACCGCTTGCCAGTACTGCATGAAGCATAGATATGAAAGGCTTAGAGTTTTATTTCTGTTCAGACTATGCAAGTGCTCCAAAACTGACAGTCAACAGACAGCACCATTGCATTGCCTTGACTCGAGGCAGATCTACTAAACCACCTCATCTGAAGATTTATTGCTGTGAAAGCTGGTTGTTTTTTCACTTGTTCTTTTCAATGATTCTCTTGCCAAAAGACAAACTATCTGTAAAACCTGCCTGCAGAGAAGATGTTGTAGATGGTGCCTTGGGCAGCGACTCACTCCACCATCGCTCCCTTTTCCCAAGGGCCTGACTGCAAATATAAGGGCAGCGGCATGCGAACACCGACTCAGCCCAACATTATTAACCCGTGCTTGCTGAGTATCTCTGCAGCAAGAAGAAAATAGATGGAATAAAAGGGAAATCTATACACCATTGCCATATGGCCAGAAAGCTAATGAGCATTGCTGCAAGAAAAAGGGAACTTAGCCAAGCAGCTGAAACAGGGAAAGTATTCATTAGCCATCTTTTCTCTATGACAAGAAATACTACATTATTAAAATATTTATACCCAAACAGAGGCTTTTATAACACTATCCTCCTTGAGCAAAGTATTGCCCCAGCCTCTCTCAGGTCTACCTCAACATCAATTGTGAAAGTTTAAAGCAATTTGTAGTGAGATAACACTCCACAGTAAGAAAATTAGGATACTATCATACCCAGCTTGTAATTCCCACAAATGCATTGCTTTTACAGGAATTTAATCTGATTCACCACTGATTTGTACATGATTTTAAATTTCAAGCTAAATCTTGGCCCTACTTGAATAAGGTGTAGTCAGAAGCAGGAGCATTTGAAGCAGATGCTTCATTTAAACTCTTTTCCAGATTTCAGTGCAATATGAGTACCCAAACAGAGAGCAGAGCCACAGACTACGTGGCTCTGTAGTTACCTAGAGTGCGCAGGCAGTGACTGGAACAGGCTATTTCATTGCCAGCTATAATAAAACAAAGCTGCTATTTTTCATGATGGTAATATCTGAGCATCTTGTTATAAAAACGACAGCGAAGGATTTTGGATGAGCTATTTCTGAAGGCCAATCAACATGAAAGTATCTGGCCTAAAGAAAACCTCAAACCTACCTTATCCTCCTCTTAATTCTTGTGAATAGTTGGGACAGAATTTGCAGTGCTCAGACATCACCCTGGGAGCTCCCTGTTAGCCTAAAGGCTTGGTGAAGCACAAGGCAATGTTATACTAAACAGTCACAATCCCTCTGGCTTTAGTGAGAGAGAAGGGGCCCACCTCTCCTAGAAGCCTTCCCAGCCACAGGACAGCACAGTTTGGTGCCAGACGAACAATTTCTAAGTCCTCTACTGTCTCCAGGCTCTAGTCACCAAGTAAGATGAGATGGAGATGTCACTGGCTCAAACTACGCAGTTTTATTTTTTGTTAAACTATCAAATGTCAATTGTAATCTAGCAGATAGCGTTATTCTAGGATAACACTTTCTCTGACATTTTCAGCAAGACTTTATTTGTGGCTGTTGCAGATTGTTATGATTGTAAAATATCATTTTAGTCTAATCTTTCCTTTGACATGTTTATAGAAAGGTAGGCTGCTTATATTTTTTTATTCCTCTCAGTGCCACCCCCAAATAATCAAGAAAGGCCAACACATGAACTATAAGCACAGTGCTAGTTTTCTTCGTTTCAAATGATAAAAGGTAAGGAAATTCAGAAATTCTGTGTCCTTTTATATATATTCCTGTTTCTGAACTGAGATGGAACTGTGTTCAGGACATCAACATGCATCATTTATAGGTTTAATCTTAATGTTTCCTACTTTTATTTCATAAAATTTTAAATATCAAATTATAAACTTCAGGAAATTTTTTTTCCAGATGATTTCCTGTAAATAAAAGCACTTTATAGATAATATTAATTATGTTACCTGATTCTGTAGCAGACAAGTTGATCTCACTGCTTTAAGTGCCTATTCACAACTGCGTGGATGAGTTAAAGTCACAGTGGGAGCTTAATGTTTGCATAGCTAGCCTTTTTGGAGGTTCTGCTACAGCTACTACTTTATCCATTCCTTTCTAATTTTTTTGAAGCAGTCATGTTTACATTTGTATATTAAAATGTTTAAATATTAAAACCCATTTTCCATACAAAATTAGAAAATTTAGAGGATGTATACAAACTAGAGTTAATGAGAGTAAGTAAGACAACCTCAGAAACACCTGTCCTGTTGTTCACTGACTGAAAACAGGTCTGCTGGAATGAAGTAGAAACGGATAAACTCAGGGTACAGAGCTGAGAACACAACAATGATATTAAACACTTAGACCTGAAAAGCTGACAGCCTTTTTCAAAGTGTTTGGTGGAATATAAATGTATATTTTCTCTCCTTTCTTTTACAAAAAAAATATTTCCTATTATTATTCTAACAATACAAGAATAATAGCAGGGAGAATACTGTTCTCACAGAGTAAGAATAACGTGCCTGTTTCTAAGCTGTTTGAATCTATGCATTAATAATATTAAACTTTTTCAAACAAAGTGTTTTACCATCAAACATATCATGAGAATGAAAGAATCGAGAAACTCCACCTTTTCTTTTTTTCTCCTGAAGTAACTACAGAAAATAAGCTTATCATTTATTCTCAGAAAGATACTAAAAGGTACTAAAAAAAATTACTGTTAATATTTCACTGTTGGGTACACTGAAGCAGAAGAGGTTAAAGCTTATGCCACATTGTTCAAGACGCACTCATTTAGCAAGCACTTACTGCCATATCCAGCAGAGCTATTCATATCACCATAGGTATCTCAGCTGAGAAGCACCTAGCACTTAGCTACCCCTGTGCTCCACTAGCAGCTGCAGTGCCAAGCGCTATGTCTGTTCAAATAAATCCCAAACTTACCATTGGAATTCACACCTTGAGCTATATTTTGGGAGCCAAGGCAAAATATCATAGTGATACTTAAATTCAGTATTTCATTTTCATTCAAGAAGAAAATTTCAATGTGCCTAGAAGACATATTGTAACCTGACATCCACCAAAGCATTCCACCTAGGGCCTGCTTACATACATGTATTATGTATTAAAGGGATGTTAGATATTATCGTTTTAGGAAGAGAAATATACCAGATTGTCTACCTTCCCTTGAAAAGTATTTTCTAACAGCTGAAGCACAAACCAGATACCTTCTTGCTTGCTCTCTTCCACTTCTTGCAATCCCAAGGATGCATACATTCAACAAGAGGGATAGAGGGCATTTCCATCAGATGCTGCTCTACAGTCTACTTGTCAAGGAAAGGTCACAGCAGAAGGAAGAGCTGTAGAGTGACACACTCAAGGTACCAAGACTGCAGTATCCAGGTAGGCCATGTTTTGCACAAGTAACATACCATCAGTCCAGAGTATGAAAGGCAGTGTTAGCCACTGCCCCCATCACTACGCAGAGGAAATCTGAATGCTGAGTGGGTGCATTTTTTATTTAGGTAATAAGGAGCAGATTAGGTAATTTAGGAGCAGATGAGAACACTGTTTATATTGTAATACCACACTGAATTCAGTTTTGCACTCAGAGACAAGGGGCTCAAGCTGATCACATCTCTGCCTCCCTGGGGAAAAGTTGGAGCAAAGCCGTCCTTGCTTTATATCTGTTTGATGAACCCACTGACTCACCCCCAAATTAGAGTCATAGTCAACACATAAATCAATGAGTGAGGGCATTGCAAGAGACAGAACAAACATGACTCACCTGCTCTGAATCATTCAAGCCTGCTTTGTGCCCGCCAGGTAGCTGTGGCAATAGAGAAGATGAGCAGAAGGTGACTTGAACAACTCTGTGTGTCTTATGTGAAAGGTAACACAGAATATCCACAGCCCTAATACCAAATCCTGTCCCTGAAAGAAGAAAAAAAAATTCCTTTAACTAATTAGAAAAAAATAAATAAAAATCAGCTGTCGACTAGCAGTCTATGAACTAGCCCCATACCTACTCAAAGTAGTTCTCCAGCAAGTACCACCAATGCACTAACACTCAGCATAACCACGTTGCCAGCAGTAACAAAGGAGTGCTAATTCCCAAGCAGCACTGCCACACTACTTTTGGGCCCACTCAATCACCCACCAGCCTGTGCTGTTCCCAGGGTAAATTAGGGTTGTTGCAAGGTTGCTTCAATCTACATCAGATGCCAACAATCTCATGAGGCTAGTGTAATCGTTGGAGACAGCTGGGTAAACAGCTGCAAACAGCCACACAAAGCTTGTTTTAGGAGCTTCTCATCACATTAAGATTTTGAGACTTAAAGCTTCCCTGCTTGGCTTTTGAATAGCTTTATGATAAGATCATACAAAATGAATTTGCAGTTATGGAGTTAATAGGAGCATTTTTAAGTTTTCATTAGGATTGAGTTACTTTGTACATTGCTATGTGTTGTTTAGGATGCTGTTTAAGATTTTTCTCCATTGTGGTGAATTCAGATATACCTGCATCCTCACAGTAGGCTTTTCACTTCAACAAGATGGTATTCATCCTGGTAGGCACTACATAAATCTGTTGTATTTTAGCAGGGTCAGCTCATTTCATGCTGGTAGCACTATCATGGGACTTTCCTCCCACCCATTTAGCACTTTGTTTGCTTTATGGCCAATAACAGACTGAATGCCCATTTTTTGGTGAAACTACAGCAAATGGCACAGTAACATCAGCACACCAGAAGCTATCCTCTAAAAACATTATGCAATCCCTGTCATTGTTATTTCTTTATTTTGCAGATCAGTTTATACGGAGATATACAAGTGATATTGTAAAATTCAGGGAGGATTTTGTTTTAAATGATCTTCTTGTTAGGTTTTCTCTCTCTTTATGAGATACATGACTTTTCTACATTGTTATCCAACAATCCAACAATACAAGCCCTAAAAAAAAAAAAAAAAAAAAAAAAAAAAAAAAGCTTTCTGTGGTAAAGGAAAGTTGTTGATGGATTTGGGGTTGGGCAACTACAGAGAGTACTCCGACAGCTTCTAAAAAGCTAAATTCCTCACAGCATGAAAGATATGCATAAGGGGCACATAGCAAATGATATTTAATTCTTGCACTGGGAACAAAACAGTGACAAAATGAACAAATCACAACTTATTGATAAGTTGGTTCTACTTAAAATATAAACCTTCAGCTTAAAAACAACAAGATTGTGAGAAAATAAAAATTATCTGTCGTGAAACTGTGGCTTACATTTATGTTACTATTTCCAAAGCTTCAAGATTTATAACAGCTCCTTCTGCTGAAGGCAGACTCTGCTCCCCTAAGCCAGGCATCAGGCAGTCAACCCAACAGGAGAGCACGTGGAGCGAGGACAGCAGGATATTAATCCTGTCATTCATTACAGAGTCGCTTGTATGTATGTATTTACTAAGTCCCAACACGTGTCAATATATCTAACCAGTTCCTTGGGTTTATTGATTAACGTTTTTGAAAAGCTCTCTTTTCTCCACAAAAAATTCTGGTATGCCTCCTCCTCCTCCCTGGCCCCAAACTCAACTACTTCAGCGTGGTAAGTGAGGTTCAGTAAGGTGAATCTGGATCTGAATTTCTACTTCATATAATCATGCAAGAGCTTATGCTATCGGGAAGCAACTTTATGCATATGCTTCCTATTACATGTTATTAAATTTTAAAGAGACCACCATTAGCAGAGGAAATTTTTGAGCCACTCTGCTGTAGTCCTGAGTACAGAGGTACCTCTGACCACAACACATCACTTGTCTGAAGTTTATATTCCTCCTCTGGCATCCATTTCTGGCGTGTGCCAGAATCAGGGTACTGAGCTAAGTGGCTCTTTGATACATCTTTTTCCATGTTCCTAGACTGTGTCTAATACCAGTTACAAAGAGAAATAGCACACACTAAGGCCTAAGAGCAGAATAACATTGCTAATAATCAAAACAACAACAACAACAAATCTTCTGTCTCCCTATTTTAAGATACTTTTGTTATAAATGAACGTAATGGAATAGTAGCTTGGTGTAATATAAATATACTTCTGATAACGTGTGTAATTCTGTATAATTGAGGGAAGCTAATGAATTAGCCTTTAGTATGAAGACTGAACATTACCTTCTGAAGTAAGGTAATGAACAGAGTGTGCTTATACAACTTCAGAAGTCTGCAGATTTGACTAAGGTTTTGTTAAGCACAGAGGTACAAGCTCATGGCCAGTGAGTGCTGACCTTTCTGTACAGCATTGGGAGCAATGAGGCCTCCAACACTTATTTCACTTTATCAGATCTTTCTCTTTCCGGTTAGAAATGTGAAGTTCAGCATCTGGGCAAGGTATCGGTCTCTCTGATGGAAATATCATTTCATACCTAAAAGGCACAGCAAAACTGTAAAATGCAGGTAAGGCATTGGTGATGAGCACTGTGCAGCAGAGAAGAAAAAAGTGGTGTAGAAAAGCATGAAAATAAGATACCTCCGATCTCCAGCCATGATAGAATTTTAACACAAGGTAAGACCGAGACTTCTTGTATTTCATTCTTTTCTCTTTACATATTTTTTTTTACCTCAAATTTACACAAATTACTTTTCTTGTATTCCACCCTGACATATAAATGTTTGGTCCCATTGATAGGAAAGCATTACTGAGCTGTGAAACTGCAGGCAGTAGAAACCATGAACTAAATAAACAGGGTAAATAAAAAGCCTGATGTAATAACATTCTGGGTGTTAAAATGTCTTCATGCTCAAGACAATCCAAGGAAAATATAAAACAAGCAAATAAAAAGCATCTGCTTTAAAGCACCTCAACTTTTCTGTGACTGCAGGTATAAAGAAAAAAAAAAAAAAAAGATTTTCACTACTACAAAGACAACTACCTAGACAGAAATATTCTAAAGAAATTTCTTTTTCTTAAAAGAAACTTTTCTTTTTCTTTTCTTATACACCAGGAGAATTAACAGGCAGCCTGCACTGCACTGTTCACCATTGCAAACGCTGACTTGTTGGGAAGAGCCAGAAGCATAAATCCCTTTAAATAGATGGTCATGTTGCTTCAATCCAGCAAGTCTTCAGGACAGACCTACTCCTGTCTTCAGACACTTGAGTAATCTCACTGAATGCCATGCAGCAAAGACCACTGAGCTACTAGTCAGAGAAGTAACAAGTTTTGGCCATCAGGTACTAGCTACTGCAGTTTCAAGTACTGGCAGCTACCCAGAGAGGCATTTCTTTTTTTCAGCATCCTTGCTTGATAACTGAAGATCAGAGCAATCTAATATTCATAAGATAGAAAATGCTATTTTCTGTTATTATTGTACTTGCAGGTATTGTACTCCAGGTGAAGGGATGCCATTTCTCTGTAAAACCCCTTGACTTTTATCACTGCTTCAGGGAGCTTGAAAGCCAGATTAAAAAAAAAAAGTCAATAAAATAGGCAAGTACGTATTTTTGTGACTTTCTCAAGCAATAGGGGAAATAATAACCATCAGGTTTAAAGATTAATTTTGAATGAAATGCTTACAGGCAAATAGATATGAAAGCTGCATTAAATCATGTGCTGCTTGTTTTTAGTACGCTTCACAAGGGGCATGGAATTTTGTAACCAAATCAATTTCTACACTGTATCTTAAATTCTATTATTTTATTAATCTATTCAAAAAGGAGTTTGGAAATAACTAAGGCAGCAATTGGATATTGCAGTCTAATCAAATTTCATTTTGATGTTAAAAAAGATGAAGGCTTAAAAGAAAATTCTTAAGCAAATGGGACAAATAAAATTTCCATACGTATTATGATTGTGGAGATTTTCATGCCTGTATAGCAGAGGAACTACTTGTCGTATTTTGTTATCGTAAAATTAGGATCTTCATTTAGTTTGTGTGTCATGTAGACTTGCCAAGGAAATAAATTTGCCATTTACAGATAGCTCTGCGCACCTGGAATGACTTATACCCTTCAACCACCGATGCCATTCTGATATTCTTATTCTACTTACACAGCACTTTACTCAGTATGTAATTAACTCAGCAGCATAAAAAATGACCATTTTTTGCCCTGGATTTGAGTGATTCTTAGACAGATACTGAAATTATAAATAACAAATTAAGTCTTCATTGACTTGGTGAGGAAACAGGAGGAAGAGGATATTCTCCATGACTGTCAGCAAATCTCTCCAAACAAAAAGCAAAAAACACTTCCACTGATGTGTTCCACGTATCTGTGATTCTATAACCCATTTTGAATTGTTTCCAGGATCAAAAGATATAGTTTTATCAATTTTATGCTTTCTACTTAGAAAATTAAAATATTTTATTAGGCAATTCTGTAAACGTGCTTGCTATTTTAAATACCCACTGTTTCGAACTAAAGCTATGGAATATACTTAACTCCTTAAGGATAGTAATTACATCCAGTCAGTGATAACTTCTCAAAGCTTCCGGAACCCCTACTTAGGACAAATCCCTGTGCTAGCTTTGTAAATCGGCACAAAAATACCATCATTCAAGTGCACCTTTTAAAATCACTGTACAACGAATCCAGAAGGTGAGGTAAACAGTCCATCACCTGTACTGCACGTTGTTAAATATCCATTTTCAGGGACACACGGAAGCCTTAATCCATTCACCCAGATGAAGGGCTTTGTTACAATTATATCTGTATTGATGAAAATAGGCACCCATTGCTAAGACTTTTGGGTGCGTTCACATTACTAGGGAAGCATAATTTAGAGCACAAATAACAGGCTGCCAACAATCAGTTCTGTCAACAAATGAATTCCTTGAGATCCATTTCTCAGCTACCATAAAAATATCATAAAAAACAAGCATGGTAGAGTTCCTTTGCCAACTGCCACAAAATTACCCTTTAATTGCCTTTTACACTCAATTTATAACCAGGGAAAGCTTAAATGAAGATGAAAACTTTAGACTGTGTCTTGAAGGTCAAGTAACTGATCATGATGAATGGCTAGGAACAGCACCTTGGGGGACAGCCAACATATACCTGGTGGGTTTTACTTCTACTCCTGGTATTTCCAGTCCCTCCAAACATCTTTTCTTCTGCTTTCAGAGATAAGCTATTACATTGCTCATCCTTGTCTTGAGCCTCTCCCCTCCGGCTGACTTTGACAACTGAATTTCCATTAACCACAGCCGTGGTTGTAGGAAGCATCCCTGCCCCAGTTCCCTCGTCACTGTCCACCCTTCCCCATCACTCCTGGGCTCCTCTCCATCACAGCCAGTGCTGCACCCTCCTGCCCACCCCACACTGAGCTCTGCAGCTCCCCCCGAGAGCCTCAGCAGCAAAATAGAAAAAGGATAAAAAGGGCAGATAACATTTTCAGATCATTTTCCATAGCTCTTCAATTCAATTTTACGTGCTCTGACTGTTAAGCTATGTTAGAGACATCTTGTGCCATTAGTTTGCACCCTCCTTGTTTGATTTTCAAACTTGCAGTAGCTCCCCATGTCACTGAAATGCCCACCTCTTTGTCATTTATTTCTGTTTACTAGATGTACCTAATTCTTCTGCATTGAAAACTCTCTGTATTGATCTGATAGTGCCAGCCCGCATGCCTTCAGCTGCAAAATTATGCTAACTTGAGCAGCATCAGGACAGTCTAATCTGTAAACATACCTCAACAAAAATAAACTCATCTTTTATTTGCCCCACACACACCATTTCATGCACAATTCATAATTTATACTAACTCACCAATCTATTATGCATTTTTACTTTGATTAAGGCTAGAAGAAATTGCACGTCAAATAAAATGTTGAAAGAATGGAAGGAAAAGGTCTTTGATTTTTGTGTCTACTGGGGGAATTACAGGAATTATAGCACCCAATTGAAAAAAAATGCATACATACAAATATATATATGCATATACAAACATGGTAAAAGATTTTCTTACTTACAACAAGAGCAATTTATAAAGAACCACATTCTATCAACATGTACATGAAACTCCATAAAGGCAAGACCAGTTCTTGTTCCTTTAAATAAGTTTCTGACATTGCTTACCTTATTTATTTATTTATTTATTTGTTTGTTTATTATTATTTTTGTCCTGGCTAGAAATTCTAGTATATATGTGAAGAACAGCAGAAATCTGCATACAATTAAAAGCTGTGTAGTCCTATTCTGTCCTAATTTCCCATACATGTCCCTGAAGAGCCTAAGATATATAAATTACAGTATCATTTGGCTAACAACCTTTGGTGGCCATGTTTAATAACATAACCTTCCCAGGATTTAATTAAGCAAGTTCAGAACATGGAAATTAGAAGAAAGGAGCCACTAGAGAAAAATAAATTTAAAGAGTCTCCCTTCATTTTTACACTTTTATGATTTTATTACCTTTACTAAGAATGAGGGAAAAATACAAGCAGAGTAGATAAACAATTGCTGTTTATCTTAAATCCTACTCTTACTTTTTTTCCTCCCAAAACAGAGCAAAAAGACTCTGCTTTCAGTGTCATACCCTTTAGAGTATCTTGGAAATGTCTTGAATTTTCATTCCACCATCTTCACGGGTACAATCCATCTAGAAAGAGTAATGTTAAAAATTTCCTTCTTCTCTCTCATAGTGCACGGGGACTGTGTACAAACACGTTTGGCATGATGACACCACCTGAAAGCGGATGAGATTCTACAGAATGTGTAAACACCACAAAATTGGCATTGTACATGTGAAATATATATATATATTTTTTTGCCTACGTTCACGTAATACAAGTTCAGCAGAAAACTTCTCTTAAACAGTAAATGGAGAGTGTCCGTGTTCCATTTATCTTTATGTAAGCTGGTTATATGATAATGAACTTTACCTTAATGTTATATTTATATATATATAGCTGTACATCCTTTTCTTGGAATAGAACCCATGCTGGTTTGGGATTTGAACGATGAAAGAGAAATCTTTTGTTCTGATTTTAGATGTGATGTTTTTATGTTTATGATGTCACTTCACCTTACCCAGCCACAGATGACAGCAAAATCTACCTGTAAGGTGTCCCACAGCAAGACTCAGTGGAAGAAACAAAAAATTATCTTACATGCACTACCACTTCCTTAATATTAAAAAAAATATTACACATGCTCCATTTAATTATCTTCTCTTATCAGATGCAATTGTTTACATTATCAAATCCTTTATGGGGTTGTTTTTAAAATTTGCATTTTTCCCTGTGTTTTACATAGGATTTATAGGACAACTGGTATTATAGGTTGAACTTCCTTCAAGCATTGTACAAGCAGGTCATCAAGGACAAACAACCAAAAAAAAAAAAAAAAATTTTTTTTTTGAGTTGCTATCAATCATTTTGACAGCAAACCTTTCTTAATGCAACATGAGAAAATGAAGCCCAGGTGCCATGGCCCAAAAGAGGCCACTTAGGGTTTTCTCACCAGGCTAAGTTAGATGGGCCCAGCTGTGAGGATACCAAAAAAATTAGTGACTCTCCTGGGGCTTGTGCCTAGGTAAAATCCCACAGTGACTTTTATGGAACGTACCAGTCTTTCTCTTTGAACTCTTGAATAAAAAGGATTTGTCAACATTAAGATCATAGCTCAACAAAATGAGAATAAGGAGGGAACGCTGTGGGGAGAGGAGTGTAGCCAAAATAATCACTAAGAAGAGGATGTAAATGGACTTCCTGAGCACCATATTAATAACTAGGGACCATGAGACTCCATATACTTGGCATGTGTCATCTTGCATGCTTCCTGAACCTCAAACTTTCCTTGGGGTACTACTGAATTTCTTGCTGTTCAGTGCTGCTAGGAGGCTGCAGCACTTTTGCAATGCGGCAGGCTGCCTTCCTCTCAGACATTTCCAGAAGCTATTTTCACCACTGTTAGTTATCCCTCATGTGCTATGCTGATTTCTGGGTACAGATGCATCATCTACTACATACAGACCTTTAATATGTATAAAAACAGTGGGTTTATAGGTTGAATCTCAGTTAGTTTCTTGAGAAAACAGCTTCAGATTGAGCCTATCAAACATGAATTCATACCTCAAAGTGGCTTTCTCATATAAATTACCAAGTGCTTTTTTACGTACAGAAAACCATTAATGTCAACTCCAGTGCATCATGCTGAGATTGACACGGAGGATGAAATGTTCTGCAAAGTTTGAGAGGAAGAAACCCTTTTCAAAGAGTCACATCAGTTCTGAGGTTTAACTGATAAGACTTTGTAAAATGATGAAACAAGCCAGAACAAATAGGTGTGGGCAAACACTGTGCAGAAGTCTTTACAAATCCCTTGAGGCAAATTTTACAAATCGGCTTTAAAGTTTTTGTACCGTATCTTCTTTCTTTCCTATCCCGTGTTCTATCTCTACAACATATTAGTACAAAACTCTTCTCCTAGACAGTATTTCTGATTATTGAAGGAGATATTGCCATCTGTACAAAAGGAAAAATCTTTCACACGCATGGAATCTCCATTTTTATATAAGCAAACTAAAAAGCCCTTGATAAAAAAAAAAAAAAAAAAATCATTAAAAATCTAAAAATAATAACCTTGCTGGCAATAAACAACATACTAATATTGCAGTATTAAATACAAAGATTTTCTTCATAATTCATGACTTTCCTTTCCTATTAGAAAAGATCTTGTCATTTATTATTTTGAAAATAATCAGATATATGGCAATTTCAGGAGACCACACAAATGTCTGTGAGTACTGTGCATTTTTTATCATTTCAGTTTTGCTCCATAAAACTGAAAAAAAAAATCATCATTTATTTAAATCCTTCAAGTGTCTGTTATTGACTCATAATTTACTACAATAGTTGTCTTCTGATCCACTTGCAATTTATATGCATATCAAAGAAAATACATGAGTAAGACACCTGGCGATTTAGAGATGTCAATTACATTTAATTCTATTATGCTAAATTTTTGTCTGGACCAAAATGTGATACTTCCAACAGAAGCAGTAAAGAGCTCTCAGAATTTTTTATGTCAGATGCAAACATACATTAAGTTTGTAAGAATATTTCCATATTTATAGCATTTCTATTTGTGGGCTCTTAAGAGGAAAAATCTCAAAGATTCTACTGAAAGGTCAGGGAAGAAGGTATTTCTTCTGCTTCAGATTAACCTGAACAGTGAAAACGTTAATTTTGGAGTTTACTAATTCCAAAACAGAATTGAAAGCTAACAAAGTGCTTTAGATTTATCCAAAATTCTGTTTTTCTTCTTACAAACAGAGAAATAGTATATTTTTTTTCCAATTCTTTTTTTTCCCCCCTAGATCCAATATCATATTTGAAAGCCCAAAGGTTAGCCTCAGGGCATGTGGAGCAGGGATGCAACTCGCTGTGTCACTTACTGTATGCTCTGCCTCATACCTGTGCTCCCTGTCACTCTCAAAGCACTAAATTACATTTATATAGCGCATACAGTTTTATTATTTCTGTGTTTGATGGCTTCATATGTAATCACATCAAGTTACCAGGCATTTTTAGTTTTATGCTGTAATTTGAGCTGAATTTAACCTGAGAGAATATGCAACAAGTCTCCAAGACTTGAAAAGTACTTGCTAAATGCCATTAATATACCGTTGCAATGAAACTGGTGTCCATAAACTTACCGACTACTGCTGTGTTGACCAGAAGTATTTGTTCTCATTATCTTTTAGTTAGTCACGGCAGGCATTTTCTTCCAGCTTCCAACTAACACATATAACTCAAGAAAAATACACGTTTCCTTTGTGTCTTAATGCTAGAGCCCTGTAACGGCAGGTAAGTGCTCCTGAAGCTGAGACCTAGCTAATATCAAAAAATGCCTGGGAAGCAGCCTGCGCTGACACAGAGGTGCTACAAAAGCACAGCAGCCTTGGGCAGGGGGCATACAAGCTGCTCTTGCTGCCCAGTTAGAGAGTAAATGCAGGCTTTCAAGCAGCAGGGCAGAAAAGCAGGGACCCTGCCTTGGGAGGTCAACGTTTAAATAGAATAGATCCTAGGGACTGTTCAGATTGCATAACATCCCACGTGCACTCACAGTGGCAAGTACAGGAAGAGCACTGACCTTTTCTTGGCTGACACAGGCCTGTGCTTTGGCGATGTGTTCCAAGAAAGCCAATTAGAAACAAATGATCGATCACCTTTACTTTCTCCAGCTTTTCTTGTTCTTATCTGGAGTACTTTAGCTGCATTGCTATTTGCCAGCATTTAAAAGTGTACAGCTTCTCTGTATCACATGCAGGAGAACAGGGCTATTCTCCATGTTCAGGAAGAATGAGTTGTTCATATGACTTACACATTTGCCCTTTTTCTCCATGTTTCTAACCAAAAGAAAGAGAAAGGGAAGGAAGGAGGAATATTGTTCTCAACAGCTTATAGTGATGAGGACTACAATGTAATATCCAAAAATGTTCACTCAAACCACTACTCAAACTACTCTCCAACAATGGCCGGTGGATGCTTAGGGAAAGAATAAATTAAAAAAAAAAAAAAAAAGGGGGGGGGGGAGGGGGGAGGGGGGGAAGGATGTCTCCTTAGTTCCTTAAAGCGTTCTCCCTACTTCTGAGTATCAGGAGTCACAAATTCCATCGGTGCTGCAATGTGATATCTGTTCTGGTGTCAATGTCTTCATGTGGAAGCATAATGACTGCTGGGAACCATGCCATAAATCCCATGTTGATTATGACGGGCAGAGGTATTTTTTGGATCAAATGACAGCAATCAGAGCATTTGCAGCAGAGAGATACGACCCTGTTTTTGTTAACGTAAACCTACAACAATTCAGTAAACTGCCACAGCAAGATGTATTTCATAAATCAAAAGTAAAATGCCACCATTCCCTGCAAAACTCTTATTGCTCGAGCCCTAGGTGCAATCCTAGTTGCACTGAAAGTAATGACAGTATTCCCACTGACTTCCATGGGTGCAGGTTTTCACTCAGTGAAGCCACAGGGGTTTCAAAACACTGCTTTTAGCTACACGGGAAAGCACGAGTAACTTCATATATTTGCTTTTCCTTTTGCAGTAACTGAGCAGAGTTACATATATTTTCTTACAATCAATTATAGTCTCTTCCACTTCTCTTAACTATTGACTATTGTGTGATATATTTATTATTTCAACTAATGTACAAGCCCTCATACCTACTTATTGACAATGTGCTAAGTTAGCTGCCTTTTGGGCAATTTTCCAGCTCAAAAGACCAATTGTTAACAGAGTGAACATCAGACATCTCAACATCCTTGGCTGTTATCATTTTGAGCAAAAATGTACATATTAATCAGCTAATCACTAATCCCTGAAACCCCTAAATGCAATATTGGCAGATCTGCTTAAAAAGCATTCCCAAGCTTGCATGACTGTTGCTGCATTTACTTAAGGAATCATCTGTCACGTAAATGGCTAGTTAGTAAAATCGACTAATTACCAGAGAAGTTAAATGGAGAAATAAATCTCATAAGCTCAAGACTATTGAAATGTTGTCATCCTTTCCCATTCCAAGCCACTAGAAAGGCTTGAGAAATACCTCGCCATTTTGAAAGCCTTTTACATATGTGAAATGTATCCCATTTCATCCATTTTCTGTTGTACCTGACTGAACAAGGGTTTCATTTTTCTATATATTAAAATGCATGCCGTACATTACAAAATACATTTGAAAAGTCTCTGCGTCCTGTTTTTCTCTTGCTTTCTATTTGAAATACTTGTTTTGCCCTTTAAGATCATTTTAGCACATTAGCCAATTTTGAGAACTATTCCTGTGCGTGCTTTGGAACTATTCTATTAATTTATCATAGATCGGACCCTTGGGACTTAAAAATCTTTAGATCCATGTTTAATTTCTGTTAATGTTTGTTCTAACTCTTCTGTGGTGGTATCTATTCACAGTGGAAATCCAGTAGGTGTATATATATGTTTTAGACTCCCTTGATATTTGTTCTATAGAACACTTAAAATCAGTTTAATGTTTAAGCTAAAATTAGCACTTCAATTGCTTCCATTTCCTCTTATCTTAATAAATGAGAGTATCTTAATGAAGGAAGGAAGTAGGAAACAGATGGGCACGTTGTCAAAGTGTGAAGCTGAATGATTTTGGTGATAACACGCACACACTAACAACACAATGCTTTTAACCTCTAACACTCCGACTACTTTTATAAACCTAGTAATCCCAATGATTTCTTCTCCACAAACAAAAAAATTAGAGACTCACTGGAGGAAAAAATGTCATGTATTGGTTGTATGACCAAGAACAAGTACGACCCTTGTTCTCCAAAGTGTCAGCCCCAAACACTCTGAATTGGGAAGCCAGATAAAAAGATGTCATGTTCCCCTTGAGCACTTGTAGTAAAAACCTCCCCAACTCTTGTAAAAGCATGGAGGATAAGTGTATCTTCTTAGTTTATCTCTGATTTACCTCATAATGCATCAAACACATTAACAGTGTTTTAACTGACATGATGTGGGAGTTGGGATAATGCTATCCAGCATGCAGACCACTAATGGCATCTTAATTACAAAACTGTTGTAGGCTGCATGGTTAGCTGCACTGTAATGCTCATCGCCCCTTTCCCCCTATCTTAGCTTTTCAGTATTAATGACTGTTTTAATCCTGCCATCATTTTGTTCAAATCTTTCCTTGACAATTTCTCAGTTACTTATTTTGGGTAGCTCAGTTACAGCGTTGATATTCGTACTAATTGGTCTCTCCTGGCATCTGCAGTTTCAGTTTGGAGCTGATTCAGGAAAAGGCCATCAAATCATAGCACTACTACTTCTATAATTTTCTGCTATTTAGGATGCATACAACTCCACTTTAGAGCTTTTACAGATGCATCCGTAATGCCCCTCACGATCATTTTAAGAAAAAAAAGTCTCACACCACACTCGTGTTCATGATATACAAACAATTCAGTTTCCTTCCTCCGTTCCTGTGAGCATACAGTATTTTTTCCTCATAACTGTGACAAAAGAAAGCTCCAAAGTTCAAAAGAAATAAAACTGAGATATTGGTTCCTCTGATTTAATATCTTGCATCTATCCAGTTTGCTATGTGGACTACTATCATCTGCTACAGATATCATCCTTAAAACATCATGACCTGGTTATTCCCCCTCTCCTTTTTCCATGGTATAAATCAGAAGCATCTCGACTGCAGTCAACTGAGTTACACCTCTGTAAAAGCATGATAAGAATCACAATATACAATAACAACCTCAAATATCTATTTCTTCTACTCAGGAAACAAATAAGATCACAGATAAAACACTGTGACAAACACTGGCAATTTGGCTTCCTAATAGCAGGATATTCAAATGTTTGAAACAAACCAGAGGAGCAAAATCAAAGGAGAGTTTACATTCCATCTTCTACCACAGCAGTATTCAGGAATGGGAAGTGGCAAAAAATAAAAATAAAAAAAAAATAATAATAGTAATCTCAGCTATCAGAAAAAATAAATAAATAAATAAATAAGAACTTGTTCACACAGCAAGACCCAGGTTTTAAATGAAGAACAATACTTTGCTTTTCTTTTCACTGCGAAATAAATTGAAAACCAGCTCAATACAAGCACAAGCTGAAGAGAAGCTGTGTCCATTAGGTAAAGCTGAACACTGTGGACACCGAGCCCAGTTTCCAAGTTCTGCCTACCTGTGAATGGGTCAGAAAATGTGCATCAGTCCCTGCAGCAAGCCCTCATTTTCAACTTTTGTCATATCTTGCTGCTGTTATTTTGCTCAGTAATTATAAGCGGGAGGTTATGCAAGGAGATAAACTTTTGTCCTTATTCCGTGTGTCCAGTGGATCCCTGCAAGGATGGAAATTCTCTGCTATTGACTTCAAGATAAGCATACAGTGAGTGAAATTCAGATCAAATTTGCAGTACTAAATAATAAATACATTGTATATGTATTAACCACCCTGGCTTACAGCTAAAGCAATACACTTGGTTTCTATAGCCCTAGAATGGTTTAAGTTAATCTGTCATAAAGAACTGCATTCTCTCTGGCAGCTGCATCTTTCCTTGAGCATTTGGGAAAATACTATTTTAAGCTTGGGTGTAGAAATTTGCATCCTGTGCAGAAGTGTTGGAAACACTAGACACAAATATGACTCCAGAACAGATTCCTGGACGTTATTTTCAGTGTCTGCACTCTAATTCTTTAATATCTGTATGTACACATACATTTTTACTGCTCTCAGGTAACTACAGGAAAATGAAAGAAACTTCAGAGAGAGATTACAGCACATTTACTTCATTCAATTGAATCCAATGCTCTTTTAGTACTGCCTAATAGAAATCAATCCATTTTGCTGACACCTGACTGCTATGAACAGTATAACATGTTATTGTGGCTGTCATTTAACCATTCTCCTATTTAAAGTGCTGCATGCCAAACTAAAAACTGCAGAGCCTCTCGCAGAGATGGTATAACCGTCATGCAGGCTTCCTATTTAATTAAATAAGGGACTCGCACGCTCTCCTCTCTCCCCCATCAGCACGTCAGGTTCGCAGTGTGTTAAACTCTTACCATGGCTGTTTCACCCAAAATTTGTATTCATGTAAAACGTTCCTTCTGCTGAAACATTGAAACTCTAACTCCAGATCCAGTGTACGGCATTCATTTTGGGTCTATTATATACTTGTAAGTCAATTTAGAGCCAGATTGACCGCGACATCCAGCTCCTTTATTCCCCAGAAGCTCCAGAAGAGGCAAGAGCATTGCAAACTCCTACCTAAGGTGCCCAAGTGTGTCCATCACGACCTGGTGGAAACTAAAGACGTCACCAGGGATGGTTTATGTGGCATGAACACGGGATCATTAGTCTCCTTGTAGCTCTTACCACCATGTGTCAGCTGTACTGCAGGCTGGTGCAGAACAGCCTGGCTTTAGCACGCACGCCATGCAAATGTAATTCTTCCTGTCATTCCGGACTGACATCTGCAAGCCAAGAGCCAAAGGGTTTGCATTCTGGTATGAACTCCCCAAACTAGCCCAATCCCCGGGAGAAACCTTTGGCTCAGCTATCCTGATCCATACAGGTTAGAAGAAGCACTCAGCTGAGTCATTTATAGCAACACCAGTTAGCTTTAGCTACACTTGAGATGTGGAAAATGATAGCAGGCACTGCTTTGCTCCAGGGATTAATGGTTTTCCACCAGGTATTGCCCTGTAAAAACACAGACCAGGCTGGAAACAGCTACTGCTACTGTGCAAAGTCCGCACAGAGCAAATTGCTGCCACAGCCCTCGCTGCTCAGAGGGATCGTCTGCAAATCACAGTGAATAAAATGAGCTTTTCTTAATGCAGGCTACTTCATCATCTGTTTTACAAAGCAAATACCACAGCCTTCATGTTAAGCTTCACATAGTTCACCCCCTCTTTGCTGACAAAGAGAGACAAAGACAGGAGACATATTCACATTGAGATGCTGAACAGAAGCAGATGGCCCAACTCTCCCAGGCTTTGGCAATTTTTCTCTTCTGATAACTTTGGTATTTTTGTCTCCCCCCCACCCTTTTTGGTGCCATCTGCACCCTCCTCTGTTTCTTTGGCTGCCATGTTATTTTCTTAGCTCAGCTTCCCTGGGAAGCAATGCTTGTGATGCCTTGGTCCTTATAAAAATTGAATGCCATGGGACAACATAATCTGATGGAGGGACAGGACCCTCAATCATTAGACTCCTCTGAATTTCGCTACATGACTCAGGGGTGTCCCATTACTGCTCCTACTACGGGAAGCTCCTCCGTGAGCCTGTTCACTGGCATGTAGGACACACGGGAAAAAGCCCAAAGGCAGTGCATCACACATGCTGCCGCTGCTGTGGTGAGGAACCAGCTACAAGAAATAGACCTGAGAAGTCCTTGAGATCCTACGGTATTCCAGTACTTCGTATATTTTGCGAATGTTTTAACACAGATTTATCCTCTGTATTTTCCCGGTCATGCCTTTTTGGCAATGCTTACATGTTTATCCATCCACCACCAAGCCAGGCTAGATCTCCTCTGCCATGCAGCTGTTGATTCTCTCCTCCAAGGCCCCTCTTGCGCATCTGCCAAGAACAAGAGGCAAGTGAGAAAACAAGCAGGAGACAAAGCAAAGGGAATTTTTCTCTTTGCTCTTGTCCAGCATGTATCACGAAAATAAAACCCATCAAACTTTTATTCCATTGCTTTAGACTGCCAGCCAGCACAGACCTCAGTGGACAGGCGCCTCTTTACATCGGTTCGTGGTCTGGTAGCGAGACCGACTGCCATAAAACACACATCACTGAAAGTATGTTGCTTACTACCGATGACAGAGCTTATATCAGAAAATATTCACTGGATTCATTTCCATCGTTCAAAATGCTTTGCACTTACCTACATTTTATAAATGAGCCCATATATTGAAATGAATACTCTGTATTTAAATTTAGTTTCTATAAAGTTCTGCCTCCGTATGGATATTAGTGCGAACCAAGGATTGGCTCTGTTTGAACTCTCTAGCCCTTACACTCAGATTTAAATTAGTGTTTTGCTTTTAATTCTCACTGTGCTTTCACTGCTCTCAGGGAACAATAGGGAAGCCCTCTTGTAGTTAATTTACCACCTGAAGACACTAAATAAAAGTTGCAGGGCCTCATTTATTAAACCTCTCCATAAGATTGGAAACATTAGGCAACCAGTCAAGGCTGTGTTTTTATTCAATATTTCCATCAGGGAAATTAGAGCACTGCTCCAAACAAACACAAGGGAATCCAACAAACTCCTGCCCGCTGCTGCTGCTGCATGAGGGCTCAGGACCACGATAAAGGCTCTTCTGCTGTAAAAGTCAGAAGATGTGCACTGAAAAAAGCTGGCTGACAGTGAGCGTTTTTAGTCTTTGATGTGAGATTTGGACATTTGGAAATTTGGTTCTCAATTCATAACATAAAGCATTTTTAGATGTTGCACAAAACAGACGATCTGTAACACATTCCTGTTGGAAACGTTAACACATACAGTTTCTAAAGTGAACTTGCTACCCTAAACTTCAGCAGCTGCTGACAGAAACAAAAATACGTTAAAGTCAGTTTGAGCATAACCTGCACCTACAGAAGAAAGCAGCAAAACGAAGGGACTAAGGTAATAAAAATGTTTACTTCAAAGGTTTTACTCTGTGCATGATTTGGCATAACATAACAGCATACCATAGATTATCATCATGGCTGAATTGTATCATTGTAAATGAAATGCTGTTTTTACATTAGGATGTCTTTCCCCTAAAGAAATTTCCTCCACTCTTCAAACTTTCTCATGAACTGAGAATCACAGAATCACAGAGAAGAGACATTTTGCAAAGGCACAGTTGCTATTGTTTATAAAACGTCAACGTTTCCTGTGAAGCACGCAGAGATTTGCCCAACATCTCTTTTTCTCAAACTGAGCACGAGAATTATTGCTGAGCTCCTGGTTCGATCATCTCATATTCATCTCTCTGACAGCATGGAAAACAGCTTCAGAAGGAACAAGTATTTGCCTAGCTCACTGAAAGTACAGCAAATGCTGAAGATCAAGTCAGCACGAATGTGCACACCAGTCCCAAGGTACCTTTCTTTAATAGCATTTGCAACTACATGTTGGTACATGCGTACATATGAAAATTTCTGCCAAGTATAACTTGAGACAAATGATGGTAAGCACATATCCCCTTTGACTGAAGGTCGGTATAATGCAACAAGGTAATTCTGCATATCTCATGGGGGTGAACGACGCATAGAGAAACCAGGCTGGATTGGATTTGTTTGCTACACTGGCAGTGACCTAGCACCAGCATTATTTTGGCCTTCAGAGACACTCACATTCGTGGGAACACTGATGCAGGACGCTCCAGGTGTCCTGATATAGATATGTTTGGGTCTCTTCCAGCATGCTGTCCTGGTGTGTGAATAAAGGCAGTAAGCAGCCAAAGCAAGGCTGCCGGATGGGCACTCACAACTCCAAGTCCAGCCGTAGAGGAGGACAGCTCGCCTCCGCCACGAGTTAATGGGGCACAGTTCTGCAGAGGCACTCAGCGTGCACCTGCATAGAGCTAATGGGCACCAGGTGCAATGAAGGTTTTATACCACAAACATATTCATATTGTGCTTAAAAAAACCACACACATCTGAGATGGAGAGAAACATGCAGGAGAAACTCAGTGATGTGACCTTTCCTCCATAGCTTGACCTTATATTAAAAGATTTTAAAGCATTTTTCTGTACTAAATTAGGCAACTAGGCTGAAAGGCAACTTTCTCGGCTTCTGCACTAAGAAAATTGCTTTTGTTTTACATATGTACCACCCCATAAACGGGTATACTCATTCATGTAGATATGCTTATGCCATTTAAAAAAAAAAAAAAAAAAAAAAAAAAAAAAAGGCACTGACTATAGGTATATTACCATGAAAACTGTTGAAATAAAAAGTCAAATCTGAACAATGGTATTTATACAAATCCTCATAAACTGACAAAGTGATAGGGATACAAACCTATATTCTGTTTGCCCCATAGCCCTGCCAATAAGACATCTACTATGAAAAACAAAAGCCATTTAGAAGAAGAGCTGTAAGTAGGAAGGTGATCAGCTTAGCATTGGTTCTGTTAATAAAATGCAGCTAATACTATCCTCAAAACAATCTTATTAAAAACATGTCTCAACTTGAAAGGATAGTGAGACTATGCAGATGTTTATAAGCAGTCTGAAATACCAACACGGTCTTATTATAGCCACCATTTATTTTGTCATCACAGTTATATCTATGCTATTAGTGAACCCGCCCTCCTACGTTTGAGTTCATTTATTTATGGCCACTATTTGTTGTGCCAAATTTGAGTTTAGAACCTAATCCTAAAACAACTGTGAATGTAATTATTTTCATCCAAGCCCAGTAGGATTGCCTGGGGGCTTAGACACGTGCTGGAGAGATGCCCACTACCTTATATTCCTCAGAGTAAAGACCACTGTTTTTGCTTGTTTGTAAGAAGTCCTAATGGATTACATCTCTCAGAAATTAAAATGTAAAAAATATATGAATATTACTTCATCTTTTCACTTTCCGGAACAAAGAGAAATTAAACAAAGGATTACTTAATTAGAATAATGCATCCCATATATTTTATGAAAGCTAAACAAGCAAGCATTATGTACATCTTTTTTTTTTTTTTTTTACTACCAGCAATAATAAATTTCTAAACTCTTTCAATAAATTAATGTTAATTTAGCTTTCCACAAACATGAGTGAAAAAGAAAAATTATCTTCATGAGAATAGAAACATCACAATCCAGTTTAGTAATACCAGCAATTTCATACTGATATGAATTTTGTTTAAAAGGTGACCTAGACAATGAAGCAAGTATAATTAAATTGGAAACAGCCAATTCAATAAAGTATTGATGTCAAAAGTAATAATAAGAGGAAATTTTAGTGCAGCACTCATCTGCAAAAAGGATTATTTTGGAATAATGATATACTTATGTAAATAATTTTGAAACATAAAATGCCTGACAATGGTTGATTGGAAAATAATATTAAAAAGTGGTTTTATTTTAGTAGATTACAAAACAAGTAAAAAGTGAAACAATATTGCTATCATTAAATGGCACTACTGGTAACAAAGAAAGCGTATCGATTTGGATGAATTTTACAGATAATATGCTTTCTGGTATGAAATAGCCAAGTAGAGAAACAGTTTCACCCGACTCAAGCATTAAAAAGAGTGCTTGTGTTAAAATTACATGTATATTATGTTTTCCGGAAAGGGCCAGTCACTGCACGTGAAAAATATCAACCACTGCCACTACCTATGAGAAGAGTGAGAGAAACCGGCTAGTGCACAAAGGTGCACCTCAACCCGCTAGCAATACAGAGGATAAGCCTCCCAACACATCTTTCTTTTGTTTCTGTAGAAAATCAAGGCAAGGTTGAATATAAACTCAGCATGAAATATTGATCCTCTGGTCCAGCATGCTTACTGGAACGAGGTCCGTATGGTAAGAGATCCCGTAGAGTACAGCAGAGATCATGCAGAGACAACTCTGGACAGTCTTTAACCATTGACGTGCAGTTGGCCTGTTCAGTGCACAATGCATTTTCAATAAATGGACTTCCCACTGATCCAAGATGGAGCAATATGCTTCCATTTGGCCTCCACAAATCTCATGCCATTCCAGTCCAAATACAAGATATGTGGCCTAGTCCTTTTGTATTTTTGTGTATTTTGTATATTTAATTTATTTTGTATATATAATGTATTTTGTATATTGTGGCCTAGTCCTAGAAATACAAATAAAAGTGAAAAACACCAAACCATCAAAATAAATTGCTGTCTTGCACAAACAGTTCTTCCAGAAAGAAAATTGTGAACCCACAAACAACTTTTGTACTGTTGCTAATTGAGCAACAGTTTCACCTCTGAAGCTTATTCTGTTTTGAAACACTACCAACTGTTCTCCCTGAAAACAAAACGAGTTCCTCATAAACGTGAGCTCCTAGACGTGTCCATGTACACAGGAGAAGCATTAATGTAACACCATCTGTTTCTTCTTTCCAAGTACTTGCCATTTACTGCAGGAAGCATTTGGCTTTCCCAACCACTGTCCTGCCCAGACAGTCATCCCCTTCTCATCTGCTCCTGTGGGGAAGTTTCAGGTGGGACAGAAGCATCCTGCAGGCAGGTCCAGCCTTCTGGCCTCCAGCGGGACTTGGAGATCTTAATGCAGTTCTGGGAAGTGGTTGGAAATCACAGCAGCAACACTATTGGGTGTTAGGTGGAAGAGTCAGAATAACAACATATTAATTACTCTCCTTCAGCTGTGAAACACTCTGGTAACCTGTTAGCATGGCCCTCCTCTGGATCTCTAACAAATCTATAACCAAACTGATTCTCTGCAAGTTTTCCTTTTGGCTTTTGAAACAGTGTGTATTCTCTGATGACATTTCTATATCCTCCAGTTAACATCTTGCACAACTTCCTCAGCAGATTCCTGCTCTCCATTTCTAGTTACTCTTTACCTTCACAACATGAAAGTAGGCAAAAGAGATTAAAAAGCAGCGAAAGGTGAAAAATCTATTTAAGAATAAGTAGCTATGTTATCTGGTGAGAAAGGTGTTACGTACTTAACCTGCTCCAAGATGGGAACTTTTATGAAGTTATAGTCCCACAAATTGAAAACAAGGAATATTCTAACCAAGGATCAATATAAATTAGGGAAGGCAGATTAAAAAACTAACCACAGTCTAAGTTGTGGCTTCTCAATTTGAATGGTGGACACCTTATAGTAGGCACAAGACCCACAAAGAAAGGGGATCATTTCTTGTTTAAAAAAGATGAAGAGTGAGACTAATCAAGTAAGACCACAACACCCACCGTTGCTCAACACTTCAGCTTTGGAGAATTGTCATCCTGACACCCAGGCCCAAGCACTTGCTATCAGTTTGCTGCTGATCAGAAACGCTCTGCACCGCTCTGCACGAGATGGAGCTGGGTTTCAGCTTGCAGATCGTAAGCAATAATGCCATCTCGGTTTTGATGGCTGGCATCGCGAGCCATGAAATAAGAGGAAGAAATAACACAGCTTGATTTTCAGTTCCCACACTGAGCTGAAATGCTGCCAGTTAGAAAAGCATTGATTGACTTGTCATCTGAGCAAATTTGATCTGGAAGTCCTAGAGAACGAAAAATATGGAACCCCACAATGTCATTTTTCCAGAGTCACTTTTCTGACTATAATCACACGTTAATTTGTCAGTCAGAGTCTCTCGGGCCCACATAGATCTCGTTTCCCTGGAGACAAGTCTTTTAAATAGAGGTTCAAAACACCAACCAGATTGGGAGTGGAATTCAATTAAAGAAAACCCATCTTGTTGCTTTAGGGGTCTGTCCTGGTAATAGCTTCAGGAACATGCATTTCCCTAGTTGCATGTCTGGGCTTTTTCATTTACTATTTCTCATGCACTTGCTTCTTTATGACAGGTATGGATAATCAATTAAATATTACCTGATAATCTGATTATACTAATGTTTGCTGTTTTTAAATATTGGATAATAACATGGATTAGTGCTATTTTTCAACCTTTATGTAATTTAAAGCATCCAGTAACTCATTTTTTGATAATTTATTGACAACAGTTTTATTCATATAATGTTGTTTCTGCCATTTGATTTGAATGAAAAACTTTTAGATGACAAAATTAAATTGGTGATCTTAACCATATACCTTTAGACTAAACCCTGCTGAACGATACCGTTGGACTAAATGATCTCAAGAGATCCACAATGTAAATGATTTACTTTCGTGAATACTTTGAAATGGGCATTTTGAGAAAATGGGAGATTTCCTATGTGATGTATATGGACACAATTCCCTGTCTGCAAACATATCATCTCACCCAACTACCTCTTTAAAGAGAATCTTTTTTAGGGAAGAAAAATGGATATAAGCATGCCTGAAATTTGGAATTTGCAGCGACAGTAATAAAAACTGATTTTTTCCACTTTTTGTCATCTGTGTAGCAGTCATGTTGGCAGTTGCTGATGGAAAAAAAAAAAAAAACAACCCACCAGTAAATCACTTCCAAGCACTATTAGAGCAATGATAGACACTTTCTAAAAGCTGAACTTTGATAGCCACAAAAACAAGTGCAATTAAACGTCCATTTTCTTTCTTTTTCATACTCAAGCACAATTTTTTCCTTTACCTGTAAAATCAGCAAACTAAATTTGGTGCTGATTTCCCAAACAGATTTACAATAGACTCATTCTACCCATCCCAAAGAATAGTGAAATAGAAAAAAATAATAATAAAAAAAAAATCAGAAAAAAAAAAAAACAAGGAAGCCTAACCACTCTCTAACCTTGCCATGGCATTTGATGAGGGCATGTAGGAAGTTCTATGCTCATACACTGGGAAAAAATTGCATTTTCTTGCCTGTGTTCACATCAAAGCTTAAAATCAGGTCTCCTTATTGCTGAATGTGAACTTATTTGCACAAAGTTGATTGGGAACTAGATAAGAACATGAGTAAGTTTACGCAATTCAGTTGTGTAACCCACTTCATATACATCCTTCCAATCTTGCCAAATCTACCATGTCTTAGGGTTGTAAACAACTGGCACTGTTTGCCACATCGCTTTGTTGCACATTCATGTCAAAAACTCATTATTCTCACTGACAAGAAATGGGTCTAATGTGGCATCAGATATGTAGAGGACTGCCCTCCCTTGCACAGCACTAAAGGCAAGAAATAACTTCACCTTTGGGCTGACACCTGCAGCGGATACTGATCAATATAGATGACAGCCTATCGCTGCAAAATTAGTGGAATGTCAACTATTTCTTCTGGCTGTACCGCAGCAGATCACAAACCGAGGAAGCATACTACCTTATATGCTTTTAAATAGTAGAAGTAGTCAGATCAAGTCACATCAGATGACGTGATTAACGTCAGAGCTTATGGAAAGATGGGACATAAGCATCTATAATGAGTGGTTCCCTTAAAAGTTGTTTTCAGGTTAATAGAAAAAAAATAATACATTTTATATATATATATATATAAATATATATATATCAAACAAGGGTTTTGAAGAAAATTTAGAGCACTGAACTGTTAAAACTTTGTACTGTACGTAGCACAACGCAAGGTGATACAGATAACGATTTATGCATTGTTCAGTTTGCATTACTGAAGTAAAGCATTTGATCCCCTACAGTTAAGAACACTTGGTGTTACTTAAACAATACTGAGAAGAGAGTAGAATTACGACAATAGCTTTCTACTAGACATTTAGTAGGAAACAATGTATATAGGGCAAATATTTTGTGTCTAGGAATTGCAAGATCATTAACACATTTACAGCTTCAACACAAGCAGTGTAAGTTCACCCACACTTCGTAGCTGAAAGTTTGTTAAATATAACATCAGTAGATAGGATCTGACCTCACAATTTTAAAATATTCTAATTATTTTTATATGAATGCTGATCTCCAGAAACAGCACTTTTATCATGAAATTAGTTCTCCTATTTTTATCATACAAAAGTGTACTAAATTATTCATGAAAATGTTAAGCTTACTTCAAAGTATTTTGAGAGGGTGTTTGTACTTTTTAAAATTGAATATAAAGCATATAACATATCCATTATGATTAAGATCTTACAGCTTTTCCAATGAGAGCAATGGTGAGCTATGCAGTAAACAATGGGGAAGACAACTAAAACTAGCGGGACCTTATTTAACATGAAGCAAGAAACTGGATGCTGTGACAGAATATAAAGGGGTTTCCAGAAAGCATCCTCCAGCAATATTAGTTTGAACCCCATGTAGACAGGTTTCACAGAATCATAGAATTTCTAGGTTGGAAGAGACCTCAAGATCATCAAGTCCAACCTCTGACCTAACACTACCAGTCCCCACTAAACCATATCCCTAAGATCTACAGGTTTCCTTCTTTATAAAGTCTGCTTATTCCTATTTCTCCTAAAACAAAAGTACAAGAAGAGCATGAGAAGATGGCAGGTCCTTACTAAAAGGGCCTACAAATAAAAACGCTGAACCTTAAAATCATTAAGTGAAACCAGCATTTATTTCCCGAGACTTTCCCCAGACTACATTCACTCCCTTTGAGTAGCCTTTACCTTGCCTACATTTGCACTTTTATTACTGTATTGGGTTTACATCGCAACATTTTGGTAGCAGAGGACTGCAGGGGTTGCCTCTCTGAGAAGAGTCCAGAACCTGCTCCGTGTTAGATAAGGGCCAGTTTTAGCCAGCTCCAAAGGGACTCACTGCTGCCCAGAGCCAAGCCAATAAGAGATGTTGTTTGCACCTCTGTGAGAGCAGAATTAAGAAAGAAGAAAGAAAAAAATAAATAAATCACAGAATCATGTAGGTCGGAAGAGACCTCCAAGATCACCAAGTCCAACCTCTGACCTAACGCTATCAGTCCCCACTAAACCATATCCCTAAGCTCTACATCTAAACGTCTTTTGAAGACTTCCAGGGATGGTGACTCCACCACTTCCCTGGGCAGCCTGTTCCAGTGCCTCACAACCCTTTCAGTGAAGAAGTTCTTCCTAACATCTAACCTAAAACTCCCCTGGCTCAACTTAAGCCCATTCCCCCTCGTCCTGTCACCAGGCACGTGGGAGAACAGGCCAACCCCCACCTCGCTACAGCCTCCCTTGAGGTACCTATAGAGAGCGATAAGGTCGCCCCTGAGCCTCCTCTTCTCCAGGCTGAACAAGCCCAGCTCCCTCAGCCGCTCCTCGTAGGACTTGTTCTCCAGGCCCCTCACCAGCTTCGTCGCCCTTCTCTGCACCCGCTCAAGCACCTCGATGTCCTTCTTGTAGCAAGGGGCCCAAAACTGAACACAGTACTGGAGGTGCGGCCTCACCAGAGCCGAGTACAGGGGGACGATCACCTCCCTAGCCCTGCTGGCCACACTGCTTCTGATACAAGCCAGGATGCTGTTGGCCTTCTTGGCCACCTTGAGCACACTGCTGGCTCATATTCAGCCGACTATCCACCATCACTCCCAGGTCCTTCTCTGCCAGGCATAACATCAGCTGGGAGCGTAAGGAGTGAGAACCAGGCCTGCATACACCCAGGCCTGTGCAGGAGGGCAGGAGGTGCTGCAGGCAGGCAGCAGCACTTCCCCTGCGGTCTGTGGAGAGGCCCCTGGTGGAGCAGGCTGTCCGCCTGCAGCCCATGGGTGCCACATGGAGCAGATCTCCACGCTGCAGCCTGTGGAGGGCTGACAGAGCAGACCTTAGGCCAGAGCTGCAGCCCATGGAGAGGAGCCCACACAGGAGCAGAGGGTCTGGGGGGGAGCTGCTGCCCTTGGGGAACCCGTGCTGGAGCAGTTTGCTCCTGGGGGTGGACCCCATGGTATGGAGCCATGTGGGAGCAGTTCCTGAAGAGCTGCAGCCTGTGGGCAGCCCCCACAGGCTCAGTTTGGGAAGGACGGCATCCCGTGGGAGGGACCCCACAGGGAGCAGGGGCAGAGAGGGACGGAAATGTGGTTAAGCATCAGTGTTCATACTTGGTTCCAGAAATCCAAGCTCACATCTGGTGGGCTTACGTAACGTGATAATTAATTAAAACAGTTGTAAGTTACCATCCTTTGGAGCACACTGATAAACATAGTGGGATCATGGTTTGTAATGCACTGGGTCCATAAACAAGGAATCAAGCATAGAAGAAAAATGTTTTCAGAACAAATCACAGTTGAAGAGCACTACATTGTTTTCCCTTCAAGTAACATTTATATATAACCAGATAATAAAAATTATTAATTTTATCCTTCTAATATAAAACTGCAAGGATATTATTTAAGTTACATATATTTTTTACAAATGAAGGCTACATCCCATTCAGCTGCAGAAACGGTGCTGAAAAAGGAGAAGGAAAGGACATCCCCAGGACGTTCCTCCAACAGGCAGGCTAGAAGTCGAACTGGAAATGTTCTACAAATAACTCCAGTGAGGTTTCACGTACAGTCTTCACCTCACAAGTTTGGTGCTTCTGCGCCAAGATACAGAAATCTATTCCACTGCCCCTTATTCTCTAAAACTTAACATGGCCCTGCCACTCAGTTGTAGCTCACTGAAACATCCATTAGTGCTGAGGTAGCACCAGCATCCTTCCTCCAGCTGAGGAGTGCACGAGAAGCTGTTGAAAGAAGCGCTCTCCCCCCAGCAGAAATTCCTTTTGGAGTACATTTATTCATTCTAGTAAGACACCAACGAGACGGGCAGTATATTACAGAGCTACAAAAAGAAGTGATCTGCCTTAATAGCTAAGAAATTCGTGATCCCCAAAATATGCCTGTTTTTCTTAATCCCTAATTAAGACATTTATCTAAACTCTATGGATCAAAAATCATTGTTGTGCTCTATTTGGAAAGAAATGCTCAGTTATCTCACTTCCAAAAACTGATGGAAAAAAATGTAAAACATTTAGTATTAAGAACAGCATCAATCACTTACAATAACAGAAATTATCAAAATGTACCAAAAGCAGTGCCAAAAAGAACCTTTCTTGTGATATTATTTGGAAATAGAAAACATTCCTTCTAATCCATGAAGATCGATATTCCACTGGGTGAAGAACAACGTTAATTAATACTTCCCATTTTGGATGATCTTTGCCAACCTGAACATCAGTGAGATTAAATTCTCACCTCCACTGACATCTAAAATTTATGCCAGCCACCTTCTGGCATGATCTTTAAGCTGTTGAACAAACATGCCCCAGCAAATTCCCAAGAGACTTTCCTTCAGGAAAAGATAATCTTTTATCAAAAGATGACTACAATGGGTTTGTGGGAAGGGATATTTCTTACAATTTCTGCCCCTTCCTCTCGTCTCACATAATTCTATTTTGTAATAAGCCTGAATCTTAAACATATCATTCTTTAATGAACTCCTCTACACATGTGCTCAACTCAGAAGTTAAAAATGTCACAGCTAGCGACCAGATTTGAAGGAGGACTTTGCCTCCCTCAGCCCTGTCAATCCCTGCTTATTTTCCTACATGAATAAATCTTTACTTTCTTCCCTACTTGGACTAAACAACCCTGTAGGGAGGAAGAAAAAGAAAGAAAAAATAAAAGAATAAGACAATTCACTTCATTGTGCTTCAGACTATGCTCAGGAGCAGCAGCTTGCTGACTCTTGCCTCAAGCCTAGAGTTCCCTTTTGCGCCCTTTGTATGAACTTGCCTCATAGCCTCACTAGTTACTTTGCCACTTTCCAAGAACTACAGTTTCTGAAATGTTGCCCAGGCACCCACATTTGCTTTTTCAGGCCTCTGAAAGCACACTCTCATATTTGTGGTGAACTACACAAAGTCTGATGAAGCCATATCTTCTTGGCTTGCATTGACAGACCCTTCTGCAATACATTTCGAACGCCCAGAAGATCAGTATCTGAACTGGAGAAAAAAACAGCAACAACAACACAGATAAAGATGCTTACACTCATTAATGAGTCATCTGTTTCCTATAGGGAAGTGAGACATTTTCCTACACTGACAAGGGATATAGCCCTGTTTCTCCAGAAAGCAATTCAGAGTAGAATCCTCACTTAGGTACTGTGCAGCATCCTTCAGAGCAGCATTGCTCACTTCATTGAGCATTAAGAGTCTAGACAGATTGTTTCAAGAGACTAGCCTAAAATGAGGCAGAAAGAATACCACCCACAGGGAAACAATGGAAATTACTAAAGATACAGGTTGCAAAAGATTGCTCAGAAAACACTGAATTCAATTCTGATTGCAATCAAATATTCAAATTTTTTTGATTCGTTTTTATATAAAAGTAAAAAAGATGCATGTATGTCACATTTCGAAGATTTTTTTTCCAAATACTTAAAATCAGAAGGATAAAACACCTAACCAAGAGTTTTTCAGCAGAAACTTCTAATCTTAGAAGTTAACAGAAAAGTTTAAGATTAACCAATAGTTGGCTAGAAAGAAAAAATAAAAACATTCAAGAGATTAGATGAATGATGGCAAAAATAACATACTTGTATCTCCACAGAATTATACCCTGCTTTAAAACACATATGCAATAAGGATCATCATTATTACCATTATTATTGGATAGAAAGAGTGACAATACAGGGAATATTATTCCCTCTGTGAGTAATAAGGGGAAAAAAAAAAAAAAAAAAAAAAAAAAAAAAAAAGCGTGTTCTCTGTGTGTATTACTAGAAGAAAAAAATCTGAAAAATCAGTGAATAAATGAAAGAGCTGCCTCTAGGTTGATTTATGGCTGCTCTTCTCTTTATGTGTAGCCTGGGGAGCCTCATGATGATATGTAATGAGTCAGGGTGAAATGTGTATAAATAAATGCACTGCCAATTTGTAAAGACTCTTTAAGGCATCTTTTCTGTACACTCCATACTGAATTGCATTTTCTCGAAAAGAAATAGAAGATATCAAGAAAATACAGAACTGACATAGTTAGAAAAATCTCCACTTTTATTCCATTTATTTTCTTGCCTTTGCACTTTTTATTTTTTTTTTTTAAGAAGAAAATCCATTGTCCAATATTTTATCTTGATGCAATAATAACCAAGTGGACAAAGTTCAAGATGAGTATCTGTGACAGATCTCTGTATAAATATACACTGGTGTACACCTGTGTACATAAACCTTTCTAGAAAATAAAGATCTCATCTAAAAAGCAGACAACTGATATTTTGAGAAAGACAAGCAAGTTTTTGTCTTAAGTTGCTGAAAGTTATATTCATATCTACAGGCACAAATCCCTGAACAAGCTGAAATTTCTGGTTCCACAGAAGACAATGGGAGCAGAGTGTGTTTGGGGTATGCCCCATGAGATATACAGCCCCATTTCACAGCCCTAAGCACTCACTGAGTTTATTCTCAAGTTCATCTGTTATATTTACTGGAGGTGCTGTCAAGCTTTTTCCTCCAAGTCTGATAAACAAAGTTAAGCCTCTCCCCCAAATCAATGCTTCTGCAATACCCCCTTAGAGATTAGACCACGTCACCAAGAACAGGTATGAGTCTCCTCCCAGGAGATCAGGAGCTCCAAGATGGACCAGGCTGCCATGAAGAAGACGCATTGCTAGTTTTACTGATGAAGGATCATCGTAATCTTTCCCTTTTCTTTTTTTCCCCCTCTTCCTTGCTCCTCCAATTTCCAATTCATTTTGTTTTCCAGGAGCATTTGCTGTAAAACTCCTTCACTGCCCAAAGAAAATATGGAATATCCTAAACACGATTTCTTCAGTTACAGGAAAAATAAATAAATAAAGCCCAACAGCAGACTTCCCACCTCAGAAACAGGATGACCCTGAATCTTTTCTATATGTTGTTCAAGTACCCTCAAGTACAAAGGGTGGCAGGAGTTCAAGCTTTGTGGGTTTTGGTAAATCGTTGTTCAACCATAGTCAACCGAGGTAGCCAGTCCAACATACCTTTCTAACACAAATACTCAAAACTCCATTAATAATATCACTAGTAAAATACAACACTTATCCACCCTTTTATTTTACATCTACTCCCTGCAAGTGCTCACTTACACTATAATAATAATAATAAAATCATACGGTACCAACATGAGTTATAAATACATTGCAATTCAGTCCAGAGAAAAGCCAGTCTCTTCTCCATTACAGTGTTGAGACTTAAAATGTGATCTCATCTTCACTGATTTGCTTTCCAACTGTGTTCCTTTCAATCATGAAGAAATTTATTTTAAATAATTTACAAGACTCAAAGAACAACAGTTTTAAGAACCAAAAGCAATATTGTCAAATTCAAAATGACAAAAGCTGACAACATGCAGGTATATATAATGCTGTTCTTTTGTTATATGAAATGTTACATATGACTAATATTTTTTCAGTATGTGATGCCAAAATTACCTGAAGTGGTTATGATATTCAATAGCTGGTAGGTGAGATGAGGTCACAAATTCCTAGTTCAGTAACTCCTTTATCAGAAATTAGTTTCAAATTACCTATTTACAGATTTATCACTCCAGGGCATCCCTACTCCAATTCTAGCCTTAGTTTATTACATGATGAAGTTCAAAATGAATTCATGCAGGCTAAGATTTTAGCATGACTTTGTCACAATTATTGCTATTCACTGGAGTTAACACACCTGAAATACTTGCTAAGTCTGCCTGAAGTTGCTTGCATTTGCTTAGAAAGCTGCTAGGAGTTGCTTGCAAAGAAAATCTAAGTCAACTTTCCCTCTATGCTCCCATACTAGCAATTCCCATTTAAACTATATTTTTATGAATAGTGTGTTGCTTCTCTCTCAGAAATCTTCATTATCTAAAGAAGTCAGAAGGAGTAGCCGTCTTAGTTGGGTAAGTTCCTGCTCTGCTAATGTACTGGGAGACACTATTGAGTATAATTCATAAATCACTAATACATCATCAGATCTGAAGATAAAAAGCATCTCCCTCTGTGAAAATAAACAACCTCAGTTGTGCTCATTGTTTATCTTTTGATAAATGTTTCTGCTGTCCTTCTTTATTTATCACGCCAAGAAGAAGAGACCATTATCTGCAATAGCATTCGATTCCACTGACATTATTATCACTTACACCTCCTCTGCCTTGCACCTCTTGGCTCTTTCACCGAATTCATGTTTGGAGCAGTATTTATCAACGGAAGTTGGAAATTACCAGTGTCTCAATTTGGCTTTTCATCTGATTCATGAAGCACTTCTCATAATGTGAAATGCAGTTCATGAATTGCTCGAGAGCAGGCAAAAGAAGAGTAGCGCATCTATTTCCATATAAATGGCCTCATTACTATGCAGGCTTGGGATAATTTATAAGAAGGGATTCTTGTCTAAAAAGAGGGGTCCTGCTGGCAATGTCCTTCTGTTTATACACAAGGAAATACAATTTCAAAACTACTTAAGAAATATAACTTCTATATCAGTACGGTGCACCTTGCTTTGACCCACAACAAAAGGCGTTAAGTTTTTGCAGGCAACCAGTGGCATTTTAAAACGAGAATACAGCTTTCTCACTATTTCATAAAGCAGTAAAACAGTATCATCTAGCAAGAGGTGAATGGTAGTTTCAAGGAGGCCTGAATGCTGTAACAAAACATATTACAAATGCACAGAGATGAAAGAGATAGGTTTAAATGTATCTAAACTAAAGATTATTACTAGAATTACATTTTAATTTGATATGTTGATAAGATGAAAAAGCTTTTAGTGGTCACATTCTTTCATTTAGAGTTTTGTTTGCCCATTAATTTTTGCTGAATTTGTTTCATCATCTAATATTTAGAAAGGCTTTATCCAGAGATTACACAGATATCCGAGCTTAAGTCTCCTTTAGATTAAAAGAAAAATGCTTCTATATTTTCTAGAAGTTTCTTTTAGAACTTCTATCTTACAAAAGCACATTGCAAATACCAAAGAAATAGATTTGTATGAGTTGTGGGCTTTTTTTCAATTTTCATGTCCTAATCAAACAACAAAATTGCTCACAGAATATTGCTGATATTAGTTATTTCCTCAACTTTAATTTCACAAGTGAAATATTCTGCACTGTTTTCCTAGCATAGGTAAAGAAATTATTACCCTCTGGAAAAGAATAAAATGTCGCCTCCTTTTTGAAACAGTTCTTAAGGGGAAGCAAAGGTTGAAAAAAGGTGAGCTTTTAAAATTACACCCGATTCAGTCTGTTACAGGGAATGAAGAAGGTTCTTCTCAAAATTTGACCTAGTAAACAGAGCAAATTTTGGTTTCGGGGAGAAAACAAGATTCTGGAACGCAAAAGAAACACTTCTTTCCTTTTGGTTTGCTTATTTCTTTGAGTACAACTATTTATAATTGCAAGTGCTGTGAGGACACAGAATGGTAAAGCTGCTCCTGCTTAGCTACTTCACTCTGTGTGCACGACACTTAATTTTGAATTTAATTGTAATTTGAATTGTGATTCAAGCAGATGGAGAAAACGCGAGTGCTATGTGGGAAGAGTAAAACATTAAGAGACTACATAGAAGGAGAGAAGCACTGGCACGGAATAAAGAACGTGGATCCCCTGCCCTTATCATTTTCCTATCGCCTGTGTCAAAAGGCATGTTTGCAGTAGGATGACATGTAATTAGTATGTGCTAACTAATAGGTTGCTCCTAATTAATTTGTTGCTTTCTCTCTAGAACATAAAATGCTCATTAACAACTCTTATGACATCAGCATGCCTTCCTTGGGTGCGCTTCAGCCCACTGCAGCCTTTGGGCTATCATGAGCAGAAGCACCATCACTGCAGGGCATCCCCACTCCGGGGAGCTGGAAGTTACTTACAAACAGCACACTGAAACACTTCCACTTCAGACCATTTTTTTCCACTCTGTAAACTTCAGCTTTTCACATAAGCTCCTTTTAAAAAGTGAGAAACATGCTCTCTCCAATGCTAGCACTGAGCAAATTAAGAAAATTATATATTCAATTACAAATAGCTTATTTTACCAGCTAAAGGGCAAAATTCATTATGAATGTCCCTGTTCACAGTTTGAGTTCTGTAAATGGAATGGGAGAGTACACAGTTTAATTTCAAAATACAGGAGCAGATTTTTATTTATGATCCTGCAATATAGCTTATTTAAATTCTATATTCTATTTTTCATTTTAATTTCTCCCTCACTGAGAGCTTCTAAAATTTCAATTTATTTCTGACATTTTTACATATTAAAAAAAAAAAAAAAATACATCCACATGTGCATGCGTACCCCCTGAAAAGTATACACTCCTTAATGGTCTGAGAAGCTCCACCAAAACAGCACAAACCTCATCGCTTGCATTAACATCTTGAGGAATCTACTATATTTTAAGGAGATACCAAAGAAAATCTTAATGTCAACAGTTGTTCTCAGCATTACTTAAAAAAAGCAAATTATAGGCCTAATTTATAGAAAAAATATTTTCTAAATATAAGGAATTGAATGTACTATATCATTGAAAAGGGGAATAGCAAGGCCATTTGGAAATCTGGACTTCTCTGAAGTAGCTTTTATAAGATGTTGCATATGGGGAGGGGATATTAGACTGTTTCTAAGAAAGTTAGGTATGGAGGGAAATGATGGAGGAAGGAGATATTAAAAACATATATCCCCAAAACATCAAGTTGAGAATAACAAGTGAGTTTCATCTTCAGCCACAGAATTGCTATGCTAGCACCACAGTACTTCACATCTCTATCTCATGATGAAAGTGTCTTACCAAAATAACTCACCCTTACCAAAATAATTCAACAAATAAAACCCCAAAAGTAATCGCTTTCACATAGCAAGTCAATGACAGTATTGAATAGCAACTACAAATCCTCAGTCTCAGGCTCCTGTTCTAAGCATAAATATATCTTTTCCCGCTGTTACTATAGTTTTAAAGCTTCAAGGCTCACCATGTTTTCCCTCATTCTTGCTTTTAGCTCATCAGCCACTGAAGGTCCACACATTGTGACAGAGTTAAGGGAGACAATAGCAGCAAATGAACCTATGTAAGCAACTACATCCTGGAGTGGTTCCGGGACATTTACAAAAAATAATAAAAAATCCTACTGAAATTAAGCTAACAGTTTTATCAAGTTAAAAACAAACGTCTGAGGGTCACAATTCTACCATTTAGTGTTAAGCTCAGGATTAACCTCAACCACACAGGTCTGTGAGGACAGAGCAGCACCGCAGGCTGAAGAAACATTGAGATATTTATTGGACTATTTTTCCTCTTTGAGAGATGCTGGGAAACAAACCCATACAATTCATAAATTGCAAGTCCCAATTGCTGAGCCTGCAGAATTATTATAGCTGAGCATACACTATCAAGAAATGAAAGAAAATGGATTGTATTTATGAGACATGGCAGCCTCCGCATACTTTTCTTGAAACTACTTGTTTGTGGGCCTAGAAGCCTTTGTAAATGTTGTGATAAAGTAAGTGCCAGAACAGGGAGCAACCATGCATGTGATAGGAAAATTCACTAGCGTGGCGGGGGAATATATATGAATGCTTGCATTTGTTTGTTTGCTTGTTCCTATTTTTACAGCAGACAGACTTATTATATTGGGTGCTCTGAAACATCTCTAAAATATGCAGGGTTTTACAAAATATCTTTGTAATTGTAAGGAAGAAGTGTTCTGCTTTCTTTTAAGAACGATTACAGGAAATTGGTCATGGCAATTTAATATCCTGTGTTATGTGGCTTCATCTCTCCTGATTCTCCACTAACCTGCTGGAAAAGGTTGCTGTTGATTTATGCTTTTGTTTGTGAATTACACTGTAGAGTATCAGAAGCAATAAGAGCTGGAAAATTGCTTCTTGTAGACAATGACCTCCTTGTAGTTTACTTCCTTATTTTATCATAATGGAGACATATTCACATGATGGAGATTTCCCTACCAAAGAGAAGGCTGTGATCCTTGACCTTAATGACAATGTTTTGCTACCTGCTCAAAGCATTACCAGTATTTTTGTGACAGCCAACTTTGAGCAGAGAATTAAATAGGGTTTGTTATTCAGTGATGAAAGTACAGTCCACCAAAATAACTACTGCTGTTAAGAAAGCAATGCTATATTCTTTAGACTACAGTACCTCTCATATAAGCTTTCATTTCTCTTCACTGATTAATTCATCTTCTAAACAGGACTAGCTTTGCTTGATCACCACTGTTAGGAATATTTATTTGTACCTCAAAATGAAATAGAAGGCTATAAGAAGGGCCCAAAGACCGGGGAAATCAGTGGGAGGCTTTTCCTCGATTCCAGGAGGATCTGGTCAATCTCTATACGTGCAGAGTAATTACATTTTTCAGATGAGGCACAGAAGGCTTTCTTCTCCTCTTGCTGATGCTCATGTAAATTAGGATTAACTCCATTGCAGTTGAGCTAATGGAATTACAGTGCTATATGTGACAACTGAATCAGGCTCTCAGCAGGGGAACTTTCTGGGTAAAGGCTGAAAGTTGGTCTGTGGAAAGACAGACGGTTACCTAGCATCACATTTACTACGACTGTAAGCACTTGTTACTAATGGCAGTGAGCACTGCAATGTGCACAGAGATGCGGTCAGCTTGTTAGGATCTAATTGGGCCTCCTGAACGTGGCTCGGTCATTGAGCATTATCAATTAATTGTGTAGAAATACCGAAGTGTGAACCGCTTACAGAAGTTGCTAATCCCAGCTACAGATCACCTCCTTTCTTAGGAAACATAGCTTATAAATTCCCATTATCCATCCTTCTCCACAACCTTCCCATCCACACTTAGGGCAAGGTCAACCCCATTTCACACAGAAGTTTCAAAGGTGTTCAGGTCCCAGGTTTGTTAGAGAAGGTGGCATGGCATGACCAAGAAGAGAGACACAGATTGATTCTCTCACTGAAAGAAGTGTTTGCAGAGCAGATTCAGCCATGATTAGAGCTTCCATGCGACAGATGGCACTGGAGAAAATCAAGCGTCGTACGTTCTGCCACTCACAGAAATACTTGTTAAATAGGATACAGAATAGTCGCTAATGAAGATAACATGTTAGAGACTATTATTCTGCTCTAAGGCTTGATTTAACTCAGAGGGAGCATTTCCATCTATCCCAGACTATTTCTTTTTTACAGAATGTCTTTTAACACATTTGGTTCTGTTACCTTGATGATACAGCAGTAAACAGTGGAACGAGATTTCTCCTAGGTTTCTTGACAAATTTCGTTCCCTAAAAAACTCCAATAACTTAGGTTCAAGAGTCTGTTTTCTTTGCCTTTCTTACTGTGCCACTCCAATTACAGCCACCCTCTGCTGATGAGCCCTTGCTTGTCTCATCTTGTTAGATGGTGTAGTCTTCACACTAAACATTTTTATATGCAGATTTTTTATGTCTCCTCAATTTAAATACCTATTGTCTTCCTGCAAATTTAATAACCTATTATTCAGTCACATTCGTGCTTATTTTTATTCATTTTTTTATACATGATACCTGAGATTTTCTGTAAACAGATAGAGTACAGTTAAAGCAGATGCTCAGTGTTTGTTGCTTTTCTTAATGAAAACAGATATGAATTTATTGTGTAAGAGCGTAAAAAAAATGTCAGAAGTTCCACTCCCCTCACACTTATGGAACTGAGCTAACGTGCTATAGGTGAATCAATTACTCTATTGAATAAGGGTCATATGCATAGAGCTGATGAGCTTACGCTCTAGTTATAGCTCTCCAACTTTAATTATTTACTAATACTTGAAAGTCTGGAGTGACTGAAAAATGGCAGTGGTGCAGTGAAAGTCCAATTTTAGAAAAAACATCCTCAAAAAGTTTCAATAGAAGCTATCAAGAAGCTGGATGTTCATACCATCTAATCTCTTGCAAGATGAAGGTTGTAACTGAAGCAGAAGTCAGGTCCCCCACCCCAAAACCACAAGATGACCATGAAGTACCTATGACTCAACAAGACGGGGATCCCTCAAAGAGGGGGCATGTTGTGAGTCTGCTGACTGAACTGAGCTCTTTTATGAAGTCACCTACATTTCCAAATCCCACCTGGTTTCAGTCTTTGTCAGAGCCCTCTGGGAGAATGTGAAGATACAGGAGGGAGCAACTCCAGATCCCTGGGAACTTCACAGTAGAATAGTAATGCAGCTATGGAACAAGGACAAACAAACTGAGTCATGAAATAAAATTCTTTTGACTTACATGGTTACATCCAACCCAGTCTCCTTTCAGACACTAAATGGTCCTATGCTCTCAGGACTAATGCTCTAAATGCGAGGAGAACCACAAATCAAAGAAATACTAAACAGGACTAAAACTTGTTGGATCTTACACCCCTTCTTCACTTTAATCAAAATTTTTCCAAGAAGTTGCCAGGTTGCTGTAGAGAATAAAGGAAAAAGCCAAAAGACCACAGAAATGAAGCTGAGAGAAACGTCCAACTACAAGAGCATTTTTGTCACTGTTGGAATACAACACAAAAAGTAGGAGACAGCTGGATCATCACCACACTCACAGCAATGGACTAAAGTGCACCAGCACCCAAGTACTGCTAGACTATTTTTCCCAATGATTAAGTTTCCTGCTATAAAGCAGAGGAAATTATGTTTACACTCCCAATAATGTAATCAATTATGGTGAACAATTGTAACATGTTAGATTAGAATTTATTTCAGGACTTGCTGCTAATTACCATCCAGAAGCTTTATCATTCAGTGGATCTCAAAGGAATGCACTGCATTTATCACAGGGCAGAGGTGAAGCTAGCGAGTTTAGATCAAAAGCTGCAGAGCTTTTTTTTTTTTTTATGGTCCACGACCATAATCAGAAATTTGATTAATTCAGTCTTTAATTCGCATTTCTGAAACATTTTCATCTTTTACCTCATCACCTAGCAGCTGTTTTTACAGATGCTTTTATTTTACAAATGCCTGAGTATCTCACTTGCTCCTTTACGATTGTTGTTTTTCCTCCACGCTCACGTAAAATTCCTTTAACACTATAGCAACAAAGAATATTTCATTTCCAGACCTTCTCTGAGCAGCATAAAGCCATCCTTGAGGCCCATCTCTTCTTATTTACAGTGACTATTGATTAAAAACGACCATCTATTGACATCTCCCTGTTCTGCATAGTTGTTCAGGTCAATTAAAAGGTATTGACAAATTTTATACAATCTTGAAAGTTTTCTGCTACTAAAAGGGACAGCAAGATTTTTGTTATTATTAAGTTTCCTACACTGCTCCTTGTGTCTTTGAGAAATATTAGGATAAATAGAAGCATTTTATTTTCCTATCATAAAACTTCCTTTCATTCTAGGGAGGCAGCCTTTATTTTTCAAGCAGAGGAGATGCACATTTCTGTGAGGTATCACAGCCAGCCAGCCAAGCTCTCAGAGTGCTAAATATTAGGACATCCACAGCATTTTGTAAAATATGGCATACATTTCTGTTTCCCATAAACAGACTTCAGTTCTGCTCTCTCTCTACCAATGGACAGTAGGTGTCTGGGCTTTCAGCAAAAACAAGAAAAATGCAATCTGGATAGGCTCTAAATGTGACTTATTTTAGCTCTGTCAAAAGCAGTCTGGAAGGAAGGAAGCTGAACAGCATTCAAGAAGACAGTCTACTTTCAGAATTTTTTTTTTTGCCTAACATGCAAAAAACTAACTAACAAAGACTTCAGGAAGTCTTTGCTGGAGCACAAAAACAGAGAAGCATTCCCCTGTAGCAGACCCTCCTGTAGAAAAACGTACATGTTTGAGTTTTTGACAAACTACTGAGAAGTGCATTGCTGTCTAGGAAAGCTCATCTCTTGCAAGCATGAACCCCATTCCTATCAGCTTCCTGCTGCATGCTACTGCTGCTGATGGACAATGATCCAAAATCCCATTGGACACCCCAGGTATAACTCTCTCATCTCTACAGCGTATTTCATTCCTCAACAAGGGAATGGGGGAAGCATATACTTTTGCTTATATATATATATATAAATAAAACATTTCACTAAAGATAAATCAACGTTCAGTCAGAGATTCATCAACCACCTCTGACAATTTTTGCTTTCTTTGTAGTTTCTCTCCCACCATCCTGTCTTGTCCCTTTTAATTGCTCTCATCCACTGTGACGAGGGGGATTTCCTGCCCTAGAGGTGAACTACACTTAAAATGGAGTTCGCTGCTGCTTGGGCCACGTGCAGCCACCAACAGATGGAGCATCTTGTGCCCTGGCTTTCCCCCAGTACAAATTCAGGTCTTGCACCTGCCACCCCGTCCTCACCTCTGAAAACATCTGCTTCAGTCCTCCTTCTGACTTCTGTCAATCCCAACGGCCAGCTCTTTTCTACTCCTAAAATGACAGAGCGCTGGGGCCCGCCACAAAGTATAAAGCTGTTCTGCCAGCTTGATGCCAAGAGCAGAATTGTGCAGTCAGCTGTTTTGCCTGCTGCAGTCACTTTCTGCTGAGGTCACAGAAAATGCGGCCTTCTATAGCTGTGTGACAGCAGAAATTTGGAAGGTTGAATTTAATTTAATATAATGCAGATACTTTGTGACATGCAATAACTTCTGCACCTACAGAAGTGTTCAGAAACACTGACTTGAGCTTAGCTCTCCCAGTCTACGTCCCCCCTCCAAATAACAAAGTAAACTCCTTTAGGAGAAGGTTCAGAGTCAGATTTCATCTTCAACTACTCTGAAGGCTCTTAATTTTAGCTACCCTCTTAAATTCAAGGAAGAAGAAGCCAGGGTAGAGTAGTTTCTCAAAGCTGCTGTTGAGAATTACCTTTCCCACCTCCGACTCTAAACCATAGCACGATGGAAACCACGTTCCAAAACAGTTTTGGAAACTGTGTCTTAATTTCAATATTATCCCATGTACTTTTACAGCACTAAATGATGCAACGTCACTATAAATTGTGCAATTCCTCTTGTATTTTCTTGGTCTCATGAGTATCTCCTGTCATCAGACATGATAAGCCTGAGATTTTTTATATCCATCTTGCCAGTAACTGCTGGATGCAAATCCTCTTCTACTCCCATCCAAATCTATGCAAATACCAGTTTATGGGATGCTGTGATAGACTGATTACAAGGCCAATGGTTATTGATTTTAATGCTTCTTGGAAACCACCGTATCATGCAGGTTCAGGGAATTCACTTTTTTATGTTTCAGCTCTCTCCTTTGTAAAATGGCAGTACTAATTATTATAATCATGTCATTTCCAACTTTCCTCACACAGGAGAGAAGAACCTTGACAATTACTGTGCAATATTATCAATTTGGTATTAGTGTTACTGAATGAAAGCATTACTAAGAGGATGATTTGCATTTTTAGAGAGGAATAGGATTTCTTGATGCATATCTAGTTTCTGACATTATAGCCTAATTACCAGAATTGTTAATGAACAGCACAAAAATATTCATAAATAACATTTTATCTCACTCTGAGTCCTAACCTTCCCCAGGAATTTGCAGGCAACCACTGCTGGTGACAGGATAAACAGCTAGAAGACTTTGCACATGGCCTGGTCCAGCCTTTAGAAGTCATATTCTTACTACTTATGGGAAGTTTATTTAGCTATTTTGTACATAGAGTTCTGAAAATATAGAAATCCAATTCAAGGAGGAAAAATAAAGGACTGTCAGAAAGGTTAGTCTAAAAGTAGTGTATGTGGTGGGTAGGTGAGTGTCACAGCTGTCTCTAACCCCTGTTTCTAGTTGCACAGATACAGTGTGGTGCCCCTGTCAGTCCCATGGGAGGGAAACACACCCTGGCAGACTTATCCTGTAGGTACATTTTAGAAGACCAAGGTTCTCCTGCTGCTAGGAAAATGTTCAGAGACTCTCACTGAAGTGTACCATCAGTACAAGAGAGGAGCCCAGCCGACTGCCTGCGAGACAGGTAATGGGATTTTCTCTTGGGACCATGGCACAGCTGAATGTTAAAATTCATAAGTCAGGCTGTGACTTACAAGACAATAAGAATTTCCTGGCAAACTGCTTCTGCTGCAAGCAGAAAAACATGTCAGTAATGAGCCTCAGTCCCAGTTCCCAAATTTGCCCCCTTCCCAAAGGTGCACCACTCCAAGGCAGAGTGGAATCAAAACAGTACAATCACAGGGTGTCATTATAATGATAACCATCATTCAAAATGGACAGCAAGACTCAGAACAAGTCTCAGAGCACTTTTTGCTAACCCAACAAGCATTCCCATAGGTTTTCTTGGGACATACCTGCAGGTCAACCATTTCGCTGAGCTCTGAGAAAATAAAACTATATAGAAGTAGAAAAAGCATGAACACCATAGGAAACAGGGGGCAGGGGAAGATTCCAAATGATGAACAATCCTATTCCTGCTGAAATTCAGCACTGCTGCTGAGGGACATTGCAAACACCACATTCAAGGGGGAAGGCAAGAGATGAATACCAGGGGCCTCATACCTTTTTCCAAGCATGCTTGAAAACCATTTCAAAGCAGCTTAGCCCTTGTCCACACAGGGATGATATTTCTGTCTCATAACTAACTGAAAGTGCTTTAAATATCAAAGATTTCTTTGAAGGTCTCTACTTAGTTCAGGTAATTGCTGCAGCACTCCCTTGCTCAAGGAATTCAGTACACACCTCCCCACCCCCTCCACAGCAGCCTACAAGTTAGGACTCAAAGCAATTAATGATGAGTGTCATCTTGTCTTACTCATTGCCATTCTGCTTACCAAAAAAAGTTATATAATACAAGGTCAAAATTGTTTATTACCAGATAATTACATCAATGAGAATTAGGTCTTCAGAAAAGCAGTGTAAATCCTGTATGCTGAAATTCAGCTTTTAAGAATTTTTCCTACTCAAATCTCTTAAACAGCTGTCTTTAAACACTTTAAAAAGGTACAGCTTAGGAGAATATTATAGGTCCATGTGTCATAAAAATATGTATTTAACTTGTATTTAAAATACATATATTTATATATAAATATAAAATATATATATTTATATATAATGGAACTTCATATATATATATATATATATATGAAGTATGGCAATCTTATTGGTTTTGTGGAGACGCACTAAAATGAAAAGCTGGAACAAGGAATTGTGCTTACGTTTGAAGATAAGGCTGAAAAATGGAAAGCTGTCCAAAGCTTGGATTAGTGCTCAGACTGAAACCTAATTGGTCTTTAATCCTCTATCACTGCAGAAAAAAGGAAAATTCCAGATTGCAAATGACAGTCTTGCAAATGAATTCCAGGAGTATGGAAGCTTCTCAAAAACAAACAAACAAAACAAAACAAAAAAAAACACTGAAGGGATGTGCTTCATTTGTCAGCTTTGTCAATAATTTGCCTATCCTAATTTGTTAAAAGAATGGAAAATGTTTAAGGCAGAATGTTTGCTATAGGACATACCACCTCTGGTTTTGCAGATGTCCCACCACCTTCAGTTCATGTGCCAATTTAGTTACCAGTAGCCAGAGAGAGGGCTATGTCCAAAGCTTTGCCAAAATACTACATCTGCTACTTTACCTGACCTCCCATCCTTTTCATTTGAGCATATTATGGGAGTCAAAGAAGAATTATGATTTGTTCTGAACAATCCACTGTATCTGCACTTAATTCTTTTTCTGCATATTTGCATACGCAGCATTTAACAGTATTTTCTTTGCATTTTGTAATTATGGTGCCTAATATTTCCTGAGACTTTCTGTACTCCATCTGTCTTTGGAAATAAGGGTTATTTTGGGCCTTGTCTAGCTCTCTGGGATTTCACCCAATTTTAAGTGCAGGCAATGCTTTAGCTAGTTCTGAATGCCCGAGAGTAAAATTCATCAGATCCTGTTTAGCTGAAAGCATCTAGATGATGTACGAGCTCTCTGACCTATACTGTATTCTGTTCCTGTCCCCTCTTGTTTAATTGTATTAAAAATAATTAACCTTTTATGGGAAAACCAAAACCAGACAGATAGTTAATATTCTGCACCTTCTGTTGGCTCACTCTTCTCATGAAATTATTTCACAGTAGTTCAACGCTAATTTACTTTAAAACTTTCCTTAAACTCAATGGCCACACATTTTCATACATTTTCTATTCTATAGGACGATAGAATCTTGTTTCTAAATGTTAGGGTTCTAAGGTTATAAGTTGTGTTACTATTTAGTGAAAAAAAAGAAACCTTTGCTGTCATTAAACTGTTCAACACCAAATGTAACCAGGAAGATAAAAACCTATCGATCCTATGATACAGTACAGACCTATATAGAAGGGACTGACAGACAATCAGGTTTGTATGCCCAGCATGTTTCAATTAATACCAGCAGGTCTAGGGTCATTAATATAAGCTAAATAAAAATGCTTGGCTAAAAATCAGGTATTTCAAATAAAACAGTAGCAGTTATTTTTGTGTTGGACTAGTTTCAGCTAAAATTATGAATATTATTGCAGGCAAAAATTAGATATATATTTTTTTAATTTGGCCACTGAGTCACCTGCAAAAAAAAATAAAATGCAGCAATCCTGTTATAATGTTTTGTGTGTGAAAACTAATTTTATTGCTGGTTAGGTAGGAACACAGCTCAATGGCTACTTTTCCATTTCTTAAAATAATGGAACGTCAATCACAAAAAACCTTTGTGGGATAGCAGCTATTACCCCCTGATAATAATCATGCATCTTTTTAATAGTGCCCCGGACAGATCCATAACATCACCATTACTCTCAGAAGCACAGCTGGCTCTCTAACTGCCTGCTGATACAAGTAGTGAAAGCTCAGCCTTTGCTTGGGCTCTGTCTCAGGTGAGGCCACCTCGATTCACAGTTCCTCACTGAAAATCCTCACTGAAAACTCAATAACCTACCTTGGTTTTTACATTTGACTACTGAACATCTTGAGTTTTCCATATAAATTCACTTCCTTTAGTGCTGCAGTCTGTATTTATGACCCGTTCTTCTATATCAATGACCTTAAATACACATCCTCAGTGGGAGATGAAAGACAGTATTTGATTACTAACATCACATAAGAAAAAAAATTTAATTACAAAACATCAACCTTTGTTGAACGAATGTTGAATGTTAATGGGAGTAAGGAGCACTGGCAAGGAGTTTTTCAATATTCCATTTCAGGAATCCCCCTCCATGATTAGCTGCTTCTCATTCTTTCTTTTGCAGGGATCTGATTAACACCCACAAATCAACACACATCTACTGATTTCAAGATTCAAAAGTATTTCAGCAGGTGTTTTGCCTATTGAAGACTCAAATATAATGCATCAAAAAATACCACAGGACATCATACTTTGTATGAAAAAATGATTCAACATCTTTCCTCTAGTCTTACAAATGGCTCAAAGCTGTGCGTTTCACTTGTACTTTACCTCATAGTTGTAAAGAAAAGCACTTAGTGATTTTGAAATACCATTAGGACAACCTTTCTTACTCTCCCACTTTTAAATTAATGGGAGGAGTGGAAATGGGTATATGGCCAGAAAGAGATACATTTAGTGACAAAGCGTCCTCCTCTCCCTGGTGCACACAACCTTACCACAGGAATTGTTAGCATTTGGACTACATTGGTCCTCATCTGCCGCTCGAAAACCATCAGTGCCACGATAAGAAGTAATGTAACAACTTCCGAGATTACACAGTGGAGCGATTAGCCCTAAAGCAGATCAATAACATCAATGCTTTGAGCTCCAGGATAAATAAAACCTGATACTGGTAACAGGTTAATTGTGTTTCAAGCTGCTTGCACCACTGATAAAAACTTGATAAGACTTCGGACTTCCAAGGGTTTTTTGTTCTTGTTGTTACAGGTAAACTAGAGGTCTAGGCTTAGGACATAACTCAATTAGGCTGAGAGAGATACACAAAAAAAGCGAGTAAAAACAAGGAATTTAATCTTCCGGAGTGTGATCCTAACCCTGGCACAGTGACAGCCCAATGTGTCATTCTGCAAGCCTGCGATCAACACCAGGAGACTCGGGTTTGCTTTTCCAATTTAATGGAAGTCTTCTAGTTTAAGCTTCGGGCCATTTCCAGAGTTTCTTTAGAAGATAACAAGGGGCAGGATTTGACCTCAGCCGACACAGCCAATTCTGTAGTTTGGTGGTCTTCACCACCAGACAGCAGACTGTTATCTAGCTATAAGAAATCCTGTAAATATGTGGAAAACGTCTGGGTTTTGCTATCCTAACCCACTCACCAGAGGTAGTTAGCCATTACTGAATGATGAAGCCACTAAAAACCAGCATAGGTGTATCCAATAGCAGCAATCAGTCAGTTTGACCTCAGTGCCAGGAAAGCTCATGGAGCAGATCCTCCTGAGAGTCATCATTCAGCACTTGAAGGGGAAGCAGGCGATCAGGCCCAGTCAGCATGGCTTTATGAAAGGCAGGTCATGCCTGACGAACCTGATCTCCTTCTATGACAGAGTGACGCGCTGGGTGGATGAGGGAAAGGCTGTGGATGTGGTCTACCTTGACTTCAGCAAGGCTTTTGACACCGTCTCCCACAGCATTCTCCTCAAGAAACTGGCTGCTCTTGGCTTGGACTGGCGCACGCTTCGTTGGGTTAGAAACTGGCTGGATAGCCGGGCCCAAAGAGTCGTGGTGAATGGAGCCAAGTCCAGTTGGAGGCCAGTCACTAGTGGCGTCCCCCAGGGCTCGGTGCTGGGGCCGGTCCTCTTTAATATCTTCATCGATGATCTGGACGAGGGCATCGAGTGCACCCTCAGTAAGTTCGCAGATGACACCAAGTTAGGTGCGTGTGTCGATCTGCTTGAGGGTAGGAAAGCTCTGCAGGAGGATCTGGATAGGCTGCACCGATGGGCTGAGGTCAACTGCATGAAGTTTAACAAGGCCAAGTGCCGGGTCCTGCACCTGGGGTGCAATAACCCCAAGCAGAGCTACAGGCTGGGAGAGGAATGGTTGGAAAGCTGCCAGGCAGAGAAGGACCTGGGAGTGATGGTGGACAGTCGGCTGAATATGAGCCAGCAGTGTGCTCAGGTGGCCAAGAAGGCCAACGGCATCCTGGCTTGTATTAGGAACAGCGTGACCAGCAGGGCTAGGGAGGTGATCGTCCCTCTGTACTCGGCTCTGGTGAGGCCGCACCTCGAGTACTGTGTTCAGTTTTGGGCCCCTCGCTACAAGAAGGACATCGAGGTGCTTGAGCGGGTGCAGAGAAGGGCGACGAAGCTGGTGAGGGGCCTGGAGAACAAGGCCTACGAGGAGCGGCTGAGGGAGCTGGGCTTGTTCAGCCTGGAGAAGAGGAGGCTCAGGGGCGACCTTATTGCTCTTTTTAGGTACCTCAAGGGAGGCTGTAGCGAGGTGGGGGTTGGCCTGTTCTCCCACGTGCCTGGTGACAGGACGAGGGGGAATGGGTTTAAGTTGAGCCAGGGGAGTTTTAGGCTAGATGTTAGGAAGAACTTCTTCACTGAAAGGGTTGTGAGGCACTTGAACAGGCTGCCCAGGGAAGTGGTGGAGTCACCATCCTTGGAAGTCTTCAAAAGACGTTTAGATGTAGAGCTTAGGGATATGGTTTAGTGGAGGGCTGTTAGCGTTAGGTTGGAGGTTGGACTCGATGACCTTGAGGTCTCTTCCAACCTAGAAAATTCTGTGATTCTGTGATTCTGTAATCAAACGCCTCGGAATATCTGTATGCTGACATTAAAATCATGTCTCAGATTTGCTCTGCATTTTGAAAAGTCCCCTAAACAAATATGCTCCAAATATAACTTTTGTACAGTTAAGAGCAGTAAAATGTCATTTACACCCAAATTCCTATTTCTTTTCCAACAGTTGGGAACTGTTTCTGGCAGCAGTGTGTTAACAGAGAGGCATGTTATAAATGAGTTACACGGAGTAAAAATGATTATTTTACTGTTGAATATGATTTTTCTCATTTAAACGATCATTGGATTCAAGGTGACTCCATCATGTGCTGAATCCAGGGTAGTTCAGGAGTAAAATTTAATCAGAGAAAGTCTCCCCTGAGAAGCTAAACATAATCTTATTGTACTAAGATGGAAGCAGCCGCTTTCAGAAACCTCCCTCGATTCAGCCCTAACTCTGCTCAGCAGAGGCACCCCTCCCACACACAAGCTTTGCTTGCTGTTTGGATTTGCTCTTCCCCTGTTCATCTCTCATCCTGCCTTACCACTGTATCAGAGCTGTATCTGTACATGGTACACGCCTGTTGTCACCTACATACATGTACACATATTCAACCCATCTTTCACATATTTTCCCATTTACTCCAGGAAGGACATTTTCAAAGGCATGATGCCCAACTTCCACTGATTTACAGAACTATTCCTTTTTGTCCCAAAGAAATTAGTTGCTTAACATTTGCACAGCTTTGCTCATCACCAAAGATTTTGCCTTACCTGTTTTTCATCCTAATAATCACACGTGTTATAGGACAACCTTCACATTTAGTTAAGTAGACAGATTTATGTAAATTGTATGTGCAGCGAGCTTGCAGTATTTGGTAAACTCAAAAATCACCATCTTTCTCTTTTCCGCAAAGAAAGCTCTAAAAATCTCTTTTCAAATTGATCTTTTTATATAAACTTGCCTTTTTCTCTACTTTACTTAGGATTAAATTATTTTCTAATTCAAACTAAGTAGATGCCCAGGACAAGATTTTAATATTACTTAAGAAGCTTCCTGGTAAAACTCACGTTAAGTTTAAAAAAAAGAAAAGAAAAAAAAAAAAAAAGAGCAGCAAGTCTCCCATGCTGCCATACTCCCTAAATAAGAGAAATAAGACTAATTAAAATTCTACTCCATTTCAAAGGAAGAAAAGTGCCTTGTTATGATTCAGTTTTCCTAATCTGTGTAAACAATTACAAAATGCAAATATTTATCCATTTAGGCATACAGCAATCAGTTTTTCTATTTGTTTGTTTTTCAAAGATAAATAAGCGTGGAATTCTGATTTATCAACAGTCCCTGGACTCAGACAGCCGGTGCCTGTCCAAACCAGCAAAGTGCCAGGAGCACCTGAAGGCCGGAGTTCACCTGCTGGAAAAGAAAAGAGTTTTCACAACATTCTTACCCCGCAAATACCGGTCAGAGTTAGAAGTCTTGCACCACTGTTTTATTATTATTTCTGGGTTACAGCTTGTTCTTTAAATATACAACGCCCGAGTACCTTCCAGCAAACTCCACTTTGTACTGTTTAATGTCACTAAGGTTTTGTAGATACCAGGGAACAATATTTCAAAACAGCTGATCTGACCTTTGGAGTCTTTCTTGGGATTCCAGTCATATTTGTCTCAGACAGAAATTTTATTTTGTTCATGATTTTATTTGATAACAGAAGGTTAGGCAAATGCAAACAGCCAGAGCAACAATCGCTTGCTCATGTAAAGATACAAGTGCTGAATGTCCCAGATGTATTTTAGGCAACTTTCTAATATTTCCACACACATTAACTTGCAGCGTGGCTCTTACCCGTTTAAATTTCCACTTTTACAAAAGGCAGTTGTTGCTGCTTTGAGGCCACATTTTGCTGTTGGTGGAATAAATAGGCCAAACAAAAACTGGCACTAAAAAGTTTACAGAACCATACACTAAGTGCTTCTGATTATGCAAGTAATCACTTTGCAGGAAGAGAGAGAGAAACCTCAGCATCCTCCAAGCACAAGTTCTGATTCTATCCATGGTGAAGCCCATGGATACCTGGCAACCTTCAAGAAACATAGCACTTGATTTTCAAGGTCATCTGCAAATACAGATGTAAGTGGAAACCGATGAATACCAGTAGTAAGAGACGAATGAAGGGACTTGCAGCAAGATGAAGGAACAGGACATAGATGAATAAACAAAGTTCCTTAACTGGCCTGAGCCATTTGCTTGGAATATTTCAGAAGAATGAAACATTAGTTATTAACCAACACAGTTAGTAATCAATTACAAGACATTATTTGACCAGACAAGAAGCATTTAAAAAATTACATCTACTTCTGCTTTCTACTGAAACTGGTTATGAGCTCTGTGCTTTCTAAGAGGTGGTGCAAATTTATCTCCTGGTCTTGTGGAGTAGCAAATGACCAAGACTGCACATTTATTGCTGGTCAGAAACAAGTTAATGATTCTGGACAGACAAGCTACTCATAAATCTTTAATACAACTTGCTGCATTCAGACTGACCCCTGGAAGAATCCCACCGCAAACACCCTCTTATTACAGCTGATTCTTATCCTGTACGTATGCACACACATTGCAATTATGCTCCAGGTATTCTATACAGTCTCCCTCCAAAAACAAACAAATGTTTGAAGGGATCAAAGAAAGTTACATTGTGTAATTAGAAATAGGACCTACTGATGGCGAGACTTTAAAAAATACCACCAAGAACAAAGCTTTGTAGAAGCCTATTTACGGAAAGTTCTTCAAGAGTATTCAAGAACGTACAAGGAACTTTAAGAAAGTGCAAATACAGACTGAGCATCAAGAAAGGCTCCTGACAGTGCAAATGCAGGCTAAACAGCAAGAGTTATTTTTGACAGTGAAATGTGACAGTGTATGATTCAATCTTCCAAAGGAAGTGCTTGGTGACCTCTTCAGCTGGAGGCTTGAGACCTAAGCAAAGCGAAATGGGACATGCAAAACTCTCAGAACCTGGGGTTTACGTCAACTGTCCTGATGCAGATTGGCAGGATCTACTCTGCAGGACATAAAAAGCCTGTTTCTCTCTCACTTTGCTGGTTTATGGTAAGACATGCCTGAAACTACCAGCATCACCTTAGCTATTTCAGAATATTTTTTTTTCTTTCTTAGCATTTCCATTATGGGGAAAATTTTGTTCCCAATTACTGTACAATCAATATAAAGACTGTCTAAAAGGCATTTATATTTACAAAAATAATAAAGGGAAATTTTCGCAAAGCCACGAGTAAAGCAGCATGTATTTCTCTAATTAAAATTTCTGCCCTCCTCACACAAGTCACTTCCCTCTATGCAAGTCTTACCAGAGCAGTCTTGTTTGCACCTAGCTGTGAGACAGAAAGCATCTGCAGTAAAAGCAGTATTAAAAGCATCCTTTAAAGGAATTCCTACTGTTCCTTTCTTTTCTATTTTACCTCAGCTATTATTATTATGGTTTCTGGCAATACCTTAGAGATGTAGAATGAAAAGCCCAGACTTTAAATCCACGTAGATCTTAAAGAGATTAGGCTTTGGGGGAAACTTGTGAATCCTGGCTATTATAGCCAGAACAGCTGTTGCTCCAGGATGGAGCTGGCGGTTGGAGCAGAAGGCCCAGCTGCATGAGGAGCTGCGAAGTCTACAGATCTGCTGCCCCTGCGGTGTCTGTCCCAGCTGTACAGCAATGCAGCCCTTCAGTAAGGAAAGCAGTGAAATTATGAGTGGCTAACCCCTCCTATTCACATTGATTTTCCCAAACTCTGTAAGACCTTTTAGCTTACACTTCATGCGAGAACAAATTGCTTTCAGTACACACAACACCAGTGCAGCTCTAAGCCAGCACCCAGGAGTAAAGTGCATCTCATATGTACTTACATCAGTACAAGCCTAGTGCAAAATTTAACCTAATTAAAACCCTTTCTTCATGATTTCCCTGTTTTTTGACCCTTCTGGCAGCAAAAAGTGCCTCATATGCCTGCTACATCTTCACTGCTGGTATTGTGGACATGAGCCTGCAGTGATTTCTGTAGGAGTAACATGATTTCTTTCAGTTTGTCTCAGTGCAGCATAATAATAAATAAAAAGAAGTGCTATGTACAGCTTGCTTGTTTACTCAAAATACACTTATGCTTTTAGACAATTCAAGTCCCATAATTTTCATTAATGGGAAATACACATCTACATGGACTTGTGAATCTATCTGTGAATTTAAAACTCTTTTTTTGGGCTCTACCAACAATGTAGAGATGACAACATAGCAAGATCATTCTTACGCTGCAACACACACCATTAGAGCTGTTGGAGATGAATTATTTTCAAACTGCTGAGGTGTTTGAGCTCTGACAGGACTCCCTTGAGGGAAAAAAAAAAAATGCCAAACAGCCTGACTTCTCCTAAAAGAATCTGTGATACTTACTATTTAGAGATCTGCAGGGCCTCAGAATAGAAAACGGGACAGAGAATGGGCAATTCCAACCAAGGGTTAAAAACCAACAGCTAGAATAGCCTCCTGGATTAGAAAAGCTGTTTTACTGTAGAGATGAAAACTGAGCTCCGAATTCTGATTCCATGTTTGCAGTTTCTTTACCCTTTCATTACAATAATCGAAGGCCCTGCTGAAAAGACAGTTGTTTACTGTTTTCTGTGCCAATTACAATTTTACTGAACACTGGATTACTCCGCAGCTCCTCAGTTCCAGTGCAATGCCACTGCATCATGCGCGTGTAAACATTATGTGGCAAATTTAAGCTCTTCAAACCAGAGTGACTTATTTTTACCGGAACCTTCCTAGTATTACATATCATCAAGCAGCTTGCTTCCAAAGATGCTTTTCTCTCTTTGTGCTATATAAATATCTATGGTTTCAACTGCTGCCTAATATAGCTGCATAACATACTACAGTGCACCAACTAGCTAGAAACACATATTGAAAAGTGACCTTACTTGCTTAAATATGGAGATTTGTGAATTATACCCATACTTTAAATAGCTTCGATAAATTCATTTTTTTTCCTAACAAAGCATAGTAACAGTTTTAGATCCAATTTTCCTAAGGACTGCACATCACTGAAATGATGTTGAAATGAAATAGGCTGAAAAAAATGTGGCATTTTCTGGTTCACCTATTATGTACTCTCAATTTTCTACCCAACATATGTGATGAATTAGTACTCACTTGCACACAGAAAATGTGTCAGATCATGTGAAGGAAAAACTGGAGAAACAAGGAGTTGTTCCTGTTCAAAACCTATGAAGAAAAACAAGAGCAAAGAGTTAATTTTTTATTTATCATTCTAACCAGGTGTCATTTTTGCCTCCGTTCTTCAGTGATGGGATGTCGTTTATTTCTGCTGATTTTCTGATTTTATTTATTTAGTTAGTTAGTTAGTTCCTGACTCCTTCCTTCACAGGGCAGCTGCCTGTCCACCTACAACTCTCTATTAGCCTGTTCTGTTAAGCTCAATTAAACTGCAGTCCTCTGAGTGGCTCTGAAAATTATTCCTTTTATAGATACAGCAGAGTGGTCTGGTTCTTAACATCTCCTCTCAGTTCTTCATGCTTTCCTCTTTCCTATTTTGTATTATCTTAATAATTTCTTCTTGCGCTGCACATTTCTCTGTTGTATCCTCATGCTAAAAGCTCAGCACTCCTACATACAGGAGAAGCTGAAATCCAGCTTTCCAGGCGATTAGCTTCCAGCTCAGTAAGACACTGTTTGCCTGAACTGTATCACGATGGCTGTCAGCAATGGATCACTGATAGTATAAATTATATTTCTGCTTTCAGCTTTTTGTATATGACATCTGGAAAGGGTCCACAGACCCAAGTAATGGGTGGCAGAGCACTGGCAGACCTGGCAGGGAATAACGAGAGCTCTGTTGGTCAATAACTACTTGAACACTTATTTTCAGTCAAATCAAAGCCACCCATGAACATGCATGATTTATTTAGGGTATGATACTATAGCAAACAGCCCTTCAAACAGCTTGTAAGCCCTACAGTGGCACCTACCACAAGATACTGCAAAAGCACCCAGCAAACTCTTAAAACACCCATATTAAGACACTTACAAAGGCCAATGTATTTTGGAAATTATGAACAGCCAAAATCGTCAAATGTTTGTTTAATCTCCGGTAAGAGATTAAATCAGATGAGACTGCTGGAGGCTGTGGGTGCCTCAGCTTTGAAAGCAACCATGAAAGACAAGCGGGAACATCAGTAGCATCAAAATGATCCAGCACACACTGTATCAGTCCTGCACTGCCTCGTACAAACAGGAGCAGCAAACAGCATGCCCTTTACAGGCAGGAACCCATCTCTAGGCACGCTTACTCTTGCTTTATAAAGTGAGAAGCAAATATTTCAGTCAAGATCAGGAGCTCAGTCGGCTTCAAATATTTTGAAGTAATATTATTTCATTTCTACCCTTAATTTTTAAATAGCAACGTAACATTTGCCCCCAGAAACATCAGCTCTCCTATCAGGCGGTGGTTTCATCATCTAGCAAAGGCTCCATGGTACAAAGGGGGAAAGTAAGTAGGAGAGTGAAGTGGATATCTCAGGACAAATCATTTCAGACTAGCAAGTTTCTTCTCTCACAACTTATCACTATGCCAGGTATTCCCTGTGTGTTGCAAACCGTGCTGCCACTAATGAGTTTTACAGGATAAGGTGGAACTGGGGATGGATGGCAATGAAAAAACAGCACGGATGGCTACTATGCAACTGCCTACAGGTAAACTTCACCCACTGCAAGCCTCTAAACTCTTACTTCTAACTTAAATTTCAGCAGAAAATGAAGATCTACATCTTCAAATAAAAATCGTCTGCCTTGCTCTGCAACTGGCAGCATTGCCAGAGAGAGAAATGGAATCAGATGGGAGCGAGTGAGAAATAATTCATGGTAATTCCACTTTCCCTTACCGCTTCAGTTCTTAAACTGGCTTTTCACTAAAAATATTCCTCACACACTCTGCCAGGGGAGATCTTACTGCAAGCATAAGGATGAAGCAGACATCCAGGAGAGAGTACAGGGGGGTCTCGCACAGCCTTCTGCCTTGTGTTTGCCTTTTATTTTTTGTCAGAAAAAAAAAAAAAAATATATATATATATATATATATATTCCTTTTTTGTTTTTTAAAACCCTTTCTATTTTTCTTGGCAACTTACATCAGCTCACATTAGTTTCATAGCTTTTTGTTCTTTGCGTTACATTTTGGGCACTGCCATTGTTTTTACACAGTACTGTACAGTTGCCAATGGGGAAAATAAAAAAAAAAAAAATCAAATAAACATCCAAAAGTTCAAATGCCCAAACGGCCCTGGAGCCGTGTTCTAGAAGCAGAGCTGGAAGTCCCTACGAACAGCGTGCTCCAGGCACTTGCTTACAGCTTCTTGCTTGCACAAGGGCACAAAAAGGGGCCAGGGGAAGAAAACAGCTACAGGTATCCTTTGTGTAAACACCTCTCATTTGCTACAGGAGTTGGGGCACACTGCTGGGCTTTCATTCTCAAAGCTTTTTCATCTGATGCTGAACGGCATGCCTTTTGTGAAACCCCATGTTGGATAAAGTGCTCAAAAAAAAAAAAAAAAGGAATTATTAAAAAACCTAAGTGTAGTGCAATTCATGTGGTTTTGTACTTTTAAAAGTAAAGGAAAAATAAGACAGGACTGTTGGACCTTGTGGCAAGAAGTTAGCATGAGACAGCATTGGTCTGACAGTAGACACCACAACACCAAAACTAGTAAAATAAAAATCACCCAAATAATTTATTTGGATAATTTCTATTATTTCTGTCAACACCGCCAGCTTCTGTTTTATTTACAGGTGTTGCCCCACAAGTAGATGGCAGTACTCAAGGCAGCCAGGAACCCCTTTCTCTGCCTGAAGAATTCAGAAGGGTGCAGGTGTTCCACAAGGTGTGTAAAATCAGCCACAATACGAGATCAGATTGTTCATGCTTCCTTGAAATTACCTGCTAGAAGACATGGGTTGAGTTTGACTTGTACATTTGATGGGGACACGGGTCAGCTCAGCAGAGGTCTTTAGGGACTACCAGTTACCACTGAGTGCTAAGTCGAAGGGGACGGGACAAGACCACATGTTGTTCTGCCCTTTCCTCCTCCCACCCCACAGAGCTATCAGACTTTTTTCCAAGTTGTTCCTTTGTGTGAAGGGAGCTCAGAGCATGCTGCTCTAACATTTTATAGGCAATTGAACTGTATAATCTGGTTTCCACTGTCCCTTCATTCGACTCCACTAGTTCCTGCTGTTTGTAATACTTCCTGAAGAGTATGTGAAGGAAAAAAAAATAAAAATGAATCAATCTGGAGAACACGATTCATATTTAACAACCTGACATCTCAGAAGGGAGGAAGCTGAAAAGACAGACCCAGAGCAAACAAGAACATTGCCCCGCTTAACTAACCTTTCCATGCGGCACTAGAAATACCATAGCCTCTATTATGTACTTTAAAGTCTTTTCAGGCAGATTTTTGACATTATGAATCAAACAGGCAAAAAATAAAAAACAAGACGAGAATTCAAGCAGAAACCAAATTCTAGACAAAAGGAGCCCCATGGTAATTTAAAAGATGCAAGAAATAAAAACCTTATCTTCAGTTTCTGATCTTGAGGTTCAGTCACTAAACACACTGCAACACCGCACTCAGTGCTAGCAGAAAGACTCCTATTCCAGCCAACATACTGTCTTTAGCACCTCTGTTCTGACAGCTGCTGCACCCTGCATTTCCATAATTCGTGAACAACAACCAAAGATTATATTTACCTCTGTATTTTCTTCCTCCAGTGTTTGTCTACCACCCTTACATCTTCCTGCGGCTCCCGCTACTAGGTACTATTCAGGGCTAAGAGGGAAGGCAAAACATTTCCTTCCCAGCCTATGTTGATGTAAACAAAGGCAGGGGCTGAAAGCATGGCTGGGTTTCTCCTTTGCACTGACTCATGCTGTTGTGTCATGCATGGAGTTGATCACCATGGCAATGAGGCTCCAGAAAGCATCTCCAAACTTTCAGGAATATTTAAGCATAGGTGGAAAAGATCAAGACAAAAATATTTCTGCAAGAATGTTTTACTTCTCTTTCAACTCATGAGCTGTTAGTGAGTAGGACCAAGATTTTCTTAGAGCCTCCCATTAGTCACAAGCATTTTCAGATTAATTTTTTAAAAATATAATTGGTATTATTAGGAATGCACTTGAATTACAGCCATGAGGTAGAGACGAGAACTGTGGGATAAGGTCATATTGCAGAAGACAGTGCAAAAACAGAGAACAGAAAGATAGCTGTGACCTCAGTGTGTTGGCAAGTATCACGAGTTAATCATCAGGGTGCTATTGCAGAACATCATGCATTCAAAACTGATTTGCTTTAATTGGCACTGGAGGTCACAATTCAGTTCCCTGTCTGAAGAAACAGGGGCACGCTTTCTGTGCAAACCTGGTACAATTATACTGTCATTTAAGTCCAAACCTCCCAGGCAGCAAAAAAGGAAACAGATTTCCAGAATAACTAACAAGAGACAATACAACAGGTATACAGATGTAGTAAAAACCCATTTTTTTGAAGTCTCATAATAAGATTACACCATAGCAAATGAGTTATGGTGATACACGTATCAGTTAGGTGTTATTCTGCCAATGCACTCACATTTCAAGAACTGCCAGACCAAAAGGGAGGCCAATGTTAATTACCTTGCTAACAATAGGACACCGATGTCTCTGACTGGACTAGTGTCTCGCGGCTTCCTTTTCTTTCCCTCTCTCACCCTTCAACTCTCCTCCCTTTCATATTTTCTTTGTTACATATTTTTTTTTTCTCACTTGCATTTGTTAGGGAAAAAATCAAAATCACAACTTTGTAAATGAGGTTAAAATATTTTAGTTAAGATCCTGCTAGTGTCTTCTTTATTGAATAAAAAGGTGCGAGAAAAAGTTGTTTTAAATTTGTATATATTACAAGTATCAACAGATACAAACTTCCTAGTATAAGCTTTCCCTTCTATTACTAAACACCGGTGTTCCTCCCCAAAATGTAAGGCAAATAACATTACCGTACTTTCAATATTTGCTGTTAAAGTAAATGTAAAAAAAAAAAAAAATAAAAATAAAAATTGAAGCACCTGAACTTGCTCCCAAAGTTGTTATTGTAACCTTTACAGAAGAACTACAAAAGTAAAGAATGAAAATTATTTTTCAGCTAGCATGCGTTTCTGCATTATTAAATGTATAATCAGTTTCCAGGTCTTCCTGAAAGAAAAATCTAGGCAGTAAATTCAATTTGATTCTGCCTTTAGCCTGAATCCTTGAATTTACTGCATCTGAATGTGGAAGACATCTTCAGACCAAAACTAGCTAGCACATTGCCTGAGAGCTGAAAAACTTATATAAATCTTTAAAGCTCACCATGAGCTGCTAAGAATAATGCCATCAACTGTTGTTCTGCAACTCCAAAGTCAGTGACAGACTAAGTTTTGCTCCCCAGCAAAACCTACCCATCCTCTTCCCAGTGCTGATGGATCTAGAGCACTTGCAGCTGCACCTGCAACAGGATTCCTCTTCTCCCCTAAACTTGTCAAAGAGGTGGAAGAAAAGCCAAGCCCAAAACATCACTGCATCAAGAAACCTGATGTCTAAAGGGATTTTTGGTTTTCTGTTGATCTAGCTGTGTATTTACAGCATCTGTACGTGATGTGTACATTGCCCAGACTTTAAACAAAAGCCCAGCTCCTCCCTGGGCAGCTGGGAAATAGCCACACACACACCAGAAATCACAACAGTGTTTTACCCACGACGACTTAAGGATATAAATAACACAAGGAATTAGAAAGAGAGATATTTTCAATTAATATTTTTGGAAAGAAACACATCTTTTGGGCACTAAAACTTTCTTCAATCTGAGCTAGGAACAGAACCCTTAAAAGTTAAGCCAGATGTAGAGAACAATTGCTTGGAGTTTAAAGTAGATTAGATTAATCAAGAAAAGCCTACTAGAAATTACTGCTGCTTCCTGCGAGTACCATCCAGTGGAGGCAGCAATTTGTGCTGCCCCAGTATGATGTCCCAGCATCACAGGAGCACTCCAGATACATCGTCCTCAGGAGATCAGGCAGGAGAACAGCACAGACCCAGCTCTGCACCACATATCTCTAACGTAATTTCAGGTCTAGATCTGTTCTGTGCCATATTCTGAGTTATTGTGCAGGGTTTCAGGTCCAGAAAATTTAAAAATGTAAAGGCAGCGATTGCTTTATTGGAAAACAATCTGGTAAGACCTTTAAGTAATAATATTTGATTGTTTTTGTATTAAGTTTTGCTGCAAGGAAGAAAAGTTTCCCTCTATCAGAAGTTTTCTAACTGCTTCTGTTGCCTACATTACCTTTTGACAAGATAATTGTTAACAAGACAAGAGCAAGGAGAAAGCAAGTCATCAGGCAGCCAGTGCATTCTTTACCAAATTAAATCAGTGTCTCTCAAGCGTGGTTTGTGTAGAAGAAAACAAAAGGAAATTAAGGAGGATCCGGCTCATTTTGGCTGGAACGTTTGGATAAATCCTTAATTACGGGGGGGGGGGGGGGGGGGGGGGCACATACTCCATCCCCCTACTACTATCAACAGTTCATGAGCATTTTTATACTCCTGCTTTGATCGTTACAGTCCAGATATTAGTAATAATAATAATAAATGTTGATACAATTCTGATCCATTCCAAAACGGACTACAAAATTACTTGAACAAATGCAAAATCATTAGGAAACACAATCTGTTTCTTCCCCCAGGAAGTGAAAATTTATTTTCCCATCTCCTAATTAATACAATTATTCTCTTTTACTTTTCTGAAAACCAAGGTTTGAGCTCTGGGCTATGTATTAATAGCAGAAATAAACAATCTTCAAAGTGCTAATTTTCCCTACAGAAAATCAAAATCTGGATAATCTCAAGCACCTACTACTGGAAAATATTTTTCTTCATCTTTGCTCTTTTTTTTTTTTTCCCATCAGAGATAGCCTTTAATATTTGGAGATTCTCAGCAGTTACTTATTTACCAAATGAAATGCACAATTCGAGATGGATGGTAATGCAGCCCCTTCCATTTGCCTGTCAGCTGCTTCAAGCTACTCTTAACAAATTCAGCGCTCTGTGTTTGAGACCTGAGAAGGAGAGAGCTGCTCACAGGGCTTCAGTTTATATAAACGCTTCTTATCATTTCCACGTTCTTGCGACTGGAAGAAGTCTGAGGCAGAGGGATGTGACATTTAGAGGAAACGGGCTTCTTCCTGTCCAATAAATAAAATCTTTGCTTTTGCAGGAGATTTTAGAGATCAGGACTTAGCAATAAGCATTTAAACAACGTGCATCTCAGCCCTCATTGTTTGATATGTAAAGCTGAGCAAATGATTCAAAATTGCTGCTGTCGTATGCTCATCCAAAATATTTGGTATTTGCAACTGCTCTAAGGTTTGATGTGAATACTTAGGTTAACCTGAAGATTTTTCTTTAATCAAATTATTCACTTCAGCTGGGACTTAAGTTCTGAGCAGTTTTAGTATATGACTGATCACACGAGTACCGTGGAATCGGTCTGGCAGTTTGACTGGATGAGCTTCTGTTGCCCCACATAGGGCTGGTGGTTTGGGAGCAGGAAATACAGGCGGCTGCAAGGAGGGTGAAGGCAGCAGGATCCATTTCTCTCTTCTACAAATACATTCCAGCCTTTTATCCTCTACAGCTTCTTTCCCTTTGAAAGTAAACTTCACTTGAAGTTTACAGGAACAACGGTATAGAAAATAATGTGATACTTTAGGAACCATTTCACTCCTAAGAGTCACGGAGTTTCCCAGTCCATACCTGTTCATCTCCTCTGCTGCACTTGCCCCAGATCCTTCCTTATAAAGACAGAGCTACAATCCCTTTCCTACTTTACTGTGCTGTCTCAAAGAGTAGCTTCGTTGTCAAGTATCCATTTGCTGTATTGAATTTCCAGTAACAGAGTTTTACTTTTTCCCATTCCTCCTCTTCCCTTTGCCTCATACAGCCAGGGACCCTGGTGGCCAGGCTGCAGACCCCATGTGCAGGACGGCTCCGTACCACGACTCCGGGGCACCCCCAGGAGGATGTCTCGTTGTGAATAGTTTGCACTGCCTGCCTCAAGATTTCCGCTATGCTGTATGATTGCACGTTCTAGTTGCGCAAAACTATGAAGCTTATTTTTATAGTGTTAAAAATCACAATCCCAAAATAACAACTTGAAAAAAGATCTAGCTAAGAGTTAATTTGCCAATTAGTAAATATTTTCTACCAAACCTGTACACTGAGTATTACTTTCAGTGCTTATACATATCTTTAACAGACTAGTTCATTCAAAGCTACTCTCTAAGAATAAGTTTTCTGCAAATTTGGACCTCTAAGGGTGTTGCAGATTTTACACTCTAAAACCTATTCTTCATATACATCAAACATTTTGAACTATTAAGCTTTGTTTTATTGCATTTACATGATAATAGCATTCACGCCACCTATTTTTGCAAACATTCATAGGACCGGAGGTGGTACCTATAGGTTATGCCTATCTACCTACAAACAAACATTGGGGTTGACTAAAGAGATTACACTGTAACAAAAGAATCAGAGCATCTGAAGAGAACAAATAAATATTTAAGATTAAACTACAAAAGGGGTTAAAGAGAAGGACCACAGAGCCAGGGAACACCTCACGTACTCGTGAGTAATTTGGATTTATCTGTACTAATGTCTTTTCAGCTGCGAGCTGTTTTCAAGCTGTGGAGGAATAAAGGTTCTCATTTTACAACAGTGGCATTCACTGAAATCAAATCCGTTAATAAGCCTGCCATAATCACCCTAGAACATGTTGTAAAAGACATAGAAGAAAGGAGACAAAAGGATATGGGTGTTTGGCTAACTTAATTTGGTTTTCATTTGCATTAGAATAGAATTTAGTGTGTTGACAGAATAGATCAGATACTTAACAAGTAATATATTAGATACAAAATTAATTTGGCAGTGTTACAACAGGCTTGAAGTACCCCCAAAGAGTTTCCTGATTATTCCTCTCACTTAAGAAAGTATGGATCCTACTTAGCTAAAGTCTAAGCTCCACTGAAATCTAAGAGCTGCCTGCCCATTCATTGCTCGGGGCAGGCAGTGTTTGCTCAGTGGGGGAAGCGCACAGCAGATGACCAGCCATGCACTTGCAGACACAGCCAGCAGCTGCCTCCCTGCTCCAGAAATTCTGGGCTGTATTCATACAGTGAGACCAGTGAGCTCTAGAAATGACCTTCCAGTGGTAGATGCACATCGAGGCTTTTATCCTCAAGCACAAAGTACCCATTTCTCGTTTGTCGGTGAAGACCTTGTCCCTTTCTATGCACACTGACCAGAACTGTCCCACTATCCCATTCAAACCACACTACTGGGGTAAATAACCCTTCCTTTAGAGCACAGTGTTTTCAATCAACTCACAAGTGGTTGTGGCAGACCAGGGATGAGCTAAGTGCAACCACAGGGTGTCACAGAGAGGAACATATAGCTCAGAAAATTGTTGCTTATGCTATTTACTGCTCATTGTGCTTTAAAAGTGGAACATCAAACCTCTCTCTGTACACTGTGACCCAAGGAATAAGATTACTTAATTACACAGAAACCAGCACTAGAGCAGCAAGTTGTGACATTTTGATATTTGAGTTGTCTAAAATCCTTGCCACTGCAGACATCAGTGGTACCAACCTGTCCTCCGGGAGAAATACAAGCAGATTAAGTTAAAGCACCTGAATTATCTCCAGGGAACACAAATCTTAACCTGATTTTTTTGACTTGAATGTTGGAAATGTTTAGTCTTAAATAAAAGGAATATCAGACTCCATGAAATATTGCTTCCAAGGCATTAATTATGTTGATGAGCTAAGGCTACCTGGTACCAGAGGGAAAGAGACATTAATTGGATTCCAGAAGACAAATGGGAATAATATTTGCATGCATACTTTTCAGTAGCTTAATGTATACTTTCCATAGCATCTCCACCTTATGAACTCGATGACGTGTAATAAATCAGCAAAGGCTACATTCCTAGAATAAATAAGTTGGTAATGCTTAAGTGCTTACATTCAAAGAACAAAGTTAGTTTTCATATTTTCACGTCTTATTGTATCCCTGAATGACTTACCATTTTCTTTTTGCTAATTAAGGATAAACCACAACACCAAACTGTGCTGACTACTTTGAAAGAGCATTCAGTATTTCCTTCAATAACAACTTGTTTCCTTAATCCAGTTTTTTAGTACATGGCCTCCAGATTCTTCTGTTCAAGGTTTCCCATTAAAGCAACTGAGCTTCATTTAAGCTGCTTAGAGCTTTAGTTAAGACTGCTCAGCTAAAATCTGCGCAGGCATCCCCTAGATTGCCAGCTAAATTTTTCATAGTCCATTATCAACTGCCGGGACAGCTCATTACGTCTCCCGAAACACTGATTCCTGGTGCGAGGAGTGATGGCAAGACAGGAAACAAAGTGCCAGCCTGTATCCCATTACTCGGATGTTACAGAACGCCCACTATTATTAATGGGCTGGAGCTCTCAGGAAGCATCTAGCAAAGGGAAGCATCTAGCACTGGCTTCAGGATTTAAATGGAAATAAATGTCTGAAGTATATAAAAGTAAATCAAGGGGTTCTGTTTCAGAACAACTTGTTATCAGCTGATTTTTAACAAACTGAGGAAGAAACTCGAGGAATGCTCTCCTATGCCAAGTTGCACGTTTTTCTCACTGTTTTGCATTCTGGTTGTATAGAGGAAGAAAACCAGAATGGTGCAAAGCGGGTGTCTACAGCAGAGGAAAGGCAAGCAGCCTGCCAGCAGCAAGCCCTCTCGCACACTTATTAATGTCTGTTTTATTCTGAATACATTCAATCCACTGCATTAACGTGCATCTGTATTGGCAAGGAAAGTTCAGCGTACAGATGAGAACAAGCAATATAAAAAGCAAAATTAAGAGGAAAACATGTTGTAGATGTGAGGAAAAAAAAATATTAAGAGAATTATCTAATCCTGAGGTTGTAAGGAGAAGGGAAAAGAAGGAAACAGTGTAAAGCAAGAAAAGATTCTTCCTGGCTCTATCTTCAGAAGAAAAGAAATCTTTAATGTAACACCCTTTTTTCAACTTGCATATCGAAAATAAAAAAACCTTCAGACTTCAAAAACCCTAACAGTACTTGGAACAGCACGCACATGTAATACAATACTGAACTCATCACCAGAACAATGGGAAAAAGGAATATGAATGCTGAATAGATTTCATTTTCTCAACAGGTCAGCCGTGGGAGAAAGAAGAGGAAAAGAGAAAAGAAAACTTATGAAGAAACTTGGGCTTTTCATTAGGAAAAAAGTTAGCTGACATGTAATGCATAAAACAGCTCATAAATAGCGCTTGCATCAACTTGTACGTTAGTCTTCGTTACATTAATCTATGTTGGTTACCTGAAAAGTTTTGGGCTGCTTTCTTGCCACCTTTAGATCTATAAGTAAGGCACTAGACTTCAAGAGCAGTAGCAATATCATTTTTTTGCACGGAGTGCCATGAAAGTGCACAGAAGCAAAACTTAAACCACAAAATCAAGAGCAAGAAAAACACTTTCCAAAAAACAATCATACAAACACAATGACATTTAGTACCAACACAGAACAAGACCATGAGAAGTGAACCTCTCCTAGACTGCTCTTGTAGCTTAGCCTTTGCTTGATCCATTAGACAGAAGCCATGCTTCCAGGAAGGGCAGACTTATACGTATAGTTAAACCTGGGTAGACTTGCTTTCATAAATTTGATTGACATTAATGTATTTAAGTTACCCTAGTATTAATGTATTTAAGTTACCAGATAGTATTTGTCCCTTAGGCACAGAAAGTAAAATGGAAAGTGGACACAATTTAACATGAGGTGGTTGAACACCAGGCTGAAGGCATCTTCAGAGATCTTTGATCTCTGAACAAGTTCTCTGAAAACTACATTGTATAGAAGTCAAAGAACGAAACATTGCTTTTTCACAAATTCAAAACTTCTCATTTTCTTTGAAGCTTTCCATTAAAATACTTTGATTTTGAATAAGATTTTTTTTTATGGGGAAAAAAAATATATTCCATCACTTTTCTCTGTACCTCCCAGTATCCAAAAATAATGCTTGTATAAATCTTTAAAATAATAAAAAAGTTTACATTTAAGACTGACAGAAAGCAATTGCCTAACAGATCCCATCAAACAGCTTCAGAGGTCTGAGACCTGGTAAATCTGATCAATCAGACAGTTTCTCCCTGCTAACATAAGGCTTTTGCACGTGGCTTTCAGAGCTGTTCTAACACATCCCAGCTATTTGGGAAGCCAATCTGTTCAACTCACATGAATACTATGATTTTAATTTTTTTTTTTTATATCTATGTATGCTCACACCCCTTCTGACTCGCATGTTCAGCGCACCTTTTTTAAAATATATTCCTCTTGACAGCAACCGCTAAGCTGAAGTCAGGAAAGAGAGTACATGGGGTAGCAGTCTGCAGCATCCTCCTGTGACCCTGCTGAAGCATCCTACAAACTCACATCAGTTTTTCCTCTGAAAAGAAATAGTGACGTCCAGTAGCCTGAACCACAAGGCACATCTTAGCCAAGCCCTTTTTTTTTCCAAGCTCTTCTCCTCTTCTCAGCTTACATGGCTTAGAATACACAAAGTTCTAGGTGCACACCTGATAACGGGATGAACTTCACAGAGAGGGTGGTCAAGCATTGCAACAGGCTTCCCAGGCCACTGATGGATTCCCTGTCCCTAGAGGTATGTAAGAGACAGTGGCTGTGGCACTGAGGGACATGGTGTCGCAATGGGACTCAGGAGGTCAGGGTGATAGTCAGACTTGATCATCCGGAAGGTCTTTTCCAGCCTGGATGATTCTGTGATTCTATATTTCTCCTATTTCTCTTTTCCATAACTGGACTGACCCTTCATGCTTCACCCTGCCTTGCTAAGCATTTCCTCACCTGTAAGAGATGTGCAGAGGAAGCTAACTCCTTATTCCAGGATTACATCTGTCACCCATTTCAACAGCTACCCAAATCCTCCTGTGCCCTTCAACTGCAGTTAAAGCTTATGTGGGGTCTTTCAATTTTGTTTCAGAAATCCAGCAAAAGAAGTTGTATGATTTGAACTCACTAGAAGTGGTTGAGCTTTGGCTGAACAGAAAGGAGAATCAATGGGAAATGCTTGGTAAAAGCAATAGACGAAGTCTTTGGTGTGACTATTACACAAAAGAGCACTGAAAAAAAAAAAAAAAAAAAAAAAAAACCTTTGTCCAAGCCAAAGATAGAATCATCAGAAAAAGTGACAAAAATCAATCAGCTGAAAGTATTACGATAGCCAGAGCAGTGAAAAGTCCTCAGTACACAAAAATTACTGTTGCTCCAGCAGCTTCAACTTCCACCAGGATCCACATGAACCAGAGGAAGCAGCATCTCCCTTTATCTCTTCGCATCACACAGCATGTTGGCATGACGCAGAGCACGCATTATACCTTGAGAGAGCTGATTTGCATATATCAGATCATTAGCTGGGGTAAAGCAGCATGTGGCTCTGGAGTTTCTCTATATTCTACCAATAAATTAAAAGAACTCATTAGATTGTAAGAAAAATGAGCACTGACAAATAGTAATTCTGAAGATCACGATACACAAACATTCTGTAGAAGTGATGCTAGCAGCACACATCCTTAATTGTTGCAGTAACTCAAATCCTTGGCACCAGATATCAAGATTTTGAGCTTTATATGATTATCAGAGGCAGTGCCTTCGGTGAGTATCTGTTTCTACGTCTACTCACTTATGCTTTTAAATTAATGCAGTGCTACTGTATTCCAGAAAAACCATAAGCACACAATTCCTTGCTTGTTAAAACATCTTTACTAACAAGTTGCCTGTTTCACTTCTTTCATCGAGATGGAAATAAACATATTTTCATTTGCGTTTCATTAAATTATTCCGCAACCCATATGCAGTGTCTTGATGCAGTTTGAAAGGTGAACAGATGGGGTTTTATTTTTAGCTCGCATTAACGCAGCCCATCAAACACTCATTTGCCTGATATACTATCATAATATAGCTTACTACTCAGCCTTTAAAGTATATCTTTGCCTGCCTTGTAACATCCAAATGACAAAAGGGAACTGTGTGATAAATATTTAATTACAATCATGATGATCACTTTGTCACCGAAAGCCAGCAACTGCAAGTGAATGGGAGAACTTTGGGTTTAAAGAGAAGCATTTAGAAACTGTGCTATCAAAATCAAATCACATTTTTCAATTAGAATCTGTCAGATAAGGGGTCTTTCAGGACTGGAAGAATGTTTACAGGAACCAAGTAAATACACGGCTTTTATGTTGTTACACGAGGCATTCCCAATACCTGTTACGTGTCAGCAAAAGTAGGCAAAAACTTCCAATAGCTACCTATATGCCTTCAATTGCATTTTGCACACAAAACCTAATTGCGTGTAAAAAAAATATTATCTACGAAAATGTAGGATAGAATGATAAAATAGATTTACATGCTAAGAATGATGTGCTTCCTCACTCAAATGGTTCATGAAATTAGATTTGGTGTAATTAAGCTTTTTTGTTTTTACTGGGCACACATGCTGTACACAGCCATGAAAGAGAGAGACTTGGAGCTTTCTGGGTTTGCCCAGTACTGCCGCATTTTGCACGTTCTCAGTATGTACCATTTCGCAGCCAAACTGTTCACCCCTTCAAAGGGAATTTATCATAGCACAGTGGCATCACACCCCAGGCCCTCCATACAGTGTTTCTTTCCCATAAATACCTCATGGAGTGAGAGCTGTGGTTGTGAGGAGGCACACAGAGGTGGCTGGAGCTTTTCTTACCTACAGCTTATTGTCTGATCTTTTTGCAGATGGGGAAAGCTCTTCATCAGCCATGGCTGTTCCCATATGTGGTTGGCCACAGAGCCTTTGCCTGCCTCGGGGTCCCATCCTAACAGCCATCCCACATGTTTTAGGGAAATCTCAGCAACCACTGAGGAGAAAAGCGTGATGACTGTGCAACAGGGCAGCTGTGAGTTATTCTGTACCTGGGGAAATAAATGGCTGTTGGTTTTCCAGTGAGGCACATTGGATACACTTACCAAAAATGCACAGCCAGTGTGGATGCGGTGCAAGTTCTATTGAAACTCCTAAAGAAGGCAGACTAAAAACACACATTTCCAAATGGGGCAACCATCTCAACATCCAGGGCTGTAATATCTCTTTACCAGAAAGGGCAAACACCGGTGCAACAATAGCAAACGCCTTGTACCATTGCTTGTCAGCTCTATTACACTCCCTCGTCCGCTCATATCCAACACGAGTGAGGTCAGTCCTCAGAATCATTAGGTCACTTAGAATGAGATTAGAGAATCATCCCAAGACTAGAGAATAGGTAACACGATTAGGTAGCATGTTTTCAAGCTGATGCTGTAGCTACAAAAGCAATGGGCTTGCATTTTAACGATGCAAATTCTGAGATAATCATTTATAGCCAAACTCCAGCAACTTAAAAATCAACGCCAAAAAAAACTGAGACATGCTGTAATCATGACAATCAAATTTCAGCTTGAAGCTCGGCCAACTCTTAGCCCTGCTACTTCAGGTCTGTGTCCTGTATTCCTTGAGCATCTATTTCAGGAGTCCCATCCTCCCGCACCAGCACCCTGCAGGGTGCGCAGCCCGTCGCCACGCACCAGCTGCTGTTAGAACCAACACAGCAGCTTCCCTCCCAACAAAAGACCACTTTCTGTGGCAAAAAGGCGAATAATTTTCACATGACAGAGGAGGTGAAAAGTTTTCCCACAACCCAAATGTTGCCTTTCATTTCACACAGGCGTCCTGCTGTGAGGAGCCACGATCCAAGCGAGCGGCAATACGCCTTAGAGAAAAATGGTCACAGGAACCAGCACAAAGGATTTCTATTAAGAGAGCTATCCCCTTTTGTGGTCGTCAATGCCATTAACTTGAAAAAGTGGAAAAAAACTTGGAAAAATAGCAGGCTGAGAAATGTGAAAGGAGGAAGTATGGTTCTGTTGTCTCCTAGTCAGAGCCTGACTTTCGCATTTGATGGGAGAGGCTAAATGTGCTTATATATCACTTATTGCTAAATCGATTGATGGTAAGCAGATGCTACACTCTATCTTCGCTCATTCTCTCTGCTTCTATCCATATTACGAATGTAAGAGACAATAGAGATAATAAAATACCCAGAAATAGTACAAAATCCTATGTGAAGAAGATAAATCAAATGAGACAAGTCAGCTCTATATAAAGGCTCTAAATTATTCAAGCTGCCTAAACACCCAGAAGTGCACTCACAGCTTTATACTAATGATTGCAAATTCCACGCAGCATTGCTGCATTTTTTTCTTTTTTTTTTCCCCAAATAGTTAGGCACATAGGAATTAAGTCTTTAAATCCTTATTTAGTCAGCAGACACTCTGTACTAATTAATATGGAAAACAATGACCATAGGAAAGGAGCAGATGGCTTGCAGACAGAGTGAAGATAAGCTGAGATGTGCGCGAAGATACCAAGTGCATACTCAAACATTTCATAAACACTGATAACCTGTGATACAGCTTTTAATGGATAGGTTTGACTTGAAATAGCATTTTAAAATGAAAGGTCAAATGAATTTACACGTTTAGTCAGCAAGCTTTTTTTTTTTTCTTAAAGCAACTGACATGGCGTTGGGGGGGGGGGGATATTGCCCAACAGATGCTGATCACTGCGATGCTTGGAAGGTTCTTAACACACACTAGGAGTTGGGAACGTGTCTTCCTGCTCTGTTGGTAACTTCTGCAACACAGTCTGAAATTGGGAAAGGAAGAAATAAACTAGTATTTCTGCAATATTAAACTGATTTTTTTTTTCCAGGATCGTATTTCCCATACATGTTCAGCAGCCAAAAGGAAATAACATTTTAATAATTTTCCACAGGAAATATAAGTATTATTCTCCCACGTGAAAAGAGACTCCTCACCAGGAGGATGGGTATGGGATCCTTCAAGGATTCCAGCAGAAGAATCCTGACTCCAAATTATTTTGATTTTTATGTTACTCTCAGAGGGATTGGTACAGCCGGTAACCCTAGAATAATACTGTAAAGCATTTGTATTCCTGTTAAATTATATATCCTAAAAACAAGGGAAGCTAGTCACAGTCTTAATTACTGTTCTAGTAATTAGAAATGGTAGGGAGCAGACCAGGCAAGCAGAGGAACCACACCAGAGTGGGGCTGCACTGGGGTTTGCTGCCTTGGGCTTGGGGCAGGGCTACTACAGATAAGTAGAAACCTGGTACAAGCACAAGCCCAGAGCACAGCACACGCGTGGCATCCAGCCCTTCATTTTTCCTTCACTGATTCACTCCCCAGCGTGCTTGCAGAATGGGATATCAACTACATCACCATGAAGACTCAGGTTAGAAGCACCACACCTCCCAAAATGACAGGTTTTCATCAAAACTTTGTTACAGCATTAGCAATAAAACCAGAAATCAGTCCAAAAGTTTTACAGCTGCGAAGAACCAAGTGGAAAGCACTAAAGCAGTATGTCTTAAGCTTCTTAAGTAAAACAATTCATAACCATAAAAAAGCAGGGAAATCCTTAATGAGTAAAAATCCCTACACAATGTTATGAAAAGAAAAAACAGTGTCTTGTGTTTTGTTTTTGCAGATACCTTGAGTAAAACACAATATATTTGGAGCAACATTTCTTGGCACAAGTCTCAAAATATGGAGAAAATGAGTAGCACTCCCTGATACTTCGGATTTAAACCTCTAGCTGAACATTTGTATGTCAGGTCTTTATTGAAGCACCTCTCTGGTCTGTGTACCAACACCAACTTATTCTGGTTTTCTTTCCAGATGCCTTTTTTAAAAATTAAAATAAATTATAAAAAAAAAAAAAAAAAAAAAGCCCCTCTCCTGTTCAGGCTCTGCATCTCCTGTCACACTCCCAACCCAACCAGCTACCCAGGTAATTCTGTATTAATGTTCATTCTTTCTGTTCATTAGTCATCCCTGCCCTTCAGTATTTTCAACACCGAGTAAGGGGATGCTTAAATATTCCTACAGGATAGTACATCAAAAATTTCTTCAAGTTACTAATTTTATGCCACATTACATCTGCAAATCTATGCTGTTTCACATTTACATGCTGTGATAATCGATTGATCTTCATCCCACTTTTAGTATTGAAGACCAACAGAAATTATTCTAATGAAAGTTCAGAGCATCTCTAAGTGAAATAGGATTATTTTTTTTAAATCACAGCTGCATTTCCAAAATGACAGATAATATAAACTGTAGTGCAACAGTTTTTCTGATTGTTTTTAATTAAGGATGTTTGCCTACTTCACTCTCCAGCAACTTTCACCTTCAGCCTCCAAGCATGTCAACCCTTCATCCATGGGTGAAGTGCATCAAAAACAGGGGAGGTAAGGTCATGCCATGTCAGATGGAAGGGTGAAGGAAAACAAATATGGAAAGAAGCTTATTCTTAACCAAGGAAAGAGAACTTCTGTATAACCCACTGGTGGGTATCCCTGTCTGTGATTAATATAGTGAAGTCTACTCGTTGATGCCATTGCCTCAAATTATCCAAGAAGTCTTTTCCTTCAGACAATTTTTCCAGTAGGTGCAGTACAACTATGATTTTTCTCAGTGCTTACCTCCTCATGTTTTATATCCCTATAGTCATTTTCGTATGAGTTTACTTATGTTCTCATCATCTTTAAATATGATTTGGAAAGGTTGCTTCAATTGATTGCTAGTTTTATGATTTTACAGATATATTTACTTATTTAAAAAAATCCAAATCAGGAGATTAGGTAACAGGAAGGTTTTGTGGGCATAAGTGCTGCAGCACAATAAAGAACATACACAAAACCCTCCCATAAAAAAGCAGTCTTAGAAACACTCTACTGAAAGACTCATTAGACTTCGATTTATTTCTATTATATTTCTGCATAACAAAAATGTAACTCTTTAACCTCTCACCTTTCAAGATGAAAAATTAACAATACTGACATTTACAGGATATTGGTTTAAAAATGTCAGTAGGGGAAAATGAAAAATGAGAAACAGAATAATATTTATCAGTTGCAAAAGACTTGGCCATGATAAATGCAAACATTACTGTTGATAAAATTATACACCTCAAATTATTTTCCTCTTCAAAGAGGAAGTTGCTATATTTCTGGTGGATGACATTTATATAAACGTACGACGAGAATTACTATGGTAACAGATACATAAAAAATGAAGGGTTATTTTTTCTATTTCTCTTTCATTTTTGCTTTCAGAATGGGTTATCTCAGAGCACTAAAAGAAATCTTTATGTTTATTTTCCTCAGCTCTGCTATTGAGCTCTCTGAATTACAGCCCTCAGCCAGAGGTGCTGGGCTGCCCACGGATCTCGGTGCCACTTTGCATTTCTGACCTCGAGTCGTATCACAAATGACAATTGTAGTGCGAAATGATTCCTCCAAAGAGAGGTGCTTTTTAAAGTCACATATTAAAAGTAATAGGTACATCAGAAGGGGTTATGAGAAAGCCCATCTCTTGGGATATTTAAATTAGAGGGGGGAAACAAAACTGGTAATAAATACACCGTACAGTAGAAAACAATCCCAAAGGAGATGGAAAGCACCTATTAGTTTTACTCCCATTCCTCTATAACTTACAGGATCCTGTGCCAACAGACATATAGCTCCATTCCACTGAAATAAGAATATTTTATTGATCTCAAACTCCCTCGTAAACTTGAAATATTTTAATTATCAAATAATCCATTTTGCATTTCACAGATGGCAATTTGCCGAGCAGTGTAAACACAGGAAAACAGCACTGGATTGAAAAGAAAGAAATATATTCCTTTAAGTACAGAGTACCTGCTGCGTCCTTGAAGTCTATTGTTTTGGGAGGGTGCCAGCAAAAAAAAAAACATTAAAGCCTCTAATGCATGAGAGGCTTGTTTTGCTTTTCACAAGTCAACTTTTCAAAGTCCCATAGATTAACACCAGACAGAAACCCACAGACATCTGCATTTCAAAAATGTTCAGAAAATGGGGTAGGGAGATAAAAGGCGAATTATCTGCTATAGACTCTACTCTGAAACTAGAAAAAAGTTGATAAGGGTCTCCATTCACTGAAGTTAAAAAAAAATAATAATAATAATCAGGATTGTTCTCGATCTAAAATTAAATAATTCCTAGCAAGTTAATACTAGCCAAAGCTTTCCTTCATCAGAGTCCAGTACTCCTTCAAAGCAGCATTTGGCAGCACCGTCATTTAGGCACATGAAAATCTCTGCTCTTGTCATCTCAGCCTTGCTTTCTGCATTTAAAAATACTGTTTAATTATAAGAGTATTGCTATCCCTTTTTTATAAATAAAGGCACAGATGAATGAAGAGGTCATTACATCCCTGAATTATGAGATATTAAAAATCAGATCTTGATCCCAAAGACTTTTATTCTTCATTCAAGTCTTGGTTGTATCATTCGGAACGTGGGTGCAAACACATTTCAAAACTTTTTAGATTTCAATATGGTAGGGAGAAGTAACAGATAGTGCAGCTGAACATGTAACATGATTGCATTTCTTAAAACTAGGCCAAAATACATACAACAGTAACAGCGCTCCCCATACAACACAGCTCCATGGACTCGGCAATTCTGCTTGAAGCTCAACATTTCATGTGATAAAATGGCTTGGATTCAAAATGTCAGCTGTTGCTCAGTGTAGACACACATACTATAGCATTCAAGTGACAAGTCTGCCAGAGCAATGTAGGTTTTTTTTAAAAAAAAAAAAAAATGCACAAAAGCACAGCAGCAGAAATTAATCACAGTAAAGATAAAGCAACCTTTGCCCAAGATTTGGGATAAGTTGTAGTCTTTTTCATGGTAAAGAAATAAATCAAAACTGAACACAGTTTTAATCTCCTAATTTTATTTGCTTTCATTTACCAGTTTCCATTTAATCTGAATGAGCACCTAAAAACATTCTAAACAACACTGTCGCTAGACCCTCAACAAAACTGCATTAGGAATTTCCTTTAAAATATTTCAGCTTTCCTTTCTGCTAATAGCAAAATAAGGGTGAAGGGGGGAAAAAAAAAATGTTTCCCTGTAAGAAGTTAACTAGATCCATGCCATCAGCACCTAAACATTGACATGAAGAGCAGACTAGAGATACCAACAACAAACAGACCAGATTAGACGGTATTTGCAAAATAAATGAAGTAGCAAAGTCATCATATTGCACCTCTCAAGGTTCCCCGCAGGCTGTTGTTACAGCAGTATGTCACCATCACGCATGAACTCTGCACACATCAATCATTTTGAGTGAAATTTTTATATCAAATACCAAGGCAAAGTCATTTGGCCGAACGCTCATCACTGCAAGCTTTAAGTGCAGAAACACGATAGGTACAAGAGAAGAATCCAGCTTTCTTCCCAAGTTTGGATGCAAGTGATAATTTATTGCACTGTGTTTGCAGATCAGCATTTAGAAGTCTGAGCCTAGCCTACCCTTGCGTTTCTTTCAGTTTTTCCTCAAATGCAGTCACTTCTGTCCCCCTGACATTTCATCCTTCCAGAGACAAAGCTAAAAATGCTAAGCATAGCACAAATACAGGTGCTAGACAAATACTAAATATAGCACAAATAGGTAGGACAGAATAAGTCACGTTCTTCCATTTTATACCAAACTGTACTTAGTATCATTTTCCAAGTTCTTTGAAGTGTTTGAAATTTGGATTTAGGGTTAATATTTATTTATTTTTCCCCCCAAGCTGAACTATAACTGTTATGTTACCAGTAGTTTAGCTATGGGAGCAGCTGAGTTCCCTGTTCAGGCAACTAAAAACTCTCATTCAAAAGCCCAACTTTAAACATAAAATAAATAAAATAAAATAAAATAAATAAATAAAACAGCTCTTTCTCCCAAGCAAAAGAGATTTCCTATTCAATTAATGAAGAAATTAAGAATGGAATATCATAGCCAGAGCAATATCAGACAAGTACTGTTGTCATTCACACTCTGTCCTCAGATTCTCCAGACTATAGGACTGGAGAAAGGAAGAGATTTCTTCCTCCCCCTCCTTTGCTCTCCCTGAAAAATGCCGCCCTGTGCTCTGTGGTCTTTGTTGGGTTAAGCACTGCAGTGAGAGAAGGTGACCCCATCCCTGGCACAGCACAGCCCAGGACAGAGCTATTTTTTCTTCTCTGCATTGGACAAAAGAGCAGGAGAAACCTTCAAGTGTGGGCAGGGAAGCTGAAGGACAGCCAGGGCAGGAGGAAGCGCTGGCCAAGCGCACTGGCACCCCACGCCAGGTGCGGCTGCAGTTGGAGGCCTGCACCAGGGCTTTAGTTACAGCACAGGAGATGTGCTGCTGAATATTCTGCTTTGAATCTCACTTGCGATGCTGCTCGCTGGCATCTGAGCCGCACTGGAAACCCTCACACAGCAAAAAGTAGGTGTTCTGTGCAACTCACTGCACATGCAGGGGGCGTTGTCCTGATGTTGAGGCTTTGGAATAAAACTGGCCTCATACCCACACTTAAAAACGCAAACAAGTCTTCAAGAACAAGGCTCTTGGAGAGCCTTTTCCCCCCACACCGTGACTGAACATCTACGCCTCCCACACACTGAGCCGCACCGTCCAGGAGGGAGGAGACTGGTGGGAGGAGAAAAGTCAACGAGTGCCATGCAAAATGCATGAGTCTTGATAGGTTTCTCTAGTCCACCATATGCATATTTCATGAATTCATTACAGCAGCTACTGCATCAATAAGTCAAACAAGCCCAATTGTTCAGACAAAATGACCAGCTTGATATACAGAAAACAGACGCTGTTTGAGGAACGCTGACCCTCTCCGAGCTGAACTTGCTGCACAGCTGCCAGAACTGCCAGCTATCCAAAAACCTGACCAAAAGAAAAAATGGGAGAGCACTGGAAATACTGGAGGAAACACTCCACAGCACTTGCATGAAGGAAAATGACCAAAAGACTGTTGAAACACACAACAATCCTCAAAAACAATCGCAGATAATCTCCAGTGTGTAGTCCCACCTGTTACTAACTCCCATAAGAGGAGAAGGTGGTGAGGACATCCGATGGTGTAGCTGTGTTGGGGACATAAAAGATGCCATTTAGAATTGGGATCTGCATGCAACATGGGGAGCACAAACACCATAAAGAAGATAAGGATGGAAGGAAAGTAACAGTACAAAAATACTGTGGTTCCTTCTGTCAGAGTGAGTGCAAACCATGAGGATAAAATGGGAAAGAAATCCAAGGCATCATACACAGAAGACGACACACCTGTTCAGTGCTTTCTGCATTGGTGAAAACTCGTTTCAAACAGGGTCCTAGGCTGGTTTAGCTTCTGTATGCAAAACCATTTCAGATCTTCTGTAAGCCCACTCTAGTGGGCACTAAGTGCAGATTGATGTCCTTTTCACACCCTGGAGGGGGTACTAAGGAGATGGAAATGCAGCATTTGAGCCCTGAGAGCAGGAATTGAATGGACAGTGTAATAAAAAAATAATAATAATAATAATAAATAAAATGTAATAAAAATCATCTAAATCCACCAGCAGACACTCACTTAAGAAATGACCAAATCTTTGCCAGCGTGGATACACAGATTCAGAAGTATTACTGATTGCTTGAACTGAACTCTAATCAATAAACAACAGGACTCTATAAACCTCATCTTTCTTGTGATTCAGGTAAAAATGGGATTTGGACACAAACACCCAACTCATAGTTCACAAAACTGAAACTGTGGGGGATTGTCAGGGGAGCATTTCAGCTGGAACCAGGAGGAGGCTTTCAAAGCAAGCTCACCATCATCCACACTTGGCTTCCCCGCTTCAGGTCCTGTATGGCGTGCTCATGGAGTGCACAACCTGGATTTTTGTGGGGGGTGAAACAGAGCAACAGATGAGCTCCAGAAGTGCATGTAAAGCTTCTCCACTGGCAGCAAGCATTCAATCCCAACTAAAGTGAGTTCACAGTAATAAAAGCCTATTTCAACAGGATTTGAACCTCTTCACCCTTGCACAAAAGCACCGTATAAAAGAAAAAAAATATCTGAACATTACATTCTGGAGACATGGAAATTGAATGTTTTCATTTCTCAACCTGTTTGATAGCCATTCACTATCAAAGCCTGCTTTTCAACAGTCATTTGCATTTAACAGGCTTTCAACTTGTCACTGTTCAACCACTGCCCCAAAAAGAAGAATATTTAACCTTTCTTCTTGGGGCAGAAAATAAATGGAAGTTTGTGAACTTCATACGGTAACGTCTGTGCTCTGAGCAGGCCTCATGTGCCTCCAGCAAAGCTCTACGACATTCACCACTTCACAGATTGAAAGTGTGCTCTAATAAAAGGTCAAGAGAAGGAAGGAAAAAAGAGGAAAGTCCTTCAAGGTTATAAATATATTGGACAGGAAAAACATTTCTGCTCTGCTAAATGCCTGTTTAAATATAAATCTATTAGTCTGATGAGGTTAAGACCCTGGAATGTAAATTTATGTCTGATTTTGAAAGGATATTGCTGGCGTTTCCTCATTTTCCATCTTCCTCTGTTCTCTAATTCTCTTTCCATCTTCCTCTGTTCTTTCTAAATAGTTTAAAGTTTCTAAGTTTTTGCACTTCAGGATTTAAAAATAAACACACACAACTGAAAAATATTATTGACTTAGTGCCCCACTGCAATATGCCAGCATTCAGGTGAACACCCCTCCAGCTCAGCATCACTGCACCCCCTTCCTGCACCACGCTGGCCGCTTTGGGTAACCTCACCCTCACACACAACTGCATCAGGTAGATGAACTCCAGGATGTCCCACAACACAAAATGAAGGAGGATGCTATTTTCCAGCAGCGTGGTAAAATATTGTGGGAACTTTTCTTGCCCCAGAGCTGAGCATATTCTGTCAGAACATACCAGCAGGATAGAAAACTACTTTATTTAAAAAACAATTTTCAAAAAACAAAATGAAATCTCAGTCCCAGTTTCAGAGGGGACCAGAAGATGTATAGTTTCAAAAACATTCTTAGCCCATATATCATGGAAAGAAGTATTTGGCAGCTATCAAACAGATCAAAAGCATGGAAGTGAGGGATTTTGTTTGTTTGTTTGTTTGTTTGTTTTTGTTTTTGTTTTTTTCTGGCATGTGAATTAACAGCCCCAGTTTGAAAAGCATTAGACTGGGTCAAATAGCCTGCAATTGAGAAGCTATGTTGACATTCCAGGTTTACACTGAATCAGAGGCTAAAACTGGCCTGCAGCTGCACCACTTCTGCCTGTCCCATGGCTCTCTGCTAACTCAAACCTGATTTAATGCCTTTAGTGAAAAGAATCAGCCTGTGATACCAGAACTTGGAAAAACAAGGAGCTTGTTTAAAAAGAAATAATTCAATTTCTCTTTAGGTGGGAACGATTAGCTGATATTAGATACAACTACATCTTTACATATCTGAAAATATCCGTTCCTCCTCAGTGAATGTGTACCTTTCCTATAAAAATTTACAGTGCCTGAGCTCCTGCTTTATACTTGCTAATCAGGGATTTTTATCACCAATTTATCACTGAAACTCTAGCATTTATAATAGAAAATACTCATTTAAATTTAATCATGTTTAAAAAATGTCACGCACAGAAGTTGTTTGAATAACAAAACATACACTGCTCTGGTAACTTTTTTGCTCATTTTTAACCCGGTTGTGCATTTCCATTTCTAATTTGTTTTGGTTGAAATACTGTAAACTTCAGGCTTTGTGATCACTCGAGCATCAGCCATCACTTTTGCATTTATGCTTTCAAATTCCTCATCCTGTATCAACATACAGGCCTGAGCCTGCAAATTTTTTCAAGGAAACATCTTGTATCTCCTTTAGAGACACCACAGGGGAAAAAAAATAAGTACAAGAGTTGAAATAAAATTCAATATTGTTTCTAAAGATTAAGAAAACAAAAAGTGTAAAATCAACAGTTCTACTGATTTACAAGATACCCAGGAGCTAACATTCAGGATTTACCTATTAGCCTATAACAAGAAAAAACACACTTTGAAAAGATAAAAAATTCCAGCATATTAGAATTAGCAAAGTTCTCAGAGCTCTGAAGGATAATCACATTTACAAGAATATAGCACATTGTGCTTGCTCATCCGAAGAGTGCGATGTATCAAGTCTTTCCCCATTTGCTGATGTAATTTAAGAAAAAACAAGGGGACTCTGGAAAACCTGAGGTGTGTCAGACATCCATTTCTGCTCTCCCATGCTTCTTGCTTGAATGGATATATTTAAACACTTCATTTACAGCCACTTAGCTTTGGTACTTAATAGTTAAAAGTAACTTTCTTTTAATTCTATTTTTTTTTTATTACCAGAACCACAATGAAAGAGTAAAGAATGAAAGGTGAAGGAATCCTGTTTTAAAACTTTCCTTAAAACAAGCATTAGATCCACTGCATTATTTAAAAGAGATATATTAAGAAGATTAGTTGTTTAAACAACTTTCCAGTAAGAAGAAAGAAAGGGCATACGCTGTAGCCTAGTATGTTGTCATTTTCCTGTTTTCATTATGATGATGCTTTACTTTAGTTTTCTCTTACATATTTGAAAATGTGTCTCGGGTGTTGCAAAGTCATAGATAACTAACTCTAATTCCATCTGGACTGATACCTAAGCTTGGATGAAGTTTGCTTATATATGTATGTATTTATTTTTCTGGAAATATATAATTTCCAAGAATTAATGGATATAATATATGCTACTAAGCCATAACAGAATCATGATAATACTTCTAACAATACAATATTCAGTAATACAGTGCTTAAACCATCACAGAATTTGGAATTTGAATTCGTGGAAGGCACTAAAACATAAGCTTAAGCAGTGTGATGCTTTAGAAAGTAAAGAGCCAACTTAATCTATGGAAATATTTAGCAGAAATACCTATATTAAGATGACATTACCAATACTAATTAAAATCAATGCACATTACACTATGCTTATTCCTCCCCGACTTCCTCCCTAAAAAAAAAATATAAAATCACACTTCAGGCAAAAGCATGTAAATTTGCATTAAAATACAGTAATTGTACACTACTCTTATATAGCTGATATTCATTCTGATGGCATCCCTGACTAAAAAATTTGCTTAGGCCTCCTTTGGCCTGTTAAGTGGTATTGCTAAAAGACCTTCAAGTATGTCACCTTTAAAGAGCTGTTAGCTTTAATTAGAGCTATTTGGGACTTTTCAGATAATACGTTTCTTTTAGCAAGTTATAATAAAGCCAGATACCAAATCCTCAAAATACACATGAAATCAAATTTAACATTTCCTGACATTTTGGTGCAGATGTGTTCAAACATCCTTTGCCATATCTGGAAATTGAAGTTTTACTAAAAGTGATTATTTTTTTTATTTTCTGTTATAGCTGACAAGAGCAGATTTGGGAGGGGCTTGTAAAAATTAACAAGACTCTGAGACACCATCCTGACTCAGAATGCAGTTTTTCAAATAAAAAGCAGTTCAAAATGCCACTTTCTACTTTGTGCTATTACAAAAGGAGTAACAGTCCCTCATGTTAAAAACTCAATGTGACAAATAGGTTTTCCATTCAACATGTATCAGATTTATAAGTCATTGCAAATTTTAGATGGAAAAGAAGTTCTTTCTCCCCGATAACTCTACAGATTCATACTTACAACTCTTATCTTAATTCTAGTTCAACTGTGCTGTTAGATGAAGCAAGCTAAATCACATAAATATGAAGAACAGTCCTTCGAGAGAAGATTTCAGCTCCTGCAGCTTTTTAGGATGATGTTCAGACACTTCCATTTCTGAAGGCTATAATTCTACATTTTTCACAATATTCACACCTATGTTAAAACAAGACTCTGGATCATTTTGCCTTACCTCAAAGAAAACAATGCTATGAATATATCACAGCTCTAAAAAAAAAAAAAATAAATAAGGTTTGTGACCATGTAGCCACTGACCGGACTAGTACTAAAAGCTCATTACATGCTCAATTCACCTTCTTGTCCATCCTTGAGAACCATCTGCTTACTTGACCCTTGGCAAATCCTCTAGACTTTCATTAGCTTTTCTCCAGGTAATCAGTGGGTAACAGTTTTCATGCTGATCACCTTTCGTACAAACTTCTGAATTTGGGATCTGCAGATCTTCCAGAAGACTAGATAAGGAAAGAACGTGGGAAATGTCTTTATTGGGTGATTACAAGGAGTTCACAGTCATCTATTATCTTTAACTTCTTAAATGCTTCAAAACCACTTAAGTTAACGGCTATTATAAATTCAATGAGCTGCTATCAGGTTCTCCAAAAAAACAGATTAGAGTGAAGAGGTACTGCTCAAAAGACTCAACTACAATACCGTAAAAATGTATTCATCGCATAAAAAAGAATTCACAGAGTTAATATCTTTATAGCAATGTGCATTTACCTTTTTATTTCTGCCCATCTCCAGAAAGGCCATTAGAGTCTATGATCTCCCCCGAGGGTGAGGGACTACACAAATCTCTAGTGGCTTCAACCAGACACCACTAGGGAAGATCACATCGCTTCCCAGACACATCATACATGCAATTCAGACCTGTATGTGCTATCTTTCTAAAAGCTCTACACACTCTTTATAGTGCAATATTAAATAGAGGAGGATGTCAAATAAGTTTTTATACTGCTAAGCAGACAAACAGATAACGAAGCCAATGGAAAAGAGCAGGGCATTGCTGTGCATGTAACCTCATCCTTAAAATTGCTGCTATTTGTTAGGAAAAAGATGTTTGTACAGCTTTTATATATAATATTCCTTGACTGCTAACTATCATTGCAGAATCATTTTCCTAATGTCATGTATCCTGTGTCATTTGACAACGATTTCCGTGACACTACAGCAGAGAATGCCATCCCCTCACAAGGGCTCGCCAGGTTTCCAGATGCCAGCTAAGAAATCCATCTCTCACCGGTGGATTACATCTCAAGCACTCTTGAAGTCAAAAGCTTGAAAAACCAAGTGATAATGTAGCTAAATATGGCTAAAATGTACTTCAGTTTCTCATGTTTAATGAGCTGCTAACCCTCCAACAATTTTCTTGGGGAGCAAAGAAGAGATATTAAGAACAAATAGAGAGCAATAAGGCAATTAATAAATTAAATCTAGGAAAAGCAGCTAGATTTAATTTGTTTAGTAAAACAAAACCAACACACAAGGGTTGTATTGAGCCATAAGTCCATGCAGCCATGTCCCCAGTTTCTGATGGTTGTCAGCAACAAGCACCTGGGAAAGCATGCAAGAAGCAAAGAAGAACACAAGGCCAGTTCCTCCAGAGCACCCTGAGGGTCTAGCCATGGTTCCCTTCAGCACTTCCAAAGTCAGGGGCTGCTTTCAGAGAGGACTGCATCTAATGCATAGGTACGTCTGCTAATTTTTCAAAAACAGGAGAACCCTGACACGATTAATTACACCAAATTGCCAACGATTCAGAAGTCAGGTAAATGGATTAGAGGGAAGTGCAAGTGTCCTAATAGCAATTACAGTTCTTTACAAAAAGTAGAAAGCATGAGAGTTTGAGACTGCATACAGTTACAACACCTCAGCTGAACGAAGTAGCAAGAATACTTGCATGGTTAGAGCTGAGAAGGCCTTGCATAAGGTTGCATACACATATAGAGATGCTTACTGCAAGCTCTGAACAGTAGTCTTGTTACTTCTGATGAAGAGAACTCTACCCTGTGTTTCCAAAATAGTCTCAAGTTACTTGAAAGTATGCAAGTAGCTGAACCTTCAGTGGTGTGTTTCACCACCCAGCTTTAGTTCCTGCATCCTTGGGTAGCAAATGTGCACCAAATTCCGTAGGTTACACTATCTGGAAATCAATTTTAAACAAGTTTCAGGTGAAGGACATACCAGCTGACAGTGTTCTAGACTAAAATAGACAAATAGAGAAAAATTATGATTCCTGCATTCTGTTCCACATCTTTTAACAAATGCATTTTGACTGCATTCTCCCCCATTTTTAAGTCATTTACATTGTAAGTGTAGCCAAGCAAACAACTCTGCATACAAAAATATTCGTGAAAGTACTTTAAAACATTTATTTCAGATCAGTTTATTATCTCTATGCACATTATAAACAGTTCACATGTGAAACCATGAATACTGAATATTAGAAGCAATTCCTCTGGTAAAGAACCTGAAAATACTTACTGCCTGAAATCTATCTTTAGAACGCAGTCAAAACAATGAATAATTGAGAGCAGGATGAGTCCACTAAAAATTTGCAAGAGAAAGCTAAATTCATGAATGTGTTCTTTGCTCTACATTTTCTCTTCCGCTTTCTCCAGTTATTTTGCATAGCACTATATCTACTTGGAAATATGTTTTATAATTATGCATATAGAATATTAATCATTTGATTTAATATTTTGCAAGATCCCACAGCAATGTAACATTAAAGAAGTTATCTTTTTTTTTGTGGAACAGAGCAAGTCTATTCCAGAATACTTTCATTGCTTTTGAATGTTAGACCCATAAATCTGAACAGGAAGAAAATGACATATTACGAATTAGCACCTTGACTGAAAAACCTAAATGCTGTTCAATGCTGAACTGTTTGAACATTCTTGTTCCAGCAGGGTTCCAGCCTCTACACCACCTGCTCAGGACACTGGGCCAGTCCTCAGGGCTTGCACAGCCTCCTGAAGGCAGCAAGAAGGATGCCAACTTTAGAGATCTTACCCAAAGCACAGCTTTGACAGAACCTGACTACATATCCCTGACAAAGGACAGGGATCACTTATAGCATGAGTCTCACGTAGCCAGCTATCTGCTGAGCAGATCTCAACAAGGCCACAGAGCGAAATCCTGTACACTGCATGTCCAGAAGAAATGCACCGAGGCAGTTTTTGAGCAGTGGGACCTGATGACACATCTGACTGCGTCACCAGCATCCCCCTTTCTCCTCTACATGCTGAAATAGCATTGCAACAGAAAAAAAGTTTTGAAGTCATTGAGATCACTGACAATTGTTTCACTTCTCCAGGCTGTCCATAAGATAAGGCAAAAAACGCACAATTCATTGTCACTGGACAGCCAACTTTCACTGCGTTCATCTCCAAACTGTCCTTTCGTAATTATTTTTCCTTGAAACTTCAAGACATGCGAGATACGTCCAGTTCCAAAACCACAACAAACAGCAAGTTGTCATAATGCTGAATGCCAATAAGGACACAATTTCTGTGACATTTGCTCATATGGTAACCTCTCACAGAGAAGCACAGGCAGTGACTGGCAAGGTGCCTTCTAGAGCAATTTCAACATTTCGATGTGTTAAGAAAGCAATGATTGAGATGTGGTAGGAAACTCAGAACTGCTAGATAACTGGGGAGTGTTATTCTCCCATTATTAACAGGCAACTGAAAGCTCACAGCTCCAGCCCCATCCTCCCGGACGCAGAGGTGGGCAAATTGGAGGCATGCCCATTCACAAGGTTGCACTGGTTACACAATACTTCTGAAACGCCAACAAGAAGGATCCAGACAGGTATGGGATGCTTCCCCAGCACACTCTGCAGTTCCCTAGGATCTGTCCTCAAAAAGGAGGAGAGCAATTCACCAAAACCTTGCAGCTGACTGACTTTACCATACACCAGCTTCCATCTCGTAAATGCTTTGCATCATAAAACGCTGCGAGATCTTTCTGAGGAACAGATGCTACTTGGCTTATACAATGGCTCCAAGTACCAGATTGCAGTGACTTATAAGAAACCAGAGTACAGTATGTTTTTCTAATATTTGGCAATGAGCAAGGCTGGAAATATGAAGTATCACATAGAAATAAATGTACGCCTGCAATTTTTGGATGCTAAGCTGCTGTATAGAAAGCTGTTTTGTTGGTGGTGGTGGTTGGTTGGTTGTTGTTGGTGGTTTTTTTTTTTGTTTGTTTGTTAGGATTTTCCTGTTTCAGAAGGATCTATCCATTAACTTAGTGTTGCATAAGAAACCAGAGGATTTATATTTATCCTTTTGGAGCATTTGCATGGGCAAACGAGCCTGCTGCAGGCAGAGTCCCCGTGCCTCCTCCCCAGGAAGGGCTCAGCTCCCAGTATCTGAAGATCTTCCAGCACAACTCTGCTGCCACATGTGACCAGGAAGGAGACGATCCATATGGATCAAGGTGCTACTCCTGAACACGCTGCAAAATCCCCAGGCACTACTCAGCACTCATCCTTCCTTTCTAGTCACCAAGAACTGAGAGCGTCCACATATCGGAGACAAAATCCTTCCCCACATCCTTCTCCCACGAAACTGCTCACATCTCAGGGCCCAGCCAGAGGAACCTCTACTCTCTGTGCCCTGCATAGCTCCGAGGACAGCTGTGCCACCAGCACAGCCCCCAGCACACGCAGTTTAATTGCCATTTCAATTCCAAGGGCTCAGCCCATAACGGAGAGCGCTGCAATGTTTGCTCAGGCTGCGCTGCGCTGTGTATTTTATGATAGATCTAAACAACAAACAGTAAGACACAAAAAATTGTGTGCACCAGGGGTAGGAGTCTGCATTGTGCCACACCAGCATGCACAGGGAATAAAAGCTGCCAGCTAGAAACACAACCTGAAACTGAAGTTAGCAATGTAGGTAAAAAATGAAAAGTGCTTAAAAATAAAAAATGAAGCCTAAATACAAGCAACTTTCAAAACAAATATTTTGGTAGCTGTACGAAGAAATGGATACTTTTCAGACTTCAGTTAAACAAGGGAAGTGGCTATGAACCGGTAGATTTATAGAAACTAGAACACTGGTCACGTGCTTATGTTTCTATCAGTAGAAGTAAAAGTACAGGCTACGTAAGTGAATTAGAATTTGCATGTTATAATTGTTTCTACAAAAGACTGAGAATGATGTATTGACAGCTGTCTTGTTTGAGAAGCAGAATTTTAACTAGCTTCTCCATCCTTATTCAGCAGTCTGCAGATAACAGGCTTCTTTCAGAGCATTTTGAGTTGCCCACAATAATTTTTTTATTTTTGTTTTACATTTAGATAGGGAAATGTTTTTTCTATTTGCAGTTGTACATATAAAAATTACTGAGAAATGCATTCATTAGGAACATAAATTGGCACGCTGACAACTAGACAAGATGTTAGCAGACCTGCTGCAATAATTCAGTTTTCATTAGATAGACAATCTTTCAGCAATATTCGCTTTGCCTATGAGCATACTTGTAAATACGTGGAATTGGTATCTGAATACACCATAATTGAAACAAGACGGGGCTATAGATCTCAATACACAATCTGAAGATGGGGACATTTAAATCAGAAAAACTGCATATTTTTCTGGGAAGGAAGCAGTGCAGGAGGCAAGACCTCCTTTGTCATTGCCTGCACAACAGCCAAATTCCTGCCTAGGAGCTTCAGAAGGAAGCTAAAACCCACAGAGGGCCAGTGCTCCAGGACCACCAGGGCAAAAACGCCAGGTCGCAAGGAGATCCCGCACTGATCACACACTGAGCAGGAGAAGCAACACATCTCGCTGCTCTTTGCAGCCTTATTTATAATGCACAAGAACAAACACTGGAGGAGATGGACATTTCCCTTGTGCTACTGCCCAGCATTTCACCGCACAGTGCTTTGAGCACACTTCTTGAAGATGCTGCAATACTTCCAAGTGACACTAGTGTATTTTTGATGGCTACAAGTGACATGGCATGCATTATCCTCGCAATCTAAATCTAGAAACACATTTGCTGTTACTACAAATAACAGCGGGAGCCAATCAGCTCTGAATATATTTTTAAAAACAGCAAAAAGTTTGAAAGCCTATGCCAAATTTGAAACTGCATTTAAACATTGGGTTTGAGTACATAAATTACAGAGAAGAGCACACAGGAGTAGTGCAAAAGTCTTAAGCCAGCATTTGAAAGAGTTCTTTTAATACTACAGTACTATTTTTTAAAAGCTCTGTTACTCAAGGTAGTAATTGGACTAATCTCACTGCTATTTCTGTTCAAGGTTGTACAGAAAAATCTCAGGGTTTACGACAAGTGATAGAGACAGACTACTGCTCTTAGTACTGCTGCTACTTGTTAATACCAACAGCTCTGCAGCATCTTACAGTATGCAGTAAAATCTGACTGCTTTGTTCTAATGATACTTGTCACACTGCAAAAATGTTAAAGCAGGATGAGAGAAAATGGATAATAAACATTTCATTCCATGGCTAGATTTTAAACCATGTAACTACTAACAGATTAACAGTCATTATTTGAAAATACAGCAAAAATCAAAGTCTGATATATGACTAGCAATCAATGGCTAGCTTATAATAGAGAGCATGTTTAAAAAAAAAAAAAAAAAAGTAGTAAAATGGAATGAGTGAAGACTGCTCATCCCCCAGTGCATTATTGCCCACCTCCTGCAAAAAGGTTATAATTTTGGAGACCCACAGGCTATTTACAGAGGCCCTTTGTTGGAAAGATTTTCTTTGCATTTTGCCAAAATGTCTCCCGATATTTATCAATGAGTCTCAAGACACTTTTTCCTCTGCAAGGCCCTGACATCACGTAATTAAGCACATCAGGTACTCAGAACTAAAGCAGTTTTCCAGGATTTGCTTTGCCAAATAGCTTTAGCTTTTATTGTATTCATGAACAGAGGGAATTATTTGGAGTTGTATCACTTTAACACAAAGCCTTTTATACTCTCTTGCGCTGCCTCCTTCTCTCTCATCCTGTATACTATGGAGGACCACAGGGATATGTCCACAATCCTTCCATTTTAGACACATTTTTTCTAAGATGCCCTTTACAGGGAGCATTGGGACATCCTATAGCAAATAGCTGAAGCATGGCTCCAGCTATCCTCACAAGGTCCCATGGTGTAATATACCATTCATTCCCTCCCAATTTTTCATTTAACTTTTTTTCCTTTTTCCCTAACAATTTGAAGAACGATTCTGCCCACTAAGGTGAGAAAAATGTGTGATGAACAGGACTTTACTTGGGAGCAGAGGAGCCTTTAAAGACAGATCTTTGCTCTTCTTTCTGCTTCCTGAGCCCTACTGCAATTATTTAGTTTCTCAGGGAAGTTGTGAATAGAATACCCCTGCCTCAGCCCAGGTACAGCTCACACAACGTGCATTCATCAAGAGGGCAGTGCTGGAGAACTGCTCCATCGAACTCTGCTTGGTGCCAAACTGACCACAGGTTCAGGTGACAAGTATTTTGGGGTATAAGCAGTCCGTTTTGCGGCAGGCAGCAGCATTATTCACCCTTTGGCCAGCTGTTCTCTGACAAGGAGGAGAATTGGGCCCAGGAGCATTTCCAAGACAGTGACATTGAGCTAAGCACGATGTAAAGAAGCCCATCCAGCCTACTTCTCTTCCTTTTTGGAGAGAGAAAGGAATAAATAAATAAATAAATAAATAAATAAATAAATAAATAAGAACTATTAAAAGGTAAATTGTGAATCAATTCTGAACTTAGAATATGTTTCTAGTGGGCATTACTAGAACTGCAGGCAGAAGGAATGAAGGTGAAGGACATATTTGGCTAAAAATAAGAAAAGCATAAGCAACTGCATAATGGAGGGGAAATTGTGGCTTTAAAAATATACACACAAAAGCACATAAGCACCAAACTTAAAGAATCTTCGAGTACCATGCATTCTCAGCAAGACTGAAACAGGTTAAACATTCATTAAGTGTATCTATTTTAATTTATTAAGCTGAATGTTCTGAACCTAAAGTGAATCCGTGTAAGTAAGACTATCACAGTCAGAAACAAAAATGGCAGAGTTGTGCTGGTATTATGCTTCAAAAATTGAAGTGAAGGATGTATTCAGGCTTTACAGTATATAACAAATCTTCTTTTGCCTATTCTAAAGCACCTGCTGAAAATAATTAATCTGCTAAACAGTTCTAAATTGGAATTCATTGTATTACGAAAATCTTTGTTCTTAAATAGCAGAAGCATTTACTACGTGTAAAAGTATCAGGTACGTTGACATTGGGATTGCACTTATTTTTTTTAAGCCTTCTTTTCATTCCCAGACTGATTTACTTTTGCAGTTACTTCAAATTCAATACAATAAAGGATGATTTAACTTGGAGTTAGTGTAATGGGACTTAACGCACAACAATACCTTACAGACTTCACATAGGATCTAATCTTGGTAGAATTACCACATTCCAAGTAAAATTTCCAGTATCTCAAACTATTTTAAACAGCAACATTTTCTAACATAGCTTGATTTTAACGGTTAGGTGCCTTAAAAACAGTTGCGTGCATTATACCCCAAAGTTAGCAGTGAAATACCAAACGGCGTGAGTTGATGAAGCAATCTATGTTTTAATAAACTTTTGTTGCAAAACGTGTGTGCTGCAGAAGTGACATTGGAAATATTTTCTCATCCTGTTTCTTTGCATTATGTTTGCTTACAGTAAGAACTGCAGACGACTCTGCTAGTCACTAGCGCAGCTGCGGTCGTGCAAGACATTTCTGCCGATCCATTAGCTGGACACCCCAAACTGAAAGGGCACTCCAGAGCAGTCTGAAGTGAAGGAACAGGCACCCATCTTTACATTTTGCACACTGTGTTAATGACTGACTGAACTACACCGTGCCTACAGCCGACTGACAGGAATTCTAACCTGATTAAATGTCCCAGTATGTTTTAATGCCTTTAAATGGAACTTTTATGGCCTGTTCTGCACGCATATTATTAATATAGAACCATCAAAGAAACCACAGACACGCATAATAGCTCATCAATTTGTAGCCAGGCACTTTTGACCTTGAAAAATCAGCTGTCTCTCAGATTAATGTAGCTATGTTTTGGGCAGAAAAAAAGAAGCTATAAAATTATCACGCTTATTTTTGTCACCTGTCAGCGCAGGGGTATGGGATAAAGGCCATGCTGCTAGCTTTTTATTGATATTGCCATCAACCTCTGACATCTGAATTAGACTCTTAGAGACCTATTTCTAATAAAAACCCACTTAGACATTAACATTTCAGCTGCAGCGGATCACAAGACACACTGCGAGCAGGAAGGTGCATTCAGTCTGACTTCCACTCCCCCATCAGCTAATTTTCCCCATTTCCTGTCCTTCACAGAGGCCCCAAAGCACTTAAACAGCTCCAGCATGGACCACAACATCCACCCACAGAATGGGTCAAAGGTTCTTTGGGGCAAAAGGTCGGCAAAGGGTAAGGACAAGCAGAAGACAGAAATACCACCCCATCTCTAAAGGGGGTGGAACCGAATGCCAAGTCCTGGTGATAAATTAATGATGGTTATAATATTCAGGGAACGGAATCACATTTATATCTTGGGAACTAAGTTTAAAAACTGCTATGTTGAGAAAAGCGGACAAAAAGAGAATGAAGGCCATTTCAAAAAGAGAACTGCCATACTGGAGAGAAGCCATTAATGGGCTTTCTCAACACTGGTCTTTTAAGCTCAGACAGGGACGAGCCCTCCAAAGTGAAAGGAATTTCAAATAATTCCAGGCTGCACAACATTTCCTTGCACACCTGAGCAAAAGGCCCAGGGAATACTGTCTTGGAAATTGAAATTATTTTTGCCTTTCAGTATCAAGTGGCTCACTAAAAGCTATTTTTTAGTCATCCCTCTCCCAGAGCTGTTCCACTCATATAAATAACCAAACGTATATCTGAGCAGACAACTGAATGCTGGTCTTCCATTTTCCAGCAAAATGCCCAGAGCACTGGGAGATACCAACAACCTCTTACCCTCAGAGAAATATTTATCATATCGCTCAAGTCAAGGGAAATGCTTGACAGTCCAATCTATGCAAGGTGTCTAACTTGAGCAATGTACTTATATTGTTATGGAGTTGATGCCATTTACTTTAGTGCTTACATAAATAATTTGCACTGGAATAGACTAAGGAATTGATTTTCTGGGGACTTCCAGATACTTCCAGCCTGCATGAATCTGCATTTTTTGTTTCATGAATATATTCCTTAGGAAGAAAAAAAAAAATCTTCACTTTATGTTCTTTATAAGAGACTTGTTTGGAAAATTAAGTAAAACACTTGCTTTTTGTCTTGATTTCCAGGGAAAATGAAAGAGAAGATTCTGCTTCTTCTGGTCTGGGCTTTTATCCTTTAGTCTTTAGAGAAATTAATAAAAAAAAAAAAAAATGTCAATAAAACATGCAAGTAGGAACAGTACGAGAAATACTCCCACACAGGGCTTTTAATGCTCCCTCTAGCTTGATTAACCACCTGTACCATGCAATCAATTAAAACCCCAACCAAGACAGACATCTTCCATTCATTTGTATAATTACAATGTGGCATCCAGCAGAATCATTATCGTACCAGGTGACAGAATCAGTCTGGTACATCTTCCTATTAACTCTACCCAGTCTTACTGTTATATGAATGTCTTTTAAAGAATACATTATCAGAGGGGGCATAGACAAGCATTATTCATTACAGACTTCAATGTCCACCAAGGTGAAAACAGACCAGTACTACAAAGTGGTGCACTTCTGCCAACAGAAACATCAGTATTAAAAGCCAAAGGCAACAGCAGTATCTCCTGCAAGCTCCAAATTCTATTGAGCAAAGATGTGAGAATAAAATGAACAATTTGGAGTGCCATTCTCAAAATACTTTCAGGATTTTCTTTGTGATCCACAAAGGATTTTGAGTGGCAACTTGCTTTGCAAGGATAGCCTAGATGCAGTGAAGATAGAAACAAATAAAAAAAGCAACCAAAAAAAAAATCCACAAAAAAAATCCTGCAAAATTAATTTATAAACCAGGAAAAACAAAGTTAATTTATAAAACAGGAAAACCAAAGGCTCCTTACATACAAAAATCAACACCAACTTTATGATGTTCCAAATTTTGATTTTTTTTTTTCCCCCTAAGTGTCAGGCTCCTCAACGCAGATAGCAATGATATTAAAAAGTCACTAAGTTCTCCCACAATCATCTTAGCACCATCTTTAGTGGAAGGATCCCATAAACATCAATTTATCCACACCAGAACAACTTATCCTTTATGCCAGGTATAATCAGGACAGGGAAGAAAGCCCACTCCTGCACACCAACACAAAGCCTGAAGATTTCCTGGGCTTCATTTTACCTCAGAAGATTCCTCCGTTCTCCCAGAAACCATTTCCCCAGCACAGAAAGGTGACAAACAATGGTATAAACACTTGTGCTGTTAGTGACACACCACACTGAACCACACAGTGAAATGCACACCATCCTTACAACCACGGGCGTACTGCTCCAGCTAGAACTTCCACTTGCTTCAGATCAAAAGCGCCTTTTTTTTTTTTTTTTTTTTTTTTTTTTGAGACTCCTCTATTCCTCTATTTACCATGTTTTAATTTGCCTAACAGAGTGGCCTTGTAGCACACAATGAAAATTCTTTGGGGGAGAAATTGAGCAAAGAGGTAGCAACCAGGAGCCAAAGCAGAAAACTCCTTTCAATTGACAAGATACAACTACAGATGCTACAAAACAATCGCTCCTCCAGCATACTAAATGTGGATGTGGTGTTTTCAGGACCAGCTACTCCACCAAACCAGACCCAGTTCTATGGGGCCGTAGCAGCTGCCAACATATATTCTTACATGTCACTGACAAAAGGGGCTGAGGATGCTTCGTGCCCTATAATTGTATGGGGTACTGCACTCTCTAGCAGCTGGCTTGCAGTGCAGTGTTCTCTAAAGAACTGCAGTTCCTGATCTGCAGTTTTAAGGCCTGAAAATTTTACCTGCTTAACCCACAGCTTTCAGCTAAGCTGAATTCAGAACTCAGTCTGTGTGAAGGGCACAGTAAAACTGTTTAACCTCTCTGTTAAAGCACCCTGAAGCTCAAAGTAACTACAGGCTAATTAGCAAATATGAGAGATGTGGAAAAAGTTCAACAATTGTGTAAAAAAATTATTTTTATACTCCATAATAAAGAAATAGTTTATGTTCTATCCTCATCTTTTGTCAAGCAGAAGAAACAGGGCTGATACTTTTCACTCAAACCTTCACCACCAAATAAAGCTGGCCATGGTTTATGCATTTCCTTACTTTACTTCTTTTTTTTATATTTGCACCTAAAATATCTCTGGAAGTGTGTACCTAGAAATCTACATGGCCAAAGGCTTTTGAATTTCACAATAAATCAATGTCCATTTCTATATCTATCCCCCTTTGTAGAAAGAGTCTGATTTCCCCTCACACACACACATTTTCAGCATGCCAACCCCAGCTGATCCCTAGGCTATGGTTAAGATTCCTGCAAATAGAGGAAATGCAGTAGCACAGATCTCAGAGATCCATTAAGAGGGGATTAGTCTAGGATATCTTTTATCATCATTAGCCCAACTTGGACTACAAAGCTGTGGCAAAAGCCACACACCGTCACACAATTTTTCCAGTCTTCAGCATGCATTCCCCTTATATATCAGGCTGCATGTTGAATAATTCAGGAGCAAACGAATGGGGTGAACATGGCTGAGATACATATCTGCACGTACCAGATCAAGGTTACAGAAGGAGCAGGCTCCCTGCACCACTGCAGCATTAAGCACCCTTAGGCCCAAGGCCCCTTCCCAAGGGGGAGGTCCAGGAAGGCTGGGCAGAAACTCACATCTCTTTGTATCCAAGTTTTAGCACTTCAAATGAAAATACAAGAAAAACTTGTATGGGTGACAGGACGAGGGGGAATGGGCTTAAGTTGAGCCAGGGGAGTTTTATGTTGGATGTTAGGAAGAACTTCTTTACCGAAAGGGTTGTTAGACATTGGAACAGGCTGCCCAGGGAAGTGGTGGAGTCACCATCCCTGGAAGTCTTCAAAAGACGTTTAGATGTAGAGCTTAGGGATATGGTTTAGTGGGGACTGTTAGTGTTAGGTCAGAGGTTGGACTCGATGATCTTGAGGTCTCTTCCAACCTAGAAATTCTGTGATTCTGTGATTCTGTAATTTTGGACTCTATTCACAGAAAAGTAATTAGAGCAGCATTTTTTATGGAGCAGATGATTTCTTTTCAAAGGTAAATAAAGGTGAATCTGCAGTTACATGGAAAGTGAAGGTGTATTTCACTTCTTATCTACATAGAGGGCTGTGTTCCCATTATTGACAGAGCAATATCTTCCCAAGGCTCTGAAATTGTGTAAGAGTTTCAAAGGAAGCAGAATAAGTGATAGATTTGCTGAAACCATTCAGGCCAAAATAAGTATTTATCCACAGGTTTAATCATACATTACCTGACAAGTCAGAAGTATGCCTTCCCCTAGAGATAGCGCTGATGTGAACATGAATCTAAATTATAATAAAACTACTTTTAGACTTAGGGAAAAAAAAAAAAGAAAACATATTGCTGATAGGTAGCGAAAATCACTGGGTGCAAGGAAATGCACGATTTGAAAAGACCTTGTTGCAGCACTGACAGATCCTGTTCTCCATTTTCACTGTATCACCTTTACACTACCATAGCCTTCTAGACTTTGTTGGTGCTATTTCTAATTCAGGGCAATAAAAAAAAAAAATAATGTAAAAGAAAAACTAACCATAACCACTGTGAAAAAGTTAGCAAGTTCCTGCATTAGAATGACATTAATAAAGAATGTCCAATTCATTTTTCCTAAATTTTCTGGAAGTATATTTTAAAGAAATCACATATCTGCGGAAAAAAGCAATCCGGGGAAAAAAAAAAAAAAAAAAAAAAAGTTTTAATGGCTGATATGATCATCACAAATTCTTCTTTATTATTTATTTATTTACCCACCACCACTTATTATGTAGCCAAGGACTAAGAATAAACAAACAACTGAATTGAAAGATTTAGCACCCATTTTGCTGTATTTTGTAAGAAACTAGAGCTGTTTAAATTATACTAAATGAACATAGATTCTTCTTGTTGTGAAAATAGTCATCGTGCTACTAGTTTACTAATGTGGTACCAGGACAGCTGAGTGAATAACAGAAGCTAAATACATGAATTTTACCTGAGTCAACTCAAGTGTTCGTTTTTATGCTTAATTATTAAGAACAATGACCATCTGCATTCACAGATGTGCAGCACAGATTGTAGCTCAATTCCAAAAAGAAATTCAGAGTTTTGTGCTCCAAATTTCTTACCTGTTCTTTTGAAAGAAAACAAGACTGGGGAAGTATATTTTTTTTCCCCAGATTCCCAATTTTGTTCTGCAACGCTGCTCTCAGCCTACATTCCATGTATTTATCTACTGCTGCTCCAAACCCACGCTGATTTGATCCCTTCCCCTTTGTCCTTGCTTCCTTCTTCTCAAGTTCAGAAATACTTCCTCCTACAGCAGGGCTTGTTAAAGTTAAAACACACTTCTTTTCTGAACTAGTCTCATTGATATGAATTTAGCTCTTCATAAAGGCGTGCTCCACTGGCTATTTATCAGTCTGTGGCTCCTGAGTTTGGTCAAAAAAGGCTGGCCAGCTCCGGTGACACTTATAGTACAGTGAAGACCAAAAGCATTATTTTCAGATATTAGACTTTCAGATACTTCAGAGCAGATACTAGATAAAATGACATAAGTAGAGTAGACTAAGACGTACTCTTAGCATACTACTCAGCACACGTAGAGCTAGGTTACAAAAACTCCTGAAGATATGAGCCTTGCAGCTTTGAACCTCTGGGCTGTTGCACTGTTTGTGCTCAGCAAACTAAAGGCTTGGGAAGAGGAGCTGCGTAGTGCACAACAAGGCTGGTCAGAATCTGACCAAAGCTACCAGATGAGAAGCATCTGACTGGGGAGTTGTATATTGTGTATTTCTTTTATATTGTCTTATTTGCATCTGATGCACGTGGTTTCCTCTTCTCACATATTATAGCTACAGGCTTTGTGTATTATATAGACTTGTATGGATGTGTGAAATTACACACCAAATATACCTTTAAACAATGCTTAATTCATTTTGGTTGTTTCTTACACTAGAATCAGATCAGACTGTCAAATAATAGAAAAAATGTGGTTTTCTGGACCATAACTGAGTGTCCCAGAACACAGTTATTAGCAGTTAAAGGAGAACACAAATCTGGCTAACAACACTTCAGCAAATCAGCACTTAAGGGAAGCACATATGGTTCTGCCTTATGCCCGACTGCATGGTGCCAACAGGAAGAATAGGAACTTGATTTAACATTGGAATCATTACTAGGAATATATTTTTTGGAAGGAAAACGGTGTTGCTTCACATCTCTGGCACACAATGGACAAACTTTGAGTCAGGTAACTAAGCTCCCACCACAAATAGGAAGCTGGATTAAATGTATTTACACAGGTTCACGCACCCCAACTGAGATTAGTATATCAGCTGCCTACAGGACTGGCTTAACTTTGAGAGGTGTGTGGTAGCCATTTCTCTTATTTTCTCAGAAAAATAACCAGAGTGTTCTGCCTTGGCAATGCAGAGTCATTCAGACTAGGCCTGCCTCTTTGGGAGGTTATGGCAACAGCCACACGCCAGGCCACATAAATAGTCTCGTTGACTTGAAAAATACATGGCACTGCGGTCAGGGCTCCCTTGCAGAGAGAAGGGAGCTAGACAAATCTCAGACACTTCAGGATCAAAAGCAGCATTGATGTGAGCTCTGATCTTGTTATCCCAGTCTGTATTCGCAAGGAAACAAACCTCCACACAGAGGGACTGCATGGGGCAGAAGCTTTGCATGAAAATGGAGGGGCTGGTGCTGCTGCTGAGGGTGGAGTGTTGGCTTTGCTCCTGCTGCACCACCCACAGAGGTTATCATTACTCAAACCAACTCTGAGCGTATGCAAGATATAGAAATGTATCAATATTATTTACCCATGCATTAACAGTTAAAGAAACTAAACATTTTCATGTAATGCAGGCTTGCATTAGAATAGCAAAAGAAAAAAAAAAAAAAAAAGCTTTATTTAAAAAAAAAAAAAATCTGACATTCAGTAGAATTTTATTTCATTAATTCTGCGATCAGAAGGGCAAAGCTGGTCCTGCAATGAGCATTTCCTTAGCCTAAGGGCGCTCCCAATCCCACTGATTCCAGGAACGGGTACCTCTGCACCACCATGCCATGGCCACAGACATCTCAGCCCTTGGATTTTCTTATGCAAGGCATATCAATGGTACAATGATGCTAGCATGGGAAGATTTCTTGTAGGAATTGTAAAAGGAAAAAAAAAAAAAAGACACTCTTTGGATAAAAAGCTTCTTAACATCTAGAAACTTATTTTTTTTAATCTAATGCCATGGAATGGAAGATTACTGCAAATGAACTTTGTATATAAACACTCATTAGCAGTGAAATCCACATGAATGGAGAATATAAGAACCTTTACACTGAGCTGACAATGTATTAGGGCTTTTTGGTTTTCTATGCATGTCTTCCACCACGTTTCAAGACCAACAAATTTATTTTTGGAAGTCCACAGTTGAGAGCTGAGATTTTGAAGAGAAGAAATTCTGCACATTAATATTTGTTACTTAAATTAGCTCACAGGTAAACACACTTCTTTATCTCCCTCTCCTTTTAAATAATCAAATATTTCTATTCCACCAAAGAATTAACAAAACTGAGCTAAATATTAATAAGAAGGCTCTATAATATCATTTGATTTCTCAATAATTTTAAAATAACCTAAAGAAGATGGAGGAATTTCTATTAACACTGGATCACTGCCTTGGGGCTCCGATATCCTCAATACTGTGACCTCTTTCAGTTTGCAGCTTTGGAGCTACCATACAGGAGTTCAAAATTTGAGATGATCCAGGTAGATGTACTGGCTGCAGTTTAAGTTCTAATAAGCTCTGCTCCCTGATGACTACATGCACTGTGTGGAGGAAGAAGAAAAGTATTTAATACGAAGAGAGATGCCAAAGCAAAACCAATATTCTCTGTAACCTGACTCCTTCAGAACACTCCACAAGACACGCTTTGTACATGTGGTCCCGTTTCTAATTAACAGCCCTGGCAATTGCTGATTTTCATCTTGCTGTACTATTTCAGCTCAAGTCCAAGCTGCCTAAGAGGTGTTTTTCCTCTTTTGTTTCCCAAATTAACAGTTACTGCTGTCTTGCTACTGGACCACATTCATTTGCTGCTCCGTTACCAATCCATGCTTGCAGATCTGAATTCCAGTCATTCAGTTTTGCCACGAGATCATGCTGGTTCTGAACAAAACCATATATTTTACCAGTTCTTATGTATTTTAAATACACCTCCTGCATGGAGCCACTATGGCAATAGTCAGGGTGAAAGCTGCAATCTTTTAGAGTGGACAAGATCTGACTTCTCTTTGCCCTATGACCACAACAGTATTCAAATGTCAGTGTGAACCAATGCACTGATGTTCCCAATAAAGTCTCCCATTAAACAAAAAGAGAATAATCCCCAGGTACTAGTCATTTGATCCTTTCTTACACCAGCATGGTATCGATTCAATTGGAAAATGTTCTTTAAAACTGCAGTAAGACTCACCATCGGTATTAAGGTTGTAGGAATAATCTTCAGACCACGTGAACTGTCTTTCTACTTTCTGGTCCTTATAGAGAGAAACAATTTTTTCTCCCCCAAAATTCCTCATCTCAGGCTGATTTTTGAAGCATGGTAACTATAGCCCACATCAAGATCTCACAGTTACACCACAGTTATCCAGTATTTTTTATACTGTCTGGTGTACTGCATACAATTTTACTTTACCTGAGGAAAATGAAGAGAGTTTTGCCAGACCCCTTTAAATATTACAAAAGCTTCAAATGAAAACCAAGAGTTTAAGCCATCGAGATATTAAGGCTTGACTGTAGTAGTTAGAAACCTCTGCTACCTATTACTAAGAATACCTTTGTGTTACATCTTGGTCCTGGAAATCCCACAGCCTCCAAGGTCAGCCAGGGCTATCAACACACCCATCCCTCCTGCCTCTCCTGTGCATCCCTTTGCCTGTCACTCTAGAGGCTGACTTGCACTAAAAAGCTTTTAGAAATGTAACTCGAATACAATTTTTTCCTTGGTACAATATGGAAATCTCTGCCCTCTCTCTTCACAAGTCACTCGTTGACCATCAGAGCTGGAGTAGTACCAAGCACTTTAAAAAGTGTTCTTCCTAAAACCCTAGGATTAGAGTATGAGCTTCTCCTGTACCTTTTGCTATAAATAAGGTCTTAAATACCAAGAGCTAACAAAGTAAATAAAGCACTCAGACCTCAGGTGAAGTCTTAAAATATTTTAAGACTTACAATATTTTACACACTAATCACAATAAATATAAACTGTATGTTTACCTTACCAAGCTTACTTTTTCTAGTATATATTTAAGATACTCCTAGGTAAAAACTTTCAAAATTCTTTATTCCTTCCCTTTCACATATTGTTACTTCCAGCACTTGAGTTCATATACAGTGAAAGGAGCAGAGGCATAAATGTGAAAAATATATTTTACTATCTCATAGTGCAAGACAAAAACAAAGATCAGGATTTTGTGAGAGAAGAATTTAAAACAGCAGTATATGAAACTAAATTATGTCTCTAGGGCAAAATCAGATTGCTCACTTTCTAAACACTGCAACAGTAGACAGATACAGGTAGAAACAGAATGATTACTGTCTAATAGAGTAAAGAGAGGAAAACAATCAGAGATAGCTGTCATTCACAGAGACGAGTATATGGATTTCCTATATCTGCAATTAACAGATGCATTTCTGCCTAAGTATACATATCAGTTAAAAAAAAATGTGGGTAGAGATGTATACACTTGTGTTGAAAATGAACCACTAAAACCAGATCATTTCCACATATCTACATGCCCCTTAAAATTATTACCTAGCAAGAGCAATCCTATTTGTTCTAATTGTCAGGTTTTGTAAACAGCCACAATATTGGCCTCATTTCTTTCATATTAATGGTTTTCTATAGTTTTATGTTTTCATAATTTAAAATCCATCTGTAATAATCTTATTTTTGTTTTGCTTAGCAGTCTAGAAGTTATTAGCAGTATATTAGTTAATTGGCAATTTCTTCCGGTTTAGATTACCACTGCCAGAGTACTACAAGATAAGGTACCAGCTCAAAAATACCTCATAAATATTAAATTATTAAAATTTAAGTGAAACAAGAGTAATTGAAGCTAAGGAAGAAAATTATATTTTCATATTTCTAATTCTATGATTACGTTCTTACTCCCAGATAAGTTTTTTGCTTTTTAATACTTTTCTCATTATGGCTTACACTTCTTACCATTCCTCCCCTTCACAAGCCTCAGCTTAGCCAGCACTTGAAGACAGGACATGAATCACTTCCGTGAGTATCATTCCATCTGGAACTAGAAATAAGATTCTCTTCTATGAAAGAATACTATCGAGATACTTTAATTTTGGGTGTAAACTGATATGTATCTTTCAATCACCTCCTCTGCTTCTGCGGTTTAGGTTACAGAACCCTTTTTTGGTCAGCAGCTTAAAGTCTTGGTGACAGTCAGAAACACTGATCATTGAGACACATCATGGGAAACAGAAAAAAAAAATTGTTCCTCCAGAGTGTTTGTCACACACCTGAGAACTGATTGATGGTGGGTTCTGATTTGAAGGAAATAGAGAAGCTGAGGGCATTTCCTGAGACTGAAATATTCTTGTGGCTAATGTTAATCTATCTTCCCAGGAGACGGAGCATTGCCTGGTGTTTGTATCGGCTGTCCAGGGAGCACCCAGAGGACAGAGGTTCTTTACACTGGCACAGGGCAATATCTTCCTGAGCAGCAGGCTGGTGCATGAGGACGCAGCCACAAAAGAGTCTATGATGGAGAGATGGAAGAACAGACCTCTTTCAGCAAGCTTCATTGCCTGCTTTGGACCAACAGTCTGTGCAGTCTCCATCCCACCAGGCAAAAATCATGTCTGCCTCTCAAGGGGGAAAAAATATTTCATATACAGATAAGCATTAGGTCAATTTTTACAACAAAATATTTGCCAACTCAAAACTAGCTTTGCTCTAGCAGCTACCAAGCAATTAATTATTTTATTTATAATTAAGCTACGTCTAACCCAAATAGGGAAAGATTTGGTGGAAATTAGAATAATTCCATTCACGTAGTCAGAAATGTTATTTGCATACAGCACTAGCATGAATTCCTGCTTGGGCTTGCTGGTGTGTGTGCACATTTGTGTTGTTTGTTTCTTTATTCATACCTTCCAAAACATTGCTGACTTCTGGGATTTATTTTTTTTTTCCAGCGCAATATGGTCCGAAGAGCTTCAAAGAATCCTGAAGAGAATTTTGCTGAGACAAGGAGAGAATGTCATCTTGCTAATTAAAAGAGGTTCTATCATTTAAGACCTTGGAACTATTTTCAGGCTGCTTAGCAATTAGGGAAAACTACTGAACACTTCTCAAACAGTTATAAATAGACTCGTTGACTGCATTAAGTCACCCATCTACTGCATGGCAGCTGCATGGTTCCACCAGTCTACTCTCATTCACTTTTACAGTAGATGAACCCCACACATTTCCAACTCCCAAATCACGCAAGTAAAAGGTCTTATACAGTAAAATATTCAGAGTAGAACTAAAAGCAGAGGAAAGCACAGGAAAAAAAATAATAAAAAAAACTTCACTAAGGCTGAGAGGATCAATAATCACTGAGAAGAGTGAAGCTTCTTCTGAAGCCTTATTAAATATTTTATCTACAGCAGGGACATGGAAAACACTGGTTGTGCTAAAAAAGTTGAATTCAGGCCTGGATCTGTCACATTTACTAGAGAAAACAACACTCAATTCTCTGCATTTTGCCCTTGCTTGCAGCATCAGCTTCTGCAGACCTTACAGATGTGGAGGAAAACAAGTTTTGCTCAATTAATTTACATTAGCTTAGCATTCAGCACTGACACATGCCATTTCAATACACTATTCTGGGAAAAAGTGTATGTAAGTGAGCTATTACATACCTTAATCATTAACTAGAAATGACCAAATGGGCCCAGAACTTGAAGGCCAGGTATGAAGCCCACACTATAGAACATAACACCTTGGGTACCCTCCAGTCTCCAAACACCAAACTCATTTTAGGGCCACTGAGGCAATGACAGGGGAAAGCAGCTGAAAGCTTTTAGTTCAGAGGAAGTGTGAGCACTGTGTAGCATTCCCCTGCTATGGCTGTGCTGGAGGACACAGCCTGCTGAGGCAGTGCAGCAAGATCTGGAAGAAAGCAAACCTGATGGCATCCCATCCCTGAGGCTTTCAGGGATGGACCCCAGATTACCACAGCCTCTGGACTGTTCCCAATGTTTGTTCTGGCAAGGACTGGAGGGAACGACCAAAAACAAAGCCAAAAGACGTTAGAGGAAAGCAATGCAGACAACTGGGGTACAAATCATGTGCTCTCTGACCTTGCTAACAAAGTACAGGCACAGCTCAAGATAATCACTGAAGCAAAACTGGATAGAAATGAAGAATTTCCTATGCATTAATTCTAAATCATTTCTAAAGAGACAGCGCCTAAGCAGTAGTTCCCTATGATACAATTTATAGTAGTGTCACTACATAGTGCTAGACTAATTTGTGAATGTACTTTTTTTTTTTTTTTTGGAAGAAGCTCATTCTGCTTTGGTGCAGAAATGAAACACTTTCCAGCTCTGCTCTGTGCAGTGCTGGGAAAATAAACTGGGTCTCTTCTGATTTCAGCAATGCCAAGAAATTCTTGGATTTTAAGCTGGCAGTTTCCCAAGAAGAGGAAGTAGGTGATTTATAGCAAGAGACAGCTCTAAAAAGCTCCAGCTTTCTTCAGTTTTAATTGACTACAGCATCATTGGCCTTTTCGATCTACTTCCCCACAAGGTATCTCCCTAAAATACAACATGGATTTTGCAGAGTGCGGATTATCCTGCATCTGTTTGTTTCGCCATGTCCCTTCTAACAGAAAACCTCCCAAACCCAGGGAGCAAATGGGGGAGCGTGGACCTGCCAATACATTTCCCCACTTTTCACATTTCCCATCCACACTGCACATCCTCACCACGGATGCTGCAGCAGCTCTGGCGCTGAGTGCAGATAGGAGTACTTGCAAGTCACGAGTCCCAGCCTGCTCTTGGTATGGGAAATGATGTTCGATTAATTTTTCTTGCTGCTGAAAGTAGCAGCATTTGCCTTCAACGCTTAGAAACCAAGGAACTGGTACAATATTAAGTAAATGATTGTAGCTGCGGAGAAATGCTTGGGCACAGCATGTGAGTGATCAGGGAGCCATCCAGTGGACCACGAGGAAACAGAATTAAAAGTCATCTCAAGAAGGAAAATCCAGTTATACCTGGAGAAAAAACTAAACACTGATCTCTCCTTTACTGTGTTTGTTTTGTGGGCAGTGACCAACAGATAAGTATGTAGGCGGTAAAACACAACCTGAAGTATGTGCGGGCTCCATACAGAAGCTAAAGGGTATGATGTTTTCCTACCTATAGCATCAGCCCCACTCACCCTTTCCAATATAAGGATGGCAAGTGTCGCCCCTCCCCAACATCCCTTTCCTAGTGTCCCAAGGCTTCTGTTCTTCACCCATGTCTGCCTCTTATTTTTACACCAAAAAAATCATTCTTCATGGATAAAATATTCATAACCAATTACTCTTGATCAGCCTTCACCTACTTCTACACCCACAGTATCAGAGCAAAAACGAGCTTTCTTTAAATAGCTTTTCCCAGTGCAGAGCCTACATTTCATTTTAATCTGCAACAGCACACATTTTAACTGGTAAAGCACAAGAAATCCCATACTCTTTACACATATTTATTACCTAAACTCCTCCCTTCTGACTTGTTTTCAGTTTTTAGCAAAATAGCATTTATTGTTACAACTAGCATGGAAGAACAAAGAGGTTTTCTGTAGTAGGAAACATAATTTGGTTAGAGACAGCAGGTAAAACAAGTGAGTCATTCTTGAATTACAAGAATGTATACTAAATGTTGATAGCTTATTTTATACATAGAATGTATCTCAGTTCAAGGAATGAGATATCTATTTCCACCATGTGTTATGCAAAGCAGTAACATCACCACAAGGCTTTGTTTTAGTCCAAAAGGTGTGAAACTGTGGCTTTGTCCAAACTTTTAAAATAATATTTAGAGTTTAACAAGCCACCCATGATTGCGCCATGCCTCCAGAACAGGAAATATGCACAGCTGATCGGATAGTCTGATGGCAAAGGGACTGCACAGAGACCCTGGCCAGACACAAAGGCAAATAATGCTCTCTCCTTGATGGTTTCCAAACATGAAAGGGATTGGATTCAGTTTGCTACAGCAAGCAAACATGCTCCTAGATCCTACAAGCAAGAAACAGAAGTAGAACTCATCATTCTGGTAGAGCTGGCGGTACCCACCACTGTTACCAAAATATGCTGGAGATAAAATTAGATGTCTTCTCCCCACTGGCCTGTCTCCCCAGAACACCACACTGGCTCACCTTCGCCAAGATAAGCGGCATGCCACAGCTTGAACCTGAGCTGGCAAGTCATTCAAGCAGTACTATTGTTAGCACAAAATGAGCATTTTTGGAGAAGCGATTGAAGCGTTTTGACCCTGATACATTCCTCCATATGGATTAATGCTTGCAGGTCTACTGCTGCAGGCTTACTTGAAAAAAGGGAAAGTAAGAAAGAGCAGAAGTCCCAGCTAAAAGAATCAACACTGGTGGGAAATAACTGACAACTTAAGGGTGTCTACCACCTTCTTACTGCATACACCTCCACACCACACACATTGCTCTTAATGATTATGGTTCTCTACCAGCAACAATCCTACGAAACATTTGCAAATTGCTCAAACTCTGCTGATCAGATTGGAAGGAAGCAGGAGACAGTTTGTAGCTCTCTCAGGTAACATATGTGAAGACGAAGGCAAAAGTAATAATAATTCAAACTACTGACATGTGAACAGCGGAAAGCAGTACGCAGTAAAAGCTGAACTGAACTTCTACTTGGCTAACAAATGAACAGAAAGAGGCTGAGATACCTTATGTAAAAGGAAGCTAATGGTATCCCTTCGTTTGGAAGAGATGTAATTGAACAGTTCTGCTAAACTGATGTTTAGAGATTTCTGGGATTTAAACATGTTTGCAAAGGGAGAGCTTCAGTCTGCAGCAAAATGACTAAGTTTTGGAAAAACCACAGGCAGATGAGCCCATTCATCATATGGCTGGTATTTCTCTTCTGTGCATATGATGTGAAATACCCCTATTGGATATATGAATTTTGTATTAAAATAAATCATTTGTGTTACGGTATACGCTAGATGACTTAACAGGGTTGAGGCTGCATGCTTACAAAATGAGCCAGAGAAGTATGTGTTGTGTCTGAAACACCCTCCTGCTGATACCTGCTGATTAGCTTTTGCCTTTGAGGTCAAATCTGAGGTCTTCACTCTATAGCATTTCACCACTTTCAGAGGTTCATTGCTTCTCTTATCTCATGCAGGATTTAAGATACTACTTTCAACACTTTTTAAAAACTACATCATTATTTCTGATTAAAATGCATGTAATTGTATGCTTTTAATCCAATTTGTGAAAGCACCTGGAGGATTAAAAAAGAATGGATTTAAGTATATCTTTGTACATATTTGGTGACTTCTAGATGTGGCTTTATTCAGCTTATGCTATATCACACTACATTTAAAAAACAGACATTGTTTTATTCCAATCATTTGAATATCATTAGATATTCATTACCTACTTTACTGTAATAGGCATATACCCACAGCTATTTTCTATTGAATGAGTGAATTAGTATCTTTCCATGAAAGTCTGAGATGGTTCAAGAGAGACTCAGGTGGGTAGAGAAAGCTTTAATATGCTTAAAGGACTCATACACTGAGTGAAGAAAACTCAGCTGTGTGGCCCAACCCTGTATCTCTATAGCCAGTGTATGGATACCATTCTGCCTCCATTAAGACTGCTTATCAGCACTATTGCATGCTGAAATTAAATGGGTTTTCTGAATATAAAAGATGGAGGATAATAATTGACATGGCAATGTCACTTCAGATGTCCTTTGAAGAGAGAACTAAATGTGACTATGATTGTAAAAATTCTTCATATCAGTTTAAACAGCAGAATCACAGGCAAAATATATAAAAGGTCAAGTCGCCTAGCCCATTTGGGTTCCCTGGGCAGATCAGCTATATTCATCCCATTCCTACAATGTTTTCCTAACCTTCACGCGCTTCTAGAAACTCCTAGGTATTTAAGTCAAATGCTTCATTATATTTCCTAACATTCAATTATACAACAGAAGTATAAAGTATATTTAATTTACAAATAAGAAAATTATCCTAAAAATGGACCGTATATGTACATATTTATCCTTGAAACTCTGGACAACTGTAATGCCACTGATAACTTGTATAAGAGGCACAAGGACAATTAGATAATGCGAACATTTTAAAGGCACGTTCTCACTTGTAATGTTTCTTTGAAGAGATAAGTAGTATGAATGTAATGTTTCCTTTTACAAAAGGAAAGGACAGTTTAATAATATTAAAATAGTACCGTACAATCAACTCTTAACAAAATGTTTCTCTTACCAAATAAAGGTGTGCGTGCTTATAAATAAAAGCAGAACATTCAAATATTCAATTCAAAGGTATAAATGGGTAAGGAGGCTGCATCCATAATAACACTAGAGCATGAAAGAGGACAGATTAATTTCACATAAATTTAAAAGGTATTTTAATTCAAATCAAGAGGACTTGAAGAAAACTACTACTTTTAGTAGTGTCATTTTTCTTAATCACGTACTTTCATAGGAAGAAGAAAACAAATGGAAATGGTTTTTCTCAACTCTAGGGATCGTTTTTTAGTTCTTTTGTGTTAATGTCAGAAAAAAAGATCAATATAGTACTATATATCAACGTTCCTCTCATCAATAGAGAGAAAGAAAGTCATGAAGCCAAATTAGACCTCTAGCAGAAAAACAAGCTGCAGTGAAAACAGCAGCTCACCTCACTGGAGGACAAACATGGAACTGTTAATATAGAAACAGGGCAAACATATTCCATAGGAACATATTCCAGAACTACCAGAAGCAGATAAAGAGAAACAGAATCTTTGTAGAGAACTTCATGAAAAACTGGGAGCAATATCACCTTTCATTTTATCATCTACCTTTTATACAGACCAAACATCTGTCTAGTTGCAAGATTACACGCATTGTAGCGTTATTGAATACCAAGATGCACCTTATCGTATGGGTAAGTGCCATCTACAAATCCCTCACAAAATGCATCCCACTATTCTACATTTGATGGTGCTTAATATGCAAAAATTATATAAGTTTAGTAACGATAAAGATTCGCACATTGTAGTAAAACATACAGGTGCATATGTCAAAACATCTTCCCACACTTTGCCAGCTTCCCACAACAAGTGGTACTTGTTCCTAATGCTGTTCACAAAATAATCTGAATATTCCAGCTCAGTATTAAAGGAAAACATAGAATAAGGCAGAGGAAATCGGTCACGTAATGAACACTTAGTCGCAGTCAAGTAGATTAAGAGAGAAACAAATAACCACTACAGACAAGTCACTGCAGAGAAATGCAGCACTACACGTTACCTTTGCCTCCCAAAATAAAATTAGGCCAAAAGAAAAATTACTGAGTCAACTATCTTTAAAACCACAAGAGATACCTCTTCCTCATTACCATGTGTTATAGCACAAAGTATCAGTATAAAGTAATGTGCCAATAATGGCTATCCAAATAGAAAATAAGTGAACAACCATGGATCTCCTCACCATACTCTTACAGCCAGTTTCTTCCACCATGCCTTCTTCACAGTTAGAGATGTACAAACCTCCTTTCTCACCCATTTAACTTACTACGACATAAACACAGATTTAGAGTGGTAAGATCTTCCTTTAAACAATGCAATCCAATGGGAAAAAGGGCACCTGGAGCTAGCTGCCACCCTTCACACACCCAGACCATCCTACCACCATTGCAAACACCACATCCTACAAAGCTTTAACTGCACCTATCAGTCCCCAGCTTCAAAAAGCAGTTTTGTTATTCCCTTCCACCACTCCCCTAGCCTGACATTAAAGAAACCAAACTCAAACATCACTACTGATATTCCAAAAACTGTACTGAAAAAAAAAAAATTACTGAGCACCATTTTTTCAACACGCTTCTGGGGGTGTATATTTGTACGTGTGTATAACAGAGGTGTGAAATCAAAGCTGACTTTTTAAATTAGTACTCTGGCCATGGAGTAATATAAAGCTCAGAAAGCCTGCTTGTTGCCCAACTCAGATGGACAGTTTAGAGACCAGGGGTTGAAACTTATCTAGACCAGTTTCCTCCCATGATTGACGTATTACCAAGACTAATTTTTAACAGAAACCTAAGCAGTAGGCAGAAAGTCAAATGTACATACCCCTCTCTTTGCAGCACACATCCTACTTGGAATCAATTTCTCATTTGAAGGAGGTCTCTTCCAAGAGATCACCTAAACCTCAGTGGGCAGCTACCTAAAACACAAGTTTGCCTTTACACATACAAGGTACCAGTGGTGTTTGGACCTAAATATTCAATTTCAGTCAGACTCAATCCATCCCACTCACTGAACAACACACTCCTACATGGCAGGATAGCTCCAACTCTAAGAGTGTTGGTGTCACCATCTTACCAAACACCAAGGCATAAAATAGCACTGGTCAGGTACCAGCTCATTGATGGAAATGACAGTAGTCTAGTGTTATTGCACCAAATTGGCAAAGTAGATCACAGTTTCAGCTGCTGTGCAGATCAAATCACGCTTTTCACAGAGGGAACAGAGATGTAGACACCTTTCAGAAGATGCCTGAAGCAGGGACTTTCAGCATCACCTTGTCCATGGCATATGTCCCATTATGCTCAAGCAGAAGCTTCACAGAAACTGAGTGTTTTTCAACAGCTTCAGGCATAGACAAGCCTGAAAAGCCTTGCTGGATTGTCATCCTAGGGGTCCTCACTAGTTTTCAACAAGTTGTGGGTAAGTGAATAGATCTACTAGAAAAACGGTGAAGATTTGGCTGGTTTCACAAATGGAGGTGAAAGGCCATATATTGTGTAGGGTTTTTGTGAGAGGGATGAATCTGGTTAACAGCGGGTCAGAGGAGCTACACCGTGCAGCATCTGTTTGCAGACAAAGCACCTTGGGTAATGAACGAGCTGCTGCTCACCTCTCACACACACACACAAAAAAAAAAAAAAAAAAGCCTTTTTTTTTACCTTTTTTTTTTTTTTTTTTTTTTTTTTGTCTTTCCCCACCTTAACAGTACTTAAGAAGAATAAGTGGCACTGATATATAATATATGTCAAACAGCATAAGCCCATCAAGGCTGAGGAATTCCTCTAGCTGAAAATAGAAGCTCAGAGTATGAGGGAGCAGAAGGACCATATATATTTATCCTAACATTACTTTTCCCTGAGAATCCTTTTATGGCTACAGGAAGATGTGTGGAGAACAGCCGGAGTGTCTAAGTTTTCATATAAAAGTAGTTGCAAGCACACTGACAAAAGTTCATTTAATCCTTTTTTCCAAGTGTTTGTTTCTGAATATGTTCCTTGGCCTGAATTTAAACTTCCTCTCTGAAAGAACCCTTATTTCACTGTAGTAATTTCAATTTGAGTAGGCAGAGATCTACTGTGACAAGGAAATATAGTCAGTAACCTTTGGCACAAAATTCAAACAAAAAACACTCAGATTGGGGTTCCAATCTCACAGATTATAAGTACTTCATAGTTGTATAGTTTTTCCACTGATACTATGAGAAACTACTGCATGATCTCTAAATACCTGTATGACAAATGATGTTTTAAAAGCACAAGAAGCAATAGTATCTCTGTCATTTCATCTCAATACCTACCCCCTTCTGATGATTCCTTCCTAAAAACTGCATATAGTATAAAGAAGTAAAGGCAAAATACAATAAAAAGATCCAGAAGGGACTACTCAATGAATGTATGATAAAAGTTTTTGTCTTTTTACTGTACTAACACATAACTGATTCTCAGCTGATATAAATCATTAACACTACCAAAGTCCGTATCATTTCCATTAATTCTTATTGTTGTGGGAGCGGACTACAAACTTATTTACCTTATGTCTATGTCTTCAAGTGAGGATACTTTATTTATTAACTAATTCCAAAATGAAGATTGGTAAATTTACCCCAAAGTAGAATCCATCTTTTCTTATTCTGGGTGGCTATAACTGTATCTTGTAAAAAAAGCCCAAAACATGCTAAAGAGTATTTTTTTTTTTTTTTTTTTTTAAGGACAAGAGATCAACTTCACGTTGAAAAATATCAAGAAAGGAAAACTAACTGAAGAAAAAAAAAACAGCTCAGAGTGACAAAAAAAACTTTAATTAATAAAACAGGAGTTTATCCCTGGTTAGCAGGAGTTCCAAAGTTCATCTTTAAGTCCAAGTTGATCAACAAGCTACATAGGGATTGTATTATCCACCATTGCTCAAAAAATTCTCCATGAAGTAGTACAAGTGCTCTTCTAAAAAGTTGGAAAGTGTAACTTAATCAGTTCTCCATCATTAGAATGACGGCAGTTCCCAAGGTGCACTTAGATTACAAGCAGCATGCAGGAGATCTCAAAATCAAAACCATTTTCTTTATAAACTGTTTGAAGAAAAACAGATATAAAATGCACATATTTTATTCCCTTATTAATTTTTAAAACCTCTTCTCCAGCCCGCTTGCCTTACAATAATGTTTCACCTGATTGGTTATGTCAGATATATTACTGTCATTTCATAAACCATGCTGTATGCCAAAGTAGACTAATGATGAATATTTGGTTAGAGATGAGAAAACAAGGCTGCACTGATTTGGGAACGCAAGGTCTGAGCAGAATTAATAAGACAGCCTGCACAGGGCTGAGGTCCGTCCTGTACAGCATCGATGCTAACCACAGCATCTGTGGTTTGACAAGCCAAAAAAGGAGGCCAATATGGTAAAATGCCTATTGTCAGGCAATGCAACTTTAGCAATTATTTTCTGATGTCAGAAAAAATTACTGTTCAGAAGTCAAAGTCCCAGTGAAGTTAATGGGACAGGCAACAGAATGTAATTTTGTGTTTTGAGATGAATGCACTTGCTGAGCTTCAGCAGCTGGGAGTGGGCCTTCACTTAGCACTATGCCACTCGGTCTCATTGTAAAAGAACTATGATTTTCATATTTTTCACCTTGCCAGTTCTCTTTAAGGTATTTATTCCAAGACCCTGTTTTCCCAAAATACCACTCCACTCTTTATTCTTACACTAGAAATAAGATACAAATTATTTTGATAAACTCACACCAGGGATAAATGGAATTTTATCGTAGCATTTATAAATCCAAACATTACACACTTCAGCACACCACTTTTCTCTTTTTCTTTTGCAGCTTCCCTGTGTGAAATCTGCTGCTCTGCAGACTCTCAAATCCATTCCCAAACCTGTTTCTTAGTGTCAGCACAGCATTCAACGGTCAGACCGCAATGTGCTTATCTTAGTTTGACATTATGAAACGGAAATTCTTGGCAGGGAGAAGAGGAAAAACTATTTTCCAGATGCTGAACTTTGAGCTCATTTTGAGGTAAATTGCATATACATTCATAACTAAGAAGCTTATTATTTTATCATGAGAGTGCTTGCAAGCATTCAGTTTAGCCAATTTTACTTTACAGTCAAGAAACAACAGGCTGAGCAGCACATGCAATGTTTGTTCTACTTTATTCTACTATTTGTGACTTTGTGCTGGCAAAGAGCAACAGAATATATGGTTTGTACACCTTCTTATTTCTCTGTCCACCACATCATGCATTCACCCATCCACCTAACTCCCAGTAAAATCCAACCACCTGGTTGGGGCAATGAAATAAATGGGACGTACAACATCACTTTTGCATTTGAAATCTATACTACCAAATATGTAATAAAAGCCAAAAAAAAAATCTGAAAGTCATTTAAAAGCTGTCATTAGGGTTAAGAAGACTCACAGGGAGGGAAACACCTTAATTATACATACATAAACCTCCATCATAGGAGGCATCACTTGACAAACTGTATTTGTTTATATGAAAGATCTTAGAAAGTTTTAACTGAAGAATGACACCTAAGTGACCACCTTCACAGCATGTCACACAGTATATTTAGGTGAAGTTGCTAAATTGCTGTAAGTAAACAGAGAAGCAGAACAGAAATTTGAGAAGCAAATTTCCAAGTAAAGCTAATGGAAAGTTTATCACTAGCTATTTAAAACATTCCTTCTATTTGCCCCTGTTATACTATTCAGCCTCCTAGATCTGTAAGACAACATACAGAAAATGCACATTACCACACCTAAATAAGCAGTTCAAGGAGTCATTCCATCTGAGTTGCTGATAGTGGTCCTAGGAAAGCATTCTGTTCTTCAACTTTTGAAATACCTTCTCCCACATTGCTGAATTCAAATACCTATTCTGTATCACACGAGGTTTTTTCCTAGTGTCCCTGTATATTATCCTATTTGCTAATAATTGGGTTTTAGCATTTTTGCAAGTAATCCTGTTTTCTCTGAAAATTCAGGAACATGTTTATGCATTTAGGTGAAATTTAGGCTGATTATCCACAGAGTATTAAAATTTCCCATCCTTATTTTTCAAGATCTCTTTCCCCCTCAAACACTACAATTATCATAAGCACTTATATAAATCTTAACTGAAATGCAAGATGTACTGGACAGTACTTGCTGATAATTTAAAAGAAAAGCTGAAACAGACAACTCCCTAGTACACCTACCATCAGTCATGCAAAGAACGTGCTATGTTGCATTCTACCTTTTCATATGGAATTACCTTTTGTTACTTATTTTGTCTGTCATTCTTCACCCAGACACTCACCTCTTAAGGTCTAAAAAAAATAAAAATAATCTGTTTGCATTTTACCTGTTAAAAGAGCTTTAAACAACCTGATACTATATTCCGTTGTTCTTTGTCCTCTGTACAGACACTACATCAAAATGTAATGTGTAGAACATGAACAGTATAGAGAGAGACATGGTTGAGCCACATCCTGTCTAAAGGATGCCATTGAGAACCACTTAGTTGATGAAGTTCTATTACAATTTTTGGTGTAAAAGGAATACAGGTAGGAAGTTGTAAATCTGTTCAATATCAGTGAATAAATTTGACAGAGCATTTTCATTTTTAAAGAACACTTCCCTTTCAGGTAACTGAATAGGTATTCTAAAATTATTTGGTAGTTTTGTAACCATTTTATCAAAGAACAAAGACTATTAGTATTAAGTTTGCCTGGATGCTTTCTTCTTTCCTTTCCAAAATAACTTACTCAAAAATGTTTCTATCATCTTGAAAAATACAAATTTTAGCTGAAATCACATATTAGGTATGGTTCAATTTGCATGCAGAGGAAAGAATTGTTTCCCTAGTAAATCAGTATAGAGGATGTATTGTGTGAAGAGATTTGAAATCTTAGCACTCATATTCCAAGAGAATATCAGAATAACATTTCACATCCTCTGGAATAGGTTCTCAAAACACATTCTGCTGACATGAAAATCTATCTCAAAATACCTGTCACAAATATTTATTATCCCTCTGCATGAGAGCCAGACATGAGCATATGGAGTCAGCCCGTCTCCCTGATTCTCAATAACCGTTTGGATATACAAGATAGTGACTGCACACTGAAGGGTAATGACAACCAGCTCCTCTTTAGAACAACTACGTGGAGAGCATAAATACAAAGATGGGTCCCAGTCTCTCAGATAACAAACACATTCACTCTCTTGCTCCATTTCTCTAAAAGACAAATATTTAAATATTTTAGATACATCAACACTTTGTGCACACCAGGTAAGGAGTTTCAACCCTAGACTAACGTGTAGCCCAGGCACCTTCCAAAGAGGGTGATGCCATAGACACCTCAAGCAGAATCAAGTGACACGTGTCACCTAGGTGAATGTCCTAACTGCTGTAAGTGAAACCAACCTCCTGCTAAAAGCAGTTTTGAAAACTATCATCTCTGCTGCAAGTGATGCCTTCCAGAGGCACACTACCAAGAAACTTAAGAACATGGTGCTCTTTGAAGTATATGGCACACACAATGAGAAATACTACATTGCATTTATTTGGGTCTGGTGTGAACTCCTACAGTTAGAACTATTGTTCACTGCTTAAACTCATATACAAAGCTGAGGTTTTGATGCCAAGCAGGAAATATCTACATATTTGCTACAGCATGCAAGACTCAGCAAAATAAAGGCGCATCACCATAAAGGTGTAAACCCTCGTTCAATTCACTAGAACCATAAAGATCTGTAGTCAATGATAAGTTGCAACACAAGGAGCACCACCAAAAAAGCACAACTAAACATTGTCTGTATTTCTAGAAGTAGAATATCATGTTATCTTCCATGACTGCACCGTACAGTTTTCACTCAGGTTATACATTATTTTGTACAATTTCTTTGTTTTCTTTAAATACTTCAGCAGTATTAAATATTTCCAGCAACAACCACTGGAAAGTTTCATCACAATGAAGTAAACGGTCATTAATTCCCCAATCCCTTCTTTTCTCTTCCACAATACGGTGGCTTGTATATCATTTTAGACATGTTTCCAGAATTCAAAACAAAATAAAAATATGATCAATGTGTATATTGATAAAATGCTAGTATTTAAAATGCTTTTCTTTTTTTTCATTCAAATACAAGTAATACTTTTTTTGATTTGATCCATTTCTCTAAGACTTACCTGTAGCAAGTTTCTCCGAAAAATTCTTACAGGTGTTTTTGAACACATTTCAAATACATAAAGCAATGGTTTAAGAAGGTCACAGTGATCAGAAGACTCATTAGACTACCAAAAGTTCTTTCTTGACTCAAACATATGCATGAACACATCTAGAGTAACGAATACGTTAAGAATATTTTATTTAACTTACAAAATAAATTTATTTTTAAATTTCAGTTTTAAGGTGTTTTCTTCTAATTGTGATAATGAAGATTTGTTTACCATGTCTGTGCTAACATGCGAACACCATTATCCTTGCAACATTGCCCCAACACTTTTGATATAGGAGGTGTGGAGTAGCCCACAGAAGAGTGACAGATGCGTAATTATGCACAGATGTTGTGTTAGCTCAAGTAACTCCCAACTGTTTGCAATAAAGCTTCAAGTGACATTCATATATCAGCATATTTTTTATTTTATCAGAAAGGATAATGAAGAAATAAAGGCGCTTTACCTGTATCCACGAAGGATCCATAGCTCACTTTTGTAATTGCAGTTAGATGAATATGGAAAGAATGTTTACAAATAGCTGTCTACATTCTTAAAAGCATTTACATTAGTTCTACAGTCACCCATTGAGATTTATTTCATGCAAATATTCTGGCAAACTTTTTTTCTGGAATGTTTCTACAAATATAAACTTTTAGATAAATTGCTTCCCCAAAGTATTCTGACAATTTTAAGACAAAGATTCATTGCAAGACGAAAAAATCTCCATGTGATTCCTGAATCCTATCAAACAGTTTCAGTTTCAAATGACAAGTACTTGGAATTAATTATGCACAAGCAATTTATACCCCAAGAATTCTCCACACTAACTGCTTGATACAGATTGCAAAATAACAAATACAGTGGAGGACATCCCAAGGTCTGTGTGAAATTTAAGACTTTTTAAAAGATACTTAATGATTTATTCATTAGTGAATGATTTCTGTATCACTTCTTTCATCACAAAGACTACATCTGAAATAAAGCATTGTAGGAGTAATAATTTTTAAATGATCAGAGTAGCAAGAGCAGCTTACGTTGTGACAATGAAAAAATGAGTGTAGATCCCAATCTGAGCTGCCCAATACAGGTATGAGAATTTTGAAATTTCAGAAGAAAACAATTGCTGAGGAAAGCCTGGTAATAACATTTCCTAAATGCTGAAGTTTCCAAGTACAAATCATTAGAAAAAAGAAGGCACAAAAATAGTATTACTATTTTCTTATCTGTCCTTTTAAAAATACACTTAGAATAACTTCAAAAGTAGATATTAAACATGTTAGCTATTCCTATATTTTACTTTTAAAATCTTAAAAAGTTTCTCTTTTAGAGAACAGGAAATGCCTGCTCTAGTCAATCACATTTGTTACAAGACAGTAATCACTTAATCTCATTTGAAGAGAACCTCATGATATAATAGGGAAAGAAGAAACCGCATATCCTATGGTTTCAAAAAGAGGCTTGACATTAAGAAACATTTGATGTGTGAAGAAACTTAATTCATTTTCAAACTCTGTTAACCCTTAAATAAATGTTATTTACCACACAATGCTCCTGACAAGTTACCTAAGACAGAAGGCACATGCCAAGTCTGACAGCAGCTACTGCTGTGATACACCTGCTGCTGTCAGGAAGGGAAAATTTCACTTGAATTTCAGAAGATTTTAATTGGTCTCTAATTAATCAGAGGGAAACATTGTATTCTTGGTCACTAATGACCACCAGCCAGCAGGTTCTAGGCTATTTTAGAACACTACAGTGGAACTGACAGCATAGCTCTAGAGCTCTAACTCTGAACACAGTTCTGTCCTTCACTTCATAGGACATAAATCATTCAATTTCAAAAACTTCCATTTCTTAACACCTCATAAAGACCAGTTTGCATAAATAGGTCTAACTTACAAGTATCAAATACAACTCTAGACCTAGTCTTTTTTCAGACCACCTCAGTCAAGCTTGGGTTTTACTGGAAAAGCAGGCATCACAAACATCCTTTTACCTTTTTCTGAGTGGAAAGGAGCAGGGTTTTTTTGTTTGTTTGTTTTTGGCTGGGGGGAAAGCATTTCTTTTTTACATTTATACTCCTACACTTTATGTCTATTTACCTCAAGGACTTGGGAAGGATTTCTGGTCTTTTCAGTGTGTTCCCACTACCGATGTTTTGGCTGTGAAGTTCTCCACATGAAGTTCTGAAGTTCCACATGAAGCCATGAAGTTCTCCACAAGGCCTGCAAAAAGTGAAGAAACCAAACAAATTTGCCTTAGACATAGGCACTGGTACCATCTGCTGTTTGAGTCTTCAGCCTAAGTACATTAGCTGAGGCAGGTTCCTGCAGCTCATACTCCCTCAGGTGCTGGAATAGCACAGGGAAGATAAAGCCACGCTCTTAGACCATTACCACATTCACTGGTATCTATACAACTATAATCCACCAGACAGTCGAAATCTATCTAGTTACACCTGCTGCCCCACTGCAGTGAGCAGGAAGGCAGTGCACAGCTCTGAATTCTTGCCATGATGCACAAGGCAGGACTTTCAGACACTCCTCCAAAACATGACCCCTCTCTGCTAAGTCACATCACCATTGCATCCTTCCGCGTATCAGCTGCATCTGGTTGCAGACTGGCTTTCACTATTCCTCTGGTTAAAGCAAAACAAAACGCTAAGTACAGCTTCTTACTTTATTTAAATGCCAATATTAAATGCCAATAACTAAGAGATTGACCTGCAGTTCTTTAAAATGCATAGATCTTCCCTCCCTCCTTCCCCCCTCCTTTAACATAATGCAAATCCACATTTATCCCTTTTACTTCTGGGGGTTTGCTGCAAATTTCCTCCATTTTCCCTTTTTGATGATATACGCCTTTGTACAAAACCACGTTGCTTTAATGCATTATGCACCATGTGTCACACTTTTGAGTGGAAACAAAGCTTTGATGTGTGATTTGTTTTCACATTTGCATAATCTTAGATATTCTGAACATGCTGAGGAATCACACCTCAGGATCTTGGCAGAGAACTTCTCAACAGGGCTGAAGATTGGGGTAAGAACTGGGACCTTGGAAACAGATTCCCCATCCATTCCACTAGAGGCTGTGACTCAGTGCTGTGCTGCCCTGTAACGCAGCACTGAATCTTCCCATGAATTGATTAAGGGCACATTTACCAACAGAGGGAGGTAAAAATCAAAACCAAAACTGCAGTAAAAACACAAACCACCTTGTAACCCATTAACTTTGAAAACAATCAGCCAGCTACACTTGGGCTCTGGTACAGACTTAACAATTGTTCCATTTCTCAGTGTGCTACAAGGAGCTAGAAAGAAACACTGCTCTGGAGTTACTACTAAGTCCTCCTCTTCATCTCTCCACATTGTTTTAATATATCACATCAAATATAAATAGCACATAACCAAGCATTCAGCATTGCTATTGTAAACACAGCAAATAAATGCATACTGCAAACCCTAGAATAAGTTAGTAATTTGGAAGATTAGTTGATATCAACATGTGCTAATCAGCACTGCCAGACCCTTTGCTACTGAGGAGCAGAAGGGTAACAGAAGCTCCAACTCATCTTAGCTTTCTAACACGAGTAACAACCTGGCTATTTCCCAGCTAAGAGCAGCTACCGAGTGCTCCCTTTCTACCAGCTGAGAGAAAATCATCCTTGAAAAGAGAGCTGTGTGGGGAGAAGCAGATACGTGGTGTCTCTGTAGATCAGAAGCAGCACTTGCAGTGTCATAAGCATTTTCTGATAGCCTATTTCCTGAAAGCTGAAAGTCTGGGTATCAACATTCACATCAAGCAAGCCAGGTGCTTTTTCTCTCTGCTCTGAAGAAGGTCAACAGGATGGAGATTACTTCTTCATGCATGAGCAAATAAGGACCCAGAAAATTACGTGAAGCTTAAATGATTGTTTTAAAGCAAGAATAATCATGGAAAAGATAATCCCCACACAAACTGGCATTAGAATCATTCCTTGCACACGTTCGGCGGCTTTGAATTACACTCAGAAATTGCAATTTTTATACTTACAGAGCAGGTATGCCATTTTGATGCAACGTTAAGTGAGAGTTGACTTCTGCTTTGAGAAAAAGTATATAGAAAAAAAACACTATTTGAAATTGTTTTCTTTCCCTTTTAGGTTAGACACATATATATAACCAATGTAGCAGTCTATTTAAGAAAAGGTAAAGAGTCTTATATCTTTATAGACATAAGGAGTCTCTGGGGATCCGTATGACTCAACAGAAGAACCGTTAAGACTAACACCTCTGCCTTCCCCACACATTTGTCACAAAAGCATTTATACAGAGGGCTACATAAAGTTAAGTTAAGAGGGAAAAACCAGCAGAATCAATACTTTACTAGCTATTCAAATATGCATTCAATCAATACCATGCGTGATAGTTATCTATCATAACTTACAATGGAATAGTTTTGAAAAGAGCTGTTACTTTTTTTCCCCAATTCAATTCAGAAGTAGGATTGCACTCTCTTCGGCCAATAACGTCCAAGTGTCATTGCCTCCTGATTACTCCAAAAAAAAAGAAAAAAAAAAAGTATTAAAGATGTGAAGTAATATGAAACTGCCAATGAATGACTAAAGCCCAAAAGGTTTGTTTGTCTTGGTTCCAATTTGCAGGCATTAAAAAGTTGAAGACTTCCAATGTTTTACTGTTGATGATTTGGTCTCTGCACCATCACTTCACTTACTCTAATTGCTCTGGCATAGACAAAGAATATCAGGCCTGAATACGAAGCCTGTGCCCAGACCTATGCGCTGCACACGTGATTTCTCCAGCCAAATATTTAAGAAAATATTTAAGAAAATTCTAAAGTAGGGCAAAGAAAACATAAGGCAGCTAGACTGCAAATCAAATATTATAATTCCTTTGAAGTTGGATCAGATTTGAATGCTCAAAATGGGACTCTGAAGCAGGTAGGACTGCTTTGCTCAGCCCTTGGCATCCTCCCTGAACACAGCAGAAGTTATCCTGTGCTGCTGAGGCTGGATTTAGAAGCTTCCCTTTGTATTCCTCAGGCCTTTCCACAGTGTGCACCAAAAGGTTTTTTGTTTGTTTGTTTTTATCTTTTCCTCCTTTAAGTATCAAAAGGATCTTAATTTCTGGGCCAATGAACAAGTCAGACATCTAAATCTGCAGTTCACAGAGACACACTCAGTACTATATGTTGGTTTTTTGAAAGGAAATCAATATAATTTATTTTAATCTTCAATTTAACTGTAATTGATTTTTTTCCAATTAATTACATATTTAGAGACACATTTTTGTCATCAGAAGTAAGATTACTTAATTATGAATAAAGAAAAACAATCTCTTCAGATATAAGTTGGTAATCCTTTACACAAACCAAACTTATCCCAACAGCTTGTCTCTGGTTGGAATAATTAATCCTGCAGACACGCAGGCAGCCAATAGCCTTATCCACATGACAGAGGTTGAAGTTTGACTGAGGATTTAAGCACATCGCATGAGGCTGAGATGCTGGGTCTGGAGGAGTCTTGCTGCCTGAAGGCACAGATAAGGTACGAGGGAAGTAACGTAATTTCACTCTTTCAGCAGTTTCTGACTATTTGTGTTTGTTGCAAGAAAATGGAAAAGGTTATGCTGTGTGCTTCATGTGATTTGAAGTGTATTTCAAGGACAGAGAGACTGAACAGTAACGTTTACAAGAAAATTGCCCGATTAGCAGTTTATGAAAACAAGGTGGCATGTAGGCAGAGAGGAGGACACAAGAAATACCATCCGATCTGTGGGGACAGGTCACCAGCTAGACTGACCACACTGCAAAAATTGCACTGGAAATGGCTCACATGGAAAGGGATTTGCTGGTTCCCCTACCAGGCAGAAACCCTGTAAAGGAAAATGCAGAGAGCACAGTAAAGAAAGCTATTCTACCCCCTGAGTAGCCTTAGAATAACCCGAACTACTTTGCATCCATTAGACAGAGAAATTTAAGCTTGAAGAAGAAATGCTTACGTGCATTTTGCATCAGAACTGACTACACGAGAAGCATCCAACACTGTACCATGCAACAGCACAGCCAGGACAGCACAGCAGTTAGCACACTGGCAGAGAAGGTCACCGTGTGCTTTTCATTCAGAACCCAAGCAGAATGAATTTCTTACACCGAAATGTGCTTGGCAGGTGCTGCTTGGTCCCAGTTTTAAATTCAGACCTTTGGGAGAAATAACATAGGTTTGTAGCTATGTCCTTGACTTTGCTGAAATTCCTCCTGAGTAGCAGAAGACCTGAGAGAAGGAGCCACCCTCTGCACTCTCACAATGCAAACGTCTGTCTCCCTCCTGTCATGTATGTCAGGGCAGAGTCCCATACAAAGACATATAATCCTGATCCTACGTAACACATGGTAATCAACAGCATGAACACCTCTTAAACCCAGCTCAAACAAGGGAAGGCAAAAAAAGCATTGATTTGCATATTGGTTTCATACATTTACCTAGTGCAACAGGACCCATCTCAAATTAAGTTGCACATTTAAATTTAAATAATTTACCAAGTAGTAAGTATCTTTTGCATCAATTTGGTTGAAATATTCTCCCTTATTCTCCCTTGAACCACCAGAGAATTAAAAAAAAAACTTCTAAGGGTTGCTTTTATCACGGGGGGGGGGGGGGGGGGGGGGGGGGGAACATTTCTGATCTCAGTTACACTTTGTAATCAAGGAATAATTACCTTGCAGCCATTAAAACCACAATTTATTAATTTATTATATTTCAGTCAAAAAAGAACTCCAGCACATCTTTCAGCACTTTAAATCCAAACAGTTTTGATGAAGGTAAAATTATTTTGTCCAGGTTCTGCCACGTTTATGTATATGAGATGATTCAGAATAGAACCTCACTCTATGAAGCATCTCACTTGAGTCACTGAGTACCCATGCAGTAAGAAGTCAGAATCTGACCCCTCATTGTAGGGCTGAATAATTAGGCCCTTCCTCCTTCGCACCCCACTCCCACAGACACAAAGCACTGAATTTTCTCACTAAAATACTTTATCACAAGAGATTAATTAAAATGTTAATATGACTGCTTTGAAAACTGATCCAAAAACTTTGATATCATCATGTATTAAAACTTAGTACTTGAGCAGTGAACTAACAGCCTCTGGGCCAGCATCAGAACCACTCTACCATGAAGGGACACAGTGAAAGATGGAGGGGCGTCACTAAAAAAAGATTGCTAATATTTCTTCTTAAAATTAAAAAAAAAGGGGGGGGGGGACTATTAATTGACTTCTTGTGCTTATTAGTGATCTCAATGTGCATTACAAATATTAATTGATGATCATAATCTTACAAGGAGGATAAAACTACATGTGCCATCTTGTAGATATGCAAGGCATTGCCAATTTTACTCAAAGCAGTAAGGCCAGTAAGGCAACTAGCAAGTTAAATTTCAGTTCAATAGGTCACAGCAATCGCTTGCATGTTATTTTCATATTCTCATATTGCTTGGATAACCCAATTATACCTGCATTTTAGCCTTTCACAATTTCATTAGGCAAAGCCTTCATTCATTCAAACCACTTGTGCAGTTGTGGCAGATAATTTAGAAATGCAGACAAAGATAACGAAGAAATCAAAGTTGACGTGACTCAGAAAGAGCTGAATTATCATTTTCTTTGTCAAAGGCTCTTTCTCCACCTGCCCTCCCTCTCCTCCTCTCAGGCACGTCTAACAAGCAGCATTCACTGGCATTGACAGGTTGGCAGATCTTTCATTTTTCAGACCTGCAAACACCCAGTCTTTGTTTAGTGGAGCTGCCACCCCTTCGGAGCAGCTTTCAAGCACTGCAGCTCGTAGCACTGAGCCTGCACAAGGGCCTGGTGTCTTGGTGAGCGCCACAGAGCATCTTCCTTCTCCAGTAACTAGATCCGGGCTGAAGACTCCAGGGAACCTAGAAAATTCCGCCTCTCATTATATTAAAGAAGCAGCAACGTTGCCGTTATTGTTATTCCTTGACAGAAGCAAAAAGGAAGCCTCCCCTGAAATTAGGCCACATCTGAATTCAAAGTAATTTACACGGAAAAAAAAATGTTTTCATAAAGTTTTAGATACTGGAGCAATTGAAGTTCTTCAGATGAATGGATTAAAATTCATGATTTAGCAACTGTATGGCATCACGTGTAAAAAAAAAAAAAAAAAGCATTAGACAAGAGCCTAAAATTCAGCCACATAAGAGGTACTGATGAAATTTATGAAGGGTTTCCATTTGAATAAAGTCACTGAATTAGAGTAGGACTGGTCCTTGAACACCTACATAGAAAACTACTGCCAGAAAGTTCCCCAGAGACCTCTTTGCTCAGTTTCCTTGGTCAAGTCCTGCAAGACTTCTTGCTGTTGAACTAATTAGTAACTGACTCCATCTCTCCTGACCTTGAAATCAGATACAGCTGTATTTCAGCCCTGGCTGTGTTTTCTTACCCCTACCATTAAGCTGAGTGGAAATCCCATGTTTTCTTCTCTGTAAAGCTCCTTCCATCATACATTAAGATATGACAACAGGTAGCCATCAGCATTTGAGTCCAGAATTCAAAACAGTTTAAAGGTTCAACACTCTTACAGCATTAATGATTCTATTTGAAAGGAAAAGCTCAGCTGATGAAGCAGGCTTTGAGGGGTGAAGAACGTGAAAAGATTTCTCGTTAGTGCTTGATGAAATTAATGACAACTCAGGTCATTTACATATTGTTGAAAACTTGTTCAGAATTATATAAATACTGAAATTACTACTCTCTGCTGTGCGACTGAGAGCCCTCCAGCAATTTTACAAGAATAACATCATTTAGATCTTAAAAATCTTGGTGTTGGTTTGCTTGTTTTTAGTTCAGAAGAAACCTCAGGTTTTGTTTGAGAAAATTTTCTTTGTAAAATCTAAAGTTTACCAGACTATATAGACCTCTTGAACCAAAAATAAGTTAAAATTCATACAAATACACAAGGGAGTGAAATGAGCTACTGATTAAATAATGTTGATTTTGTTTTAAGTTGACAGACAAACAAGTAAAAACACAAAGTAAGGTTTAACCACAAAACCTGTGACTGAAATGATCATCTTTGAGAGTAATTAAGTGTTCATACTTCGAAATATTTTTCAATACAGAAGCTTTCTGGTAGCTAACCTCCACTGATCTGAGAGTGGATCCTGGGCACTGAAGTAGAAAGTCTCTGGATCCTGGAATCCTCCAGTGCTGATCCTCACAGGGCAGTACCTTTAATAGTTCTACCATCTTGAAATCAGAAATCAAAGCAATTTATCAAACTGTTTTTCCCTCTAGTGAAAAACACAATGAAGAAATTATGCAGAAATGAAAATATTTAAATTCATTTTTAAGGCTGCATGAAGACAGGCAAGGATGAGTATGGGATCTTTATTATCAGAGGACAAATCTAAACACTGATTTCAGGGACAGTTAGTCTGGTATTTTCAGTTAAAAAAAAAAAAAATAACTAAAACCAAAGCAGGACTGGCCTCACAGCTTACAAGTCATACCTCTCTCCACTCCACAGAACAGAAATATCAGTCAGATTCAAACCTTAACTCCAAGAAAACATGCACGCTGTTTGCAAAGAGTTCAAGATTCAGCACTTTGTGGTGGTGTAGGGCACATGTAACATACAGCACCGGGGGGCTCATTTCTACAGCCCTACTAACACGCCAACGGGATTGACAGTGACTATGGCAGTGACAAAGCTGAGACTTTTGAATATAGAGAATTTTGTTTAAAAATGATGAACAGAAATTTCCCCAAACCCACAGTTAAAAAAAAAAAAAAAGAAGAGTATTATCACTGAACCAGGCAAGAGAACAAGTATGTTAATGTTAGGTATTTGCTGTATCTTAAGAACTGGGCAATTTGGCACTTTCACATGGGCAACAGTATTACTTTTACTTTATTTCCATCATTTTTGCTTCCTTCAATCTTCTTTTCATATAAGAAGCTTAAAAGCTTCGGACTTGGGCTTCTTCTGACCCAAATACATGATGCTTCAGAGAACGTTTCATCGGGAGACACTAAAGAGATGACTCTTTAAAGCATCAGAGATTCAGGTGAGAACGTAAGATCTGATTCCTCTAATGTCTTTGGGAAAACGGCATAGCTGGGAGCACACAAACGCTGTATCCCATCATTATTTATCATGTATATTATATCCACACCTGAGATTCAGAAAACTCAGATATACACAGCAAGGGAAAAACCTTGAATTCAAAGTATTTGTGATCTAAAAAGAGAGGAGAAGCAGCAGTATGAGATGGTGTTAAATATGCTCGACTACACTAGCATTGCAGATGACCTCCTGTCATCCCTTCTGCCCCCAGGTCTCCTATGAACTCCTGATGCTACGTTGCTGCCAGGCACCTGGGGGCAGGAACTGAACAGCGTAACGCTGAGTGCATTCTCCATCACAGCCACACAGCTCAAGAACAGGCAGAAAATGGAGAAAAAGCATCCCCATAGGCACTCAGGCGGCCTTATGGTGTCCATACAGCTTGGTGGCTTCTGCCCTTCCGAGACCAGAAGTCTCTAGCTCCTGTCACTCCCCGAGGCAAACACGCCTTTATACAAGTCAAGCATGCCTTTAGCTAAGTATAGATGGTGTTTCAAAGCATTTCTTTACAAACACGCAAGTGCTTCCATTAGGTCTGGCATTACTGATTTGACAGTTCTGTAATGGCTGCTCATTCACATTTGCAGTTACCAGGACTTTTAAAAAATACACGTTAATATCTAGTTCCTGCAATAGAAAGCTTTCTTTCTTTACCAGTGGTCAGACCTGCTTTGAAAGAACCTAACTGACATCCAGGATCTTTTGGGAAAGTGATGAACATCAGAAGAGAAAGACTATTTATGGCTTTTTTTTTCATATTAGACACGTTTCAACTGATCTTATAAGATATTCAATTATATGCTAGAAAGTAAAGAAAAACAGTTACAAAACTAGAAGAACAATAAAAGTTAATCTTGCGTAGGCAAGCAGTTATACAGGAGTCAATTGGAGACATCTTTGATGTAAAACAACAAATACTGTCTGAACACTGAATCCATTAAGTTTGTTTCTCCCATCCAATAAACAAAAAATCTAAGTTAAAGTAGTTCTGAAATCATGAAATCAATAGAATAGAAAAAATAATGAAGCTCCACCAAAGTAAGACAGGTCACAAACTCCCTAGCCATATACATAACCTGGAGAAAATAAAAAGCAGAGGGAGAGAAACCCTGCACGAATCCAGAATATATTGAAGGAAATGCATTCTGCTAAGTAGGTCAAAACCCCCAGCACAAATGGTGATGGGATAACTACAGTTATTTTTGTGTCTGGGGTGACAAGGGAACAATAACTGATGACAGGAATGGCATCTAGGAGAAAAGTTTTATTGGCAGCTATTCAAGAACACATTTCTCCAAACATGAAAAATGTCAATATGCAGTTAAAAATAATGAATTTCACAGTTAAAGAAAAAAATGTTTAAGTAATCTTAAAATGGTGTCAAATCAAAGAATAAAGATTCAAATTTACAACTAAAAATATCAATAAAGTGGGAGAAGAAAGAACTATCAGTTTTATGGGTGATCTTGAGATACACCATGCTGTTTCTGTAAGACAGTGCCCAATTGTCAATCTTTTCCTTATTTCATCTGTGATTTCAACGGACTAAGTCCAGACACGAAGGCATCACAGTACCCAGATTCTCTTCACAACCAGCACACACAGAAATGAATCCTGTAGTTCACCAGCCAAGCTGTGGTCTTGGGTTACATTTCCTTGTTTTGAGAGATACATGGCCAGTGGATGCACATTCTGCTTAAAACTGAAAAAAGAAACCTCGTGTCCCTTCAACGCAAATAGATTCAAACAACAGCACTGAAACATGTCTATTACAAAGCTCACCAGCAGCAAGTGAAATCAACCATTATTCTACTTCAGATAGTTCATATTTTGCCACGTATGTCTTATAGCGTTGGTTTTTTTTGTACATGATAGCCTTGAACATATACACAGCGGCTAAAATTCAAGACCCACTTTACTCAGGGATTACCTCAGTTTTAAGGAAAAAGAGTATTTAAGCCACACCAAGGTTTATTTTCCTTGTTCTGAGACAGGTACTCCTTTTCTTAATCCATTTCTATCAATCAGCTCCTGGCTTACTCTATCATATTCGAGATATTTCAGAAGCATGGGCTGGCTACACCGCGTGTCATATAGCCTTTCCTCAAGCAACATGCAGTTTAACACAAAGTCAAGGAGTTTTAGCAACATAGTGTGTACATAACAGCAAGTCACAGCAGCAACCAGACCTCTGACTGAGCATCTACACATTCATGTATTTGGGACAGCTTCTCACCTTTTAAAGAAGGAGTTGAGGGAATTCTGGAAGAACCGACAGTAACTCATGCAAGGAGCTCTTAGCAAAGGCATTGCTAAGAGCTAAACCTATTCTTGAGAGCTTCATTATCACCACTGCAGCACAGCACCAGGATCACTCACCTCAGAGATGTTCCACGTTTGTCAGAAGAAGCAGGGAGAGGGTGTGAGCAGAGAAAGAGTAAAACAAAGAACAGAACTAATGCTATCTCATGACAGTGTAAAGTGCTGAAATATTTCTAGGAAACGTAAAAGACATAAAAGATTAACGACAAGTTAGAAAGAACACTGATATCAATGACTGCTGGAGACTGATAAAGGAAAAAATATTTGGTGAAGAAATAAAGTATTGCACTTGAGACAAAGGCACACAGTGGAACAAACATTTTGGTCAACTTACTGGGAAAGCAGGAGGTGATTACGATAGTGATTTGGATGTCACAAGAATTTGATGAAGCATACCTAGGAGGTGAGCAAATACAGAACAAATGTAAAAATACAGGAGACTCAGCCTAGCATAAGCTCCATGTGACTGATTTTTAGCAAGCGGGTGATAAAACTTAGCGGTTTTCCCTGGGATTTATTCTAGAAAGACAGTCTAATGCAATGTGTTTGCAGCCTCCCAAACCAGCCGCAGAACAAGTTCATGTAGTCTGGTTCTCAATTTATTCAAGGAAAATGTCAACCAGCAATAAAACAATTTTCCCTAGAGAGCAGTAGAGCTGCCCAAGGAAAGGAGAATTCACATGAATAAACTATTTCCCTCCAAACACCCTGACACTCTATACTCTTGTTCAGTCCTCTGCCTTCCTCCCGAGGCGATGCATTTTGGGGGAGGCTCAATTTCAGATCTGCCAGCCAAAACCACTGCTCCCAGCCTTTAATGCCCTCTGAAGCTTTGTCTGCTGACTAACACTCAGACATTCCTAATGCGTTTCCAGCGATATTGATTGTCATACAAGCTGGAACTGGTGAAGTCAGAGCATCAGTGTCCCTGGGAACTCTGTGATGCTCTGTGGCAGGGCTGCAACAAGGAGCTTTGCTCCGGTCGATATCGTGCTGTACAGAAGATGCAGGGCGCTCAACGTGCAGAGTCAGAGGCTGTACTGGGAAATACTGGCAGCACCTTCAGAGGTGCAACCTGTCACTGTTTGGAAGTAAAACGATGAAATCCATCTTAACTCACATATAAATGTTTTGCTTTCTTTGGGCAATCTAAAAATTTCACTGCAGTTTTGAAAAGTACTTTTAATTAAATCCCTCTTCTTTCTTGGAAAAGTAAAATTTAATTAACTTGATTTTCCAGTGGGAACGTATAAAAAAGAAAATTCTCCCAGCTCTAAGATGGAATTTTTCTCCATATTAAACACATTAAAGTATTTAAGACCACTTAACAGACATGTTGAAATCTAAAATAAATGACAATCAAGGAGGAAACAACCACCGCTAACATACAACATTAGCTCCCTCATAATATTTATTGATCATAATAGAGATGCACTTTTATTAAGAAGTCGATTTTAAGATATGAATGCATTGCTTGAGAAGTTACTTTTGTTTATGTTTCTTATGCTTAAAATTTAGGGGAATACAAGTACCATGTGACCAAATGATTGGAAGAATGCCTATGAAACATACGGAGCCTAAATCAGAAGTAGTTACTGACTGGCATTTCATTAATATACAGTGCAAACTGAACTCACCTGATGTTTTCTCCTCTGATAAAACAGTGTTATTCCCTGGGTAAAGACTAATGATTACTTTGGCTGTCCTCTATAAACTCTGCCAGCCCCAATGTTTTTTTAACCACTTTTTCAACTTCTATTGACAGGATAAGCCTTACTCTTTTGGTTGCTTTCTTTCTTTCCATGTGTTTTGGTTGTTTTCTTTTTCTTCAAGCTTTATTATAAAATAGGCATTTAACATATTGGAAACTTAGTTTCTACAGAACTTTTTAATTATTTCAAGGGAAAGGACAAGGAGACCATAGCCCTGTTTTGCAGCTTTGCTCTGTTGGCTATCCACTTTTGCAATTACTCGTGAACTCTCAAGGTTTATTAATGCATAGGTATCAGTCGAGAGGATGATAAGATAAACCTGCTTCCTCCTGTAATTTCAAACCAGATACTTGGTGCATTCAAGAGAATGGAAATGAAATCATAACCCAATTATGAATTAGCACCTAAATTGCAAAGCATATAAACCTCTCTGTATGTGATACTTCATGAAGCGTGAGAAAACCATAAAGGTTACTGACCTACCACTTGCCATAATCAGACCATTGATTAAAGGCAGATGACTTCAATAGGAAGGACTACCTTCTCAGCAACAGAATTTGTTTTTCTGAGTACAGTGTTGGAGTCCGATGTTAGCCTTGCCTGAACACACCTGAGAGCAGCCCAAGCACCCTTTTCATTAGTGCAGATGGCACTACAGGCTGTGACCACGGTCCATCCCACGCCCCACAAGTCCAGCCTCTGGTCGCAGCACGTAGCTGCTCTCCCAGCCACGATGCATGCTACTCTCCTCTTGCACAGTGTTACCAAAGCAAATCCATCCAGAGAGGAAAAGTTTCCAGTGAAGGGCTCCAGAAGAACCCTAGGTTCTTCTACCCAGACCATTTGAGGAGGGCATCTTCCCAGAGATCACCCATACTTAGTAATACAGATGGACACGGCAGGCCTGGGACATGAAGCGTCAACCTCCTCCCAAACTACTTGACAGAAGGAAGCCTGGGGAAATTAGTTAAGCACCTAAGTGTCAGTTCTTCACACCGAGGAGTGAAGTGGACACAGCTGGGAATCACCAGAGGACAGAGTGACCCTATGCCTGCTAATCACAGAGGAATTTCCAAGATAAGCAACTGCCAGATGTCTCAGTTGAATAGTCACAGCCAACTCACAACAAAGATACATGGAGGTGAGTACAGGGTTTGGCCTCTTCCACCTTACTTCTGAGAAGATGAAGTATAAAAAACCAAGTTTTCACAAATTTCCTTGGGGATTAAAGATACACAAAGTGAATAGAGAAAGTCTTGAGACATTATGTTGGGTGCCTTAGGAAAATGAGTTTTCTGTTGAAAAGTCTTTAATAGTCTGCACAGCTAGGCTTGAGCAAGTTATTTGCAGGGAACAATTTATTCATCAAATTTAGCCTGGATTTACCCCTAAACGAAAATGAGCTAAAAAGAATTATATTACACAGAAATAGCTTTAGCTAATCCTTTATAATGCACCAGGGATATATGCAAATTAATTTGCTTCTCCGAGTTTAAAACATTGCATAGTGTAAAATCATAAAATGATCGTCTGGCAAATAGTTGTAATGTTTGTTTATGCCTGATAATACATACCACAAAAAATGCAAGAGTTTAACAACAGTGTGCCAAGGGGACTTCTAAAAACATTTTAATTTGTTCAATGTAAAATAAGTGAATCAAGTCACGTTAGGATGGATTATTATAAAATATTGGAAGTATCTGCAGCCCATGGAAAACACTCTACAGGGAACTTCCATAAATACTCTGAAGATCATTTTGGTTTTTTTCGTTATATATCAGTAGTGCGTACAGAAGCTTCTCTCTGGAGAACATCTGGAATATTTCCTATGTGAGATATCTACAGTAAATATTCCTGATGGGAGCCATATTTATATAACTTGGATGATTCTTCTCCTGAATACACCCCTCTGATGCACACGTGCTGTCCTGAAAGTCAGGGTCACTGTACAAAAATCTTGCAAGGCTGAAGCTATTTTTGATCTTCCCTTTAAGTCTTTAACTTACATGTGCAGTATAAAATCAAGGTTAAAAAGTTTTGAATAAACAGCCTTTCAACCACCCAGTTCATTGGAGAAGCTGAAAAATTACCACCTAATATGTCACCAAGTATACAGCTATGATAGATTTGTTAATATACAATTGCATTAATGGAAGATGTCTGGCAAATAAACACACCAACATCACCCATGTTAACTGACATTGAGCTGCTGCTCATACACAAGGTGTTATTTCAAGCTTGGGAAATACAATTCTGAAATGCTAACAGTGCTATTTACCAGTTAGGAACAACTACGAACTTGTTGAATCAGCAAAGAGCTGCAGTGTTAAAAGTCAAGAAATTAACACCTGAAACAGTAATTGTAGTTTGTTTTTTCCCCCAGACCTGTAGTTAGCGAGTCTCCCAAGAGTCGGCCACTGACCAGCAACACTTACAAATGGTACTCGCCCTGCTGTGTTGGGGTGTCCCTGCCGAGGAGCTGAGCACCTCTCAGGGTGCCAATGCTGCTAGCACCACACAGCTCCAAGCTCATCCCTGGCACACGACACATGGCTCCAACGCCTAGGTAGAGCTAGCGTTTAGTGGAGGTGACAATGTCAAGTGGTTGATTATTAATTAAAACATGTCTTTAGCATGAGCATTCCTTCAAGTGGCTGCCATCAGCTACACAGTCATATATCAGCCAAGATGGCCTGTTATCAAAGGGGAATAATTAGAATAATTATGTAAGGTCATGCTGCCATCCTACTGAGCTGGAAAGGGAGCCTACAAAAGGTGTGCTTGCAGTGGGCAACACAGAACTGAAGAATCATTCCATAAGCATCACGGCTCTGCAAGTCTGTTTTGCATAAAGTACTAATGCAGCAGAATGTCAAACAGCCACAGGAGGCACTCGTGGAGATGAATTGGGTAGCATTTGCAGTTGAAGATAAAAGACAACTCAAAACTGATAGTTTGAGAATTTCTAAAAACTTTGACATTGAGTCTTAAATTGTTTTGTACCTCTGTATGTGTTTGACAACTGAATCATGATCTGCAGTGACAATGTTTTTACTGTCACATGGGTGACACACATCAGAAAAAAACAGAGAAACATATGGCCAAAGAAACTTTACAACCTCTGTTTGTTTGCAAAATCGTCAGAAATGGAAAGGACCTGCTACAAGTTTCTACAACTTCTATTACATTATAGATACTACTGAAAGCAAATGCACTACTGTTTATAGCATAACATCTAGTGAAAGTACCGCAAGGTCTTCACTTGCTTTCCAGATTGTAAAAATACAAGCAGAACATTTTAGCTTGAACTCCAATTCTCTTGTGTTTCTAACCGCTCCTGTTTGTATATTCATGGCCTTAACAAGTCGCTAACATGCCAGGAACAGAGTCAGTTCCAAAAATGAAGAGAATAGGAGCAACTGCACAGAACTGCAATGGGATTCTGAGACAAATCAGAGCTTGCTTAAATAGCCTTGATTAAAATAAATAAATAAATAAAACACACAGGAGACTTGCTTACAGCACTCAATTCACTCTCATAGATGAGCTTCTCCTCCCACATGACATGTTTCTCTCTTTTTTGTTGGTTTCAAGTGGTTGTACTGTGCTTTTAGACTAAGATAAAACTGAAGTAACTGTGGGCCACTCAAGGCCAGAAGTTGTTGGTTAAGCTCACTCCCGTGCTTGTCAGGACTCATGGTCAGTACCCAGAACAACCTGAATTCTCAAAGAAAGGAGCAAGCTTCCTCCATTCGTCTTCCTCACCTTTTTGGTTTGGTTTAGTTATTTTTTTGCTTGCTTGGTTAAGACTTGTATCTTGAAGTACATTTAGCTTTCAAGTATAAAATTGTAGAGCAATCAAGAAACGAGAACAACTATTCAGATATCAAATAGAAAATTTACTAGTGACCTTTGTTTTGTTGACATAATTCCTGTCGACATCTGCTTGGGCATCTCCCAGTCCTGAGCCATTTCAAGTTCACAAAATCCAATATATCACACATGGTATTTTCTTCTATGCCAAGTGTCAAACAATGATAATGATGAAAGCCAAGACTGAATATGTACTTATATTAATTACCAGTTATTAAAAGACAGGTCCCCATGATTACTACTTCACAGACATGAAAATGCATTCATTACTGAAAGACTGGTACCACCACGTGAATATCTGATCAGCTTTGGCAGATCAAAAAAGCATATTAAATGAGTAATCAAATGATAGAGTGTATCATTTGTATAAATTACTGAAGGACAACCTCCCGTTCCGATTGAGATGCTCAGCTTTGCAAATTTATGCGATTTCACACAGCAGGCACATCCTTTGTTAGAGCAAGTCACACTTGCAAGAAAGAATGATTGTTATGACAAAGACAGGAAGAGATTTATTTGAATAAGATGATTTCTAGTTGAGGTTTTTGTATGTCCTACAACAGTTTAAGATTTTTAACTAGTCTTTTAAACCACAAGCCTTTTTGATGTTAGATCATGCTATTCTGATTGTAGTCAAATCTAGTGAGTAAAGATGTTCATGCTCTGATCCCACGTACTTGAAATTTGCTATCTAGTCAATCCCTTTATCTTTTGTTTATTAAAAACTGAAAGGCTTTCTATTAGATATATCTGAGAAGCTATCTTAAAATATTCTAGATTACAAGCCGTAGAGTAGGTTTACATCTGTGATAAGTTTTTGTCAGATAGTATAACATCATTTTTAGAAACAACCAAGACATGAGTCATGAGCTGGCTCAATAAAATAAGTTTCATCAGGCCCCAAAAAGTCTCACCTGATATTTAGATATTCCACTAAAGGAGTGCATTTGAAAAACAATAAGCCACTACTTAAGAAATATTTTGTAAAAAGGAAGCACAGAACCAAAGAATTGCATCAAAGAATCATGGGTTCATTGCTGGCCACTGTGATGCTCAAAGGAACTCTGGATCACATTCAATACCTGTTTTAAATCAGGTTTGAGGAATCTGATATAATTGTTTTGTTTTCTTGTAAGTACATTTAAATCTGAAGAATAACTTCCTTGCTGCCAGCTAATTGTTCTCTATGATCTGATAAATAAAGGAAGCTATACTCCCTCTTGCTTACTTTTAATAATTTATTAGTCATTTTTAAATAGTAATTTTAGTAGTAATTTTTACTTTTACATAATTTAGTAGCTTCAAAGTTTAAATATACTTTACTTTGTTCATTGGAAATATATGTGGCTGAATATGCAGCATATTTAAATTTTCATCCTTAAAGATATTCATAATCGGCAGCCTCATTCACAAGCACTCACATCCCGATTGTATTTTAACTGAAGCAAAAAAAAAAAAAATTCTTTATGGCTTCATAAACAATAGCAGCCAACTGAGTCTCAGATACATGTATACTGTAAGCAGAACTTACTGACACTGATAGAACATCCAAAGCAAAGTATCCAAAGTACAGAGTAAGATATTAAGGAGTATTTAGCATTGATAACTTTGTTTTTACTAAAAACCTACCCAATGAGAGGCTTGAATCTATGTCATACTTATGTACGATAAGTTTCAGGAAGAGCATGACTTTTTGATGCAAGTGCAGGACTTTTATAGCTTTTTAATTCAAAAAATGAACATATAACTGACTAAACCAAAGGCCCAAAACCAGCATGTTGAAAACTTACCAACAGCTATAGGAAGGATTCTTATTTCCCTGATTCTCTTGAGAAATTCAGACAGTGTCTGTGCACCTCATCTGCCTCTGAAAAATTAATATATGTATTGCAAAGCGTGTTTCATTAATGCCCAAAACCCAGCTGGAGGATTGATTATTACATGCTAATTCCCAGGAGATAGATAATGCAAAAAAATGGTATGAGAAGTGAGATCAAAAAAAAAAAAATTCATATTTGGTTTGAATTCTAATAGTAACTGTAGTCTGATAACAAGAGTTTTCATTACTATTGAATATATTCATGGGAAAGAAAGTATTACCCATAAGGAACATATCCAATAAAAAAAAAAATGTGGAAAATGTGTCCACCAGAAAGTAGACAGTCTCTACTCATTAGAAATATCAGTCCTACTGAAGCTCTGATATTTGTTTTGACTGCCACTGGGTATGGCTTAGGGTCAGATGACAGCTGGTTTACTGCCTTGACTAAAACAAGCACCCAAAATCCATAAGAGTGACCTGAGCATGGTCCTGATGCCCAAAAGTAATATTTAATTCTGAGTCTGGAAATAAACTGAATTAGGACTTCTGTATAACAAAATCAGGACTCAACGAACAGTTTTCAGCAGAGGAAAGCTTCATCATCACTGCCATTTGGCATATATTAAGCTTATTTAGAGGAGCTAAAAAGACATTTTGGTAGCTATTTATGAATTACAATAATACCCACAGCAACTCAAGCTGTGCTGGCTTTTTTTTGGTAGTTCGTTACAATGCTCCACACGGGAGATGAAGGTCAACAACAGGCAATTCTAGATAACTGGCATGAGTTTTGATGGATGATTTAGCTATTTTTGAATAAAGCTGCAACCAAGATCAGCAATAGCAGAACTGCAAACTAACATGAAGCCAGGAAGCCCTCTTCCACATGAAAGAAAATATTTTGTGTGTCCCTGAATTTTTCAATTTGTAGAAGTGATATGAAAGTGTTATTTGTAACAGAAGTGCAACAAGGACTGTCCACTTCCTCAACTATTAGCAAGGCCACAGCCAGGAGGTTGAGGTAAGGGATTATTCTCCTCAAATCAGTATTTGTAAAATAACAGTTGCCCAGATCTGCAGAAGCCAGCACAAGTTCTCAGCATTAGTTATTCTTACCCAGTTCTTGTTCTATCAATCTAGATGTACACAGTTTACTCTCAAAAAGTATTCCTTACAAGTTTGGTTTCTTCACCTAGTATGAAAGTTAGGACCCTTTCACCAGTTTATGGAGATAATTGACAAGTATAATCTGGATCTAAACTTGGTTTTATTCCCACTGCTTTCTACCAGTCTTAGTTTTGTTGGTTTTCTTTTCCCCCCATCAGAAGTTCTGAATTTTAGCGAATAACTGAAAATATTTTATGGAGTAGGAAATATTTGCAGCAAGCTCTACTTTCACTTCAGCAAACTTTCATTGCTGTGGTTGGGTACATTGCCCACAACTTCAGGACTGTAATTCTGGTTTGAAATGACAGGGATTTTTTTTTTCCCCTCATTTTAGCTAAACTAGAATAAGTAGATTATCCCACTAAATGCTGAGAATTACAGAATTGATGGTGTGAAACTCACACAGACACTGCAGGGTAAGATCCATCAATCAACACTGCTCGTATCAGGTTAGGTATAGGCAAACCTATTACCTAGGCACTCTCAAGTCAGTCGAGGCTGATGCACACCAGGCAACATTTTGTTCAGTAGATCAACTCACTAAGCAGACAGAGAAAACCTCTTGGCAAACCTCATTTTCTTCCTTAAGCACAAAGGAAGTCCAGGTAACTATCTGACTATCTGAAGCTAGAAGTAAAGGAGATGAATACCATCCTCTCAGTATGATTTGTAAAGAATGTGACCCCGCTCCTCTTAACATTCACAAGTTACAATGATCAATATAATTGACAGACTTTCATAAATAAGTCCTTTTTTTTTTTTTCAGAAATCCCCAACAAGTGAGAAAATGTAACATAGACCATCACTATCCTAAACAGAACCCCTGGACCATGGGCAGGTATTTTTAGGTAACTGATGCCATAGAGTATTTTCATGATTTATTCCTTGGCAAATGATAAAATAGATCTTATGTTCATATTAAAGACCAGAAATAAACTTGCTTATTGTCACAGAAAAATACAAAAAGGTTTGCCCATAAAAATTGTTATTTGTTGCATGTATGTACAGGAAAACGTATTAACTGCACCAGTGTCTGGTGATAGTTGAACTGGCACAGGTACTGGATTCAACACAAAGAAATACCCTGGTGTGATTTTATAGCTGGATAGTGTGTAGGATAATTACAGAAAACCTCATAGCACCATTCCATTACAAAGCAGGAGAACGTTTTCAAAATATTCCCAATCTGCCAATTAGTTCATGGTTATTCAAGGTGGAAATTCTCCAACTACTCTCACTAACAAAATGTCATTCTTACGTTTAAACAGATCTAATTATAGTAAAACATCAAAGGTGTACTGGCTGCATCTAGCACCTTATACCAACACACAGTTTAGATACTGATATTTTAATTGGTTCCCAGTAAGAACCACTAAACCAGTGTGCAGGTAGCAACCTACCTGGACTCTAAGCCTGTCAAATTAGAAAATTCCTTTGTAAATACTCACCCCACTGGCAACTTGCCTGTATATGTGCTTTTTCTAAACAGTAGATAGATATAACACATGCGACTTTAAAAGATCCTGCTGAATAGGTAACAGTCTGACTAGAAGCATCCTTCTCATGTCTGATTATAAAGCTTCAAAAAAGCAAATCATTGAAAATAGGATGTATATAAAAATATTGATGTACGTATGTATGTTACACCAAGAAGAATAGGAAACATGTTCGCCTTTGAAGGACTAACTGAAAAGACTGGAATCACTGTGAGTATTACAGTGCTTTCCAAAAGAAATAAAAAAAACACCCATTTTTCTACTGCACATTGCTCAAGTACATTCTTGACATAGGAAAACATCAAGCAGCTCCAAGGAGCTCTTCCTGAACATGCCAGATCCTAAAAAAACAAAACCTTACTGACCTCCTGTTATTATATTCCCTGTATTCCTAGAGGATATTCCCTATTCTCTGCCTTCAGTATAAAGCACACACAAAAAAAAAAAAAAAAAAACTTTTAACACCAGTAAGAACCAGAAGCTTTCTACAGTCTTTTATGAGCTTTACATTAGACCCTTTACGTTTCCGCCATCTCTTGGTTCTGTTTCCACAAACGCCTGTTGTCACAAACTGAAAACAACAACCCACAGAACCACCACACTGAGGAATTTTCCACTCTTTGTAATCAGTTTTATCACATCCTTCATCTTTTACACAGCCAGTCCAGCAGTGAGCACTTGTTAAAGCATGGTACGAACCCTGCACATCAAACACTTATCTAAATACTGCTGCCCAGATCAATGGCCCCCACCGAGTCGTTTGTCAATACAAAGCAGTTCAGCACAGTTGAGCATTAGGGTAGCAGATGACATTAATGTGATGGGCCAGCTCTGGCTTCTGTTGGCTTTCTGAGGCTTAGAATTTATTTATTTGTAAACAGAAGAGTTTATTGGTAAAATGGCTACTCTAAATCGTTTCCTAATTTGACACTGCTATGAAAAGATACATAAATTCAGTAACAATTCAACACTCTGGGTAGCTTTTGCAACCCACAGCAAAAGAAACAACTGAAGATCCACAGTGATGCTTACAATACCAAAAACTCTTTTTTTGTCCTTTAAAAATCTATACATAATTGAAAGAAAAAAACATACATGTAGCTAAGTCACAACAGAAGTTTCACAGCATCCTCAGCACCAGCACACATGTTCATGTCACATGTAGCATTCAGTTATACAAAGAGGATTGGAAAATGCAAAGCTGACCTAAAAAATGGTGTTCATAAAAAGTAACGGAATCATCAGCTACCTAGTGAAATCAGAAGCAGTATTAATACTTTGCTAAAAGCATCTGGGAGAGGTTGAACTTTCACTAACAACGCTTTAGGCATCACAATAAATAGGTACTGAGAAAACTGAAGTAGTGGCTGAAAGTAGAAGCTTGCTTATAAGCTTGAGAAAGGTGCATCTGTTCCTCAAACTTTGTTTTCAAATGTCAAAAATAACTTGGGGAAACTACTTCCCCCATCTCCTGAATACACAGAAGCTGCCTACCTTTGTACAGATCCATCTTCATCCTAAAAGAAGGTTGGGTTAGCTATGAACAAGGGCAATAAATTACAGAGATAAGGGTCAAGTTTAAGGGGCTTTGACATATGCTCCATCAGAAGAGGCGATTTTGCAGCTCCTTCCTGCCTTAAATTCTGTAAAAAAAAAAACATTAAATAAGTTATGGGAGTGCTTAGGCTCTTTAAGCTTGTCAGTACTCTATAATTAATAAGGAGAATTATTTAGAAGTAAAATTCCATAAAGTCACATTTGTCTTAGGATAACAACACACTTTTTTTTCTTAAGTTAAACCAATCACATCATTCTTCTTCTGGATTATGACCGCCTGCACAGGAAGTTTACATCAAAGTAATTATTCAGGAAAGTTATTCCAAATCAGTGATTTTAACATATGTGCAAAAGCAAATAAATCACTAATCTCTCTCCTTGAGTAAGTGGGGGGAATTTTTTTATTTTTTTTTTCAGGTTGGGCTGGACACCAGTTGTATTTTTTGTTTGTTTGTTTCCTTAATTAAGACAGTTTAACTGAATAGCAGTGAAATCATCCTACTGGCAGCTCCAACTTGACTCTAATTCAGTTGAGAAGTACATTGTGAAATTGCCTGATTGTGCCTGTTAAATGTCTGAGACACTCATCAGCTCCATAATAAACAAACAAATAGGTTTTAAGAAAAGAAAATCACCACATGCAATTTTCCAACCTCTCAATTTTAAAGTAACATAATAAATAATCCAGAGCTGAAGAAAGTAATATTTAGCTTCGATCAAGTACTTTGCACAACGGGAAATTATACGGGAAGATATCAGTCTTTTACACAAATTTCTCTTAATATTAGTACTTGCAGCACTTTTGATGTGAATACTCTGCATAGCTCCCTTGCAGGAGTGGTGTGATGTGGCTCTTGGTTTGGAACTTGTTACTAGTAATTGAAGCATGAAAAGCTACCCAATGTGCATATATATATATATATATATATATATATTTGTCAGAAAATATAATATATATATATATTTGTCAGAAATCAAGGGATACAGTATAACTGTACATTTTAACAGCTCTCAAAAGAAGAAATACAAAGTCATCTGTTCAATCTGAAAAACTTCCAACAACATGCAGTTCAAAGCAATGTGCTTGGTATGCAAGATTCTTTCTCTACTGCTTCTTTCACACGGCTCTTCAGGTTGTTCGGACCCACTTACAAATACACAGCTTTGCACTTCCTTTTACATCATCTCTGGAGTTCACAAGTTCTGCTTTCACATCAGACCTACAGTGCTACATCTAATTAAAAATAAATGTATTCACGTAATAGAAACGCCCTGTTATTACGGATATTGCATATGCTCAGTTTCCACTACACACTGTGAATTTAGGACTCCTGAAAGCCACACCAAAAACCAGAAAAAATAGCTAAGTCTAGGTTATTACATGAGGAGGGGTGTATGGGTTAGGGCACAAGTAAAGAGGCAGAGGAGACAGACCATGCAATATAAAATTACAGCCTTTCTATTCCTCAGGGCATAACATCCCAAACGGTTGTTCCTCCCCTGAAAACACAGTAATGGGAACTGTTGCAAATGTATGCTCTACTAAATCTCGTAAAAGCTGCGCTGGAAAAGCTGTAAGCTCTAAGTTTCAAAGGATGCAGAGGCATTTCCTTCATTATACTCCCTCGTGCTCTAGGATATGTACTCTAGAAAGATAACTATCTAAACCATTAATTAAAAAATGAAGCTAAATTTAGTGAAAGAGGAATGTCATTGGCAAAATCACTCCAGCGAGTGAATGACCTGACCATATGTGCAATCACAAGGCAAGAAATTCATTTTTGTGGACCTCTGCTCAATTATTGCAAGCCTGCACACTGTTGTCAGTTCTAAAGGTTAATGCAGTAATGAAAGATGACAATGTCTCCTAAGCGACTGCTGAATGCCCAAGCAGGTATTGCATTGTAAATTAAAGGTGCTCTAGCCAGGCTGAGGAGAGAAAGTTGTCCAAAAATCTCTGCCACAGTCCGTGTAGAGCACTAACTCAACACAACGCCACTACCCCCGCGTGTCATGTACAGCTCAGGTGCCCAGACACACAAGATGATGGCAAAGCTCTTAACGCAATGTGCTGCCCAAAACTGGGTCAGAAAGTTACATCACTCCAACCATTTCATTGAGTTCACAGAATCACAGAATTTCTAGGTTGGAAGAGACCTCAAGATCATCGAGTCCAACCTCTACCTAACGCTAACAATCCCCACTAAACCATATCCCTAAGCTCTACATCTAAACGTCTTTTAAAGACCTCCAGGGATTCATCCTGATTTTTCCAGAAAGCAAAACTTCTGGGTATTTGCTTATGTCTAGCATTGCTTGGTGTTTTCTAGCATCCAATTTAAACTTTTTGGTATGTACTAGATAAAAGAGGAATTAAATTATAAATTAATAACCACCATTCTAATTCCCTTTTTAACAGCTTTTATGGGCCAGTCTGAGCTCACTGATGGCCATCGTGTCTTTACCTAGAGGTAACATACTCCAGGGACAGACCCAGTTCTGAGGTCCCCAGCGTGCCCAAATGCTCCATTAGACACCCACAGAGCACACATGAACATAATATGCATGACAGAGCTCACAGAGGAGGAGAAAATACCCCTTTACCCTCTGGTAAGCTCAAGCCTGCTGAAGTCTTCGTTATGCCATCCATAAATAAAAACTTATATAAAACTAGCATTACTGAATATGCTTTTTATCAGTATTGGTGGTGGTGGTTATAAAATAGTTACTAGTTTTAATAAAAAATGTCTGCATTTGAATCAAAAAGGGACAAAATCTACCCTTCATTGGCTCATACTTCTGCTTTGACACACCTAATGCTACAGAATTAATACAAAAATTAAATTGCAGGGATGTGTCCCACCAAGATTTGAGGGTGTTTAAACCACAATCAGAAATATATATCAAGCACTTTTTATGCATCATTAAAGATACTACTAAATATCTTAAAGATGCTGGAATTCAAGGCTCTTCATGTTGGCATGGCTGAAACATCCTGGTGAGATTACTGAGAAGAAAAAAAGACACTAATGATGTTTCTTTGCTCTGGGTAAAGTGACAAACTAGCCATTACTGCTGAAAATAAAGCATGTTTAAATGTTTGCTTACCTAAACAACTCAAGATGCTGGCACCCTCACTTGAAGTTTTACGTATTTCTTAGACGAGCAAAAAGCACAAAGAAAAAAATCAGTACAAGTATTCTTACTGTAAAATTATGAATAACAAATGTTGTCATTCAGTTTACATAAATTACATGCTGCTCTGGTTAAAAATAAAAGGTACCACACCCATCTACAGTATTGCAAGGGAGAAAAATAGCTGGCAGCATGTGTTTTGGAGGGCACAGCTGGAGATCTCCCCTCCTGGAAATAAGAGCAAATTTGACTGCCCTAATCCCACACATATTAGTAGGAAGCAGGGATTGTTTCCTGGCTTTCTTTTAAGCACCAGTGCGATTTTGATCTTTAAGAACAGCATAGCATCATGTAAACAATAGCAGGAGCAAACAGAAGGTTATCGAGTCCCAATCCTTTTGAATTCATGTGGCCTTCTGTTGCCAGAGACACCAAAACACTGATTTGCAAAGAAAGCATCTCTAAATGAATAGCTTCAGGAACATCAAGGGAACTCGCGAATGACTGAACTACTAAAATAAGCCTGCTATTTACAGAAGTACAGCTTTTGTCACCACATTTCTCATTAGGGAGCATTTACTGATGTCCATGACAGCCAAAAAGACACATTCAGGTGCACGGATATGTGACAAGCCTCACAAAGAAAAAATCTCTCATCACAGCAGCCTCATCTGCAGGAGTCCTTCCCTTAAGGATGGTCAGACTCCCACAGCGGCTGTCTGCAAGACTCATTAATCCTTTTCAGATCATTTTATGTGTGGCCATAACATTCTCCTCCTTTTCAGGAACACATGCAGGACTGCATGTAGATATCGCAAGTGACAAACAGCTACCAAAGCTGCATCACTTCAGGTATTTTAGATTAACTATTTAGTTATTCTAGCTTTCATTCCTAGATTTTTCAGTAGCGTGAAAGAGTTTTCATCTTTCCTTGTGCCTGGGATTGCAGAAAATGGTGCTGAAATGAAACATCCCTTAAATGTTTTTAATTTGGAGGAGTGTAAAATAGAGCAAGTATTCTGACCAAAAGTTTTTGGAGCATCCAGATGTGTTGGTAATTCTGGCGTGTGAAAAGCATCAAGAAAGTAAGTGAATATAAAAGATGTTTTATTACCTAAGCCTCTAGACTGACCTACCACATTGTCAACGTCTGTGTTCCGTGTCATTTGTTACCACACTTTTTCCTTCACATTCATACATCAGAAATGGAATTTAGTTGTATTTGGGACCCAGTAAACACTTACCAACATGGGCACAACCTGAATTCCCACCTGAGGGGAACAGATGAAGCCTGGTGGTAAACACAAACTCACTTCCTACGAGCTATCATTTAAGCAAACTGAAAACGCTGGATTGAGAAATAAAAAACTGACCTCAGTACATATAGAGGGGGTATGTGTGGTGATGGGGTGTTATTATTGTCTTGTTGTTTTTTGCTTTAGGTATTTCATGTTTCATATTACTTTTTTAATCTTTATGCAGGTTAAAAAAGCCAAACCACCTTTCACTGCCTCCACCACTTACAACATCCTTTTCATTGCTTATGTTTCTCTCTTAAATACCAGAGGCTGATGGAGGATAACAGTTATGTTTAAAATAATCCGTATTTTACACACTTGTCATTCTGCTGCTGGATCAAGGTCAGAGCAGGAAATCCTGCTCACAGCCCCTGCATGCTCTGGGCTCTCCCAGCTGGAGCAATTGGAGTCAGAGCCCACATACCACACCAAGCAGATGCACTTATAGTCCCAGCTGGCAGAAAAGGGTCCTTCTGGTCTGTTTTTGCAGGAGAAAGGTTTTAAGTCCTTCCTTTGCTACACACAGCTCAAGGCTTGCAGACAGAAAGGCTAGCTCTTAAGAAAAAATAAATAAAATAAAATCTGTGGCATACAAAAATGTCTAGCAGAACTGATCTATGTTATATCGATGCTTAAATTTCTTTAAAATGTCCTGAGAAAGTAACAAAGGTATTATTTTCTGTCGCATGTGCATAGTTTAGTTAGTACTATTACAGACCCATACAGTATTTTCAGTCAGCATCACAATTTTGGCTATTCCAAGCAGGTTCCAAAGGCCAAACCACAGCAGATAAATTCTGCTTTCTAAACCCCTCACCACAACATGGCTTTTCAGTGAAGCTAGGTGTTTCTGCAGCAGAAGGAGCAGCCTCTCATGGGCAAAACCAAAGCAGAAACCAAAGTGTAATCCAGCACATGAAAATGCAGGAAAACTACATTTCTGACCTCCTTTTGGAAGACAGTGATAGACCTGAGCCTAGTCAGATTGCAAACCACAGGTTTTACAGTTATTGAACAGCATAAAAAAGGCACTAAAATCCCAAATAATTATGAAGTGATGAATATTATAAGTATCTGATTGTTACCCAGAGGGTAATACATTTTTAAGTTAATGAAATTGATCAAATCTTTCATATTTAATTCATGGTCTTCTTTATCTAGCATCCTATAAGAAGCTGCAAAACCTTCACATGCGCCCTAAAACTGTGTAAAATATCTTGTGTCAGTTTGGATTAACAGTGAAATGGCAAACTTCTACATCTAAACTATTTTGCTATAATCATATATTTGCAAAGCATGCGACTAACAAAATAGAAAATAAAAGTCAGTTTATATCACGGTGGAAAAACCTCCAAGTAAGCTCCAGTTAAACTACTACTCAACCTTTTACTTTTTCCTACTACAAAATACACTAATTTTATCACTTTCACAAGACCTTCAACTCCATTCTTACTTAAATAGAGCAATCCTCCAACAAAATATTGTCCTTTACTTGTAAGCCTCTATCTGCCAGTAGCAGATTATATCACAACCACTTTTTAAATAATACTTAAAGGTCAAACCAAAAAGGCACAGAGAATGTTGAACATCTTGTAAAATTCAAACAAGGCACTGTAGAAGCCACAGGGGGGTAGTTGCTAAAATGATTGAGCACTTTTTAACATATTTATTCAATGATTACCAGGGGCACAATGTAATCCAGTTCCAATGGAAGCCCATGGGAAGGGAAAACTCCGCTGAAAATTAATTAAGAAATTCTTCCAAGTTTCTTCCTCATCTGTTTTCAAACCAAACGAAGGAAAAGTTATATAGCTCAGAATCTCAGAACACATCTAAACTATAGTTTGTTATAAAAATGTCTAAGCTAGTTTAAAATTGTTCCAGGTACTCAAAGAAACCCTTTACCAAGGACATGGATTTTTCCAATTTAGACCTGGGCAATTTACCATTGTAAAACTTCAGCAGCATCTGATTGGGACTGACTAATCTACATGGGGAGGTTGCAAAAAATATAGGCATTAAGTTATAATCTCTTTCCTATTGAGGTTTTCAGCACAGGTATTTTTCCTGTTTTATGTCATATATTGGTTCAGGGTGCAAGGGACCTTCAGAAAGCATACAGGCCAACCTGCTGGTCAAGGTGTCAACACATAATGCACCGAAGTTGCTCTGGGCTCTACACAGGCCAGTAGTCATGGCCTGCAATGCCCAATTTTAGGTATCCAGTCTACAATAATCATCCCTAAAACCATAAATCCCTGCACTGTGCATAAAGAACATTAAGCACATGAAAAGAAATTTCAAAGCCAGCAGTGATTGAGAGGGGTGTCCTGAAGTGAGCACCTTGCCCTTTTGTTAGAAATATGGCAATTTCTGAGAAGAAACTTTATGATCTGCTTTCTCACTGCATGGGTAATTGCTCTGATCTGGAGGCAGGTACCTAAGTGGCAGACATTTCTCCCATCACACACAAAATAAAAGGCACTTTGAGAAGCTGTACCTTGCTGTAATGCCACGTACCATGCTGAACCTGCTGGTACGTAAGGGTGCGGGCAGAAGAGCCACCAGCCCTCACAGGGCAGCAGCCGAGCTCCTCCACCCTCACAAAATGGCGCCCGCCCTCACAAAATGGCGCCCAGAAATTGCAGATGCCACAGGTTAGGAGACAGCACTGGGAGGCATGGACAGGTTTTGGCTCTGAACTTCTCCACCTTGGGGATCCAGTCCTCGTTCAGATCACTAATTCTGAGTTTTATTCTGAAGTACCAGTTACAAGCATGCTTGAGCAGCCTTTCTTAAACCAGTTTAAACAGATGTTTAAGTACTGTCCAGAAGTATACTCTTTACTTGTAACGGTAAGGAGAGAAAAAGCCTTCATCACAATTATGTTCTTCATTTGAAAGCGAAACGTAAACCCTAAAGAAAAAAATAGAAAAGGGACAGTATGGGAAAAAAATGGAAAAGCAAAACTCGTCTTCAATTATCACTGCCACATGAAGGAACAATTCAAAACCACCTCCATACTGGACACAAACACTAAATGCAGGCATGCAGGCCTATATGCAGGTATTTGAATTTATGCATATTGGGTATACAAATGTTATTGCTATCGTTTACTGACAGAAATCACTTTCACGTGTATCATTTCTGTCACAGCAGAGCTATGTTGCACTTGCCTCAGGGGTAAATGCCTCTAGACAGAGGGACTTTTACACACTACTTTCTTCACGATCCTTTCCAGTGGTGTGTTGGGGAATTTCTGTTGGGTAACATTTTACCAGTCTTCACACACTCACCACTGCTTCTGGAGTGCCCTGCACTGAGTTTGATTGATAAGTTAATTATTGTGTCAGCATTATCTCAGAACACTACAACCTTCTGAATAGCTTGTCGTTATCACGGGTACTCAGGTAGTATTGACTGCCTAAACACCGGCAGAAACAATCTTCTTATTCTCAGAAAATTAAATAAATAAGTTCCTACTCATTGTCAATCTCCAAGAGAGAAATTCTCTCCTTCCAGATCCTAAATACACAAAATCTATCTTATTCAAAAAGCATCAGAAATGCCTAATTTTTGGATCACATGGCCTCCACTCACACAAGCTTTCAGTCTAAAGCAAGCAAGAAAAGTAACTGATCCATAAATTAAGGCTTTTCTGATGCCCACCAGACCAGGTTTGATGTTGATACCAAGAGCTCCATATCCTCCTGGGAGCTTCCAAGTGGGGTTAATAAAACCACTGGCTGTAGCTATGACCATCCTATGAGCCCAGCAAAAGAACATGCATTTCTAACAGCTCAGACTTGGCCAGCTGACATCATATAACACACACACAGAAATAGAATCTGCATTAAATTAAAAATCCACAAGTGACATTTTGATTAGTAATTCACATCAGTGTCAGAAAGTCTGATGAAAGTTAAGGGAAACTTATGCTGACATTTTAAAGGTGTTTCTTCTGGGAAGAAAATGGGTGATCAATATTTTCTACATCAGTTCTAGATTGCCTGACTATACTTAAAGCAATAACTATTTAAAAGTCACTAACAGGTAACCTACATTTGTATCCTTTTTAAGGAGTTAGATCTAAAGCTTGTTTCTTTTCGTAATTTGAATATTTCTCTCTCTCTCTTTTTTTTTTTTTTTTTGGAGGGGGCCCCTAAGGGTTAATTCTTATTTGCTGGGTACGCACACCAACTCTAGCACACCAGACAGGTGACTCACATTAAAGCACAGCATAGTAGATGTACACAAGTCTGTGCGTGCTTGCCACATTTTCTTCCTATAACCTTTACAGTGCATTTTTTATTCCATGAGATGTTAATTCTTGGTAAAAACAATCCAAAATCAGTTATTGCTGGTTATTGCACTCCCAATAAGCATTTTAGAAGTTGCCAGTTTCTTGTGAATGAAGTTCTGTTGAAATGAGTGAACTACAAACTTTAGAAGCACTTCATTGCTTCAGTCAAATCTACTGCATGGTTCAACATCACCGCTTACTCGCAAGGATCTTTATGAAGAAAATTCCCTCAATATGCTGGCTGACTTTGCTATGCTAGGCCCCATATGCACATTAATCATGTAGCTTAATCTAGTTCTCTTCTGACCTTGATTTAGTAAAACCACAATATTACAAAGAAATTAGGTCCTCTGGAGGTACTTTATCAGACTTAAAAATCTTTATTGCTACCTTACTTTTTCCACCTTGTAGAAGGATTGAAAGGTTATTGGATATTTTGCTCATATTCTGCCTTTCACACTTTATCACATCTTTCTTGTCTCTGGTTATGAGCTGTTTTCAGCCAAACATTTTTGTAGTCTTTTTCTTTCTTTAATGATTTCAAAATAGTCTTGAGAAAAATGTTTATTTTCTTTGAGGTATTCATTAAAAGACTCAATTACAGGTAAGCATACTGTTAAAAAAAAAAAAAAGGCACTTAACCAGGTCACAAGCTATTCCCATGGTAACCTTTCTTTGGCATGTTCAACATTAACACAGACTTTCCCTATCTTGAAGATTTTTGTGTTAAGAATAGGGAAGAAGAATCTGCTTGTTAATTATAAGACAAATATTCAACTATACCCTAACCCTGCTTTCATCAGTACATTTAACCAAAAAAGCATCTGCTCAAAGGGAAAGGAGCAATGCAACAGGTTCACATGGGACATGAGCTATCATGACCTGCAAAACAAGTCCTTATAAGCACTACATATAAAACCCATGGAAAGAGCAATTAGAATGGATTAGACACGAATGGAGCATTTCTTAACCCTAGGTGTTTCAATTAACCCAAATCCTTTCTCATACAGCAGCTAAAGATGCCACAGAGACCAGGACCAGCTGATGTGCTGTAGAGGCAGCTCTGCTGCCCTTCCACTGAAGCCATCCCTAGTGCTCAGCCTGTTTGCTAAGGATTTATGTAACAGAGGGGCGCAGAGCCATTAAAATGCTTTTAAAAAAGTCAGACTAGGCTCTACTTACTTTATTTTTTTGACCTTTTGGTGATGGATGTGAACTGAGAGATGCTAAGGTTTGCCCTTCCATGATGATAATCCTCTTGGAAGCCCGACCAGTATTCCTCCTTGCCCCAGGCAGGTGACAGTCGCTGTGATGACACGCAGTGTCACACTATCAAAGTCAGACGGCTTAATCTTGGCACTGGAGGGCAATCCTTAGGCTAGAATCAGTACTGTTTAAGCCCTTCGTATGTTCCAAATGCTTTTCTCCAGAGGTTTATCCTTTATTAAGTACAGAGGGTACCAATCCCATATAGAAGCATTCCAGTTCACCTGGATGATCTGTCACCTACAGCCACAACAGAAAAGCTACGGGAGAGATGCCAAGGACTCCAACTATTGAAAACAGGGGCCAGAGAAGCATGCCAGAGTAAAGGGAAGGGTACAGTAAGAAGTTGAACCAGCTTACACTGATTATAATTACTCTGAAGCACTGATTTTAACCTGGCAGTTTTCCTATTATGTCTAGCACTTTGCCTCAAATTGTCCACTTCCACAGCCTCTTTCCCTCCATCTTGTTAACCTTTTGCTAGACAAATTACGCTTGCATGGAAGCTCTGAGGTCCAAGTAATACTGCTTCAGGTCCCCATGAATATTGATTTTGATGGTCTTTATCTCAGCATTAACTCAAGTGAGATGTGCTCAGAAGCTAAGGGAGGATGGCTGATGTTGCTGTAGCAAGACACAGTAAACCAGAAAGATTAACATGGAGAAGCAAAACATAGCTGTGAGGTCAGAAAGCCCAGATCATTTCTGAAGTGCCGGTCAGCTGAGACCTGGTTCTGCTAGACAAGCAGTGTTTATGCTTTTTTCCTTCTCCCTCAAACAGCATCCACGTGAGTACTCCTTTCACTGCAAAACTGAGGCAGCCTTCAATCCATGAGCTGCAGCCACATTTAAGAAAACAGTGTTTATAAAATGCTTCATATACATCCAGTTCGGAAGATACCCCCCACTACAACGCACTTGTTTCAGTTTCTGGTACTTACATATTTTAAAATGCACCTGCCTACACCATTCCATTTGCACTAAATAAAAGAAACATCATCAAATACGTACGCTATTTCAGCATACTTCTTTCAGCAACCCCAAAACAAACATTCACACATAAAGTGAATGTGCTTTTAAACACATCAAGATCCAAACCAGGTCCTGCAAAAGCTAGGGGTAAACAGCATTAAGATATCACAAATGCTGTTGCTATTATTTAGATTTCTCTTTAGCACTGTGTACACAAAGAACAACACAATCCTTTTTGTTATATCTGCAAATAAGTACATTCCCAGTTTATATTTACTGTATTGATAGTATTTGAAAATTCTCATACATATTCACGAGGGTAATTAAGCAGTGGCATAACAGAAGTTTTATAAATACCAATTATCAACTGATATTATTCCCAGAAGTAACTTCTAAAACCTGGGGCACCACATTTGACTATGTTTTAGTAGTGCTGTGTAGTTTTCCTACTTTTTTCCCCCCCATCTAAATGTAGATTTCTTAGCTATGATCTCAATTCAAATTGCTATGATGAACACAAGTTGGGGCTTTTCATGACCAGTATGTCTCCTCTAGCAATTCAAGAGAAAACCTGGCACTATAGCTAAGACTGGAAATACATAGGAGTTGCCCGCCTGCCATTTGAAAGGGAAGCACCAGCAAGCACAAAATTTGTACCATAATTACATCAAATAGTACAGCCATAAAGTATTCTACAACACCATACACTGAAATTGTTTACTTGCATGCACTCGAAAAACCTCAGCCTTCTACTAAAACTGAACATTAGCTGCTGCAGCTGGACCTTCCATCTGTATTTTCGTGAAAGGTAACAAAAAGCATGTCTTCATTCACCTGCATCTCTTAAAATGGTTGGAAATTCAACAGGATGTTTTGATAAGTTTTACCTGAAAACCATTCCAATTTTGTCCTGACAGTCCAATGGTGGTAATAATTCCAGTTACTACTTTATTAGAAAATCTTCAGAAGTTCTCCTTCACGTACAAATATAAATGCAGTGGACAAAAATGCAGGTACAAATACAATGCCGTTTAGTAGTTTAACAGTGCTCAAATCAGAAGCCAAGTAAGTAACGTCAGACTCGTATAAAGTTTGCTTTGTTGAAGGCTCTTGAAAAGTTGGTGCTAGTAATAAAGAGCTCAGCATCTCAGATGCAATTCAGTGATAAGTCCCAGACCTAATTAAAGTTTGTTTTGTCGGAAGTTGTGTGTGTTGTTTTCCTTTTTAGGTCATGGTCCTGCAATGCAATCCTACAAATCTGCGATGCAAGTTATTTTCTAGCTCCAGGCCAAACAGCATTCTTGGAGAAACCTGAGGACGCTGTAGGTCCCAGGGCCAAACTAAAGCCACAGACAAGCTCTAGACCCAGGTATCAGTAAATTGCTTCCTCTGTTGTTCCTTCTACAGCCCTCCCCATCTCAGCATCTCCTTGGCAATTAGGCAAAACTGTTCAGCAGCCTAAAACCTTCCTACCCCGTCAATATAACACCAAATGTAAAGTTCTAATATAACTATTCAAATTTATTCCTTCTTTTTAGGTGACATGCTGTGTTATTTCACTGATTTAAGCCAAGTCTCATTATCCCACAGTAAAAGCTCGTTGCAAACAGCGACAACTCTGCCATAGTTCAGTGTACAATTGCAATAGTCCACTTCCCATCCTTCATTACGCTGCCAACTACGTGCCAAGCGATGAACTACGCTGGGGAGCTCAGTTAATTAGCTAATACAACAAACCAGTTGCACTAATACTGTTTACTGCCAGGCAGCTGAAGTATTCATGGCTGGCAAAAAAGGACAGATGTCTGGACACAGACAGGCGGGTAGAGACCACAGGGGATAGGAGTATTTAATTTTTGGCAGCAGGAACAGCTCACATGGACCTGCAGGGCTGGGGCAACATCAGCCTGTGGGCTTCAAGCAGATGGGGACAGGGCCTCTCCACAAGCACCCTGCATCAATCCACCACAGCCCAGATGTGTGCAGTGTTGCATTGACCCAGGAAATGCTGAATGAACTGCAGGCAAGGGGGAGGCAGAAGGTAATAACCAGAATGGAAAACACCATATGAAAGTGTTGAATGCAACCGAGACCAAGACTGAGGGTTGAAAAATACACTTCACTAATTCTGGTCATCACAGTACCTGCCTTTCATCAGGGAGTGACAATTCCTATTTTAATAGGCTGAGAAACAATCGTTTTACATCCCTACTGCATGGAGCAGCCCCCTGATAATTCACCTTGAATCACCTTAAAGAACGGCTTCTCTCCATACAAAGGATTTCCTTTAGGATTTAAAGGGGTTTTGTTTTTTTAAAGTCTTTTCGTTCCCCACTCTGTAGATGGGCTATGAAACAGTCCTTAACTGCATAACCACCACCACCCAGCTGCCCACCTCAGTTAGTGGGGTTTGGATTCAAAATAAATAACAAATTGCTTAGGCCACTGCAACTTCACCATTTCCTAAGTTTTGGTGTTTTGACTCAACAGCTTAATTAACAGTCTGAAACAGTTTTTGTTTCTTATATATTACCACTACACATTTACTTCAAGCCACAGTATTGCTTCTTGATAAATGTGTAATGTGTATTCCTGGTAGTTTATCAGTGATTATAAGAGATTACCAGCCTATAATGTAGTGACATTACGGATAAAAAAAAGAGAGTTTCCTAGTAATTACTAACTTCATATCAAATTAGTGACACGCACATTACCTAGATAAGATTGACTTTAATGTGTCTTTTCATATCTGAAGGGCCAGAGATATCTAAAAAATATTTTTTCTTAATATTAGTATGAGTGCATAAACAGCATCTCTAAGAGAATTAGTAGCTGTGGCCACAGAAACTAGGAGAAGCACCAGAACCACAAGGGATCCCCTTTGCATCTTCTAAAAGCAGGGTCAGTTTGAACTGATTTCACTGACAACAAGCTTGATATTTAACCCAGCAGAGAAGTGGTATTATGGTGCAGTCACCTCCTCTCTCCTTTGCTACCACCGAATGCCTCCTAAGGAGGGTATGGACAGTGGTGAAGGGTAGGTGAGAAACAAGAGGCGCAAGTGACAGATACATTTCCACCTAGTTTCTCACCGTTTTTATGCATCTCCTGCTGTGTCCCCTATGCAGGGAGCGTTCTCCCAAAACAAACCCACTCTCCTGCAGACCCTTCCCAAGATGTCCCTGGGCTTTTGTAGCAGAATAAGTCTAACTAAGCAGTTTAAGGAGGCACCTTTAGAGATAATGCATACATATGACATTTATCTCCTTTTCCCCACATCCTTCCAGAGTTTAATCCTTTAAGATTATAAAATTTCTAAGAAAAGACTAAATTCATGAAGGTTTTGGCATCTCCATGCCTTCATTTCAGTTGGCCGCTAGACACCACTACCAGAATAAAGCAGCATCAAGCCTCCACAGCAGCCTCGGACTCCTACTCGGCAGCCACAGCGCCGAAGAATTTCATCTACAGCATTCCCACAAGACAGGATCTACACCTAAGCACCTGCTTTTGTTAGCACAGCTTTTCGTATAAAGCACTTCTCAACTGAACACTGGTGCCTCTGCTATTCAGAGACAATTGACAGCCTGATGGTAAGCTATTTCCACAGTTAGCTAAATTATATTTACCCAAAAATAGAGTGCAATCCCCTTTCAACAGGGCTTGTAGTTTGAGTGCCATCATGATTCATACCTTTTCCTCAAGATATGTTGAGTACATTATGGCATATGAAGTATTAGAAGGATTTTTCTGTCTAGCGAATTAACTGATAGTTACCTTTGCTCTTTCAAGCTGTTTTGTTGGTTGCTTTTCTTTTTCAGATGAGTCATTTAAGTTCCTTCAACAATCACACAACCAGATGAAGCCGATTTTGAGCAGTTAATACCCCCCATTCTGTCCTTGTAAGCTACCATCAGTGCAAATACCACATCACCCCGGTGGATTTGAGAGTGTTCTCCTCCAAGACCAGATCTAGCACATAAGTTTTGTTGTGATTTTCATTAGAGGATCAATTCTTTTCCAGGTTCTCCTAGTTTCAAAACACCCCACCAGTTCTCAGTAGTAGATAGTTATAAACAAGAACAGAATAAGACCTGCTGATTAGATACTGCAATTTATCAACATAAATGCTTTAACACTTTGGTCTCAAAATTCAGTAGGCAAACACCTCATGATTCTTGCCATGATTTTAGAGAGAGTTGTCCTCTGTGATTTCAAGTTATCAGCCAAGTAGATGTACCAAAAGGTTATGCATGTCCTTGAGGTCAGTCTTAAGGACACCTGAAAAATTCAACAGGAAATTTCTGCAGATGCATTCATTTGTGTTTTGCTGCAGGCACAAGAGCACTGTATTTTCTAACAAGTCAACGCGAGCTGAACCAAAATTAGCAAATTGTCTGATATGACAAAACCAAGTTGAACACTCGCCTTCAGGAGCAGAAAGCTAGCAAAGCTAATAATACCATTTACCCTGCTGCTAAATCTGTTGTGGCATACCATAGATGGCTCGTTTTAAGTAAAAAAATATTATGAAAGCTTTAAAAAAATTTCCAAGTATCTGTTTTTTGCAGCTCACTCCTCCCATACTCCTCTTCTGGGATAATACTGACTAACAGGTACGTTCCTGAGATCTCCTACTGCTCCTTGTTGAGTTCAGCTGGCCAGGTAGAGAGAAGAAAGATGATACAAGGCAAGAGTAAACCTCAAAAAGCGTACACTGAGTGATATTTATACTTTACTAGAGCTAGTGGAGCAGAATCTCCGAAGTCAATACTAGTCAGGCATTTCCCAGATAACAGACGTCTCATCCAACTCTCCTGCAGAAATAGCAGCACAGCTGCGTCCCCAGAGCAGACACCGTTGTGGAGACAGGAGCACCACGTCACCACTGGGAGAAGCACAAGAGGAGCATGTTCCTGGCAACGCAACAGAGCTGTGTGGGGCTGGACTCATACTGTTTACATCCCTGCCTGACTTGATAGTGCTGATTAAACAATATTTTGACAAGCCTCTTATTTCAATGAAAAATTTATTTCTGTCTCTCAAGGAGACAAAAACCTATGTAGGATGCCACCATCTCACTTGCACAGCTATTTGGTTCAGTCCAAAAAGGACTGCGGTACATAGGTTTGGGGTGTTTTGGTTTTGATTGCACCAATGAATAAGCATATTTTTAAAGGCCAGTTCTGGCAGCTGCAGAGCAATTCACCTGGAGCTGAATGTGGCCATTGGCCTGGAGCTGTCAGATCAGGGAAACAAACAGCGCACCCTTGATAGTACTTCTGCTTGAAGCAGTGTTCACAGGCACCCTCTCCTACCTTAAACTGTTCCCTTTCGTGAAAAACTTGCTACCGTGGGAAGTTACATTCCTCCTGATCTAGATTCCTAAACGCAAATGAGGCCACGAGTGTACAAGCCCAGCAGCCTCAGGGGAGTCCTGAGAAGTGGCAAACACGATGAAGCTTTTTCATGTTCCATTCTGCAAAACAGCAGCTGCAAAACTAGAGACTACTGCTATATGTCATTTCTGAAATAACAATCCCGACTGCTTTGTCGCAAAGATATGATGTGCAAACCCTTCTTGAATTCTAACAAAATTTCTTTTTGAAGCTTGCACTGGAACCAAAGCTATATTTGAACCAGCACAATCTGCCCTGCTTTTCATGTACACATCATATAGACAGCATGTATTTACACATGAGGTTGTATTTCAAGTCAAAGCAATACAAGTTCGTTATAGAATAGCACGCAGTACATCATTAAGTCCTTTCCTACCCTTTGTTTACAGAGATGATTTTGATATGTTATTTCAGATACAACTGGCTGTCACTAGTTTTACACCAAGTGTTGGGAGGTTAAGCTTTAGACCAGGTTATTGTTTCCCAAATTAAAAGCAAGGTGTGCCAAATTCACCTGTTTCTTTTTTGAAATTCCACCTCATCAGGGCATTTTCTTCAACTTGTCAGAACTACAGGTTAAATATTAGCAGACTTAAAATCTTGTATTTATAACATCCTCTATTATGTACTTTTTTCCCCACTCTTGTGTATTTTGCTTCAGCTCATTACACACATCAACACAATAAAACTGTATGAGATACTGCTATATATAGTGAACATTTTTTTTTCTCCACAAAGAATGCTAATGTGTTTTCAGGATGGAAAGCTGTTAGAAAATATGATGTAGAGGCACAGGGTTTGTTTCTTTTCTTTTTTTTTTTTTTTTAGATGCACTACAAGCTCCCACTCTAAAACTCTCAACTTGTCAAAATTAGATGATTTTCTCAACACTTTGCACATTTTACTTTGCCAAGTTCAGCTGAAATTTTTATTTTTACACTCGGTGGCATTTTGGGTTTCATAAACATGCAGTCAGGTAGGTAAGATGCTACAAGTCATCTACCTAAAATTGTTTGCCATCAAGCTAGGCTACAGAACAAGGATCCCTTTTTGACACAGGACTAAAATAGTGTAAAACAGAATCAAATCCATAGAAAGACTGGGTTTGATTCTGACTTGCCATAACCAGAATACCAGAAGTAGCACACCAATCTGTTCGGGTTACAAGAGGAAAGAAAGGACAATTATCTTCCAGTTCAGACACAGAACTCCAGGGGATTCGGTGCCTTGACAGACGCGTGGCAGCAGACACTCACCACCCCTTGCTCAGCCCCATGACAAACCATCCCAGTGGCAGGTCCGTTTGACTTCCATCACCTCAGGGACCATGACAGTTTCAGATCAGCATTTTTAGGTAAACTGGTTAAAGTTTCCAAACACAAGCAGAAAAATGCAATCATCCCATAAGTGCTTCACGATCAGATTTGATAGCCCTCTCCGGAGATGCGCCAACAACCACCAAGGACTTCAATTACAGTACAGAGAAAACGCTTTCAGTATTTTTTGCTGCATGTACATCAGAGCCACAAGCTACTAGAGGTTCAAGTAGTTTTTATCACCACCACTGCAATACAGTACTTCACAGAACTGGATCACAGCTGCAGAAGCCCACTCGGACTTCGTATTTTGGGCATTCAGAGTCCAGTTATAGAGCCATAGCCCCAAAACATAGCGCCCAAGTCTAGGTATGGCTCTATTCATGTCTGCTCATCTCAGTCCCTTGGTGTAGAGTCAAATCTACAGCTTTTATGCTACTACATAAAAATATTTCCAGTATCTAACAGAAGTTAGCCAACAACTACCACTTAAATGGCGACCTTTTTTCCTTTCACCATAATAAAGGAAATTACTTACTTAAAATGAACCCAGAGGATCAGAGTACTTGATGCCAGGATCTTAACTTGGCCAGTTTTGAAGTGATCCCTTTAAGTCAAGGGGGCTCTGGCTTTTAGTTTATGGTTCACGTCCATCCCTGCTATTCTCATCCATAATGCTGACACATTGCCAGATTCATAAAAGGGATCATTTTAACACGTGCTAGAAAAATAGATGGCAAAGCACTGATGTTGCAGTAACTGACAGAACGTTCTGTATTCCTCAGCTGCAGAATAACATTATTTTTGGAGAGCAATAGATCTGGCCATCACCAGAAGTGGAACGTATAAAAATGCTGAACCTCTAGTTTGTTTTATTAAATTCAATCCAATAGGAAGCTGTGTATTGTGATGTAGATTTCCTGCAAAATACCTCAGTGCAAAAGCACAGCGTAATCAATCTCTACTCTTGTACTCGATATGTGGTTCTGGCACAATATTCATGATTGCTGATAGCTTATTCATCTGATTTTTAAGATGGAATTAGAGAATCACAACCTGGCATCCTGTCTGAGCATGAAAGCAGATGACTTCAAAAAGCTTTCAAGTCTGGAGGAATGTCTCCCCTGAGAAAGAAGGCCACTATGCTATCATTATGCTTAAATCTCATTTAAAGGGAAAAGATGAAGCACATCATTTATGCAAATGAGATATCCTAAAACATACAGCAAGAATGTATTTAGTCCATCTTAAATCCTAACCATTTAGATCTAAATTAACAAGGATTAATTATTACAGAAAAAATGAACAATAAAACTCATTATACAAGCACAGTTTCCACCTTTTTATGATGTTATGCTTACCCCTCCCCTGCTCCTCTGGGTCCTCACATACAGGGTGGCGTTACAGCTGTCAGCATCCCTTGTCCTTTGCCAGGAGGAAGATGATGCCTACATGGATGGCTTGTTCTTCCTCACTCTAGCATCCACTCCGTGGATCAATTGGAGAAATCGCTGTTGCAGCCACGCCAGGTGAAACAAAGCTGCAGACAGCTCAGGAAGAGTTCACACCAGGCACGCCTGGCAAGCCTCCATCCCAAGGCCTTGCAAACAGAGTGCAAAGTGGCAGTGGCACACTGCAGGGCTCCACACTCGCACCATACACGCAGCCTGAGCAACACTTGCATGAAGCGTGGAGAAGGCACAGAGCAAAGCAGCTACAACCTACTCACACGACTTCCCAAGGCTGACGCCTTCAAGGCATTTCCCCACAGCACGAACTCGATGCTCACAGCAGGGCAGAGGAACTCCCAGTAACACCAGCAGCACTGCCCGAGTCAAACAGCACAGAGCACGCTTCTTGGCCTTGCATTTAAATACAGGAACATCTCTTTGCCAAGCTGTAATGCAATTCTAAAACAAAACAGGTAAACAGAGGACTTCATCTAAACACGAGAAAATCTACTTCGATTTTTTTAGATAAAAATTAATGAGCTCCATGCTTGGGCTTGATTTCAACCCACAAAGCTACTTTTGTTTCACTGCTGGTTTGACAAGTACTTAAGGTCAGAAGTTACCTACTGTGAGAAAAGCTTTTTTTAAGAACATTCTTTTATTATACATTCAATGAGAGGAGTAGAGCACATTTTACTAGCAGACATTTTAGCATTTCAACAGCAAGAGGAGTGAACTGTAACACTTGGCTGCACACAACCCCCACGGCTGCTTGCTGTTGTATTTATCCGTGATGCTTAGATGACTCCAGCACCGCGACAGAGACTTGCACTCTGTAACTCGCGTGTATTCTAATGCACTATGATCTCTGGGCATACAAACACAGCGTGCAATTCAGATGAGGACCTTTCCTACAGTTGAAAGGGGAAAGAAAAGGTGCAGGTGCTTCCCCTCTATAGAGCTACCTTCAAATACTCTGTGAAAAGCACATTGAGTAAGGAGAGCAAGGCATTCTTTTAAAGGCAAGAACCTGCAGGACACAGGAGCAAGTGTAACAATTAAAACATGAGAATTGATAAAGACAAGTGATGCAGTGAAGAAAATTAAAGTTCCTTTCAATTGAAAAAAGACAGTAATAGCATAATAGCCAAATTTTCAAGTAATTAAGTACAATGCACTTCTCCTGCATACTAAATGTAATCCAGAAACATGAGTATACCTAGATTAAATCTCATTGATTTGTCTTTCCTTTCAGTATTTTCATTTTATCATTTCTCCTACATTTTGCCTTTTCTTCTGCTTTCTGTTCCAGAAAATCTCAGAGCTCAGCACTGTTACACTTGCTGCAGCACTACAGCGCTTTGCTGAACATGGCCTCAATAGGAGCCAAGTCAAAATCTAAATTGACGTGTGTTTTCCCAACTGAATCCCAGAGGTTGCAGCTTATACCACAGCACACTTTTAACATCACAGAAGCTAGACATCTCTAAATCATGCCCACCCGCCAACCAGGAAGTATTGCCTCTAATACTGCCATGTTCTTAAAATCCCTCACTAATTAAAACCTATCTTAGCCCCGCATTAAGCGTTATACACGAGGTATTGCAGAATTGGGAGCATCACACCTCAGGCAGCAACAATCACGCCAGAGCATCTCATTTTCATTTGTCTCGGGGTAAAATACTGCACTGGAGCTGACACACACTCCTGCAGCTATGCAAGCTTGCTAGAAGATGGCAGAAAAAACAAGGAGCTCCCAGGTCTCTTCTCTAAATGCAGGGCTGCAATGCTTTCCAGTTTTTCATGGCCTCCATGCTAAAACAATGATAAGATGTGTTGGTTTGTGTGCACGTCTGTGTCAGGTGAAATAAATGGCCAGCATTACAAACTTCATAGCATGCTAGATGTGCGACACAGGTTTGCTTACACAAAAACTGAGAGCACATAAGTATTCAATAAGTCTTCGCCAATTATAAATAAGACTGTTCTGATTGTTTGATTTGTATTCTCAAATATTCTCAATGTATTTTGCACAATTAGTCATGCTTTTATGAAAGAGCTAATGAGAAACATTACAGACCAAAAAAATGCAGAAAATGTGTGCAAATTCATCTCCAACTAATTAATCATTCCCAGGCAAAAAATAAAAAAAAAAAATAAAGAAAAAAAAACAGTAAATTCACATTCTACTTTATTCCCTGTTGAGCCTTTGGAGTTAACAAAATTAGAAGTGTTTAAAATTACTTACATGCTATCTGGAAAAAAAAATGTAAGTAAGAAAGAAAGGTCTAATATGCATCTAAAAATGTATGAAAGTTCACTAGATCCTAGTTAAGTCATTACATGTGTCATTATTAAAAAAAAAACAGTTTCGGGTCTAAGTGCAAAAGAAAACAAAGGAATGAATGAATAGTTTCAACTGCATTCAGGACAGAGTTAGGACGTACTCACAAGCTTTCCTGACCCAGTCACACTAGAGCAGAAAGCCAGACCACTGCACCCTGGCTTGTGGCATTTCCAGTGGTGAACCTGCTAAAACTTGCAAAAGCAGCAGATGAAAAACTATCAGTGACTGCTTGTCCTACTCTGCATTGTGATTCTTCTCCCTGACACCAAGTAACATATTCAGAAGTGCTCTGGCACATTCAGGTCCATTACAAGTAGTTTTGGAAGGTGATACGCAACATGCATGAACTCCTATATACACTAACAAATTTAAATTAGCATATGGCAAGAAGAAATATGTAAAAGATGTTTGAAGAAAATGTTTCTTCAATAGTTATATGACTTTTCTTTATTTCTGATGTAATGAACTAGTCTCAAATCACTTTGTATTAAGTGATATATTTTATATCACTGAATATATATAAAGTGATATACTTCGTATTTAGCCCTCTGTAGTAAGGCAAGCACAAACTGAAGTTCATAGCACCCCACACTGAGAACTGCTGCTCTTTGGGACCTGATCAGCCACATCTGCTTTGGGGCCAGAAACAGCCCTCAGGGGAGGGGAGCAAAAAGCTGGGGACAGCAACAGCACGTGTCATCATGTCTGCTCCTCATCCCTTCCGTGTCCTTACCGGTGGGGATTGGGCTGCACCAAAAAATAACTTCATAGCTGCAACATCACAGCAAAATTGTCAGTTTCAAAACAGGCTGTTTGCTTTTGTTGAGCAGAATCGGAACCAAACCACTAACTGTATGCTCACGCCTTTCTCCATTTTTTTCAGTGTTATACAAAAAATCAAATACAATATTTAAGATTATTCCTAGACACATTCACAGACTACTAGAAATATGTTCACAGCTCTCTGGTAAAGTGGCAATGAACACATCAGTGACTGTAAAGAAAACCTTACCAGGAGTGAAGAGAAAAAAAAGTTTAGAGGGAGAATAATCAAGTGCTGACATATCTGTTTTGAAGCAAAGTATTTTCAAATATTTGTATCAAATATCCTCAGTAATGGCAAAACTGAACAAAGTGCTATCTCCTTTTGGAGAACAGATATCCTAAGACAGGTAAGACTACTCGAGCATCTTAATGAATTAGCCAGTTACTGGAAATTCACCTTGAAAAGCAGCAGTTTGCTGTCAGCAGCAGTACACAGCCATCCCAATCCTGCAACTTCACCCTAGTTTGTTTTTTTTTGCACCTTGAATCCAGTTACAGAAAGCATGTAACTGAATCAGATGCAGGTTTTCATCTGCAAAAGTCTCAAACAGTTATCTTGTTATTGGAAAAAATAAAAGAACAAGGAAACTGTGTGCAGTTCTGGGCACCACAGTATAAAAAGGACATGAAACTGTTGGAAAGTGTCCAGAGGAGGGCTACGAAGATGGTGAAAGGCCTGGAGGGGAAGACGTACGAGGAACGGCTGAGGTCACTGGGCCTGTTCAGCCTGGAGAAGAGGAGGCTGAGGGGAGACCTCATCACAGTCTACAACTTCCTCGTAAGGGGTTGTCAAGAGGCAGGAGACCTTTTCTCCATTAACACCAGTGACAGGACCCGCGGGAACGGGGTTAAGCTGAGGCAGGGGAAATTTAGGCTGGACGTCAGGAGGGGGTTCTTCACAGAGAGGGTGGTTGCACACTGGAACAGGCTCCCCAGGGAAGTGGTCACTGCACCGAGCCTGTCTGAATTTAAGAAGAGATTGGACTGTGCACTTAGTCACATGGTCTGAACTTTTGGGTAGACCTGTGCGGTGTCGAGAGTTGGACTTGATGATCCTTAAGGGTCCCTTCCATCTCAGGATATTCTATGAAACAAATGAACAGAATCAAAGGGTTCCTTCCAAAACAGTTTCACTTTAGGATATTATCAGCAACACCGAACAGAAGAGGTGTGTAAGAGGAATGGTCACAGGATGAAAAGTGCAATGAAAACTGATTATAACATTATATTTACACATCCCACGGTGATCCAATATTGTGAAGTTGATCTCAAGCTTTTCTAAACCTTTGAGGTACTAGCAGGTGATTAGAGCAAGGAGTTTTCGCACATTTATTAGCATTTACCCTTCAACCTGATGAGAATGGTGTATCGCCATTACAGAAGGACAAGTACCCATCGTAATGTGGAGACCAAATCCAATTTTGTCCTTTATGAAGTAACACTGGGGAAAAAGGATTACACCACTTACTGTTTCTGAAGCTCAGTGAAACAGAGTTCCAACTGATCACATCCCATTAAAGTCCAGTTCTCCTCAATGCATACTGAGGTCCCTTACAAAGTACTTCAAATACAATTTTTTTTTTTTTTTTTTATATAGGCTTCTGCATATAAAGACTGCATGTTTCAAGCCAATGTATCTCGGATTTTATCCAAAATACTTTCAGAATTGGTTTAATTGGTTTGCAGGACATCTTTCCCCAAGAATCTGTGGTTTCTCCTGGCTGAATGCATTTCAGTAATTGTTTCCCAGCAGACAGACTGCTATGTCTTACAAAAGGTCTTTTTGTCCCTTCGTTCCACTTCTGGGGGAGTGACTGTTCTCCCTTCTTAGCATCAACTCTACATGCTTTGTAAGTGTAGTATTAATAGGTTAAGAATCATTATTATGATTACTTATAATAACATTAATATAGCATCAATGATTGGCTATGTTAAACTGTTGAAACTTAACTATATATTAGCTATATTAAACAATTGTTTGGATTACAAGATTATTAAATTTATTTCTGCTCCTAGATGCGAAGTCTTGAGCACCACAGTGTACGAAGTAAATGCACAACCATGAAAGTCTACTGTTAAGGAAAAAAAATGGAATTATTACCCCACAAAGCTTTAACTGTACACTTCTTTTAAGACTGTCGATATTGAAAGCTTTTAAGTAGAACATTCTCACATTAGCTGCAACGCTGGGTTTCAGGTTTCTCTCCCACCACAGTATTATCAAATCGTTTGCATGAACTAAAGTGATTTTCTTCTCTACATAATACACAGGAAAAATGCCAGACTAGACAGCTGTTAATTTTACTTTGAAGAGATTCTACAAAGCACTACAAGTTAGGGAAATGACTCAAAATGGTAATGCAAAGTCAGTGGGGAATCAGCTCACTTCATTAAACATCTGCATCACAAGCCTGAGACTCATATGGAAGTTAAATTGGTTTGTCAAACCCATATTTACTGTAGTGTTTTGTCTCATATTTTCCAGTGTAAGTACTAAGCAAAACAAGAACAGTCACCATCCTTCTTCTACAAAGATTTTATTCCCCTTGCATTTAATCTATAAATCATTTAAGTGATTAAGGTCTAGCCCTGTGATTTATTGAACAACTGGCTCGCTTTTATTCACAGTTCTCCTTACCACCTCTACCTACTGCAATACACCAGAGCCACTGACAGCGTAAGCCATGTCATCTAAAAAAATGAGCTTGACTCATACCCTGGCTCTTACACACCAACTGTCCACAGCAAAACATAAGCAAATGCTGTAACAGCTCTTACTAAACCAGCCTGCTCTTCCCCGAGGATTGGCACGCTGAAGGCTGAAGACACCACAGAGAAAACCACCTCCAGTTTCCTTTTGGAAGCAAGAAAGAACACTGCTCTAAATAAATGCACCAAGAATATGAAGTTAGAAACGTCATGCTTGAATTAAAGAGCCTGCTATGAAAAATACCACTCATCTAGGAATTAACACGGCTGTCTGCAGTCATACCAAGTGACAAGATCCCTTTAAACTATTTGTAGGAACTACTTTAAGTGACTGTTGTTTCCCCTCTGCTCATGACAGCTGTGTATTTCCAGAGACATGGCGCTTACAGACAGGTTTTCAAGTCCAGCAAAAGCCTTGTACCAGTGAGGTGTGACACTGAGTACAGAGTGCAGTGGGCATATGCTGCTCTCAATTACAAATAATTAGCGAGAGCTTTGGCTAGCAGTCATTACTTTGCATGCCTGGTGCTAGACACATCCTCTTATTCTCCTAAGATTAAGAAACAGCCACTGATTGTGTTACTCCAAGCCATATTTGGGGCAAAAAGGGTGGCTGATCCCACAAAGTTTCATACAGTGGCTACTTGTATAGACAAACAAGAGTTTGGCTTGAAAACCTACAGAACTGAGATCTCATCTCCTTCTCTTGCTTTAATCAAGGCACAGCCCTTCCTGCCATAGGAGGGAAGGAGAAGACCACTACTCAGTTTGAAGCAGAAGAAGGAGCACCAACAGTAGCGCCCATTTCAGGGAGAAGTTCACCAGCTGTCTTCTCAGTAATCAGAACTGCTTAAGGCAGATAGAGAGAAGTTGTTCTATACAGTAAGAAGGCAATGATAAGACTGACCAATGGTGTCAGTAAAATGCACTGCAAGAATCACAGGTCAGTCCTCACTTTCAAGAAAAAAAAAAGAAAAAGAGAAAAAAGCAGAACTATACTTTCCAAACAAACCATTCCCAGTCTAAATGCTGTGCAAGGGACTGCACTGAAAAGAGCTGCACTGGCACACCAAGCAGAAGTACAGCAAGGTTTCAATTATACTTTAAACATGTTTTGGATGTGAAATGAAGTCTGATACCCATTACAAAGAACTCAAGAAAAGGGCTTGCAAAGTCCTATCAGAAGAGGAGTGCAATTGACCCGGAAAGAGGGAATGACCAAGGTAGAGGCACTGAAAAGTGATGAAGTAGAAAGGATGATCCAGTGAAAGTTGTTTTGTTTCTTTATATTTTCCCGTATCAGCCCAGAGTGCCTGCTGGCATATATGAAATGCAGCAACACAAATTAAAATGCATTGATTTTTTTTTTTTTTTTTTTTTTACAAAATAAACATTTATTTTAGTGAAAATCTATTGCAATTATTTAAAGTATCCCTTTTCAATAAAAATAATTTAAGACAACACACACTGATTACAGCGGTAAGACAACTACCACACTTACCTGTTTGACAGGACAGGTCTTTGTAAGATGCCCGAGGCTTGTCCTTTGGAAAAGCCATCATTAAATGCTCCACAGTATTTGCCAGAGCTGGGGAGGGTTTGCATCATCACATCCAAGCGAATTTGACCTATACTTTAATGTTGGGTGTACATAACCATCTCCAAGACTGCTTTTTGGCTTTCAACTGATACTTTGACATAAGTGTGATTCCAGTTAGATTGCTTCCATGTCTTCAGGAAGAAGGGCCCCTTTCAAATGCATCTTTTTCATCATCACCTCTACTTACACTGAACACAAAGCCCTGAAGCAACATCCCTGTAGCACTATCACCACGCTCCCCTTCATAACTTGAATATAACTGTCTGGGGACACTGCCACTGAACACAGCAGGATAAATGCTCTCACTGCCACTGTTTTTTCATTGTCACGCGTGTTAGAGCTTCAGACATTGCCTCAACCCACAGTCAAATGGTGAACAATCAGAGCAGCAGTTACCTCTCTTGCCATCACTTTGTACAAAATGTGAAGTCTGTCCTCTGCCTGCTCTTCCCCACCCTTCTCAGACAGCTCTGCAAGGCTGGCACCTTTGATCTGTCATTTTTAACTAGTATGAGGCTCTTACTACCTTCCAAACATTTAGCGAGTCAAGAATCCACCCCCAAATACATTTTATGCTAAAGAAATACTTTGGTACCAAGTTTCCTAGATTTGCAGTCAGAATGCATCCGCTTTTAATATAGTCCAGTTACACAGAAAGGCAAAAAGCACTCAAGAGATATAGAACCTAATGTCATGAAATTGATTCTCCAGACTTACTTATGAAGCAATTTATATCAGAGCACTTTCTTCCTCTTTTCTGACAGATTAGCATAGTCTTTTATTCCACCAATATTCCTAAATCCATGCAAATTAATATTATTACATGGACTGTAAATAAGACTGTTAGGAACCCTGCCAAAACTGAGGCAAGATGTTCTCCCACACCCTCATTCTTTCTTGTTTTGGCCCATATTAATAATCGTAAGTATTTCACTAGGTCAAAATGTAAAACAATTACTCCAATGGGTAGAAAATACTTAAACTAATTGTGAAACAAAATATTGCTTGATCTCCAGTGCATGAGAAACTACCCCTGCAAGTTTATTGGAAGTGTATCACCAAGAACATATATCTTTTACTAATGCTGCTAATTACTCAATTAAAACCCAACCCAAATAGTACAGCTTGAACCATTAATCATTTTTACACAATTACTCATTAAATACAACATTAGGCATGTCATTTACCGTGCTGTTGTTGCCACATGAAGTCTGATGCTTTTAGGTTACGCACTAACACGACTGAAATCACAGAGCAGGTCCTCTTGCAACACATTTCTGGACACAAATGAGAAAAAGCTAATTACCATAGACTCATTAAGGTTGGAAAAACCTTAAGAGGCTGCCATTCCTGAGAAGCTTAGACAGGCTGGAAGAATGGACTGAAATTTCCAGAAATTCAGGAAGGACAACATAAAGTCCCACCCTAGTAAGAAAGTCCCTTGCTACAGCTCTGCAAAAGAGAGCCCTGGAGACAGCAAGGAGCATGGAGACAGCACGGGCACCTGGCAGACAAGAGCAGACCCACCCCAGCAAGGGGTGCACCACATCTGTGAACTGCAGAAGGAAGAGCTCCAAAGAAGTGTCCAACAAGCGTTCACCCACATATTTTCTCTAGAAGATCACAGGTTGCTGCTACTGAGCTGGTTGCTTTGCCATCTTCCCAGAAGTCTGACAAGACATTCGTTGGGTTGCAGCTCCTTTGCAGCTAAAAGCAAAACTTGGGTCACTCTCAAGTAATTCTGATAAATAATCCATCTAAGAAAGCTATTTTCACCTTTATTTTTCCATGCTTTTAGTAACATAGCAAGAGTACCTCAAGTGGCATTAATGCTCCTGATGTCTGAGGGTTTGCTTGCAAGTTCCAACAAATTATGAAATAACAGGATATGGGAAATGCCACTCCTTCCACACAAAAGCAACCTTGTAGAAACTTAAAATGACAGATTTTTAACCAAGGCAGACTCCACTGTAAGAGACTCACTCCATTTTTGGCCCGTCTCCCTCCTGAATCACACTCTACAAGGTTCTGGCAACACACACCCCTAGAAGCACACAGCTCTCTTCACTCCATCCCAGCACAAACTTCAGTACCAGCCAGGGAAAGATTTTAGAAAGCACAGCCATAATGTTCTTAGTAACAGGTTCCTATAACTGGATAGTCATTTTTGACTAATGAAGTGCTAATATCCAAATAACTGAGTATTTATGGAACATTAACAATGAACACCAATAAATATCGCATGAACAGCCAGTTACTGTATCATTCTTTGACTGTATTTAATTTCTATTTTTCTAGTGTAAATCTCTCTATGGAATAACATGTTCAACAATGAATTATAGACCATAAATAGGTGATACACGGACACTTAGTGCAAAGAGCAACAGTTTAAGCTATGAATTTAAACAATACTTTTCTGAAGGTAAAATTCATCTTCAACTGGATTTTTCTAGTGCACAGACTTAGTGACATCCCTTTGCATCACTTAAATGAGGTTTTCAATGCCCAGCTATGAAAGACTGCTGAGAAGTTCCAGTTGTGCAGTGATATATATTCCATCTGAAGTATTAATTTACTTGGACAGAATTCTTGAGGTTTATCTCTCTGAACTATTAACATTTTTATGCCTCAGGAAAGCTTTTTATTCCTGGGTTTAGTACTACCTGTGAACAACATGCTTGCAGTACTCACCAGATGATTCCTCAGTTACTGATTTTTTTGTTCTCTTAGCTTGTTAATAAAATAATAGAGTCAGAGAAAAAAAGGAAAAAAAAAAGAGCTAGAGATGGAGACCACAGAACAGACAATTAATAGGAATTCCCCCCAAAAAACAACTTCTTCAAAGTCTAGAAGTTGCATTTTTCATCAGTGACATTGCCATTGTCATTATTAATGTGTCTCCTCACATTACCAGCACTTTATTGCAGTTAATGACTTATTTCCCACACCACCTCACTGTTAATCTATGTCTGTCTTTATTAAAAGAATAGTAAGCCAGCAAAGACCAGTACTGAGGATTCCATCCTCACTATGAACCTTCTCTATTAACACCTTCTAATCAAAGAAATAAGATTAATGAAGAGCCACATCAATCCTTAAAAAAAACTTATACGGATAAAAAAAAAATCTATGCAATTCATTTCATATATGTAACTTCAAAGGCTCTGTGTGGCAACTGAGTTCACCACCACCCCCTTTTTTAATGGGCACAAGGATCCATTTAGTTTGTATCCATCTGTTTGGAGGCACCAGAGCAGTATCTTTGTGCTTGAAGTCTCACAGATTGGAAATACTGATACCACTGTTGGCTTTTCTGCTTATTAAATTTAAAGTGATTTTCAGTTATTATCAAATAAAATACTGAAGTTGTTGTCCTACAGTTTCCATAAAATACAATTAGCCCTTTGAGTACTTGTTTTCCCCCAAGGAAGACTAGAGAAAGCACTTGCAAGCCACTTGCAAGCAATTCCATGGAAATATAGGAATACACGCCAAAACAGAAGTAGCTATCCTAAGTTGTTTTGTTGCCTAATTAGAAAATAGCGATATTTGCTACTTTATTTTTATATGAACAGCAGAGGTGACAGAACTGCTTGACTCTCACATTTACATTCCCCTCCCCTTCTTTCGCACCTATGTTCTAATGAAAATTAGACTACCAGAGACCCTGTACCAGGCAAACGCTCATCTGACACGTAGTCAAAATAGCCAACAGACTCCATTAACAGTCTCAAGAAAACCTGCCTGAATATTTTCCTCATAGCCAATTATATTGGCAATGGGAAGTTTCTCAGAGACCCACCTCCCTTCTCATCTACATTCCCTGTTGGAGCAAGGAAGGAAGACAAGACTGGACGTGTTGCAGAAATGACTGTTCTTGGAGCCAACACAACTTCAGCAAAACCACACTGGATTGCAGAACTTGGAGGGAAGTAACTGAAGGTCTGCAAATGGTTGCACTTAAAAAGTTATTTTTTTGTCTCACAACGTGATTACCTAGCATCATTTGCAATGGAAAGCTGCATGAAGTCAGTTTTATCCAATCTTTTCCTACAATAAATGGATTTCTTTTGATGTATCACTGAAAATAAGGAAAAACAGTAATCTGACTGCATTTCAGAACAAAATATCCCCTGACAGCAACGGCTACTTAGATCAGTTTAGCTGGAGTATGTGCCTAGTATGAGGTATAGCTGCAATGGAAATAAAAGGGAGTGCAAGTTTCATGTCCATCAGCCTTTCCCCTGTAGGTAAATCACCCACACATCTCATCTATCACAAAAACCTGGCTGCAGCATTCAGCTGCTTTGTGACTTAGATCAAGTCTGATATGTCATTGGACTTTGTGAGGCTCTGTAAAGTCATCCATCACATTCTCCAAAGCTTTGCATATCACCTTGTACACAGGAGATACTCAGGAAATCACCAAGACAATGGTATGTCACCCTGTCAAGAGGCACTATAAGCTAAGCTTCAGGAGTGCTACCATAGTTTATAACCCACAAATCACACACGTAAGGAACAGCAAGAGACACTTCATTGTCCTTCGGTACGGCCCTGGAAATAGAGACTCAGTAGATAATACACTCGAGCTCCCTCACCTCCCAGTTATGCCCAGTGCAGTATATTGCAGGACCCAGGACAACCCACAGGCATACCTCATTCTCTTAACCCAGGTAACACAAGTCTGCAGTCCCTTAAATCCATGTATAACCTGTTTTAAACCCATGTATAACCTGCACATCCAGCATCTCCTCACTAGCCTCACTGCTACACTTCTGTTTTGCTCCAAGGGTGGACAACATCAAAATGAGTCACCAATTCAAATCCAGTCTGATCACTTCTCACTGGGTCACTGGCCTAAACGCCGAGGCTTGAAGGGAAAATGAAAAGGACAGGTGTGTGACAAGCTTTTTCTAGAATAAGTATTTCCTCCTTCAGTGGCATCCTGTATTAAAGCGCAGTAATACAGCTAGGTCAACATTAATCAAGGCAGAAGTTTTGTTCAATCACTGGATACCAATGAAGAATTACCCTACAATTTCTTTAGGAGACAAATATCTGCCTTGACTGTCCACTCAGAAGCATGTGTGCGTGCTACATAACACTTGAGGACACCAGTGACATAGGACAGCTCTAACATGTACCACATCCCTTGCCATCAAGGGAATCGAGCTCTTTCTCAATACCTCAACAAAAACTAGCACTAGACCTAGACATAAAAGCACACACATGTGCTTGCTGATTGCTGCTATTCGATTTATCAACACTCCCCCCAGTTCTACATTAACAAATAGGTTTGTTCTAAATGCCTATTTGTTTGCAGTAGCTTGCCACTCAGAGTCTTCAGCATGACATGCCCTTGGTTTCATCCAAACCCAGCCCCTGTAACTCAGGAGGCATCATTTGCTCCAGGGTTTGTACCACTTATGTTACCCAGCAACTGAACCTAGCCATGCAATTGCATTAGGATTCTGTTACAACTTCTATGAATTAAATTACCTAGGCAAAAGGACAAAAATTGAAGTTTACGGGTTTTTAGTGAGGATTTCTTTAAGTAAAATGTGACCAGCTGAATTTTTATTGGAAGTGGATATATAGGAATAGTCGATGTGAATAAACTACATTTTACTTTTGTGTTTCATAAAGCATCATATTTTATCTTTGTTAGTGTTCCCTATAAAAACAGATCGGTAATATAGTATCTCTTTCCACAGCTATTTTATGTAGTCCCATTTTAATTTTTATAGCCTTATCCTTTTCTCCTGAAGGGAAAACAGAAAGCCTTAATGTGCACTGACTATTTCATGTTCATCTTCCCCCACTATCCAGCTTCCCAAGTGTTGGTCACTTCCCAGTTCTCCAGTGAACCAACACATGCCCAGATGTCAAATGAGTAAAAAGAGACATAATAGAGTCTTGCCTTTTACCTCCTTCACAGAAATAATTATGTTTGAGTGAACATTTTGTTGTCATGCCAATTTCAGCCCTAGGGGTCAAGTACCAAAATTGATCCTCCCTCCTCCAAAATATGGATGGCTCTAAAGCCACTGAGAGTGCTCCTGGCAGCAAGGACGGTGCCACCCACCAGGCCTCCGACACCCCCAAGCCTTTTGTATTCATCAACTTACATTGAGCAAGAGATAGATCCCTCAGCTGCTGGATTATTTTACCTGTTTCTGCTTCAGCACAGTCTATCTAAAGCATCTTCACTGAACAGTACAGAAGATACTTGTGAACAGTGTTTCCAACTCTTCGAATAATAACTCAAAGGGATGTGTCTCTAGATCATCTGCTTTCCTGCTATTTTCATACCACAGTTCACTTTTTTGAAGTCATAAAAATGACCGTTATTTGCTAAGCAGCTAAATGGAGTCAGAAATAAGTTTATCCAGGGGAGATGCAATCCCTGATCAACCAGCCTGGATAACATGCCTTTATCCACTGCGACCAACAGGGCTAGGCAGTTCAAGAAGACATGAAGAAAATGAAATCATCATCTCTCCTCTCACAGCTGTAGTTAGACAGAACAGCAAACACTGTGCACCTAATGCCTTGAGATTTAGAGATTATTCAGCAGTAAAACAGGTTTGTAAAGTACTCTGATACAGAATTCAATACACAAAACAATTTCAAAGTCATTAATCACACACTGTGAAAAACTACTTTCCCATCACAAACTGGTGATGATAAACACGATACATGCCATCTGCTTGCTTTGCAGTAAGTCAGCTAAGGGTAAGCTTGTGAACAAAGTGCCATGACAAACAAGCTCAAATGAATTTCTTTGTATTTCTAATGGTCACGATAATCCAACAGCAAGGTGCATATACACACTGCTGACAAAGCACCTGCAAACAATTACTGGCCTGCCCTTCGAGGATCAGAAAGCTTTATTTTTTCATCACAACGGGCAGTCACACTGCAAGCAGACTACTTACATTCAGGTTTCTATTCCTGCAAAATTACTGACATGAAGGTGATGAGAATTAATAGACGGGACTCAACATGACACAGAAAACCCCACAGAATGGAGTCTGAAATAGTTCTAAAAAGGGGGATTTTCAGGTAGTGCAAGAAACTAATTCTTGCTCACTCAAACACTGTAAGATCACTTCAAGACTTCGAGTCAATCACAGTAATTGTAATTTGTAATTCTAAAACAGAAAGCTTATTCCTTGTTTGAGTTTGACTCAAGTTGGGTTTCAAATCACATTTCCTTCAATAGGCCATTCACTGAAGGGAAGACACCCAAATCCTGAATATCAGAATTATGAGGAAAAATAGCTCAATAGCTTTCTGTAAGAAGGCTCACGGGAAAATACATTCTGGTGCAGAAGTCTTGCTGACCTTTTGTTAAACATTAATATTAAGAGCTCACAGCAATTGTGGCCTCTAGTCGCTCAGCAGCTCAACTTCTTCCCTTTTTGCTCGCTGGCATCTTCTGAGTGTTGCATCCTTGATTATCACAGATGCTGCCAGTCTTCATCACAGATGAACAGGTAAAAAAGCAACAACATCAACTGCAAATGCATAACATACCATCTCAAGGAAAATTTAAACGAAAAAAATCATGTGGAAACACAAAAACCCTTCACTTTCAGAATAACATCTCACTGAAATTTGACTGAGAACTCCCTGCAACAACCTACATCAATAAAGCTCTTTTCCATGCCCAGACAGAATAAAGTATTGTTCCTATAAAATCTGCAGGTAGTACCATCTGCTAGTAGAAACTCTGGTGCATGATGTTTTAACTAGTCATGGAGACAGACATCTCAGGTTATTTATGACAGGGAAATCCTTACAAAAATGTGATAGGGAAATATATAGGAACTGCACATAGTTCTTAACAGCTTATCAGGCAGTTTGTGTCTGTTTCCAGAGGGTGAGAGTCCTCCATTCAGCCAGATACACTGCTGGACTGCTAGGACTGTCACCACCTCTACTTCCAGCTATTAACAAGATTCTGTTGCTGTTTGGGACTTGCAAATTCACTATTGGCCTTCTACTACTATTACTTGTAAAATTTAACATGGAAATTGATTACAAATGCAGACAAAATTAAGATTCTCATATGAACACGACAAAAAAACTGGGGCAAGTTTTAGCGCATCCTTGATCCCCTTCCTCAGACCAAATTATAATAATATACTCTTACAGATACACTGATCTAGTAATATTAGCAACAAGACAGTAAAAATATTCAGTATCAGATACATCAGGAAAGCCTGCATATTTCCTAGAATAAGGCCAATAAAAACAATATACTTAAGGAGTACCATATAATAACTGACCATTAATATCTATCCTGTTTTTAAAATTATCTCACTTCTCAAATGACTGTCATTCATTTGGATCAAAGTTCAAAACCATAAGATATTAAGAATGAGCTTATTTTGACTGAAAATATATAAAAAGCAGACCCTCAGGCAATCAGAGTGGATCCTGATGAACAGATATTTCAGAGAAATCAAACCAGTGCTTATGTTGTAATGACCAGCCACACAGCAACTTCCAAATCGATGGTCTGTGGGGAGCAGCTTCCAGCTTTTCCGAGTTTGTTCAAGCATTGGATCTGCAAGCTGAGATAATGCAAGACCACTTACAAATGCTGGCTTACTCAAGGAGACAGAGTCAGTGCTTCTGAAAAAGCTGGACTAGCTATAAATGAAGTGCCTCATGCCTCACGCGGCAGCAGGTCTTACAATATAAGAACTTTGGACACCAAATTTACCTACAGGGAAAGATCTCTCTCCAACAAGCAACATTGCTAGCCCTCAGAAACCCACCATCGGTTCTAGCATTATTCAAAAATTCTTACCTATTCAAGTTGTTTTGGTAAATAAGTATTTTCTAAGAATTTGAAGAGAAAGTTGAATACTTTTAACCAGAAACCACTTCTTACTTTACTTGCATATGGAGAAAAAAAAAAAAAAAAAAAGGAAAAAAGTTCTGTTGCTCTCATACTGAGTGCTTCAGAGTTCAGTCCAGGTGTTTCTCACCTATGCTACATAACAGTTTTACATTTCTTTTTCCTGGAACCTGCATTTTCCTCTACATCGAGTATTAGCTGACCAAAGACACAAGAGCAGGGAAGTCCACAAGTCTGTACTAATGTATAGCATCCTTTTTTTTTTTCATATGAAATTCATATTAATTTACCAATTTAGAGGAAAAAGGCAAATATGGAGAAATAATGTGACACCACATCTGGTGTCAGGATGATTTCATATGTGAGAATTAGCAAGCTATATTAACATTTCATACCTCACTAAAACCAACAGATGAAGAAATAGAAGAAACACTGAAAATTAAAATAAAAAGGTTACATATCACTAATCTTTGGAAGTGCAGCAAGTAGAACCACTTTTAACATTTCATAAAAGCTTTAAAAAAAAAATCATTAAAGTTTTACAGTGATTATTGCCTCAATAACACCCATGCTTATTGACCTACGCTAAAAAGCGGCTAACAAACAGAGGATATCTGGTGACAGCACCTCCAGCCATCACACAAAACATGCATGCTTCCACATGCAGTTTTCTCACTTAAGAATTAACTTCTCATTCTTTTCTTTTATGTTCAAAGCTATTCTTGCTTCATTCTTGAGAACTCCCTGATAAAGCTCACTGTTGCTGTGAGGCTCTATTTCTATCTGTAATTACCCTCCCATAATTGCTGTAAAGAGAAAAACATCTGTTGCTTCTCATTACCATTTCTCATGGCTGTATTTATGCTTTTTTAAAGCATCTTTGATTATGCAATGATTTCGGGTTTTCCATCTCTTCCACAAAAAAAAAGCACCGAACCAGTTAAATAATGCAGCCTTGTTTGGGAAACCTGAGAATTCTATGGGAAATTTAAAGTGATTTTAGGTTCTTTTGCTCGAATTGGAGCACTGCTGCCTTTTTTTTTTTTTTTTTTTTTTACTCCACACACACAAGCAGAAAAGCACCTGAAGGAGCAGGGCTCCCAGGACCGAGGCAATAATGCCAAGGCGATGGGCAAGATCCTTGCCTGTGCCTGCACTCACCTGCAGTGTGCTTAGCACCAACCGCTCAACACATCGAGCATGCCTGTGGCTCACAACAGCTGTGCCTAGGCAGGGGACGTGTACTGACCAGTTCATGGATGTTAGTCCAATTCATCAGACTATTCACTGAAGTAGGCACAGCTTTCCTTAAGAAGTTAACTTACTTATTAGCTCCCGTCCATTTACAGAGGTTCCAGCAAAATATGCCCAGGAGCTACAGGTGAAGGGTTATTTCAGTGCTTCTATGTTCGTCTTTACATTCTATGAGCCCAACTGCAACACAGCATCGTGAAGTACTTATAAACCTTTTATCTGAGACAAACACTGTCTTTTCCAGTTATTTAACCCCGAAAGCCTATCCTTACTATAAAATACATCTCAACTCGACCAGATCTCCAGTACTAGGCCTACATGATGTTGAGCATCCTGGCCTCTCAGGATGCTCTAGTTAAACATACTTAAGCCTAGATCAGGATCAGAAAGTACAAAATTCAAGAGCTTTGTCCACTAGCTGCTCATTCTTCTGAGCTATAGAAAAGCACTGTTGTGGAGCTACCTGTTCATCTAATAATCAGGTTGTCCACATGGTACAAGTGGATGACAGGTTCTGCTCTATATGCAGCATTTGTCTTTCTGAACATAATCCAGCACTTAATGACAGGACCTCCCTGCTGCAGGAATACAGATCTGCACTGTATCACCTGCTGAGTTACAGTCAGCATCTGACACCCAGGAGAACCTGTACAAAGAGATATGCCTTCAAACTTTTTCCAGAAAGAAATCTTTGGAGCAAAGATTGCAGATGCATTTTCAAATGTGATCTTTACTACAGATCACTGTTGCACACAGCAGAGGTCTCAAAGTTGCTGCAGTGCTGTGCTGTCCTATGTTGCATTTCAACCTAACGCTCTGGGAACAAAGATGTCTTGGCATATGTGGATCTAAAGATGGCTTGGACTCTTGCTATGCTTGTGCTATCCCTGTTACAATTTATTTTGAGCATATAATTGCTCAGTAATCAACTTAAGTCAAGTATTTACAATCAATCAGTGCTGCTCGACAAAACAGCAAGTCACGCACACCAACTTGGTGTGGCAATATTTTTCTAAAATAAAGTTTTGCTCATCTTTACTATTGTTTCATGAAAGTGATAGTTAGCAATAGCATCTACTCCCCCACTATCTACTACTGAACCCAAGCTGCTTAGGTAAACATTCATTTATCAGTAATACTTATATAATCATCCCATTTACTTTCTAATGGTAATGAGCTGTTACACTACATTGACTTGTTTCATCATTGGTTTATGATTTTGGAAAAAAAAAAAAAATAAAGGCAGAAAGTTATACCTATTTGTTCAAGAAGTAATCATTTTGTTCATTCCCACCTTCCCCTACCCATTCCACAGGGGAAAATCATCACTTTCTGGGATTGCTAACAGCAAAATAGCTTTAAGCTGTTATTAAAACATATTGCCTAATGGCAACAAGTCAACTGAGCTACTTTAAACAGACACCATAAAACATCCTTTAACACCTAGCAGACTGCTTTAATATTGTTTCCTGAGGGAAAATATGCAAGCCTGACTCAAGTCCTCTGCAGTATGAAAATATTTTATACATAGAAGAGGCTGTTGGTGAATATCAACATATGACTGGAAAAGTTAAGCAGACCACCATAGTTGATAGCAAAAGTGACAGTAATTTGTTAAGTGGGGACTCTGCTCTTCAAAGCAGAAGGTATTTACAGTGTATCAATGTACTCAATGGTATTTTTACAGAGAAGCTTCACGTGTGTCAGAAGGACAAACCTTTTGGGTAAATCTTGTCACAATCTAAGCTAATCCATTTAAAATTCAGAAGGAATCACTTCGTTCCTTGAAAGTACAACAAAAAATGTTGAATTTTATTTATACCAAATAACACTTAAACATGTTAACTTATACTCACTTTTAACAGGAATCGAGGCCTGGGCTGACTGTAGCACATCTCTCCAGGTGGCGGTCACAGTCTGTTCCTACGGAGGCCATTCCCTTGCGGTGTAGTTACAGTGGATGACGTGCCCCTACGCTAACACTCAGCACAGGCCGCAGGCTGAAGGAATGCACGAGGACTTCACGTGTATTCACCTCAGAGAAGTCCTCCACTCGGCAGGACGTAGTCACACACAACATACTGACTACACATACCCTACAAACAAGTGCTGTGGTACCCCAACGAACAGGCCAGAAACAGATTTCAGTCCTCAGCACAGCACCGAGTTGCCTGTGGGAAGCACGCGCGCCATTTTGTCCCCCACTGTGCCCTAAGCACGGAAGGCAGCAGTGGAATTAGGAGCCCATTTCTCAAAGATAGACTTCAGCAATCGTGTGCCCAAGTGTTCTGGGTCACTGTAGGCACACACATTCCTGATTAAAGCAAACCAATGTGCCTTTTTTTAAATATAGCAGTGTCCAATATTGAGAATCAGATGGAAAAAGCTCCAAAAAAGCCTCCTGTCCCTGAAATTGGAACAGAAATCCTCGGCTCAGTGAGTCAGTAAAAACATTCTAATAAGGTAAGCCAGTAAAATTGGTTTACCAGTTGGAATATCTCTGGGTCTCCCAAATTGTTATTTCTCAACCTTCCTTGCAAAGTCCATTTTTAACCACAGGCAGATCCAGCCATCAGTCCACCTGCATACAGGAGTGACCCCAAGTGCAGATGAGTATGCTCTTAGGCCATGGCTTGACCAACAAGCTGACAGCCAATGGAGAATGGCTGCAACACCTCATGAGGCCTTGAGAATATTAAAACTGCATTAGATTCACATTTCTTGGCAGAAATATGATGCAAAGTACAGGCTAGCTAGAAAAAGTATATACAGGATATACACACATAACTAGCATGCAATGACATAGCACAAAACACATTCCCAGTCCTATTCTGTATTAAGAGTTTTCTCCTTCAAATATTTCAGAAGGATCAAGGTCAACTATTAAGACACAGCAATAAGTGAAAACTTATCTCAAGGCAAACAATTTGCCAAGGAACAAATGTAGGAAAACTCATGGCTGTTATTGCAGGAAGACTCTCTTCTCTGGCTTAACAGCACACTTCAGGACAAAGTGAAGAAAGTCAGCATGTCATCTACTGCTCTAAACCACTGCTGTTCCATCAGTGACAGGATGCTGATTTACATACGCAAGTTTCTCAGTTGTTCATTTCCACCTTCCCCTACCATTCCACAGGGAAAACTATCACTTTCTGGGGTAGCTAAATGCAAAATAGCTCAGAGCTAATATCATAATGTATTTTTTTTTAAAGTAGCTCAATTGACTTGTTGCCATTAGGCAACACACTTGTGTTTCAAACATGGTTGCTCATTTTCAGACAAAAAGGAGAGAGCCCCACAACCAACGTAGAAATACAACAGTGGAATGAAATACGTGAATTGTTACAGCAATAAGCTCTTTAGTTTGACTTGCTGCTAGTGGTGATATATGGAACGGAAATTGTCTCAAGGCTTTAAAAGTAAAACAGATGCATGGTGACAGTGCACACTTTAAGATGATCCTTTAAAAGATCTCAGAGGAGTGTATTCACAGAAACTGGAAAAAGAGAAGTAACTTGAAGAAGTGACCTCAATAAAGGAGCCAGAGGAATTCACATAATAAAATCTAATTTTCTGGATTTTTAATCTTCCTTAAGGAAGGTCAGACAACCTTCTAAGTTTCTGGTACAGAGGGGGAATCTGAACTCCAGCAATGGTACAGGACTTTCTACCTGCTCTTCTTTTACTTCCCTCTGTACCATGCCCCAGTCTAGTCTTCTCTGGAAATCCAGATACAACCATCATTTGAAGGAATGACTCATCTCTCACCTTCCTATTCTGCTATCTCCTTATGGCTGTTGACATTTCAGCTATAGCTCAATGAGACAAAAAAGGAAATCCTGATCTTCCCACTCAAGTTAACTCTTCTCCTAGTCATGCAAGCTGATGCTCTGCTATCTCCAAGCTCATCACTTGCACATCATTGTCAATTTTCTCCCTCCCATCCATACTGAAACCTTGGTGATTACTCCTGTTATCTTAAAGATCAGGGCTTCCCTGTACATCCCTGCAATATATTGTCACAGCCACTTATTCTCAACACCATTTATACTATTTTAATATGCTCATTCTGGTCCCATGAAACACAGCCTTACTTCCCTCAGACATTTAAAAACACTTCTATAAACACCAACTTCATATTCACAATTTTGATAATGATCGGTGTTTTCTTTAGTGTAATTACACTAACACACCAATTATCACCGTCTAATACCCACTTATTTGGCGAGTTTCTCAAAAAAAAAAAAAAAAAAAGAGGATAAAACCTATGAAAACCTATGAATACCAAACTAAATTTAAGCTCATCTTGCATACACTGAGGTTCAACTGAAATCTGAATTCTTAAAAACTAAAGACAATCCATAGAAAATTGCTACTGGTTCAAAGGGTAAAGTTTAGTAAAGTTTAATAAATAAGCCACCAATTTTGTGAATAGGCAATTCAATTTCTAATTTCAAGTTAAATTTGCTAATGTATTCTTTTGTTTTCAAGCTTTGCTTGAGATCCCCTAGAACTTGGACATTTTTTTTAATGTAAAAATATCCAAAGTTACTTTCCAGCCAATGCTGAACAGAATGGTATATAACACTCCTAAAGAAAGCTCTCATTTAATGCAATCAAAAATGTCAACCTGAAGATGTGACAGTATTTTGAACAAACTAGTTGGAAATTTGAGAAACAGAGGTGCTTCAGCACGCTAAACTGATCTGAAATCTCCCTTTCAAGCCAAATGACACATTGTCTACAGCGAAGGCTGGAAATCCAATACCCCTGAATCATCTCAAAGTTGCTTCTAGTCTGACAGAGTACGGATATATATTCACATTTACATATGGAACAGGTTACTTGGGGTTTAGTTACATGAGGTTCAACATTTTTTTTTTTTTTTTTTTAAGAAAAGCCTGTAGAGTTGACTTTTGTTGATAAAACTCGTTTTATTTGTTGCCCTAGAAGAACTGGTATAACTAACACTGATGCCTAAAAGAATTTGTAGGATTCGGATACAGAAATAATACAGAAATTTGTACTCTGAAGTATAGATCTGCTTTGACCACAAAGCAATTTTGAAATGGATAGGCAGCACAATCAACAGAAGCTAAACTGGAGCAAAATCTTTGGTAGAAGGAAGCTACCAAACACCCCCAAACCTCAGTATCATCCAAGATACTCAGATAACGTCACTTCTTGCAAGACTTGATAAGGAAGCCTTGACTCACAACTCAGACTGAGCAAATATAATCCTGTGGTACTAAACACCTGCTGCAGTAAGCTGTGCCTGAACTCACAAGTTTGCAGCAACAGCTCCAGGCGTGGACTTTGTCAGAACCAAGCCAGGTGTCCTTGCAGGCATGAACTCCATCCAAGCACAGGCCACCCACATAATTTTATCGGAGTTGAGATTAAAATATAAAACAACATGACAAGTTTTCACAAAGTCATTGCAAATAAAGGTGCAATGCTCAGAAATGCAAAGGAGCACCTACAGACATCCTTGCTCTATCTACCCTGGTCAGGAAGGTTTGCTGAAGATCGCCTGCAAGGAAAGCAGGACGGGTGCTTTGAAATGAAACCTTGAAGATCAAAGTTGAATTCTAAATAAGTTTCATTGAGTGGTACAAACCGCCTCAGGCAGTACTTCCATCTTTACTTTAGTAGATTATTTAGATATATTTTTGATATACATAAACATTATACCAAAACAGCAACCTTCTAGAAGTTTGTGTTCAGTACAGTACATTTCTTTACAGCTTTATTTAATCCCCTTTTGCTCTGCGAGGTCAAGCAGTACAGCCCAGAGCCTGCAGGTGGGGCCCATAGCAGCTGCCTGCACATCAGTCCTGAAAGCATAGCTTGATATTTAAAGTCTGAGTTGGCACATCTCAGTAATGTCCATACCAAATGTTTGATCATTTTAAGCTCTTCTTACTGCAAGCCTTTCTTTGCTTGATGAAGAAAGGAGCTAGCAAGGCCTCTGCAAATTTGTGGGCTGTTGGAAACATCCATTAGTAACATTGCAGAAATGATGTTCCTCGGGGCACTATGCAACATGTCGAACCAAACCAGTGAGCAGGTCACATCGCTGTTATGTCTAGCACCTTCCCGAGCCAGCATGCTCCCATGGCCTTGCCATCTGTCACATACATCATATGTTCAAGAACTGAAATTTCTAGAGCCTGCTTGTATTTGTGTTATATCACACATCATAAACAAAGCCCTGCGTATGTTTAGGAAGAGTTCAGCTTTTGTTCTGGTTTGCTGAGAAAACACCGGCCTGGGGTATTGCTTCAAATCCCTGGAGAAAGGTCCGGGAAAAGAGAGTTAACCTGCTTTTGTCTGAACGAGCTGGGGGGCCTGTTATTTCCTGGAGACCCAAGGGGACACAACTGGCTTGGAGCAGCCTTGCTTGTCCGTAGAGCTGGTCTTAACACCTGCCATTTTTCTACTCCACCCTGACACTGAGAAGTACCTCAGTTTTCTCAGACAGGGCCTTCTGTGAAGGTATTTTATTCACGATTGCAGTGGCAGGCGTTCAGCAAGCAGCAGTGCCCAGTAGAAGTCTAGCATAACCTTATACTCCCTAGTACCCGACGCTTGATGCCTCCCCTGTTTCCTCACTGACTGAGTACTACAGGTTCACAAACTACTCAACGCTTACTACTATACCACATATATACAGTCTTCATACACTGAAACGGGACTAAGTAGCAGGAAAGCTGCAACACTGAGCAGCTACACCCAGGACCCCCCAGGATTCCCGTCACCTACTGAAGGGAAGGGAGATCCTAGTGGAAGAGCCTCAATAGGCAACGTGGCCACCGTGGGTGGAAGGTGACAATGACCTCTGCCAGTGACATGACCAGACAGTGGGATCATGTGTTGCCTACTTGAAAGGCACAAAAGACGCAGGAGGTGAGTTCGATATCAAAGTTAGTGAAATAAAATTCAGCTTGAGTCTACTCAGACTTTAAGACACTTGATAGCAGAAAAGCTGAAAGGTACTGCAAAACACTGCATGCCCCCAGTAGTTGAGGCAACTTACAACAAGAGCCATTAAATAGCTTCCTGTAGTCAAGCGCTAACCAAACTAGCTGGACTTAATAAAGATAATTTATCTGAAACACAGCAATATAGGAGTCTTCCATCATAAAGTACGACCATTAATCTCTCATCGCAATTACTACCTCTATTCCTGTGTGCATAAAATTACAGTAAATGTTGAGGTGGAAATCATTTCTAAATTGATGCTAGGGTGTTAAATACAATTTTCTGTTCAAGTTACTTAATAATTAATCCCAAATTTTATTTACAAAACAAGTTCAGGTAGCTGACTTTTGCAGCCCAATGCTATAAAGGAATAGATGAAAATGGGAAACACTTGACATGTCAAAATAACTACATAATTTGATCTCTTGAACAAGTTTCCACTCATTGTCTCTAATTAGAAAGCGATACAGAAGCAGCCCACTCCAAGCACTACCCAACACTGGAGCTAGGAACATCTTAAGGAAAAGCAACCAAGTTTTCCAAATATTAGCAGATTAATATGATCATTTACTGGTGAGTTCAGATGGGAGTTGAATGTATTTAAGCAAAAATGTATCTTGAATTTATAGACATTAAAATTAGTATCAGAAGAGACACCCCCAACCCACCCTCTTCCCTCCCCCCATTAGAGAATCCCGAAGTAGCGCAGCGTTTTGGCATGGCTTTTGTGGAAGCATTCAGCTCAAGGTTAGAGGTATTTCCCCACAGCTGCACGTAGAGCCACACTAACAGCCAGCTGGAGCCCTTGAACAGGATTACCAAGGTCTTGCTTGAAAGACATAAGGCTTGATGGCAAGAGACAAGAGGTATTTCTCTTGGTGGAGCAAGTTTTTGCTGCTGCACACCAAGAGAGAACCAGGCTGTGCCATAAAACAGCAACTTCTCTGGATTAGGCTCAGGTTATGTCAATCAGCACACACACACGAGTTCCCAACACCAACTGAGGCTGCTCATCGCTCCGAGCTACCAGAACCCTGCTCACAGACAGTCTGTGACTAGAAAGGGACGACAGTAACTCAGCTTCTTAAAGCTACTTGCTGTTGTGAGTTACTCATTCAGGCTCTAAACCCTGCATTTAGACACGTGAATCTTCACTTCCTTGTGAATAGTGAAATGGCACTGTTATATTTGCATTTTTCTTTGAGCGTCTGAAAAGTTTTTGCCAGTTCCTGCTGGGGAAGGAAAATGGAGCTCTGTGTACACTCCCAGTTACCATTCACTTGTAAAGCAGTTTTATTACTTGTTATTATAAATTGTTATTGTAAAGCAGATTTACATCAGAACATAAGTATCTCGCTTCTGAAAGCATCACGCCCATGCCAGCAGAAGAGTTCCCCAGATAACCATTAATGTCTGGATAATAAACTCGTGACTGTAGACAGAAATAAAATTAATTTATAGTCAGAGCTGGAACAGTGCGATGTACCTCCATTAAACGTTCTGGTTAATATGGTGTGCCGTGCTATCTAGGTGATGAGAGTGCCCAGCTCTGTACAAAGCAGAATAGAAAGAGACAGGCAGTGGCATACACTGCACTCAAGGTGTACAGGCCCTATTTTCCCTTTTCATTTTTTCTGAAAGGGTCTTCTGTGAAGCTATTTTATTCACGATTGCAATGCTGGGCGTCCTGCAAGCAGGAGCACCCAGTAGAAGCCCACCCTAACCTAATATTCCCTAGTACTCGACGCTTGATGCCTCCCGTTTCCTCACTGACTGAGTACTACAGGTTCACAAACTACTCGACGCTTACTACTATACCACATATGTACAATTGTACTTGACCAACCAGTAATATCTCCTTTTCTTTCTTTTTTCTTCTTCTTTTGTGACTACAGGGCCCGTGATTTTTGTTTTCACTGATTTTGCACTGCTCGTCCTGTTTCTCAAAGCTATCCTCCTTGTTTTGGGACAGTGGGACCTTCCCTTTAGCTGCTTAACATACTCCCCACCTGCACAATGACTTTTGAACATGCAAGGTTAGTGGAATTTTCCACTGCAAAACCACATCTTTGTTTCTCAGACTTTGTTCCTCAGTTATGGCTGTCAGCATTAGGAATTGCAGCCGGAATGCAGACACTGTTACACATGAACACCAGTACTCAGTAGTGCCTTCCTCAACCTTACTCGCTGCTTTTATCAATATCCAGGTGTGACCAGGTGGCTTCTGCCAGGTAACCTGGGCTGCACCAGTGATGTGTGCTCAAATATCAACATATTGGCTTCTTTTAAAGCAAAGCTACAGGATCCATGATTTTTTTTTTTAATGATTTATTCCTATGAAATGAGAAGAGTTATTCCTATCCTGCCTGATATCAAAAATTTATTTTTGTTCTGCAAAAATCCATCTTTTAAAGAGACTATGCAATAAGGTGTATGTAGAGCCTTATTTCCTCCCAGCAACCCTATTACCTAAGAGAACTTTATTCCACTGAAACTGAGACAAGAAGATCACTGCTAAATCAATCCGATCTTGTGACACTGTCTCTATAGACCTGCGCTATCGCAGGCTTTTGATCACCCACAGAACTGGAAATTGATGGTTCTGTGCTTGAACTCAGCCTAACTTTCCCCAGAAAACTCTAATTCCAAATTTCTCATTCTGAACAAAGTATAAATATCCTGACGCACTTGCCCAAACATCGATGTTGCTTAAGTGGCAACACCAAAATGAACCAGCAGAAAGATTTATACTTGAGCTGTGCAGGAGAAGAAGGGGGCTTGGTGTCACTCCAGTATTCTCAACTGTAAGAGCAGATTTAACGAGATGATTCTATTAGCTCACACATTTACTCTGAGTAGGAGGTCTCACTGGGGTTGTCAGAGGAAATTATATTTAATCAACATGATGTCAGTCAAGTGCTTGTCAAACCTACTACAGTTGTTCAAAATCCAAAATAGTTTATACAATAATTGATGAAAAATTATATGTCGAGATCTGGCCACTTTAAAATAAATTACAGCATTCAAGCTTTTTCTAAGAGTTTCTGGCAGGAGACTTTGTTAGTATGTTTATTTTAAAAGTCTCCATTTTCTGTGTTGCAGGAGAGTTCAATATTGTCCAATTTTTCCCTCCAGGAGTGTTACTGGGGCCATCTGCAAGAATATAGCTAAGGATTCTGGAAGGAAAAGTTCCAGAAGACAGGTATTAATTTAGGCCATCTCTTCTGACCCCAGCTGCATTACAGTTAGAGCTTCTGAAGAGCGGACAGCCTTCTCCTCAAGGAATGCTGTCTACCAGGAGACGCCCTGCAGGGAAATGCAGCTTCCTCCTGGGGAATAACGCCTGCTACTGGAGCTGCCCCATGCCAGAGGTCCATCGGCTTGACACCGTGCCTTTTAGTAGCAATAGCCCATGCACAGAAATAATAGACAGGGTTTAAAGGCTCCAGACACAAAAACTCCAGATGATAAGAAACAGAAGTGTTTTTCTGTTTGGTTGTGTGGTTTTTTTTTTGTTTTGTTTTGTTTTTGCTGCTGGTCTGAGCAGCAAACTAAGTCAGTCATATTCACTAACTCATAGTGACTGCCCAGTGGAAATAGCAGTTTCTTGCCACACAGGATGTTGGATAGAAAGGCTGACCTATGGGGGGACACCACGAGCCTGACCATATTAACAGACTGCAGATGCTGCCCCAGAGCATCAAATTCCCTGCATCAATGTGTGCCCACGATTAGGGTCAGGGCGCAGAGCAGGACCCACTCACTGGCTTACACAGAGGTACATAAAGCCTTTGATGGATGAAACCGCTTCACGAGCATTTGCAAGCTCCAGCGGGAGCTCTCAGCACAGATAAGCATCGCCCATTCAAAAGGAATTATTCATAGGAGGAACAGACATCCCTGCAGCACAGGACAAACAAGCCGTCAGCCCCAAGTCAGGTGGGAGACCCTTCTTCCAGATTTAATGCAAAATCCCCCTAAGTGAAGGGGGATTTCTCAGTGACAGCCTGAACCACATTATGAAATAAACTGATTGTCAGATAAATGGGAAGAGAAACTGTTAACAGCATTGGTAATACTGCAGTGAGGCCCCATGCAAAGCAACAGATGCTTAACTTCACCTTAAAAGCTTAGTTTGGTAGGCACAGGTTTGGGACTACTGCGCACATGAGAGTTCTTGGCTGCTGCCCATCATGCCCAGTCTGTAACAAATAGACTTCTGAGAAATCTCACTTCCTCTTTTCCAGCTTTGGACGACGACATTCTGGAGATGGACCTCTCGAAATCACTGTTTTGTTCTGCAGTTACTGACAGAGACAGCCAAGGAAGTAAAGACAGTCTCTTCTTATCTCTTCTTAATCATATTAAGCTAGAAACACCTACTAAGGCAGCATGCACTTCCACAACATATGGTTCAAGGTTATACATCTGTATTGTATCTGTACGGATTTCAGAAAAATCCTGAGCAATGCATCCGCACATTTAGTGATACTTGACAAAATGCAGCTTCGTTATTTGGAAAGAAATAACAATGGATCAGCAATCCGGCTCTGAAGCAGCTGGCAGTTCTCTGGGATACCTGTAATTTTCAAGCAAGGAACCAGAAACTATCCAAAGGCTTTTGTCCAGAAATCCTAGTCTCAGCTAACAGCATACATAGTTAGCTATAAAAACGCATTTAACGTTTCATACCATACAATTAGAGAAGCAAACGTGCTGAGCTTCATTCTCAAAACACCACCAAAACACTTCTAAGCTCAAAATATTCAGGATAATTCGTGGCTCTGGAGTGGACCTCAAAGTTACCATCATCATAAAAACCTGACACTGGAGAACCACTCTCGCTCAGCACTACTGATTCACCATTTAAATGGACTTCTGTCCTACACCGTGTGCTCTGCAGTTCACAAACAGAGAACTACAGGTCGAAATCTTCCTTATTGCCAGCTTTCCCCCTACATCATTACTACAGATGGAGGTAGGTATTAGTAATCACCCAAGTTGTGCTTTTCCTTCTTTATGGTTGTTTGACACCGTTTCAAATAAGCTCAAATACAATTTCCAGAATTTAATGCAGCCTATTTTTAGCACTGCAGAAGGTCTGATTACATATATATTTTTTTTTCATTTTACTATTTGGTATAAGATGGGCATTCACATTTAATCATATCCATAGATTACCTCAATGAATACAAATGTGTTACATTATCTTTAAGTAAATGAATGTCAATATGTTCTAGGGTAACAGAAGTAATTGCATATTGATAACAGTCATTATCATAAGTCATGGTTGCTGGCAGAAAATCCACTTGTATTTTTTAATAAGGTGCAATATTATGGTCTATTTTGAGATGATAGCTTTCTATTTCCCTGTACATGATACAATATCATTCCAATATAGCTGGCAGACCCTGCCAAAAGATAAAAATTCAGAATGTAAACCTGCAAATTGTCAGATTTTACAGTCTTTTGAAGGTAGGGTGGATATTCCAAGTACCTCAGCAAAAGAGATACAGAGGAATCATTATCTGTGCCAGGCTGATGTACCTTCAATTCCACTCACTACAACAGATAACAGTGACTAGCACATTATCCTGAACTCATACAAGCAGATTTCAGATTTTGCTTTGTAGTTTATTGCAGTTTGCAAAGTAATCCAGAAGACACTTGAGAAAGGGACATCTTTTCCTCATTTTTTAAGAGGCACAAAACTTTAAAGCTAACTCAGATATTCCGAATGCATCTGCTACGAGAGAGTAAGGAAGCTGTAATACCTAGTATCAAGATTGCAGGCTCTCGTTCTGCACTGCTGCTCTATATTATTGCTTTAGAGGAGTAGAAAGAGAAGTTGATAAAATAAGCAGGCAAATGCAGAGTCCTGCTCCGTGGACAGAATACCCCATCAAACAGTACAGGCTGGAAAAGGAACTCTGGGGTCTCATCTGGCCAAGGATTTCAGTTCGAGTTGATAGTGTGCAGATTAGCGAGCACAGCAAGGATAAAGGAAGTCGAGTGTCTGCATCCCCCTCCTTGGCAGCCAGAATGCCCTGTCTAGCTTTGAGCCTCTCCACTCAGGAATTGACAACTGGAACAAACCCAGTGCGGGGCCACTAAAATGGCCCTCTGAATGGAGGCTGAAATGGCACGGACCTCTAACAGGCCACCAACATTAAGGCTGGAGCAATGTAATTATAGACGGGGGTTGAACAAACAGGTGTTGTTCACTGTGAAGATATCCTGTAGGAGGAAAATATTACTGGTGTTCTCAGCAACGTAAAGCGAGTTTACATAGAAGAAATGAAGCACACCCTCCTAAGACAGAGTCAGCAAAATGACACACAGGAGTAACCACAAGTTGCAAGAGAGGAAATTGCAACTACATGCAAGAAAATAAGAATTTCTTGGTGGAAATGGTTAGGCAGTGGCATCACCAGTCTAAAGAGGAGCCTCCATATCTCAAGACTTCCAGGACTCAAATGAACATCATCCTGGGCAGCATGGACCAACTCTGATATGGGCCCATGCATTAAGCACAAGCCTGGAGCTGATGAGCTCCAGACACATCTTTCAGCCTCAGTTATCCTGCAGTACAATGTAAAGCTCTCATAAGCTTTCCCTTTAGAAATAGCTTCTAGCTTGTAACAGAGGGTGCTGCAGTTAAAAAGCCAGCTGAACCTGCAATGAGCAGCTGGGTCCATATCTGAATCTGTATGTGAGGTTCAGGAAAGGAAAGTACCCAGACTGGTAGGGTGCTGTGCCTTGGGAACATCACCTCAGCTCTGCTGTGGTCTCAGTCTAGACCAACATCTCTTGAGCAGCTCCAAGCACTCTAGAGAGATCCTCATTTATGATCTCTCAACACAGTTTAATACAAATATACAGTAATACCACTTTTTGTATCGTGTTTACACATCTATTGAAGGTTCATGCAGGCAAAAGCATTATCTCTAGCTGGGTTTGGTCTTCGGTGGAGAAATAAAACAGCAATTCCAGAGCTGGAATATACAGTGGATACTATCATAAAGAGCTTTATCTTGAAATAAAGATTCTTGGAGAAAAACTGTTCTCCTGAACTCCTTTATAACAGAATTAAATCTTTATATCAGAATTAAATGGCCGCCAGCCTGCCATTTTGTCACAGCAGCAGCGGCGCGAAGCAGCGGCCAATGGCTGGCCTGGGGCAGGGAGGGGAGGGGACAGCCCTGAGGGGACGGCTGGGGCGGCGGCCATTTTGTTAAGCGTCCCCTGAGGGGCTTTTAAGGGCAGTGGCAGGCCACCCAGCAAGCAGCACAGGCCTGAGGGCAGGCACCTGTGCCTCCAAGGCAGCAAATGCTTCAGCCCCACTGTGAAAAAGCAGCTCAGTGAGCACCTCCAGTCGGCACAAACCCTGAAGAGCATCATCCATTAGTAGTCACAGCAAAAGTTATACCTTCCTCCAGGTTGAGCTGCAATAGGCTGTTTCTTTTTCCATAGGAGAGTAGGGGATGTGGTCCTGCGTCCTCCATACCTGGTGCTGCAGGGGCTGTTCCTGCCAGAGGGGCAGCATGCTCTCTCCCCAGTTTTTATGTCAGAGTGCACCTGAACCATCACTTGGTTAATTGGGACCAGCTAGCAGGTGCTGCAGGCCCTCTAAGGGTGCAGGTGCAAATGATACAGGATGTGTGGTGGTGAAGCCTTGTGGAAAGTGCTAGAAGGACGTGAAGGATCGTGGTGTCCTCCTTGCTCTCCTGTGGCATTCGCTGTGGAATCAGTGCTCACCTAGCGGTGCTGACATACAGGGTATCAGGCAGGAGGACAGCACAGCAAGAATTGTTCAGCATGGGGGTGGCAGGAAGGAAAGCCTCACCTTCCCCTTTCTTATCCTGAGTATAGGGCAGCGTTCCCCCTTGAGGAGAACAAAAATTGTACAGAGCCTCCAAGATCCAGTGGAGTCTGATCTTCCCTAACTAAGCACACAAGATTGGGAAAATAAGTCCCTGCTGTCATTTGTGATACTGACATCTACCTAAAGACACAGCCTCAGAGAGGGAAGAAAGATCAACTCTAAGATGTCCTTCAGTGCACAGTTGTGACTGTCTATGTGAACCTAGAAATGGGCCTCAGTATTCATATACTAATTACTTTTTCAGTGGTAGAAGTCTGCCAATGTTGATACTATTACAAGTCTAGTGTAAAATCAACTTGAAAGTGTGCAGGTGAAGATAGTGAATTTATAATATTTTACTGCCTCACGAAAGGCATCTAATTTGGACGTGGAATATTTTTGCAGTGAGCAAACATTTCTATGAATTTCAATACACATAGTTTCCCACAGATGGAAATTTTTATGGAAAGTTGCACATTTCTGAGCTGCAAATACTGTGTGTGCTTAGTTAACAGTTTTATGAGCAGCAAAGTTGTGGTTGCTATCAGGTATCATTTTCTGCTGTGTGCTCTTCTTTAACTTCACAGCAAGCATTAAGCATTTTCTTAGGAGAAAATCACCTTTCCACTGAGAATTAATCTTTTTTGATATGCTCCCTATTTCTGACTTCCATTGGTCTGCTGCTGTCAATATCCAGTTTTTGTACAAGGTGACATCTAGTGCCCCACCCTTCTCTCATTTTTAATAAGGAGTCTACAGACTTAATTATTTGTTTGTGCTTTTATGTGTCCTTCTGTATAACTACTACTGTCCAATTTTACTGTTTTATTTTTTCTTCAAGAATTCCAGTTACAATTAAAGGAAAAGCCTTACCCTTGCATCATGCTTTCTGTGTCAGTGTTGCCAAACATCACCGTAACCAATTGTTGGGAAGCTAAATGCAATTATACAGAACAATTGGGGGAAAAAAAAAAAAAAAAAAAAAAAAAAAAAAAAAACACTATTAAAAACATCCAAGAAGGGACCAAAGAAGCTGGTGCTTATGACCAACCTGTTTACTTTCTACAAATTTCAGGGTTTGTAGGATTTAACAGGATTCAGTTCACTGTAACAGCTCTGAAATTGGACAAAACTGTCAGAGATAGTTCAGTGAAGGTCTCTGTTCAATGAAACCAAAAAATTGAACAAGATATTCAGATGTATGTGAAATGAGACTAACGTCGATGGTATTTATAATGCTCTTAGGTACAGTGGTAATACTGTGCTCGATATTGATCCGTATCAGAAAAGTTACGCGGCAAAAAGGATTAAGACAGAAAAAGCTGTCCTTGGGAAAGAAACTTAAAAACCTAAACTTACAAACCTTGTTTGTATTCAAGAGAAGACACAGAAGGCGATATTTCAAAAATAAAAATATTTCAGATCTTCCCATGCATCTCAAAATGCTAAAGCAGATTTGCCTCTGCCAGTGTCCATACATACAGAAACTGTATTATAATGTATGTGGGAATTACCTGACAAAAATAAATCCTTACTGGGTGAAGGGGTTAGAAATCACAACTAAAGTGGATGTTCAGCACAGAGGGCTGCTAACGCTGTTACTAAGTGATGTAAATTAGATCAGAATTAGGTCCAAGGATCTGTTCTCCATTTCTAAACCGGTTACCTCCTACTATGGCAGATGCGAATACATATGGGAGAGGGAACAGAACGGATCCATCTAGTGGGAGGACAATATACATATTGCTGTACTATATGTGACCATGAAGCAAAGTTAAATTTCTCACACAAAACATGGACATGTGTCCATGTTTTATGTATGGCATACTTTGCATTTTCAATAAGCATCACATTTAAAATCAGGTAGATCGCACATAAAAATATGATAAAGGAAAAACAGAAGTCACGTTGACAGTTATTTAAATCTACACATTCTGCTATATTAACTTCATAGTTAATGTTAGGTTTAGTATTTTTTTGTGTGTTTCAGCATGGAGTCCTTTAAACATTCCTAATGCAAAGCGAAATATTTACCACTGGTTATAGGGCACAGTGGAGCTATGGCTTTCATGTCAATCAGTCCAGAGCATCATGGTTATGTCAAGGAACAATTTACCTTTTTTATATATAAAAAAAAAAAAAAAAAAAATCTTTTTATTTATCTAATTATTCATCATTGCCTTGTCTATATTCTTACTCTTAACACTTTTTTTTTTTTTTTTAACAATGATGACTGTGTTTGTGGAACATACTTTCCAATGTGAGTTAGTGATGATCATTCATTGCTATGGGCTTCTGTTGATGTTTCCGTCAAACAGTAGCAAGCTGTCTTTGAAACAAAAGAGCTGAGCATCATTATGGGATATCATCCAAAAAGCTTCTGAATTGCAAAGTGTGTAAATTATGCAAAACTAGGTCTTGCTTGAAGGGTGAGAGACAAGAAGCCTTCAAGTTGAGACAGGTTGTGAATTGTGAAGCGGGGCAGTTTTTAAGATGTTAGGAAGTACCAAAGAGAAAAGCCCAGTTAAACCAGAAATAACACAGTTCCACTAGTCTGAAATAAATTAAAAAAAAAAAAAAAAAAAAAAAAAAAAAAAAAAAACACACACAAAAAAAGTATGTTCAATGATGAGGAATATATCATATAGGTTATTCTTTCCAAATGGGCGCAGTCCTGCAGGAAAAGGATGAAGATGTCATGTAAGAGGAGAGGATGCAGTTCTCTCCCCCTGCAGATACCGGTGCTCTGTTAGTGCACACAACTGCCTGGCAGTAAGAAGAGACGTGATGGAGCTTTCAAAACAGTTAATGACCTACTAAACTGCAGCTGGTCTGTTTTGCTTTACAACCGTATTCCTAGTATGGAGAAGAGTGATTGAACAGGGAGTGAATCCGGATTTCTGTGAGCCTGTCCCTGCAAAGCTGAATAAATGATGGATCCATTTTGCTTTCTGTGTCACTGTGCTGTTCTTGCAGCATATTTACTGTGACAAAGAAGTTCAGAAGAATGCTGTAGCCGGTCACAAGGAAAAATGAGAAGAAAGGAAAAAGGGAAAGAAATGAAATATTTCAAATATATACAAAGTTGAAGGCAATCCTAAGGAAACTGTTTCCTGATGTGAGCATGCAGAAAATCTAACTAAACACAGATCATCTCAGCTCTGTGAAAATGAGACTTTTTTCTTAAGATGCCTGCAGGCATCTTAATGTACAGGGTACATTACTCTTTAATAAAAACTGGTGCCACAATGATGTAAAAAAAAAAAAAAAAAAAAAAAAACATTATAATTAATTGCAAAATGTTCTCTATGTAGATTTTCAGTGTACTTTTTTATAGCACTAAATTCCTAGATAAAGGTTGGATTGAATTATATCCACTTCTAACTAGTTTATTTGCCAATAAATTCTAAGCAGTTCTAGATTAACTGCCCATATGGCATAATAGCCCACCATTTGGTATCAGGTGGCATTTATTTGTTCAGGAGTCTACCAACACTTTTCAGGGCTATTAACATCCCCTAAATTTAAGCAATTATCTTACATTTTGTAAGCTCTTCGTGCAGTCTAGGGGAAAATATACAGGACCTCCAAAAGACCATTCATAGCAAGAACTTAGGTTAGCACTTTGAATTGCCTGCTCGAATGTCCTTTCTGTATCAATCGTGTGGTAAACTGAGGGAAACTATTCTTCTAATTTAGACATTTCAGTTAATTGCCAAATGGCAAGAAGTAGAAACATCCCCATTTTCCTTCTCTTTGAATACTTCCCTCAGGATCTCATTTGATCTTGTGGGTAATGTACCATTTTAAAAGTAGCAGGATTAAGCCTTTAGCAAAAAAGCAAAATTACAGAGAAAAAGAACATGGAAAAAAAAAATGGATGTCAAATAATTTAGCCATTTTTCAACGTTTGCATTTCAAACACTCTGTTACTTCTATCTAATCAGGATATTTCATTATATTTTCTATCTAGGTGTTGTTTTTTTATCTGCCCTCTCTGAAATGATTAATGTGAAACGTTTTTCAGTCTATAACAAAAAATACGTATTTCATCCTCAAGTAATCTTTAAGCTAGGAGTCAGTGAGGGTAGCTACTATATAAAACATCCCACCTTAAAGATACTAATTTGTATTTTTAATTCAACTGATTGAATAATTTAAAAATGTTTGCTCAGTACTTGGTTCATGTGAAAAGTTCTGGTTTAGTTCTGGCCGCTTCTGAGATTCAGAAATAGCCAAGACTTGCCTCAGATCTTTTCCAATTAATTTCCTCGGTGTTTCTTGTAGCTATTCCTGTTCCTTATTTTCTTCATAAAATTGTATTTTCATTAATAGATATGACAGAAAATGAAGGTTTAAAGTAAGCATAGACACTGAGCACAGATTTTTAACAACAAGGGTAATTGACCACTGAAACAAGCCCCAATAAGCTGTGGATTGATTGATAAAAACTCAAATCCTTATCTTCAGAGTGATGCTGGAAGATTTGCCTTATGAGAATAGTAACTTTTTAAAAAATGTCACTGAGTCTTTCCAGCCTCATTTAGGGTATTTGATACTTCAAACACAGGCATCAGGGCAAACAGAAACATGAGCCTGCTGAAAGGTAGACCAGAGATCTAAAAATTTGCAAAAAATCATATACTATTGGGGTGTATGTTTACATTTTATTGTTACCCACAGTACTGTTCTGTCGTTTTAACTTCCTTTTTGCAAATTGTGTGACTGGTGGAACATTCGTAATGATAATGCCAGAATCACCAAGAGCCATGAAGCCTTGGCATAGACTAACAGGGCAAGACTCTGGTGTAGGAAATAAAAGTACCTCTTAAAAAAATAACACAACATAACATAATATAAAATAAAATAAGAAGTCTCTAGGACTTAGATAAAAATAAATCCAGCTGAGCAGAATCTTAGCTGGTATCAATCCAGATGTTGCCCCAGTTTCCTTAAGGAGAGATCAGTGTCTGATGTATTATATCTACTCCCATAAGAATAAAAAACAGGACAAATACTAAACTATCCCTATTGAAATAACCCATACAGACTGCATAGGTGACAGAATGGTTGATGGAACAGCACACAATGCTCCTTCCATATGGAAATTTGCAGCACGAACTTATATTCATTCCCCTCTTCTAACCAGAACTATCACTCTTAGTGACTGAAGAGAATGACTGGAGCAAAAGAGCAGTACTGGAAATAGCAATTTAACCACTTGCTCACCCAACAACAATTTAGCTAAACAAATTATCAAAGAGGAAAACAAAGGATTTTATCTTTACTAAACAGCTGTTTGGCAGGTTCAGAAAAATCATGACTACCATAGAAATTCCCCCTTACTTAAGAGTGCTTTTCACTCACTTCAACAGAGAGGAGGATGTTTAAGTTGGACTAGAGGCTGCTGAGATCCCTTCCGTACAAGATACTTTATTTGATTACTATTTATGTATGCTACACTTACATTTTTAAATAAATATCCAATTTCATTGATTTTTTTTATTGAATTTGTATTTATGATAGAGATGAAGAGAATGTATGAAGTGGAAAGGAAGAAGAAAGGTCAATAAAAAGGGAAAAGACTGAAGTCAGTCTGACACAAGTAAATGTAAGAATAAAGATATCTGATGACTGGCCCAGAAATATGTAAAATGAGGAGAACAAAACTCCTTTTAGAAAGGCACACAGTTGTGTTTTAAGACATGAATAGCTCCATATGCAGACCAGTGGTTAACGGGGCATATAATTTAAAAACCCAGCTTCCACAGCAGATGGCTTTATTTACTGCATTTAGGAACTTTACATGGGGGAATCTACCACTGGAAGCACGGTTGTGTGTACTGCAAAATAATCAGATTTGGGTCAAAAATCAGACAGCCCTAATGCTTTGTGCCAGTGTTTATGTAAGATTGTCGCAATCTGTCCAAAGTAGAAAATTATCCAAATAATTATATGTATTTAGTGTGTGATGTTTTCCCTGCTTAAATAATTATGACTGTGTTGGAAATTATAACAGCTCGACTGGAGCATCCGTAAGGAAACAGGTTTCCAGTGCTGCTTTTTTCACTTATGACTTTTGTAATACCCTCTCTTGCCATGAAAACCTAAAACCATTCAATCTGTCGACTTTCTGGTAAACTGTGGGAAACACAAAGCCATGTAAAAATTACGGTGTGCTGAAGAGTGAAGAGCAGCTTGGGAAGACACAAAAAATGTTGTAGAGAAATTCTTTTTTCTGCCTTTGATAACACTACTTGGTCCTCCTCAAATTTCCTTGCTAGCCAATGTCTGGTGCCTGTTAAAGTACCTAATGACATTCTCTCTCCTGGCTTTTTTGGCAAAGAACACTGGTGACCAGCATGAGCAGAGGGAAAGGTAAATGTTCAGATGCCTTCATGCTGTAGCACAAGGGCATCTGAACAAGTAATCAAAATGAGAAACCTATTACATGATAGGGAGGCAATGTTTTATTTCAGTTTGGGTAAGAAAACGGACATCGTTAAAATAGAGTTGTTTCTTGAGTTCATGGGCATTCTGCATTCATGACAGAGCTGCTAGGAGCTGATCTTTAAAAACTTTTAACGCTTTTAGAAACTCTTAAAAACTCCTAAGTTCAGTTTCTTTCCATCCTGTTCATACAGTAACTAATAGAAATCGGGAGGGGAGAGAGAGAATTAGGTTATGAATCCTAAGTCAGGTTTTTTTTGTCTTTCAAATTTGCATAAAAAGAGAAATAGTTTCTAATGCAGTTAAGGTCATTGACCAGTTCCAGACTGTGATTTGCTATTAACAGTGGTAGGAGCAAATTTCCCTAGCAGTTCAATCGCAAGCCTTTCCTGAAATGGATTTACCTGTCATTAGTACAACATAAGCTCCCTCGTCTTACTGCACTTTCCAGGCAGATCTGTGGACTCAAAAAAAAAAAAAAAAAAATTAAACACCACACAACGGATAGATAAAAGCACAGGGAATTGCATTCTTCTTCCACATTGCCAATTTCTAAACAATCAGTAACCTAAAACTGTTACTAATTTTAAATAGGAATGAACCAAACAAAAGTTTTATCAGCTCACTAGCAGAATAAATTGTTTAAGGAAAGTAGAAAAGAAGTGAATTTAATTTATACCCAAATTCTTACCTAAAGATTAATTGTTATTGTACAAGAAACTGAAAAAAAAAAAAAAAGAAAAAAAAAAAAAAAAAAAGGTTGTTCAATGCTGTTGCCTGTCTTGGTCTACAAGAGTTGTTTATTTTATATAGACATTCACTGACAGGCATAATCAGGATCTTGGGGGCCTTCAGAAAAAGAAACAAGGACAATTTTAAGTGCAGAAATAAAAGTAGACGTATGCTGTTGCAAGGGCTGACGGGCTGATAAATGTTGCTTTGGATTTCAGGACTTGGTTATACGTGTTATGTTGCTGCTACAACAGTGAGGGCCAATCTTTTCCTTATGTGCTTTTTAAAACTGGGGCATGAATTTCTGTGTCTGATTCTCATTTGCAAACATCCCAAAAGCTTGCTGACTCGCTCATTTTCACACCATTGTTTTGTCCAAGCTGTGCCTCACTCCAGTGAATGAAAATGATGTCTTGGCTCCGTTAAGTCCAGTGGCAAGCTGACTTCTCAGTGGAAGAAGGATTTCATATGTTCACAGCAGTGTTGTAAATTGCCTCGAGGGCAGTCTCACTAGAAAAACATGAGAATACGACAAAGTCTACTGTTTCTGGCTGATGCATATCAGTACGCTAGAAGCTTACAGAGAGTTTTAATATGCTGCAGAGACGTAGTGCAACATATCAATGTCAGAAGTTGCCAGTTCAACACTTTCCATAATGATTTCCGAAGAGATCTGGAAGCAAGGAAAATAGATGGAAAAAGTGTTGTGCAAATTGCATCTCTTTTGACATCAGCCAATCCTTTGAAGTGCTAATTTACAGAACTTGTCTCTTCACTCTCTAATATAAGCATAATTTTGTGTTAGTAAAAAGATAAAACACTCTGATGATGATATAGATAAGACATTTGATAACAGTCCTAAAACAAAATAGTTCATTTTCCTTACTTTCAGGTAACCATGTGTACCATAAATTTCTTTTTTGGAAGAATTCAGTGCCACCATCAAATATGAGAAAAATATTTTTTTCATTAAAAAAGTATATATTTCTAGAAGAGCAGGCAACCCAATTAACTGATATATTATGGCCAAAATACTTTGGATTTTCCTCCATCGGAATGGTGGATGAAATTGGAAGGGAAAAGAGGAGGAAAGGGGAGAAGAGGGGACACTATTTTTTCGTGTTTCAAACGTTTCCATTTATTTTGCTTTTGAAATATTCCTGACAAGCGTTGTCTGTTCAAGAAAAGTACTTACATACATCGTTCCTTTATTTGATTTGTCTGTTAAATACACTTGCAAGCAGATTTCCTCTGCCATTTGATTCTGTGTCTTTCCTAGGCCACATATTATGAATATTCTGATACTGAGGGACAGAGTTGTACACTGAGACAGCTCAGCAGTGCACCTGTAAAGACTGAAAGAAGCTCTACAAATCTGGGTCTGGGATAATTAACTAATAGACGGGGATTGCAGTGATGAACTGAGAATTCTGCCTTGCGGGCTTTAGTGGGAGTTAAAATAGCAACAGCAATTAAAACAAAGGTTTAATTTGCTAAGAAAATGTATCAATGTGATTGTGAAAGTAGTCATGGAAGAGAACCTGTTCTGGTCCTTGTGAAGCAGCCCTGGGTTTGTTCCAAGCATCAAACAGCATCAGGTACCAGGCCCTTCAGAAAGTTACTTGATGTAGATACCAGCTTGTAGGAAAATAAAGAGAATGAGATTAGGTCTTCATGAGTTCTGTATCAAAACCAGAAGACTGCTTTTGGTTTCATGAGTCTTTTTTGAGAACTGATTAACAGTTGGTTTAATAAGAGGTTTGGTGTTAGCTCTCATTACTACTTCTGTCAAAACTACAGAATTTTTCTTGACATTGGCATTGTGCCAATGTCCATAAAAATTCAGAAGAAACTTTAGTGACTTAAAATCATTAAGTTAACATCTGACAGAGTCCCCCAGGAAGTGTATCTGACACTTTGAGATGTGCTGATCGTGATGGATAACCACCCCACGTACCAGGCCTTCCAAAGTGAATTATCTCTCTCAGAGAGGTCGCAGGTGAGCACGGAAAGTCACGGCACTGCAGAAGAGTTGGGCCGTACTTCTCGGTGGAGGTGCAGCCTCCTGAAGAGGTCTGGGAAGTTCTCTCACACCAGCATGGAAACAGACTTTGAAGGACTGCGTTTTGCCTTTGCATGAACTGGTGCTGATCTGTTACTTAGCAAAAATGGCAGATCGTTTTAGGCAAATATAGTTAATCTTATCAGTAACGTGCACCTGCGTAGGCTGTATATCTAATGGAGATGACACTGAACACGTCTGCCTGTAATTAGGAAGGTATATAGATCGACAGCTGGTTTTTTTTAGTTTAACGCATTAACAAGAAATGAGCTTTGATTTGAAAGGAGAGAGAAGACTAAGTTAAACATTAAAACTGTTTTCGATCATTTAAGTTACATAGTTCTCACTCCAGAAGCTTTGATCATGTATAATCCTGTTGAAAGGCTGAATTGTAATCAGCCTCACATACATTATGTTGCAATGCTGTGGCACTAGTGCATGACAGAATTTTATTTTCCATTAGTTCATTCTTTGCTGGAAATATAAACACTCTATATGCTTAATAGTCCAAAAAATGAATGTTATTGCTTTTTAAAATTGCCTGTTAATGAAAATTTTGCTTGCTATTAAAAAATCTGAGTGCCTCAGGACCATCTTTCGAATGCTGACATACCTATTTTCAACATCAGCAGTGTTGAACAATCAAAACAAAATCATCCCAGATTGTACTTTTACTAAAAGCAACCATGTTTTCTAACCGATCAAAATGGATGTTTATAGCATCTGTGGAGCCAGGACTGATTTTTAAATGGCTTCTCACTGGACTATGAACAATTTCATATCAGGTCCAGTGCAGCAGTGATGTCTGTACAAACACATGACTAGAACAAAGACAGTTATTTCTCAAGAAAAAAAAAAAAAAAAGTTTTTAAGTAAAAAAGATAGTAGGAAATGCTGCATTGACCTGAATCATCAAATCCATGTCAATGCTCAAGAAACATTGAATTCCTCAGTGTAGGAACAGACAGCATTTTGCTTTCTCTTCTGAGCTCACACAGGTCTGGTTTTCTGTGGCACCCACAGACCTCAGCTGGAATTAAGGACGACTGTCATTTCTAAAAATCAGTACCACACTTCAGAACTCTCATCATACACCTGTTGAAAAAGCATACTTTTTGTTGCTTAGCAAAGCTCTATCTGGTAGGAGAGAGACCTTCAATGGAAGCAAAACAAAGTGAAAAGAAGGATGATTGGAAGATTCCAGCAAATTATTTCTACAATTAATTTGGTGGTCTGTATACATGGAATGTCAAAAAAGGTCTGCCAGGGATACTGCAGGAAAAATCATTTAGCCAGGAAAGGGGCACTTCGGACCTTAGGAGAGGGCTGAACACACAGGAGTGTGTAGGAACAGCTCCAGGAACCCCAGTCACAGTCTGTTTACCAGAAGAGATTAAATATTTGTAAGGATTTCTGTATCCTAACATACCGCTTCATTAGTAGTAACTTCAAGTGCAGCTGTGCGTTCCCAGGAAAAACAATGGAATTTACAGAGTTTTCAGTGTTACAGAATATAAACTAAACCCAGATTATCCTACCTGCAGTTCTTCATGTAAAAAAAATAAATAAATAAATAAATAAAAGAGGTTTACCATATGAATAGTCCTATTTTCCATCTAATTGGGAAAAAAGAGATCATATGTATATGGACACACTCAAATATAAAGTATGATTAAATACTCTTCATCAGTAGGGACCTTTTCATTATATACTGGCAGGATACAGAAATACCACATCTACCTGTATTTCATTTTGTCCCTCTGATGTCCTGTGGTGGTGTTCTGAGCTACAAAGAGCCACATACAAGCTAGGAGTATTTTTGGAATTATCATGTTCTAAATCTATGTTAAAATGGAAAAATAAAAGCAGGAATAGAAATTAAATTTAGAAAAAAATGAGCTTCTCTCCACTCAGTTGTAAGTAAAAGTATATTCACATTACAAAAGCTTCTTTGGTGGTAGCAGATGTAGTAACTGATACAAAGGTGTCTTTGTTGGACAACTCAGAAAGGACTGAGTGGGTAAGATTAATGATGTGAGATGACATACTTCCAAAGTGATCACTCCTGTTCTAGCTGAAGCATCCTAAAAGGCAGGTACCTAACACTGTTCTGGCCCTTGCAGTGTTACATTTTGTCTCCAGGGCTATCAATCTGGCATACTTCAGAAGTAGTTAGTTGTGATGAGGTATGTAAGGGAGAAAGGGAGATTTAAAAAAAAAAAAAACTTCTCTGTGTGCATCACTTGATAATGCATTTTAGTTATTTGGCAGCATATCGGGATACCTTTAATTTCAGTCATTTATATTTATTGTACCAAAAGGCTTTCTTTTTTTCAATCAATACTGGGCAAAAGAATAGAAATAAAACATTTTATGAAACTCACTTGTCCTAAATGAAAAAAACAAAACAACCAAAAAAAAAAAAGCAACCCCATATTCAGTCTGAGAAAAAAATAAATTAATATTTCTGCAGGCGACCATATCATTTACTTCCCATCTTCCCAAACCTGCTGAAGGTATTGTATGCAGCTAACTTGTGTGCTCACAAGAAAGGATGGTGCCATGACAGTGGCTTGGCAGTTTGTCTGAAGGAGGAAGCTAAAAAAAAAAAAAAAAAAAAAAAAAAAAAAGTGCATTAAAGAAAAAGTGTTTTCTTCATTATTATTGATACTAAAAACTGAAAATAAATTTAAAATAATGCAACATAAAACTATGTTTTCATTTTGTTTTGTTTTGTTTTAATAAAACATTGAAGCTACATTTGTCATGATATATTCTGGTTATTTTGCACCGCCAACTAAGTTCTTCTGTATGAAACACCTAAAGATGTGCCTATCAGAGATGTCCAGCTGTGATTTAGGAAACCATACGTTCCCAGAACAGCATTGAGAATAGTGGATTGAAATACTCTCATTCATGGTTTAATTTCTAGCATGTCTGCTTGTACGAATGGTACACTGCTTCATTACATATAAAATTACGTATTTTCCACACAGGCAATCATCAGATAACACATGCAGGAGGCAGACCTTAGCTATACATAAATAGTTCCCAAAGGGCTAGCTACTGGGGCTGTATTTTCCAATACTCAAAAATACATTCTCATGCTCTCTTGTTACATCTCTAACTTCATTATGCACCAAAAAATATGGGACAAGGAACCAAGTCAGAACCTCACAAATTCGGAAACTCCTATGTGATCTCCACAGCACGCCAAATTAATGGCTCAGAAAGTGACTAGAAAGGTTTCCAGACACTAACACTTCATTTGTTGTGGTAGTATTTCAGACCAACTGAGGTTTCTCAGCTATGAGCTGTAACTCCAGTGTATCCTTCTTTACTTCACTGCTTAATATTTTGTCCTCAGTACCATGATGTCAGATCAAAAACTGAACCAAAAATTAAATCAGTTCAATCTGAAACAAATACATTTGTTCTATTTTCCTTGCTTAAACAAAAAGGTCATTTCCACACAAAATGTTTCATTTGATCTGGAACAAAACAGACTGCATCAAAGATTGAAATGCAAGATCAGATTTCACCAAATAGCAGGAGGAGGGACCACTGCCACCTCGTTCATCATTTCATAGATGACTATAAATCTTTAGTCTCTTCTTCTGCAAGAAAACATGAAACTATTTGATTCAGTCCCCAGGTGTCCCACCTAAAAGACATTCTGGGACAAGGAAGATGAAGGAACTAGGAGGAACACCTCAGAACCTCTTGTGTTGTAACCAATTAACTAATCCATAGTTAAATGCATTCACCAGACCAAACAGAGCAGGTGCTCACTGGGCTCTGCTGCCATGCGAGTGAACCAGTTGCTGCTCTGGCTGGTATGACCCCAGGTGGCCCAGTGTCACCCGAGGTGGCAAAGCCCCAAACCCTCATTTTGAACACCTCTTTTCTACATTGCACCTCTCTGGAAATGCAGAAAAGGCAAAAGAAAGTCCTGCTAGGCAGGGGATGCCTATAACTTATAACCCAAAGAGGTACCCTGGAGCCCTGCTCTGAATCGAGTCAAGAATTTTATTTTGTTTCAGTGGAAAAATGTTGTTTTCAAACTTATGACCACAAATTGATGGATGATACAAACTGCAGACATAAAGGAGGGAAGATAAGCCCCTTATAAAAAGGCTTTACCATAACTTTGCTCATCTACTCTAGCGGTGTCTGGAATAAAGATGAAGACTTAGAGTCTGAAAGAATGAGGAGGACTCCATCTCCGTGGTACCTGAAGTCCTGTTTGTAAGGGTAAGGAAATTGAAATGTGTGCTGAGTTCTGTCCTTATAACCTGGCTGTCTAATAGCATACTGTAGCACTGCAAAGTTAATAAACTGGAACCTCATATTAAAAACATGTAAAATATTATGAGACACTATGCAAGTTGAAACTGCATCATCTCAAAATGGTCTGAGGATGAAGATAGTGATGAAATTCAAGTCTTTACATTTTTCAATTTTAAGAGAATAAATGAAGCCAATTCAAGTTGCTACATTCCCCACAACCAGAAAAGAATTTAGTTGTTAATAAATAAAAAATAAATAAAATAAATAAAATAAATAAATAAAATAAAATAAATAAATAAATAAAATAAATAAATAAAAATAAATAAAAAATAATTAAAACAAAAAATCTGAGCAGATGTTTCTAAACATTTTTTTTCTTTTTTTATACATATGGGGTTATACTGTAGTAGCCTTACCAACAGAAAAAGAAAAGCTCACTCTAGAAAGAACTAAAAAAAAGTTACGGGAAAACAGGCTATAGAAAGAACTTTAACATTTTATTTTTAGATGCCTGGATTATAAGCATTTAAAAACACTTTTCTGGATTCCTCTCTGCCTGAAGTTTCCATAAATTAATAATACAAATTCTGCCAGAAGGAAAACTATATTGCCACTTTGCCTCAGAAAATACAGGTAGAACATGTCATCTCAGGCGCACAAATCCAGTCTCTCTGTTTACCATCTCTAATGAAAGTCTGTGAATCACAGGCTCACAGAACTCTCAAGCTGGAAGGGACCGACGAGGATCATCAGGTCCAAGTCCTGGGTCTGCACAGGACCACCCAAAAATCAGACCTTGTGCCTGGGAGCATTGCCCAAAGGCTTCTTGAATGCCAGCAGGCACCAGGCCGTGACCAAAGGCCCTGAGGAGCCTGCTCAGGGTCCGACCACCCTCTGGGTGCAGACCCTTTCCCTAACCCCCAGCCTGACCCTGCCCTGTCCCAGCTCCATGCCATCCCCTCGGGTCCTGTCGCTGTCCCCAGAGAGCAGAGCTCAGCGCCTGCCCCTCCGCTCCCTGTGAAGGAGCTGCAGGCCGCCATCAGGCCTCCCCTCAGCCTGCTCTGGGCTGAGCAAAACCAGGGACCTCAGCCGCTCCTCATGTGTCTATAGAAGCAGATGGCTTTTTTTCAAGCATTCCTGACCAAAATAGCTATTAGTCTGTGTTCTACATTTCTCTCTCAAAAATTAACTTCTAAAATAGACACCATAACAAAGTTAAATTCCATGAGCAAACTTTTGGAAACTAAATCACTGGGAGCTTCAGTTCATTTCCTGTGCTGAACTGTGGCTTTTCGCTATTTATTTTACATTAAAGACATATAAAGTCATTAATGTCCACTTAGAAAGGTTTAGAAGACTTGCTGTAGTCCTCTCCAGAGGCGATGGCAGTTTCCATGAGAACACTGTAATTTTCAATACAGATGAAAGAACAAATCAGCTCTTTAATGACAGAGTACATACTGAGATTAAACACAGCAGGTTAGTGAAACCTGCTCGGATTTCAAAAGGACATTGCATGAACTGAGACTTTTAGAGTAGAATAGACTTGTTCTCCCTGCATCAAGCATCAGAAAGCATTCCCTTTGGCTCATGTGTTCTCCGTTGTACATCTGCTACCCAACAGAAACACTAAACAACACATTTAGCAAATACTAAAAACATCAAACACTCTCTAACAAGTTTTCTACTCTTACCTAACCATAAGTCAGCTTCTTCCCTGCAGTTAGGCCCTGTGAAGAAGGAAGCAATGCCAACTGTATCTCTGTGTAAACCACTCCTGATCATTCCCAAGGTCGGCAAGTTTTATTAGTCACACTTCACAGAATGGATGGTGGTTCTTCTTCCAAGTTTGTGTGTCCTATGGGCCAGAGGGCCATCACGACAGACACTTAATCCCCTACCGCAACATTGCCTCTGTCATCTTTGGTTTTCCATGTCATACCCAATTCCACTGAAATACAGAGAATTTTCCAATGACAACTCACTCCCTGGAGTCCTTCTCTGAAAAGGAGTCCTCTTTTCTGACATGAGCAATAATATTCAGACATGCAGAACACTTCATTTGACATACATTTAGTGCATATCATAGTTTCCATGCCAAAAGAAAAATGCAAACTATTCACTTGAAAATTAAGTTTTTAAACTTTCCAATTTTCCCTCAGAGATGAAAGCCAAATCATTCTGTTGCCTGAAGGAGATCAAAAGCATCCTTATGATTTCTTTACTTTATTCCTCTAAACAATTACCATCTGATGCATTTGAAAACTAATTTCAAACAGAAGCTGAATACCCAAAGACACAGCTGTCTAGGGAGCTGTGGTCAGGCCATGCCCTTGCACCCTACTAACTAGACCTTTCAGCAGCTGCCACGTCAGGAAAAGGTAGTACTTCTTCTGTATGTGATTGATACCTGGTTCGTAAAGTTTCACCGCAGTGTAACCATTGTGGAGTCTCCGTCCTTGGAGATACTCAAAAGCCATCTGGAGTGGCCATTTGAGCAGAGGACTGGAGAAGATAACCTCCAGAAGTCCCTTCCGACTTCAACCGATCTGTGATTCTGTAAAGGCCCAAAGAAGAATTATTAAAACCTCAGAATAATTATTAAAACCACATTAAATACTTTCTACTGGATTTTTTGCCCCATGGATTGTGTATGATTCTATGATTTATTGGGCCTTAACCTTAACACTTAGGCTGTCTGCAAGGCACATTGGGGTTGTACAAATGTAACTACTCAGCAGGTTGTGAGCATTTCAACTTTAAGATTCCCCTTACGGAGTATGGTATCTTGACTCTCAGAATGGCAGTTTTAAGGTGATTATTTCTGATGGCTATTATATTTCAAGTTTCTTTGTGATATTTTTCTGTGTGTAAATTATTTCTCCTTTACCATATTTTATTTAAATTTGCTTATAAAAGCAAGAAGCCAAAGAAGAATAAAGATCCAGTAGTACCTGCACCTATAATTACCAGATGAGATTATGTGCAGGCTGTCCCTTAAATGGGATCTTTTTCAAGACCTCCAAAAGAATCAAAAAGCCCCACTTTGCCTTCCAAAGTAACTTGGCAAACAAGGATTTCTAAAACAACTATGGTTTGATTTTAAAAAAATCTAAATTCATATAATTAACAACTATGCAAACTCTACATCCTGCATCTTAACATGAATACTTGCTAATTAAAGATGAAAGGAGTTAAGACAAGCTCATGTTATAGCTTTCATGTAGGCCCCAGAACCATCATCTGCTTTCTCAGCAATTCTTCAAGAAAACATAATGTCTGCATTTTCTATCGTACCTGTCAGATGTGCCATAGATAGGAGCCCCTCACTTTTGCTTTGCCTTAATCACAGTGCGATTTGGGAATGCAAGATAAAGTGACCTTTGTGATATAGTTCGTTAACACAACCATCAGCTCAACACATGGCAAGCAGGTATTTTTTTGAAAACTGGAGAGGTGACATCAAGGCCAAAGGAAAGCCACGAGCCAGTGATTCTTTCTCAGGTTTAGCAATGTTTCAGTGCAAATGAAAACTGGAACACTGGCACTGTTTTCTTACCCTGAAGTAATTGATTTCATCTAAACTGCATTACACAGTTCTACAGAAATTGGAAGGGTGAAAGCAGGAGGCAATATAAAAAAAATATATATACATGATTTTCAGGGTAGGATTTATCTCTTTGTTCTATGTCATTAATTATACATTTCATGCATCTGATCTGACAACTTTAAAGTTCTTTGTATCTTTAGAGAATCCCTTCCCTGGGAGGGACAAAAGAAATTAAAAACTTCTCAGGGTTAAAACTCAGGAGGAGACCTGCTTCATCAGGGTAACTTTTTCTTGAAGTCTGTACAGCTGCTGACCACAATCTTCAAAGCAGCGTGTCTTAAACTAGGACCCTAACCTTCAGAAACTTAAATAAGAAACTTGATTTAGTGCTGAGCAACTAGCAATCCCAGGAACAACAGAGAAATGATGAATGCTATGCTGTCTGAAAAACCAAGCCAGCTAACGGCAGATACTGCATTTTCAGGTTTTCATGAGGCAGTTTTTGAACATTTTCTGATTAGTTGGAGAAGACAACTCTTGCTGTCTTACAGGAGGAACAGGAAGCTTAAACTGAGGTCTAAGAAAACTTGCTTCCCACCTAGGTCTCAACTCTGTCGTGAAATTCCACCAGTAAAACGCCATTAACTTTTTTTTCCAATCTGGTGTCCTCCAGGCAGTACATCACACCAGCTTGTTCCATGTACACCAACAATAAGCAAAGTAACATGGTTCCATGCTTTTTGGTGAAAGTATGGCTGTGGGCTTTGTTTCCTCTGTTTAAGACTTCAAAATTGAGGAGAATGTAACAGGATCTGGCTGAGTACTTTCCTAGTACATCACAGAAAGGACTGTCTCAGCCAGTTTTGAGTTTACTGACTTATGGGAGACTTTTAGGCTTCCTAACTCACCTCCCAGATTTGCAAAGGTACCATCTATTAATAGGAAGCTTGATGATCAGCAGACTCCTGCCCCGTAACTTTGATTTAAACTCATCTCCCTCAGCTGTGCTCCACTCCTGTTCAAGTCCAGTGCAGGAGCTGTGGAGCACCACTGCCAAACCTCCAGTTTGCAAAGCATACGAGTTAGCATGGGCTGCAGTCACTCTTAATAAGAGTTTGCACCTATTCTGTGCACCTTGAGGCCTTGTTTTTGAAGCATCGAGCATCACCTTCCTGTAGTTGACCCTTGCTGTATTTAACAAGTATCTTTTGTTTCAGCAGCTTCTCTGCTAATCTCACACTTGTATGAAATTGCTGTTGACGAGGTGAGACCCTTTGTGGAGCTGACTGCTGCAGAGGGCCTTTAGCTTAAATGAAAATGACAGCACTTCAGCAAGGCCAAACATAAACTCTTTGACAGAATATAGATTCACAAAGAGAAGTAATTCTTGCTGCTGTCATAAAACATCGCTTTTTTTCAGATATCAGTGCCATATGCTGCCATTGTGAATGGAGCAATTGCTAGCACCATCTACTGGCAAATTCCCTAAACTGGAAAAAGAGAGGGTTTTTCATTTCCTTGGAGTGGATCTCGAAAGAATAATATAGTATATGATCACATTTCAGATGGACACTAGTCAGGGCTACACTCATGACAGCTCTCCTGTTGCATTTGTAGGGAAGGATCCTGAAGAATGAGCTGCTATTTGTTCACTCAAGCCCATGGATGACATTTTACTTTTCAGTTCTGACTTACCATAGGAGAAACCATAACTATTCTGCTCTCCACAGCTCTCTTCCTCTTACTGGGAAAACCACATTAGGATGTGGTCTAACAGGAAGGTAGCAATAGCACCTCATCCAAATGCTGGAGATGTGGAGTACTGGCAGAGGACATGTGTAGCTGAGAAAAACTCATGCAAGCTGTGTCAGCATTACAAAGGGACAGGAAACTACAAAATAAATAAATAAATAATAATTAAAAAAAAAAAAAAAGCCTGTGCTGCAGTACTTGAAGTACTATGATTCACTGTAAGTCAGATCCAAATATTAGCAAATAGGAACACCTTGTTTTACTCCACTGGGAATTAAAGCAAGCACTAGGCAAAACATTTTGGCAGGAAAGTTTGATTCTTCATAAAACTTTTGTGACTGAACTATAAGACTGTCCTTTCTCAGAGTGATTGTGGTATGGTTGACTTAGAGATGCTAAGCACAGTCTCCTGTTTTTTAAGCTTGAACATTACATGAGTCAAAGACATACAGCATCTTAGTTTAAGAAATCAGTGGATTCCCCCATTTTTCATTGATATGAATTAAAAGATAATTGTGAGATTCAGATTTGCTTCTAACATCAGAAGAAGAGATTACCACTGGCATGCTCAATCAATTTTGGTTGTGTTCTCTGCATAAATCAAGTCCAAAGAGGTCTAAGCCAAGCCAATTCATTCTAATCCTTTCATCTGACAGTAAGAACAGCTAGATGGAGTGACGTTACACTCACTCACAGATTATTGCACCAAAACCTACGTCAGAATTAGGATGAAGTATTCCAACTCACAATCAGACAAATCAGAAACTGCAGAGGTCCAAAAGCTCTTGCATCACATCTCTTCCTGAGCAGTGAGTTGGTCATCTCCAGTCAAACACAAGACAAATGAGAACCTGAGTCTGGTCTTCTGCCTAAATGTGGAGGTATCTATCAACCAGTCACCCTCTTGCAGAGACTATGCTGTTTGAGGCAGTGGTCAGCAACTTCCAAGCTTTCAGACAGTGATACTGATTCATTACCACTTAAATCTTCACAATTTCCTCTCATCCTTTACCAGATAGAGGGCAGAAACTACAGCTAAATGCCAAAAAGCAAGAACTGGGTACAAACATGATGTAACACAGTAAACTCCTGAGCCAAGTTCTGTTGAACCAGCCAAATTGCATCCCAGTGAACTGTTTGAGACCATAAAACCATCAGTTCTGAGAAGCTGTACTCTACTTCAGTGCCAAACACCAAATACTGCCAATAAATCTTACTTTATTTCACCTTAAGGAACCCAGACGTTGGGGGAAGCACCCTCACACAGTGTGGATGCCCTCTGCCTATTTCCAGCACCTGAAAAGTCAGCTGTGCTCCCACAGCTTGTTGTATTCGCTCATTGTGATACTTTGAAGAAATATTAACCAAAAAAGTGATGATCTATCCCATGGTCCTCCGTTATCTCAAGAAACACCCATTCGAAGTATCACAATGCTTTAACTGTAGCTGTTTCTTTCCGAGCAAGAGGTCAAATGACCACCTCACGACAGTTGTGTCGCTCCGAGTACTGTAGGGAAGCAGGCAGGCCCATGCCAAATACCATCTAAGAAACAAGAAAACAAAGAAGGTAAAATGCTTTGTCTGGTCTTCTCTCCTCCAAAGACAATGCAGTTTCTCCTATGTTTGATAATGGAAAAGGCCTACGTAGCACAAGTTTTGTTTTTGGCTTCTTCCCTTTTCATTCTTGTTTATCGCATTTTATTTCTCGAATTATAAATCTTGTTTTGGTCACATATTATCTCTGCTGGGATATATTCCCAGAAGCTTCCATTTTTCCAAATATAGCTAATTTTGACTTATGTAGACATATATACACAGCCGTGTACTCAGCTGGCATAAATCACCCTGGTTCTACTGAAGTTAATGAAGCCTCAGGGTGCTGATTTATTATTTCATAATAAAGCTTTGTACAGTGTTTTGCATCTAACATGCAGTTATTGGAGTGTATGATGCTTTCCTCCCTTTCTTCAAAATGTTCTTTCTTTCTTTTCCTAAGGCGTTGTGATCATGTTATCATCTATATACTTCACATTGGGTGACCTTGATTTTTCAGCAGTAAAAACATGGTTTATATCACGTTTGGCAGATTTCAATCTTCTGTCTGAACACCAGGTAAAACAAAAACAAACAAACAAAAAAAGAGAAATTGAAGACAAACATCATTTTGAGCTGTTAACACATACTTGTCTGCAAACACATGCCCACACACAAAGCCCCCTGTGCAGAAGTATTTCAGAACATGTTCTGCAGAGCCAGAATTACTGATGTGTCTTTAACAGCAGAATTACATAAAATTAGAAGATCCCGTGTCATACCAAGCTGGTGGCCATCTCCTATCCCACCCACTCCATGTGGCATTTCTTCATAGGCCATTCCTTCACACCAGGGAAATGTCTGTGCACTTGTAGCCCAAACACCACCAGTGTGATCTGAAAGCTTTTGACCTACCTTCAGGCATGTACTTTTTTAGATGGAGGTGTGCATTTCTGGGTCCCAATTAGTGTAAGCAGGTATTGTCACAAACCGTCAGTGGTATGTTTATTTTGTGCATTTGCACATTTTTGTGAAGGAATAGCTTAGGTTGGCTTAGTGCTTTGCCAGCTTGGCCTCACAGTTTAGTCCTACTGCTTGAAGGTGGGGCAGCAGGATTTTCCTAAAATTCTTCATTTTTTTACCTAGCTAACATCCTGTTACATACAATACCATGTTTCATTTGTAGCAATTATGAAGTGAGACTTTTGTACAGTTTTGAATCACTTCCTAGCAGTTAGAATTCTTATGTCCCAATGTGGTTTCAATTTTTATCACTCTGACTGAGCCCGGTGCTTGGTGTGCAGTTCTTTCCCTACTCTGGCTGCTTCTCTTCACCCATCTAAAAACAAATTATCCTTAAAAGCTAATTGGTTTGTTGTTTTTCTGCAAGCAATTCACTGAATTTTAGTAATCTGTGACTGCAAGTAGATAGTTTCTGTGTTTTAAGTACAGGCATGGTTACAAACTTGATAGTTGGCCACAATTACTTGACTACTTAAGCAACATTAGTTCAGCAACCTTGCATTTACGGGCCTGGTTCTGATCAGAGAAACCTTTTAAAATGCTGCAAATACAAGATAGATCCATTTCCTGCTGTTTATTTTATGAACTGAAGAAACTCAGCATTTCATGGATTCAAGCTTTGTTGGTGCCAACAGCTCCTAACTGGATGAGAGGTCTGGTTCTGTGTCTGTGTAGTCTTTAATAAATAAAGGAAATCGGGATGAATTAAAAACACTTAGATGCTATTAAACGCATCTGAATTCAGGTGTTGAAGCTGTATTTTCTGTGGTGACATGGTCATTTTGATACCCATTTACTACAGCAGATCAGTAATACTTAAATACTCCTGAGAGTTTTATGCAGTAACTATTTATTCTTTTTGCAGCAGTGCAGCAATGTTTATAAATTGCTCTAAGAGCCTTAGATGAAAGGACTTGTAAATGTAGAATACATTATTATGTCTAATTAATGCATTTCATAAACTACCTCTGTGACCTCCTCCCAATGTCCTTATCAAGGTGCTGCTGCCTGTGGAACTCTTTCCAGCTGCAGCTGGGGATTAATGTTAGACTAAGTGCAAATTTGAATAACCTGGTTATGAAAGGAAACAAACAGGCTGTTCACAGGTTTTTTATTTGTTCCTATGCACTTTTATGTATCCTGTAAACATTAATGAACAAACAAATGTTGTTCTTTGTGATTAATGCATTTGCTCGTTTTAGGCCATGATCCTGAACTTTTTCCTCCATCCCCTATTGCCTGTACTATTCACTCATTTTCCAGTTCAAACAATTCTTCAATTAATGCTTCTGCATCTTTATTTTTTCTTTAACTAACCAAAGAGCGTTGGACTAATGCCAAAGAAGCTATTATCATTTAAGAAATAGGAAAATCATATTTATTTGCTATAAAGCAGAGCAGACCATCTTAAAATTAAATGATTAAGTAAAATCAATAAAAAAAAAAATGCCACAGGATCCAGGATTGATCGGTTACAGCTCTAAAAACACTGTCTTCATCAAAACATATTTTTTCTTTAAAGAAAAAAAAATCTAGAGGGTAAGATTATCCCTTATTTGATGTAAAAGAAAATAGTTCACCGTAATCAGTTTTCTTCATCTCACTAATGAATAAGTCAAATTCATTTCAGGGACAGATTAGACTCTCTCTCATAATGCATCGTGCTCTGGGATGCTATTAATGTTTTGTGCCGCACATACAGTGTTCATTTTGAGCTACCTATACACTGCTCCCAGCACTTTAAATGATTACATACTAGGTATGTGTTTATATATAGCATGTAATCATCTCAAATGCTAGGATTGCAATATGAATAGGTAATAAGAAACAAACTTTACTTTTGATTACATAGGCCTGTGATTAATTGTTTGAACTTTGGTAAATGAAAAAGCCCTAATTAGTTTTAAAAAATCCTGAAAATGGGCTGTTATTATTTAAGTTTAATATATAGTTTATGGGGTTTGTGTGCAGCATTCAGCACTTTGTGGGGAGAAAGGGTTGTTTCATTTTTTATTCAATTTGATTTATTACTTTATTCATTGATTTCCCATAATGATGTTTGTGCTTATATACTGCCTTTCATCTGAGGTTCTTAAAGTGCTTTACAAACTTCAATATGTTTTTCTCACCACTTTTGTTTACATTGTCCTTCTAATGAAACTATCCTAGACTAGCTGTATATAAATTGCACTGAGGTAACAAGAAGTAGAAGAGAAAACATGCCCCAGAAAAAAAAAAAAACAGAGGACTAGAATTGAAGCTCCAAACCCTACAAAGCCCAGGCTGCTGTTCCAACTTGTCGTCTGCCCTCCTCAAAGAGCAGTAAGATTTGGGCAGTGTGGTTGCTTTAGGGCTGAGTCAAAACAGCACTCGCTCTTTCAGACACTAGTCTAATCTGTTCTCAGCAATTTCCCGTTGCAGAGGTTGTCTGGGCAGAGCACAGGATCTGTTCTCACACCGGACAGCCTGTACTGTCAGGAACTTTTTCTTGATGTCTAAAATTGGTTGCTGCAGGTCGAACTTGTTATTTCATGTCTCATTCCCTTGGACATGGAGAAAAATTATTCCCCCCATCTTTGTGATGCTCTCCTAATGAATTTGAAGGCAATTATTATATAGCACCTTTATCTTCTTTTCTCTTTAGATGAAATAGAACCAGCTCATTAACTCTTCGCTAGTACAGTCATCCTCATTGCCTTACTCTGGCTGTTCTCCAGTCTCATTCTCCATGAAGCATAGTGTTGAAAATGGGCATAGGATTTCAGCAGGATGTCTTTGCTGATCCTGCGGCCTGTGTTTCTTTTTGTTCATCTTGCATTTCACTCAGGAGTTGACAGCCTCCCACTGGTGATGCTAAGACTCCAGATCCTCCTGCAGAGCTGCCACCCAACTGCCCTGAAGCTGTACAGCTGGTTATTGCTGCACAAATTCAGTGCCTCATATTTGTCTTTATTTAATTCCACTCTACTTTTAGGCCACTTATCTAAATTATCGAGTTCTTGGGATTTTTTTTTTTTTTTTTTTTTTTTACTTATTTTTGCAACAAGCCTGAAGCTGCCTAGGCTGGTATTGTCTGCACATTTAATAAGCATAGGGTTTGTTTCATTATCCAAGTTATTGATGAAGATGTTGAGAATTGCTGCAACCAGAACACACATAATCCTGGAGATTTTGGCAGTAAATCATTAATAACCTCTACGCTAATAATACAGTTTTCCACACAGTCTTGCACCAATCTGAGGGCACTTTATAGTCATACTTTTTCCAGTGAAGCTGTCATGTTACAATTACAAAGGTAAAACGTACAAAAAAAGTACAGAAGTACATGACACTGACTACTTCTCCTGCAGTCACTCTATGCTTTCACAGCAAAAAAAGTTGATTTAAAACTCAGATAATTTTCTTTTGATGAATCCTTATTGCCTCACCACTTCTTGTGTTGGTTAGTTTAGTTGGCTGGGTTTTGGTTTGGTTGGTTTCTTTTCCTCCTTACAAATGATCGATTGGGTTGTTTCTTCAGTCGTGTTTGTTTGTTTTTGTTTGTTTGTTTTTCTGGGAAGGGTGGCTGGTCTTTCATTCCTCTGATCCTCCTGGGTTTTTTTGTTTTGTTTTGTTGTTTTTAATATTTTTAAAGATAAGGATTGCATTTTCCCTTCTCCAGGCTCTGTAAATCCTCTACATTTCCTCAAAGATAGCCTTTAATAGCATCATTTGATTTCTCTCATTCCTGGCCTCCTAATTAGGAGAGACCAAGTCCATCCAATTTCAAAACCTGAACTTGTTCTCTCTGATGAGTCCTTCCCCAGCTGTAGCCCTAAATCTTGATTTTTTGCCACTAGTAATGTGCTGTTGGTTTTCCTACTGAGATTTGAACTCTGATCCAGAAGAAAATAAAGAAGGTAAAAAGCATTTTGGTTTTCTCAGTTACTTATCAATAAAATTGCTATCGAAAACAATAGATCAGCATTCTCCAGGGTTGATACTATCTATATTTCCTCCTGGTGTCTTATTTTGTGCTTTAATGAAAATGCTGACTACTACAATAACTAGGATGAACTCCTGCAGAATCCCCCTTGATACATCATTCTAGTTTTCTCTTACATTGTACACTATTTCATTGTTAAACCACTCTTAGCAGCATAGAGGGCTATTTGTAAGACAAAAACAGAATGTTGTGCATCTTCGTGTTGCTTCCATTTCTTGTAGAAGATTGTTACATAAATAAAGATTTGACTGGAGTCCAAAGCATTTCCATAAATGGTTCTTTAAGCAGAGGCTCTCACCACTTTCATTGTTTGACATTTAACAGATTTCACTTATAACGTATATGGCAGGGATATAACACTTGACATCACGGGAGTTCAAAGCATTTTCCGCATCGAACTTTTTAATAAGGCAAAAGTAGGTAAAGTGACTTTCCTAAGGTCACCCAGCAAGTTACTGGCTGAGCCAAGAACACAGTCCAGAACTCCTGAGTCCCAGGCCAGAGTTCCATCATTATGCCATTCAGCCTGCCATATTATTAATGTTCGGCCTAAATATATTCTTGCAGCAATTGATTTAATGCCATTAGTTTCAGACAGCTAATCCAAGGCTCCGTTAGTTATCCAACTTCCAGGGACTTACTGGAACAAAAGACTTCGGGACTAATCCAAAAAATAACTTTATAACCTTTTCAGGAAGCCTAGGTACTTTCTCTCTCTCTCCCCCCCAACCCCAGTTGAAAAGTTATTTCAAAAAGGAAATAACCATCCACTTCTAAATCCAGTGAAAATCCAGGAAAAGTTACATGCATGCTTGTGCTCATGCCCACATGTTTTTCCATGTTTCACTGTCAGGCTATAAACTGCTATAAAGACATAAGATAGTAATTAAGTAATAGTAGTCAAGATAATGACCATGATACATGAAAAGAGAATGAATTAATGAAGTCATTGGGGTCTTAAATAGATAATTGAGGTGAGTGGAACCGGAGGCTGCAGAGAGCCTGCATTCATCCAGCATCTCATCTGTACAAAAACAGATAAAAAGGTTCTGTGTGAATCACAGCCCTAAACTAGATTAGAAGAACAACAACAAAAGAAAGTATTTTCACATAAAGATACAAAAAGGACATAGGAGTGCCTAACTCCTTTGGGAATGCCTAAAAGGGTGCAGTTCAAAGCCCTCTGAAGATGGCACAGAAGTAGGAGAGACCCAAGTTGTTAATCGTGTGCATGAGAATACAGAGCAATCCAGACAGTTAGAAAAAGATGTGCTAAGACAAAGATCAAGAAAAGGTACAGAAATGTTCATATCAAATAAGTCACAGTCTGTGCTTTTTGCTTTCATAATCCATCATGTTGAACTAGGTGCAAGAGATGAAAATGAATACCCTCTCCAATCTAGTATTTCAGGTCTGTATATAAATTTCTCTCTCATCCAGATTTCTCCATGGCATATCTTCAAATTGCCATAGCTTTCAGAAAGCTTTCTTTATTTCTGTGTACTCCTGGACTGTATATCAAATAAAAGAATATTCTCTTCTTTCCGTTTACATCCTTTTTTTTTTTTTTTTTTTTTTTTTACAGATAGCCTTGCTGGTAGTAGTCTTCAAATCAGACCTTACTCTTTATGGTGCTTTTTAATAGTCAGTGTCTAACATGCCAATTACTAGCTTTTAAAATTGAGAATAACCTTTTTATTAGCTTTGGTCCAATATGAATGTCATTGCTCTTTGTAGCAAATCTAGTAATATAATGCCTTCTGTTTTCCAGAGATTAATATCTAAGAAGAATGCTTTGTGCTTCAAATACTTTATCCTTTACAGAGATATAAAATATGGAGCAATAAAATATTAAATCAATTATTTAAAAGAGAAGAATTAAAAACTGCAGTCATATAGAATGGAAACATAATACTTTATCAGTTCTAAGCAGAAATAGCCCAGAATAAAAGAAAGATTCAAAATTTATCCTACCAAATCTTCAGCACATCAGTACCAGTTTTTTTCAGGAATATAGACAGACTGAACATCTGGATTTTCCTTTGTGTTCAGATTCAGTGTCCACCAAGCATTAATGTTTCTTGAGTGGTTTTTTGTTTGTTTGTTTTTGTTGTGTTTTTTTCCAGAAGGATCCCCTAATCTCACCCAAAGCTTTTGTACATATATAAAACGAAAAAATATTTTGTGCTTATATATTTCTCCTTTTTGTATGCTCTAGTGATGTCAGCCAGGTAAAGGATAAAAGAAAGCCCTAGTCCCAGTTCTGCAAACATTCAGATTTTTAATATTGCCACAATTATTTAAAAAAATGTTAAACAAAATAAAATTTAAAGTGTTGCTGCTCATTTGATTTTTCACAAATATAAATAGCAAAAAATAATATATACAAGTGATCATTTATCCCATTTTGATCAACCGCTTAGTTGAAGCTTTCTCTTCAGGAACTAAAATACTTTCTACCCAGTTTACTCCCACACCTGACATCCTTTTCTTTCATTATCTCCTTTCCTGTGAAAAAAAAGTTTGAGGAAAGAACCATTTTCTTTGTGAGCTGAACTCAGCAATGAACCCATTATTCTAGCATTTTGTAGTTCTGTACTGATTGCTAGGTTGCCTACCTAAAGAATACGTTTTAAGAAAACTATTTATAATTTCAAATAGTAATTGCAGCACTTAAAACTTCTTGAAGTATGAAACATAGATCCGTCTAAATAGCTACATGTAGTTACCTAAGTAGTAACTTTTTTCATTTGACCATTAACTCATTGATCTAAGTAATACTAATTTCCTGTGAGTTAAATTTTGAAGCCTGCCTTGACCTCTGCACATTATATCTTTTTTTGTGTTTGTTTTTTTTTTCCCTTCCAAACCCACTTTGAATCGCCAGCCTATTATTTTCTCGTAGTTCAGCAGAAATAAAAGTGGCTAGTATTATGAAGTTGGAATAAGTAAGCAACAAAAATTTTCATGTTCAAATTATATGGGACATGTAGATGTTGATCCAGTGATGGCGAGCTTAAATAGTTAGCCAAAATTCTTACCATAAATAAGATATCTTCAAGAGTGTACTAGTTACTTAAAAAAAAAAAAAAAAAAAAAAAAAAAAAAAAAAAAAAAAAAAAGATTTTTAAAAATACCTTTGAGGAATGAATGGACACTAACAAAAATGAAAATACGTGGTATTTTATACATTAAAAGAATCAAAGCAACCGATCTAATTACAACAATTAATTCTGGGATACTTCCAATGACAGTTGCCTTTTAGGCAGCAGACCTCTCAAACAGAACCTGCTGCTAAAGGCACCATCTTCTTCATGCAATTGCATGCAAATGTTTCGATACAGAAGTGTGATGGGTACACACACTGCTCCTCTATTTCACATAAGTCTTACTCAGGCTTGTGAGCCATAGCAGGCCATGTTATTGCTCCTTGAACTGGACAGCTCGTTAGCAACAGGGCCCCAGGCACAGCTTATTCCCCATGAAATCTCTCATGGGAAATAATGATGGAATCTGATCTTGACTACAAATCAATCATTTTATCTAAAATATGGCACCTTACTACCTTATCTAAGAAATATGGCACCTCATCTCTTTCCATAATCAAAGGAAAAGTCATCTTGACACCATTGCTATGTTATCTACAAAGTGTGGTGAAGCCTGACCTCTTACCTGACTCCCTTTAACACCTGTTACTTATATGATTGAGGCTTTGGTTGATGAGGCCTCCCCTCCGACAGCGTCCAGGCCCTGTGGACTAGCTAATTGACAAGAACACAATTAAGTGCTAAGGGGAGAGGGACTGTGCAACCTGATTCCTAAACAAATTGGCAGAGACCTCAATTCCAAAAGACCAAATGACCATGGCCTCACAATCCTATCAAGAGCTATCTGACAAAGCTCCTCTTGTATTCAAGACGACAAAAATACCATGTACGTGTCTTCAGCACTTACCAGGAGACAGCAGAATCTCATGAAATGAAATTCAGTAAAGTTTCCATAGGAAACTCGGAATAGCTCTGCATCCAGATCTCATTAGAGTTTATTGCAAAATTCCTGCCAATTTAAACACAAACAGAACGAGACCTAAGTTCTGCCTCAACAGATTCCCGTTTATTTAAGTTTTCTTCTGTGGAATGAGTTATCTAGAGCTGATTAAAATATGTTCAGCTTTGACTGTAACCTTATTTGCTGTTTAAAAAAAAAATATACGGTACGAGGTGACATTTATGAGGCCAAGCGTTGGTGCCATGATCAGATTTGTGCAGGGGGTTCTGCTTCCCATGCACAGTGTTTTGATGGACAAGATTGTAAGTTCCTGTTGTTGGATTTCATTGTTTCAAAACGCTCAGTGGATAGATAGAGTGCAATCATGTTTCAGGCTCTGAGTTAACCTTCTATAAAAATTTTGCAAAAAGTAATTTCTTGCTTATCTTAGGAAAATCCTAGTATAATGGACTATTGCAGTGAGATTCATTACATCTGAATAAAAAAAAAATCACTTATTCAAAGAGATAATTTAAGAATTACAACAACATAGAACTGAAGAATACTTTATCCCTTCCAAGCAGAAATAGCCCTGAACATCAACAACAAAATTAGATTTCATCCTACCAAATCATCAGTATATTGATACCAGATTTTTATAGGGATATAGACAGATTAAACATTGAAGTTTCCTATATATTCTGATTCAGTGTCCAACAAGCAGGATGCATTGTATCATGTGAAAATATTAGAGTCCCTGAAGAATAACTAAGGCTTTAAAATGGTATATCTCAAAGATGGAATGTTTAGAAAAACAGCAGATTTAATTAAAAATTTCTCAGTGTTTTCTACAAAGAGCACTGTAGTTATCTAGGTACCCAAACTGAGGTTTATTTTATGTAAATAAAGTATGTGTATATAAAGTATATACAAATAAACTTTAAATATAATTTTAAACATACCTCTTCATGACAAAGCAGAAAATAAAAGACCCTGACTCACATTTACATTGCAGACCAGGTTTACATGCAAATTTCTCAAGTTATTCACAGGAGATTTTTTATCTGTAGGCAGAAAGCAAACACCTCTCAATGCAAATCTCATGTGATTGATAACTTAGTGTCATAACTCAAGCTCTGAATCTTCAGTAAATTGCTCATCCCACATATAATATGTTACTGTGTCTATCTCCCATGCAACAGGTTTGAATCTACTGCTGCTCATTTGATGTCAGACTGTTTATCACCATCGTGGTCTCAAATCACAGGAGCAGTCAAACATCTGCTTCACACACTCAGCCACCAGGTCTGAGATGTGAGTACTTGAAGGAAACCATTATAAATCTCCCACAGAGTGACTGGCAGTATTTTATCACCAACCACCAGTCACTGATCATGTTGCAGCTGTCCACAGTCTTTCAAAGCCCTCAACCTCTCACTCTCTCTTGTTGGTCTCCTGTTGGCCCATCAGCAGCCAGTCTTATACCATCACCTCCTAGTTCAGCTACAGGTGACTCCACACAAGCAGTGGTTATGCCCCATCCAAGAAAAAGATAAAAATATGCTAGGAATCCTACTTTTTCCTTCCTAAAACTACATCGTATCTACTAACTTTGTTAATGTTTCCTGGTTTTCTGAGTCAGATTCTAGTAAAAGCACAAAATGCAATGTCATTATTTTTCACCTCCAATAATGAGAAGCAAAAGGGAGGAAAGGTCACTTGTGGCCTTTTTGGTCAATTTAGGAATGGGGATTGAAACTTAGAAAGATAGCTGCAAATCCTTGCACACTGAAGTATACTGCCTGCACTAATTTTTTATTATAGAGCAGTGTGCTGTTTTGTACCTGCTTTACACCTCTTAGTCCTCAGCTGCTGTCTTCCTGAAGCCAAACTTAAACCTCATGGTTTTAACAGTTCTCAGACAAGCTTATTTTACCTCTCACATGAATAAAATCCATGATTTCACCCACCAAGACTGACACTCATACAAAAGAAAATATGGAAAAACTAAGTATATACTAACCTAGGCTGAAAATAGATAGCTATGAAGATGCAAAAGCTTTTTGTGGCACAGCTGCGGTTGGATGTTTTCCCTTTGCATCAGTCATGCTGCCTCTCTGTGCTGACATACCTATAAGAAGTTGCATAAGAGTTTTTTTCAACTGTTCTGTGCCAATGGAAAATTTGTATTATATCAGGTTCATTCCCCACCTTTGCTGAGGTTAGAACCAGTTCACACTAATAGGAAGCATTTGTGTTATGCTACAGAAACGAATCAAAACTAAAAAAGATAATTTACAGGGAAAGATGAATTGCTTAACATAGGTGTAAGCTCTGAGTAAAGCTAAGCCAAATGAATATAGAGGTAAAAGCAGAGAAATGCCACAAAGTGTGTGTTGGTTTTTTTGATTGTTTTTAACCAAAAAAATTTCTATGGATCAAACTTCTGAAATTGCCCTGAGAGAACTTATTATGTCTTCTGAATACTTTTTTTCCCCCTCCAAATAACCTCTCAAATAGCAAGTCACCACCAATCTATAGATCTCTACACTCCCTCAATCAGGGACTGTGTTGTATGAACATGAATTGTTTATTTCTACAAAGCTGAAAGTTGGTAGCATCAGCATTTTGAGCTCTATTCATGAAAGGAAAATGATAATGACAAACTCTTTATGGAAATATCTAAAGAAACACTGAAAAGAAAAAACTGATGCTAGCTTTCTCTTTTGAAACTGGCATTTATAAATGCCATACGTCTTTTCAGCAATTGAAAACGTAATGATAGTAGAAAGTCTCCTTTATAAATTACCACAGCATTTTTTTCTACTGGAACATCGTTATCAGATAAAGCTGCAGAAATGTTATGATTATACCAGTTCACACAGCTTTACCATCTTTCCCCAAAAAATAACTCTATCATCATAGTTATCTTTGGCCAAACACAGTGAAAGGACAAGCGCATGACAGGAGGTCAAAATGATGGCATTTGATGGTATTTCAGATATGTTTGCTGTAACAGCCAACTGGGTAGCAGTTGTTTCTTTAGATGAACTTTCACAAAATACACACTTTAATTCTAAATCAAGAGCCTGTAACTCTATGAGAGAAATTTTAATTCAAGGCAAGTAGACTTTCTTAAAAAGGAAAAAACTTTTAAAACTTTGCATATTATTGCTACACTCTTATACTCTTTATTGGCAGCTTTTGATAGCCCAAAACCCACCTTGTTGAACAGAATTGGTTTGTTCTTAAAACCAGCTGTCACACACAGGTAATGAAACAACTCATGCTTTTTCTAGCACAGCAGAAGTTTCGTGTGGGGCATCATGACAAGTTTAACATTAGGAATTGATCTAGTTTGAAGAGAAGACAAAAGGACAAAAGATAACAATAAATACTTAAATAAGTTAGATCCCATTTTCTCATGTATCAATGGAGGCAACTTCCTGAGGACATTCAAAGAGATTTCATAACGCTAGCTGGAGCTTCAAAGTGTCTTCAAATGCTTTGTTTCTGCAAACAAATACATCCCTGATGGAGTGTGTCCTCAGGTAAACACCACACTATTTTAACAGTAAAAAGTACCAGCCAAAAAGAGTCTTCGAATTAATATTCTCCAGTAATAGCTTAAAAAATCGTTTCACGTTAGAAGGACAAATATTTTACTACCATAGGTGTTTTTACAGAGAAGTTCAGGCCTGGCCTCACTACCCGGAAATGTAATGTACATTTGCAAACTAAGTTATGAAAGCAAAATTCAGTAATTGCATCTCCAAGTGCCTGATTTGCTCTTTTATATTTAGAATCAAACTAAGATTTGTAAAGATAAGTGCAAAACTGCAGGTGAAATATTAGCTCACATGAAGAAAGTCATTCTTCTGAATATTTACTGGCATTGTGTGACACGTGACATGTCCACAATGCGTGTCCACATTGTTGTCTCCAAACAACATGCCATCTTCTGTATAATCACTATTATTACTGAATTCTCTGTTCATAACGAAGTATGTAGCATTGTGAGAGATTGGAGGTCTTAATTTGTTTATACCTTTGTGGTTAAACAATAGATTAGAGCATGCAAGGTTCTGGCATTTATCATTTTTGGTGAAACAGAAAGGTTTATAAAGGTTTGCTATGTGCAGCGAATTAAAATGCCAGGTCTCTGTTATAATAAAGGTGCATTGTGCAGAGCACTGAAAGTTTACACAAAGTACAAAAATAAGCGAGTAAATGGTTGCATTCTTGACCTTTTCACTGACTTCTACTATTCTAATTTACTATTCTCATCTATGCTATTGTTAGAGAAATCATTTACTGAAAATTCATTTCATAGTTAAGTCTAAAATGCTTAAGAAAGGAAGTAATTCTTTCCACTCTATTTTGAAAGACAACAATTTAACATGCTGTGTGAACTGCCTGAACTTAAAGATATTTAGCTTGCCTTTCAAAAAAAGATTGTGACAAAACTGCCTTAGCGTATCCCACCGTTTAATCAAAGTTGTAATAGTCATGAAATGAGATATTCCCAGCCCATTTTTACTTATTGTATCTGGTATAAAATGCATCAGTCAGCCATCGCAGGAGAATTGGATTCAATTTCCTATTTGTCTGCAACATCAAACCATCTGGCAATGCAAGTAAAAACACGACACATCAAAATTGTGGTTCAAGCTTCAGAACGCAGAACAATGCTGTGAAATAATGGACATCTTTAAGCTTCGAAGAGTTCCCAAATTAGTTGCATACTGTAAAGAAGTATTAATGGTACAGGCCACTCTAAAAGCAGAGCACCTGTGCTTTTTATCACTGTGATTTGACATTATATATTTGCATATCCATGAAATGTATCACCTAAGACATACTACTGCAATTTGAACTGCAGTTCAACTCTTTATGAGAACACGGTAAAAATTGTTTACCTTTCTACAGATTTATTTCTACCTCCAGTCATTTTTACTATTTTACATAGTCAAATATCTTGTTTTTTTGTTTGTTTGGTTGTTTTTTTTTGTTGTTTTTTTTTTTTGTTTTTAACTCTTACAAGTACAGCAACCATATAGCAAAGTGTGTGACCAGGTTGCTTGTCTCCGTAGTCATCAAACCTTTTTATCATGAACAGAATAATGACATTATTAGCCATGTTATATCATTAATGATGAATGATGCAAAAGGAGAGAACGATTCAGTTGAGCTCTTAGATCTCCATTTGAATGTTCATGAGGAAAGCAAACAATTCTGTGAATTTTATAGATTCATATCTATATAAAATATGGAACTCAGACATACAAACATATGTCTTCTTCACAGCTAGGACACCAAAACACTACAAATCCATTTATCATCATCCTCCAAGCACAAGAAAAGCTTCCTATGAATGTTGTCATCTGACCTTTTCTGAAAAGGTCATCGAAAGGGCATCGATCCCTCATTGGGTTTCGATTACACACACTTTTGAACTGAGGATCTTTACATTTACTGCTCTCATTTATCACAGAACGTTGATTACAGGAAACATCCAAGATCTGACATTTCAAAGGTCAGTTTGCAATTTTTAAAAATTTCCCTCCATTACTCATTTGAGTGCATGCCCTGCTCCTCAAGAAATCCACTGGAATCACAAGTTTACTTCATCTAAGTAATTTATATCAGAAACTCAGATTTGAGTGGAATTAAGAAATACTGGATACTAAAACAAAAGGCAAGGCATTGTGGAGAACTCTTTGCTCAATATAAATGTCTTCAAGTTTATATATAAATAATTATATTTATATGGCTTCGGTTGGTTATCGCTTGTTTTCAAACACTAATTGCACTCTAGATAAAGGGATGACACCAAATTTGAAAACAAGTGGTGCGTATAGACTTAATTTGAGTTACAACATTGCAGAGCACAGTGTCAGTAGCGTTACATTTCCCTGGTTTGCTTTAGTTCAAGTTCATGCTTAGGCAACACAGCAAACATGTCCAATCAGCTCCTGCATTGTTTCAATATTTCAGTGAAATACATTCTCTTCTTAAATGCTGATACTGTGTCTCCTCACATACATCCTAGCCATTTGAACCGTAATAAATGGCATGGATTACACAGGAAAACATTAAGAATTTATCCAAAGTTCTAGTATGATGTTCTGTTGCAATAATAAAATCATAGTTCTATCTATCTATCTATCCATAGTTCTAGCTATCCATCATAGATTTGATAGTTCTAAGCATTAATGTGATGCTCAATGCATTAGGAGAGGAAAACAGTCATCTGTGGTTTGTTTTTTTTTGTTTTGGTTTGTTTTTTGTTTTTTGTTTTTTTTAAGATGAGGCGATGCTACTTGCTTTCTAGGATTTTTATACAAAGGTTTCACTAAGCAAGCTTGGATTTTATGGGTGTACAACTTCATATAAACACAGCTACTGTGATAACCTACAATATTTTGGATGGATATTGCCCTGTGAATGACCATTTCTGTGCTTAACAACTACTTACTTGCACAAGACAAATAGGTAAGTCCATTTGCAAGCTCACCTCCGGGTTTCCAATTTCCCCCTCTGCTGTCCTACCTGCCATGGGATTTTGCCACAAAATTGTTGTCCTCATAATTATCTGTGGACACCTAATTCCAAGAGAAGGCAGGTCCCTCACTCAGCTCACACAGGTGAGCCCTGCAGGTCCGGGGACTTCAGTGGCCCTGTTTGTATATGCTCTTCCACATAAATAGCCCAGACTAAACCCGGTGAGCTCAGCCGACCTGCATTTATATGCATCTCAGCAGCGATCAACACAGTAGAAGAAAAGGTATAGGAGTGGACTAGGAATACACTGTTCTTATGGTTTGATAGTAAAAAAACATGAAACCTAAGAAGTCGTCTCACAAAATTGTGTTTAGGACTCCTAAAGCTTACATTTGGTGCACCTTTTCACAGGTCGAGTTGACCTGTGACATTACATTTTGGCCTTATTTGCAGCACACAATTATACACTGAGGTATATTTTGACAGAAACTGCACCAGATATCAGGGCTTCACATAATGCAGTGTTGCAGAGTGATGATGCACTTCATTTAGAAAAGCTGAATAAATACCAGATAAAAATCGATCTTATAACTCTGGTTATTGCCCCAGGACTGCAATAACATATGCCCTTTTCCCTTTGGAATATTTGTTCAGTGCACTTCAAAATGCATAACAGATATTTTCAGGGGCGACATTATGACTTCTTGCGTAGAAAACAATTTCTATACCAGCACCTCATACCGGCTGCCACTCCAGAAAGCCATTTTTATTTGATCGCAAAGCACAGCTTAAGTCCAGTATTATTAAAATCTCTCAGCTGTTTTAATGTTATAAAAGATTGGAAGAACCATGAAGTGCCGTGACCAAAACTTGCAGAAACGGTTGCTTCTGAACATGCAGACTTGCAGATGCAGGATCAGACCTCTGATATGCCCAGGTAATTTGTCTACTACCAGGCACCAGAGAAATCTCGCTCCAATAGTAAATTCCTACACATGAAGGATCAAAACATAAGAAAAAAATTCACGTGTTCTATTCTCACCACCCAGACTTTGACTTGTGGTTTCTGGATACAGCCCGTCAGATGTCTGCTCTTATTTGAATGAAGAACTGAAAGGGTCCCTCCGAGCCTACACGTGTGGGAAATGAAAAAACACTTTTAAATTACTTCCTTCTCCATCACTTCCATGCCCTGCACTGATTATGGATTTTCCTGCTTCACAATGCAAATAAAGAAGGGAGATTTCTAAACCACAGCTGGCAGGATATCGTCCTCCATTTCATCAGTCTTTTTAATACAGATTAATAACATTCTCTCTTGTTTTTGATAGGATGATCATGCTTCCTTGTCTGACATGAGAAGCACTTTTTCTAGCCTAAATTCAGAGTGGTGCTTTATGATCATCCAGGAAGATGCATTAGGAGTTCTCTTATTTCCCTGTGTTTAATAGATGTATGCTGAGTGTAGAGGAACATCTAGGGGAGACCACATACTACCCACTCCTCCTGTAAACTGTCACTGAGAGCTGGGGAACAGAAAAGCAGGCATTTCAGCTCATTTTCTAGTTTGCCATTTCACCCCTGGAGCTAACAGCTAATACCTACCCAGAGACCCTTAAAGCAGATAGAGAAGAAAACAGAGCACAGCCCACTGAAATCCCTAGGACCAAAGTGTGCAACAAAACATTTCCCAGCATAAGAATAAGGACCCCTTATTTTGTGTGGTTTCTATGAGAAGCCTGTGTGGCGCCACACACAGAGACATCAGGAGATTAGAAAAAATGAAAGAAACTCCATTTTCCACTTGAGAACATTTTATCTAGAGATTATCGTAATGTACTTTTTTTTCTTCAATCCTCCTTTAGAACTGTTTAGAATCAAAGAACAGTTGAGGTTGGCAGGAACCTCTGGAGGTCATTTGGTCCAGCCCCCTGCTCAGGCAGGGATAGCTGGAGCAGGATGCCCAAATGTACATCCTGGTGGCTTTTGATGATCTCCAAGGGGGATGACTCTACAGCCTCTCCAGGAAACCTCAAATGTTCGAGCCCTTGGTCACCTGCACAGTAAGGGATTGTTTCCTGATGTTTAGACAGAATCCCCTGTGTTCCAGTTTGCACCCACTGCCTCTTGTCCAGACACTGGGTGAGGGTTTAGGATCTTGTAGTGGTTGCAGTATTGCTTTGTTTGCTGTTCATTTCAGATACATAATTCATAGTTAAGCAAACACTAACAAGCTATACCTTAGTTAGAGGATTCATTTAGACCATGTATCTATTCACAGCATTACAGCTCTTAATTACACATTAGACCAAATAGTCTGGATTTACTCGCAGCACCTTGATACTCCATAAAAAGTTAACTTTAGAATTGAATGGGGCAGCCACATTTTGCCTGAATTCATTTGCTGTATTAAATGTAATTGAGCAACAGAAACATTTCCTACACCTAATATTCGAAGTAGAATTACAAATGCAAACTACCTAAAATGACTGTTTGATATTCACTGCAATAGTATAATGCAATTCTTTTTAAGTCTCTTAACTCTGTCCACTTCATAAAGTGAATTAATTTGTGCTGTAGATACATCAACCATCCTCCATTACATGCTACATGAAAACTGTTGTTGTTAGCCAAGTAACTTTTTTCCTCTTCTTGAAGTGTATTTATGTACTGAACTGGCTTTAAGGTGTTTTCATTAGCATGTTTGATAGGTCCTTGCTTTGATCTCAAATATCTACAGCACAAGGACTTCTTTGGAACATCATGCCTCAAAAGATGTATTGTAGACTAAAGCAGAATAGACACTTACACATCAGCTACAAAGGAAAGAAAGGAAAGCATGCAACGTTATAAACGGATGAAGTGCTCCAAAAATATAATGCTGTGCAGCTTAGCTATTTGATCTGCCTGTTCTCTTTTGTACAGTTCCATTTCACCATTATTACAATTAATTCAGTTAGGACACTTTTAAAGCCACACAGGTGCTTTTAAGATGTGCACATATAAGACCCAGCCAACTAAAGATGGAACAAAAATCCCAGTCCTCCAAACAGAAAGTAGGTCTCAACTGAAGTACAAGTCACTACCAGTTTTTTAAACCCCAGACCTCAGTTCTGCTAAACAGTGGATTACCTCCATCTGGAAAAAATTTCTGAAAGTCAGATTTACCTCTATTTCTGTCTACCATAGGCTCATGCTGTGAAACTGGCTACACTGAAAAATGTCTGCACAAAAAAAAATCACCTTTTCCTATTCAATGAGCGTCCTGATTTCTCTATTTAGAACATAATTTCTGATAAAATAGCTCTTATAAGTTATTTTCAAAAAGCAGTACACACCACTGGCATATCATTGAGAATAAAGGACTGGACAAACCCTGGGGAACTTTTTTACTTTTTCCTGTTTAAAACCATTATTGGCATAATAAAGTCTTAGGTTTAAAGCATATGTTTAGATGTAGACATTTCAGTAAGCTTTTTTAACAATCCTTGATGGGACAAAGTTGTCAGGGAACCTTCATTCCCTGCTACATTCTCAGAGAATTTGGCCTAATATTATCACAAAGAAGAATTTAGCATGAACTACTTATTAAAAAAGTTTGCCAGCAGTGACTTTTTATAATCCCTTCAACTATCTTCCTTTTACAATGGACTTGGTTTAAAACAGCACAAACAAATTTGCCTTATTAGAGAAGGAAAAGTTATTTATAAAATTCCTCCTTGCCATAAATGAAGTCCTCACAAGAACTTTTGCTCTATGATCAGAAATGAGATGCTTAAAATCAATTCTTCATAACCAAAATGCTGTAATTCAATTTTCTAATTGCATTTATGCAGTGCTTCAGGGCATGACACGTGTATGCAAGAGTTATATTCAGCAAAAACTCCACATGCCACTTGGGTTTAGTTCAAAACTATTTTTAATTTAAGAATAGGAACTTTCTGCCTTGGTTCAATATTTCTTGTTAGAATAAGCGTTTCTGTGGCAGAGACCCACCACCGCTGCTCTATAAACAATACCGAACTTACATGTGTAACAGAACTTGCCAGCTATCAGTTTAGCCAAGATGTTAGCACAGTTTGTACCAGTGAGCGCTGAGTGCCAGCGCTAGATAAGGCACTTAAGAGATTATTGTGGAGGATAGTCTTTTACAATGCTGAAAGTAGACATTAAAAGAGCGAGCATATCTTTCAAATTCAACTGCTGTGTAACTACGCTTTATCTGTTGTGCCCTCTCCTTACGCATTTTTCTTTTCGCAGCTTTTCATCTTGTACAACAGACAGAAAAAGCTTTGAAAAAAAGATTCAAGCTGAGGACAAAGCTGGCTAAGCTTTGAAAGATGAGAAAATTGTGGTTTGCTGGGCGGGTAATTCTGAAATTGTCTTTAATGGATCTGTGATTTTAGAATTGAAGTACTTAAGTCTTCAGAAGTGCCAATGGACTTAACTTGAACTTCAAGGTGGGGTTTGAATCTATGCTGGAAGTTTTTTGAGAACAGAATCTGGATTAATAAAAAGCAGGAGGGCAGGCAAATGCTGTCAGGATTGCTTTTTTTGGTGTTATTTGGGAAAATATTCCTTCCGTAAATTCAAGTTCCAGGCACTAGTTGTCCAAGTGTTCATTCAGCTGCCTAGTGCTCGCTATGACTCGATTTCCAACATCTATATCAAGAAAATCACCAAGAAAGCATTTACTTCCAACAGGCTAGGAAGAGTTTCATAAACAACATACCCTATTTCAGAAGGCTACAAAAATAAAGCCTGATTGCATATATCAACAGGATTGCTTACAAGCTCGATAATTTTCATGTTGCACTTACAGTCTTTGTTAAGAAAGAGGACAAAAAAAAAAAAAAAAAAAAAAAAAAAAAAAAAAAAAAAAAAACAGCTCCAACCACAGTTACATGGCTATGCAATACAATATTACTGGCTTGTAGACTGTGCTTCACAACTGAGTTGATACTGATTTCATTTCTAAAGATGAGCTATGAAAAAGTGTTTAGCGGCAAGTTAATTTCAGTTATTCGCAAGCAACCTGCTACCATAAAGGAATAGCAGTAGATCTGGAGTCAGACATTGACTTAAATCGTCTGCTTTTTATGTATTTCATAGATAATTTTAGTTTTATTTCTTATATATATAGATGGAGAGCTGTGCTATTTCTTGCGGTTCAGCCTTGTTACATTCTTCCCTGAACATCGGAGCCTATACTCAGGTATCGAGAGCAAGGCATGCTGTGCACTTTCATCATAAGGCCATCTCTGATACAAGGTGTCTATATACTTTGGCTTTCAATTCCATTAAAGTTTATAATAAACAACCCTGTATAACATCCCCTCACAGTGGGAAGAAAATTACTAAGCTCCGCAGAGCAGTTTTCCGGAGATGGTGTGTGTACTTAAACCAGCTGTGCTGAGCAGAATGGCTAATACGTTTGCAGTTCTTGACCATTTCAAGGGTACTCGCAGGCTGCAGTAGCACTGTTTTCCATTTTCACTACAGTAATTGACACAAGAATAGACTCACGTCGTGCCACTTGCTGTTCTCACAGCCTTTGTCTGAAAAAATATAGACTCAAGAGTACAGGATCTCATTTGTTGGGCAATTGGCAGAAAAGCAGTGTACTTTAAGCTTTTCACGTATTCTACACTTTGATTGTCATCAGTTTTTTGTTGTTATTGTTTTTTCTTAAAGTTACCAAAGCTACAAAGGAAAGAGAAATGGCAATCAGAAGAAAATAAAAATTTCACACTATGAAATACCTTGCTTATGAATGTAGTACAGTAATCATGACGACAAAGATTGCTGTGTTAGACAAAGGGGAAAATGAACACAAGTGTACTTCACATCTAAACTTCCTCCTTAATCTTCTTCCTTAGACATAGTCTCTTCACCAAAATAACCCTTCTGTTATCAAGTAATGTCACTCTAAAACCAGTTTACATTTAATGCTCACTCTTTGTAAGCTGTGAGAACCAAGACAGGAAGAATGCACTCCATTAACTTTATAAGTAGTAAAATCAAGAACAAGGTACAATCAACTAACATTCAAAACAGCTACCATATTTTTAAAGCAATTAATGCTACATTAATGCAAAATAAAATAATAGTTGAAATTTATTAATTTTGTTTTTGCCTGAATGAATGGAGCTCTTGAAGAGCAGAAGAAAGCAAGTTGCTCATGGACTGAGACCACGCCAGCAAGCTCTTGCCAAAACAAACGAGAGGTGTTCATTCACACAGAAGAGGAAATATGTGCATGGCCCTAGGACACTGCCACCGTCAGAAGCAGAGTTGAGTGTGAGACTGATGGGACCAAATCTAGCAGTGTACATTAGCATTAGCCAAAAATAATTAATTGTCCATAGAACAGTCTGACTAACCACTTATTCATTTGTATTTTTAATTTATTACAGGAACTGTTGCTGACTGGCATGACACGTTTGCTCTTGTGGATTGCCAGGGTAGAAAAGAAATTTGCAATGCTCTGTGATTCACCCTCATACCTAAGTGGCTCATCAGGGTCTATAAGAAAGAGACCCCAAGCACCTATCTTACAGGAACAGACAAAAACCTGCACCACCATACCTGAAGTCCACAGAACCGGCTGTACCTCTCTTTACTTCTTTACCAATGTTTTTCTCTTACTGCAGATATTTGTTTTCTTTCTTCACTGGCTCTCAATAATCAAGAATAAGTGGTAGCCTCCAAATATTTGTTTTCAAGTAACCTTGAGGAAGAAAAAAAAAAAAAAACACTGACGTTGTATGGACTAAGGCACTTAGAACTTTCTACAGTAATTTGCATTGAGCTTTCTGAATCTACTGTCTCATTTGATTGACTCATTGTTTTCCATCGGTTCCATCAGTGAAAATGATTTCCAATGTTTTCAGAAAAATACAGTGTCAGTAGAGCACAGTCAAATACAATGACTGAATTACTCTTGCACAATTCTTTTTGCCCTGCAAGAAGAGACATTGCAGTATCAATTAAGTTCAGCAAACATTTCATTTAAAGTAAAGAAATGGAGGAATAATTAATTTCTGTGGAGTACGGTGGGAAGCATTGGCAACAGAGAAACCAGAAAGAAATAGTGTGGAAAACTCGTTTACATAAGAAATTGTATCAGGTGAACTTTTATTAGATCTGATCCTGTAAGAGCTATCACTATATGAACTCATAATTCTTGTGAGCAATCCGTCATTTGAATAAAAGCTATTTGCAGCGAACTATTGTACTGGGCTCAGTGACTCCCGGGAAAGGGTCAACGAGAACAGAAATGATAAATACAATGGGCAGGTGAGAGTAGTCAGGCTCACTGAATTTCACATTGCAGCTATTTTAAGGGTTTATTTGCTACAAAAGGAAATGTCAATGATATACAACAGATTTTTCTAAATATATTCAGTAACTTTAGGGTTGTCATTTCGTACAAGATTACCCTCATTAGTAAATAGAATATGTAGACAGGTGTAGTCACATATTTCTAGTTATTGTAGATATCACAGGACTTCTTCAAACAGTTTTTATTAGGAACATTGATGTATAGCTTTCCAAGAAATTTTAAGTGAGGAAGCTGATGGAGATGTTAAATACACAAGTACATGGTTGACATTTCCAGTCGCTAGCATATGAAAGGAATAGCACAAAGGTACAGAAAGAAACAGTGTGTGAACAGGGAAGAATTAGGAGGAAATTTTGACCTAAAGAGGGAAGGTTCAAAAGGTCAGGTAGTAACAAGGAATAATTTGTGGGCAATACATATGGATACAAGATGGATGTTTAAGTTACTGGGGAACAAGAGCGCCTAATAACAGTATAATGGAAACACTGCCAGTGAAGACTGCCTTTGCTTCCAACATGGTCAAAATGCACCTTTGCGCAGCTTTTTAGCATGTTACATTGCAACATGAACAGATATCTTTTCTATGATCTCAGTGCAGCCGTCAGTAGGGTTGCAATTAATTTTCTCTTTACAATGATAGCATCACTAAGTGATGGTGCCATTGACTTCAGCTGAAAACAGTTTTCCATACACTGCCAAATCTTAACTGTCCAAATCCAAAATGCCAGTGTCAATAAAGAATGAAACCAACTAGCAGTATTTGTTTCTCCAAAAGCTTGGTGTTATAACATCCTAGGAAGTGTGCCCACTTTTCAGAAAATTCCTTTCCCAATCTTCAAATCTGCATGTTATAAACTAATCTTTTTCCCAATCAGCTTTTATATATATGTATATATATATTTTTTACAATGAATCACAGCCATTAATGAGTATTTATTCAAAAAACATTAAACCTTTGAGCATGTGTTTAATATAGCACATACAGATAAATACAAATAATATTTGCTCTTGTTTTTGATTTTTACATCTCAGAGCATTTGGTAATAGAAAACATCATTAGCTCCAAGGGCCTTCCTTCTTGTTTTGCAGCTTGAGCAATGTTTTTATCCTCTGCTTCATTCTGAGAAACTATGTGTATATTTATTTTTTTTCCCCCCTTTGGCTTTTCCAAGGGTAAGGAGAGAGCAAAGAAAGTTATGCACATACAGGAACATATGCCATGCTTCTAGCATATCATATCCATATTAAGACATATCTTAATTTCATGGAAATACAGTACTGTAATTCTATCTCCTGTCTAAAGATCATGATGGTATTTGCCATTAACCTCTAGTTCAACTGTATGACCTTCTAAATTAAATCATATCATTAATGATCTTCCACCCCACCCTGGGATTTTGTACATATTTAAGCAACAGCTTGCCTTGACTTTACTAAAAGTAACTGCATATCCAAATATTATTTAAATCTATAAGAGTATTTCTATGTACTATATATTCACTCTGCTGCATGCCCTTTTTTTTTGCTCTCAGATGAAAACCTAAGTGGCAGATTGGTTATACTGCAAAATCATCCACACCAGTTTCCTGATTTTAACAGTGGCCACTAGCATGATTCCTAGAAGTGCCTCCTGCAGGCAGCTGTGTACATCGTCACTGAAGTGACAGAGAAAGCACAACATGGACTCCCAAAACATGTCTCACAAAAGCAGTGACAAATCTCACAGGCCAAATGTCTACATATGCTAGAACTGAATGCAGCCATCGCATTGGGCTCAAGCTTAGGATACCCAGAGATAGCAACTCTGCATAAACTTTAGCTGTAATAGATGAAAATTAAGGTAATTAAATACTAAAACTGCTCAGAAATATTCAGTTTTCTAAAACTGAGGTTCTGAATAAATAGCATGAAACAATGTTTCCACAGAAAACTGAACATTCGTCTGAAAACCTAAAATGGCTAAAGGAGTTTGCTTTCTTAACTCGATACAGCATGTGTTTGTTATTTTTTGTTTTTGTTTTTGTTTTTTACTCAAAAAGATTCAGATGTGCTTTCTCAATAAAAGAGTTTATTAACTGTCAATCTGAGTACATACAAACATATATACACACACACGTGCATATGTGCATACTCATACTTTACAGCTTTTGAAACTAAAGGCAGAGATCTGGATCCTACAATCACATGAACCAGCACCGTTATTCTTGTTAATTTAAGAAGTCATAGGCACAAACCCACTGTTGGGCTACAGTTTCCATTCAGAAGACTGTTCCCAGTGCAGATGCCGAAGTGAACAGAGCGCTCAGAGCTGTTAATAAATACACTGACTTGGAAAATGTCTCCATACGAACAATGCGTCTGAGCTAGCCAGATTAGAGGATTATGTTTCCCACTGCAGCAGTTCACATTATGGTGACACAGAAATGTCAAGGATAACAGAAGTTACTGCTGAGGCATTTGAAAAACTGAAATTAAAAACTGTGACTTTCAAACAAATAAGAGGGAGATTCACAAAACAAATTAAGCAAGACAATGAAAAAGCAAATAAACTCTGAGTAGAAATTATTCAACTGCATTAAATAAAGTCATTAACAGGTCAAATCTCATTCTGTGTGACACACCAAAAATGAGGTATACATTTTCTAACCTGCAGAGAAGGGTATTTAAGATAAATTTAATCTAATTCACCACTTTTCTTTTTTTTTTTTTTTTTAATAATTCTAAGCTTTCTATGAGTACACTTGTCTCTAGTGAAAGTTACAGAAATGTATAAAGAGAAAGCTAGTTAACTAGTTATTCTTATTTTTTGAAAAAAAAAAAAAAAAAAAAAAAAAAGGACTCTGCAGAAAGATCTTCATATAAAACAACCCCCAATTGCCTAAATGTAGAAACAACTTGCTTTGTAACCTCATTTCGTTTCCTGAATCTGTTCTTCTTCATTTTCACTGTTTACCATAAACCACTAATTGTTCTTTGTTCAACTTTGTAATTATTTTTAGTAATAACTGTACAATGTATTGTATATTCAATAACCACATGAGAAGTGAAGAAGCCAGGACTGCAAGTTCAGGCCTTTTACTGGTGTCAACCACAACCATTTAGAGCAGGCAGAAAGGGAAATACAGTTACAAAGAATACATACAAGGACAAGACTAAGTCAATACTTTGAGTTACTTAATTCTGTATCATATGCTTCTTACTAGTGCCCTGGTAGTCTTGGTTTTTCCTACTGCCTCTCCTCTGTGACTCTGTGCTTTTGCTACCTCAGCTGGAGCACAGGCTCAGCCCCTCTCCCTCTCCGTATCTTTGCTAAAGGTTGCGATAACAAACATCAGCAATATGAGATGCTCCTTTCCCCTCTGAAGCACTCAAAGCTTTTACTGGCTGAAACACATCTTTGTGCAGGCTACAGGAGGGAAAAGCACCGAGGTGCTTTGAGGTTTCCACTCCAAGCAAAGCTGACCACATTCACCACCTGAAGTCAAACTGAGAAATGCAGTTCCCAGACCAGAGGACAGAGAGTAGTTTGGCTGAGAGTCACAAGAGCTAGATTATAATCTGCTTTTAAGGTTGGAAATATAGATTATGGCAGTGTCTGCATTACACCTTCAATTATTGCTCTGGTCTGCCTTAACTGTATGACTTTAATCCAGTATTAGAAGCAAAAAACCTGAAGAAAACCTTAAGAACTACTAGAAATTCAGATTTTAAAAAATAAAAAAAAAAATATAAAAAAAGAGATTCCTAGAATTTACAGAAACTTCTTAGGTCCAAAAAATTAAATTATTTTAATTTACTAAGTTAATTACTGATTATAAATCAGATTATCAGTTATAAACAAGTCTTTGAACTACCATAGTCTACTCTGAATCTAATAAGTATTTGCTTCTGGTTTTCTCAGAGATGATTTTTCAGCAGGGTTTGTTTTGCATTGTTGAAAAGTTTTGTTTTTAAGAAAACTAGCAATTAAAGTTGCATGCTTATTATGACCATAGTATAGAAAACACAATCACTATAACATGCTATAGAAACTATTGTGTGTTTAAAACTATGTCTTTGACTTTTTCATCATTTCAACTAATCTTTTTTCCTAGACTTCTGATGTAAACAGCCTCTCTACAACTCATTAAGCTCAGACTCCAACTGTTGCTCTCTTTTGCAGGGAGTTTTGCTTGGAGAGAAACTGAAACCTAAGGATCAATTCTCTAGAGTCAGTAGGCTGAATAAAGTGCTAGTCAAACTAGATACCAGGAAGCTTAGTGATGACACCATCTCTTCCTCTAATCATCTACCACCTCCTTAGAACTGACACCAGCAAACTCTGTCCTGGAGAAAGACAGCTAACCCAAGGCAGGCTTTTCTCATGCCACAGCTTTAAGAGAGGAAAAAGAATGAGAAATATACATCAGAATATTTCAGAGCCATCTACAGCATCTCCAGGTACCTAACTGTAAGCCCTAAATCAAAGAGAGACCTTACTCTGCCTTTGGGCAGGATCCTATAACCTGTTAGCATGGGTTAAACATTTAGCAAAATGAGGTGGCACCTATTGACCTAAGCCATTTGGGCTCTTTTTTTTCCCTTTTTTTTTTTTTTTTGTATGAAACAATCTTAAGTACTTACTCGGCATCCAGCCCCGGTTCAAAGATCAGCCCTTGGCCGTCTTCTCCCAGTAACATCATTTTTTCCTAAAAGAAAAGCTCTCTTTCAGTACACACAGAAGAATGGGGTGTCAAGAATTGATATTGGTATCTTTGATATTTTTTTCCTGTTAAGGGAAACCTGCAGAGATGCATAAAAATCACATCTGGGACTCTTCCCTCCATGAGCATTCCTTAAGTGCCTGTAATAAGTCAAACAATTAGATAGTAACTGCTCACTAGGTGTGATTTTATACAGTCCCACATTGTTTTATATGTTTAGGTTTTTCTTCTTTTGTCTTTTTAAAACTTACATGATATTAATATGCGTTTTATCACAGTTGTGCTGTCCCTCAGCAAAACACCCATTGCTCACAATGCAACAACATGAGGCTCTGTGTTAGATGCACGTAGTAAACCATGAATTAATTTGCTTTCTTCTATCCCTCTGACTAAACTGAGTATTTTGTGCCATTCTGAAGCCTTGTTTTAGAACTTTTTCTCGCAAACGTGGCAAATTGCTGATCAGGCCCCTCTTCCTGCACTTGCAGCCTGGTGCATCAGTGCTGTATTTTAAGTCTTGTACATGGAGAGTCACAGCTGGGGATGCAAGCTGTATGGGCCAGATGCCTCTTGGCCTTACTCGGCAAAATGCCTGTTGACTTCAAGGAGATTTTTCCTCAGTTAATGAATGTAAAATGCAAGTCTGTATTTTACTCTGGTTTCCGTTAGGGCCCTGAATATGCAGACACTTACACATATACTTAATTTTATGCACACAGGCCCTGATTTAGTAAGGTAATTAAAATTAAGCACATGCTCAACTCAAAATAGATGAGTGTTCCATTGACTTCACTGGGAGCAAGTGGAGTGTATACAATCAAGCAAATACATTAGTGCCTCCGAGGTTGAGGCTTCTTTTCTTCTCGCAGGTAACAGGATCCTAAAAGCCTATCTCTGCTGTCTTTCTCCAACCGTACCTCTACAACCCACAGACAAAGATAAAGCAAGAAGGCATTCAGGGAGCTGACAGGTAAAGGCTGAAAACAAGTCAGTGGTGTTATTTTAAAGTGAATTAAAACTGTCTGAAATATATCCAATCACTCACGGAAATAGCAGAATGTACTACTATACAGTTACACTTTCCTGTTCCTAGTCATTGCTCATAAGCCATACATCAAGCTTTGACTTTAAAAAAGATTGACAGGGACAGGAGACAGTTATCTGTCTAAAAATTGCATCTCCTACTGTTTTCTTAGTTTGCCACTAGAGATTCTTGGACACAATGAGTCAACCACCTTTGAAGGCCTATGGTCAAAATTCTGTCCCTGTGAGCAATACAGGGTAGAGGGATATTATATTAATGGGAGGAGAGGATAAAATTTTTCCAAGCCATCCCTCTCAAGGCAGGCTTGCTTGAAAGACTGGAAGTAGCAAGCTCAAAACCACTCCTATACAATTAACTAAGAGCTGGAAGCTCTTCTCACCACAGGCAGTGTCATGAGGACCTGGAGGCAATGCTCTGCAACCTGCCAATGTTAACACCCACTGCCATCTTGTCTGCCCTCACAACGTGACCTCCAGAAGTGCCCCAGAAAGCACTTGAAAACACCTCAACATTTTATCGTGCAAGTGCCCAGTGGTTTACAGGCAGAAGTTGCCTCTACTGCAGGTTCATCTAGCCAGAGTAGGACACAACAGAGCCTTCTCTACAGCAAACATATTTTTATATGTCCTAGACAAGCTCTTTCTCTCTAACCACTTATTTGCTGTTAATATAAGATCACACTTGTATTAAGATGGGCTAGAGACATCTCTAAGTCCGTGTGAGTTAGGCAACCTGTGAGTTTCTCTGGGTACCCACTGGTAGAAATGATCTGATTACAAGCCATTTTACACAGCTTACTCCTTGGACTCCCTAGAGATAGCCTTCCCCCACTGCCATCCTATTCAATCTGTCATGGACAGAGTATAAATATATCATTACATTCCTCATCTCAGAGGATTCTAGTGAGAAAAATCTTTCAATCCAAGTGACTTATTTTGCCAGCATGATGTCACATCAGAATCCTTTGTTTTCACAAAGTTATACTGTAAGGTTTTAGACAGAAATACCGGGACAAATTCTCCCTGAACTGGAACTGATTTAGGCTACATACTAGGAAAAAAAAAAAAAAAACTTAAAAGATAAATCAATCTATAGAAGGAACGAGTATAGGAAGATCATAACAATATGCAAACAATATATTTACTATACCATAGTCACCATCTCAATGGCTGATATTAGGGTGTGGCTCAGACAACAAAGACCTCCTTAGGATTTCTGTTAAAAACTGTTAACCAAAGTTTGTCCTCAAAGCCCTGTAGGGTCCCTGACATAGATGTATACCACAGAGCAACATCTAACCTGCTCTTAGAGCAGAATCCAAGCAGCACACATTGGCCTCAGGAACTGGGAATGCATCATGCAATCCAGTGTTCTCCGAATAATTAGAAGAATCCCTGCTCACCTCCACTTAATTTTCCTTGTGCTTCCATCCTTTTGAAGCTGTAAGGAAATATTGTCATGGAAACTGCATCAATGCTGTCTAGTCATCTTCTTACCATGTGAGTCATAGGCATCTCCTCCGCTTATCTTGGGAGGAGTAAATATTTCTGCTTTTCTTTCTGTCCTCAAGTCTGACATGCTCTTCCATTTAACATCCTGTTCATGATCTGTTGTTTCCTGATCCGTCAAGTAACTCTGGTCAGATGCTGTTCCAGTATAGTTCCACAAACTCCAGAAAAGTTACTCGTCATGGTTCAGCACAAGAGCACCCCAGACAGTGGAATTACACTGTTTTTAAAAGAGAGTCACCTTCCAAGTACAAGCATTTACAGAAAGCCTAGGAGATGTAAAAATGGATGAAGGTAATGGGAATTAAGTGCACTACATGTCACTTAAATAAGTATATTTTACTTTTTTTAAAAATCAACATAAGTAAAATACAAAAAAAGTTCATCCATTCATGCAGTTAATCATCAATCCTGAGAGAGAGCCTCTTCCCAGGCAAGGGTGTTGGAGCAAAACTACTGGAATCATTCAGGAAACAATTAGATGATCCTATGGGGAATGATGCACTACAAAGGTAATGAGCCACCTAGTTCTTATTTCATAATAAAATTCTACTGCTGTTCTTACCGAGACTCTGGGGAATGTAATACCCAGCAGGCACACCGAGATTTAAAATATACTCTGTAGGAAGTTAGCTGGCCTTTTGGTACCACAAGCCCCTAATGTATAAGATATTTTATCTGTATTTAGAAACCACACACTTCATTATGGGCCTATGTTTAAGTAAAATTTGACTTTTTAGAGACTTAGGTAAATGATAAATGCCTTCCTTGCACACTGCTACTCTTTCAAGTGAAGAAAAATCAATGATCAGGCTGAAAAATAATTAAAACAAACAAAATGTTTTGACAATCCAACAGGCAATAGCTCAAGCAACAGCTTCTCAGGAGACATCTGTATTCCCTCCACAGGCATCCTCAGCCCTGACGTCCACTGCAGAAGGGGCTTGAAGGAAAAGAAAGCATTAACTCCAACCTGTAGAACCCTTGCTGGGAATCTTACCTGACCTACCTAACAGCCTTGCTATCCTGAACTGGGGAAGTGCTAGAGCCTGACAAGGTGAGAAGGAAGAAATGGGTTCTGTGCATCAGGGAGAAGCTCAAGAAGGGTCCAGCTACAGAAGGACACAGACACAGAAGGACAGTGCAGTCTGTTTGTATGTTCATTTATTGCTAGCTTGCTCCTTTCTGCCTCAGACTCTGCAATTACACCATCTTAAGATGCTTTCCATTCAGTCTGAACATAACTGATTTATTGCACCACTGCATTTTTTTTTCTTATTACAACTGAAGCTACACACCATATGGCAAGGGATCTGTTGTAATAGATGGAAATTTGAAAAAGGTACCCTCAAACCTTAGGAACTGTTATAAACATGGATATTAGGCAAAGGGGACAAAAAGCATGAAAAATATTAGTGAAACACATCAAATTTCTATGCAGGATGTAAATTGAAACCTTTTGCATGAATGAATTTTGAATCTGGCTTTTCCTACGTGGCAGCTATGGTTGGTTGATCACCACAAAACCCTTCATGGTTTCAGGAAATAACTACAGTATTTTGTCTGTTACTTAGATATTTAGGTTTAGTGAGGAAAAATACAATCCTGAAGTCTTTTTTGAGTTGCCAAATAACTACAACATAAATACAAATAATTTGTATATATTTTAAATATATCCAGAAACTAAATGTAAAGATACACCAAGATAACATGGATATGTGAATAAATGAGAAAGTAAAAAGGGGTTTTAGTTGCTGCTTCATTTATTTTTTTACACTGAATAACTATATTTTCTATAAGTAGCATCTATCATGAGGGACAAAAAGGAATGAGAGTGAATTTTGTTTCTAAACTTAGAAGACAGACATTTTTGACGAGCAAAACAAACATCTGCACTTCACTGATGTTGTGTACAGCTCAGTAGGATATGGTTCAGCTTAAATAGAAACATGTACTTGCTTTGCTGCAAGCCAGTACCTTTTCTGTTGTAATTGTAGCACCTCTGCAGTCATCCAAGTTTTAAAAGAAAGTTTGTTCTATGTTTCCAATCATTTTAGCATAGCACTGACATGTGATTTTCTTATAATGGTATTGGCCCACCTCAGTACCTTTTGCAAGAAGCCCACTTCCTTGCCTAGAAGCTAGTTATACCAACACTAGCCAGCTGTGCACTGAAAGAAGGGCTGGTCTTCAGCCTCTGGTCTTCAGAAGAGGAAGACCAGCCTTCCTCTCTGTCTGTAAGGGAGAAAGAAAAACTCCCACAAAGGGAAGAATTCCACAATTTCTGTTATAAATAGGAGTATATAGCACGACAGGATTTTAAGTCCATCAAATGTTTCCAAATGCATGTTCAGCTCCACTGGAGAGTAGGATTTGATTCCATTTAATAGTCTGACCCAGATTCATTTGGCTGTGCACGACCCACTGCCTTGAGTCAGCACGTGTGCAACTGAAAATTTATGTAAAACAAGCTTGCAAGATCTGAACCTGAGCCTTGATTATTTCTTAGATGTTAATGCAAAACAGGCATTTTGTAGCAATATAAATTGACTTTAAACAAATAAAAGTGGCCTAGCTTTAAGCTTAAAAAACGATTTACTATTTAGGCACTGCTTAAAGAACATCTCATGTTTGACACACTGGAAGAAGGATATCTTAGATAAACATTTTTATGCACTATTTGTTGAGCTTATTTTGTAGATCCTTAGTTGACAAGAAACTGCCTGAAAAAATAAGTAGCTCACCATCAGAAGCCAACAAAGAGTCAAAGCTCTCATTCACATTATTGTCAAATGCAGAGAAGAAGAAAACCTCCTACAAAGTGACTCCTTGGTGGAGGGCTTTGCCACATACCCAATTGCAGCACACAGGCTGACAGTTACTTTCTCTGACCTGCCAGCTCTAGGTTTGAAATGGCATGGAAGAATGGCTCAAGGAAATGAAAGTATAATTGATCTGTCAATTATATTTCTAACTCCGGCAATCACATGCGCATTTTGAGAATCGAGTTCTTTAGTCCGTTCCCTTATTTTTCTGTTTAGTTTTCTTCCTAGGAAGGAATAATGATGTCTCATTTGTATAATCCACTAAAAGTAAGGAAAACACATTTAATAGGAAATGGTAAATTCTGAATTAGTCCACTTTGTAAATGCTCACCAGTGGTTGCTATAGGATGAGCTAGAAGGAGGTCTCAAGGACTATTTGAGAAAGCACTGTACACGGGATGGTTAAACACTGTTCTTCATGGATCTCTACCTCTGATGGTGAGACAAGGCTCTCAGGATAACCCAGTACTTAACTCTAACATTTCATAAGACCAGTCAATGCATTTCAAATGAGTAATGGGGTTTAAGGGAGAACCCCCTCACACCCCAAAAAAGAACACATATTGAATCACAATTTTTGAGCAATATTTTTCTCCCCTCAAAGTTAGACTCTAGCAAAGCAATAACAAATTTTCTTTGCAACAGGCTATCTTCCTTTTCCAACCCTTCCCTTTCCCAAGCAAATCCAGTTTGTTTTTCTTTTTAAAAAGTCAATTCATTTGAATTCTTCAAGAACAAAAGAACTTTGAAATGATTTTCACTATCTCTAACCACATGCAGGTATTAGAGGACACAATTTAAACAATAACTTCCATTCAGAAGAAAAACAAGATTTTGGTGACAACTAAATAGCCTTGGATTAGTAGTAGTTAAGGAAAACCCACAGCAGAACTGAGTTTCCTTTCTTCCTTGACTCTTCCCACTGGAAACATGTTCCTCCCTTCTTCGAATGAAACACCTTTTGAAGCAGCAGAAGCCCAACCTCTTCACAAGTAATTGTCAACAGCTCAAATTAAATAATAGCAGGAGTGACAGAGAAACACAAGTAATTACACGTTATGAAATGAACCTGAACTCATTCCAGTAGATTAGGTAATGACCCTTTTTCTCCTGGTCATTTCAAGCCTACCATGATACCACAAAGGTAGTGGTGGAACTGACACCTGAAACTGCACCGAGCTTTGCCTGAATATCAACAGAAATGCAGATATGTTTGCTTGTACTGTCTTCTGTTTATAATTTAGTTGTAGGAGTCTGTTTTCTCACATTAGATTGCATTAAATTTTGCCCTTGACTTCACTAAGTGTATTTTTGGTTTAACACTGGGCTGGCTGCACTTCAGGGCCAGAGGAGGAGGCAGTAGTATGGTCCCAACACAGAAAGTATTAGTTTACGACTCAAGGAACCCCAATTATAACCCTAACTAAAAGCAAGGTTTGGTTCAACATCCCATGCCTTGCACAAATCCCACTCTGATCTTCTGTAACTCACTACAGTCATCCCCTAGGGTCTCAGGAATTGGTTCTATTATATGGTCATACCTGATATGCCTGCTCTGCATAGAGACTCTGAACTCCTCTCTTTTAAGAGACTAAAAGAGAAATAGAAATATTAAATCTTTTCTAATTTTCCGGTGGTTCTTCAAATTAAAGGCAATATTGCAAGGCATTAGTAAACATCTACTAGTTCAGATGGTCTACAACAACATGATTTAAGACCCCATAGCCCAATTCACAGCAGATTCACTGCCGAGTTCATTAGTGAATTATTTTAACTGGCAACGAACAAAGTTTTAAACAAGTAATTCCCAAAATTAGTAGCTGGAAGATTTAAATATGTACAATATCATAAGAACTTCAAGTTCTTGAGTTCTTGAACTTGGAAGTGCTGCTTACTCCCCCCCTCCCATTAGCTGCACACGCCAAAGGCCTCATTTGGATCAACTTCAGCTCTGTAATACATCTGCAACATTAGCTGCCTCAGCCAGACTGAAGAACCACTCGGCTTTATTAAGTTTCTTATCCGTTTCCCAAAACTTGCTACTTAATCTTTTGAAAACTGTTCTGCTTGCTATAAAAATAGGTCATACAGTTTATTAACACAGAATATTTCCTGCTCATTTTTGATTCAGTACTCTGGGGATTTTGCAGGTGAGGAGCCTACGTTACAGGTTATGAAGCATTATGATGGTGGAACTCTCCACGCAGCACAAAACTACACAGAGAGATCACTACACAACTCGTGAAACTTTCATTAGGCAGCACTATAGTAAAATTGCTCAACTACAGTAAGTCTTAACTGCCAGTGAAAATATTTCTTTCCATTACTAACCAAGACTGCCCATAATTTCTGCCTGGCCATCCCCAAAGAAATTTTTCTTATGCTTTCTGGACCAGAGCCAGCATCAAGAATTGAAGCCCTGAATCTTCTTCATTCTCTACCTTTCCTTATTATATGAAGAAGGAAAACAGCAATCTTGTTTTCACTAGGTATTCCAGTTCAGATTTTTGTTTCAAAACAGTGTTTGAATGCAGCACAAGCTTATCATAAGGCACTAAAATGCCTCTTGACCACTGCCATCCATGTTTATTCCTACCTTTTGCAGTTCTGTTTTTTATCAGATTTATGAGCCTGATGTCAGAATAACTACATTGTTATTCCCAACAGTACTTTACTGGTGTGAGGGAATTCTCTCTTAGCTGTTTTGGCCTATTTCCTATCTAAAACAGATAGGAATTTGAAAATCCTGAATTACCCATCTATATTTGGCCAGTTGCTTGCATGAAAATCAGTGCTCACTGATTTTAGCACCAACTTTCCAGAAGATTTCTTAGTGCTGCTGTTATTTTAAATCTTAACAAGTAACTGAATTATAATGTCTTTCTTTCCACTCACATAAAGCTCATGACTATCTACCAGCTGGCTTATGGATACAGAATTCTTATAAAGGTTTTGCCTTCTACTTTTCACGTTACATTTTGAAATCAAAATCCTCAAATAAAGTTAAGTATAAATTTAGTCTTTTTCACCTACTGCAATGGAGTCAAATAATACAAATATTTTTCTCATCACCCTTTTTACACAAATAGTCTGGAGTTCACAGCTCCATTTCCAGTTTTCCTTTGACACAGACAGTGTCTGAGACTCACCAGCTGGTAGTCTGCACAGCTTTCAACTGTTCCTTCCAGTTCTTCTGCCTTGGTGAGTCAGCATTTACTATTAAAGGTAAAGAATTTGAAAATAAGTGTTGGGCTTTTTTCCCCACAGAGAGTTTTATATATCTATATATAGATATAGATATATTATTATTTACAATAAAAATTATATTTTTATCCCTAGAACATTTGTCTCTGACCTCCCTTAGGCTCCCTGGCCTTTTTCTTTACTTGACTTAAATAAAAAGTATGTGTAGCATTAGGTAAGGACAGGGAGAAAGAATTGACAGAAATTGAAACCTCTCCAAGAAAATCCAATACAGGTATTTATAATGCAGACATTTCTGAGCCACCTTGCTGAGCATTCTTAAATTCACCTTTATTCTGCAAATCCACCATATCAAAACACCAAACATGCCAGCAAACTGAACTACAAGGGAGTTTGTCAACACTCCCAAGCATCTGAAAAGTAGCCTAGTGACTGTTGTTTATGTTTTAAATATTTGACAGACAAAGCAAAATTATTATTTGGTGCAATACATGCAAATGTGCTGTCAAATACTGGTGCCTTTCAGATTTCAAAGCACGTATTTTCTTGCGCTGTTTTCCACATAATCTAGCCTCAAATAAAGGCATCAGTAATTTTGACTTGATTACACTATAATTATTCAAATATCTTTAATTTTATGCTCTGGACTAATTTCCATATCCGTTGTTATCATTAAAAGAGATTGTTATAGATAATGTATCTCATGTATTTCCCTTAATTGAAAAATGCAGTTCTTGAACAATAACAGTTATGACAACAACAACAATCCCGTTTAAAGGCTACTCTGGCAATGTAGCTGTAATTATTGCAAGCAAATTATCACAAGCCACAATAATTAAAAGCAGAGCAGAAGGACAAGCTGCCAACAGCTAACTTTGCCCTTTTCCCCTGGTTTCTGCTTCTTTACCATGATCCAAGAGATCATGTTGGAATTTTGCCAGGGTGTTCATGAAGTAAACTTACTTATAAAAAATATAACTAGGTTATATCCCAAGTGCATTTAGTGCAGTTGTCCTGTACCGAGGACTCTCCAGAAGCAAAATCTTCCAGCTGGACCTTCCAGCAGTTGGTGACACCCAGCATCGTCCTGAGTCACGAAGCAATATCTTCCTGTTAAAAAGCATACTTTCCCCAAATAAATTCTGATCTTGGCAGATTCTCAACGGATGTAAGAAGTAAGGAGGGATGGAACAGCTCACTAGAGAACGTGCAGTTTGAACAAATAAAGACAAGTGTTATTTCTTCTCAAGTCTCCCCTGAAATTGAAAAAAAAAAAAAAAAAAAAAGCAGCCAAGAGGGAAGAATGTCATAGAAAAAGAGCGCACAGAGAAGATGAAGGCAAGCTAAAGTGTGAGAAAGTTTAAAAAAGGAAGACTGATAATAAAAGAAATAAGAGAAAATAAGAGAAAATAAGGAGAAATTAACTCAGAGAAGCACAAACTGAAAAGAAGGAAGCGAATGAATAGTCAGAGAGAGTGCAGATGCATGACTTTCGTGTTTGCCAAACACCAACACAGCTCTGAGGAAGAGGTTCTGATGCCGTTCACCAGAATACAAGAAAGGATGGAAATACCAAATGAAATACCAAATGAAGTGATGAAGATCAGAAGCAAAAAACAGTGTGAGTAATGAGTGGCTTTCAGATTAAAAGCTCTTCAGGGGAAAGATTTCCTTTTTATTGTGTGCTGTTGCAGTAGTCAGTAGAGTAGGATTTTTAGCATAAGTCTTATCTCTAAGTGCTACTTCAGCACAAATAATTAATAAGAGTAGCAGTCAAAATAAGTCATAAGACTAACTACTTTACAAATGATTTTGTACAGTTCTCAAGGGTAAGTGCTCCCTTCCCTCAACTTGTTACCTAAAAATCACCTAGCTCCTTCCTTTGACAATTCATCCTCTCTCACTTTCTCCTGTTCTTATTTCAGCTTGAATTATGGACAGATTAATATACTTTCTATTTTATAAGCAGTGCCAAAGAAACCCCCTGCCGTTAGCTCCATGCTGCAGCTGACTGCACGTTGTGCTGAATTTGTAATGATTGCCCTTCTGCTGGCACTCAGCACTGTTTTTTCAAAGCCAAGATTTTTGGATAGGTAAATAACAAATGCGGGGTTTGTCAGATCTCTGGAACGCTGGCATTTTACCACAGATATTGCAGCGTCTGATTACCACACTACAGCGTTAATATCTCTTTTTAAATATATGCTCTCAAGAAAATGAGTTTCCCCTACAATCACATTTGATCATTAGCCTATACTTGCAAAATATGGACAAGTTCCAGCAGAGCCTTACTCTTCCTTCATATCGCTGTTCCTCTCTTCCAGTAAACATATTGGGCTAATTTATTATTATTATTATTTCAGCAAGAACAGAACTGCACAGAATAAAAGCCCAGAGAGTATTATCTGCCTTCATCAGCATAACAGCATCCGTGGAGGTCCACCAAGGTCCATCCTGTAGCACTGCACTTCTGGCACTGAGTTGGCAGCTGGATGTAGGAATGATCTTACACACCTGATATTCACTGCTTCTGTGCTTGTGCTAACTACCCAACGTCACCGTAAATTGGGAGAAAATAATAGGGAGAGCTGGATAACCTTGGTCATGAAAGCCTTTTGTGTTCTGTCCCTGAACTCCTCCAGCTTCTCACTATCTTTACTTCTAAGTGAACATACTCTCCAGGTGCAATTTCTCCAAAAAACACCAGAGCGTATCATCCTGACAGCCTTTTCCAAGTAAAACAAATGGACTAGCAAGCAATTCTCTTACTTCAGAGGCATACCACCTTTGTGCACGTGAATGACTCCCTTCACAAATGCTGGTTACCAAATAGCATTGTTGCATTTGATCAGTACAATTTTAATTTCTGCAGGTGCAGTCACTGTAATGAATCAATACAGATTAAAATAAAGATGAACTGTTGGATTGACCCTCTCCGGGACCTTTCTCAGGAACCCTTCCCATCCTTCCTCTGTTGGTCCTGTCACAAGATTCAAGAAAAAATGGAAGTTGATGGGAATTGGCATTTACAAGAGTAAGTTATTGTTTGCCTGTGAATTTTCCAATGCTGTGGCCTCTCAAAATATAACCACCAGTTCTACAAGAACTGAGAAAATCAGGGAAGACAGTAATCCACGCCACCTTTGTACTGAGTTGTTACTAAGATTTTACCTTTCTGTTGTCACCACAGCAAATATACACTACAGGGTTTTTTTAATACACAAATATACACTATAGGGTTTGCTTGTTTTTCAGAGGTAGAAAGTGGGTCAGAAGATTCACCAGCTCTGTTTATGAGCAGAAGCCAAAAGAATGGATGGAACATCCATCTGTGGACAGTCTCTTTAATACGTAAAAGTGACTCAAAGAGCACACAGAGCAACGTCACTGCACTGCAAGTCTGTTGCCACCAGTCTGTTCTCAGACCACTGCCACCACAAGACTTTTTTAGGAACTTGAATTTTTAAGTCACAGTTTCATTATTTCCGAACAAAAACTCACCTCTATCGCTGAAGAACCCATTTTTGTGCATACTTTGCAATAATACAAACTTCTTCTAGTGTGCATGCTGATCATGTCTCAGCACATTTGAATGAGCCAGGTTCCCATGTAATTGCAGTTTTATTATAAATCCAATAAATAATAATGCAATATGAAATTACATTTGCTCTTTATGCTGCCATGTCACATCATAAATTCACATGGAACTATTTGCCTAATCTCAAACTAAAGGACCCACTCAGCAAGCTGCTCTCCAGTTTTTCCTGTGTTATTTTTTTCTTCTGTTTTTCTAAATAGTGTTCCCTAATACTTTGGGGAGAGCTAAAAATGAGCTGAGGCAGGAAAAAAAAATTGTGTTGCCTAGGAAGCAAAATATCCTCACATGTTCATAAAACTAAGTGAAAACAACAAATCTGCATCAACTTTCCTTAAATAACAGCAGTCACACAATGGCAGGCAGCAGTGCTCACAGAGACAGCTGGTCCCTATTGAAGTAAGGAGGGGAAAGGAGAAAACAAATCAGCATCCTCACGCACTGCTATGATTCGTTGTGTCCGTGTCTCTAAATAACTCCTACAACAAGGAATACAGATTCAGACAAACCTATGGAAGAAAAACATATCCAATTTTCCCCACATCAAGTGAAAATACAGTTTGTAGGAGCTTCTAGCAGTGCTAACACGAGCTAGTACTGCTTACATCCAGCAAGTAATTCAGCTAAGCTGGACTGACACTTCAAGGAGCGCCTTTCAGCAAGAGGGAGGAACCGATCAGTTTGAGGTATATTCTTCACACTGGAGCTGCTTTCTCACTTTCAAAACTACTTTCTGATGTAAACCTCCGGCCTGTGATTGATCTGACACTAGGTCCCAACAGCACTCGGCAGCCTCCCACATTTCCTGTAGGCAGGTTTGCCACCATAAGCAGCCTGTTGCCTGTTCTTCAGAGGTTCAGCAATTAACATTTCATTTTACCATGCAATATTAACAGCTGTAATAACAAAGCCAACCAGAGCAGCAACAATGTGAATAACAAAGGGGAAAAAGGAAACCTGCAACACTTGGAAGACAATTAAAAGGAGATGGTTTCTTCAGTAAAGTGAAAATTATTCAGGGATGAAAATGGGAAGAAGAGAGCAGAAATGCTGGAGCCAGAGCAGCTCCCTCCCCAGATCAGCTCTCAGCTGAGAACATGCAGCTAGATAGGCTGCTTTGAGACTAAACAGCAAAATAAATTCATATTCAAGCCAAAACAGGCAGGTGTACCAATCCTGGAGCTCCCCACATAGATGATGTGGCCGTGGCAAAAGTGCCACATCCTGAGAATTACACCTTCACCCAAGCCCTGGGACTGCCTTATTGACACTCAGGAGTTTGCCAAAGGATTATTAGGAAGAAAAGAGAGTGAGAGTAAAAGTGGTTGGCCACTCGAATCACTAGATGGGATCATTTGACCCTTAAGCAAAAAATAAATCACAAGGAAGAAGGGTTTAGACGTGCCACAGAAGGTCTCAAAGGCTTCATTTGTTGCCTGCTTGATATTGCAGCTTACATTAGCATTTTGTTTTCCAGATTTCACAAAGTTTAATTAACTGTTGATAGGGCAGGATATTTCTGATAGTTGTCTCTTTGACCTGAAACAGCCAAAGGCCTGAACTTGGAAGAAGTACCTGACCATCCTCCAATCCAACGGAGGCAGCAGCAAGCAGGATTGACTCTGCAGTGGAACAGAAGATGCAAATACGGGGTTTAATTTTTTTACGTGTAGGTTCATATGTAGGATCACACAGCTGCAGATACAGAACAGCCCTTTTCAAAAGAGATGTCCAATTTCCACACCCCATGGCAGAGCTCTACATGCATTCTCACCTGATTCTGCATCCTGAACTCCTAATGGGAATTATTCATACACACCAAATGCTGAGCAGAATGCAAGTGATCTGCATTGCAGATAAGAGCTAAAATGCATGTTTGGGAAGGAAAAGTTTAAATGATTGGCTAAATTACTTGACTTAAGTAGTTGTCTCCAAAGACTATATTATTTAATCCTGTTGATGTTTGCACGATGATAGCTACGTTTTATGCTCTAATCTATCTGAAGTAAAGTGAATAAATTAGGTGATAAATCCTGAAAAAAAATCAAGCTGTGCCTCCTATCTCACCAATTTTACCTTTCCTTTGGGATTCAATGCTATTTTGATTAGATACTCGCCCTTTTCTGAAATCCTTATTATAGCAAATTCATTATGATTATTGCTATAATCTGTGTAGCCATAACTGTAAGCCTCTCCAATAAATCTCTTCTGCTTTGTTCCTGCCAGGTTCTGTAATGGAAACAGCACATGTAAAAGACAGTGTCAAGCAAGACCCAGTCTGTAAGATAATTTTGTGCATCCTGTCTCCACTCCCATTCTGGTGGGGTTGAGGAGCCACATTCTCTGTGTAAGGCCATACAAATGGTATATAGGAAAAGGCCCTAAGCAAAAAAGAACAACGATCATCTTTCAAAACCTAAAGGGACCATTAATAGCATTCTACTCTAAGATACGAGATGACAGTTTTCTGTTGCCTAGGAAGGAAGAAAAAGGGAAGGGGATTTTGTGAATGCAGTAGAGTTTTCAGAACAAACCAGATATATACACAACAGTTTCAGAAGGGAAGCATCTTAGAATATTTGCCAAGAAAAAGTTAGTGAAAATTTATTTAAATAGACAGCTAGCTCTGTTGCCATTAAAAGTTATTTAAAATCAGCATTCTAAATTAAATCCTTAGCAAGGGAAACAAGGGGTCCAAGTCCAGCAGCATTGCTGCTTAGTCAAAGCATTCTGAATTCAAATCAGACTACAAAGTGCAAAAAGACAAAAAATAAAAGTAATTGCTGTGCATTACCTGTTTCCAGCTTTTCTTTATGAAGTAAAATGTATTTAAAGCTCTGCTACCGTTATGTTTACTTACCACTCGTTTGTAGTGAAATCTAGGATATGCTTTCCTTACCATAAGTGTGGTGTGATAGAAAGTTCAACTCAAGTGACAATTGCAAGCTTAAAATTATAAATGCTACATGTTCTACGTACAACCAGCATGTAATTTTTTTATCAGGAAATAATAGGTTGTATATACCTCTCTGCTTCACTGGACTGATAAATCAGCAGTGCTATCCCTAAACCTTAAAATGAAATAGGTACATAGATTTAATAATTAAGAGTTTGCTCGAGGCGTTAATATGAGAGAGTAGACGACTTGATTTCTGAGTATGAGACTGGGAGCACAAGTCTGTGAGCTACCGACTTGGTTTTACTTCTCCTAACTAACTTGAATCAATTGCTTCAGTTACTGACCCATGTTGCTTGCACCGCATGTAAAACAGCAAGTGCCTTCTGGCTCACAGCAATAAGTGGGAAAACAAGAACAGCCTGTGCAGTAAATGAGTCCATAAACTTCCAGTAGGCTTAAATAGCAGAAACGTCTGATGTAATCATGCTGGATGAGTTGAAAAGCAAGGGTCGGATAACCAACCAGTCTGTGCTGACTTCCCCAAATGAACGTCTTGTGCCCAGACTCTCAGGACAAGCATGAAATGGAACAATTCCTCGAATCCTCATTCACAGAAGAGAAATCCATATCATCTACAGCAACCTGCATTTCACAGGCATAATACTGTCCCAGGAGAGCAAAACGGCAACTGCCAGTCAAGTGGCAAAACAGCAACAAAAGAGAGGATATCTCCCAAAAAAGGGACAGAGAAACAGAGGCAGACCTGTTCACCCACTGGGCAGCCCATTTAGGTACGTTATACATGTACATGTACTTGCTTAACACTGAGTGCCAAATGTGCCTTTCAACACCTAATTATCCTTATTAACTCTGCTCCATTATGCTCTGCTAGAGGAAGATGTTCACCTGTTTAAACACTTCTGAAGTCCCAGCTATGCTGCATATCTATTTGAAGGATCATCCAAGGAATGAGAAATGAGACGCTTGGGGGAAGAGAGTGCTCCTGCCTATTTGTGAATACCATGCAGATCAGCCACATGTTGTTCCCGCTGACATAAATCTCATGTTGCTTCCAGCCTGGAAAACAGAAGGGGAGTAAACAGTGACTCATCTTTTATTAAAGGAGAACTAACTTTGGAGACTTTTCAGATTTAGTTTATTAGTAGCACTGGCTATTTATTGTCTTTATGCAGGCAAAACACAGCCAATGGGCTTTGATTTAATTTGAGAGTAACTACATATTGAGAAGTGCATTGTTTGGATTTTGAAATATTTTCATAGCTGTCATTAGAATCCCAGCATTCCTGTCTATTGCCTCTTGGCAGTGTCTGTGGAAGAATTTATCCTCCAAATCAGTCAGACCCTCAACAGCTCCCCTCAAGAAGCCATTACACTGTATTACTGTGGCACTCTGCTGCTCACCAAGAGCTATTAGAATGGACAAAGACTTGTGCTAATGCATCAACAGTGTCCAGCGTAGAGCAGGTCTGCCTCTGAACAGCTTAAAACGCAGGCAGAACAATCTAAGTGTAGCTGAAAGAAAGACCATATAGGGCCTGAAGATGCTTCTATGCATGTAAGCTAGTCTTAAATACAGGAAAAAAAAGCTCTGGAGGACTTCTCTTTTGCTTTCATATATTTTATTAATCAGGAGCAGTCTAGCAAGGAAAGCACATCAGTCAGCACAACTGACAGTAGCATGCCTCTCAGTGAAAGGCCAGGCTGATGTTATGTTGCAAATTAACCTCCACGGCATACAAGAAACTTCCTAACTTGGGACGAGTCGCACAATTAAGGGCTGAAGAGTGTTTCAGAATTCAGAAACATCACACACCAGCCCACACAACCTGGCAAAGGTTGCCACTCTGCTTCCTCATGTCCATGCCATACAGATTTTCCAGCTAAGACACATCACACTCAATGCCCTGTCACTCAGAGCCAGGGGACTTGCATCAGTGCCTAATAAACTGAAAAAAACTTGTATAAAATGACAACAAGAGCTTTAGTTCCTCCTACACGAACTAAGCTGCCCACTTCTTCAGTGTTCCCATCCCACACCAGCTTATACAGTTAGTGTTTGAAGTCCAGAAGTCAACCTGGATCCCTCCCTGTACCCACATTTGCAGAAGGAAGCACTAAGTGGCCTACAGCTGATTTACTGCCAAAATCCAGCAGGCACAAGGAAGTAGGTAGGGATTAAATTAAATCCAGCTGCATTTCCCTGGCTTTCCCAGAAGCATTTCACTTACATTAGTGCTGCATCCAGGAGCCCACAGAAGGGAGAGTTAGAAACACAGTTTTAAGAGATTTAAAATATTTATAGACTGTGGTTTCACAATTACAGTAAAACCTATGGCACTTTTGGGACAATCAATGATTTATCTCCGTTGTTCAGCCCTTCAGTTCTATGAGAAGTTTTCCATTATTACAGGAGATGGCCAAGTAATTTAATGGCTTTTAAACATTATGAGGAAATTGTTGAAGCAAGTCCATACAACTCTGGAAGGGATTTGTGCATGCTTTTCTAGACACTGACTTTTTTCCTCAAAAAAGACCATTTTTGTACTTCCACATCACTTGTGGCTCCAAACCTAAGTTTGTGTAGCAGAAATGGAGAAAAGGGAGCAGAACACATAGAAGCAGCACTTGCTGCAAGGAATTCAAGACTCTGTAGAGCTCTGCAGCTTCTCTTGATTTTCAGCTTGCATTTTTCAGCATCACAGCCTCTCTGAAGTTTTAAGAAGCTGGAGGCACATGAAGAGAACCAGAGAAGGAAAACTAATTCACGTTGTCTTTGCACTGCTAAAATTCCTGCTACTGTGATTTCGACCAATTTTGACCCTTACATATGTAAATATACATACATGCACTTGCCAGGGTGGGAGCGGTCAAGGTTTTGTTTGTTTTGTTTTTCTTGAGTTGTAAAGGGGTCCAGGATGCAGACAACTCATAAAAAGCAGTGGCATCTTAGGCTATTTGGTTAGTTGACAGCATTCCAGCTTGCAGTTCCCAGTAGCAAACTAACCCTTTGATTTTGTAGAAGAGAAGCATCAATAACATACAAGCAAGCCATGTATCTATCTGTGGAAAAAGAAACAAAAAAAAAAGTTGCCTAACGCTTATCAACTAGAAATTTGGAAAGGTCTTGTCTGGCACTACTTCACATCAGGAAACTACTTTTTGGGGGTAAAAAGTAACTTTTTTTTTTTTTTTTTTTTTTAACTGCCAGCTGGTTTTAAACTACAAACATTCTGTACGAGGAACAGACTTTCCTACCAACACAGCATTAAGTGCCTATTATTTCTTGAAGGTTACGGAGATGCTACGTTCCAGTACAGAACCTGTGTATTTAGATCTAAAATTCAGTTCTTTCAAACGGTAGCTTTTGATCAGAGCATATAAAACTTAATTTAATTTCAAACAAAAGGAAACTTCACGATCTCAGCGTTTCTGCGCCTAAATAAAGCACATCGCGCCATCTGCTGGACACTTTTTAGCCAAGTTCTGAAAAAGATGCTGGCCACGGGTACGAGGCGTTGCTTGTTTCAGACTCAGCTCAGGCACAAGCTCTGTGTCAAAAGGCAGTAACTGCAAACCTCTAAAATTCTTCTGAGCTTAAGGATTTCTCCTAAAAGTTAGAAAAAACGGAGTTTATCAACACCATGGGCAGCTCTTCTGAGCACTTTCCATTTTGATATGCCAGCCTCATAAAAAGAAGCATGAGCAAGCCCTCCGACCCCAAGTGTGAATCCTACATGGGCTATATGGCTATGCAGCCTGACTTCAGGAGTAAACCCACCACTGACACACAGATGATTCTCATTTTGCCAGATAAAAATTCAGCTGATTTCTAGTTCATATTTTGGTGTTGACTTTACCAGAGAAACCCTACATGGCTCCAACTCCCGGTTCCAATGGACAGAGATAAAACAAATCCACCCACTACAAGCGACCACATTAACATCTTGTTTTAAAAAGACAGTAGGGAATGAGGTGTATTATACTTTTACATTTAAATTTGTCCAGCTGTTTTAGTTAGCAGTTCAGTTCAGACTTTTTTAGGTGACAGAAATGATAGCACTTGGAAATTCCTAAAAATATGCTTATCATCAGCTTGTTCTTTTGATGCCTTTTCTGTCCCCAGATGCTTCCTCAGAAAGACTGAAAACAAAATGAAGAAAGTGTAATTGCTATAATCACAAGGTTTACATTTAAATTCAGACTTCTGAGCAGCAGATAGCAAAAGCTGAAAATTAACAAGGAAGATGAACACAAAACACACTTAAGGACCCCCAAAGACCACATCACTGAGCCTGAATTTCCATGTAAAATTGTCTGTGCATCACAGCACTTGATGCTACAGAAAAAGCAGTGACAGTGGACATGTTTGGAATCTCATGCAAAATTTCTTCCTTGCTCCTAATCAGGTGGTCACGGACTCCAAAAGTCAGCCTATGTTCAAGCACCCCGTGATTCTCCTAGACTATGGAGAAAGCACATTTTCATCCAAACCACAGTATAGAACTCAGCAGCTCTGTATACTACTTACAAAAAAACTAAGTGAACAGAGCAGTTATCCCCGACATTGGTTATTGGTGACAGAAGTACCTGAAAGCTATTTTTTTTCCTTGGCTTTCAGGGAGAGCCCCACATTGTCCTCACTCTGAGGGGCTCTGAATGGGGAGCGCAGCGTCCTGCCCAGCAGTCCGAGGCTATTCTAGGAAATATCACCAAAAACCATCTCTCTTCCAGCTCCAGCCCTGTAATTTTATTCACCTGCAGTTCTGCTGACACCATTGCCCTGATTCCTCCTCCTTGTTAAAAGCTAAAGTGGCTGAAAGCAAACATGAAACACCACACAATTTCAAAAAACTTTGAGGAAATTCAAAGCTCAGGGGCAACTGGACTCCGCTATAGCTCTCATGCCCTACTGACACTTCACACAATCCTTTCTTCCCTCCCGTCTCAGCAGTAAAACTAGCTCTAACATTTGTTTTTAATGTAGTTGACCGAGTTCTGCTGCCATTTGAGTTGCTGAAATCTTTGCCCTCTCCTCCTTTCAGTTACACCAAGTTCAGGGCAGAGAAAGAGGAGTTAAAGCAAGAAATATCCAGGGGAAAAAAAAAATAAACAATGAAATCCCAGCTCTGACTGTGCCTCACACAAACAAGGCAACATGAAAATTATCCTGAAAAATTACAGAAACCTGTAATTTTTCAAGGGCCCCCTCAAAAAAACTCCCCAGTAATCACATAGTTCCTGGATCTGCTGCATCCTATTAAGAAACCCCTCCATAAGCAGAAATAAGACAGCCTCCCTGAAGACTGCTTTATCTCAGCAGAGGATTTGTTGGGTGTGGGTCCTAATTGGCTTCTCCATAATTTAGCCCTGACACGGAAGCATACATGGAGAGGTCTCCAGAGGCTGAAAGAGTATTGCTGTTGCAAGCACAAACCAGCTGCCAAGGTTTACAAGACTGAGGGTACTCAAAATACCTAGGATCCAGCTAGAATTGTAGAGCAATGCATCAGCAGTCAGTAAGTACAGAACCCCTAGGAAATAAACTGGACAGAAAGGAAAAATGAGTGGTTATCATTTCAGGCATCTTTTATCCCGACATCCCTTACGTGCACACCAGAATGCATGGGTACAGCTTAGACACTAAGTAATATGATCCAGGTAGAAATTACAGCCAGACAGAATAAAATACAAAGTAGTTTTGGCTGATCTGAGCTGACAAAGCATTGGTTTGGGCTTATTAAGTACATACACCGCTGGGAGGCTGGAGAACTGGGCTCCATTCCTACTAATGACTTCATGCCCTAAAACAAAAGTATTAAGTACACAATGTAATTCATTAGAATAGACATCATCGTGAATACGGGTGTCAAAAGCCCCACTTGACTCTCAGCATGCAGCACTGTTGCTGGAAGACAAGTTTAGAGATAAAGATAATGGGGAAATATGCATCATTACAGCTCTACTGCACATAAGTGCATCCCTAAACTGTCTGGGATAGATGAGTATCACTGCCCAGCTACCTGGAGGAAAAAAAAAAAAAAAAAAAAAGATATGAATATTTCCTCTCACATTTGCTCTGGCTGCTTGCCAAGAGCCTGCATGAAATTTCCACATGGATTTCCAGATTTTCTGTTCTTCTGATGTTTTTATATGTACCTCATCTCAGCGCGTTCAGTAAGGTATTTGGAGTGTGATCAGCACAGACCTGGGGGGGAACCAGCTTCCAGAGGTCCCATTACATCCTGGGGAGACCTCTGGTATTTGAGGATCAAAGATGAAGGGCTGCATTCAGCTGTAATTCCCTATAGGACTTGAATATGTATATACATATATATATATATGTATATGTATAATTTATATATACAGAATGTAAGCACGATATCTATAAAACATAGATATTATACACACAAAACTAGTACCCTCAGCAGCAGAATTCATCTGATGAGCAATTTTTCTTCAAGAGCCACTGCTTGAACCCATGCTTTGGTTACCTCTAACCCAGGGAAAGCAGAGCTGCAAACATGCTATAACTCATCTCCTGCTTTCATGGGGGTAGCTCCACACGCAAACAGGCTAAAGAGAAGGATGTAGAAGGCTGTATCGCTACAGCAGCATAGCCAAGGCAATTCCATTTTCCACGCACCAAATGGTAGCTATTTTTTTGCCAACTCAGAGACATTTGGATAAGACACCTTATTCTGTCGCATGATATAAAGCTATTTCTAATCACTTACCCTCTAAAGTATGGTAAAATAAACAGCGTAATTAAGATTAATTATTCTGTTAGCATGAAAAACATATCAAGTGTCCCAGACCTTTATATTATAGCTTAAATTTACCAAAAATAAAAAGCTACTCAAGAATCTTCTCCAGAGGGGAAAAAAAAAAAAAAAAAAAAAAATCCCCTTTCCTCATACAACAAAGCAAAACAAAACAAAAATAAATAAATAAAACAAGTGAATTTCTTCCAGAAATGGCTCCCCATACCACCATTATTTAATCCTCAAGGTGACCTGATTTGGGCTGAACGTACCAATAGATTACCAGGAGGAAGGAATAAAAATAGCACAGAAATGGTATGCGCTGTTCTCCTGAGACTCACGAACATGAAGGACAAGGACAGAATCTTGCTGTCAGTTCAAGCAAAAAGGATTTAAAGAAAGGAAAGAATAGTAGAATCCAACCCTCCTCCACTATCCAAAGTACAAACTTCCTCCCTTCCAAAAAGCCACGTCTTGTGAACAGAGAGGCTTTGCTTCCTCTAATGGAAACTCTAGCAGGATTGAAAATTAATAGACAGATCTTAGTAAAGTAGCATTTTGTACAGTTTTGTTGCAGTGTGGGAGAGAATTATTAATCAGTGGAGGAAATCATCATCGTGGTTTCCATTCTTCACATTTAACACACACAAAAAAATCCAACCCTCTCTGTTGAAGCTTCCCCTTTGTTCCCTTTAGCACTTCCAGCACATAATCTGCACATAACACATCTTAAATATACATCAGTGAGTTTTTTCTCTCCAGGCATTTTATATCATCCTAAGGGGCACAGCACCCATAGGAGCAAGCAGTTGTTGGAAGTCTCTTTACCAGAAGCACAAACACCAAGAGGCAGCAACAACTGTGATTTTACCAGTTTAACATCTGGTTTGTTGTGATTTCCAGATTACCCTTCCTCTAATATCAGAGGGGAAAAAGACCGAATAGGACCTTTGAAAGAGCAGCAGGAAACAGACCCTTTCTGCTGCTCAATTGTAAGTTTAGTAACCAAAGCAATGTTTTCTCTTGCTGCTACACAGCTGTAAGTGCAAACATTGTGTAAGACTACAAGGGCAGTATGGTAAAGTCTGGTTTTCCTTTCTTTTTCACCAGCAGAAGCTTGTCTCACTATCCTGTGTGCAACAAGCTCCAGGAGAGGTATATGGTGCCCTTGGTCTCCAAGAGTGAAAAAGCACATTATACCCTAGTGCCCCCACCAGCCACCTCAAATAGGATGAGCACAGCATTTGCTGTCTGTAATGCATTCCTGTGCATGTAGAGGAGTCTTATTAGCATGAAAGCTCTATGCAAATCCTCCAGGGAAAGTCCTGAGGATTAGTCAAGCACAGCCCTACCTTAAGTAGTTGGATTTTGTCCTTCATCTTAAAACCCCATGGGTTTCCTGCACATGTAAGTAGGACCTCTGGAAGCTGCATCCCCTCCAGAACAAATCTGTGCTGATCACACTCCAAGCACCTTACTGAGCTCCCTGTGACACCCCACATCTAGCGGCTTATTGCTGTCATTTGTGGTGCTTCCAATGCAGAGGAGGTACTGCAAGATGGCAAGTTTCTGTATACATACAGTGCTATGCCCAATCACCATTTCAACGAGACTTAAAAAAAAAAAAAAAAAAAAAAGGAAAATTAATGTTTGCTATAGCTACACCAACAAAGTAGGAGTTACGAAATGCTGCAAATTAGGCACTTACTCATTTATGACTGCTCTGAAAAGTACTTTGCTTTATGCGTTAAATGCATTAACAGATTAAAGGTTTGCATCTGGGCATACCGCAGAACTTGCTAGCCAGCATAACCAGTCAAGGAGAAGCTGGTCTTCCACAGCAGGAAATTCTTTCTTCGCTTTCTTTTTTCAGTATCTTTACAAGATGAAAAATCCTGAAATCCAAGAATAGACACAACTTCCCCAAGGAAGTAAATTAGCCTTTGGATATGTACATACTGTTCATTGACTACTTCTCAAATATATCTAGGAGGATAACATAGCCCTTAGTGATTTTAACCATGTTTAGACCTGACTTTGCAAAAACAGTGCAAGCTCACAGTGAAACCTATTCTGAGATCTAATTCTCCAGATAGCAAGTTGATTCTTTTCTTATTTATAGGAATAATTCCACAAAAGCTACTTTGCTCCACTGATTTGTCAAACAAGTTCAGAGACTTCAGAAAGAGGTTTTCAAATAGACATAGAAATCCTGCACACTGCTGTCATGTACACACTGAGTGGAGGATTTCTCCACTAATTACAAGAAAGCTTGATAAATCAAAGCAGATGAAAGTTAGACTATTAAGGAAATTATATTTGCATGAAGCTTTTCATGTTTGTGGAATTTCACAGCTATGCAGATCCCAGATAGTTTTAATACAGACAGATAAGCACATCAAGAATAGGAAGGATAAGCCTAAACGATTGTGTTCACAGCATTTCCATCCTGCTGTATTCTTCTACTCTATGTGCTTAAAAATTCAAGATTAGGGAAGAAAAGCATTGCACAAAACTGAATCCTTCCAAACTACCGTTTCATTGTAATTTTCTGATGTTTTGTGTTGTGTGTTTTGTTTTGTTTTTTTAAGAACTATTGTTGAAACCTCATCCAAATGACCACTTAAGATCTGAGTAAGTGTAACAGCTCAACCTCTGCACACCGCAGATAAAATACACGTAGCTTTCTCTTTTCCATTTAGCACTATGAATCATTTCGGTTTAAAAAAAAAAAAAAAAAAAAAAAAATCAAAACAGCATATCACCACATTCTCATCAGGAAATTTAAGTAAGCACTCAGGAGAGAAAAAGCAATCAAATAAAAGACTTTCAAGGAAGCAAGGCCGCTGCTGTCCAGGGTGTCAACCTGGTACAGCTCCCCAGCTACCCGCACTGTGATGAAGCAATTCACACTAAAATACAGGACTATGAGCTTGACCATGTCTGCCATGAGGACAGAAACACTCAGCCAAAGGGTAGTAACATCTTTGTTCAGTGAGAATGAGCCCTACTTCTTCCTCAGCCAACCTCAAAGATTTACTACTACGTAGTTTGAGACAGGTTAATTTTATATCAGTATTTTTCCCCATCCTTTCTCTTCCTCTCATGTTTGTAATTTTTTTTTCTTGGTTCCAAGAGTTACTAAAAAATTTAGAGTTTAATGCCTTCTTGGCCACTGCTCTAACACCCAACACAAACTGTATCTTCTTTTATTCACAGGTTGCCTGCAATATGGAAGAAACTTGATCAAAAATAACTTAAGTATAAATTTCTGCTCTTAGCTGAGTCCCTGAGTGGTAGAGAAATAGCTAGCAATTCAACCATTAATTTGTTATTTTCTGTAATTATACATATGCAACTCCTTAGTAGTTTCAAAATTCAGTATTTTAACTGGAAGGGCATCAAAATTCAGAACAGGATCATTAGAATTTCACTATGGGTATTTGTTTTCTGAATCCGGAGTGGTGAAAAAAATCTAGTGAACAACTCATTTTGATCCAAGCAATAGCTACTGTGGTGTGTTGGTTTTTTTTTTTCGTTAAACACACAGAAACAAAAATAAATGGCCCCACTGGCCAGTAATTTTCCTCTTTCCCAAGGAACTCTGACTAATATGTCACATTTAGACAAGAGAGACTTGGGCTGCAGGCTTTTTCGGCACACAGAAAATGACTGTTACTTCTGGGAGTTTGTTAAGAAGGCAGCCTGCCTCTTTCTATTTCTCTTTTCATTTTGTTGTTTCCAAACACTCAAACAAGCAAACAATTAGCTCAACGAGCTACTACGGATTACAGTCTGGTTGGAAGGCACGAAGCATGAGCTCTTCAGTTGCAGAGCGATGGACTTGAAGCCTCCGATAAATACCAGAAAAGAAGAGAATACTATTACACCATCAACAGTCTTCTCCTGAGGTCCTTCTGTAGCTAATGCCTCTATCTCAAAAAGGCTGACAAACAAAATCCTGGTGGCAAGTCTCTTCTTCACAGATAAGTATTTCTAACCACAATGAAGCTAGACTACAAGAGATCTTGTTGCCTCTAGCACAATGCCCATCTCAGTATTCTTGTACTAATTTTAACCAGTTAGCAAAGACGCTTTCAACGCTTATTTTTTAACCTATAATTTTTATTTTCTTTTAAAGACTGCATCATTGCTATTGGGAAAATTACTCTTGCCAGTTTGCTGTGCTGCTTCAGGGCTCTCCTCTCATTTGACAGAGACCTGAGGCTACAGAGCAAGTGCTTGTTTGCTCTGTTGCTCTCCTCATGACTCCAACAAGCTCTTGGTTTTACACGGAGGCCACAGATGCAGGCACTCCTGTCCTCCTTCAGAATGCTGTTTCAAAAAATAAGAGTCAACACCAATTTTATCCACTGCCTTCTAGTTCAAAGGATCCCCAGAACAAAAGCAACCTGCAGATACAATAATAAGTAGTATTTCCCTAAAACAGTAAGTGTGAAACACATCGGTGTCACAGAATTCATCTACCTTGCCTGGACAAAATGGAAAGCAAACTGGTAGATTTTGAGTTTGTGTCTCTGAAGAATTTAGGGGCTATGCGACAGTGAAAATACCTGAAGGGAAGATGCCAATTTCTCACCTACCAGTCCCCAGTTCACTTTAATCTTCCTCACACCACTACCCCTACTGATGACTAATTCTGCTGTCCCTACACAGGCCCAATACCTCCCACCTCCCCTGCTCCTGTATAGACTTGTGGAAGAGTGTACGTGGAAAAGAGTTCCCTCAGTGTCCTAAGCAAATTGACACAGCGAAGCATTTGGACAGTTTAGCTAATGGGAAAGCTACATGTTTTAAAGTGAAAAAGAATGTGTCTAGTGCATCTATTTGATGACAGGTCACAGCAGATTCAATTTCAGTAATAGCAAGACTATTTTAGACATAGATTAAAAGGCTTTCATAGACTCTATATCTGCAGCAAAGAACACAGGGTGAATTGATTAATCTTCATCAAACAGTAAGTAGCACAGCAAACAGAAGAGTAGATGCCCTCAATTTCAAAGCTGATTTTTTCCCTGGCCTTATTATAAACAAGTTACTCCTAACCTGGAAAAATCATGAGACTATTTTATGTCAAACTCTAACAAGAATGCCTTAGAGTACCTATTTTCAAGTTTAATTTAAAAAAAAAAAAAAAGTTATCTGCCTGTTTTCTGCACCCATGCATCTGCAGGACAAACATTTGAACGTTTGCATGCATAAGATAAGGAGAAGGAGCTTTACAAAGAAAGACTGACTATGGGATTGCATCTACCACCATTCCAAATAAATTCTGAAGTTTCCAATAGTCAGAGTTTATTATCCCCCAGACACACTGCATAGTTTCTGCCCAGTTACTTTTAGTATTGTGCTTTTAACGTGAAAAGCTATAGCTTTGCTATTCACATTTACCCTTAATATTCTGACACAGCACTAACTGAATTGGTCATATGGATTATATCCTCCCCTCTTTAAAAGGCCTTCACCGATTTTGGTTTGGTTTGGTTTCGTTGCCCATATTGTATCTAGCCTGAAAACTTCATAAGCAGTAGTCCCACAAGTATGACTGTTTACTTGTACAAGTTTAGTACCTCATAATCCCTGGCATCTGTCACTGCAAGGTTTTGGTCTTCTCAAACATGCACGTGCTCACCGCTGTTGAGCTGAGATACTCTGTTTTAACTTGGTTGTTTTGTGTTCACAGCTCTGTTGTTCAAAACAGGCAAATGCATTATACATAAAAAATAGATGAGTTCTGTAGCACACAGCCCAGCTTTTAGTAATGCTTAATATCTTTGATCCACTACACAGGGAGCATTTATTTCACTACAGGGCCAAGGAAAAGTATTCTGAAGGTTATTATCGATACATTTCTGAAGTTCAAGCATCCTATCGTTGGCAAACAGCATCTAAATAATAATCACAGTGCAATTATCGGTAACATTCTTAAGAACGAAACTAAACCTTTAATTCCTTCTCAGAATCCGTCTCGTCCTTCTTTTGCTTGTAATTCATAGAGAAGTCTGTTGGAACCGCTTCTGGAAATTCTTATCTCTGAAAAGGTGATTCAGATACAGACTGTATGCAGGAGTTGTTTTCTTAGCACTTCCAACAGTGATTCGGAATTTTGCAGAATCCACTCCTAAAGCAAAGGCCTAGGGCACACGTCCTCCATCGTATACAAATCTTAATTGTTCACTGGCCCCTGCAGAGATGCTGTAACCATCCATGTTTAGTTCATATTTCTGGTTTTCACAATCTTCCCTACAGCTTTTCCAACAACTTTGCCACATTTTCAAGAAGAACCTCAAAGGTGAAGTTATCATAATTCAATCCAATGCTGTGCAGCTGCCTTGAGTGGCACAGACGAAAGTTGTCCTGTTTCAGATGGTCTACTTCCTATTACACTGCCTTATCTTCAATGTGCCATGTGCAAAAGTATATAGATAGGTTGTCTTTTATACAGTTTTTGATCCTTTTCTACCAGAACAGTAAATTAACTACTCTAAGATGACAGTGTCTAACTTTTCCAAGCCTTTCAATGCACTCAAATTTTCCCGCTTTACTCTCCACTGGTGCAGCCATACTGCTTTGCAGTAAGCGCTGCATACTGCTTTGGGCACCACAATTTAAGAGACATAAAACTATTATAGAGAGTGCCCGAAGGAGGGCTACAAACATGGTTACGGATCTGGAGGGCAAGACATACGAAGAGTAGCTTGGGTCCCTTGGTTTGCTCAGCCCAGAGGGGAGGCCTCATGACGGCCTGCAGCTCCCTCACGAGGGGAGTGCGGGGCCGGGCCCTGAGCTCTGCTCTCTGGGGACAGTGACAGGACCTGAGGGGATGGCATGGAGCTGGGACAGGGGAGGGTGAGGCTGGGTGTTAGGAAAAATTTCTTCACCCAGAGGGTGGTCAGGCACTGAGCAGGCTCCCTGGGGCTGTGGTCACAGCCTGTTGCCTGCCAGAGTTCACAAAGCATTTGGACGACACTCTCAGACATAGGGTTTGATTTTTGGATTGTCTGGCGTGGAGCCAGGAGTTGGACTTGATGCTCCTTGTGGGTCCCTTCCAACTTGAGATACTCTATGATTCCTTCACCTGTAACAGCAAGAAACTCAAGAACTACATAACCAATTGGCTCTTGTCAGTGCCATACAGCATAGTGACACAAATTCCAACCTGACAGTGAATACTTCTGTAAGACCACCCCTGCCAAATACATCTCAAAACAGAACAAAAACACATTATTTTTTCTCCTAACCCAGGGTATCTATCACATCGCTTTCACTTTTTTTTTTTTGAAGACAGAGTTGAAGTACCAAAACTGCAATTATGAACACTTCAACTAGGATGTTGTCAGTAGTGCTGTAACAACTGCTGTATTTGAGTTGTACTGTTCTCTGTCAAAGCCATCATGACACCCCAAAAATAGTAGAGAAGGCAGTAGTAAAGTGCAGGTTTAGATTTTGCTCCATTAGAACCAAAGAACAATAGTGTCTATTAATAAAAATGCCTAGTGAACTCATGTTTCTCTAAAACGAAATATTCCAGTGGCAGATTTAAAATGTCTTTTGTTAACTCTCCATATATTCACTGTTTACTGTTACCATATATAAAGGCTAAATTATATTCCTGGTCTGGTTGTCTGTATATTTGTTAAATCTAAAGCAGTTATTTTTGGATGTCCATGTTTCTGTCGTATAGTAATTGCATTTAGGAAAACGCCTGTTTTAAAACAAAGTTATTGAAAACCATGCAGCACAATCAGGAACATTCTTCATAGCCCATAACATTGACTCAATACAAGTATATCTGGAAATTAAAGGCATTTACCTCTTAAAATATTTTCCTAAATCAGAAACTTTGTTCATGAAGCATGGATTCCCAGCTTACCTACAGTATTATTTTGCACAGTTTGAAAGAAAATAGAACAGTTGGCTCCAGGAAAAAGAAAACCAGACAAGCTAAGGAAGACAAAAACTGTGGGATGGGGAAAAAGAGATTATGCTACAATTCTCTGATCCTGGGCTACAGGCTAGCATAATGAAGTGCTCAAGGGCGGTATTTTAATATGATTAAGAACAACAGCTATAGTTTTCTTTGACCTGTTTCCAGGCTACTTAGTACAGTCCAATCGTTATTCATGAAGTAGGTCACCTTTTCTTCCAGTTTAAGAAAAGGTTAGTGAACAATTTATGGACTTCCATGAAAGCTTTATATCAGCAGCGTTTTTAGTTATGCCCAGAAACTCCCACGATAGGGGCCCTCTTAGAGAGGCATAAATCCATGAGATCAAGATGTCTTATGTATTTGGTTGGTAAACTGTTAACATGAAGCTACTGTATAGCAATGAGCAATTACACCACTCAGTTTTGAAAAAAATAAAAATCAAGTAAACACGATTGTGCTGCAAACATACAGCATGCAGCAAGATATGCCTAACACACAGACTATTTTGAATTCTTTCCCCATAATCTACCAGGCTTCCACTTTAGCTTTCAGGTTTCTCCTCAAAACAGAATTCCATAAGAAACATGCCCATGAAATAGCAACAATTAAAATGGAAAGGAGAAAATGTGAAACTAAAATTTGCAATCACCTTTCATCTTGAGACAACTCACCTCTTAATTTTCTGAGTCCTAGTTCCACAGCAAAGGATTTCCCCACCTTGTCTACACATAAATCACATACGTATTATGCGTGTAATTATGCACATAAATTATAATGATTAAATAATTTTAATTACTTTACCTGTTTCAGAAAGACAGATACTCTGTAAGTATGCATGCTCTCCCTCCATGCAAGCAATGCATCTATCTGCTTTGGAATTAGCTATAAACAGCTTGAAGTATTTGTCAAGTGAAAGATCGGAAAAAGAATGAGAAAAATTGAACAGGTTTGAGGCTGATCTCAACAACACAAACAAATTTACATTAAAGTAGATGGATAAAAGTTCACTCAACTATTTATTATATGCTTAGAATTATACAGAGAATTGCTTACATCTGAGAAAAGAGACTGAACACCTTGCAGCTACACACACAGTTGAGAGGTGGCTGCTATTACAGAGATAGAAGCACACATATACTACATTCATCATTAAAATGCTCCTGGTTAATTTATGTTAAGTCACAGCAACTATTTTCATATGCTTTCAGACTAAGGAAGTATGGTCATCACACAGCATGATTTTCTCCATTTCCCAACTAAAACTTCACATTAGTTGGAACAGATGCATTTATATTTTACTGAGAACTTTCTGATCTTAAATCCATTCTGAATTTCAGCAGTTATTCACACAGCTATTTAGCAACAACACTGGCAAATCTCTGCTCATAGTTTTCAGAAACAATGCACGGTCAGCAGTGGATGAGGACAACTCTAGAGGTCAAACCCTCACCATGCAGGAATCAGTTTCACCAAGCATCAATTTCAGCGGTCACAGAATTGCTTACTATATTTAAAACACACTGAAAGATTTTGAGAAAAAGTCAATATTCCGGAATATAGGTATTGCTGTAACCACTAGAAATACAACCCCCCACACACACACACATTTTATTTTACATTTGATACAAATATATTGCCACCTGCTTTACCCTATATCCTAAATACTTTTGTTAAACAAGTTCTACTGACTATAGCAATAATGTTGGAGCCATAACTTCACTGGTAAACACATGAGTCAGTTGGTCTTCAAAACGTAAACAGAAAAAAAAAAATCTTAGCACTATACTCTATATTGACCTGTTAGAACACTTTCTCTGAATTGTTTTCAGCCTCACAGAGAACACACATTAGAGATATCACTTTATATTTTAAGAGTCACAGAAGACTTTTCTTCAGAGATCATGTTTGTTACAGCACCACAAATGAAGACTGCCACTTTTCTAAATGGTAATTGTTGACAAGAGCCATTTAAGCTGTCACACGTGCTAATAAATAGCCATGCACTCTGCAGGCATTTGGAAGAGAAAAAAATAGACGAAAATGCTTTTAAGCTGTGGAAGAAGCTGAGCTGTGTAAGAGAGAATAGCCTGTTTCCAAGAGCAGGGCAGTACTCTTCTTGAGAGCACTGCCAGCACACAAACACAGTGGGACAATTACATACTGCAGTGAAAGCAAGGAGTTCAAAGTTGGTAGCAAGCTCTCAAGGACAACTGGAACTCTGCTGATGCAACTTTCTTAGCTTTAAAACATTCTGAAAAACTGACCTACAGGAGTTCTTGAAGCAACTACTGGTACTCAAAAATTTTATCCATTTTTTATTGTCTGTTGCTGCCAAGGAGTGCATCAACTCAAAATACAAGTGCCACACAACGTCCTTCAGCATAAAATCACCAATTTATTAGTAACAAGTACCTTTATTATTCACAGGAATTTTCTTTTTGATGCTTTTAAACTGAAGAGCATTGCCTTGCCAAAACTGTATCCTCAGTTTCTTTAAAAAACACCTCAAAACTTAGTTTGTCCAACTCATGAAAATATAGATACAGTTTTTATTTTCAGAACCAACATTAGTTTGCTGCATCATTGGTTGAAATTCAAGCATTTAGGCAAGCTTGTTTCCCTTGCTGCCTGGCTTAGCACATGTAATGAGAATTATGTCTTTCACATTCATGCCAACTTGAATACATTAGATGCAAGAATAACAGAGTCAGCATTATATCAAGATAGACAGCACTGCAGAAAATAATCTAATGCATTCTTACCCAGGTGGCATTCCAATTCCAAATGTTAGAACTAATGAACCATAGAGAGCTAATGATGGAACAGAGTTTACTTCTACATTCTCAGCTTGTTTAGTTTAAGCTGTTGCTGGATGCATTTAAAGTATTACCTTGAAAACATACCACGTTCTATGCAGATCAGGTCATAACATTCCTTAAGTAATAGAAATGAAACAGGTTTTGATCTTTGACATCTCACATTCAGATTGAGAAAAAAAAATCAACTTAAAATGCCTTTCTTTCTAATTTTCACTAAAGACAACAATCAAATCTCTGCTTTGTGTATATTGTTATGTATAGTTTTACATCTGAAAAATACAAACCAGGTAAGTTTTGTATATGGATGCACATAAGCACAGGCAAGGTTAGTGTTTTATTACTAGAACATAGTTCAGTTTGTAAACATAAGTGAAAGAAGACTTTCTTAATGCATTTCCTTGTTACCAAAAAAGTATATTTAAGCATTTCTGACTTCCTCTGTTTTTCTATTCAGTACGGTATTGATGCATAAACTAAGCTTTAGGCTCCCTGTATAGCTTACATTTAAGTCAATGGTATTTAAGTACCTGGTTAGGTGGAATGTATCCCCAAATAATTTGCTTATTGGAGATTTCCATAAGAACTTACATATTATTCCTTGAATAAGAACCCTTATCCTCAGATTGGGTGAACACGAACCTGAACTAATCAGTGCCAAGAAACAGTATTATCCAAGATGGTTGTCAAGCTGTCCTACAGTTTAAACAAGAAATAAGCAGTTTAGTAGTACTCAGCAGTTCATTTAAATAGTATAAAATATTCCAAAGATTTTATTTATCAATATACATGTATACTCCACAGCCCATGAGGGACAGGGCCTATGTGCCTTGCTCCCCTGCACCAGGGCAACTTACTAGTTTCAGCACGTCATGAACATGTAAAGCCAGCTCAGGTCCCGAATTGTACTAACACAATGTGACACTGGAACTAGTAAACCCAGACGGACAATGGCAGCTCTACAAAGCCAGCCAGCTACTCGGAGTAGGCTGTATTTACAAACCAATTAAGACAGATGTGAGACAGCAGGTATATATTGAATATATATTGAATTACAGGCTATTTTGTGAACACAGTGAAAACATTATCAAAATGAAGCTCTAATTTATTCAATTTCAAAAACTTACCTGATGCTTCAATGAGTAAAAGTATTCTCTTTCTGGCTCTACAATAAGGAAGGTGCAGCCCAACCTCATTACATGACAGAGGACAACATGACAACTAGTTGGGCATGTGTCCAGTCTCCAGTAAGGCTGCCTCTGTTGGCAAAGGATTTACAAGTAGAAACTCCAGTTACAAATGAATTCAATACCTGACTTCTCATTTGGGCCAAGTAGATTTCCCATTTCAACGTTATAAATTTTATATTGCAAACACTAACGATACTGTGAAAATTTAAACCAAGTAGACTATCATCAACAAGACCACCAAAACAAATCGACTATTCCTTTCTTTTTGTTTTAAGTCATCTTGATGGAGAATTTGTAAGGTGGCATCTGACAGGCTATCTAATGCTCTCCTTCAGGGGTTGTTTTCGTCTACTGTAACACCTTTAGCCAAGGAGCAATCCTGTGAAAGCATTCAGTTCCCTGAAGAATCAGGTTCCCAGCACCCTCATGCAGATGCAAAAACAAAGCAAGAGCTTACACTGCCAACATCTGATGAAACAAAATATAAAACTGTGACATTACTATACTGATCACACTGTAATGGAGATGTACAGTTTCTGACTTGCTCAATGTTGCAAAAAAGTTAGTTTCAGTACAACAGCAGGTACTGTAATTATCACTCTCACACCAATCAATTTCCAACTTTTTTTTTTTTTTTTTTAAAACAGTGACAATTTTGGTCATTTGATTCAATTCTTTGTCTCTTCTAAATGATATAGGGCACATAGCTCAAAAATCAATCTAATATCACTGCTATAAATAGGGCCTAAATCTCAAAGTCAATAAAGTAATTCTAGAGCACTGTGAGTCAGACTGCTAATGCCACTAGGCACAAAGCAACATCCCTCATATTTCTAGTGTGCAGAAGCAAGACTAATTTGTCTCACCAGAAAATATGCAAGTATTGCATACTTATCTGGTAAGAATACTCCAAACTGCATCTCAGTAAGTTCTTTGCCATCCTGAGTATCTTTTTGCTGAGGTTTTTGTTTAAAACCACACTACCAGTAGAAAGACCAGATGAAATCTAGCAAAAATCTTAGCTGCAGCTGTCGCTTTTGAGATCCCAATTACCACATTTGGATCAATACACTGCTTCAAAAGCCTGGGTCATGAGCTTATTACTCTCTGCAATCATCTCTGCCAACTTTTCAAACCCACACAGCCCCTCCAGAGGTAAAGGCTTGCAAAGCCTGTGATATACTGACATGTTTGCTCTTTGCTTTTATACAGAGTATATTTAAGATATCTCCCACTGCCAAGATGCTAATTTTAAGCTTACAATCCTTATCCTTGTGAATACAGACAGCAACTCATTATTGAAATTGATTATTTAAAACGGGAGAAAAAAAGAGGAAAATATTAGTGACATATTAATTCTATTTGTCACTGAAATTTCAATCCACTATAATATTCCTACCAAGCTCATGCTTGGAAAATATTAGTAAGTATATCCTGATATTTGCATCAAAGATATAAATACCCAGACTCCTCCACAAAACTAATCTCTCAAACTGACAGGGCCTCTGTTGAGTGAAAAAAGCAAGCCTTTTTTCCTCTCACATAAGCCTCACTATGCAGTTAATACCTAAAATATGGAAGTGTTTTTCTACTTTTCTATGTAACATCAGATTTCTATTGTTTTTGCATATGGACAAGGTAAAAAGTATTGCCTGAAAGCATTATTTCTACACTTCTCAACATGGTTGGCTTCCTATTTGCAAATATTGTGCAAACAAAGAGGCAGGATGGGGAGAGGGTATTTTCATTTCTGTGTATTTTTATGCAGCAAAGGAAAAGGTGATTTAATAGTTTTAATCATATTACTTTTTTTTAGCAGAAACTACCCAGCACTGAAGTCTCTTAAAAAACTTTCCAGGTCCATAGTGATATGAGGAACAACAGATAGTGAACATTCTTCCTATTGCAGTGCTAAACCAAACTCCAGCCTGCATGCGTTATGCTGCTCCAAATCTACCGTGTAATCTGGAATCGGTCACTCAATCTTTCATTTTACGAATAGAGAAATTGACAGAAATTAGGAAGAACGTACTGTTGTTTGCAGTTCCATCTCATTTACAGGCTGCAAGTCCTGCCAGTACCTACTTATGAAGTGGTGACGTAGTGCTGAGGAGAGGCACTATCACAAAATTACAAGTCTAAATGCCAAAACGTACAGATGCCAAAACAGCTCTGTGTTCCAACAGGCCCCAGACATCCATGCAGATGACTCCAGATACTTCTGCTGAGGACAATCTTCAGCATAAAAGAGGAGATCCCTGGCTTACAGACAGATTCTCCTGCAAGAGAAAGATTCTTTCCATGTCATAGTGTAACTCTGGAAACATACACTTTTATAGCAACCTAAAGCTTCTAGGCCACCATGCTTTATGGGATTTGTCGTTTATATGACAACCATCATATTCATCTCCCAGCACTCTAAATACCATGCAGCTTTTGCATCTTTATCTGCCAGAATGCTAGGCAAGAAAAAAAAAAAAAAAAAAAAAAATCACTGGTTTTAGTATATGAATTATGAGGTATTGGTCTTTTTTAAATTGAGACAACCTTTCCAGCTGTGCCAAGTTCAACCTGAAATATAAGAAAAGAAGGCATTGGAGAATATGAACGCTAACAACACAAGAGGAAAGAAGTTTCACAGGTCCACTGAAGTACCCTTGAGTGTGTTAAGATGGTGCAATAATTGACATTTTCTACTGCAGAACATTTTTGCTTCCTTTGGAACTTTTTTTTTCTTTCACTTACTATACAACAAATAGGGAAGAAAAGAGTTGGATAAAAATAATGGATAAGACAGAAAATTGTGATCAAGAGAATAATGATCAACCATCCATAATAAGAGTATGCAGGTTAATAACAGATCATTTTAAATTCCATAGCTATAGGAAAAGATGTTCACATTTAACCTTAGCATCAGACTCTAGATCTTATGTCAGCAAGCACTGACCTAAAATACCAGATTCTACTGCTTGAATTTGCAGCAGAAAATATCTATTTTTATTTTCCAAACAGCTAGTTTTATATTCTCCGTGTATTATTTATCACAAAAAGTCTACACTAGGAGGCCTAACAGTGCTGGGCTGCTGTTGGAAAGGCCGTTTCACATGAACATTTAGACCATTTAAAAGGCAGTGCTGGAAACATGATGCCTTCTTCCATTAGCTTGCAAGTTGCACAAAAGCTTACGTTGCTTCTACTGAACTTGCTTTGTCATTAGCGCATTTGTTTTGTGTAAGGTTATTAAAGCAAGAAATACCTGCAATTCATTTAATGCACCAACTTCATTGGCTATTTACGTCCTGACATTACAGAATTAGCAATTTCAATTTTAAAATTTCTGCTGACTTATAAAGAAGCTTGAAGGAAAACATTCTTGGTAAAAACACACGGTATGAAACATAGTATTGTAAGTCTTGAGATTTACAGTTTAAGTGAAATGCCAATCAGTTTTATCCAAAAAAATCCAAGTCTATACACACCACTTCCAATAAATAAGTTTAAGCCAAACTGTTTTCTTCATTTACCATAATATAGCGTTTTTATATAAAAATATATAATTGCAGGGAAACCCCCCAGTCTTATGGGGGCCATGATTTCCAATCAGTCTAAAACTACCACGGTGTCTGCAAGGTGTTACTGGCACTGGTAGCTCAAACTTCAGTAGGCTAAAATAGCAGTGCAGCAACGCTGCTGCAAGGAAGTTTGCCAAGCTTCCAGCTCCTTCTCTCTTTAGAAAAGAACACCACCCAACATTATCTCACTTCTTTCAGTTTTCTAACAAAGCTGGCACATCTTTCAGTAGAACTGATCTCTCCCAATTCGCAGTGCAGAATTTTCGATAGTGGAGCGAGAAAAAAAAAAAAAAAATGTATCAGAACTTAACACAGAGATTGTGGAATCAAATCCCTGCACAGTTTTTCCCCAGCCAAAAGACTTCACACAAACTGTGTGCAGAGTTGTTCTCTGTACATCCTACAGGGACTCAAATGTCAGCAATTCCAGATGGTCAGAGAATGATACCCACAAGATCACTTCTAATTGTGAAAGAGAAATTGTTCACCCAACGAGTAAAGACCTGGCATACAGCACCAGCCAAAAAAATATAGTAGGTATAGAAAACACCATGCTGTCCTTTCACTACAAGCACCTACATCATTGCTAGGTCAACCATATTTCATGCACATGCAACCTCCAACAGTGCAGAGGTGGCAGTTTTTTCCAGAAAGAGAGGCGGCAATTCTTATCACACTGCTTCAATTGCACAAAAAAAAAAAAAAAAAAAAGGCAGAGAAATAATGTTTAGGAAATATTCCTGAACCACATTGCTTACTCTTCGTGCTGTAGTAGGCCTGAAAGCAAATGATAAATTTACATAACCTCATTTTGCTATGCAAGGTGCTAAGGTTGAGATAAATGCATCACTGCTACAGTTCTGCAAAGTTAAATTTAAGTTAGAGCTTGAAACTTTTCAAATGCATCTGAAGCAGAAGATAACAAAACATAAGCTTCTAATACTTGAACTTTGAAGTGGCGCCATGACAAATATTTGTGCGGCAGAAAAGTTTCACAATAGCTTTTTCGAACTACCCTTCGTTCCTTAAAATTGTTATTAGTTTCTGAAGAAATGGTTTGTTTATTGTTACAATATATACTGTAGATTGTACTGTGCGTATAACAGATATTCCGGATATTTCCCAAGGTTCATTATACGGCCATCTAGAGTCAGATACCTCAGTTCTTCTAGAAATAAACAAGTTATGCCAGCATCCCATTTTGATATGCTGTTACAGCTGTAATTCATCTACCCAGTAAACTTGCTTTCATTTCACAGAATGCCAACTGCCACTGCTGTATCAACATTTTCATATGTTTACAAACACAATTCAAAGAAAGGACTTGTTAGACCTAAAATCAATAGCCCATTACACTATTCTATGATGGATAATTTTAACTGTATTTCATCTACTGAAATGTGACCCTACGTGCTATTATGTTGCACACTTAGAAAATCTTGCAGGCCTTTGCTCAATCTCACTGAAGTCAGCAGCACAATCCTATCCCCAGATGCACCACTGGGGACCAGTCCTGCATGGGAAACGAAGGAAGTTTGTTCACCTCAGGAGCTGAGCACACTCAGAGGGAAAGCCCAGTAAGTCAAAGTAATTGCCAGCTGAGAAACGTGTTGTGCAAGAGAAGTCTGTCACTTTGCAAAGTCCTTTTTGTTGTTTTTTAAAGAGGAGGTTGTTGATGCAGTTTGCTAGCGAAGACCAAAGCTGTAAGCAGCGAACCATAACCACACAAGACTGGAAGCAAAGTCGGAGTTGTGCTGTAGTCTGTATCACTGAGACTTTTTGAGCAGTAGACTGGAAGCTGACAATACTTCAAATGAATTATGAGTGTTATTAACATTATCTAAACAGCTTAATACATTCATTTTACAGTGTTTCAACCATGATTTTTCCAAGCCAGCTCAACACTAAGTTACAAGGAGGAAAACAAAGGTTTGGGAAAGGGTTGAGAGCCATCTAGCTACTTGCACTCAAAAACAAATCAAAACAAAAGCAGTCTTTGTTGTCATCAAAATACTCAGCCGTGGCATTTTACCTGATAACCACTCTAGAATGTTTTAGACTCTCTCCAAGTTTCAAACAATTAATCTACTAAAACAAACTGGATAATATACAACAAAAATACTGTTTCCAAACTCCACAGATATCCATTTGTCCAGTTATCCTTGCTTCAATATTCAAGGTTATCTTCTTAACACCAGGGGGATAGCAGAGATCTTCAAAAAAAAAAGAAAACTGTATTTTTTGAAACATAATTCTGCAGCAAGGGAAAGATTCACAGAACACACATGGCTCCTAAGGCAGCCAAAAAAGATGGTAATCAGGTAGTTGACACACACAGAAAGGAAAACAACACATGGAAAAAGCTCTCTAGTTTTTCCTACTGAAAACTGAATTCACCCCTCCAATGAAACACGCTCCTAAGCAGGTTTTTGCAGTAAAGCTACACCGAAATGTGATGTAATAAGCAACTGAGCAAAATAAAACATTCTGTTCAAAGCAATTCTTGACTTCTCTGTGCTGTTTCTAATCATCAGAGTATCCATGTTTATGAACAAAAAGTGTGTAACAGAAAACAGTGCTTCAACTATGGAGACTGGAATTCTGGGTCACTTCAACAGCATCTGTTATGTGAGCAATAAAATCTTTGTTTAAGCTTATACTTACACACTTGCTCTTTAGAGGTAACTTCACCAACATCAGGCTGTTATTGACAGTTTCCAGTTCACTATTTAACATACACCTGTGGGTTTGTTCCCCCCCACACACACTCTTTTGGAAGTCTGAACTCTCATTTATGAACATTGAGAAGTGTCTAACCATCAGTGCTGCTTGCACTTGAATAACGAGACATGCACCACATGAGAAGAACATCTTTTACTCTTACCCAAACAAATTAAAAAAAAAAAAAAAAAAAAGTAGCTTACCACAAAGCCACAAAGTTGCCTGAGGACTGATGTTTTCACTAGAGATCTAGGATGTTGATTCCAGTGCCTTACCACCTGCAGTCTGAAGTTCAGAAAACCCACTTCCAAGTTATTCATAACTCACTTTGTTTTCACTTATCTAACAGCTGAATAGCTTACTTTAAAGAAAAAAAAAAAATTTAAGCAGCACAACATTTTTGAAGACCCATCTGTGGTCCAGACATCCACAGTCAAATTAAACTGATTCAAGTCTTGCATATTTACACATGTATCCAATATCAAAAAAGCCTATTATGTTCACACAAAAGGGATTTATTTTACTGTATTTTCAACAAACAAAAAATTTGTGTCTGTTTATCCATCTCAAAACAAGATGAGTAAATACTGTTAAGACCTTTAATTGTTGCTTCAACAGAATAGTTATTAAGCATTATTTAAAGTCTGAATTATCCCTACATTAAAATATAGGATAAATTCATCTTCATCTCTTCTTTTACTATGTAAGCACTCAGAGACATTTGAGCACTATTTTCTCACAGGGCTGTTTATACACCACCTAACCAGAGTATTATTAACATACCATAGCCCACTCAGTATCAGTTAAACCTCCTAATGAAGTTCTGATGAACTGCCACAAGGTGGAGGTAGATGCCTACAACTTGAAATTAGTTTAAAATAGAAAGGTAGACATGATGATGTACTCTAAAATTTCATCATTGTGTTACTGCAAACATACTACCCAAATAAACATCACTCACTTTCAAAGTTACTAGTAAACTTTTTTGAGGAGGGGTTGTAAGAAAAAGAAGACAAGAACACTATTTTCTAGCTATAAAAACCTCTACAAAAAAAAAAAAGTTAATAAAGTTACCATGGAAACAACACAACAAATCCCTCTAGAATTTAAAAAGCTGTGGATTTAGGTAAATGGATTAGATTCCTGAGTTACTCGCTTGCAATTGAGTCAGACAGAAAGTAAATATTCATGACAGGTTTATTTTAAAGTAATGATCCTATGAAAAACTTAGTCTGCAATCTTTCAAGAAGCCCCCTACAACTGAAACCAGAAGAGAGTTTCATGAATGTTATGAATCAGTAGCTGAAGTCCTTCACCTTGGTTATAATGTAAGTCACTGGTAGCTACAGCTAGAAGAGAATCCTTCCTTATTATCAAACAGCAGATACGTCGTTAACAAAGAGGAAGAACTGCATTTTTAGATGCAATACTACCAACTGTAGTCAGCCTTGAAAAGGTTTACTTGAAGACCTCCCACGTGTCTTAGAGATTCTTCACATTTTTGTCTCCCCAGCCCTTTAATCACACATGGCCCCTGTACGCTTATGTAATTAATAAAGATGATGAGGAGCACTGCAACAAAACCATGCCGTGCTCTTGGCAGTGTGGGGTCATAACGTTCTCATAGTCAGTAAACCCAGACATCAGGACTTACCTAGTGCATGACACTAAGCCAACATATTAAGGGGAGCCTCCACCAGCAGAAGCCATATGAAGAGAAGCTGCCAACGCTACTGACCACAAGGACACGTGTTATCTGTTCTCATTTGTCTTCTCCTATTGACTGCCTTCAGAACAAAGTAAACTACATCCAGTACTCCCTGGTGCCCTTACTGAACAGAAAGCTGCAATGACTTGTAAGAAAAATCATCCCTACAGCTGCAAGAATCAAGGGACTAAGTTAAACAAAAAAATACTAGTTTTAAATTTGGTACCTAATGGTATCATAGTTTAACCCAACTAACAGCTTCGTCTCCAACTCCTTTCTTAAGCTTTCTTAAAGTGTCAGCCAGCAAATACAGTTAAATGCATCTCAAAAACCATCTGAACCTGCCTGCACATAGGTTACTTTTAAACCATAAAGTGAAGTACAAAGCATTGTGAGATACAAAAGATCAAGTCAGTATCAGAACTGGAAACAGTACAGCACAGTGCTATATTGTGAATCCATTAGCCCTGCCAACACTGAGGACTAATTAGCTGCACTGCAACAAAGGAACAACATAGGCATGCTGCTTTTATGCAAAAAAGGGAGTTTTGGGCAAGGACAGCACAAAAAGACACGCACTAACAGATTTACTCACAATCTATGCAAACGTGCAACTAACAGCCAACCTCCGACCAAATGGGGTTACAGTGTGCCCCACAACTATTGTTAAATGAACTATCAGAGCAGAAACACAGCTTGTTAGACCCAGAGATCTCTGGGCTGACTTCCAAGGTTTAAGGCCTTCGAAGCACTGTTGACTGCTGCATCTGGCTGGAGTTCTGTGTGGTAAACAAACCTGCTTCTCCACACTTGGCTAATCGATTAGCTTTGGAAGCATACCTTGGCACAACTGGTCCTAATCCCCAGGTGCATCTACAAATAAACTCCGCTTTTCTAATTAGACTACAGTTCTTTATTTTCACTCAGCCATTCACTCTCTTCTGCCCTAGCCTGCCACGATTCATTTAAACTCATTTTAAAACCTGAACCAAATCAGACGCGGGTTCTAACTCTCCCTAAATTCCAACCATCTGCAAAAAGACAGAAGATAAAGAGCAATTGCAGTAGTTCTTCCTATGAGAATCTGTGGAAAGGTAGTTTTCACAAGACTATAACCACATCTGATAAATATAGCCTTTCAGCTCCAAGTTATTTTTCTTCTTCATTCTTCCTCCACCACCACCCCCAGCTGTAAGGAGCACAGGCACAGTACATTAAGTCAACTTACATAAGAAAGTCACACAGCCCAACCACAGTCAGTGCGGGGAACTTGGCTTCTCACTCAGCACTTCAGGGATTTTACTCAGGACTTCCTAGAGCTTAATCCTGTAAATTGAATGCCCATTAGCATCCAGAGTACATTAGGCATGCTCGTGGACTAATCTTCCGAACTAAAATAATCCAAAAAGTGCAGCTGATGAATTTTGAGACCACACTGCAGTATGAAGCAAAACATTGTGATTAGGTAGGACTGAAGCTTCACTTCAGGAGCATACACTATTGACTCAAACTAAAATGCCCATCCCTAAAACAGCCAAAAAAAAAAAAAAAAAAAAAAACATAAAACAGAAATAGCTGCATGTAGTTTACCAAGTACTGGAGAAAAAAATATTATTTTCCCAGCCATCTCAAAGACTATGAGCTCACACAATGAACGTGATTTCTCAAGTGGCTCAACTCGAAGAAAACACTTGTTGGGGGGAGGAGAGGACGGGGAAGTGTTCAATTGTAAAAACAAAATTCATCATTCAGACAATACCTTAGAAGGAATTAGAGTCCTGAAATGAACGCAGCTCTGGTCACTGACATACTACATTTTTCTATTCAGTTATTTCAGCTCAACATTTTACAGTGTAGAAGGTGCTACAATGTGTTCACTTATGAAGTGCATACCACAATGAGATACCCATGGAGATAACTTACACAGGAATATGTAGTTTAAGCATTCTCACAAGTAAGTAAAAATACTGAAACCCTAACTAGTTTTAACACAGGTGGTACTTCAATAAGTCAGCAGCATCTGCTTGGCTGGTAGACACTTCTATAAAGATTAAGCAGCATCATACTATTAAGAGTAATGCAAACAGTATTTCCTAATAGAACTAGAACTCATACTTCTCTAAAAAGAGCCTAAGAAAACTTAACTTTACTTAGCTTTATTAATAAAACAATTAAAAGGTTGCTGTGACATCTAGAACAAGATGTCAGATAATTGTAAAACAACAATGAATACAGACTAAAAAAGAATTAAAATCACATGTACTAAAAACCGTCTCTGTCCCGGGGAGCCAGCTGTAAATAGCATTCTTCCTGCAAGTATGCCATCATCTTTACTAGGAAGTAATTCACAGAAAGTCATCACAGAGGAAAAGTCAGTGCTTATATTTTTACAATCATGCATTCAGAGCACAAACAGGAAACAAGCACTTATTTACACGGATTCAGTTTTTAAAACCATGTGTACATTGCCATCATTTAAAGTGCAAGCTACATGTCTGCTGAATTCGTTGAAGGCATAACAGGTGAGATGCAAATTAAAATACTGACACCAGTAGTTATACAACTAACCACTGATGAGAGTAGCATATTTCAAACCCTGACCAACTCAGTATGTTACTTCCTCTTGTATATCACCAGCCAAACATATATTCCATTGCCTTAGATACAATACTTTCATCTTTCCTAGGCGTCTGTCTGTCAGAAACCACCTAGAAAACAGGGAAAAACAGTAAGAGAAAAAAAAAATCAGTTCATGTATAGTTAATTCTTTTTACACTAACTTTTTTTTTTTTTTTTGTAATTTAAATGTTACTATATATTGACAAACACCTAAGTTTCAATAGTTCTCAATCTCTGGAAAAGTGTAGATTTGTGGTGGTTGGTTTTTTTTTTTTTGTTTGTTTGTTTGTTTTTTTGTTTGTTTGTTTTTTGTTTTTTAATGATTTTATAGGCCAAACTGACTAAGTTTGTACCTGTGTCACATCTTTACCCAGTCACTGTAAGAACTGACAAGAAAAAGGCCCAAGGTCCCATTAAAGAGTGCCAAGCCTCACACACAACAGAAAAAAAACACACATTTTTGTTTCTCTTAGAATACCTGGTAGTCACTAGTGGAAGCTTTATATGCTGTTGCAAGAGGTCTCATTGTAGAAATTCTTGTAGTACTTGCAGGTTGTACTGGTGTGCCTACAGATTTTGTAGGTGGAGTGAAAACTGAAGACACTGAAGATGTAGAGCTTCTTTCAAAGTTTTCCATCACAGTCTAGAAAGAAGGTTAACGCAATATAAGTGAATATTTAAAAGCAGCATTTGTAAATCTATCTAGACTTGATAGAAGCATTCGTATGCCATAGAAAGCAATGAGTACACTTAAAGTGCCTGTCAGTAGAGAGCACACAAGGTGCTTACACACAACTCCAAGCATTTTTCTCACCGCAGTTGTGTGTATTTTGCATTATGTGCCACCGCAAAGCAAAGATCATAATCTGTTGGCTGCACGTACTAAACATCAGCCAAGTTTGAAATCATAGATAGAATACTGTAAAACTTGCAACAAGCCTCATCTTTTTCAGGCCCATTTGAACACAAGTAGCATAACAGCCTCCTCCTAGATATGTCTAAAATATTTTATCTGTTCTGTTTAGGAGAGCCTCCAAGTCTTTATGAACTTGCACCTTCTGGGTCAGATTCACTTTACCAAGAAGTTTCATTTACTCCCTTTAGCAAACGCTACAAAATAGAGTCTTCAGGCTCCTTTTCTAAGCTTATTTATGTGCATTTAGAAGGGAATGCACATGAAATGGAAGACACAACAAGCCACTTGATGTAAGCTATGCATTCCAAGAAGGATCCAGAGAACACAAGACGGGAAAACGACAACCAGTCAGGAGAGATGTGACTTACTGGATTCAGACTCAGTGGAGCATCCATACATAGCATTCAACCAGCCTAAGGAAAGCAGAAACCCAGAAACACGTGTGGCAGAGGAAAGCTTTCCAAAAATACTGGGTAGGATTAGCATCTAATGTAGGTGGCTGCTGATTGCTCACTCATTTCCATGTGTTCCCCTCATGCTTGTATCTACTTTTAAATCAGAAGCCTATACTGATATAAAATCTATCTTTTCAATTTGTGAAATGTGTTCATCTGATTTCCTCCCTTTCATCTGAAACTAAGGCTAAAGAGGGACTAATATTCTGGCAATGACGCTCTGCATGAATTAAGGGCACCAGATAAAGGGGACAAGCCTGAAGGGAGCAAAGGGAGAAGGCAAGACCGGGGCAGGACCCTCCACTGCGGTGTGTATGGTCTGCCGAGGAAGGCAACCCCTATGGGTATTGACTGCCGAGTGAGAGGGCCTCGACCGGACTTCTCCCGCACTAAGGTCAGGTTGTCCCGAGAAAATAACATAAGAAACTTTTTTTAAACCCATATAAAATTGTGATTCGTTTTCCAGGAGCTGGATCACCCCAACAGGCTGAACTGCAACACAAGCCCAAATCAACCCTGAAAGCGGGCCCAACCCAATTGAAGGCATTTGCCTATTATGGTCCAGCTATGTGGGCAGAAGACTGATCCTGGGGCTATAGGACCCCAATATATATGCTTAATAGAATAATTAGGTTACAAGCTATAGCAGAAATAGCTGTAAATAAAACCGGAGATGCACTTGGATTAACTGCAAAACAAAATACCAAGATGAGAACTGCTTTGTATCAAAATCGCTTAGCTTTGGATTATTTACTAGCACGAAAAGGAGGAGTCTGTGGAAAATTTAACCTTAGTAATTGCTGTTTAGAGATTGATGATGAAGGTGGTTCTTGCTAGTAGCTGGTAGGGCGCTATGTGTTGGCTTAGGATGAGAAGAGCGCTGATAACACGCTGATGTTTTGGCTGTTGCAGAACAGTGCTTGCACCAAGCCAAGGACATCTCAGCTTCTTGCTCTGTCCTGCCAGCGGGCAGGCTGGGGGTGCAGCAAGAGCTGGGAGGGGACAGACCCAGGACAGCTGACCCAAACTGGCCGAAGGGAGTAATCCACACCATCTGACGTCATGCTAAACAATATATAGGGGTGGCTAGCGGGGGAAGAACAGCTGGACTGCTCGGGGTTAGGCTGGGCATCGGTCAGCAGGTGGTGAGCAGTTGCATTGTGCATCACTTGTTTGTACACATTAGTAGTAGTAGTACTATTATCATCATTATTGTTGTTACTATTATTGTTATTATTATTTTCCTGTCTTTATCTCAACTCACGGGCTTCACTTTCCCATTTCTCTCCCCCATCCCAGAGAGGGAGGGGGGGGTGAGCAAACAGCTGTGTGGTGTTTAGCTGCCAGCCGGGTTAAACCACAACAGAAGGAAAAGCTGTAAATGAACTTGTAAAAGAAATGTAGAAAATTGCACGTCCCAGTTCAAACTTGGAATGGAATCGATGTAGGAGGACTGTGGGAGGGGGCTTTATGGGCGGTGACTGGCTTGCTAAAATAAGGATGGTTGTATTGGGGATATGTGGAGGATTGTTAATAATTCCATGTTTAATACCTTGTATTACCAGACTAATACACTCAGTTATACAAGGAATGCAAGTATCTGCAGTACCTGTTGATCCAGAACCAGGGAAAAAGAAAACCCATTCCCTGATGATAATAAAAACAAATGAAGATCCAAAATTGATATCAATTTGGCAAGTATTGACTCGATTGTAAAGGAAAACACGAATCAATACCATGAAAAAGGAGATAGGGGATTGTGAAATGTGTTCATCTGATTCATGTCAATATGGAACAATGCTAGGGCCACATGATATGTGGAAATGTGAGCTTCTGTCTTATATACCCTTGTATAACCACAAGTCTAAGAAAAACAGAGTGGTTAACGTATCTAGTTCTTGTATCGTGCACAGGAATGGTCCAGCAATTTGTGTCAAAAGGGGATTTGAAGGGTTAACATTGAGGCCCGGGGCTAGGGGATAAGAAAACAAAGGGGTTTCAGAGTAACTGCTAACTACTATGACTATTGCATGGGACACTACTCAAGTCTCTGATATCTGGCCAAGAGATTAAGGAGAAGGGGAAAGCTGAAGGACGACTAAAAGACGAAGCTTGCATGGGATGCTGCGCAAGTCTCTGACATCTGGCCAACATGGACAAAGGAGAAGGACAAAGCTTGGGAGGAAGACTACGAGCCTTCAGCACGAGAGACCCCCAGAGGGACCACTGGAGACTGATACGCATGCTCCAGTGGGAGGATTTGGATTCTGGGAACTAATTATAACAACCCTGCCTTTTCTAGAAGTAGTAATGAATCTGTATTAGCCTAGGAGCATAAAAACCAGCTGCCTGATACAACTTGCATCCATTTGGTGGAGCAGAGACTCCTGGCGCACCCAGTGCTGTTTGCTTGCCTCTATTCATTTAATAAATTGTAAACTTTAATTGCAATCCCATTTGCGACTCAGTCATTTCTTACAAATTGCAAAAAGTTTTACAGGCTAATGTCAAGCCCTCAATGGCTTAGTCTCCAGAATTCTCTTGCCTCCACAGTACAGATTGTTTGTTCGTATTTTAAAGCAGACACTATACACAAGAAGCAATAAGAATTCAAAAACAAGGAAGAGATCAGATATCTGACAAATGTCCCAAATCATCACGTGTAGAGTTTCAGTTTATAGGAAGTACAGTCAGTGATACAAACTGGAAAGCAAAATATTAAATAAGAAGAGAGAACCAAACCCCTACCATTAGAAGCCCATGGAAGAAAGGGGCACTGAACTATGTTTGTCTCTGAATTTTAATCAATGTAAGGAATGCTTCAATCTGATAAGAGATCAAGTAATTTCAAGCTCAATTTCTAGGACCTCCTTCTCAGAAGGTTTACAACTGAAAACTTACATTACTTCTTTGTGTCACTTATCCTTACAGTAGACAAAAGAAGAATAGGGTTAGGACTGTGTTGCTCACAAGTTTTCTGCCTAATGTAGTAAGATAAACTAAAGAGTCAGCATCAGGCAAGTAGTCACATAAAAAGGAGTCAGAAGATTCAAGCGACAACTGGGAGCAATAGCAGTCTTAATCCACCCTCACACATCTACCGCAGTCCCTCACTTGTCTCTATGTTATGGTTTCACTTCATCTTACACAGCAACACAACTCCATGCATTATAGCTTCCATCCATCACAGATTTCGCATAACGATCTTTCTCAGCAGGTCATTTTGTTGACTAAGTAAGAAAAATTCACATAAGGTATAATAGACTATGTAACAACTACATGCTGCTTTGTTATTCAAACAAAAAAAATAAAATGAAGGGAGTGGAGGAAATAAAGAGGAACTCCAAAAGCTGAGTGCCTTACATTTAAATGAGAGCAGTAGTTAACTTACTTTATCTATACAAGGTTTGACACCAATCATGATAGATTCACCAAAAATTCTTCCATCTTTGCTTAAGGCTTTTCGGGCTTGAAGCTTAGACTGATATCGAATATGCATCCAATTTCCTGTGTTGGACATCTACATGCGATTAAATGAAAAAAATTGTGAAATTTAGTCTTTTTAAACAATGAGACAGTGTTTCCAGAAATAAGTTTCGAAAGACCTACCACGTGCTTTAGTATGTTTCCATATTGAGCAAACTGTAGAAGAATGTATGAAGCAGATGCTTGAGGAAACCTGAAAGACAGGAAAAAATCTCCAAAATTATGAGTTGTTCAGGATTTTTGGTGCTAAAATGCAACTCTGTGAAGGGCTTTAAGAAATCCAGAACAGACCAATATGTTAATACTGTTTTAGAAGCAGTAACTTGTGTAATGCTATCTTCTAGGCAATTTTACTTTGCCACACAAAATTGTAGAATGGTGCCTTTTCAACTGAAAATAATAATAATGCAGTTTAAGTTAACAGATATGTACAACTGCTGGCTTTAACCACAGCTGTATTTCCTGCACAACCCAGGAATGCCAGATATCAACGACATCCAAGCACTGCTTGTTTCCATACATTGCCACATTGCCAAGACTTCGCCCATGATGCTCCTAATATTTGAGGCATTAACTTACCCAAATACAGTTACCCATGTGTCATCAAGTTGATCTTCTGAAGTTAGGGAATCACCCTGAGTATAAAAAGGATCTAGCTGAGCAGGAGATAGAGTAGTCTTCCTGGGCTGTCCAATACTTGCAGGACTGAACACACTTGAAGCTGTTAAATTGAAATGGTGCTGTTTAGTAAATTATTTTTGCAAGACAGCTTAAAAGCCTCTACTAAAAGAATTAAATTCAGTATTAAGCGTTTCACTTGTACATGAAAGAGGTTTGGTAGAGGTTTATTTGCAGACAGACAGTAAGTTAATCCAAACTTCATAACTGACAAGATACTACTAAGTTTGTGGCTAGTTCCCTAGCTTCCTCCTTAACCCCTAAACAGCAGCAGATGAATACAGGTATCAAATAAGAACAGTGCACCCAGAGTTCAGTTTAGCAAGAACCTATGGGTTCATACAGAAAATATGAAGATGGAAGGCCAGTCATCAATCTCTGCAGTTTAACTCAAGTATAAACACGTCTGTGCTCACTTGAGGAAGATTCTATATAAGGAGTAAGTAAAGTTGACTGAAAGTCAGCCAGCCTGAATGGAAAAGTATTTCCTACCCACACACAATCTGAAAAGCTAGTTAAAAGAACAGATGCAGGTCCTTCGCAACTTAGCAAGGAGTTGGTGTAGTTTGGACATCGATGATTTTTGCCTACTAAGGAATGAATTAAGAACATAAATTGCCAATTTTAATAGAACATCTACCTGTTCCAGGGGTTGATGGCATATTTCCAACCAGCGGGCTCTGTGTTAGGGAAAAGCTGGCCTGCATTAAAAACACAGAAGGTAACAAATCATTCTTACTGGTACACTTTTCAGATCAGAAGAGATCTTCTTAAGGCAACCTAAGTGTCAGGTGGGAATATTGAGCCTGCCTTAAGTTAGGAGTAACTTAAGGGTAATAGCAGACATTACATTTATATTTAACACAAGGTTCCTAAAGAAGCTATTTGACACCTTTTACATTCCAGCACCCAGTAGGCCTCGACTATTACATTCTGGAGTTTCCAACTGATTAGTAAGCCTTAAAATATGCAGTTAAATTTAAGCCTCTTATCAAGAGTTAAGTATTAGGGTGTATGGGAATGCAGACCAAACTACTCCACAGAAGGCAAGCAACAGGATTGAAAGCATCTGGAGTATTTTATCTAACAAGAAAGCACTGCTGTTATATGAGAAAAAAAGGCTTACTTAAATTTAGGTCAAGCTCTAAGCATTGGAAAATTTGGGTAACAAACCCTTCACCTAACACCAATCACATGTACTTTGTGAAGCTTGGTAACTTTTGGTATCAATACTCAGAAATCTTCTACTTCATCTTTCCCAAAATAGGCATTTCAACACTGCTTTCAGCCAGCAATTCACACTAAGTGCATCCTGATGGAAAGGATGCCCGTATCATAAACCACCAACATCTGTTTTTCACCTTCTAAACAGCTCAGAACAATTATGGTCATCACCACTTTCCCTCTAAATTATTTAGTGTCAAGTTCTAATTGCTAGTAGTTTGGGATGTTGTTCTTTTGTTTAAAAAAAAAAAAAAAAAAAAAAAAAAAAAAAAAAAAAAAAGAATTTCAATATCTGAAACAATTTTAGCATATTTTTTTTAATCTGCAATCATGTCATATCTTAGAAAGAAGTTCAAATGAACTGCAGTACCTGTGAGCCCAGCCGCGTACACTCTCTCTCTCTCTTTTTTTTTTTTTTTTAAAAAAGTTATCTAGTCCTTTAACACAGTAAAGGACTCTTTCCCTCTTTGGAAAACATTCAGAATAAACCTTTCAGAAGGCAAAATTCAATGAAATGTCTACTCAACCAGTGAAAGGCCGCCTCCCTGCATCAACAGATGCATGTTCACTGACGCTAACCCACTAACGCTTGACTGCTCAGTTGAGGTAAGCAGCAGAACTTATTATTAGCATAACCTTCTAGAAATTTTACTGCTGCTCTTTTAAAGTTAACCCCATCCTCTTGCCCAAATCTTGATCAGATATTTTACTCAACATAAATTTCCTTCTACCTTGGTAGCATTGCCTCTGTTGCCTACTAAAAGGAAAAGAACACATATTTGGACCTTTCTGGCAATCAGCAGCTTAATAAATTAACAGGAAGGTGAAAAGCTGTAACAAGTTCGCATTTGTCACATACAAAGCACAACAGAAGAATGATTCCTGTTTTTCTTTCTCTGCAGTCTATCAAAAAACCTTAACGACAGGAGATAGCTTATTACTTCACTTCTCTAAATTCTCAGTTATATAAACCATTGTAGTGAAGTGTCTGGTGAGTCTTCAGATCATGCTGTTACTTAATTCAGTTATTTTGTGTGCCTGTTCCTCTGTACCCTGAGAGATGCAATCATGGAGCTATCTCACATCTGCTAAGGAAAAGGCAGTACTTAAAACACTTACTGGTCTTCTTGAGGTTAGCGGTGTCGATCCAAGCCCAGGACTAGATAAGTCATCATATATGCTTCTAACTGGTGGAGCACCACTTTTGTCTTTGTGCGTGGGGACTACTGGCTGTGGGGGAGAGCCACCTGCAATTAAAAGGATAAAATGAAAAACATGAGAAAACTTGTAATTTCAGTCTAGGGCTAATTGCTCTTGGAAGTTCAACAGAAATTTAGTCATGACAGACTTGATTCTTTCACTAGGGGTTAAGACCAGCTGACCAAACTGTTCAGGTTTGAATGTTCTGTGCAAGAATACCTCCTATTTACCATGAGGTCTCTTTACAGAAATAGCATTTAAAACTTTCAGATCTCTGGATACCAAATACACATGATTAAACTCAATACATTCACTACTTACACGCACTTGCTCTTTGTAGCCATGCTCGGAAATGCTGGTATTTTTCTATTTTGAGGCAGATTAGAGATAGAGCTTCACTGTTTCAAAGACTAATGTCTTGTAGCAAAAACCATGTTTAAGACTTCAGGGGCATACTACATGCTAAAGAATCATACAAAGAAGCGCACAAACATCGCACATGCCATCACAACCCCGCTGTCCAAACTCCTTTATTTAATATGAAACTTCATGAGAAAGAAAAGCGTAAGCTCTTGAAAACAAGAACTACTTTGCACTTGGACAGGATGAAATAAACTGATCTCCCTTTTTTCACTGATTGAAATATTTTTATATACACCTTTGAATACTTTGTGTGGCTTTACTGCAGAAAAAGTGGTTTGAACAAACAGCTTTTACTTATGGAAAAAAACGTGTCACTTAAGCTTTTCAGAAGTACTTTTCAATCCTTAACTCTGAGCTTCAATACTCTCTCAACAGTGTAATACACTCAAGAGCTGCTACACTGCATTAATAAAGTACTCTACCCTCAAGGCCTAAGTTCAAAGCATGTACTTAACCACTCATTTTGGTTAGTGTCTTATTCATTTCTTCTTTTCTGTAACTGAAACTCTGTGGCTGTAATAATCCCTTTAAAAAATTATTAGGCCAAATTCACGTGAAATAATCATATGCCAAAGTTTCCTAAGAGGCTTGTATTTAAGGAGAAAAAAAAAAAACAAACAGAAAGCAGGAAAACAACAGACAACCACTCCTACTATGAAACTAAAAGAGAAAGATTATCTTGGAGTACTTTCACATTTACTTTCTTCCAAAAACAGATAGCACACAAATGCCACCTTGTATCTATATTAGGCCAAATAATTCATTACTAAAGCCAAGACCATCCATGATACGAAAAAGAAAGGAGGTACAACTATTGCTTCATTCTTCTATGAAACTGGCATGTAATGTCATCATTCCTGAAGCACAGGTTAAAAAAAAAAAAAAAAAAAAATCTTCTGCATCTACTGCTGGGAAATGTCACTACTCCAACCTGTAAAATTAAACTATACACTAATTAAGGAGTATATCTTAATTTTTCTCTTTCCAGTTTTGTAAGTCTGAAAAACAAATAAAGGCTTTCTGGAATTCACTGTAAATAAACCAGCTGCCTCCAGAAGCTGCCTGTAGAAGCTCGCAAACACATCTCTCTGCTGCAAGCAAAGAGAACGTTGATAGCTCTACATGCAGTCAATACGTAAAGAGATACAAAAACTGAGTTTACATTAGGCAAGGCTCATGTTACCTTCCCTGTAAAAGCAACTGTTTCTGGTACCAAAGCTGCTATGTTTAAAGCATTTATTAAGATTAAGTCTACTTTGACAAACTTCATTGAACGTGCATGAACTCAGCGTTAAGCAAATTTTGAAGCCTGCAGCAGCCACGCTGAGCAATAAGATGACCTAAGTTTTTTCTTTCGGGATGAATTCTCGGCATGTCCTGAGTGCTGACCTGCAAGCAGGGGAGATCTCATTTCCATCACGCCGACAGCAGGGCCGCTCAGGGCGCGGGGCTGCGGGGTCACCGGCGCCGGCAGGTCGCCCATCAGGAACCCGGGCAGGAACTGCGCGCTGGCTCCTGGCTTGGGCGACGTGGGGGAGCCCAGAGCCATCGGCTCCGCTCCTGCTGCAACGCAAACGAGGGTCAGAAACACCCAGCGCCTCAAACGCCCCGCGCCACCGCGCTGCTTCGGCAGCGGGTCGATTTAAAACAGAAGAATATATCGCGAGTCAGACGCTGCAACTTCGCCTGCTTGGAACATAAGTTATCTCGGCCTTTCCTTTTTAAAAACAGCAAGAAGCGCCGCGCCGAGCCCCTGTTCCTAACAAATATCGCCGTGGGGGCGCCTCGCGTTAGGGGTGTTTGCTACACGGGGGGGATCCTGACCAGCCCGGCCTCCCACGCCGCCTGGCCCGGGCCCACCGCGCCCCCCTCGCCGCTTCCCCTCAGCCCAGCCGCCGCGGCCGGGCTCGCGGTCCCCCGGGGGCTCCCTGCGGACGGGGAGAGAAGGGGAAGGAGCCAAGAGGGTCGCGGACAGCCCCGCGGCTCACCTGCGGGCGGCGGCTCCATGGCGGAGGCGGCGGGAAAGGGCCGGCGGCGGCAGCGCTTTCAAACGGGCCGGCCCTTCCTCCCGCCGTCACTTCCCGCCGCCATCTTGTGCCGGGCCCGCCTCCCGCCTCAGGGACTGTGACAGAGCAGCCACACGCAGTGCTTTTATTCTTGTTTTATTGCGTACCAACATATCCAACCGCTTAGAGCAAAAATACAGCTGTTAATAACATTTTATTTTTATTTTTTTTTTTAACAGATTCTGTGGTGTGGTTTTGTGTTGTGTTTTGTTTTGTTTTCCATACACATCAACTTAAGACACTTTTCCCAGCCTGAGAACTGTCAGGATGGTACGAAGAAAAATAAAGCAGTGCTGTCTATCCTATGGTGTCTGTTTCTTACATATGATGTGAGTGAGGGGACAGGAGTGGAGGAATGAATGCAAAGACAAGGCAGCATCAGGGAGATAAAAATGTTCTTCATATCTCCACTGAAGCAACTACCAAAAAAAAAAAAATGATAGCTTGGTTCCCACCGCTTCACAAGCATCATATTAGTGCACTTCAAGTCACTGCTTGATGGGAAATAGTAGAAAGAAATGAAGCATTAAAGCATCCTACACCTTTTTGCTTCCATCAAAAGACCATCTGTTTTGATTTCTAAAAATATTTAATGGCTGGCTAGCCCACAAAAAGTAATAAATTCCTTTTTAGTTGCACTACCAATTTAAGATCCAATAGGAAGGTAATTTATTATATGAACATCTTATTATCTAGATTTTACACTCAGCTAGGATGGATAAAGATTTGGTTTAGCATTAAAGAAAATAGGGCAACTTTATTATCTCAGTTAAGATTTTATTTCTGTTCTCTACTGCCTGCATTCTCTGATGGTTCAATTAAAAAAAAAAAATCTCTTTATTCTACTACTGCAAAGAAAAATTATCTTTTATCCTTGCTCTAGGAAAAGCTTGCTCTTGGGTTAGATCATCTCTCAAATCAGTGTAGTACCATATGGCCTTTAGACTAGATGCTGAAAAATGGGGACAGAATGGTGAACACCGGGGAGAAAAAAAATAAATAAATAAATAAAAATAAAGACTTCAAAATGCACCTGTGAAAGGGGACTGCAAAACGGGAGATTAAAGTACAACCAGCATCTGGTACTGTATAGTCAGAACAGATTGTTTCACTTTCCCCTTTTGATCAGTCGTGATCATCTATGCTTCCATTTGCCTTTATATTCTGTTCTTCGTACTTGTGAAGCTGCTCCATGAAGCCAGGATTTGGACAAACAGCCGGCCTTGCATTTTTCACCAAGGAATAGGCACTAGCAAAATTCAGTCTTTCTGAATTCATCAGAAAACCAATGACTATTGCTGCTGCACGAGAGACTCCTGCATTACAGTGGACCAGCACCACACCATCCTTCAAGAAACAAATGAAACATTAATTGGGATATTTGTTGAGTAGATAAAAACAAGAAACATTGTAGCAAAGGAACTTTATCTACAGTCTACTCAAATTTATTAAAAGTTCCTTGCTGAACTCAAAGCAAATATATACACACAAATAACTCCAAAAACAGATATATGAGCCCAAAACTGAGTATTTTTGTAATCAAGGCTACTTTATAATTACCAAATATTTCAGATTTAACTAATGTTTCAGAACTGAAAAACATTCCTGTGTCCCTTTCCCCAATACCTTCCAACTGCCCCCTTACATAAAAACCAAATCACAGATATCTGGGATCCTTGATCTACTTGGGTGCTAACTTTAAAATTTATTTTATTTGCAATATGGAAAGGAACTTAACTCTATCTTGTTACCAGGTTAAAAATACAGAAAGGCAGCAAACAGCTAGGCACAGAGGCAGATATTAGAACATCCTGTAGTTTCAGTCACATGCTTCTTGCATACTCTGGAGTTCTTCAGTGAAGATTCTGGGTAAGCAGGATCATGCATAGGAATAGAGAAATCAGAAAAGATATCGTGTGATTTGCAACAAATCTCTACCTCACCATCGCACTGCTGATACAATTGTAGTGGTTGGTACAGCTGCCTCAACTATGGCCCCTTGCCTGGGGACTAAGGTGCAAAATCCAGTGCTACTGAGCTTCTTGTCAATTCACAAATGTTTCTCCTGGTGGTTAAAATCAGGCTTAGCCTGTATTACATACAGAATTAGTATTAGCCTACTTAAAAATTTCTTGCACAATCTTTAAGACACCTGAATGACTCTACAAAGATGCTGCAAGTTCCATTACAAAATACAGAGCACAAAGACATCTAGATAATCTAGAGTGGCTTCAGACACATTTCCAGTGTCCAGGCTCTGTGACCTTGTCATGGTTGTGTGCCAGTCTATGGCCTGGCAAAGGCTTGGCCTGAACTGTTTGCCAAATACCACTTTTCAACAACACCAACAACAAAATCATGAGCATCTCCATATTCTGAATGAAGATATTAAAACACCATACAATCAAAAGTATTTGAGGCTATGCAGATATCTTCTAGACATAAACAGCCTGCTCTGTCTGTCCTTCACATGCACAAATTATTCAATGGACGTGTTGCCCAGAGGAAGAAAAAAGATGTTGTAGTCAACAGGGCTGCAAGAACTTTATGATTTAAGTCACAAAGCTGGGAGTTCCAATTACCTGGTGTATTCATGTACACACAGAGCAGAAAATGGTTCCTGCTCCAAAAGTCTTCCAATTTAAAAAAATAAGACAAAGGAGTATGAGTTGTATTATCCTTGTTGATGAAATGCTAAGCTGAGAGGCGAGGAATGATTTGCTCAAGTTAACACAATAAGATTATGGCGGAGCTAGGAACTGAATCTAAGCTTGCACATCCCAGCAAAATGAATCACAAACCCACTCTTTTTTCACAATGGAAATCACATCCCCTTCGCATCGCCTGCTGGAAACTGCAACCTTCATTCACTTGCTCACATTCATAGGGGTGTGTTTCCTAATCACAGATTGTAGCACAGTAGAAGGCAGACTTCTACATGTACCTCCCCTCACTTAGGAATTGTCACTGGCAACCCATAATCCACTGTCTCCTTTACAAAAATAAACCATTAAAATTGCTGTTATGCTACAGCTAATGAAGAAATTACTGCAGCTTAACCACAGTAGATCCGGAGTAGTGTTTACTGATTTAATCGGTTTTTAGTGATTTTACTCAGAAAAATATTATTTTACTGATTTTTTTTCCAGGCAAACCTACCATAATTGAGATTAATATTTAACAGTGGCACTGAAGATAAAAAATAAGCAGTGATAGTTATCCTTTTTTTTTTTCTTTGTAGAGTTCATGCTTTATTTTCCACATTCACATTGCTTTAAAGTTTTTATTTATGCCTACTTTGTAATACATTGCCAAAAACTATATATAATGATATCCACAGAGTAGACTTGAAAACACAGGCAATCACATTAAATCAAATATAATACTGAGCACATTCATTTTTCCTTGCTAAACCCTGTTGCTTATTTATATGAAGTTGAATTTGGCACATCATTCTTGACTAATTTTGCATTATATATGAGACATATGATTTGACACAGGTCACCATGTCATGGAAAATCCGGCTGCCAATTTGCAGCCTAGAGGAAGAGGTGAGCTCTGATCAGTATCAGAATTTGTACCGTGATGTCTACAGACTCAAGCAGTTAACAGTTTTAGAAAACTCGATCCTGTTACAAGTACCAGCTGTCAGCAACTTGCTGAACAGTGCATGCTTTATTTACATTCTCTAATTTAAATGCTCTCACACTACTTTATTATTAACAATTTTTTAGTAATAATTTCTTATATAGCATGTTTTCTCATCAGTGAAGGGTCTCTCCCTCTGCCACTTTAGGAGATGAAACAGTAGTATCTCTTTGTAATTACTTACACAAAATAGCCCTTCGTGATACACTTTATCATAAGGACTTTTAAAACCAGCTTGACAAAGCAAATAAAGTGATTCAAAAACATCTGGAGATTTGCCCCCACACTACTATCATATGCTTCATGACCTGACCTTGCAGAACATCTATTCCATTAACTACCTGATCTTTTGAGTAACTTTTCCATTGCAAAACTACTGATATTTCTGTAAAATAAATCAGGAAAACCACGTAGTTTACAAAATAGTAACTGGAACATAAATAGCAGAAGCAGAAAGCAACACCATGCAGTTATGAATGGCAAGTCTCGTTTAGAAATGAAGTGGAAACCGTAACAAGAAACTTTGAATTGGTCATTAAGTGACAATGCGTATCACATAGCTTATAAATGATATATGAGAGGAAAGAACATTGTGTGACACAAAGCAAGCTGGGGCAAGATTATCTTCTTTTATCTCAAGCTATGTAAGTAATGAATATGGTAGCTATAGTAAAATAAGGTACAATAACATCTGGTTGTCACATCATTGTGTTTATAACAAACAATGGTTGTTATAAATTATACAGTAAACCCAAATATAACAAGTAAGAGTCAGGGATAGTCTCAGTCATATGCAGGGCTGCCAAACAACCCCAAATGCAGTCCCATCATGCTATTTCCTATGCTATGTCTTTTTTTTTCAGCAGTTAAAATCACTGGTTGGCTCCAAGCCTATTAACGCATTCTCTGACAGTCTTGGTACATAACTGTATGTGGATGCATGATTTTTGACAGAAGCTGCTTTATATTTTAAATAGAGAAATAAATAACTAATAGCATTAGTTATTAATATACTGTACCTGGTTTTTGGCCTTCTCAATAAACTCAAAACATTCTGGGAAATAGGAGGTGATATCAGTTTCTGGGATGTCCAGAATAGGAATGGTCTTGTATATAAAGTCATTAACGAAGGCATTTTGGACTCCATATGCCACATTTAGAATATGTGTAACCTAAGTTTAAAAAAAAAAAAAAAGAAAAGAAAAGAAAAAAAGGGCATTTTCTAAAGACAGCAAGCAAAATGAGCAGTAACAATGGTAAATAATTCTTTGTGTAAGTTACAATCTGCAGATGTCTAATCGCATTGATCAGTTTTACGTACATATGCTGTCTATGACGTGCTTTTTTCCACAAGTTTTACTGTAAGATAAAATATAGCACAACATACTATATATATATATATGTATGTACATTGTGCTAAATTTCACTTTAACTGAAACAAACTGTCAATTACCATCCAGGCAACAGAGGTATTTCAAGTCTTCATACCTACTGAAGCTATTTCAAGACTTAGCTTTCATTTATTTAATGTCTGTGTGGGTATCCAAGATCCATTTCAGTTTACAAGTGGGAGTCATGTGATTCAGCACTGCAGTTTAAACAACTCAGGATGGAACAGAAGTTCTGTTTTACAGTACAGACACACTGTCCAACAGGAAAAGAATAAATATCAGTTTGTAAAAAAAAAAGTTTTTAGGTACACTGAATGTGACAGTCAACATATTGCGGGGAAATGTCAAGAAATTTCAAGTGACCATAAATACCTCAATAGTCACAGCTGACTGTTAACACCTCAACATCTAGTACCACAGCAAGGAAGACCTGCTGTCAGACAATCTGGTCAGTGGGCTTTAAACCTCCTGCTACAAGCCACGTGCTTGAAGAGTTTTCCTTTCCCTCTCATCACAAACGAGAGGAAATGAAAAGATCTGTGCTCACCCAAATCCAGAGACTGAAGGCAGAATTTTCAGCAGGGAAGAGACATGTCAGTCCACAGGTAGATGGTAAAACAGAAAGCAAAGGGAAGGCACAGATCACCCAAGGATACCCCAAATTTAAAGCCTGCCCTAACCCATCAGCCCAATGTTTGTGCTGAGTTCCCCACACTGTTTGCTGGAGCAGGAGGATCTCCAAGTAACCCATACCTGCACTTGGCAGGAGTCTGCTCAGCATCCCAAACACAAACACACAGGGCAATGAGGAATTCGCTTGTCACCAGAGCACCAGCTGTGCAGGGGAACACCCCAGCCTCTTGCGAAGCCCCGAGGTTTTTTTTTACAAGGTCCAGTAACTCGCAGTTCCCCGAGGACACCTCGGCGTTTCCAGCTGGAGAACAGCCCCCCGTTACCTTGTGCTTGCTGAGCGTCTCCAGATCGTGCGCGGCGTCCTGCGAGCCTGCGAAGACAGCGAGCCCGTTGCCGCCGCCGCCGCTCCCCTCAGGCCCCTCGGCGGCCGCCCCTCGCCCCGCACTCACCCAGCAGCAGCCAGGGCCGCACGGCGCCGACCTGCAGGTCGCAGCTCAGGTCCCGCACGAAGCCGCCGCCCGGCAGCGCCTCCTCCTCCTCGGCCACCTGCAGGCAGGCGCCGCGCCACGTCTCCACCAGCCGCCTGCCCGTCAGCGTCGTCACCCGCGTGCGCTGCTGCCGCAGCTTGGCCCTGGAGAAGCTCCGGATCTCCTGGGCGAGGGAGTGCATGGCACCGGCACCGGCACCGACACCGGCACCGGCACCGGCTGCCCGCCGCACAGCCCGGCCCGGCCCGGCCCAGCCCCGGGGCGGTGCCTGGGCTCACGGTCGCGCCGCCCCCGTGGCCGCCATTACCGCCCGCCCGGCCCCGCCCGGCCCCGCTGAGGGGATGTCATATGTCATATACACAGGCACAGACACAGAATTTCTATGTTGGAAGAGATCTCAAGATCATCGAGTCCAACCTCTGACCTAACGCTAGCAGTCCCCACTAAACCATATCCCTAAGCTCTACATCTAAACGTCTTTTAAAGACTTCCAGGGATGGTGACTCCACCACTTCCCTGGGCAGCCTGTTCCAATGTCTAACAACCCTTTCGGTAAAGAAGTTCTTCCTAACATCCAACCTAAAACTCCCCCATGACATATAACACTAAATATAGTTATAAATAACGCTAAATATGGTGTTATGTGTGACATTTTTATTCATAAAGTTACGTGGTATTGCCGTTAACTTAAATTGCACCCAAAATTCACCTCAGTTTTTTGTTTTGTTTTGTTTTTTAAATCCTCCTTGTCAGTTAATAGGATAAAGTTGCATAAATTACTACAGTGCATCCCCTCTGATGTTAACATATCCATAACTGTCCTTGTGCTGACAGGATATGACTGGAAAGATCCTTCTGATAGTTCCCTAGTATAGAACCAACTACAGGCAATTTAGTTCCACGTAAGGAGGTCTACAAATGCCTAGTCAATTCAAGAAGTATAAAGTAGTGTTAGGAGCTGCAACAGTATAAAGTTATTTCTAGGGACTACAGAGGCAATCTTATCACAAGAATTAGACATAAAATTAAGTTCATCTGAGAAAGGCAGAATGCTACAGTGTCGGGAAAAGCAACAGTGAAAACTGAGAGATAAAACTAAGGAAAAGAGTTAGGATGGGGACAGGAAGGCAGCGAAGAGACAAAGGTAACACAGGTGCCAAACAGAAGGCTCCAGGACTAAACATAGCTTTCAGCAATCATTTTCTACAACTAAATTTACACTCAGAATACAAGCAGGAGGTTTTGTAATGTTCTGCACAATAGATCTGTATTTAGTAGTCTCTCTGAAAGTGGTCTGTGGCTTACAGCAGTTCAAACAATGAGATAGAAGATCATTCATTTTTTAGCAAGGTCTACTGATTAATTTTGATGAAATAGATCAGCTGTAAGCAATGGGGACTGTGGGTTAGGCCAGGAATTACACAGTAGTTCATGGCTATATTTAAGTTGCATTGGCTTGCTACAGCTGCCCTTGAGAAGTGGTGAAAGAACAACAACTGTGGGGTATCCCACAAGAATGCAGAGAGCCTCTTATGTCAGGAATTTTGGCAAGGCCTCAGCAAAATCTCCTTGCAGTCTAAACTCAGGAACCTGCCGCTGGAGTAGCACGGCTCTAGGATGTGTCTTATAATTGACTTCTGCACCATACAAGTATGGGGTATGTTGTGTAAGAGTCTGCAAGATCAAACTGTAACAGAACTGTAAGATGTTTATGATTAAAATTTAATAATACATTTGTATATTGTTCCTTGACATCTGAGGAAGAGTCTGCAATATGTGTGGGTACAGAAAAGGAGCTGATTCCAAAGTATCTCATTCCAAAGTACCTCACTCTCATTCAAAACTTTTGTTCCCCAGGGGTTGTTGTTGGGGCCTATCCTCTTTAACATATTTATTGATGATTTGGATGAGGGAATTGAGTGCACCCTCAGTAAATTTGCAGATGACACCAAGCTGGTTGGAAGTGTCTATCTGCCAGAGGGTAAGAAGGCTCTGCAGAGGGACCTGGACAGGTTGGCTCAATGGGCAGAGGCCAAGGGGATGAGGTTCAATGTGGCTAAGTGCCGGGTCATGCATGTTGGTCACAACAACCCCATGCAATGCTACAGACTTGGGGTAGAGTGGCTGGAAAGCTGTGCACAGGAAAAGGACCTGGGGGTGTTGGTCAATGCTCACCTGAACATGAGCCAGCAGTGTGCCCAGGTGGCCAAGAAGGCAAACGGCATCCTGGCCTATATCAGGAATCGTGTAACCAGCAGGGCAAAAAAGGTGATCATCCCCCCATACTCTGCTCTGGTGAGGCCGCACCTTGAGTACTTTGTTCAGTTTTGGGCCCCTCACTACCAGAAGGACATCGAGGCCCTGGAACCTGTCCAGAGAAAGGATGTGAAGCTGGTGAAGGGCCTGGAACAGAAGTCCTGTGAGGGGCAGCTGAGGGTACTAGGGGTGTTTGGTCTGGAGAAGAAGAGGCTCAGGGGAGACCTTATTGCTCTCTGCCACTACCTGAAAGGTAGCGGGGAGCTGGCGGTCAGCCTCTTCCCTCAGATAACTAGTGATAGGGCTAGACAGAATGGCTTCAAGTTGCACCAGGAGAGGTTTAGGCTGGAAATTAGGAGACGTTTCTTCTCAGAAAGAGCACTCAGGCCTTGGAATGGGTTGCCCAGGGAGGTGGTGGCATCACCGTCCCTGGGGGTGTTCAAGGAAAGTTTGGATGTGGTGCTTAGGGACGTGGTTTATTGGGTGACATTGGTAGTAGGGTGAGGTGATCCTGGAGGTCTTTACTGACCTTAATGATTCTATGATTTCGTGATCTTCTGCCAGGAATGGTTGTCATTGCTATAACTACCTTAGCCACCAGGCGTCACTACTGGACATAAAATCTGCACTATTTTTATCTATGTGAAAAGCAAATATTCGGCAAATATTTAATAAGGAACTCGTATATTAATTATTAGTGTGTCAACATTGTAAGCATTAGGTAGAGACTGTATATTGACAAACAATTTTTTGTCATGCAGGCATTTACATGCTGCTGTCAAGTTGTTCATGCTCTGCATTGCAAGATGAAAGGAAAGCTGATTGTGAGATTAGAGTTTAAAATTGGGATCTCAGTCCATTCTTTTTTTGCATGCTTTTCTGAAGATAAAAGAATTCTCTAAAGATATGTCAGGAGTTGGATACTGTCTCTACTTAACTGCATTAATGGTATTGCTGAATCTTCAGTTTTCGAATAAGCTACCTACCAATGCATATGCAGTAGAGTTTGAAGTTGTCTTTAAGTTCACGGTTCTTCTGTTTTCTGTCAAGAAATTCAACAGAACCTGCTCTAGTAGTTATCAACTGTTACAGAAAACAGCTTGTACACATTCAGAAAGCCCATATGACAATATGTATCATCTCTCTGTTGTATTCACTTCCTTCCACTATTCATTTTGGCCTAGATACTGCTCTTACTCATCCATGCAAAAGAGCCAGCTTCTATCTGAAATGATAATCAGAGATTCCAGATAGCTGACTTTGAGAAACCAGTCTTGTACTCTAAAGAATGTGTACGGCAGAGAGTTGAACTTGATTGCAAAATGCACCAAAATTTGAACATAGATTGCATATATCAATAACTTAACTGAAGCAGAGAATCAAACCATAACTCATATGCTAGTTATTTCAAACTGAGGTAACCAGATGACTTTGAGGACTGTTGTAAGAGAAATGAGACACCCCCCTCCCAAAAAAATATATATACATGTATAATTATAGATAGATAGATAGCTCCTATCTAACTAATAATACAAGCTTCTGATGCACTCTGGAACTTTAATAGCAGAAAATAAATGAGAAGTTGAAAATAACTGTGTGTACCAGTTGGTCACGGGGTGACTGTGAGTCATGACTGCACTGTGGTGATGAGAAAGGCAAGCGTGACCGTAGAATGCATCAAGATATAATTGAAGTAGATAGAGGGGAAATGATAATGCTATTGTATGAAGTTCTGTAAGCCTTTTCTGAGATGCATTGTGCTGCTTGGGGATGACCATATTTTAAAAGGATATATGAAACAAGTGCACGGAATAGCTTAAATTGCTCTGTATTTGTTGGACACTTGACAAAGCACTCAGTGGTACAGTGACCTCTTGGGACAGGCAGCTCATGTCCATACTAACCTGAGCAGCAGTAGCCCCCTGGCATAATAGGAATTTCCCCACCATTTGTGCCACTGCACACACCAGCACTTCTAGCAATGACTTCCCTGCTTCATACACTCCAGGATGGTGTGCCTCACACAGTGCAGAGGCCCTAATCTGGTGCAGAGTCTCAGTTTCAGCTTTGCAAAGTTGTCAGGTCACAGTGCCTACTCTTGCTGCCCTTCCTATCGCTGAAGAAAGTAGCAGTTTGGAGTAACAAGGTCAGGATTGTTCACACCCGAAGCAGAAGGACAAGATGACACATGGGAGGGTGTCTAGTGGATGACAGAGGAAATGCTTTTTTTCCTTCTAGAAAAAAAAAAAAAATCACATTTCCCTTTGGAGTTGTTTGTTTTGGTACATGTCTGCATCCCATACCATATCCCTCATGTAGAGAGGTTTTAACTGAGATGACTGCTCATTTGTTCTCATCCATTTGTTTTCTTTTTTAAGACTTGTCATGACTAGAGGTGTATCTACATCCATGAAAAAGGCATGAGACAAAGCAGGCATGAAAAGAATTTTCTGGAAGAAAACAGGGTACCAACAAAGCGTCAGTGATGTTATTGGAGAATGACCTGTCCCCATCTTGCTAAGGCAGGTAATGACAGGACAAGGGGGAATGGTTTTAAACTAACAGAGGGTAGATTTAGATTAGATTTTAGGAAGAAATTCTTCACTCAGAGGGTGGTGAGGCCCTGGCACAGGCTGCCCAAGAGAAACTTTGGATGCCCCATCCCTGAAGGTGTTCAAGGCCAGGTTGGAGGAGGCCCTGGGCAACCTGATCTAGTGGTGGGTGGTGTTCCTGATCATGGCAGGGGGGTTGGAACTGGATGGTCTTTAAGGTACCTTCCAACCCGAGCCATTCTATGATTCTGTGATAGTGGGTGTTTTGTTTTGTTTTGGGTTGGGTTGGTTGGTTGTTGTTTCTTTCTTTCTTTCTTTCTTTCTTTCTTTCTTTCTTTCTTTCTTTCTTTCTTTCTTTCTTTTTCTTTTGTTTTTTTCCCCTAGGAACATAGGAAGAAGGGGTAAGGGCAGGGGTGGGTTGGTAAGTATATGGCATTTAAATATTGCCATAGTAGTTGACCTAAAGAGGGAAAGTCATGGGTAGCCAAACTGTGCTGAAGGCTCTGTGCAGAAATTTAGCAGAAATTACCAGGGCATTCCTGCATGTTCCCTACTGCTGCAGTTACACATACGGTGACCTGCTTGTCAGTGAGTTAAGCTTCAGTGTGTTTGTTTCCAGATATCTGGCTCTGTCTGTTTGTAATGCATTAGAAGCACTAGATGCCATTGGCCAAACAATGCCCAGTTGCCTGTGCTTGGGAATGGGGTGAGACCAGAAGTAGTGGGAGCCTTCTTGAAACTTCTTTGTGCTTTGTTTCTGCGTATCTGTGGTGCTTATTTACTGCTACAGAGGGTTTCAAACTGTAGGGGGTAATATATATCTGAAGCACACATGTAGTATATCCCCTTTTCTGATTCCCTTTAACATGCGTGTATAAATCAAAACATCTGTTAAAACTATGCTTCTGGAATATGCTATGTCATTGTTGACCAGCTTTACTTACATATCTCTTTTTTTTTTTTTTAGGTGAAAACAGAGGATGGATATTGGTCAGTCTGGGAAAGGCAGCCAACTCCTCAAATCTTTGAGCTGTTTGTCACCCAGGGTGCCAAGCTGGTGATCTGGCTCCAAAAATGCACATATGAAAGCCCAGTTCATGCCACAGAAAACTGCAGACAACTAGGGGCCTTTGTTCCTAATAATCTTGGCAGATCTGTTGACCTGCTCCGAACGCTACCTTCTGTCTATGGACTGGAGGTAGGCGGTTTATATTATTTATTCAAGCAGTACTGTTTGCTGGTTCCTATAACACTAGCCTGAACCAATGGTGTTCCCAGTTGGATATCTTCTCCTATTGCTGCAGGGAATTTCCCCCAGAAGCAAAGCTGTGCCTCTAACCAGGCATGGCCCTACAAACACTTATCAAGGCATTCCTCTCTGCTCTCACCACACTTTGTGAGCAATCCATGCAAATGAGCAGGCTGATTCACTGATCTAAAGATGTGTATTTTTATAATGTGTCAGAAATTGTGCTGAATAATGAGCACTGGGGAACAGGGTAGACTCCAGAGCTGAAAAGTTTAAGCCATATCCCTGGGGACGTGTTGGTGTGAGGAAGCTCTGGCACAACTAATTTCTGTATAAAATAAGTAGAATCTGAATTCCATTCCCATTTGCACTCGATTTTCTGTTTTTCAGAAGCTCTTCATCTTGCTTCAGTGCAGTCATTTGTGAGCTAAGATAGACAAAGAAATATACAGAGATACAGGGGCTGTGCGAGCTCATTAGTAGTGACACATAGTTTCTCAGGGGAAGAGGCAGTCTGTTAGGTAGCAGGGAAAGGGGAGACTACAAAAACATGAGTTACTTTAACAGAAATGTCCACATACAAAATGCTTTCCATCCATACTCCCTGCTCCACAAATGAGTGATGGCTGACTATACAGTTAGCACAGACTGTCAGTCACTAGGGCAGTTGTTCTCCGCTGCTTGTGTTACTGTATTTTAAGAATGCCTTCACTTAAGAAACAGTGACTTTATAAAAGATAATTTTGCAGTAAGGCCTGAAAAGAACATGCAGGGTTCGGGGCTTTCACCAAGAGAAGAGAAAAAACGAGCTTTTCAGGAGAAATAATGTTAACATCAGTGAACTTCTGCAATGTTTTCAAGTCCTTTGAAAAACATATCATAGTTTTCCTTCTCCAGTCAGATAAATATATGTATAATTTTTCAATAGCTGATCATTAGACCATTCGCAATTTGTTGTTCTACCAGAACACTCAAAAGAGCAACGTCTATGCTGCAGCTCAGGTTCTAGCAGCCTGCTTCTGCATAAAAGCAATTAATCTTTTTCCTAACCTTGTTTCAGTACAGTTTTATTTCAGTGGTCATTTAAAGACACAAGAGTTACTTAAGAACAAAAGTTCCCCAAACTTTCTCTTGCAGCAAAGGCCAAGCCTACAGCCTGGAAACTTGAAATTAAAGAAGATCAACTCAAAGTTAATTTCACAACTGTTGTAGCATCTTATGTGTAGGTTTTGCTTACGTGTAGTTCCATAAGCATAATAAAATATTCAGATTTGTACAAGGATGCATTACAAGTTTTTCTAGCTTCAGAGCTCAAGAGGGAAATCATTACAGCTTCTGGTTGTATTTGATGCCAGGATCAAAAACCAAATGTAGTAAGAGAATTATTTTGTAGATTAGCTTTGTAAGACATGGAAGTAGGACCTGTTCCCACTCTTCACCGTGAAGATATGTCTTCTGTAAGTGGGGGTTAAGGTGAAATGGAACATACATGAGTATAGCATCTTACTTCCTGTTAAAAAAATAAATAAAATCAGAGAACGTTTTCCCAGCATACCCTTTTCTTGCCATAACATACTGCTAATATTGCATTGTGCTTGTATGTTCATGTGTGGGAAGAAGCTCCCTGCAGGCAGGGAAGGAAAACAAAGCTATCTGTGCCCTATCTCATTCTACATCTATAGCTTGATCCTGCCAGAGCAGAGCTTCCTAATAACTTCTGTCCCGCTAACAAGAAGAAATCTAATTTGTCTTTCCCTCTCAAAATACAAATATGTTCAGGCAGGAGTAGGCCTACGTTATTCCTTCAAATTCCTGCACACAAATTAAGCTAAGTGAGCCTTTACAACAGAATTGCAAAAGTCTGCATAGGTTCAGAAAGTGATGGACGCATTCAGATAAGAGCAGATCTACAGCTATTACATGCAAGATGGTGTCTCTGGCTCACAAAGTCCCAGAGCCACAAATTGCTGGGAATCTGTGAGTATATTCTGCAGAAGCACAGGTAATGCACTTTGTTCTCACGCTTCCCCAGGGCACCGTTCTTTAGCCACAGGTTAGATACAGGACACTGAGGATGGACGGACTTAGGATCTGAGGAAGTTCACATGTTCCAATCTTCTTCCTTGTCAAGTGAATAATGAAAATGAATATGATTAACATTACAAAGCTGAACATTTTCATAAATTCACGTAATATTTTAATTACATAAACCCCCTTACCCCAGAGATTATATCCGTGAACTCTAAGGGAATAGAAATCACAGATGATGGAGTAAAGCCCTTCTAGTCAATACTGTTTATGGGATAAAAAAAACATCATAACTAAGTTCGTAACATGGTATTACTTGTGTCAGCAAAGAAAGTAATGCTGCTGGGATTTATTTTCATTATGGGGACTGAGATAGATGTATCTATCAATATTTTGGTGATAGCTGAAACTATTTGAAAACCATGGCTTCAAAGAAGCTAAGAGAAGTGATAACTTAAAGGAAAGACACTTCTAGAAAAAGAGGCTAGATTCTGGAATACACACATGCACACAATCTGAAAAAATATATATATTTTTTTTTGCTATACTGCACTGTCAAAGAATGACCCAGATTGACCTAAGAGGTCTCCTACAGTGTATTTAATATTTTCCTTTTATTCTTTAATAAGCAGACAGGTTGAAAGGTTCCGTTAAAAAAAAAAAAAAAAAACTGCCTTCTTTTTTCTTTTCAGAAAAGAAAAAGTACAGAATCATTTTGCTTCAATTCAAAAGTTACTCCTAACTTTATCTTATTCAGTCATGACAGGAAAGTAACAAAAGGCTTCCATTCTGTTCGCTCATAATAAATAAATAAATAAATAAATAAATAAAGACTATTTTTTTTTACATTCTAGATGAGATAGCAATATTTTCTGATTTACTTTGGAAAAAAACAACAACAACAACAACAACAACATGTAAATCATTTAGACTTAGACTTATGGTAGAAAATTACAAATTTCGAATTCAATAGGGATACATTTAAATTAATGTACTACGTTGATAACATCTTAATTACGAATGGTTCTTACCTTTGGGACTGTCTTGTCAGAGCAAGTCATGATGAGCTTTTCCCTTTCTTCCTGTTTCCCCCACATCTTTTAACCACATTTTCAAAATCACCAAAAGAATCGCTGAATTACATTGTTCTTGAATGTGAAAGAAATCCATTCAGATTTGGTTGGCAGGACAAGCATCCTACCAAAAAGGCTGTTTGATATTTTAAGTACCAGTCACTGGCTTTTTTTTTTTTTTTTTTTTTTTTTTTGTGAGTAGCATTTAGAGTTCTTGGCTTTGCCTTAATTTCAAAACTTCCCAATTTTTCCAAAGATTGAATAGCTGTTTTCTGTCCAACCCTAAACAATGAGCTTCATTAATTCAAGTAGATGAAATCTCTGCTGCTGGTGTGCTAATGACATCCCTTATTACGGAAACATAATTCAAAAAGTTGAACCTCAACAAGAAGCTATTTGTGATGCTGGCACTATCTATAAAAGGACAGGATTTTTATTGATTAGAGATAATACTTGTTTGTGAGTAGTGCATACTAGACCATTAACAGTTCTGTTATCAATGTCATGAAATATTAAAAAAGCAAAAACAAAAATCTGGAAGATACATAGAGGTGAGTTATACCTGTAAGCCAAACTTTTTTTTTTTTCAGACATGTTTAAAGGTATTCAGGGGAACTTATGTTTAAAAAAATAACTAAAAAAATCAAACAAAATGTGACAAATCCTGAAATTTTTATCACCAAAGAAGAAATGTATGTGAAATATTCTAAATGCAGTAGAAATAGTCTATCTAAGGAGATCCAGTAGAAATAGTTGGTATAGATCTTAATGATCATTTTTTATACTTCCTTAAAATTGTTTGTATTGTTTCACATTCTGCTTGATCACTCTTATTACATAAATTGAAAATAAAATAAAAATACACAAATTAGTTGTTTAAGTAACCTACACAACCAGATTCTTTGATATCTAGTCCTCTACTTCAGTGAAAGCAATCATGCAGTGTTTCCCTAGAGAATCAAAGCATTAGGAAATAAGTAGTTTTGAAGTACTTATGTTCCCTGTAGTAAAGTTATCATACCTGGTTTCCCTATAAGCAACATCTTCTGCATCTTATTTCAAGGAATTCAACAAACTAGCCTGTTTGAACAGCAAATATTAAGATGCCAGTTCATTCCATCTGTGTTTCAAGTGATCCGAATTTGAAGTGATGATCACGTAATTTTATCGTAGCGATCTTAATAATCACTGAACTTTAGATCTGAGCTAAAATTATTTGAAGCATGAGCACTCCTTAGTGTTCACAGCCCTATCCTGTCGAGCTGCCCTTCTCCACACATATGGATTCACACTGCATACTAGAGATACACTTTTGTCATATCTATCACAATATTGCTTCCACTTCTGTTTTGAGTTGTATATTTCTGTGTTGTGTGAAACAAGTGTTATGTTTTCTATACCCTCAAGTGATTCATATTTTTGTCAAATCAAGAAAACATTACAGATGGAGATGTAGAGGATAACTGTAGTAGTTTTTTCAATTTTTTTTTTCCCAGCTTGATGCTAGCTCATGGGTGTGACAATTTGGGTGATGCTGGTGTCACCCCCCACTAGCTTTCTTCTCTCCACACGCTTTTTTTTTTTTTTTACTATAAAAATCTACTGTTGGATTGTTCTGTTATATTCAAACCTAAAACTTTTTAGCTTGATTTTTACTATAGCTGGTATTCAAGGTCCCCACTTGTCGGTAGACATGATTCCTAGCAACAGTGAGGGATAAGCCTTCCTTCTTTGGCTGTTCCCTGACTAAAATTTTCCACCCCTAAATGTAAAGTTTAATATATCACTTTTTTTTTCTCAATCTTTGGATAGACCATAAAAGCTATTGTATTTAAAGGTATATATGCTATTCCCCAGCATTCTCTTGGGGGAAGGGGTGAGACAAAGAAATCCATAAGAGGTTATTTTTGTACAGTTATAACTGCAGCCACACGTTAGTCCCTGGTGCTACCCCATTTGTCTAGGACACAGTCTGAAGAAAGTAGGTCAGAGCACGTGAGTTTCTATGTGCCTACCAGAGAAGGCTCTGTAGGTAGAGCAAGATACTGGAAAAAGTCTGTGGGGCCAGCAGGAGCCCCACAGTTTTTGTGTGCAGGACCACCTTGATGGGTCCTGTTTGCTGGCAGATGTGTTCCAGCAGCAACCCATTACTTTCTGACCACATCCCAGTTTCAAAGGGGATGGAGATCATTCCTTGCACACTGATCACTTGTGACTTACTCTAGTCAGTGACCAGTTAATGTAGGCTAACTCATCTTTATGGTAAAGATTTGCAGGCACATTAGGCATTGTCTCTATTTGGTAGCTGCACAGACACTTCAGAGATTGCTGATGGTTCATCTTTACTTCTCAGCCTATAAGGAAACTGCAAATAAATCTGCTTTCTGCTTTAGGTAGACTCCTAATCCAGTGCCCTTTCTGATTTCAGTCCTTACCAGGGTGTATTTAAACCTGGTGATGTAACCTCTGCCTAGAAACCTAACTTAAGGTCTACGCCCATGTCAGATTAGGGCTTTAATTTAGTTGGGTGACTCATTCTGACAGGCTTCCTGGGCTTTACTTGATAGTCAGAGAGAAAACTCTTTAATCCATTTGTTCAATGGGTTCTGCAAGAGCCAACTGTAGCCCTAGCTCTGAAACCATACAATTAGATCTAAGCTAGCACTTTGATCCCACCTTTGTTCTAAAGTGGCCAGCACTTCATGCTGAAACAAGCCAAATCCTAGCCCACCAAAACTTTCTAAGTTCCTTCTGTTTAGCCATACTGGTAGCTCACAGATAACAACTTTCTTCCTGCTGTCGGAGACTTCTGTAGGCACCAGGCTGACATTGATTTGCCAATTATTACTGGTGTATCAAGGACCTGGGACACGCTGAGAACGCTCTCTCAGACGTTGATAACAACCTGCTTCTCTACTGATTAAGGCTCATTGGCATAGTGTAGGACTAGATGTTCTGGAGTAGGCTCATTATACTTGTCCTTCCAGTATGAGCAGAAGGGCTCATGCATTCTCAAACCGGCAGGTTTCTTCATTAGATAACAGCTGTTACAGTATTCTTCACCTGTTTCAAACCAGCTTTGCACACCTTTCGTGTCCTCCACATCCAATGTTTAAGTTATTTTCTTTAGAATTCAAACTCCCAGCGTATCCTGAGCAACTGCTGTATGTCACATACCAGCTCAGCTATTAGGACTTACTGAGATGTGCACAAAACTGAGCAAGGAGCAGACAATGCTCAGATGTTAATGGCAGAATAAATTAAAATAATGTCCAAATACTTCTCAAGAGAAGAAAAAAGAAGACATGGAAAATTGCAGACATGGTAGCTTCCTGACAGTTTAAATAATGAAAAAAGGTTGAGATTCATTAAGGAAACCGTAGATTGAAATATAACAAATCTGTGTCAGCTTGATTTAGTGAGGACGATAGGTCTTTTGAACCTGTTGCCCCTCTGCACAAAAGCCTGTTCAATAGCATTTGTTCCATGCTATTTATTATTTTTACAGGTGATCTAAAGAACGTTATAGACTTTGTATGGTACAGTTTTCATCCTGTTTGCCTTTTAGTGCAAGATTAACTATGCAATAAATATTTGCTATTACTAACCAATAAATACTATGACATAAACTAAATAATTGGGAGTACACTGGTGATTGTTTAAAAATTCTAGTCAGCCAGTTCAAATAACAGTTTGGCTTTGTTTTGATTTCTGTTTGAAAAGGAAATACTGAACAAAATGAGTCTATGTAAGAATTGCTCCTTGAGTTCTGTTGGCCAAATTGGCAGAAGCCTTGCAGTGGACCGTGCTAGATCACTTGCCATCAGTTCCTTATGGCCGCCATTTCACGGTGTTCATGGAGTCATGAATAGTCCCCAAGTCAGAAGTTTAATCAGGAATAAAGTGCAGACAGGAAAGGAAATATATAGAGAAATATAAGTTGGAAGATTGGCAAGAACCTAGGTGACAATCCTGTCTGCTCCGCAGTAATGAATTGCCCATTGCATATTTTAAAGTTGCAGTGCTAGAAGAGTATGCATACAATTTACATACTTTGCAAAACACCAGCTGGAGTTGCTGCATGTGGAGCTACTTGGCTTGTGGCGATTCTCTTTCTAAAGTTCTCAGACAACATTTTCATTACTGTCTGAAAGCCCCATAGTGAATTGCACTGTTAAACACTGGACTGAACTGAAGGTTGGCTTTAAAAGGACCAGAGCTGAGCCCAAAACAAATCTAAAATGTTATTTGAAACACCCTAAATTTGTCATTTTGTAATATAGAAAGCCATTTGAATGTTAATCATTAATCAAATGTCAAGCAAATAGTTGTGTTTTAAAAATAATTGTGTAAAGCCTTTTTTTTTCCCCCTTCCCTTCATTTAATTTTGCCACACCTGTAAGAGCTATGCTGTTACTGACAAAGCTTGTATTTCCACTTTATTGTTATGCTTGTTGCTAGACTGGTGAACCCAGATTGTACGATGCAGACATGTTTTTATAATCCAATAAGCAATAGATCCTCCTGCTGAAAACCTATACCTAGGCCAGCAGCTTCTACATTAAGTTCCAGCAAAAGTGGTATGACAATATGCACAGCCACTAAAAGCAATGACAAATTTATTTTGACTGCTTAAGTGTATATAATCACATTAACTAAGTTTGATCTCGGGAACATCTGCTTTCTGTAGCTGTGATTTCTCCATTCGCATATAGCGAAGGTTTCTGAGCTGTTTTTCTTTCTGATGCAGTTTCTGTGAAATGTAACTTTTCAGTTACATCCTGTGGTCCCTAAGAGATGTGCACATTTTCTCCCTCTAATAAGCAGCGGAGTGTTTCGAAGCAAAAGGGAAAAATGCATGCTTTGTAGTTCCAAACTTGACACCAGTCCTGACACTGATTAGCAAGATGCTGCCAATTATGTGATCAGCAACATCTTGCGTCTGCGTGGGCAGTAACATCTTCTGTCACTGAGTTCTGAACTTGCCTTTCACATCTTCCTCTGAGCAGAGTTTAGACACACCTCCTGCTTCTAATCAGGTCTCAGCACCTTGCTGATACCTCTGATACCTTTGCTGAAAAAAAACTTGTTTTGCTGAGGGTTGTAAAGGACAGTATGTACTTGAAAAGAGCTGGTCTACTTGGTCAGGCTTCACTTAAAGAGACGCTTTTTCATTTTAAAGTATCTGCTTAAATATCAATAGAAAATCAGTAAAAGTCCAACAAACCATGTTACAGTGGTAATTTAATCATAGATATGTACAGCTACAAGATAGTAAAATTTCCGTGTAAGTATGAGAGATTGTTGCTTGCTGGTGCTGATCCCTTCCCTATTCTGATATACAGTATGTTTTCAAGTAATGCAGCTAACTCAGCGTCATTTGCATTAAAAATTATAGCAACCAGGGGTGCTCTCTATAATAGGATTTTGTAAATAGCCTCATGAATAGCGTGGGAGTTTAAAACCAGGATGCTCTGCCATTAGTACAAAGGAGAAAGAGTCAGTCATTATTTCCTTCTCTGCCTCAGCCTGTTGTTATCTTTGCAGCAGGGAGAGCAATTGTGATTGCTTTCATGTTGAAAACTATGTTAGTAGTTACAGGGAGCTTGAAAGCTCTCCAGCAAGCTCAGTAAGCACAAACCTTATCAAAACCAAGTGACCTGGTCTCCATCATAATCCATAGCTTTTCTACTCATTTCAGAGAGAGAAAGGTTGGGATATTAGAGCACAGATGATTTAATATGACACCCAAAAACTCACAATGAACTGTCACGATGTTACTGTCATTCTACTTGCTAGGCTATATATAAATGACATATTCTGTGACTGTTATTTTTTGAAACTACCAGAAGACTGAATATGGCTCAGAAATAATTGAATACAGAATTAAAAATTGGCTGCTACTTGTTTTAGCTGCAGATGAGGAAAGAAAAATGCACTCAGCAATAGTATTTCTTATTTTGCAGTGCAACTACATGGGAAACATCTTTATTGTAACTAGAAATAGTAATATATATATATATATATTTTTTAATGAATTCAGGATCGAAGGAAGAATCCTTCTGCAAAAATATTACTACAGATATTTCATTAAACATTTTGACATTACATGGCATTTTATGCTTTATTTGAAGACTGATTTGAATGCTTGTGATGTTTTCAATAGGCCCCAGTACTGAAAGGTCAGGTCTAACCCAATTAATCAGTACAGCATTGTTGCTAGGTATTCCCAACTCTTGGACACAAAGCTGGGACAGAAAATTATCTGATAAAGGCCAAAAAATGAGTCAATAGCAGGCTTAAGATTGGAACTCTAAGTTCTTGCTTCCTGGTTTCATTCTGAATCATAAATTATCTTGTAACTGCTAAAAAGAAGGTCAGCAACAATTTAATTACATTTAGGCTTCTCGCGTTCATTTCTACGCTTTCTAAAATCTATTTGTTTAAAACTGCTGAAAGACTGAGGTAATCTGATTCTGATTTATAACGTAAAAATACAAACTGAAAATTAAACATAAGTATTAACATATATACATATATATATAAAGCACAGATGGTGGTGCAATTATTTAAAAAAATTAGATTAAAAGGTTAATTCTGAAGCTTCTCTCCCATAAACTAGGTTAGGGAGCCCTTCGTGCCAGCTGGCTGTGCTGGCTGCTCAGCAGAGCCCAGTCTCAGAGCCAGTATCAGCGGGGCTGGCAGTGAGGGGTAGGTCCCACGGAGGCCTCTCACTGGCATTCACAGCATGGGAACCTCACTCGTACTTCAAATATATGCTTTTAACTCTCATGGCTTCGAGAGTAAAAATAGTCGGGATGTGACTCATCTAATTGGTGAAATGGCATCTCTATGAATTTGCTGCGTGGCAATCGAGAGCCATGGCTCAGAGAAAGGGCCCGAGCCTCCTCCATTTCAGAGAACTGCCAACGTGTGGGCTGGCTGGGTCTGGGGCGGCCACGCTGTGTTCAGTTTTGAGCCCTTCAGTATCAGAAGGACATTGAGGCCCTGCAGCACGTCCAGAGAAGGGCTATGAAGCTGGTGAAGGGCCTGGAGCACAAGTCCTGTGAGGAGCGGCTGAGGGAGCTGGGGGGGTTTGGTCTGGAGAAGAGGAGGCTCAGGGGAGACCTTACTGATAATCTTCCTAAAGGAAGGTGTGGGGAGCTGGGGTCAGCCTCTTCTCACAAGCAACTAGCAATAGGACTGGAAGGAATGGTCTCAAGGTGCACTTGGGGAGGTTTAGGTTGGAAATGAGGAGACATTTCCTCTCAGAAAGAGCAGTCAGATATTGGGATGGGTTGCCCAGGGAGGTGGTGGCGTCACCATCCCTGAGGGTGTTCAAGGAGAGGTTGGACGTGGCGCTTAGGGACATGGTCTCGTGGGTGACATTGGTGGTAGGGTGGGGGTTGGACCAGATGATCCTGGAGGTGTTTTCCAATGTGATTCTTTGCACTTTGTCCCTGCCTGCAGGTGCCTCGCAGGTGCATTTGTGTGGGACCACACAGAGCATAGGAGTTGCAACTGGGACAGCGCCCGGCACACAACGCCCTCCTGCGCCTCAGCGCTGGCTTTCGGGTGGCTAAGGGCGGTGAAGCACCGCTCATTAGGAGCTCTGGAGAACATTCTGCACTGCCCTGAGGTGCGACATGGAGCTGTGACACAAACGCGGCCCCACGGCCCTGACACCAAACCCCACGGCGAGCGAGCTCGGGGGGCGGGCAGGGGGCGCCTCTCGCAGCGCCTCCGCCGCCGGGCCGCAGGGGGCGGCCGAGAGCGGCGCCGCGTGACGAGAGAGGCAGCGAGCGAGGCCGGGGAGAGGAGGAGGAGGAGGAGGAAGGAGAGGAGGAAGAGGAAGAGGAGGAGGCGGCGGCAGCAGCAGCGCCGGGCCGGCGGCCGCGCCACGGCGGGGCTGGGAGCGGTGTCGGCGCTGCGGGCAGGGGCAGAGCAGGACCAGCAGGACCAGGACCAGGAGCAGCAGCAGCAGCAGCGATGTCGCGCTCGGTGCTGCAGCCGAGCCAGCAGAAGCTGGCGGAGAAGCTGACCATCCTCAACGACCGGGGCGTCGGCATGCTCACCCGCCTCTACAACATCAAGAAGGTGCGGGGGGCCCCGCCGGGGGGGAGGGGAAGGAGGACGAGGAGGAGGAGGAGGAGGAAGAAGAGGATGAGGAAGGAGGAGGAGGAGGAGGAGGAGGAGGGGGCGGCGGCGCGGCCTAGCCTGGGGCAGGGCAGGGCGGGGAGGGGAGGCCCGGGCGCGGTGCCCTGGCGCTGGGCAGCCCCGGAGCGCAGGGCCCGGAGCCCCCCAGGCGGCGGCGCGGGGCCTAGGCCCGGCCCCGGGCCCCGTGGCGGCGGCGGCTGCGGCGGGCGGGGGCTGCGGGTGCGGAGAGTGCGGCCCCGCCGGGGGGGCGAAGGAGACTCCAGAGCCAAATGGGCCTCGGGGCAGGCCCCGAGCTGGGCACAGGCTGCCCCCCGGCCTGGGGAGCCCCAGGCAGCGGGATGGTGGGACTCCAGCTGGTGCTGCCGTGAGAAGAAGTAGGGTTGTGCTGTTCCCAACTCGGCGCTAACCCAAAGCGATCCCTTCAGTTTGGGGCGCTGAGGTGTTTCTGCAGATCCGCGCTGGCATAAATCAGCTGTTCCCAGTAAAATATTGCTAACTGATACCTTCCAGGAATAGAAATGAGGTTCCTCGTAGCTTGCAGTTTTTCATGTTGGACGACTGCAGCGACTTATTAATGGTAACGATTCCCTATTCATGGGGAGAAACATCAAAATGTTGAAGTCGCTCTTGTGTGTATTTGTTGTGCTCCAAGAGAAATGTCAGCTGAAAAAAAAGCCCAGCCCAGTGGAATTTTGCCTGAGTGAGGCCCTCGGCCGGCGTGGCTGTGCTTTGTGGGAAGAAGGCTGGAAAAGAGGCAGGAGAAGGCAGACCCTGTGCCATATAGCTGTGTTTGGAAAACTGTAAGTGCAGGCTCTGTTTGATTACTGGTTTGGGAGCGCTTACGGTGCCTGGTCCGGTGCCCACAGGCAGGTTTCCGCTGCCGTGTTTGGCTGACAGAGCCCTGCGCAGGTTTGTCCATATGGAAGCTCTGCCAGTGCCGGTGAAGTGATGCGAGTGGAAGGGCTCTCAGTGTGGGAGCGTCAGCACTGGAGGTGACAGCAGTTTTTCCTGCAAATGCCATGAACCGAGTCCAAAACTGCTTGGGTCTTGCATACGCAGATGGGAGGCACGTCCAAGCAGCTCAGTTACTGCGGGACGTACAGCTTGGCAAATCTGGAGCTGCCCCACGTACAGCACTGCGTATTCAAATGGTGGTTTGAGATCCAAGTAGTTATTTTCTTGAGCTGCAGTAAACACTGCATGACAGTGCTAGCTGGCTGGCTCTAGTGGTGAGACCTAGAAGTCTTAAGATTGGTAATTGTTTTATTTCTTGGGAGACCAGCTTCAGCGTAGCTGGCTTCCTGCAGCACTTTCTTCTTTTCCTCTTTTTTTTCCCCACTTTTACCCTTTTTGAAAGCAGTTGATTTCAAAACTGCTGGTTAAGGTTTCCGTAGTTTCTCCACAGAAGACAATATCGAAACTCAAGTTAGTAGAGAACTACACAATATGTGGTATTGCGGTTAAAGGAAATGGTTAAGACTCTTTTTAGTAAGAGGAAGTGAGAGGTGAAGCCTTACAGATTGCTGTAGATGCTGTCTAGGGAGCAGAGATTTTTAAAGGGTTGTGAATTTTCTTGACTGCTGGAAAATTTTTCTTCCCGGGGAATTACAGAAATTGTTAAAAGCAGTTAGAAACTTGATATTTATACTTCCTTTTCCTATAAAGAATTCAGATCTCATTTTGCTTATAACTGTTGATTGCTCATCGTTTCCTGTTTGCTGACCTCCTGTGCTGTTGTTGTCTTCTGAAATAGTTCAGTTTGTTTTTAAGACAGAGTGTCTGAAGGCATGACTTTCTGCCTCTTTGAGAGTGGCATGGAAAATATGAGATGTAGAGTTGCTGAAGTAATAGTGGATGATGAGACTAAATTCCTGCTTGACCTGCATGGAGGTGCATTTTTTTATTTTTTATTTTTTTTAAGGATGACACTTTGCTGGTTGCTTTCCGCTGTCTTTAGCTGCCCTTTGTACTGGGACCTGAATTTGAAAATGGTATTTTTGCAATTTCTCTCCTGTTTTGCTCCTTCTGGTTTTAAAGTATATAAAATCTTCATTTATACAGGCTAACAGTTGTATTATCACTCGTGCTGTTGAGCCCTCAACTAAATGCCTGTAAATCACACTCAGTTGTTTTTTGTGCCATCGTGCCTCGGGTGAAGCTTGAATTTTGTTGTTACCTGTCAGAGCAGACAGACCATGTTGGTAGGCTTTGTGTAACGCTGCCAGTACTGTGAAGTGAGTGTGTTGTTCAAGAGTGGTTGCAGAGAAATAATCTTATTTTCTATGAGTCAGGGTTTGCTTGTTTATAAACTATGTGGATAACAGAAAGGATTTGCAATAAGAGATTTCGTGTTAAGATACCTGAGCCACACAGACTTAGAGCAAATCAAGAGAGCGTGATTGTGATGAATGTCAGCAGGATGTCACGCTACTGTGAACTGTTCAGGATAAAAGTTATGGTTTTGAATTATTTACCGTATGTGTTAATCAAAAATGATGAGTCTGTTACTTAGTGTTAATTGCTTTGCTAGCAGTGTTGTTCTGTTATTTATAATACAGGTTTTAACTTCTGTGCAATTTTTTTTTTCTTAAGAAAAAAGTCATTAGTACAAGATTCACAACTCTCACGATCACATAGCATCTGCAAAATGGGACTTTGCAACAGACTCCTAGATACAAACTGCAAAACCAAACCTAACTAACAGGTAAAGAAGAGAAAAAATATTTGCAAGGGCTTTAATTGCCCTTATCTTTACCATTCTAAACCAAAACATAGTAGAAGAGCCTCTTAAGTGATAGGTGGCAGAGCATGGAGAAATTTCCAGTCTGCAGAGCTCTGAAGTCCAGAAGGGTGTAGGGCTAGATCACTTTTTTGACACCGGGCTCTGTGCGGGAGTGCAGAGCTTGGAGCTTAAAGGCGAAGCTCACTGACAGTCTTGTTCTGGACCGTGGGGTTGGTGTTGGAAGGAACAGATTGTCTTCAGGCTTCAGGAAGTGACTTGGGTGGGGCAGTGTTGTTCTTAGTGCGACAGATACTAGCGGTTCCGTGGAGGTTGAGATGGCAGCGTGTGTTGGTCCAATTGCATCTGTAATCGTAGAGGAATGGTCCTGCCCGGCTGCTAGTATGAGGAGAAAGCCTCAAGCATGATCGATCCTGGTGAAGCAAAAAAGCTAATTGCTTTGGTCAGGAAGCAAAAACAAACTGGTGGTATCGTGTCACAGTTTTTTTTCAGATTTAAAATTCAGTCTCTCCTATGACGAACAGGCTGAACAGCCCCAGCTCTCTCAGCCTAAGAAGAGAAGGCTCCGTGGAGACCTCACTGCAGCTTTTCAATACTTAAGGGGGTTATAAAGAAGATTGAGAAAAACTTTTTGCTCGTTCAGATAATGACAGGACAAGGGGGAATGGTTTTACAGTAAAAGAGGGGAGATTTAGATTAGAGTTTAGGAGGAAATTCTTCGCTTGGAGCATGGTGAGGCCCTGGCACAGGCTGCCCAGTGAAGCCGTGGATGCCCCATCCCTGGAGGTGTTCAAGGCCAGGTTAGATGAGGCCCTGAGCAACCTGACCTAGTTGGTGTCCTGCCCATGGCAGGGAGTTGGAACCAGATGGGCTTTAAGGTACCTTTCAGCCTGAGCCATTCTAGGACTTTGTAAGGAAGCAATGATACTTCTTAATACAATATAAAAATACCTAATTGACTCTTCTCAAATATACAGAAAGAAATCCAGAGGGGCTTATCCTCTTGCATCACTTACAGATGCCCCCAGTCACCTCGCATTCTTTCTTTGTTTAGGAATATGAATGTTACCTGCCCACCGTCCCCCCCAGCTGCTGTTCATGTGCCCTGCATTGTGCTGACACAAAAGCAAATCCAGTTGTAGTTGCAGGAGGTTTTTAAGATGGTCTGCAGAGGAGATGCAGCTGACAGTTCTTAACAATTCCTGCTCTAGAGTCCAAATGGACCAGGCGTGCCCATTGTCTAGTTTTCCTTTTTAGAGTCTTACTTGATAAATTACATTTAAGGGAAGTTTTGTGGCAGTGAAACTCCTCTTAATTTTTTTTCTTTGCATCTCACCTGCCCTGTAGTTGATTAATAGACCCAAGTGCTTATTGAAACAGGTGCTATGAACAGAAGAAGATATGAGTTTACCATGTACAGACAGTGCCAAACCAAGTGTATTTCTTTCATCGGTGAGGTGGCAGGTTGCTCCAGTAAGGACAACTAACTGGGTAGGTATTTTACACATTGACCTTAGCGAGGCCGCTGACATTACCTCATCTGATTGTTCGTAAGAACAATCTAAGGAAACAGAGCCCGGGTGAAATCGGAATAATGAAAGCAGATGGGCAACCATATTAGGGAGTGGTTGCGGAGATCCCCTCGTCGGACTGCAGTCCAGCAGGCCTCGCTGGGCTGTCCCCTAGCTCTGCTCCAGCCAGGCTCTGCGTTAACAGCCTAGGTGATGAAGCCAGCCTGCTCATTAACTTTGCAGGTAGGAAACTGGCAGGAGCTGCAGAAGTAATGAAAAATGTAATTAGAATTCAGTTCCAGCCTACCAAATCATAGGTATGCTCTAACGAATTTTGGAGGTGGCTGAGCAAGTGTGATTGTAACTTATTTTGTGCTTACTGAAATGTAAAATGGAAGATGAGCAGTAATGAGGCAGTAAGCCTGCAGAAAGTAGTTGGGAGAAGTTCGGGTAAACTTCAGCCAAGTAGGCTGAATTGCAAAAAATAAGGGGAGATTCTGGAAATGTATGAGTAGGTATGTGGCATGCATGAAGACTCATCTGAAAAGTATGTGATTCAACACGCTCTGAAGTATGTGATTCAACATGCTCTTCAAGAGAGATGTGGACAAAATGCAGAAAGTGCAAAGAAGAACAAGGATGATCAGAGATGCAGACAATCTGATCCCTTAAAATACAAACAAACAAAAAAGGGGGGGATTTTTTTTGAAAAGTAGATCATGATTACTGCAGATTTTTAAGTACTTAACACTTCTGGAAGGAGAAGGGAAATAACCTGTCCAAGTCAGTTCTCTCAATGAAGTTCTCTGGATTAAATTGTAGCAAGAAAAGTGCAGATTACATTTTAGAACTTCCTGATGATCGAGTTAGTTAAATAATGGCCGAGGCTGTCTGAGGATGTTTTGGAATATAGTCCATTGGAGACCTGTAAGTAAAGATGTAGCAGGTATCTCCCAGGAGCAACAGAGGTACAGCTGATCCTGCGTTGGAACAGGAAAGTAGGGTAGGCAATTTTTTGAGGTCTCTTCTAGCCTGGTTTCTTCTGGCTTCATGTGAGTTGGATCTCTGAGTACAGAGATACCGGAATTCAAATTGAAGTATATGCTGTGGGGTGAAAGTGCAGTATCCTTCAAACTCTGAACCTTTGTGTGTGAAAATGAAAGAGCCATTACATTTATAATAACTTTGAGCCATGTTTTGGGTAAGTTCAAGGCCCATATATATGTCCTGAAATGAGGTAAGTGGAGCCTTTCCCCTGTATTCCAGATCCTAGTTGGATCACAGGAGCAGCACAGACGAAATGTACAGAATAGGTTCGCATTTTGTATGAGCACCATTTATGTAACTGCAGATGCAAGGAACTGAATTTACTTGGTACAAGATTACCCAAGTGATACTAGATTAGGACAGTTAAGTTTTAGCCATCAAAATAAACTATAATAATTTGTCTCTGTGTGACCAGTTAATTTTCACATCTTCTTTCATAGCTGTTAAAAGGGACAAGGCTTCATTCACAAGGCTTATCTGGGACAAGCCTCTGTATTATTAAACTCAGGCTTCCACAAAACCTAAAATACAACAAAGTGTCTGTGGCAGGATTCATCAGCAATGTTAAAGCAAACGTAGTGTGAACTGTTTCCTAATGTGTTCAGCATTCAAAGCAGCTCTTCATCGATTATTCACCTCTCTGTGCTCAATAGTTTGTCTTTTTCAAAATTAGAGATTGTCGGGTGGTAATCTCATTACTTTTAAATGCATGACAGAAATGGAGAATAAATAATACGTCCCAGCTTGCAGAAACAACGTTTTTTGATGAACCCGTCTCTGAATACTTCTTTGCCATGTGTTAGTATAATTTTGTAGGATGCAGGGCCACAAACCAGGCATTCAAGCTTACAGATAAATTTTAGGGTAAAGTCTTTAATGTCAGCAGCTAGTACAAGGGGAGAATGGTTTTACTGCACATGCCTTTCCTGTGTGTCAAGGGAATGTGCTGTAGTAAGCTGTAAATGGTTCACACAGGAGTTTTTCCTTTTTTAATGCTAGAAATCTTAGTGTATTTCTATTTTCTAATGAAAGTTATTAGCTTGGGGATGGGAGGCTGTCTTTTTTTTCTTGCTATCACAGAAATTCTGTCTATTTGCTGCTAAAATTTGCAGTGTTTTTTAATGCAGATTCACTCAAATGAAAATTGAAGGTGGGGTGATTTGCTGACTAAGATTCCTTCGGTGTCTGTTGCCACCAGGGGAAAGAACTGTGCTCAGGAGTATTCTACCTCAAGTCTGCAGTTACACTCAAATCGAGTTCTCTTAAAGTAACAAAACCATGTTCAACTGCTGCAAAATACAACTTGTTCTATGATTGTCTTCTGATGCTGACAGCTTGTAGGATGAAAAATAGCAAATACCAATTCAAATGATAGCTCTTTGCTGCCCTGTTTCTCTCTTTTTTTTTTTTTTTTTTTCAGGCAACAACCCTGCTAATTATTTGGAATAGATTGGCTTTAGCACTAAAAAGAAAGGTATGAAAGCGATTTGCACATGACAGGAGTTTAGGCCTTTTTTATTCATGGAGTAACTCAGGTGTGTCTCCTATGCTCTTATGTGAGCACATGTCACAGGTCTATGCAAAAAAGGCAGGAACAAAGCTCATTTTTTTTGCAATGCAATTTTGTACCCGTACGCTGTGCCATGCCCCTGGCTTTGGCCGATTGCCTGAACATAAGCCTAATTTGTGTGATACCAGCTTGCTTCGTATAAGAATTTTATTGCTGGATCTTTTATCATCCTTGTCCAGCACCCTCTGTCCTCAACAAGGAAGTGAAATGTTGGGCTTTGCTTTTTGCAGTGGTAACTCTAACACTATTGGGGCAAAAGATCTCTTTGGGATGCCTCTTAAAGTAGGTGTGCTGTGGTCCAGGGGCAGCTGGACTGGATTCTGGGCCATTCTTTAGGGACTGCTTACCTTAAATGGAGAACTTAGGCATGTTTTTGTTGGTGGGTGCTTCCTTGTAAGGTGCCTCTTAGAGAGGGCCACCTAGAAAGTGAAGCTTTGTGGTGGTCTTCGTTTTCCAAGTGACAATTGCATAGAAGAACCCGAATAGCCCCAATGCTGTTTAATAATAATAATACCTTGCATTCCTGAGAGAGGAATAATAATATCCTAATTTGATAGAAATCCAGTGTCTGAGTCCTTTTTTTAAAAAATAAATAAATAAATATGTAGATCAGTCTTAATGGTAGCTTTGCATTGTCTTTTTTTTTTTTTTTTTTTTTTTTTTTTTTACCATAACTGCTTGGCAGCTGTTGAATAATGTGCAAAAGGATTTGGAGATGGCTGCGGGGAGATTCTGAGCGTGCAGTATTTCGGGGCTGGAATCCCAGAGCTTCTGGGAGCTGTAAGCCGTGAATGTTGCACCACCAAGACCATCTCAACTCCTGGATTTCTTTTTAATGCTCAGACATGTAGCCATTCTGTTGCTTTTAAAAAAGATAAGAAATGGAAAAAAAAAAAGTTATTGCAGCCCACGTGTGGGAAGAAGTGATTTCTGAGGCTGACTGAGAATGAGCGTTGAATGTCGGTGCAGTATTCCTGCTGTACTGCTGGAGATCTGCGTGTGGCAAAGTGATTTTTGTGTGTCACACCACAGCGTGCCTGCCTATTGCAGTACTGACAAGGGGTTTGTGTTAATAAAAGCAAAACCCACCTTTCTTATCTGCATTCTACCCACGACCACTGCCCTCAATGTCTTTATTCTTTCGACAGTGCAAATCTGTGGTTAGGCGCCTTACCACGCTTCCGTGCTCGTGCAGAAAAGTCCGTCCTCTAGGACAGGGGATTGTCTTTTCATGCCCTTCTGCCTTCTGGAGTGAACTGTCCTGAGCATGAGCCTTGTAGGTCTGTGTGCAGTTTAGGAAAGGTTTGGCTTATACAGACTTCACAAGCCATATTGAATGCAGGTAACAGCATGGATGGAAAATGTATGGATGAAAGAAAGCTGGTAATCAAAGAAGTAAGCAGAGGTGTTAGAAGTGGGCTGAGCTGCTAGAACAGCCCGCGTGGGTAGGCTCGCCCAGCTTCCTGCAGGTGCAGCTGGGGCAAACAATACTGCAGCCTGCTGTCTGGCAGAAGGCTGCTTTCTGCTCTGTGGGTTAATCTTGCATAGCTGAGTACTGGAGGAAGAACTGTGGTTGCTCTAAGTGTGATGCTAGCAAACACACGATGGAAAGGGAAAAAAGCTGTCTCACATATTCGGATGTATTTAGGGGGTTGTCACTTAGGGTCTGGATAATATTGGTCATTACAAAGAACCGAGTTCCTGAAACCTTGTTGAGGATGTTGGGTGTCAGTATTTTCAGATACTTGTTTCCGTGTGAATACTCTGCATGCAAGGGCCTGGACAGGATGTCATTTCTAGAGTAGTGAACCTTTGATTTATAGGAGGAAAGCACATCTGCTGCTAGGAAGGAATAAGAAATAGTGTATGTAGAAGTAATGTTGGAATTCTGGCTGAAAAGTGTAGGAAGTCAGCGATGGCAAGATGAACATTTTTCATCTCCTATATGAGAGCAAGCACATTCAAATGGGAACACAGGTATGTGTTGTCTGCTAAGCTCTTTTCTTAGTTCGTAATACTTCTTTTGGCAGAGAGAGTTACACAGTGTGTGGCAAAGCTGGTGAATTGCATTCATCTGACACAGCTTTTGAGAAACCCATGACGTCTAATTAATTAAGACTTTATTGAAGAGCGAGTTGTTTAATTTTTGCGACCTATTTATAGTATAATCTTTACTTTAGAAACTGTGTCAAGACTTTAAAGCGTGTATAGAAAAGTCCCGTGGCACACATTGTTTGCTCTTGTAAGAACGTGGGAGCAACTATTTCATATCTAGTCAATGATGAACATTGCTGAATTTGTTATAAATTCCTCTTGGAGTGTTATGGATGTAACTTCTAACAAAATTTAGTATTTTTGGCGGGAAAAAAATAGCAAATGTGAGAATTTGGGTATCAGAGTAGAACATTAGCATATATTTTAATGGTCATGTACTGCAGGCAGGAGTTTTAGAAACTTAAAATAATGACTCTTTTGTTTTTTGTTTTTTTTTTCTTGGCTACCGTTTCTTTTTCAGGTATGTAAAACTTCACTGAGTTTCTCTCCTTTTTCCCCCTGTAGATGCATGTGATGTTTAACTCCTTTTTTCTCTCCCTACCTGAACTTAAGTTTGGAAGTACTGTTAGCAGTTACATGTTTCAGCATATACTCAGAGCCTTGTGCAATAGTAACTAATAAGTACATGTAAATGTGTTTGTGAGTACCAAAATAATCGCTATCCAGTAGAAAGTGTGCAGTCTATAGTAACAGACGGTCTGAATGTTCTCTTGGATGTAGGTAATAGTGTATTAGTTCACTTAAGTGTAACGTATTTTAGAGTTTAAGAGTCATTTGTTTATATGTAATTTTTCTCTCTTTTTATTACAATGCTTTCCCAGCAAGGACAAGTTTGGAAGGTTTGCAAAGCTTTTCACCTTCCCTTTGCCCGCTTGCCCGCTTTCAGAATCGGTCTCATACTCCATGACTTCTGTCTCTACGGTCTGCAACTCAGCCATAGAAATCGATGTGGAAAGTTTAAATGAGCTGCCATTTGAGTTCACTATGTTGCGTAGAAACGCCTAGCATGTAATTTAGTTTTGCATGAGACACTGAACTTCTTTGCAAATCCCTCTGAGGACTATAAAGCTGAACACACATTTGAGAGAAAATACAATTTGAGCACCAATTTTGTTAGGTTAATAATGCTGCTTTTAAGTATGTTTCTCCCAACTGAAGCAAACAGCATGGCTTGTTAGGGTAGTTGAGAATAAATAGAGTGTCTGACAGCATGCACCGCAGCTGGCAAAAGTAGGTTCTTCATCAGTTGCTTGTTCACTGAACCTGTTCTTCGGATATGTCCGTGTAGGCTCTTTAAAAGACTTGACATTTAGTTGTGACTTCTGTTCAAATCGAAATTTAATGAAATTTCTCGAGTGCTGCTTTTAAAGCACAGCTTATGCTTCTGTAGGAATAAAGGGAATGAGCAAAACATTAGTTCCTACTTTAAGGAAATAGGGCATTTTAGGCAACTACCGGTGGTTTTATTATGGGATGGAAAGCTCTCTTGCAGTTAACAATTTAAAGAAAAATTAAATGCAGACTGGTGGTGGGGCTTTTTAGTTTTGTTTCACAAAGGATAGTCCTCCACAGATGATGAAATGATTGAATTTTCTAACAGTTTATTAACTCCAGATGAATGAATACAACACTACCTCAAACCAGGAATAGCAGTAAAAAGAAAACGTTTTTTTTTTCTTTCTTTTAGGATTGAGTTTTTTTCCCTCACTGCTGTTCTGCACTAACTGCTTTGATACTTCCATGCATCTTTTTCAGTAGAAGAGCATCTCTGTACTGTTTCCCATTGCATATTTCAGCTGTGACAGTCCCTGCACTTTGCCTCTCATTATCACCTGCTCACTTAAAACAGAACAAAACAAAATCTTTCTAGTTTGTCTTCAGATTTACAACTATCACTTTACTTCAGATGGATGATTGTGTATTTTTACTTCATTTTGTATTGTATTTTCTTATAGGCATGTGGTGACCCCAAAGCCAAACCATCCTATCTTATTGACAAAAACCTGGAATCTGCTGTCAAATTCATAGTCAGGAAGTTTCCAGCAGTAGAAACACGCAACAACAATGTAAGTAACTAAATGGCTATACAAATCCTATTCTTTTTGGTACTGTTCAACATATGTTGCTTGGATCTTAGAGGTTTTGTGTGTTCTTTGAAAACATCTGACGCCGACAGTCATACTTGGAATACAGTTGTTGATTCAAATGCCCAACAGTTGCTGATTTGGATGTCTGACAAGATACTATAGAATGAATTAACTCCAAAGTTAGAATATAATACTGTAATTCCATCGTCTTTTTGATTAGGGTTTTCTTTTTACTTACTCTTTGTTCAATTCCAAAGAATTATCAATGGGAAATAATCCTACACAAAAATCTAAATTTATGTCCTGCCTTACTTTGATAGCAGAAATTGTTGGTGACATTATGATCATGGAAATTGGAAGTTGCATAACATTTTGTGATGAGACCTCACCAGCAGATCAGTAAAAGCCGACTGACTGAAAAATGGGAAAATGTACCACACAGGTGTTCTTGCCTGTGGGGGCAGTCTCCATGGGAATAAAGAATGTAGGAGGAACCTTGCAAAGTACAAAAACACGGATCCCGAGGAAATATAATTATTTCCTCTCAGATGTGGTGAGTTCATTTGCAAGAGGAAATCATACTTCACCCTTCTGAGTGATCCAGTATTGCTGAATGTGACTTTGTAGTCTTTTGGGGATAAATAAAGTAATTAGATTACAGGTTACAGGTGTCTTTTGGCAGGTGATGAACATTAGTTTCTCTGTTTCAATTTGAAAGCAAAGGGAAAGTTATTTTTTTTAAACTGCTTATATTTCTTTCAAAAGGTGGAAAGTGGAGGTAGGTGCTGGGGTTTGCATGTTCCCTGCATGCAGTTACATGCATGTATGCTTGAGACGTTTAGGCTTGCTTTGAGCATTCTGGTTTCTGCAGAATGGTAGTGGTAGCAGCAGTGGGAATAATTAGTTTCTTTTACAATACCTTCTAGAACTCCCATGCAATGTCTCCAGTAATGCCAACACATAAAATCAGAAAAACTCTCCGTTATGGTGGAGCTGTTTCATTGACAATGTGCTTTCTCATTTAGAACTTCCTTATGTTTTGTACTGTTTAATATTCCTTGTCTTTATAGTGAATATGGTTGTATTGCTAACAAATGCAGACAGTTCTTTATCAAATTTATGTGAACAGTAAATACTTCAAGCCACATTCTGTAGGTCCTTCTGTGTTCTCTAAACTTCTGTGGCAGACCTATTAAAAACAAAAGGTTATTATGTACATAAGAACTTGTTCAATGCAATAATGTCTATGCTCTGAGTGTCTTCCAGTTGTTCACTATGAACTTAGAGCTTAAATAATGATATTGAAGGATTTGTTACGCTGAAGTTTATGGAAGTTGAGCAAAGCTAATTCGAGGTATTTTAACAGTTCAGGTTTTTAAAATAGGACATACTCATAATGTTTCCTCGTTGCCTTGCCTTATTTACCATGAGGCAGCTATGCCTGTGTTTAAGAAAAGCAGTGTTATTAAGCAAAGTTATCAGAAGCCTACACTGCATCTTTGAGCACAGTTTAAACCTTGGATTTTGTCTTGCAGCAATAGGAAGCTGGGGGCTTTCCCTCCCTGTGGTCTCAGCGGACAGGAGTTTGCTTTTAAGTTATTTACATGTTTTTCTGTGGAGCATTGTGTCTTCCAAAAGAAACCTTTATCCATAAGAGCTACCTACTGAGGCAAAAGCTGTGCCACGTTGCAGGGAAGGTTCACAAGTTTGATGTGAGATAAGCATTTGTTCATAAAGCTTAGGTTCAAAAAGGCGTAAGCATCTAGCTCCGAGTCAGGAAGAGGCTGAGCTTCCCTCCTTGCTCTTTGTCTCCTTTCTCCCACTGGCCAAAATCCAGCTCACTACAAATTAGAAAAGCAGACCAGTAAGTTCCTTCAGCAGGGAAACATGCTCATGGATTCAAAAGGGCAAAAAGTTTATTGGAACAGGGAAGCATCAGTTCATATTATTGAGGATAATTAGAGGGGAAATAGTTGAGAAATCATAGGCTGTGTCCTTGTAATGAAAACTCCAGGACAGCCTTTCAAGGATGATTTTTGGATTTTCTACATTAAGTTGCAGCAGTTGCCATTGCTTAGCATTGTGCATCTGCACAGTTTGTAATGCCTACTGATACGTCAGTAGGTAATGTTGCCAAACAAACAAGCTTGCATTCAGATAGAGAATCATCAGTGCTTGCTCTTTGATTTATTTTTTATTTTTTACCTAATCTTAGCTGTTAGATAGTTTTTCTCACATTCCATCATGTATAGATAGTACTGTGTGTGTCAGAGGTGAAGAACGTGTTTTATTGAGGGGTATGAGCAGTCTGCACTGGAATTAAATGGGTGCCTGATCTTGAAATGTGTGCATTTTATTCCTGTGTAACCAGTGGTTCTGTTACATTTACCATGGATAGCTTTTACATTTTTATGGGTAGAATCCATGGCTTCTGGTTGTGATCCACCTTCAGTGTTTGGCTTGCTGAGTCAGACTAGACTCATGCCTAACAATCGCTGCAGCAGCTTCAATATTGCAACAAGAGTGAACGTTTGAGCAGTTCAAATAAAAATGAAGCATCCAGTGAATCCTTGCTGACTGGGCTGGAAAATGAAGTGGAGTAGTCTGACTTCCAAAAGATTGATTATAGATAATTGTGGAGCTCGTCAGTTCATAACTCTCTCTCTCTCCTTCTGTCAGAGGGCAGTCCCAGTGATCTTACACTTGGCCTTTATTCTCCAATCACTGTCTTGAGCCATATAACCTTGTAAATGGGTAGTTTGAAGACTGAGCTCTTAAATCAACTGTTACGGCTGTTGGCCAGCAAGGTAGCATTGCTTTACAGCATATGAAACATGCTATTGTGTAAACAGTGGTCCGAAGGATTGACAAAGAGAAGCTGGAGCACTTCAGAGTGGTGTTTGAAAAGGAAACCAGATAACAATAAAAAAAATACCTGCTTTCTGTCTTTGGGAAATCCTGGTATTGACACTTACGTTAAATTGACTTAAGGTAGGTTTGTTTCCGAGAAGTCTTCTAAACTGGAGAAGCCCTCCCAAAGCTTTGCAGCTCCACCATGCTGGGTCAAATCAGCGAGCTGGTTGTGTTACAGCTGGCACAGGGAAGTTTATTTGTACTGAATTTCTTCAGTTGGCTTCAGAAGAAAAGTTCCCCAGTAAGGGACGTGGAAGCGGTCTGATGTTTCTCAAGTGTTTTTAGGATGTATCCTCTTACAGGGTGTATGGGCTAAGTGCACACTGCAGACAAATCAGAAGAGAACATCCCAGTCTTCCCAAAAGTGTAGGAGGACGTAAAAATGACTCTCTTCTTAGCCAGTGCTAACATTTAATTACATTGCAAAGCAGGAATAAAGCACTTCACAATCAGGTAGTGGAGATGGAGGGAGAAAAGACGTAGATTTTCTGTAGATTGTGGGTAGGAAGTGAAAATCTGCTGTCTGCATATGTAAAGCTCTGTTTTATGTAATAAAGCTAGCCTGCTTTCTGCTTTCCAAAACAGCACATACGGGAAATAGTGAGGATTTCTGCATTTTTTCCTGAACATATGTTGTTCTACTCACATTGCTCCTGAGCAATTTGCCTTCCTATATTTTGAAATGTCTTCTGGTGATGTTGAGCTTTAGTCACTGCTTCACAGCCAGCAGAGCAGTGAGACCTTCCTCCCAAGGAGTGCCTAGTGGGGGGAATGTCCGCGCTTTCCAGCTCCTGTTAATCTTGATTTGCTGGCAGCTACATTCCCAGTACTGTGCTTATCTCCTCAGATGGGTTTTGTGCTGACTGCCCACTCAGATTCTTGAGATAGGGGAATACCTCCCAGCTGACCGACCCAGCTGTATCTGCTGCTTTGTGCCAGTGGGGGCAGGAAATGAGATCAGATGAGAACACAGTGCAAGCAGTGAGACCGCTTCTGGCCTGCCTAGGTTAGGGTCTGTCCATGTCAGTTCACTCTGCTTTTATTTACTGTTCCTTGGTGTTTTGGCTTCTTCCTTTTCGATCCCGACAGGTATGCCTGGGCTGCTGGCTGTCCCTTTCCCACTTCCACTTTGGAGTGACCCGGTTGCACAGCCTGTGGGAGAGGTGCTGCGGGCACGGGGTGGCTGCCCTCCTTGGCTGACGCTTACTAGATGACATTGATGCATGCCTTTAGTAAATGTTTTCTTGTGTAATTAAATTGTTTAATTGTGGGCTTTATAACCAACCTTCATATTAATTTCTGATAGGTTCTTCCAATATCTTTTCAACTTCAAAACACTTAATACAAATAAAAAACATTTCTTGAACTTTAATTTTAAAATTACTCCTTTCATGCCCTTCAAGTACAGTGCCAATAAGCAGGGCTTGCTTGCTTGTTTTTAATGAAGGTCTTAGTATTGTCGTTTGCACAGTGCTAATGAAGATAATCCTGGAGTAGTTTTTCATCCAAGGGAGTTTGTAGGTCTTGACTATGCTGCCTCATGTATTAGTAATACTTCTTCATGAAAAAATAATCATTTACTTTCCAGGAAATGGTAAGGTATTAACACCTATGGCGGCTGTTTTTTCAAAAGTCTTAAATTAAGACTTAAATCAACTTAAATCCCCCTAGTCAGTAAACTCAAGATCAAATCTATTTCTCCAGCTTTCTGGAGTGCTGGATTTCTTGCCTGGGAGACTTATTTTTTTTTCCAGACACCTTGTTGTCTAAGCAATTAAAAAACAAGTCCCTGTATGCCACCACAAAGCTACCCAGCTTCCTGGCCAGGAAGACTAAAACCCTTTCTGGGTAAGAGGATGCTGTGCTCTCCTTGCATGGCTGCTTGTTCAGCTCCTGTGCTGCTCGAGGAACCTGCAGTGCTGGAGGCAGCACAGGGAGATGGGCTTCCCTGAGCTCCTCAAGGTGATCATTTGGCTTACAGGAGATGCCCTGTGTGACTGAAGCAATCCGAGTAACAACTGCTTTCTCTCCAGCTTTGCACTAGCCGTAGTGTTTCCTGCTGGTGGTAGTGATGATACTATTTCGGAAGATACTGTATGTTCTCTGCAACAATTAAAATTGTATCTATATGTTTCCTAAGAATCATTCAAATATGAATTTCTGCTAATCCCTTGCTCTGCTACACTCCTACCTTCTGTTTTAGTTTTGTATGCAGCAGTATGGCTGATGTCTTCAATTCTCACATGACTTCACAAGTTAAAGTGGCTTAGGCTTTCACAGAATCGGAGGATATTAGGTAGTAATTTTCAAACTAAGTCTTTTGAAAGTGAACATTTTTATTGTTTTTCATTAGCAATCCCAACCAGCTATGTGAAATGTTAACTTCTCTTTATGACAGTTCTTTTTGGTGAACATTTTAAAGTAATTTATTTTCCTTGTGAATTGTAAGCCCTCTTAGCACTGATGTTTGTTCATGGTTTAACCCTTGATTGTGTGTGAATTTGAGATGGAACAGTGTCTAAACACATTTTCGTTTTATCACTATTTGCAATAAATCATTGTATTATACTGCTGTAAGTGAAATCAGTCCTTATGAGTCACTTGCCAAGGTAAGCCAAACTTGTAATGTGGCTCTTGCTTAATAGCATATGCAGTACTTGCAAAAGAACAAATGTGTGTAACACTGACACTGTTTGCTTCATCCATTCACATCAAAATCTTATTTTGATTTGATGATTGAGAACTTAACAGCTTGGCCATTAAAAAGAAAGCAACAAAAAAAGCACCACAAGCTCATTAGTACCTAAACACTGTATTAGTTATTCAGTGTTACTGAAATGGCATTTCAAAATTAGTTTTCATGCATTTTGAATGAAGAGTTCCTCCGTGATTTCATGCTATAAATACAAGTATGCCAGTAGCTAGACTTCTGTCCTGAACGTTTATCTGTACAGCATCATGGCAGAGCACTTTATTCCACAAACAGTTGGCACAGGGACATCAAGACCTGCACCCGTGCTTTGGGTGATACAGTAATGCATATTGAGCTTACCGTAGGAATTACTTAAAAATCGAGGGAATGGGGAAACCGTCCCTTAAGACTGACTGGTTGGTTGGTTTCTGAAGTGGGATGTCACTGCCCCCGAAGTACATTAACTGTTGTTATTGATAACGTGACCAACCTAGGGACAGTAGCAGTTGTGAAGGGTCACGGGTGGTTATTTCCTTTTCAGAAGAGCGGCTTTAGTGCTAGAAGCATGAGAACAAACAAAAAGTGAATCATAGCGTACAAATGCATTAGTTAGTAAACATGTTAAATATTCTATTACATCTTTTTTTATCTGCAGCCTGCCACTTTAGAGCCTGCTTTTAATTGGAGATCATAAAATCAAGGACACGTCCATCATTCTGCAGTTAATTGACAGAACTGAAAACTTTTTCTTCATTTAGTTAGATCCTCCTTCTTTCTCCTCATCGTTCTGCTATGGCTTTTGTCGATGCAGAATTTTGTTCCAATAATTGAATCTTAGAAGTCTGCATATGAAGTGGCAGGCATATTGAATAAAATAAATGACTGGAAGAATACTGGCAGACATTATTTTCCCTGTATCCCCCAAATTTTAACAGCAGGAATTTGTAATAGTGCTTTTTGGGACATACATGTCAGCTGGGAAGATGAAGGTGGTGGTGTGTTCTCTGAGGGGAATGTAGTATCCGTGGTGTTGGTTTATGGAAAACAAATAGTGTTTAATGCAGGAAAAATGTCAATGATGTAAGAAGCAGAGAATTCCCTTCCCTATCATCTACTCCTGGATCATGGAATAACACATTTGTTCACATGCTGCTTTTACCAGTCAAATAAATATAAAGGAGTTACAGAAGGATAGTTATCCTGTTTTTCCACACACAGCTCTCTGAACAACCTTTCCAATTGTCATATTTTTCCTGTGTATTCATATTAAATTTGTATTTATTGATGTCACTAATATGCCAACATCTGTGTTGTTGCTCTTGTCTCTGAGCATTCATACAAGCGTTAAGTGATGCTGCAATTCCTGATTTGTTTACTTCTTTTAGTATACTTTCTCCGTGAACACAATCAGTTCTGTAATGACTTGGGGGGGGGTAAGATGAAGAAGGAAAAACACAAGACAACTGGTAAAGATCAGTTCCTTTTCTGCAGATAAGGTGCTTTGCCAGCTGCAGTCTCTGGTATTCAAAATCCCAATTTTTAAATAATATTCCAATATGACTGGAGAGGTGGTATTTTGTCAGCAGAAATGAGTTAATATAACTAGTTTCTGATCTTGCTCTAGTACTCAAATTTCTACAGCTTTTCATATGTCTTAAATCTAACCTTTTTCAAGAAAGCATTGTTACCCTTTTGGGTAGGTTTTGTACTTCCAATTCCGCAAGAATAAGTAAAGCCCTTACATCTGACCAATCACCAAAGCAAGGTTATCTATAGTTAAAACAATCTTGTGGTGATGGTAATGTTTTAGGAGTTGCTTCTTCAGCTCATCCTATTTTAAAACTTCTGCTGCATATTGCAATCAAAAGTGTTTGCTGATAAATGAGAATTAAAGCAGAGGAAAACAGCCTCAAACCAAACACAGAAACATATAGCACCCAGTGCATCTAAACAGCTGTTAGGGAATTGGTAATGGAAAGTTTTGTTGCAGTGGGTGTGGAAAGAGCTACACCCGCATTCCTGAGCGATAAAAATGCAAATAAGCATCCAAGACACTGCATGCTGTAAACCACTTTTAAATCTCACTGCTGGGTCTGTGCTGTATGAGTTGAACTTTGTGCACCATCCTTACCCAACAGGTTGCAGTTGACATATGGTTTTATTTGGATTTTTATACTGCAAAGAAAAGCTTGCTCCTACCTTCTTAAGCCTCAAAGCTCAACGAGCTTCGCTCTGTAAGGATGCCGTAGTTTTGTTTAAATATTTTTGGGAAGATAACTGGGAAGGTAACTAGCTAACAGCACACAGCAGCAATGCATTAATTTATGGGGGAGTGTAATGAATGCCTCCTGATATACTTTTATTTAATGAACAACTTCAGATAATTTCTGAAAATAACTTACTGCTCCTGTAACTGCGCTTTCCAGCACTGCCTCCTGCAGTGCCTTCACTCCCCACTCCGGGCACTGCGGCCTCAAAGCAGTCTTGTCCTAACCACACTATCTGGGTGCCCTATACAGCACCCTACTGCCCTGATGGGCTCATCTTAGCATGGCCCCTTCCTTTGGCTGAGTTAGGATTGCTCTAGGAAAAAGGTGTTAAGCCACATATGCACTTGCAATGTGACTTTTTTTCCTCACTTTTTTTTTCCTCTCTGCACTGAAGCACGCTAATTTCTGAACAGTACCCCGCAGTCTGGTACTGAAGTCATAAAACGACTCCTCAAATTCACTTGTGTTAGTTACACAGAAATAAACCTTATTTTTCTTAGTATTTTAGATGCAGATTATTTACAATAATTTTTTTAAGCATCTTGGGTTAGGCTGCAGACTAAACCCAAACATTTTAGGCAATTCACTTTGGTCGTGTACTGACCGTGGACTAATGAAGCAGCCCTGGAAGTACAACGTCCTCTTTCCTCTACATCCAGTGATTATGGATGCTTCATTTTCTGAGCTTAAGGCAGCTAAAGTGTAAAGTTGGTAGCAAATTCATACCAAGTGTCAAAGTAGAGCTCAAAGGCCTGTTTGAAAGCAGATCTTGTATCGCTGCCATTTGAATGGTGATAACCTATTTCCTAGTAGATGCGAGTATCAGGAGAAGTCACAAAAGGAATGCATTTCATTTTATTCAATCTTGAAAACAGAACAATTTTTTTTAATAAATGATTGCTCTTGCTCAGAATACAACCCTGTTTAACTTGACCAGTCTTTAATTTAAAATGTTACAGATACTAAGGGCAATTTTTCATATTAAGTGTTACAAGATTGCTTTAATTCACTTCAATTCGCATATCAAGAGAGTAATTAGTATTGTAATCATTTAAGTGAGCAGTCTGGCTGCAAGAAAATAATGGGGAGAAAAAAAAGGAAATTAAAAGGAGATTTCTTTGTCAGATTTAAAATAATAATCCATGTGGACTATTTTACGCCTTTGTATTCACATTTGCCTCTTCCATTTTATCCACCAGTGTCTAATGCTAGTGTTTTGCTTCTTTTTTGTTTCTTTATTTTGTTGCTTTTGTTTGAATGTATTATTGTGTTATATGGAACTGGTCAAAGAACCGTTACTGTATTTTATGTTTGTATCTACATTTTATTTTGCATGCTTAACGTGGCTTTGCCTGGATATTCTTTTTGGTAAGTTCAGACTTTAAAAGCATAATGTTTTTCTGTAGTAAGATTTGTAACCTGCCACCTTTTTCCCACCTTGAGTAACGTCATTATTTTTTTATCATACTGATTTGTGTTCACGTACTGTTCTGCTTTTGCTAATTTTACACACGATAACACTGTTTTCCTAACTATCCATTTTCGTCTCTAGTTGAGCTAAACAATATTACTTTGGTACTAATGTATACTAATTTGATTTTTATCTTCAGAGTATAGTCAGCAGCTATTAAATGATCCGTTTTGAGAAGTTTGTGTGCATTTAAGAGACACACAGAACCTCAGGCTTAGAAAACTATGTTAAGATTTATTGATATGACCTGGTGGTTAATCTGCATCTCTCAGGTATTGTTTTTCAACTGTCTTCTCAAGATCTCAGAACTGTAAACGTGTTTCTATTTCTCTTCTAGCAACAGCTTGCTCAGCTACAAAAAGAAAAATCGGAGATTTTGAAGAACCTGGCGTTATACTACTTCACGTTTGTTGATGTAATGGAATTTAAGGTAAGGTACAGCACATATGTCACATCAAGCTTCTGTTTCTTATTTGTGAATGAATACTTCATAGTGAAACATTTGAACTCGTAGTTATGTTTTTTTTTTTAAAAAAATCAACATAGTCTTGATCACTAAGCATAGTTAAGTGATTTACTTAAATCTCTTTAAACTAAAACGATCTGTTTTGTTTTTCAAGGACCATGTTTGTGAGCTGCTGAACACTATTGATGCTTGCCAAGTCTTCTTTGATATTGTAAGTTTCTGGGTTTAAATTTTCAAAAGCCACTTAAAAATGTTTCTGATCCAAGTTCTACATGGACAGTTAAAAAGACTTGTTTATTTTAGCTCAAGAAACATGACATCTCCTGTTATAACAACAAGAGAAATACAAGTATCATAATGTTTGCATCTCTAACTTTCATAAATAGTGTAAAATCTCTGGAGTACTTCTAAACAGGCTAATTATGGACAGTAGTAACAGCAAAATACAGACCATATTTTTTGTGCTGTTGCTTCTGCTAGTTAATTCTTAGAGATTTACTGCAATCTGTATGCTTAAGTCATGTGAGGCTCAAAAACAAGAATAATAAGTGTTCCCCTAGTATTTTTTTGGATGGTTTGTGGGCATCACTTCTGTTGGCTAAAGCAAGAACACACACCTGACTGTTATATTTAAAATAAAATACTCAAACACCTTTTCCTTTTGGTTTCAGCTTTCTTTCCTATTGTTCATAATGCCACCTTGTTAGTTTTAGTTATTCTTAATTTTGGCTGACTTAGTTTCGTAATACAAAAGAGGAGCAGGCACATATCCTACACAATGATTGTCACAGGTCAGTGTGTATGTGCTGGCTTTTTACATTGGAGTCTTAATACAGAACAGTTCAGAGAGTCTTATTAAAATACAGTTCAACACTTGTTGAGTGCTTAGTAACACCCAAGAAAAGCTTTTCTGTCTGTCAGCTGTGATGCTTGGGCCTGAAAAGATTTATTTGCATGCTTGCTTTCACAAATACAAGCAGTTCTGGGGATTTGGATGAATAAATTAAGATCATACAAAGTCTATATGCAAACAGAACAAAAGTACTGGTCAAGACAGTCCGTTGTATTTTTAGAAGGCTGAAAATGGGTGGAGAGATGAGGAAAGTTTTATGCTGATTTCTAAGAGTTTCAAAATGATATATTTTTTTAAATCTCTAGACTGTAAACTTTGATTTAACGAAGAACTACCTAGATTTGATTATAACCTACACGACTCTAATGATACTGCTGTCTCGAATTGAAGAAAGGAAGGCTATCATTGGATTGTATAACTATGCTCATGAAATGACACATGGAGCAAGGTAAATATCTGCTGTGTAGGAAATGTATTTATAAAAACACATAATAAATAACTACACCTGAGTGAATTATTTGTTGTTGCTTTTAGTGACAGAGAATATCCACGCCTTGGCCAGATGATTGTGGACTATGAAAATCCTTTAAAGAAAATGATGGAGGAATTTGTACCTCACAGTAAAGTATGTAACCACTTTTCGCAGGAACACAGTAATCTTAATTGAGACAAGCAGAGATTAAAAAAAAAAAAAAAAGTAAATACACAGGAGTTTTTGTCCAAGACTACTAGGTAAAATTTTACAGGAGCTCTTATACTGGATGGGGCTGAGGATTGATACCCTATTAAATGAAAACTATAGAAATATGGGAATGCTAGGACCCATTGGTAAGATTCCTGTTTATTCACTAAGGAGTAAAAATTGCTTAAAAATCAGTTGTGGTTCATCTGCTGTGGCTGGTTCTGTGTTTTGGTTTGCTTTGTAGCTTGAAATGAAGGAGATTTGTAATGTTTCTAAGAAACTATTATTTTCTGGCTTACTATCCTAGTTGAGTATCTCTTTCTGTTTTGTAACCTGAGGGTTTTTTCTTTGGAATGCCTTTAAATTGGGCATCCTGGGAATGGCTGATCACCACTGCCTCTTTAGTAATATCTCCTGCATGCAAAAGCTGGCATTGTGTGTCCTGCTCACTTGACCCTGCGAAGTTAAACGAGCCTTTAGCCTCTTTTGTACAAATGTTTTTAAACTAGTATTCTTACACAGCTGCTTGTGTCCCAGTTCTCTGGTGATTTATCTAGACCATGTTTTCTTCTGAGAATACCTTTGGAAAAGTGATGGAAGCCTTGCCAAAGTCAATGTATATCTTGTTTATCACTTCCCACATGTTCACTAGGCGTGCTGCCCTGTCCAAGGAAACTAGATTTGTTTGATGTGATCAGTACTGACCAACCCAGAATGGCAGGTGTTGTTCTCTAGGTGCTTGCAGATTGTTTGCCTAACACCTTATTTTGGAATTTTTGGCATGACTTGAAGCTAAATCCTAAGTAACTGCCTAAAGTTTTAAAGTTTTGTCTTCATGTTTTGAAATCTGGGTACTGGTTGTAGTCCTCTTGAGATTTGATGCGTTTCCTTAAACTTTTGAAGATAGTCAGTAGAAGTTCAGAGAATTTTTCAGCTGCTTCTCTAAGTGCTCTGAACTGGTTTTAAATATTTGTCATTTGTCTAAATAATCAGTAATCAGTAACTCTACTTTTTTTACACTTTCCTGTACATGATTCCTGTCTCGTTAAGACTTACGTTGCTAAAGATCTGATATCCAGGTAATCTTTGCTCATGCGCATTGTAGCAAAGATGCTCTGCTTTTTGGTATCATCTTTGTTTGTGCATTTGCCTTTAATAATGGACCAGTCCTTTCCCTTGAAATGTTTTTAAAGCCATTTTCCAGGCCAATTTCTGCACTTCTGCTGATTCTCTACTAGAGGTATAAATTGGGGTCAGAGATCCCTTCAGGCAGCATGCTGCAGAAGTGCATACTCGATTAAGTTGTCATGGAAGAGTGCACGTAAGTTGTCCTTCTATCATCCCACAGTTTTGCAGTAGCCGTGCCATTTATCCCTCTATATTAGCTCCAGCAGAGAACTTTTCTTTTCCCTGAGTGATCTTAATCTGCTGGTTTATTGCTTCGACCTGGCTTCCCATAGGCTCATGCAAGCATTAGGATTGACACAGAAGACAGGGAAAAAGCGTGGGACCGCACTTACTTGGATATGCTCAATCTGTTATAAGGATGCTCCTGTAGTATCTGCTCAAAACCATTGCAGTTTGCTTGCAAAGTGGGAAGGACATAATAAATGAAGTGGCAGAGAAGGGAATAACACAATTAGGATGCTTGAATAAGTAATGAACAAATAGTATTTAACTTCTTTTGTGCTTGGAATACGCCAGTTTTTGAACTTCAGTTTTAGCATGTAGTGATTTGCATCAGTTTCAATTTCTGATCGTTTAGTGAATTAAGGCTCTTGTGCTAATGCATTCCATAGCTTCTAACCAACCTCCTTTGTCTATCTCCTTTTCAGTCCCTTTCAGATGCTCTGATTTCACTCCAGATGGTCTATCCTCGAAGAAATCTCTCAGCTGACCAGTGGAGAAACGCACAACTACTGAGCCTCATCAGTGCACCTAGTACAATGCTTAATCCTGCACAGTCTGACACAGTATGGCCTTTTAATTTGGTTTATATGATAAAGTTAAGCAATGTTTCCTGTGAAACAGTGTAGGGATGTTTCATTTTCTGTTTGCTAACCTTTACATGACTTTTGAAAAAGGGAAATTTTGTTTGTTGGTAGAGCTGCATCCTTTTATACAGGGGAAATATTTTTTGCATTAATTAAAGCTTCTGGTGTATAAGCCCATGCCTTCATTTCTAGTATCTGATAATCTGATGAAAGGAAGTTACTCCTGCAGTGTGGAGTGAAGGTATCCTGTGTACTCTAGGTGATTTGGGGCCAAAAGACTGAAAATCAGAATTGATACATCCTTTAAAAATTAACTACTTACATTTGCTGTCTCGTTTGGGATATGAAGGTTTATCTTTTTGGGGGAGGGGAGATAATCAAGAATAAAGAACTGTCAGGTTGTGATTGTAATACATCAGAAGCCTTGTGTTCTTAAATATTCTTAAATACAGTGCTGGTTGAAACAAAACATTTCATAGAATTATAGAATATCTGAGTTGGAAGGATTATCAAGTCCAAGTTCTGTTCATGGTATAGGAGGCTATGGAATCTCATTTCATGTTCAAGTTCTTAGTTTCTAAAGGGATGAAACAATGACTTGTTAGTAATCAGAAGCAGTCTTTTGTGATTCATCAGCATTTAAGACTTTGTCTCTTTTTCTAAAAAGTACTTCTCATGAAATGTATTGTTTTGGATATAATTAGTTTGCTACAAATTACTGTTTTTTTCCGACAGATGCCATGTGAATATCTTTCTCTGGATGCAATGGAAAAATGGATTATTTGTGAGTAAAATTTTCTGAAACAGCTCATGGTTGTATTAAAAAATAAATTTGAAAAGCAGCTTGTTTTCCTGTACCATACAAAAACTGTTGGATTCAAAACGTATTCTGGAGAACTTGATTAAACCTTGGGTTTATGTATCATACTTTTTCTACAGTGAAGCTAGAATTCAGCTTGTTCTGGAATGGAGTTCGTCATAAATTTATTCGAGACTTAAACTAAAAAATGGTGGCTTTTGTAATTATGATGAAAATAGTTGAGTTGTATTCTTGTAATGAATTACTTGTTACTTATACTGCAAAAATATAACAATTTCTCTACTACAGCATAATGTGGGGTATTTTCAGTTGTACACATATATGGATGGATAATTATGTTATCCATACAGAGTTTCAGTAAGCTAATTAAACAATTTAAAAGAAAAAGCATAATAATCTCACTGTTCTCTTACTGTCTCTATGCGTCTTGTTTGTGACACACGGTGATTGTGAACTTCTGAAGTTGGATTTATTTTGTGCCATGGAGTCCTAAATAGTGATGCTACAGCTTTGAACCTTTGGAAACTTGCACTTCAAAGCAGCTCTTGCTTGGCTTTGTTTAGAGATGAAGTATTTCACATTCACAAAGCTGCAGAAGACCTGTTTGTAAACATACGAGGGTAAGTTTTCTTTTTTTTCTCCTTTCAGATTATCTGTTAAATATGTACACGTATCATTTCTTTAAGAACTGTCCTGAAAATGTTAATTGCGCTTCATGTAAGATCCACTTGCAGATAATCAATACCAAAACATTTTAGCTTAGTGTCTTGACTGTTTCTTTAATGCATATTTTCGAGGAGCCTGATTCATAACCATCACACTTTTTTTTTTTAATCTTAGTTCTGAGAAATGTTGGTGAATCAGTCTCTAAAATGGCAAATGTTTAAAATTAATGATCTTGCCCACAAACCGTAATCTAGGGAAGAGAAATTATGTTGTGAATGCAGGGTTTGCTTGAAAAGTTGCAAGCATTTGTCACAATTCCTGCCATACATCATAAGAGAACTCAGGCAAAAATGAAGTTGAGATCTCTCTACCGGAGAAATCCATTAGCACTTCAGTAGAGAGGTTTTGGCCTGGGTATCCAGTTTTAGCATTTATCTGATCCAGGGAAAAGAAGTCTTGCCCGAGCTGTTCTGAGGGTGAGCTTTTTGCTGTATCCTGCTAGCTATGGAAATGCAGCTCCTCCCAAGTCTCAACTCTTGCTGAATTGTGCTACTGATACTTTTAACCACATTGGCTTATTTGTTTACTTGCAGCTACAACAAACGTATTAATGACATCAGAGAGTGTAAAGAAGCTGCAGTTTCACATGCGTAAGTTTTTAGTATTTTTCTTCTCAAAGAAGTTATAAAGAATGTATAAACAGGACTTGCTGAATCTTGACCTAATTGTGCGTTTTCAAATGAGGCCATACACTGATTGTTCTGGATTTGCCTAATGGTATACCACTATTGATTTAACTTCCCAAGTCTTAGATTATTTGTCAGATTGTCAGAGAGAAAGCATAAATGTATTTTCCTTTTTTTTTCTTGTATAATTACTTAATGTGAACGCTAATTAAATAGGAAAGTTTTAGTGAAGTCAAATGCAAAGCACAGAGCAGAGACAGAGGGCTAGTTTTTTAAGTTTAACCTTACTTCAGGAATATACAGCATGGATGGTGGAGATGCCAATTTCGTATGAACCATGTCCTTTGAAATACTAAACTTTTGAAGTTAGTATGATGTGAGCTACCTACACTCGGCCTTAAATGTCTGGGAAAAAATTAAACGACTGTGATTAGCACATTTGATGATGTTTTGGTTTATTCTTTTGATGTAGGGGTTCAATGCATAGAGAGAGGCGCAAGTTTTTACGTTCTGCACTCAAAGAACTGGCTACTGTCCTGTCTGATCAGCCAGGCCTGCTGGGCCCCAAGGTAATTACAGTCCTTGAGTTTCATCTTTAGGCAATGGTACAGTTTGTTCATCCGTGCTACTGTGCCATTCAGTTCCTCTGTGGGAGGGCAAAACCCACCCAAAACCCCTACTCTAAGATAAAACCTGCTTAGGTTTTAAGATTGTTTAGTTGTAGAGACTGGTTGTTGCTTAGTGTGCACAACATGTCCAACTCTTATATATATCTTATGATTTTTTTTCAGGCACTTTTTGTATTTATGGCATTATCCTTTGCTCGTGATGAAATTATTTGGCTTCTTCGTCATGCAGACAATATGCCGAAGAAGAGTGCAGATGATTTCATAGATAAGTACGTTAACAATTTTTAGTGTGATACCTTAAATATTCACGTGAACTTCATAGAGGAAATGCATCTGACGGCAAGAAATAGCAGGAAGTAATAGATAAAAAGAATTGGGACTATCCAGAAAGTCTTTACAATCTTAAATGTTTCCATCAAAAACAGAAAGCTAGGGTATTTATTGTGTTAGAAACTGGAGCCCATTGGTGAAAACTGATTTTCTGCAGAGAGTTTATTTCTAAAATAAAAATGATTTCATGAAAGTTTTATTTGCATTTAACAAATGAATGATGAGTTGGGAAGGAAACCGTCAAAAAGATTTGTTTGTAAATGTCTCCTTTATTGTAGCAGAACTGTCTTTAAAATCGGGTAAGATTTATTCATGTAATACAGCATTAGCATCCTCATAAACAGGTCAAAAATGAGAAATGGGATTAAGAAACCTTAGAAATGCAGGTAGGCAGAAGAGTACTGGTTGTTCTTGAGTTGTTCTCAAGATAATAGAGCACATCAGTTCAATCATGGGAAAGAAATCTTTAAAGAGTATTCATGTGACAAGTGACAGTCAATCACAAGGCTATTTCTAGAGCTGGAACAGAAAAATGTTGAGTTCCCTTCAGTGGACTAAGTGCTAGGGATAGAGATACCACAGATAAATACACAATCTTGCTGAAATGTTACAGAAATCTTTTCGTGTACATCTTCTACTGTAAAAGCCATCTTTATTGTTATACAGCTTCCCTGATGATACTCTTGGATTGAAGTGTGGGTGGTCAGCATCAATTACAGTTGCTCAGTTTTACTTAAAACCTGGGGATCAAAAACTCACTGTTAACGTCATGTCATGTCATGAGTTACAACCCTGGGTTTAAAAATCATCATAAAATTCTAGCACTGTGCCTCCTTGGTCTTCTGAAGGCTGTATTCTTCTTGGTCTTGTTTAAATAGGTGAAATGTGAACAAAGTTTTTCTGCCAAAAGAAAATGCGTGTTGGAGAAGTTTGTCAAGCCATCTGATTGTTGCTCAGGCAGGATGGGATTTAATCCAACAAGCTATCAGTCTAATAACTGCATTTTAAGCTTTCAGTTTAAGTTGCATTGCAGGCGTTAGAATATGGATAGTTACTCATAGAAAATTGTTCTGTGTTAAACTATTTTTAGTTTATTTAATGTCTGCCCAGCAGGTGGTATGAAGTAGTCCTCTGTACAGTGCTTTCACTAGAGGGGGAAATTTTACCATCTTGAAAAGTCTTTTTTTTTTTTTTTTTTTTTTTTGAATAAAGAAAGACCTACTGACATGAGCTCAGAAAAGCAATTATTACAGTTCTGGTTTTTGGATTTAACTGCTTCATGAGGAAATACACTTATTCAAATTGAGCATTACAAAAGGGCTTCTTCAGAAAATACGTGGGTTGTACAAACCTTGGAGGATTACCACGAGGGGGTCCTGTTAATTTATCTCCTGTTGAATGTATTTTACTTTGCAGATGAAAGTTTCTTATGTAAGCTTATTTTATAATGTGAGCAAGTATTTTAATACAAGGGTTATGTATTAATAATAGAAGCAAAATACAGGAGGGAATTTCCATGGGAAACATTCCATTGACGGAAATTATTTTCCATATTTTATGTTTCCTATTTTTAAGTTTTTCTTTGTTTTTTCTTGGCTAGGCACATAGCTGAGCTAATATTTTACATGGAGGAGCTCAGGGCACACGTGCGGAAATATGGACCAGTGATGCAGAGATACTACGTGCAGTATCTCTCTGGCTTTGATGCAGTGGTCTTAAATGAGCTTGTTCAGGTACGGCAAGACAATGGTTTGGGGTTCTGCAGGCTTTAAGAAGGGCTTTTTGTCCAAAATGTATGAAATGTGTTCTGGTTTTGTGCATTTTAGTGAACGCTATGGAATAAGGCAAAACTAACCGAGCTTGCTGTTTAATTCTGGGATATAGAGTTGTGCTTTTGGCTGCCATATGAATACTTAAATGTTATTAAGCAACGTTCTCTTCAGAGATGATTAAACTACCTTTCTCCTCAAGGAGTAAACTATGATTTATTTTAACATCAGGATATAGAGATTGGCAAGAATTTAATGAAAGGCTTCTCTTGGGGGTCTGAGGTTCCTTTTAACATTTTCAGGAATTCCTATGATTGTTTGCTTTATTCTTAAATGTGTTACAGTTTTGCATTGCCATGCTTTTGAGAACAAAAAAGAAAAAGTAATTGCACTTGTAGGAGCACCAAGCTGATCTTGATTAGCGTGATTCTTTTATGTAAGATGTTTCTTCTCTGAATTTTTTTGCAAGCAGCAGTGCTGCCTGAATAGTACCCCTAATGCTCTTTCAAGATGTTGCTTTCTGACATGATGGAGAAAACATGGCCTGTGTCATTTAACAAATGATGGCAAAGAGAGAAACTAGAATCCCACGGTATCCTGTTTTAACATACTCTGCAAATGGATGATTTCCCTTATTTAGCATCACTGTGTTTAAGAAGCAATTTAAATACTTGGGATCAGTACTGTATCATGCCAGCACCATTTAGAAACCAAATGACAGAATTGGTTATCCAAGCTCATGGTTGAGAGTCTGTATTCTTGTATGCTGCCAGGGAGAAGAGAAAAAAACAAACAAACAAACAAACAAAAAAAAACTGAAGTAGTTTGATATTCTTAAGCCTAAATAGGAAGTCAAGTAGATGTAGGTGTCTTCAGTGACTATTTTGATTTAAATTCTCTGGAAGTGAATTATACTTGCAGTTAACTTAGGCCTGTATATGGCCATGAGAAACACAGACATTTGCGAGGAGAGTTCAGACATGAAATACCACTATGAAGGTAGTGGCAGACTTGATGAACTTTGACAGGGTGTCACGTCAGAAAAAGCCTCCTACTCTAGAGAGTGACGGGGACATTATATTTTATATAGTAGGTAAGGTTGAATGTGGAAATAATGAACTTGTGCAAAAAGAGAAGTTAAGCAGAAGTGGAAGAAAACAGTTTTAAACTCAACGGATTTGACATCCCAGGTTGTTCAAAACATCACGGAGTATGGCTCTGTAAGAGCAGGGAGGTGCTCTTACAGAGAAGAGAGTGATGGGTTTTTCATGGAAGACCATCCTCTCTTGTTCCGTGTAGGTTTGCATCCAGAGCTGCAAGTGTCTATTACTCTTACTGAGTAGCACCTATTGCTAAGCAGAAAATGTTCCTAAAGTAAAGGCAGTAGAAATTATTTGTGTTCATTAACTGAATTTTCAGGACTGATTTGATGTAATCCAGATAAACAGATACTGCTGCTGAAGCAGTGCAGAAATAATTTTTCTTGTCTACATTGACAAGGAAATGACAGGACTTCTGCACTGTTTTGATTTGATTCCCTAGTGGCCACTAGGTGGAGCCCAAATTTTGTGAAATCTTGAGCTCCTCAAACTGGAAGAGCTTCTATTGAATTTTAAGCTTTTATGTTGTTTTCAGAAATCACTCCCATGCATTAAATAGTAGTACATCGATGACCAGAAGGTAGAACTTATATACTCTGCTGTTCATGTTTGTTATATAACAAACTATTGAAACAGTTTAAATACCAGTTTCTATCCCAGCTGTTTAAACTATTAAATATAAATGAATCCTTCATTTTACTTTTAATGCCAAAACAACTGTATTTCTTTTTTTTGCTCGTAACTATATACATACATGTTAGCAGTTCTGTTGATAACAAAATGAAATATTTTTGAGATTTGTCATCAATTCCTAAGATGGTTTTCTAGATTTAGTGAAAGAATTCTAAAACTTATACAAATGGCACAAATATTGTGTTATTTGTAGGATGATCCTCAAGGTCAAACTGAAATGAGGGGAAAAAAGAAAGTGGTTTGCATTTTAGTTGTAGTTAACTCATAAAAAGTATAAAATACAAGAGTAGACAGAAGCAAATGATAATTAGGATTTTTTCAACCTTTAGGTTAAAAATGGCAGTCTTATCTGTAATTACATGAATCTTCCATTCAACAGAAATGTGATCTTAGCAGTTGTTGAAACTGCTTCTTCGTGAACTATTGCTTTTTTGTAGGACTTTTGGGGGGGGCTATCTCTCAGGTGTTAGAAATCATTTAATTCAGTGTTAGTAGAATTCTGGTTTTAGATGGTTCTGTGGGAAGCAAAGTGATGCTGATGTCGGCTCTGTTACATTTTGCCGTGGCTAAATTTTCTGTGCAGACAGATCAGATGCCTGGAGAGGTCAGACAAATGTTTGGTGTCTGTTGTATAACAAAAACATGTTGTGTGACCATTCTGTAAATGACTGCAGCCTGAAAATGTGTGGGCATGTTTACTGACAGATTTTTCACTTCTGAGTCTATGTTGGTTTGGAAGCAGCCTTTTTTTAGGTGTTTTTCGTCAACCAATGAATTAAAAACTAAAAGTTGTGAAATAGTACTACTTGCGATAATCCATTGATAAAGTTACTTTTTGTGAACTATATAAAGTATTTTTCAGACTGCAGCTGATAAACTGGTTGTGGGATTTGACATTTTTTCAAAAATTAAGTTTGAAATACTAATAGTAACAATATTTATTTTAGAATCTTTCAGTGTGCCCAGAGGATGAATCAATCATCATGTCCTCTTTTGTAAACACTATGACTTCACTAAGTGTGAAGCAAGGTAAGTCTGTTCAAATGAACTTGGGATTAGTGGCAGCAGATAACTTGCATAAACTGTATTAATTCCCCTGTTTCTCTTCTGTTACAATATCTGCTTCTTGTTCTGTGTCCCTTTTCCTGGGCAGGTCTGTACAGATAATGTTTTTGAAGGATGCTATTTTGAAATAATTCATACCTTTTAATTTGGAAAGTATATTATGCATATTTTGTCTAGCTATTTAAATTCCTATTAGCATGGTTGTGCTGGTTTGAAATTCTTAGGTAAAAGCAAGCGCTTTAAGTTTTCAAGTACTTTGGTGGGTTTTGTTTTTGATTTTTTTTTAAGAAGATCTGATTTAGTATTTCTGAATTGTAGTTGCTTCCCTAAAGGCTTTATGTTCTGTATTTTTGCCTGATACAGTTGAAGATGGAGAGGTATTTGACTTCAGAGGAATGAGATTAGACTGGTTTAGATTGCAGGTAAGATGTCTGAATATCTGCTTGACATTTAAGTTAATGCACATTTTGGTTTAAAGCTAGTAATAACTTACTGCTCTTCTAGATTATTCTCACACTGCAAGTGGATCACAGGCTGTATAAGGAGAACTTCTTGGCATTTAAAATCAAACAAATACTTAAGCAAATAATTTGATGTAACTTTGTTTTTGCCTTTGCATTGCATGCTTTTTGCAAAAAAGTCTTTGAAGGATTTATAACAGTTTGGAAGTGGAATGTGTTGAGGATGAGCAGTTTATTGGCACTGTACAGAGTATGATTCAGCCTTCCCAGCTAGGGGAAGATAATGTTCATGGAGATTACTTTGGTGTGTTGCAGTAATAGTGCCTTCAGTTAACTTAACAAGGGGGAGTACTGTTTAGACTGTAAACTAATTGTCCCAATATTAGACATGTTCTTTATATATTTTTAAAATATGCAGTTGTCTTCTTGCATACCCAAACCTGATTATTAAAAGGAGCAGGGAGTGGCTTCAGTGAACTTGATTCCACTAGTGTGCGTACGTGTTTTGTCAGTGCATTTGTTCTGCAGTTTATTTCTGCATTGCTGTTGTACTTAAGACATTTGGTGACTTCATTGAAAGGCAGTTGGCTTTTCTTAGGTTATAGTGGAAAGATAACGTAAGTCTTTGCCGAGTCTTTAAAAACAATTGTTCTGTGCACAGCTTAAGCAGTACTTACCCTTTATGTTTGGCAATACTGATGGAATTTGCAAAAAAGCAACAGTAGATACTCTACAACAGTAGATTTTTTTTCTTCTGTTTTTTCCAGGCCTACACCAGTGTTTCTAAAGCCTCACTTAGTCTTGCAGACCACAGAGAACTAGGAAAAATGATGAACACAATCATTTTCCACACAAAAATGGTAGATTCTTTGGTGGAGATGTTGGTTGAAACATCAGATCTTTCTATATTTTGGTGAGTTACTAACCTGACAGTAGAAGCTTTTAGTTTATTGTTTGTCCTTGCACGTGTAGCTTTTAAATACCAAATTGTAGGAAAATGATCCAGTGGAGAATCAATTACAATCTGGTTAACAGCAATTTTTCTTTGAAAGAGTTGCTGTTCTAGGGTTTGGGGTTTTATTTTATTTATGTATTTACTTTCTTTCATACTAGTCTTCTTGCAAAGTATACCGATCAATATGTGTATATTTTTTTCTAATGTAAAGAATTTAAATTTTTTTTCTCCCATTGTTAACTACTGATTCTTCAGAGCTTCACGATGAAGTATAAATCCCTCAAAGCAACAATTAAAATAAGAGTTCTCTTCCAGCAGTTAAAGTTCTCTTACGTCTCTGCAGCTCATGTCCCCAGCTGAAGTTAAAGCCGTAGACAATTACGTTGTTTAAGCAAGAAATGAAATTTTTTACTACTACTTCTAGTGTAGTTGTAAAAGATCCACAGAGTTCCTGCAGCAGAAAAGAAAAACAGTTGATTCCCTTCTCTTTCTTCCCCTGTTTCCAAACAGGAAGACCTAGCTTTGCATTGCCACTTCCATACAGCGATTTTTCGTAGTAGGCTTTATTTTTGTTTAGTTTGTTGGCATTAGTTGCTTTGGAAAAAATAAAGCAAAAACGTTTAACTCTTGGAAAAAGTCTGTGAAAACAGGATCAGGAAGCAGGTTGATAGGAATCTTTCTGCGGCTGTTTAAGCTGAAATAATTAAGTGTTTGCAGTATCAGCAGATAAATAAGCAGTCATTGAAATAAATCATCGGAAGTCCCAGTGTGAGAATACTGTTCTTTGAGAAATTTCCTCGGTCCTATTTTAGGTTCTTATTTTTCAGTGTCCGGTGGAGAAGCGTACACAATGATTTATAGGGGCTAGATTTTAAGGTGAAAGGCCAGTCTTTATATGGTGGTCAAGTTTATGTTGAAAATAGACTTCAATGTAACTTATTTCTTTTGCATGTGTTTTAAGATTATTTTTTTTTTCTGAAGATTATTTGAAGCAACCATGGAACACGAGTTGTTTAAGTGTTACCATCAGAATTTAATAAAGGTGTTTCTGAAGGTCTGACAGATTCTTCAAGCAGTCAGTTAACTGATTTGGGGTCAATTGCAGATTCTGTAATAATACTTGCTAAAACTGTACATTTTTTGCAGCGGCTGTGTGTCAAACATCAGAACAAAGATGATATGATTAAGAGATGTAAACAGAATGCATTAGTATTGCATGTGGAAAACAAGCTTACTTGAAAGCATGATGTGTTTTTTTGGTATCAGATAAGCTATAATTACAGATCTGGCATTAATTTAGCATATTTGATTTGTATGAACTAGACTTCATTTGCAGCAAAGTTATGCGTGTGTTACATTAAATTGTCTATTTTTGGTCAGTTTTTATAGTCGTGCTTTTGAGAAGATGTTTCAGCAGTGTTTGGAGCTTCCCTCTCAATCAAGATACTCAATTGCATTCCCACTGCTTTGTACTCATTTTATGAGCTGCACCCATGAGCTATGCCCAGAAGAGGTAATTTTTAAATACATCATCTTTAGATATTTTCCGCTCTCATCTAAAATAAAGAGAACTAGTGCTGAATGCTGCAAGAAGGTGTTTGTTACACCAGTATAAGATTCAGGGAAGTAAAACAAGTGAGCACCTTACTACGTGATTCTTTGTCCATAGATCTCAAAATGCTGCCACAAACAAATTGTGGCATTTTTGTTACTTTGGTAAATTCTTTATATTTTGATGTTGTAATGAAATAGATCTTTTAGTACATTGCCTGTATGTCCATTGACTTTGGAATTACTCCAGAGGTTGACTTTGCCAATGTTCTCTAGTGCTTGTGAAAGTGTCTTTTCATTCTTGAGTGCTAATCTGAAATAATTGGATGAAAAATATCTACTATGCACAGTGTGGGTTTTTTGTAGTTAAAAATTAAATCCTCTTCTGCTAAGAGTCATTTCCATATACGTCTGTATCATTATTTTCCCCGTACGCTTTGCTTTAAACAGCTGCAAAGTTTATTTGTATTAGAGAACCACTAAAAAGTTTCCAGGAAAACGTACCTTCAGGACAAGAGATGTCTTTCAGAACCATTCTAGTAACAGTAAGGAATCTTGTAGCCAAAGTCCACTGTGTGCTAGTTACTGAGAATTCAGCTGTAGGAAGCATATTTTGCCACAGCCAACAGAACTTTGAATTCAGTGTAAGACTTCCAACTCATAGCTACTATAATTTTGGAAAAATAATATTCACTGCACTGTGTACAATATGTGGTAGTGTAGCTGTTACGAAGTACCCATAAGTGGTGAAAGAAGGATTTCATTAAGACAGAATGCTGGACTTGTGCAGATCCAGTAACAAAGGAACTGAGTCCAGAAACGTACGAAGCAGGGCTTCATCGACTTTCAGGGGTATGAATGGCACTGCTTTTGCTGTAACATGAGTTGCATACTCTTTCTCTTCCTTAATTTGTACCAGTACTGAATCTAAGAGGAGATTCACAGAAACCGTGAGTGTTGGACACTTTAGATTTATTACAAAATTGGAAGATGAAAACCTCCTTTTAGAATTTTCTGCCTCCTTTTAGAGGATTTTTCTTGCAACAAAGATGTTGTGTGTTCTTTTTAATATGCTGTGTCAGTGACTGAAGATTTCACAGTTCAGGTTCCCTGCAACAACACCAACAAAAACCCACGGTTAATGAAAGACGTTGAAGTTACTAAGGACTAATTAATATTTTTTGTTACCCTGGGTCTGTGATTTAGTGAACTGTTATCTGCAAAACTGTATGCATTTTGTGAATAGCATAGGACTAAAGAAACTGAAAAACAGACTTGCTTATTTCTGTTTTTAACAGCGACATCATATTGGAGATCGTAGTCTTTCCTTATGTAACATGTTCCTGGATGAAATGGCTAAGCAAGCTCGAAATCTTATCACAGATATTTGCACAGAACAATGTACGCTGAGTGATCAGGTGAGTGTTGTTCTGCCTGTTTTAATTCTCATTTGAGATTTTCTAGGTAGTTTGACCTTTGGAATTATGCTTGTTTCCCCTTCCCCTTTTTGCCCCTGACTTCAGACTGTTTTCTGTTCACGAAGTGGAAAGTGGCTCAAGGAAGACTTTTATATTAAATGGTATAGTTAGTAGTCAAAGGAGGTGTTACTTGTGTGATGAAGTCTCCACCTACATATAAGCTTATTTTGTATCTTGCGGCTGCAAAGAAGTTGTATTTTAATTTGGGGGGGGATTTCTTTCCCTCTACTAGTTGCTGCCAAAGCATTGTGCCAAAACCATCAGTCAAGCAGTGAACAAGAAGTCAAAAAAACAGACCGGAAAGAAAGGAGAACCTGAAAGGGAGAAACCAGGAGTAGAAAGCATGAGAAAAAACAGATTGGTTGTGACAAAGTAAGCTGCCTCTTCTGTACCTTTCACCATGAATCCCAAGTCAAAACTTGTGTTTTTTACATGTTAAATACTTCTTGCTTGTATTATTTCAGTAAGGTTGACTGTAAATATGGCAAGTTTCTAGCTTGTGAGCATATGGTCCTTCTATAGCTTGAACAGAGCCTGAAATAACGTATTTAGAGCAATAGGAATGTACATCTCATTTATTAATCACATTGGCTCTTTCCTTTTTTTTGAGCAGAAAGGGTTCGCGTGCTGTTGTTAGGTTTCCTGCGTAGTCATATCAATTGAGGAAGTGGGAGTTGAAGGCGTGGATGGCATCTTAATTCTGCTTTGCTTAACATTGTGATCAGGATAACGTATGGGGTGGGCTGGAAGTTGTTGCTGCTGAAATATAGCTTGCTGCCTTCATCTCCTGGAGCAGAAATGAGGCTTTTGTGCCTGCATCAGAGCAAACCAGAAACAAAACAAAATAAGACCAACCTCAAAAAGAAAGGGAAAGATGAATAAGTCCAGTTTGAGGTGTAAGAGGTAACAGGAGAGGAAAAACAGCGAGTTAGATGATTCTTGGGAAGGATGACAGGACAAGTTGGTAGAGCAACAGAAGTAAGAGGAGGAAGGAAGCTGCGAAAATGGGACAATAAATGTTCGGTGTTGTGGCTGGGAGCTACTAAATGCACAGTGCTGAAAAGGAAGTCTCTTTGTTAGAGTTGCAACAGTCAAACATCAGAAAACTAGAATTGACTAGAGAAGTTGAGGGAAAATAGCTTAAGATTCGTTTTCCCTATATTTAGTGCTGGTTAGTAGCAAGCATTACTTCTGTTACTAAAATCAGTTACGAAGGAACCACCTTAAAGACATTTAGAGGGAAATTGTTTGTGTATAGCTATATATAAAAACATATACATCACATCACTGCATAATGCAGACCAATACATTTGTAGATTTCTGTTCTTACCCAAAATGTTGATTTTTCGATGTGATAAGCTAGAGTTGTGTGTCTGATGAAAGCAGATAAAGCTGATGAACGGAAAGTTAGAGCTGTGGGTGGTCTCAAGGCATCTTCCATTCAGTGTATGCTTTCCACAAGAATATATTCTAATGTTAAATTAATTTTTTTTTGTTGTTATTTTTTTTTAACTGTTCATAAAGCCTGGACAAACTGCACACTGCACTTTCTGAGCTCTGTTTCTCAATCAATTACGTACCAAACATGGTGGTTTGGGAACACACATTTACCCCAAGAGAATACTTAACATCTCACCTGGAAATCCGCTTTACCAAGTAAGAAATATTGTAAAGATAGTTGTACTCATAAACAAGATAAATCCTTGCTGGTTTGACATTAGGAGTATTGTGTGCTTACTATATAAGATTCATTTTTAAAGGTAGATGGCAAAACTCTTAGGTCAAATTCTTACAGATGTTACAATGAAGTTTACATGTGCAGACATAAATAGGTGTAAGTTGTTTAAAATATATGGAAATTAGTATCACCTCCTTAACAGCCTGATTCTGTGTTCTTAGTCCTGTGTGTTCTGTAGGCACTGGTGATACTTTTGTTTTTTAGGCATTTATAGCGACTCTCTTGCCACAGGTCTTTTGCACAATTTCTGGCTTTGTTTCAGGTGTTTGAGTCTAGAACTCATTTGAAACTAGAACTGTGACAGCAACCAAGATTTTTGTCTAGATTTTTTTTTTCCAAAAAAATCTTATTTTAAAAGTGCTGATGTAGTGTAGCCATGATTTAGAGCTTCATACTTGCAGATTAAGGAAGAATTCTAAAAGCTTTGAATAATATCGTAATCATAAATATGAAATTGATAATCACTGATGATTTTAATAGCTGCATCCTTGTTTAATTTCACTGAGAAATGCATGTAACTCCTATTTTTTGGTTTTAAAAGGTCAATTGTTGGAATGACTATGTATAATCAAGCAACACAAGAGATTGCAAAGCCTTCAGAGCTGTTAACCAGCGTAAGAGCCTATATGACAGTCCTCCAGTCAATAGAAAACTATGTACAGATTGACATCACACGAGTATTTAACAATGTTCTGCTTCAGCAAACCCAGCATTTAGATAGTCATGGTGAGCCAACCATTACCAGTCTGTACACAAATTGGTAAGTAATTATATGAATACTTGTTACAAGCTCTTTATATTACTTTTATTTAAATAAAAAGCTGGAATTGGGGAACTGGAATTGTATGTGGTTTAGGTGTTCAGAATTTTCTTAAGTTCCAGACTTCTCAAGTTTACTTCTCCCGGTACCTGCTAAAAAAGCATTTTGAAGTTTGCCTGTTGTGAAATTCAGTCTTTCTCAGGGGAGATGTAGCAGAAGGTACAGGTATTCACTAGAACTATGAAAGTAAAACTGAAGTCTACAGGCTTTGCTGTCTCTTTATCACACAAGGGCGTTTCATTTGTATAGAGGTATCTGTGAATGTCTTTATCTAAAACTTGTTCCCTTTCTGATAAGGTATTTGGAAACTTTGCTAAGACAAGTCAGCAATGGTCACATAGCCTATTTTCCAGCCATGAAGGCTTTTGTGAATTTGCCTACAGAAAATGAATTAACATTTAATGCTGAAGAATACTCCGACATATCAGGTAAACTTCGTTCAATGTTTCTGTTGAATGTTTGAAAGACAGTTATCATCTGCTTGAGTAGTTGGAACTAGAGCAACTGTTAAGCTGTTAGATTATAGACAGCACTTGTTAATTTTCGGTAGTATTTCAGTTTCTTTTTATTCCTATTGCCTCTGTGCCTTGAGAGAGCTTGTTTTTCCTATTTTTTTAGTTTAAAAAAAAAGTTAAAGAGCTGGGTGTTTGAGCTACAGCAATGGGAGTATGATGTGTTGGTGACTGTTGCTTCAGTTTTGTTACAAGTTCTACTATCTAAAATTGTTTTTAGACATAAAATAGTTTTTTAATTAAAATGCTATTGCTAGATAGATGATGAACATCACATAACTGCATAAGGAACGTTTGAAGTAGAACAGTTTGTTTTATTTCTCAGAAATGAGAGCCCTTTCAGAACTTCTGGGACCATATGGCATGAAGTTCCTAAGTGAAAGTCTGATGTGGCACATTTCATCGCAGGTTGCTGAGCTTAAGGTAACCAAGGAAGTTTGGGTGGGAAGAAGGGGATTTTAAGGTAACCAAGGCTGGGTGGGAAGAAGGAGAGGGAGTTCTCTGTTTCAGCTTCCTTTAGGATATTTAATAGCCACATTTCTGCGTGTCATCCTTATGAAGTGACTGCATCACACAAACTAATAAAGCTGTGAATTTTACCATTACTTTGTAGTACTCTTGTCCACACAGTACAAGTGTATACCACACTCCTCAATAGGTGAAAGGTCAGGATTTTATGCAGTCTATTTATTTTTGCTAGATGCCTTGAGTTGAGACAAGTCTCTTTCTCTCTCATAAGTGGGAAGATAAATGCTTTTTAAGACCTCCAGATGCTTGCAGAGAGCTTCCCCATCTCTGTTGACTTCCAAAACTCAGCATGAAAAACTCATGTGTGTCTTATACAAACCTGCAGACGTCTTCAAGGACTTACTTTCTTTATTATGTATGTTACTGTGGATTGACAGGGAAGCATGTGATGCCTGTGTAATTAAGTCTTTCTGGAAAGATTCTTTAATAAACTCAATAGCATATACCACTTGCCCATGATAGTCAAACTATAAAAATGCCACTAATAGGCATATATTTGTTTTTCATGACTTACTCTTCTAAAGTCATTTCCAAGTTACTACATCTCATCTTGAATTTATTTAACCAATAATTGCAGGAAATATTTTTTGTTTCCATTTGTGTGTGTTGCTTTTTTAAAGAGGCACATTCAGTCCTTATGGATATAAGGAACTTTCACTGTTTCTTCAACTATTTATTACTATTATTAGCACACCAGGCCTTTAGAAGCATGTGTCATAGAACCATAGAATGGTTTGGGTTGGAAGGGACCTTAAAGATCTTCTAGTCCCAACCCTCCTGCCGTGGGCATGGACACCTCCCTCTAGACCAGGTTGCTCAAAGCCCCATCCAGCCTGGCCTTGTGTCTTTCTAATACATCCCATGTTATATTTTCTAAGATCTTGTTCTCTATAAGCATTGTGAATGCTAGTGCTGCTGAGATGCTAGGACATATGATGCCCTAAAAGATTTGAAGCCTTTTGTTGGCACACCTTGAAGAGAGAGGGTGCTTCTTCACCAGGTGCAACCCTGACCCAAGTGACCAACACAGAGCTGGACAGGGCAGTTGATTCTTTGTGCCCCTTCCAGTTGCTGAGTTTTAGCATGAGGCTTGCTAGTTAAGAATGCTGTAATTTTGAAGGTTAAATTTAATAGGTCCTGGCTATGCACAGTGACATCTGTCACGTTTCAAGTAAAACACAAAGCCAATGGACAGATGTTCTCTGGGAGCTGCTTTCTCAGCTTACTCTTAGGTTGTCATACTTCCTTAAAACCAACATGTTTGTTATTGTAGCTCCGTATATGCTTTTTAAAAAGCCAACTTTAAATTCTCCGACATTTGTTTTCTGATGCTGCTAAGGATAAGCAGAACATAAGGTAGATCCACGTGCACATGACCACATATTTGGAGGAGAACAATAAAGCAATAAAATGTTCATCTCTTTGGCTCAGATGCAGTTGGCTTTGCAGAGAGCATGGAGAAACATCTGTGTTTGGGGGAAAGGAAACACCAAGAGGATAGAATGGGGAATTTATTAAGAGAGTAAGGTTCAAAATGCTTGCTTTGCTTCCCACAATGGGACCAGGTGTTGGTTTTGTATGTGAAGGAGGGGGGTGTTGGATATTGCCTCATATAACTAACTGTTTGAACTGTAATCCAGCCTGTCCCTTTTAAATCTTAAACCAATATGCTGGTTATTTTTGTGAAGCTGAAAGCTTGACTCAATAACAGTGTGTGGGCTATTGCCTTCAATCTTGCATTCTGGAGCGTTAAAGGATTGAAATTCAAATGTCACACATCTGCCAAGTTCTGATACATCAGTTGGTTCAAAATTGCCCAGCTTGATTTCAGTGCAGACCAGTGATCGATCTGTCTGTTGGCTTTGGCTTTCAGCAGAGAAATTCATTTTTTTCTATGTGCACACACGTGCAAATTCTTGGAAGCGTTTGTTTTGCTGGATCTTTTGTAGCATCTTTCTTTCTTTGCTTCTCATTTAAAATAAGAGTGAAAATGGGCAGACTTCGATGAATTATGGATAGACTAGAGATTATGGAAATAGCACAGCCATGACACAATGTACTGTTATCTGAGAGGTCTCTGCATGGGCTACTTGACTGGGTGTGAGTAAACAGAGACCACAGTTTATTTCATAGCAGCATTATGGTTTAAGTCATCTTGTTTATTCTCTTCCTGTGGTCACAGGAGTATTTATTCTAAAACTTAATTTCACTTCTTGCCAGTTGCTGTGTTTTGCCCTGTTTTCAGCATGTGTTGAATAAGATAAAGCTATTAAAGTAGGTAACAGAACTGTCAAAGGTCAATTATTGTCGGATCCCTAGCAGTAAGTTCCTGTGTGTTTCTTTTTTTAGGTTATACATGGTATATCTTCAGTTAAGCTCCAGGCCTATAATGACCTGCACGTCTGATGAATTTTAGCTTTCCTGGTCACTCTTTTGGTTCTGTTGCTAAGTAATTGAGCTGGGTCAGGATGAATCCACCTGAAAAATAAAATTAGTCACTTTGAAAGACTGCCCCCAGTCCAGAATATACTGTTTTCTGTTTCTGTCCTTATTTTTTTTTTCCTACCTTGATACTGTTTAGTACACAAAGCACTGAATTATGTGCTCTTCAACAGTAGGGAAAAGTTTTCTTCACTTAATCTTCAGAAGCACACACCACATAAGTTTTCTAAACTTCTTTAGCTGCTGGTTTTCCTCCATAAAAAGAGAGAGAATCATATTTTCCATTTCCGAAATGGAGCAGTTGGTAATCAAACTGCAAAAACATTATTTTTAAGAAGAAAGTACCTATTTCTTGCCTGAAGAGAGTTTAAAAATGCTACTTGGCAAAGCATAAGTTTCTCAGCTAGCAAGAAATGCTTTTTGGATTTAACGTTTTATAGATCTGATTATGCAATTTTAGTAATTTAAATATGAATCTTTATATATTTGGAGAACAGTTACAGGGAAGTTATTGCTTTTACCTATATCCTATAATATGCATACATGGGAGTTGTGACAAATTTTATTTATGCTTTTATTTTGTGTTGTAATGGAAGAAAATTCCAAGTAAACTTCACCAAGATTAAATGATTTGACTCTTGCATTCTTTATTCCATTTTTCAATTTTTCCATCGTTAAATTTGTAGTCCTGACGTCAGGCCAGTCTTAAATTTATATCCAGTGAAAGGAGCAACCCACGAGAAGGAATTGCTTTTGGAATCTGCCTTTTTGTTAACGCAAGCTTATTTTTCTTATAGAAAGCGAAATAACATGAGGAGTTACTGCTTAGTTTTACTGAGGGTCATTCCTTTAAGTACATTTTTCTGAATATAAAAATGTTTCAAGGGTTATCTGATCTTCTGCTTTTTGTTTCAGAGCTTGCTTTTGTGTAGAGCAGGTCCTGAGGGTAATTTTGATGCTGTAGTTCCATTTAGAATGCACTGGGGGTATGTCTGTATTCCATGAGCTCAGTTCATTCTCTGCCAAACTGAAATCAAGCATTTATCCTGCTAACGTGTCTGAATCTGTAACTGACCTGAATCATTGCTTCTCCTTAGAAACTTGTGGTGGAGAATGTTGAAGTTCTAACACAAATGAGGACCAGCTTTGACAAGCCAGACCAGATGGCAGCACTCTTTAAAAGATTATCATGTGGGTAATTAGCAGGGTGCTACTATTGGTACAGAGTTGTTTTTATCCTTATCTTCGTAAAGAATGCAAGAAAAATTAATGTTGCTGTACAAAGCTTACAGAAGCAGCAAAATGTATGCTGGTTACTGTATGTGAACTGATAAACTGATGCACCTTTTCAAAACTTTTCCAGTCTTCTCACGTACAGACAAAAACAAGGTTTCAGTGCAGACAGTACAGCAGCGTGGAGCTTTTAGCATTGTTTTTTCCTTCAAGGCTGATAATGTATAGCCATAACAACAATTATCTAGACGAACATGTAGCTATAAAATAGGAAGCATGGGTCTTTTTGACGCATGCTTCTGATTCCTTCACAGTGAATTAATTACTGCATTTATTGAAAGAAATTTTGCAATATAGTTAACATAAATAGTATTTTTTTTAACAAATTACTATTAGAGTGGAACATTTCGGCCTCAAGAAAATGCAGAACTAGTGATAGCGTTGAATACTGTCAACTGTGTGTAACGGGGTCATTCCATGAAGTGGTTAACAGGAAATGTCTTCTACTGGAAATCCCATCATCAGATCAGATTTAAAAACCTGCTTAAGCACATGTTTATTTTGGCTGTATTAAGGAATGCCTGTGCTTTTCAGTACCATGTGTCTTTCAGTATTTTGTTAAGTGTTTTTTTCTTTTTTTAAAAAAAAAAAATCAGCTTGTACTCATAAAGAGGTTCTTGATAACTATTGTTCTTGTTTCCCTGCAGCTGTTGACAGTGTTTTGAAGAGAATGACGATTATTGGTGTAATCTTGTCTTTTCGGTCGCTGGCACAGGAAGCACTTAGAGATGTAAGAAATAACTGAATATATTCCAAATAATTTTCATTAAATTTTATCTAATAATAAGGTATTTGAAACTTGAGTGCTCAGAAATGATGCTACGTAAAAGGTTGGCACGTGGGTAAAATACTCTGTCATAAGTGAACATTGAATTGCGAGTTGTGGGAGAAAAAAGGTCTACTTCTTGAGTACTGCTTAGAGAAATACTACATTAAACCATTCAGGTTTTAGTTCAAGCATGTCTCGGTGTTTTCAGTGTTTAGTAAGCTTTAAAAGCTTGCTTTCTGCTTGTTCACCAACAGCTTGATTTTTGGGTTTACTGGACTTTAATGTCTTAAATCCATAAAATAATATGCATAAAATAGCTCATCAAAAATGAATGCAATAAAATAACAGTGGTGTCTAATTGATCGTTACCATGAAAGTATCGTTTTCTCATTTTCTGCAATTGTCTCTTGTAGGTCTTATCCTACCACATTCCTTTCCTTGTAAGTTCCATCGAGGACTTCAAAGATCACATTCCAAGAGAGACTGACATGAAGGTAATGTTGGGCCCAACGAGTGGTGGAGTCATTTGTGGAGGTGACTGAAAATACCTAGGGGGCAAGACTTTCATGCCCCTTACTTAAATGATAAATGTTGAAGAAAAAAAAACGTTTTTTTCCAAAGAGCTAAGTAATTGTGTTTCTGCAGCCTACTGATGTTCTGGGAAAAAATGCGATGGGATGAGCACAAGTCCCTATTTGCCTGTGATCACATTTGAGAAATTTCATGGAAAGAATTAAGAACAAAATTTATCAATTGTTAAAATATGACTAAGCAATAAGGACAAGAATGCTGTGTCTTCACAGTATGAGCAGTGCAACTAGTAAAACTAAACTTTCCAAGGACTCTGTGTGTTTGGAGGTCTGGGCATGGATTTTCACATTGAATTGAAAATTCTTCTGAACCTAGTCTCTGACATGTTTGAAAAAAGCTAGCAACACAGATTACATGCCTTGATTCTGAATGGTAGTATGCTTCCATTCCAAAATCTTTCTTAGTATATTACATGGCTGTTCATTTTGGATACACAGTAGCTGCAGCTTAGCTTGGTTTTTACCTTCTCCTTCCCACTTGGAGCCCATGAAGGGCTGCAAGCCTTTGTAAAGGTATTGTGGTGATGCAGGAAGTGTGTAGCAGCCATACTTCGCGCAACTCTTCATTTTGAGAGAAGCAATTTTTAGAAAACTCCTCTTGAGTCAAGTTTGGTTTTTAAGGGTTTTTAAGTTTTGCCATTTATTCTTTGTGCAAAAAAAAGAAAAAGTTTTGTTGTTTATTGGAATGTATAAAATAAATAAACCCTTCTCCTCTAAACAAAGCAAAAAATACAGGTGTGCATATATATACTGATGACAAAAAAAATTCATAGTCCACTGCAGTGATCATCATCGTTTGACAAGGCACAGTTACGCAGTCTGAAAATGTCAGAGGTTGTGTGAAGAATATAACTTACTAAAATTTCACGTGCCTTCTGAAACTTCTAATGCTGGTAAACTGGACATAAATGTTTTATGTCCCACAAAAGACTGAAATTTATACCACAATAGAAATTCTGTGGAAATGCTATGGAAAATGAACTTCCAGGATGCTGGCTCATGGTAATTGTATTAAAATGATGCAAGTTGCCTTTGCACTTCTCAAGAAAAGCTTTTTTTAGAGAAAAATTCTCACTACATCAGTTATCAGTTAGTTTCTTTGCAACAGTATTATGTTTATTGAACTTGGGGAAGTGGAAGAGATGAGAAGGAAAGTTCACTGCTTGCTTGTGCCTCATCTTTTCCAAAGGCATCTTATGACCCCGATATCAAAGAAGTACTGAAAAATAGTATAGGATAAAGGCTGCAACAGTAATAAATACTTGAAGATAATCTTTTTATTATTGACGTTTTAAAGTTGGTGATTCTAGATCATGTTGAACATCTGAATGGATTTCTGAAGACATCACTGAACTCATTTGTGCCAGCAGATATATTGAAGCATACGTATAGTACTTGCTGCTTCTGTTCTGGAAGTCACTGGTGTGACTTGCAGTCATTGGAACAATTAGATGTCAAAAAGGATGTCTACTGCTAAATAAAACCATTTTGAGGACTTCTCCCTGGCTCATACGCCACACAGCACCACCTGGTCACCCCTGCTTTATATGATAGTTGGCTGCTGGCCTTTTCTGGGCCCTGCCTGTTTTCACTATGATTCTTAGATAAACCTATTTTGTGTGCATTTCTCCCAGTTCAAAGTGTCTAAAATGATACAAGAGCTATAGTTCAGTCCACCAGTATGGTGTTTGTATGATATCAGCGTAGGTATCACATCTTGTGGTGTGGCATGATGCCATGTAGCCTTGTTTGAGAGTACAGCCTTGCAAGGATAATGTTGGAGGACTGTGCGTGGAGAAGGAGCCAAACCTGTGTAGTCTTATCCATAGTGCCTACTGGGAATACTGGGAACTCTGGCATGTGCTACCTCATAACTCTGCCAGAGCTTTGTGTTGAAAACAGCTTGTTGGTGCAGCCAGAGCTACAAGCCTGCTAACAATTAAGCCCTGTAGAAAATCAGCAGTTCCTTGTTTGAACTTTCTCCCTGGTCTAGTTGTGTACGGATCTCACAAGTCTTTGTACAGTGGATTAGAACAATCACATATTTTAGAGTATAGTAACACAATAATATCCTGTATGATGAATTTGTGATAAAGCATAAATAGCTCTAAATCTGTTAATGAAATACATACTTGATATGAAACGTGATTTTTGTTTTGGTATCCCTGAAATTTATGATTTGGGATGGCCAGTAAAATGAGGATTTGTTCTCCCTTTATTTTGTTATTCTTAGTGTTAAGCTGTTGGGATGCCTATATAGGCTTTTAGAGACAGGCCTATTCTTGATCCACTTTGTATTCCTTAATGGTTTTGTTGTGAGCTGGCTGCTATTCAGATGTTGGTAACTCTTAATGCAGCTCTGTACTCAAGTTACCTTATGTCCTGCTGGCAGCAGAGCACCATGTGAACAAAGCAGTGTATTTTCATGTCAGAACTAGCCCTCAGGTGTCCAGGCTGGGCAAAATGAGTAAATACAGTCTGCACAATATCCCCTGCCTGCAGCTGACCAACTCTTTGTGAGAATTTATGGGAGAGGTGTAAAACTTCTCAGCTGTTAATGTCAGTAAGGCACTTCATCGGCATTTCTCATGGTCCTTTGTACTTGGTAGAGACCTGCTTTTGGAGAGATTCGGTCTGAGCTACAGCTTCAGATACTTTATTCAAAGCCTAAATTAGGGAAGGAAGAAATACAGAGTTGTAAGCGACAATATAAAGTACAGCCTGAGGCATGCTTGAAAATGGACTACATTTCAAGGTGTTTTTAGTTCCTCCAACTGTTAAGAATTAGGCTGTAAGTGATCCTGGCACTTGGAATCTCTGGACACAGAATCTGTATCAAATTTGAATGTTGTAAGATTTCTTTTCTGCCTTACTCTAGTATTTCATCAAATTATGAGCTTTGGCTTCTGTCTAAAAATGCTGTGTTTGTAGATGTTAGTTGATAGATCTGGTAGAGAAAATCTGGTCGTTTTTTGAGCAGGAAAGAAAGGCAGAAAACAGCTAATTGGAAGTCGGGATGTTTGCTTTGGAGGTGATGTAGGAAAGTATACAAGCTTTGTTTGGCTTGACAAAAAGAAATGATAATCCAGCACACAAAGTACTGACCGAGCTGTTCAGTGTAGGTTAGAGGCAAAAAAAAAAAAAAAATAAAATAATGCCGAGGCTCTTTATCTTGATTTAGCTAAGCTGAAAGTCCCTTAATGCTTCAAACTAATATAAACATCTTAAACACGTCAGCATAACTGCTTCATCATGTTTACACAAAACCATTCAGTGTTGTCTTCCTTGTAATTATCTTTCTTCTGGTCCTCAGGTGGCAATGAATGTATACGAACTGTCATCAGCTGCTGGATTGCCTTGTGAGATTGATCCTGCCTTGGTCGTAGCACTGTCTTCCCAAAAGTCAGGTAAGAAATTACAATTTAAAAGATCTAAGTGGGGAAAAAATCACAGGAGAAGTAAAAGAAGTGCCCTGAGGCACTGAGGTGTTTAGAGAGCTAGGAGACTTGTATGTTTGGGTCCTTTTTTATTCCTTCGATGAACTTCGTAAATGACAAAGCATGAATATTTTGTGCCTGCTGCCTAGAATGCACAGATGTTATCTGAGAATCTTTTCAACCGCATACAAATTATCTTCTTGACCTAGAGAAGAGTAATGGATAGATGCTGAAGGAGTTTAATGGCTAATGGTTAAGAACTTCAGTAATTTGGGGACAATGAAAGTAGGACTTGATTGTGAACACTACAGATGTAATCAGTTCCCTCTTATAGACCTGTAACAAGTCTGTGTCATGTTAAGTAGGCACTAGAAGGTAAATGCCAGCTGAAGTTGTGAATTTCACAACATTATTACTGGTTTAATATACAAGTGCTAATATGCAGCTTACAAGGGGGGAACATGTAAAACAAGCATGCTGATGTCCTCACATGTGTAGTGCTTCCTCTCACTTTAAAGCATCACTGTTGAAGCTTTTCAATTTTGTTTACACTGGCAGTTTGGAAGGCATGAATTAAGATCCTTAAGTGCTTTCTGGCAGTCTTCAGCTTTGTTCCCTGTCTTCCTTACTGAGCACTTTATTGCTTTTGTTCCCATGTGTAATGGATAGTTAATGTTCTAATCAGATTGTGACTATTTTAAATGTCAACCTGATTTTTTTTTTTTTTTTTACTTTAATAGATGTTTGGGAGGAGAAAAAAGAAATAACTCACAAAGGGTAATTTAGCATTAAAACTTAAATGTGTCGAGCACAATATAGTCATATACCTTAAGATATAAATGTGTATTTGCTTATATGTACCATATGTGTAAAATACATAGGTATAACTTTGGAAGACAGCGAGTTTCAGAAATGGCATTTTAAATAGATTGTTTTCATTGTTCTGCCCTGAAATATTTCAGCTGTGTGAACAGGCCAGGGAATGTTTGTGTTTTCATGATTGGTTTGGATCTTGTATTTTGGTTCTTGCCTTCTTTGTTGTTTGTGTTCTACTTCTGGTAAATCAGTGTGTAGAGATTTAGGTTCTGTATTTTACCAACCATTGACTTTTATAAGCTAAACTGAACGCTGAGGTGTGGTGGCAATGATGTTTTTGAAAGGAACATCCTTCTAGTGCGAATTGTGATGAGTGCACCTCACCGCCTTCTGCGCATTTACCAATGGAAGAGTGCTGGAGGAGCTCTCTTCTTAGAGTGGTAACTGGATTTACACCAGCATTAAAACTACTACATGAGAACTACTCAACATATTAAAATCTTCGTAACTAAATAGTTAGAAGTGACAGGCTGGCAGCAGTCTTCATCTTTGTAGATAACAAGCTGGACATTTTGAAGCTCCACCCCGTGTCTTCTGGCAGAACTGCGATAGGATTCCTTCCTTCACAACATTACCAGATTTTGTTGGTTTTGGTTTTAAATTTCAGTTTGGTCAAACGCTTTATACTCTAAACAACCTACAGCTGAAAATACATATTTTGAGATGATTTTTGAATTAAAGAGCTTTTATTATTTTTGTTTTCAGAAAACATTAGTCCAGAAGAAGAATATAAAATCGCTTGCCTTCTCATGGTCTTCGTGGCAGTGTCCTTGCCAACTTTGGCTAGCAACGTGATGTCTCAGTATAGCCCTGCCATTGAAGGTAATGTAGAGTCAGCTGTTTGCTATGAATGCTTTCTTCATAGTAGTCCTGGGAGTTTCTTGAGTGCTTTTGCTGTAAATATTTACTTAAATTTTGCAGTGAAGAAAATTTAAAGCTCAGCTATCCCCAATCCAGAAAAGGTCTTTTGAAAGGTACTTTGAAAAGCATTTACTTAACTCTTGTTTGAGAGAATTTTCTATAAGAAGTGTGAGTCTCCTACTTGAGATTTTGAGAGCAGTTCAGATACTGTAGGGGGCAATCTTGGACTAATATGTGGAATTGGTAGAGCATATATTCTCTGTTAATTAGTGCAACAGTACAGATGATTTAGCAATAGTTTTATTGGCTTTGTGATACTCATATGAGGTATTTAATGTGCTGTTCATATTACTAAGCATAACGTTTTGAAGACGGGATCTGTGAGGTATGAGCTATGGACAGAATTGTATCCCACAGAATAGTTCAACTGGAAGGGAAAGAGAGAGAAAGCTTTTGCCTCAAGGAAATTCTTTGCATGTAATTCACGAAAAAAAAAGGCTCTTTCAGACAAATCTAAGTTGAAAAAGGATGACTGACAAATCTGTTCCAGTACATACAAAAGTCACCTTTTAGCTGTTCGAACTAGTTCTGTTGTGGTGTGTAGCATGGCTTGCATAAAAGACCAGGTTTGTTCTGCACCCATTTACCGGATACAGTGGGAAGGTGGTTTTTTTTCCTATTTTTTTAAGTCGCTTTACTTTAAATCAGGACGAAGTGTAACTCACGCAGTGTCTAAAGTGACTTCTGAAAATATAAAATACCAAAAAAAGAGCAAAAATTCTGAAAGCCTTCTATCACTTTGTGGTATGCAAATTGCATTTTTTTTTTTTGGGGGGACCACTCCGCACCCAAGGTTGGGGTTTTGAATGGGGTTAAAGATTTTGTAATTATATGTGTAAATTATCTTTCTTGATAGGGAACATTTTTTTCAATTTGAAGATCAGGTTTTTGTTAACTCAAGTTTCATTTTAAGCAGTGTAGCCTTTTGCCCATTATGAAGAAGTTGAATAAATTTCTGATGCTGTGAGTTGAACCTGAATAGTGATTTGAAAGGTCAAGAATTTTGAAGTTAACAGATTGTTCTGATGAACAGGGAGAACAATTTGTGTCCTGCAAAGTTCTTTCATGTTACCTACACTCAGTATTTCTACTGCTGCGTGTGTGTTTTCAAAGTCATGATGGCTAAAGGAAAAACTCAAAATACAGGCAAGAAGGACTATGAAATGGTCGGTAGGGACAGGGAGAAACTTGCTCGTTAAAGCACAGCTAGGGCAGTTTTCTTAACTTCATCCAAATGAACTCACTTATGCATGCTTAAGACCACATCTCTTAAATATTTATTGTTTGGAGTTTTGTAAAAGAAATCAGCTGGAAGCACCTTTTGATACCAGTTTTTCCTCCAAGAGTATCTTACATATTAGTCTCAAAGCTTATACTATTTGCCAAAGGGACAGTATTAAAATTTTTATTATGATTATATTTTCTTAATATTTATTTGTAAAAGAAGTCTGTGAGAAACACCCAGCCCTCTAAAAACATATTTCTAGGGAACCAGGGCAGGCCAGCTAGATGTGACTGCCCGTGTGCTTTCCCCAGAAGGTTGGAGCTTGTGTGGTTTTGTTTTGTTTGAATTTCCCTCTCTACTAAGGACCATCTTAGTCTGTAGGTTGCAAGCAGACTTAAACAGTAGATAAAGTTATCTTGTATCTATTTTATATGATGTAGCTTAAATATTCCAGTTTCTATAATTTAATTTATATTTGGTAACTCTTACTGCGAAGTCAGGCAAAGCCTGTTTCATAAGTGGTTTCTTAAGTTAATAAGATCTCATAAAACTGCGACTGGAGAGAAATTACATCTAGAACTCAAATAAGCCTGTATTAGGAGTTGGCACTGATTTTATGAGATGTGGTCCCTGTATTATGTAATTCTTTACTGAGTAGACTCTTTTTTATTAAGAGAAAAATAGTCTGGCAAAAGAACTATATAAATATGTTCACTCTACAAAAATAACTGAGCAAACAGAATAGACCTTGTCAGTCCTGCCTTCCTTGCATAATAATATTTTCTTGTTCTGCCCCGTATTGTAGAACATCTGGCTTTATACACTTCAAATATAGATACTATTTGCCAAATGGGAACTTAATAAATGCAGCTTTTTATGAAGTAAATTCTCTGGCCAAATCATGAATATTTTTTTTTACCATCAAGAAGCCACAGATTTGAAGGAGTTTCAGCTTTCTGCTCTGGCAAGACATGCCTCCCAATTACAGGCAGTTCTTGGACAGCTTTAGCAATGTCTGTGTTCTCTCTGCCTTCTTCAAGATCAAGGCTGTTTCTTCCACTAGCTCCAGATAAAGGCTCAGGCTCTAACAGACCGTTGTTTTTGTTCCCAGTGAGAAATCCGAATTTAGTCAAATACCAGACTAGAATGCTAGTTTGTTGTCTAGAGGCTAGACAAGAATACTGGTCTACAAGAGACAGCCTTTTCTGAATACCTGAAACCTGCCACAGATTGCAAGACCACAGTTTGTTGGTTCAATTCCCCTTCCTGATGCTTTTTGTACAGTCTCTTCATCACAGAAGTCAAGTCACTTGAGAAAGTAATATAAATTTAAATCAGCATTATTAAGCAGAGCATGTGTTCTTGACTGATCCAAAGTGATTATCCATTTCTTGATTACCATATTTACACAGCCTATTTAATTAAAAAATAGGAGACAGTAGGGTATTGGCTCTTGCCCAGACGGGTAAGAGGGCCTCCAGGGGGAGAACCACGGGGATCTTTGCTGGGACCTACAGGTCAGCCTATTCATAGTCCACCTGGAAAGGGTGGTGAAGGGTGAGGTGAGAGTTTTTGTGTCTGCGAAGTTCTTAAGGATGTTAGAGGAGTGAGGAGCTGCACATAGATAACCTGACACTGAGTAAAATGGATAATAAAACACCAAGTTAAACGCCTTGTAAATGAGTACGGTAATATGCAGGGAGGAGGGAATCACACAGGGTCTAGCTGACCTCACTATTTGAGCACCATCTTGGAGTTATGATAAATGACTGAATAAAATAATGAGCTTCATGACTGAATAAAATAATGACCCTCAGCAATGGTCAAAAAGTGGGCTGGTAAGAATAACCTGCCAGCATTATTTGCACGCATCCATGCTTTTTAACGCCTTCAAAGACCTCTTCCTTTTCAGGCTCTAGCACTTTCCCAAGGTATTTGTTTAGGTATGTATGAATTTTGTTGTAAAGTGGCAGACTTGGCTAAGTTGCCTAGAAGAGGTAGCAGGCTGACTGACGAGCAGTTCTTCTTGCTTTTCAGTTGTAGCTCCCTTTGAAAGCTGGTGTCATCTAATCACCTTCCAGTCCTCTGAAGCTTAGGTGAATTTTGGCAAGGTGTTATATACAGCAGTCAGTAATTCATAGAATCACAGAATGGTTTGGGTTGGAAGGGACATCAAAGTCCATCTCATTCCACCCCTCTGCCATGACCAGGGACAATTTCCACCAGACCAGGCTGCCCAAAGCCCCAACCAGCCTGGCCCTGAACACCTCCAGGGATGGGGGCATCCACAGCTTCTCTGGACAGCCTGTGCCAGTGCCTCACCACCCCCTGAGTAAATAATTTCTGATCTAAATCTACCCTCTCTCAGTTTAAAGCCATTGCTCCTTGTTCTGTTCACCAGTTTTGTTCCTGTAGAACAAGTCTTTGTTCACTCTCAAATTCTGTAATAACCAGATAAACTCCCAATATGTTTTTCTTTCCTTCTAAAAGCCACGAGGATCTTTGTCAGGTTGTTCTGACTGTTACAGCATTTGGAGGGGAGATCCGTACTTATGGTTGCTCTCCCAATCCCAAGTTCAGTGTGAACGAGTGCTTGGCTGCTGTTGTGTAAGGCGCTAGCAGTTGATCTTCCATTGTGACAAGTCTGTTTACTCTTTGGTAACATTTTCCAAAACACTGTCATTTTCAAACACAATGCTGACGTAATTTGTATATGTTTTTGTTTAGGGCATTGCAACAACATTCATTGCTTGGCAAAAGCTATCAACCAGATTGCTGCAGCTTTATTTACCATCCACAAGGGAAGCATTGAAGACCGTCTAAAAGAATTTTTGGCTGTATGTATGATTTAATTCCTAAAGATAGCTTCTTTAAACAGAGGGAACTCTGGCTCTCACTGCCCCCCAGTCCGTCTGATACGTAGTTCAGCTTTCATAGATCTGTCATTAAAGTGTTGATGTGTTTGTGATTCCAAGTGTTGCCTTAACTGCAGTAATCAGCCATGAGTGATCTTAATCGTAAGGACATACTGTAAAGATTTAGACTAGCATGGATGGATACGGATAAACAACGATTTTTCCAGTAGCAGCACTGTTTCATACTGCAATGTTACCTGTTTCTGTGCAGTTACAGATTGCAAAGAAATCGAGATTGTTGTATAATGCAGTCTTGATTTTGATTGGCAAGAAATCAGATGTCTGTTACTTTTTTCAAGTCTAGAAATCAGTTTAAAGTCATATCTTAACACAAAAAATACCTGTTTACTTCAGGAAGCATATCCAAAGTCGCATAGAAGTTGAAACTATACTTTGGGATGTAATGCAACTATTTCATAAAAGGTTGGTTTTGGTGCACAAAAAAAATACCACAAAACACATTGTTAATAGCAGTGTGTACATAAATTAAATCTAGGAATAGTCCTGTAGCAGTAATCAGTTGTGTTGGGTGATAGAAAGTAACAGTAGCACATGACTACTAGTGCCATAATTTTTTTTCAATATAACCCTTTGTTTATTAGTATTTTAGCACGTACCATCTTTTGCATTGAGTAGTCTGGGACTGCCAAAAGAAATGAGCTAAGATAAAGTGAGATAAAGTCACGATTCTGTCTAGCAGGCTTTTCCCGTGGTGTATTGGACTCTTTTTAGTTTATTTTACCTTTTCATGGAAGGTAACTCCAGAGTGGCTTTTCGCATTGAACCTTTTGACATGTCAGCCCTCCTTACACAGTAGCTGTCTGGTAGCTGCACGTTACAAGGATATTTGGGGAGAGGAATTTGTTACGCTTTAGTGTAGGTTGAAGATCAAAGCTTCTGAAATCTTTAGTGCTGCTTAGAAAAGAGCCAGAAGCCCTGAGGTGCTGGAGATGTATATTAAATTCATTTTGGTGTGCTTCTTAACCAGAAATAGAATTTGTAAAGTTTATTGCCCACTACTTGAAACTAAGGGCTGAAATGGCAGATTAACTTCAATTTTTCTAAAAAGCCACTGATTTTGAGTGATTCTTGGTTTTGGGTGCTTGTCCTCGGACTGAGACAAATATTCCCCCACCTCTTATTTTTGGTGCCTTACAGAGTTACAAGGTTTGGGTAATGGTAGCTTCCTGTACCAAGACGACAGAAGCAGTTTCATTTTTTTTTCCTTCAAAGGATCTTTCTCTCCTGGAAGTTCATTGCATTTTGTTAAACTGAAAAAACCTTTAGCCATTGACCTTGTGTAAAGCAACTGCTGGCTGTAAAAGATGAAAGAGAGATGGTCGTGTCAAGTTGCCTACATTTGACAAGTGAAGGAAACCAGTATAGTTTCATGTGATAAAAACACTTCTGGTATGAGGTTTTTCAGTGTTCATGAACTGGTTTCAGACCATTGCTTTTGCTGCACAGACCATGACTTGATGGTTCAGATATTTTGTTAATCTATCTTTTATGACAACTTTTATGTACCACTTGCTGTTAGTCCGAAAGGAAAACATCTCTCTAGAAGAAAATGTGCTGCTGGAGGTGATCTGCTTTCCTGTCAAAGTTAGTTAAATGGAGAAAAAAAAAACTTCCTAGGTTATTTAGTACTGATGAGTATGTGCTAAGATTCTTTTGAAGCAAGCATATTCACTTTATGCTACAGATTTTGGTTCAAGAGGAATGCTAAGTTAGATGTTCAAGTTACTATTTTGAATTTAAAACCATTTCTGATAAACGTGGTTCAGCAATACTGCTGTTGCTTGGTATGAGTGCATAAAAGATTGTACATCTGAAAGTTGAAAAGAGGTGTGTTTTTTTTTCCTCCATGTTTCTGTAAGGCATGAAAACATGGTTTACAAAATCATCTGGAGATCACTTATTTTATAGTATTGCGTAATCCTGAGCTTGTTTATAGCTAAGTCTATGTATAAGTTTCTACAATATCTAGTTTCTAGGATATCTTTTTAAAAAAAAAACAAAACACTAGTAAAGTGAGGTGCTTATGGTTTAAAAAAACATGATTCATTTACAGTCAGGGTGACATTTCTTCAATTAAACATTCAGCTTTGAAAGTGAAACAGCTTTTCATTCTGCTACAAAATGGTATAACTTCAAATAGTGAAAACTCTACCCTTTTTAATGTAGCAAGTCTATAAGCATATTGGGAAAGTGATTAATTTTTTTAACAAGTGAGGTCTTGTTCCGTGGGATGTGTAATTGACTTCAGTAAACTTGATTACAGTCACCTTATCTACTTTGAATACAAGTTCTTCACAATAAATGAATTGGCTTTTATTGTATTAAAATAGCACAAACTGCTTATTAAACACTCTAGAAGTAAACAGAAATGTCTCCATGAGAGTGAAACCCAGTGATGATTAGTGCCCTCAGGTTTATTTTCCTTTGTAGTTGCTAGTAAGGTGCAGTGCTATCAGATAGGTTATCTATGTATTCAGAGGGGTGTGTGTGTGTGTGTGTGTGTATAGTAAAGTAGCTGAAGCTGATCAATGTTGTGGTTTTGTTTTTTTCTTATTGCTTTGAAATACTCAATGTATGTAGCTTGCATCGTCTAGTCTACTGAAGATTGGCCAGGAGACGGACAAAACTACTACAAGGAACAGAGAGTCTGTTTACCTACTGTTAGACATGGTAAGCTTTTGTCTATTTTATGTTATTAACTTAAGAAATAGTCTCCACATCGCATTGTTCAACAAGTGGCTTCAACAGTCACGTAGTCACGTTTGTTGTTGTAGTTCATCAACCAGTAGAGATAACGCTTCATGTCATTCTTGTTGGCATTCTAGTGTCAGGAATTAATCTTTTTTGTTCTCCCAGCACTGACACGTTTTTACCATTGTCTTTTGTTGCCTAGAGCATTGTATCACATTGTTCAGGTAATTTGCATTGTTGATTTAGTATATACAATATTAAAATAAAACTTTGCATTAAAGAAGTGCTGTTCAGAGTATTGGGGGTGGAAGCCTCTTTGCTGGGAGGTTTTTCTTTTAATACTCTGTATATTGTGAAAATAGAAAGAATGATGCATGGTTTTACGTATACATACAACTAGCTTTGAGGAGCAGTGAATCTATAGTGGTCTGTTTCTCTCCCATCTGTCCCCAAACTTTGTATTATTTCTTTTTGCTATGAAAAATGTCAGTGGTGGTGTGGTGCAGACCAGAAATCCTTACACTGAAGAGATTATCAGCAGCAACCAGTTGAAGGTGTTCTGCAAAACCTTGTGTTTCTGGTGTTTTTCAGATTGTGCAGGAGTCTCCATTCCTGACAATGGATCTCTTGGAGTCTTGTTTCCCTTATGTCTTGCTGAGAAACGCATACCATGCTGTCTACAAACAAAGTGTCACATCCTCTGCCTAAGTATCTACTTACTGGAGATAAGACATAGCACGCATCTATGTGGCCTCAGTTTTATCTGTAAACTGTGGAGCTATTTTACTTTATGGCCTGATGAACAGTTTTGTGGATTATAAACTTTTTCCATAAAGTTGTATTTCTGATCAGTGGTTTCTTAATATGGTTGTACTACAATATAAGCTTGGTTGATTTTAGGTTGCACATTCATGGAAAAATCTTTTTTTTTTTCTCATTTCTTCCTTTTCTTTTTTATTTTAGAGCATCAGTTATGTTTAAAGAAATACTACTTCTGCTATATGTTTTTGATATTGATCATGCAAAACAAAAATTGCTTGTTTATTTCCCAGAAGAAAAATGTATTTAGTGATTATTTTAGATAGTGTAGCTTTCATCTGTGTGTAAATTATTTCATATAGGGAGAGTTATAATCTTGTACCTATTGTTCTTATTGAAAACAAATATTGGATGTGCATTTCTGTGAAGTAATTACAGCATTTCTAGTTTTATTTTGAAACATTCACCAATCTATGTACTATGACACTATCTAACATAAAATGTTATAGGACTGCTTATCCTTAGGACAGCAGTCCTCTCCTGATACTCTTAAACAACAGCAAGTGATGTTGTTTGTATAAAGCATAGTGGAAATTTTTTTTAAACTAACTTCTGTGGTGCCCTGTTGGCATTAACACTACCATTGTACCCTGCTGTATAATAAACATTCTTACACCTTTATCACATGTTGATAAAATGTTAGCCCCTAACCACTTTTTATATGTTTTAAATTTTTGAAATTCAAGTGTACCTTCCATAACATACAATAAACACTAGACTGTATTATCTGTAGGTGAATTATTTTTAATATAAATGTTATCCTAGTATTTTAAGCTTAAACTGTGCTGCTGTGCATTGATTTACATCTCACAGTTCATTAAATATCAATCCTTGGAGCTTTTATGTGAAGATTTCTTTTAATCCTTCACCTTTTGGCTTCTGTGATGCTGAATCTTGTAAAAAGTGGAAGAAGGAATTAAAACCAGTGTAAAAAGAGTCAGTTCAGTGCCATTATCCTTTGAATCGTACTTGTATGTAACAAAAGAAGAAAAGCATGTATGCAGTACGTAGCGACGCCAGCTATACCCGTAGAAACGAGTGAATTGTTGAAGTATAAAACCCGAAATAACCATAAAACAAGAGAGTGTTGCTAAAACTGTAGCATCACCTAGACAGATGGACAAAAGGCCTGTTTTTAATCGCTTGTGCAAGTTGGCGTGTGGGCCAGCATTGGCTCGTGTAGCCCGAAAGCTGGGCAGCTGGCTGGGCTCTCTAAGCCGCAGCGGGAGAGAGCTGCGTGGCTCTCGGTGGCACGGGCTCTGGGCATTGTACAGAGCCCTTCTTCTCAATGCAACTTACGTGCATGCTGGTAACTTTTTCTATTATAAAAGAGCTGTTGTGAGCTCAGTTACAATAGCTTCCTCTGTCCGGAGGAAAAAAGTACTGGAATAAAATTGTCCTAAGGAAGCAAGGCAGTACATCTGTTTTTTTCCTAATTACGCTTTTTGTCTTAGAACCATGGAGCTGTTTTTAAAATCAATAATTTGGTAACGTGACAAATAAGTTTGTTCATAAAGAGGTTAGGTCACATGTGAGACTTAAGAGTTTTGTTCTATATTTAAGGTCTAATACATTCAGATGTCTTATTTAAGATTTTGATTGTAAGTAGCCTTTTGTGGAAGAAGTAATGCCTATTTGCAAGACTGACCAATGAAAAACTCATGTTACTTGTGGTTTAAGAAATAACCTTTTTTGTCTTTTATCTTTTAAAGTTCAAATGAATTGTATTTTGGTTGTTTACCTCTGATCCGTATCAGCTTTCCACTGTCGCAAGGTGTTACTGAACTAATCCTAGAAAATAGCTGATCTCTAACAAGTAGATAACAAGTACAGCATCTCTGCAGGAAGCTACATCCAAAGCACTCCAATGAGATTGTCCTGACCTTTTTGGACTTGGTAGTTTCTCTAGGAGCCGTTCTATGATTGTGCTGTGCTGTCTGGCACACAAACGCCAGATGTCTTTTTAACTATCCTTCCTAAGAGGACTAAAAGCAAGCTCAGAACCAAACCCAAGGTTTGGACTCAGCCGTGAGAGGTTTGGGTTGTGGAGTGGTGAGTGTTGTTGGTTGGTTTTTGTTTGTTTGTTTATTTATTTGTTTGGATTTTGTTTTGTCTTTCAGGGGCAAGGGTTGTTCTTGCTTTGTTCTTACCGTATTGCTCTTACTTCTGGTATCATTCTGGTTTCCTCGAGGCAGCCTGTGTCTATGCACTCCGTAAACAGTAGTCAGTCTGCACCGAGATCGTTGGAGAAGAAGTTGGAGGAGGAGTATTTCCTCTGGAGCCAGCAACACCATGTCCACAGCTTCACAAGCTTGTCTGTTGGTGTTGTATATTGAGTCACTTCAGATGGCAATTGATAAGCACAAGTGCTTGTAGCTCTGGAGCATGAAGCACGGTGGCTGAGCTGGTCCCACATGGAGCCGGTTTGGATCAGGTGTGTAACTTGTAGGGGAGGGCTCTGCCTCACACAGGAAAAAGCATGGAAGAAGAATGTCCTGTTGCTGCCCAGAAAACTATTTTTCAGTTGAAGTGTCCATCAGGGTAAAAGATTACCACCAAAAATAATGGCTACTTGTAAACCTTTTTAGCAGCTCCTTTTCTAGAGGGGAAAAGGAATCGGTAGTCCAGCTGACACTCAGGCTATACTTCTGATGCACTGGAGAGTGGCATTCTCCCCAGAAAATGTTGAAATCAGGTGGTGATTTGAGGAAAGACAGGAGCCTTCAGCTGGTCGTCATAGGCTTGGTGTAGGACTTCATAGCTTATTTATTCCAGATTCCAGAATTCTCGACCACAAGCCAATGAACATCTCTTGTTGATGAACTGTGTTTTTGCCAAATGTTTCCCCAGTCCCAGGGATTCAGCAGGGATTCACATACTGAAGGGGGAGTGCGGGGTGACTCACCAGTAACTTACACATCCTGTAAGTACAGTTATGTCTGCACTAATGCTGTAACATTTTTAGGTGAATCACTCTCAGCTGAACCATGCTCAAAGCTAGGCTGATAGATGTAGCAAGTTATTCTGTTGAATCAATTATTTTTTTCTTCAAATTGTTTTAACATAGAAATTCAAGCATCTTTTAATCCCATAGTGCATTTTGGGTACTGTAGAAATTTACTTTAGTTGTATTGGCTGATAAATTAAGGATTGAATAAATACAGGGAAGCTGCTTTCACTTGAATACTTCTGGCTAGTCCTGAAACAGTGACACGGCTTGCTGTGCAAAGCAGGGGAGTTTAAGCGACAGCTACTCACATCTGATTGGTTTTGTGAATGGGAGCCACTACTTTCAGGATTGTCAATTAACCAGTTTTCAAAAATGTTCAAGTTCTGCCTATTTTTTTCTTAAAGTACACATTTTGAATCATTTTTTACGATAATTAAATTCTCCCACTGAAATTACAAATGGTTTTTTTTGTTTGTTTGTTTGTTTTTGCTAGAAAACGAGCACTTCTTGTGTGCTTTTGCTTTTTTTTTTTTTTGAGTTATAAAGTCTGTAGACATTCGTACTAACGCATAACAAAATGTACCACCACCACCCCCCAGGCCTGTGTCCAAAACCGTGTCTAATTAGCTATTAGTCATGCTGTTTCTAGTGCTAGGAGGTTAAAATGACCCTGCTGTCTGGGTATAGTGTCAGTGTGTCTTACACAATTCATTAATTGAAAATGTACTAAATTCTGAATCAAAAGCATATGTTTTGTCCAGCATTACAGCACGGGGATTGGAATAGTTTCTTCTGTTGACATTCAGGATATTTACCTCGCTGATGATTGTAGTTATCTTGAAAGAAGTGTTTTCTCACAAATAATAAAGTTTTTTAAATAAAAATAGTAATACTGACACGTGTGAGTACAGATGAGAGTTGCAAAGCTATTAGAGCCAAGTGCTTGAAAGCCCGATGCTAGTAAGTCTTGTTCCTTGTCCATTAACAAAGTAATTTCCTATCTTTTTGCTGGTCACTTGACATTGCCACCAGATGAGGAAGGCATTGTCACAAGGTGTCAGCCAAGTTTTCTGCTTTCCCCTCCCTGCCCTTCCCTCTATAGTTGTTGTGTGGGCTTGGAGTTTCGCTAAATGTGAAGTAAATGGGCAGCCAGTGCAGAGAGCAGAAGTCTCATGTTTAGTAAAAGCAGTATTATTTCTAAACTAAACCTAAATGGTCATCTCTTTAATAGCAAGGACACAACAGTAACAAAACCAAATCCGTTCCTTGCAGAGCCACGTGGAGGAAAGAAGAATGAAAGTTAGAATGCCCTGTAAATGTGTCTTGGGATATATGAAAGAGGAGGAGTAAAAAGAAAAGGGAGGTAAGAGGGGAGCTGAAAGCAGTGATCATAGTGCTTGGAGAAGTCAGAGACAGTGTTGCTCAAGAACTCCGAGTCCGTTTCCGAAGTGAAGGCTTCATTCTGGCACTTTAAGCTTAAATCCAGATCATATCTCTCCACAATTGCATTAAAAGGCTCAACAGGGATGGCATCTGTTTGCCACTCCACACAGACAAAGCAGCAAATGTGTCCAAGCATAGGATCGCGTGTAAATAAAGGATGCCTCAAAGTGTACAACTGTGAGGCATCTTGATGTGAGCGTGTATTTGGAAAGCCCAAGCCAGCAAAACCAGATTGGAACATCTCTCTTGTTTCTGTTACAGTGAAACCGTAAAGACTGCTGCTTGGATTTAGTTCCATGCATGCGTTTAAAGGGGAACACAGCAGGAGTGATGCTTAGCGATAGCACTACAGTGGGGTCAGGTAAGCAAAAGGGTTTGTCTCAGGGGTTTATTGCCTTGGATAGCGAAGTCCTTAGAGATCAGATGCTAAGGAGCAGTTCTTAGCATTGTCTGAGCCTGTGACACTTGCTTTAAATTAAGCTAGGGAAATCATTGCACTACTGCTTTCATAGGGATTTTTGTTTGAGTGCTAAGTGAACTGTTCCCTAATGAAAGTTTGGAGGAAAAGTGTAATGATTACCCTGGAATATCTGTTTGACTTTTATCTGTAATACTAACTTACAGTATTAAAATAGCATGGCTAATAAATGATAACACTGAAGCCAGTTGAAACTGGTGGCAATTATTTCCAGAGAAGTGCATGGAGTCAGTTCTCTTAATGTTAAATCTCTTCAGCTGGTGGGGATGGACACGGGCCCGTGGACTGTGGGACCGGGCTGACCCTTGGCACAGGCACAGCTGCCCGAGGCCTCAGATGCCTTTCAGGAAGGATCTTTTCCAAGCAACATCACCTTGGAGCTTCTCAAAATCTCAGTGACTGCAGAAGATCCAAGCAGCAAAAAAATAAGTAGCATGTCAGTCTTGTTATTTTGCAGGCAGGTGTTGGGAACAGGGAAGAGTGAGTGAGGATGTAGCCTCTGGTGTAGCATCGAGGTGCCTGCACCACAGCTTTTAGGTCTATGAGCTGCTGAGCATTCAGTGAGCCCCTGGAAGGCAGGGGGGATGAAATCCAAGGCATGGAAAACCACGTGGGAGCAGTGTAAATCCACCCGCAGGCTCTTTGAGACAAGTGGGCCGGGGCGGTGAGGGGCTGGGTAGCTCCCAGCAGTGTTGTCTGCGAAGCAGACAGAAGCGCTGCTGTCTTCTCCCGAAGGAAAGCTGCCAATAAAAAAAAATCCAGTGGTGGTGGAAGATACATTTCTCCAAATTCGTATTGCATTGGTTCCAGCGGAGAGGCAGAGCACCCCACAGACAGGGTACTGGGTCATTGTAGGTGTAATTAGTGAGCAGGTTGAGCGTGAGCTTTCCTAAGTCACAAAACCTTAATCCAATCTATTCCAATCCATTGAAATTAGCCAAATGTTTCTATCTTTGGTTGTGAGTTATACTGCTCTAAAGGGATTTGTGTTTCCAAATTTAGTAAACAAGCCTGTGGCTTCAGGGAGGGAAAAAGCAGCGTTCTTGTAGCAACAGTCTAGAAATGTGTGAAAAACGAGGCTGACAAAAAGCTCGTTGGGAGGTTTGTTTTATGGACCTCGTGAAAGTAATACTAGGTGAGGATAACAAAATGGCCTGCGTTTAAAAACTATAAATACTGTCTGGAAGAGTGCCACTAACTCTTTCCCTTGGCAGTGTTTGAGCTGTGGAAGTTCATTGAGTGGAGAAGTAAAGCAGCTTTAAAACATTTTAGTTACCAACACTGTCATCCCATTGTTTCACTTGCCTTATGTTTGGTTAAATAGTACCACCAGGGAGCGAGGAGATAAACATTTCAATAGCTCCCTGGGTGTGATTCTTAATCTGCCACCACCGAAGTCGTTGTGGGATTAAGAATGATGATCTGAAAGTCCCAGAGTTCCCAAAATAACCCCAGAAGTTACTGTGTGTGTATGGGCCTCGCTTAAGTCCCAGCATTTGCATTCAGCCCCACCCTATAGATCACCAGCTCTTCCCTAATTCTTACGAGCCTATACCTATTTTCTACCTTTGTACTTTGTTTAATAGAAATAAAGCAGAAAAATGGGGGTGCCCTCACAGAGTGACAGCAGCCTTGGTAACTTGCACAATTTTTTAGACTTTCTGCAAGCCTGAAATGTCTGATAAATGTCGGGTGTGAAGCTAGAGGGAAGCATCAGGCAGCTACGTCTGCGGAGCATCCTCTGCCGGGCACACCCCTAACCTCTGTAAGGGGGCCGGTGGAGAAAGCCTGCTATCGAGGCTCAGCGTGACAAATTGGCATCAGGGAACCTGGAAATCTTTGCTTGGGAGAGTTAAAAATGTCTGCGAGTGTGGTTGACTTGAAATGCAGTTACTTGTACAGGATTAGATTTCCTGGTTTTCTGTTTTCTAGATCATTTGCTGTCTGCGCGTCTCGCAGGTGTGTGAGGGAAAGCACTCAGGAAAGGCACTGTTTCTGTTCCCAAAATTTCTGAGGCTCCACTACAGACCCTTTGTCATCCCGCTAGCAGTTGCTAAAAACAGGAGTAAAATACACACGGCTCCTATTTATAGGAAAAGCCTGATCCTAGAACATGTCAAACCCAGTCAGCTCCCACTGAAATCAGTGGTAAGTCTGCATTTCAGCACCTGGCGATGCGGTGCTGGTGCTGTAAAACCGGACTGTTTTTGCAGGTTTTATTTTTAGGTGTGGGTGTGATTCGGTACTTAATGCTGCTGCACGCTGCTAATAAATCTCTGTAAGCAGGAGCAGAGGCAGGCTGCGGCAGTGCAACCGGAGAGGTTATAAATCTCAGGCAGCAAATTTATGGTTTAACAAAATTAAATTTGGAGTGGTTATGGCGTTGAAGCTAGGCAGCTCAAGTTGTTCCTATAGAGGCCAGAATAGAAACGCTTCATAATGTATGTGATTTTACAGAGATTTGCAATTTTTGCCTTAAATACCCCATCTGGAGGTGATTATAACTCTGAGAGGGTTAAGTGGAGTCTGTTGTGTCTTTAGTATGGCCGCAGTGGGAGGGAAGGATGTATTTTTTGTTATCAGCACGATCATTATAACAGTGTACAGCATTTGGGGCAGTAGAATAACAAAACTAAATGCACATACGCATAAATACTTGAGCAGCAGTCTTAAAAACAAACAAAACACTTTGTTAATCTTAAATCTGCAAGCCCGGGTGCTGCCCCGCCGACTGTTTTGGGTGTGAGTTCAGCCCAGCTCCCTCGTGCTGTTTTCTACATGTTTTCTGCAGCGTAGATGGATTCTGTAAATATTTAGGCAAACAAGGTAGCCCACAGTACTTGCAGTGTTGTTATCTGAAGGGCACACTTGTGGAACTGGGGACAAAGTTTCTGTTAACTTCAGTGTTTGATGCCTCTGAAAAGTCAGCTCTTCTGATGTTTCTTAGCTTTAAGCACCTATCTGACACTTTTGGCTTATTTTCTTACACTTTTAGTCATAAACATGTGCAACTGCAAAAACATTATTTTTGTATGAATTCTTAAATGGGAAGAGATCTGTACATGTCAGAAAAAGCACTTCTGTATTGTGAAAACGCTGGTTCTGAGTGCCAACACAAGCTGGAGGTGGCTTATTTTCAAGGAGAGTTACAGTGCACGTGGCATTTCAGTCACTTTATAAAATTTGGAGCAATGAAATGCTCTCTGGCATGAGTTTTGACTTTGTGTAATGGTCACAGGTTTGAGAGGCTACAGATTAAAGATAGCATTTAATGCTCTGAATTTAAGCTGTGCTCTCCCAGGAGAAAAGATGGGAGTCCCAGCCTCTGCTTTCCTCCAGTGTGCACCTACTGCATGCCAGAGCCCGCGATGGGGCAGGTTGTGGACGTAATTCCAGCTGAACAACCAGCTGAGATCTCTCTTTCAGCTGAGATCTACCATGCCTAAATTTGCAGAGTTTATCTCCTGAAAGACTGCTGCACTTGAAACAAGATGGGAGGATCGTCCGAAAGATGTGTCATGAGGCTCAGCTTTCTGTCTTCTGCTGCAAGTCTCTGGCGTGTGTGGCTGAACGCTTTGTCAGGCACACACCTCTTGCAGGTTTTCTGCAGCAAAACTCGTGCAATTTCCAGCGCCCGGATGGGAAGAGAGCACTGCAGGTAGGAAACTTCATTAGCAAGGAGGTGTAAGCCTCTACATGGCCACGAAAGCCAGGAAAGTCATAAGCAGCAAACACATCCACCCTGCAAAGTGAGACTTCAGTGGTAGATACACACACATATATTGGTTTAAACATAACACGCGTGTTTCTGTAGGCTGTGTTTCTTCAACAGAATTAAATAGAAATGGGAGAGTAGAACGGGATGCAAAGTGCTAGGCAAACAGCCCTTTGCTAAGATTTCAAGACGACAGGTAATGTGAGCAAATATGAAGGTGAAAAATTTGTCTCTGGGACGCACGCGGACCCCGAGGGCACAGGATAGTTAATAACGAGCTGTCTCATAAAAACAGCCTGAAAAATTACAAGTCTGGAAGAGGCTGCATTGAAAGAACCTTTTCTTCTTCCTTTCTGTTTTCAAGTCATCCACGCAGAAGCTTGAGAGATTATTAAAATAACTTAATAGTCCCCTGTGTTTTGTCTACCTGAGGGAGTTGTAACAAGACCCCGGCTGGAGCAGGAAATGTACAATAAATCCCATTTTTATGACTCTGTAAGTCAATGGCTTTATGGTTTTAGTAACTGCCATGTAAAGAAGTATTGTAGGTTTGGGGGTTTTGGTGGGTTTTTGTGTTTTTATTTTCCAAGGCAGTGTACGTAAGGAAATTAAAATGTGGGTAATCCTGAGGTCGCTATGGAAAGGCTTAGGAAAGTGAAAACCTGTTCTGAATAAGTATTGTCTCATCTCAGCTGGGTTTCTGAGCAGATACCGGGTCTGGGGAGTGTGTGAGCAGAAAGGAGGAAGGCGCAGTGCTCACAGCCTAATGCAAGCTATTCCCTGCCCTACAGATGCGTTTTGTGGTGTCCGAAACTCAAACATAGCCAGCACTGAGGGCACTTGGCCTCTCCCTGCAGGTAGTTGTTACACACCAGGGAAAAAGACTAAAAAAGGTGCACCTGTCTTGTGTTTTTTCCCGGTCCTCGATGTATTCCTTTCACCTTAAGATCCAGACCCTTAGGTAGTGCAAGGCAGGCAGCCGTGCTCGTGTCCCCTCCTCAGCAGCACAGGGGCCATCAGCCTCTCTCAGGAAGCTGACTCTGGCTTCTTAAACAAACAGTTGCTGTTTGTCTGCCTCCGGTGAGGGAGAAACAAGCTTGGGGAGGGGGCGTACAGACCCTGTGAAAGGGAGGAAGAAAAACCAACAAGGGAATAAATCAATCCCAGCCGTCTGGGCTAGCTGCTCCCTTCTGGTGCAGGAACAAAGCTGTCAGTGCCCGTTCCTGTCCTCTGCAGCCCTTCTGTGTGTGTACCCGAATGCAGAGGCCGGCACCCCCAGGCACCCCCACATCCCTGGTAGCGAGCCCCTGCTCCCTGAAATCCGCCCTCCCGGCACCACAGCCCCACTGTTTTTCTGTTTTTTTACAAATTTAAATGGATTTATATAAGCGTAATGAGGACAACTTGGTGTGGATTAGCATGGCTCTTGTGCGATACGGTAACGAGCTTTGTTCTTGATTTCTCCTATGAGGTATTTTGGGGGCAAATTTGAGTCAGCCCAGCTGAACACTGCTTTATTCTAGGAACTGACTTGGTGTGGTACCGTTCCCTTACTGCTGTTATTTAGGTTCATGGGTCTTAACCAAACCCTCACAGCCCCCCAGCACCCCCGGGACCTGCTTTTATCACGGAGTTTGTGCTAACCCATCAGTCCGGCACCCTGCTCGCGTGGTCGCCGCTGTCAGAGCGGTCCCTTTTGGGGCAGGATCTCCGCCACACGAGGCCGGGCGTTGTCACCGGCCACCCCACGGGTTTCACACTGCACACCGCAGCGGGATCGCTCTCCCTCCTCCACCCTCACGGAGGGGACGGGGATCCCTGCCGGGCCCGGCCCCGCTCCTTTGTTTGCTCCCTGCCCCGGGGGCGGGCCCGCGGCCGGGGCCGGGCCCGGGGCCGAGCGGGGAGCGGCGGCGGCGGCGGCGCCCGGCCCCTGAGCCGCTGGTGCCGCTGGTGGCCCGCAGCCGTCGGAGCTCGGGGCTCGGGGCTGGGGGCTCGGGGCTCGGGGCGGTGCTGCGGGGCGGTGCTGCGGGCGGCATGCGGCGGGGGCTGCGGGCGCTGGCCCTGGCCGCGCTGCTGCTGCTGGGCCGGGCGGCGGCGGGGCGGGCGGCGGCCTGCGAGCCGGTGCGCATCCCGCTGTGCCGGCCGCTGCCCTGGAACGTGACCAAGATGCCCAACCACCTGCACCACAGCACGCAGGCCAACGCCGTGCTGGCCATGGAGCAGTTCGAGGGGCTGCTGGGCACCAACTGCAGCCCGGACCTGCTCTTCTTCCTCTGCGCCATGTACGCGCCCATCTGCACCATCGACTTCCAGCAGGAGCCCATCAAGCCCTGCCGGGCCGTCTGCGAGCGAGCCCGGGCCGGCTGCGAGCCCGTCCTGCTCCGCTACCGCCACGCCTGGCCCGAGAGCCTGGCCTGCGACGAGCTGCCCCTCTACGACCGCGGCGTCTGCATCTCCCCCGAGGCCATCGTCACCGCCGAGGGTGCCGGTGAGTGCCCGACGAGCCCCCGGGCCCCCCTCCGCCGCCTCCGGGGGCTGCAGCCCCTCGGGGTGCCCCCGGGAAGGGGCCTCGCGAACGGGTCCGAAGCCGGCCGGGCTCCGAAAGCGATCGCGGTGAGAGCCGGAGGGAGGAAGGTTTTTGCTGAAAGTGCCCCCGAGTTACCTATTGCTGAGGAGCTCGGCAGCACAATGACCCCTTTGAGGGATCCCAGTGCCGGGTCCGTGAAAACTGCCTTTCAGCGAATGGGAACCTGCTGACATTCCCATTGCGGGGCTGAAAACGCTGAACCGATGCATTATGCACCGGGCTGAAAGAATCCTTCTTGAGGGAATGAAAATGCTCCTTGAGAGAGCAGGAGGAAGGATTCCTGTCCGGGGAAGAGGCGAGGTGAACACTTCCAAGTTTCATTCTCCAAACAGAGGAGCGCAGCCAAGTAGCAGACAGGGAGAGCGAGCTGCCGCGCGGCTGGCACGCAGGGCGCCTGCTCTTGCTGTGTCTCCTCAGCACTCCCAGACCTCAGGCTGCTTGTAGACCCCATCTCAGAGAGAAGGCAGAAACATAAACCCACTTTTAACAGTCTTTTCTTGAGGAGGATGGTGTTCTTATTCCTTGGAGGTGAAATCTTGATTTTTCACTTTTATAAAGGAATATGCTGCCTGCAAAGTAAGAGTAGGTGACTGCCCTGTCCTCCCAAGGTCTCCGAGTTAGTACTGGGGAGGACTTTAACGTGTTTGCCTGGTCCTTCTGGTAAGGTGGCAGCCTGAAGGACAGCACGGTCAGATGGTTACCGTGATCAGAGCAGAGGCTTTTGCAAAGCAGGGTCTGTGATACATGATGTGAAAAGGCTCCTCTGACCGAGGACACACCTTGCTAACACTCCCTCTCACCACTGAAGCAGTTGGTCTTGGCTCTGCTGTTGCTGATGCCAAGTTGAAGATCAGGTGAAGTTCACTTGTTCCTTTTTTTTGGTTGGTATCACTGTAAGGGATGAAAGACTCCTCATCGGTTGTGCTCCCTGTGCCTGCCGGGGATCAAGTAGCCACTGCTATGTCCGTGATGGAGAAGGCTGCTAAGGATAGTGGAATTGCTTTGTTTGCCTGCACAGCTTTCCTCCAGCTGAGCCCTAGAGTTAAGAGGGGCTCGGGGAACCCCTGGGCTTGTGCTGGTCTCCAAAATGTTCATTGCTGATGCTCAGATGCACACACACCTCAGCCTGCGTGCTCGTCTGCTGCTGCCTCTTGCGCTGTGCTTGTCTCCAGTGATGTGTTTGTCCCTGCTTGAAAGGGGGAGCTGGGTGCTGCCTGTACTAGGGAACAGGTCCATCGGTTGAATTTCTGGCTCTGCAAGTGTTAAAGTCATGGTATCAGTGGGCCCTACTTGAGGAAAATAGGGAAACGTGCAGCTTCTCCAGTAGGTGCAGGAGTGACTTTGCAGTCCTTGATGTTTCCCTGTAGGCAATTGCGAGTGGTGCCTTGGTAAAGGCAGTCATATTTCACTGTATCTTATTTTCTTAAATGTTTTGTTACTTCTAAGAAGCTCACACGTGCTGCTGCCCTAGGAGGCGGCAGGAGTCCTCCTGCTCCTGTCACAAGGAGATCTGTGTCTGGTTTACGTGCTTGTGGGTTTCTGTATCAGTCAAAGTGGCCTCGCTGCTGCTCCAAACCATCTGCTCATCCTTGCACATACTTCATCCCTTTGACCTGGAAGAAGAGCAGCCTGGATTAAAAGTAGACGTAAAAGTGAAGGCACATCAGGCCGTCAGCGAGATATTGGAGAAAAGGGAAACATCATAAACGTGTACAATAAGCGTCAGAACCATTTTGGGTGATCATCATAAACAGGGGATTAGAGTCCCAAATCCCTTTAGAAATACAACCTCTTAAACATTAGTGAAAAGGAAAGATTATTTAATTGATGGAGACGTGCTGCCAGATCTTTAATGAAGCCGTGGTTTCTCCACGTAGTCCGAGTCCTCTACATCTGCCTGTACACCGAGATAAAATCACAGTCACCCAGTATCTGAATTGGTCACTGTGTGCTTCAAACAGAAGCAAAAGAAAGAACCCTTTCCCATGCTCGCTTTTCACACATTGTGACCTTCATTTCCAAAGGAGTGGTTTCCAAACGCAAACTCAGATGTGGAAGTGAGAGGAAACCTTCTGCTCCTTGATGGTGATGGCTCTGAACCTGCCGGCTCAGTGTTGGTGGGAGTGGGCGATGAGGAGCTCAGCATCCTTGTGTGCCTACGGAGCCGCCCTGTGGCCTGGGGGCTTGCGTGGTCTGCATTCAGTTTCAGCTGGGACTGATCTTCACATTACTTCTGCTGTTTGTGCCTTTTCTTTTCTTGCAATTAGATAAGATGCTTGAGTTGTATGCTCAAAACTAAGTTTTGCCAAATTGCTCCTTTTTTGCAAGGCTCTCACCCAAACCTGTGGTCCAAGAATTGTTATCTTGCGCACTTACTATGCAAGCGGCTTTTCTCTTCTCTCTTTGTTAGTGTTTTAATGGCTTTCCTCTGAAAAATGATTAATTAAAACAGCTTATTGGAAAAAATCGGTTTGGATTTTATCCCCCACTCTTAACCAAGATTTAGTAGGAAGCCTTTGAATCGGAGCTCTGGAGAACATTTCCTCGTTGGCAGTTCTGCTAATCATCGCCGACAGATATTTCTTTCAAAAGATTGTTTTGCAAAGACAAAACTTGGCAAAGAGCTCCACGCTGAAGAGAAGAGGAACAATAGGAAGTCAGCTGTTTATTTTTTAAAAATAGCTTTTTTAATTTCTCGTGTCTGCCTGACGACTGGAGGTCCAAGCAGCACGTGGACGAGCCTGACGGAGAAGTTCCCCCCCACCTGTCCGACGGATGGGGTGCTGTGGCTGCTGCTCAGGCTGGCCCAGACCTTCATCGTCCTCCCTTCCCTGGTGGGTGGGAAGGGACCAGGTGAGGAGAGCCTGACCTGTTGGTGGCCGTGGAGAAGATGGGGGAGCGGGAAGCCTTTACCCAGACGTGTCACGTAGTGGGGAAGGTCTCCAGCTGCCTGCACAAGCCTGCACTTCTCTCCCTCGGTAGAAACTGCTCATCCCTCAACACACACAAGTGCCCTGAGGACAATTAGCATCACCTTAAGGCTGGTACTCGCCTGTGCCCAGCCCTCCAAAGTCAGGAGATGAGTCACGAAGTGACACGAAGGTGCCTGCTTACTCCTCTGCCGTTCACGGGCAGACACGGCACGCTGACCACAATTGCAGAGCACAATCCACCGCACGCCGCAGCCTGAGCACAGCACAGAAATTGCAGCCGTTTCCCCAAACAGCCGCTTATGCACACAGCCTTCTGAGTTACTCGCCCACCACACAGCCAGCTGTCTCCTCACAGACCCATAGCCACTGGCCTGGGGTAGGGCACGTGGCCTGGCAAACAAACGTGTGCAGAATTAGGAAGTGGGCTGAGGTCGCGGTGTGCTGGAATTTGGTTCTGTAAAAATAATAATAATGCAATTAAGTTGTGTACCCAGGAGTGGAAGAGAACGTCTTGTGGAAAGCAGGTTCAGTTTGGTGTGTGTTTGTGGTGGCAGGCTTGTAGTAGGCACCTTGAGTGTTCACCACCCTCGTTGCATCAGCCTTACTTCTGAGGAGAGTTCCTCGGGCACGGCAAGTGCACGTGGCTCTGGCTTGTGTTCAGCTGTAATACCGGAGGGAACTGGACCTTCAGCTGATGCTGGAGTGGTACCAAACGGGATCCAGCTGTAGGTTCGATTTCAAATTCAATAAGCTGTGGTTTCAATTCAGGCATTGTACCCTAACAAACAGATTTATTCTCATGTCAAATGGTTATTAATGAAATCTTGTCAAGATTGGAGCTTGCTGGGCCACATGAAGCACCAGAAGGAGTTGTCTAGGGCATTTGCAAAGCCAGCCAGCCCTAAAAGCAAGCAGGGAATTTGGCCAAGGAAACCCAACACGAGGCTGCTGCTGGGAGGTCGTGCAGACTTGTGTCTGCCGTGGGAGCAGCCAGCGAAGTACCAGGCTGGAGGCTCAAGGACTTGTCATGCTGTTACCACGCCAGAAGGAATTTTCCAACACTACCTGATGATAGGAACTTATTTTTTTTAAATTCAAGTGATTAATCCGAATGAAATACGTAAGCAAGGATTAGTGTGTATGACTTGACTTGTTAGAAGGCAGCATGGAAAAGCCTTGCAGCTACCATGGAAGTACACGGTTACCGAAGACCAAATTGGCACCGTTAAAACCTTGTTTTTGTTCCATAAGCTAATGTACCACAGCAGTTTGGTGCTTTTTTGGAAGAAAACGCATTTGATTTGAGGTAGCAACCAGGTATTGGACGTAAAGGAGCATCTATGCAATCATTCAATACTGTTTGCTAAATCTTTTGCTAATTAGGAGCAAAAAGTCAAAAATTTCATAGTGAGTAGGAGTACTTACTTCTGAAGTCCCAATTTTGGGAAGTTAATCATTAAGTAGGCAAGTAATTTACATGTTTTTCAGATTTCCTTGCATCTTGCTAGTCCTTTAGCCTATCTCTGTTAATGTAAGGGAAGTTCCACGTTGCAATGAAAAGTACAAAGATAAATATGCATTGAGATGAAGGTATGGGTTTTTTGGTTTTGTTTTTTTTTTAAATGCATGGCCAAATTGTAACATTAAATAACTAATACTAGATATCTTGTAGACCAGTATTTTAATTATGTATTTACGTAATCTATGATTAAATAACAGCCCCTGCCCTTAAAATTCAGTCTATGCATCTAAATCCTTCACCTATGCCAAGTGTCACTCCAGGCTGTATTGCAGCCACGAGAGGAGCTGCTGTTCCGTGGCTGTGTGTTCACTTGTTCTGTATTGCAGTAACAAGGTTGTTGTATCCAAGATACTGTAAGCATCTAAGAAGGATGATGTTGGTACGATACCAGCTTCGACAGCTGAAAAACCTGTGGAAACTTTTGGGTGTGCAGGCTTACAGAAGGGGGCTTGATCTGAAAGCTCATTTGTTTCCCATTTTATTTGTCCTTCTAATAAAGTATTCTACCTCTCTCCCCAGTCTTGTTTCTCTTGTGTCTTTTTGCTTGACTTATACAAGGTTGTGTGCATTAACATACTCGTTTCTCAAGACCAAGTATGTGTGTAAGTCGATTGAACTGTGCAATTTAATAATAGATTTGAAATTACACATTTTACCAATGCGAGGCCCATTCTATGTACAAGAGCATCCAAAAGCAGTTCTTTGGAAGTCTGGCACAGGGCCTGTTTTTTTTTCCTCCTGTTCTTTATCTCTCCTTCAAATAATCAGCATGTTTTTAAATTGAGGGGAAGGGGAAGGTCTGAAACATTTGTTTTGGCATTTGCTTCAATGATACGATTGTGGTTGGTTTGATTTCCTCAGTAACCAAAAAAACAAACCAAAAGTAATTTCTCCTTCATCATCTAATGAAATGCAAACACTACGTGTGCTTTTTGTAGATGCTGCAAATTCCTGCCATAAATTTCCCTCCTTGTCCTGAACCTGCCAGTCTGTGCACCTCTGGAAATGGGCTATTTAATCTGCTTCAGCCCGTCATGTTGTGTGCCGTGTTTGGATGAAGCGTAGATAAGAACTGATGTCAACTCTAGCAGGAACAGGCTGGCCTCTGGAACATTGCAATCCGATTATTCATTAAGTTTTAATATACTAAATATGAGAGAAAGAGAAAGCGTTGCAATGGGGGGTTGTTGAAATAATCCACTATTAAACATCCTAACGTTTCTTTCTGTATTTTACCAATCTGTGCCAGATTTCCCGATGGATTCTAATAATGGCAACTGTAGAGGCTCCGGCATCGGTGAGTACGGTTTTATAAAGCTGTCTAATGAGCTGCGTAAGCACGTCCCTTTAATGCTTGATGAAGTAAGAGCAGTACTAAGTGATGCATAAATACCTGGCTTTGTCTTGAGATCCTGTAGGTTGTGCTTTTGACTGGTACCTGTATCCATCACGGGAAGGTGAGATTTGGGGCTGGTAAACCTCTGTACTTCTGGCCAAATCAGCCCTCCAGCTCTTGTTTCTTCTGCTTTTGCCAGGGCAAAATTGCCATGAAGTGAAGGTGGCCGTGCTGGTCTCATGACGAGTTCTGTCTCGAACAGTGAGAATGATCATTACATGAATTTTCCTCCCTCCCACCAAAAATGTCATTATTTCTTCAGCTCTTCCAGTTGTTTTTCCATGCATAACTGAAAATGCAGGGAGGAAAATAATGCTGTAGTCGTTGGCAGGCTTTAACTAGCATACCAGTATGAGTTTTTATTTAACTGAGAAACGCTTACTGCAGTGATGAAAATCCCAAGTGTTTAAACCACAAAGCGACGCAGTAGGACGTTGGGATTGTACGTACCAAAAGAAACGTCCTTACACCTATAAATACCATTGCTGTGAGTTGTAAGGAAAGAAGCAGTGAAGTTGCAGATGCTCACAGTAACGTGCTGCAGAAGTAAAGTGAAAGAAGTTAGAGATGTAATGTTCCTTTTGTTATTTATTCGTTTTAGCCAAAAGAGGCTAGATTCAAGCAGGCTGTTTGAGATTCAGTTGAAAAAGAAAAATGCAGTGCTTTCTGCCCTATTTTCCTTAATGTTAATTCCCTTTGTGGCGCGCTGGTGAGTAGGCTAGCTCTCTCAGTCACTGAGGGTAAAAACAGGGTTGTGGTTCATTCTGACTTGCAAATTAAATTCTGACCTCTCTGTAGATAATGGCAAAACTCCCGTTAACCTGAGGAGATGGAGAATGAGACCTTCTGAGGCTGTTTTTATTCCAACAGCTCCCCCGTTGCTTTTTTTGTTGTTGTTGTTTCATTTTGTTTTTGCTGGAACTGAGTAAAATCCCTTGAGTGCTGCCACTATTCACAGGCAGTGCAAAGCAAAGCCCAGTTCAGTAGCTAGCAGATTATAGAAAGGTGCATTTGTTGCTCAAGCAAGCCAATGACTATAGGTTTTCTTGAATTTTATTACCATTCCCGTGGAAGTTTTCCTCTCCAGAGGTGCTGACCAGCTACAGTACATGCCGAGGTCCAGTTATTAATGTAAGCACCTAAATATGGTTGTGGAATGTACAGTTAGACACCAAGTTTTGCTAACTTCAGCACTGATCTCCTGCCACCTTATATCAAAAATATCAAACATATCTTCAGAACTGCCTGCCTTTAGGGATGCGGGCTTGAAAACTCACATCCAAAACAGGGGGTAAAGATGCATGGAGCTGATGAAGGAGAAGGACAATGTTCTTATTGCTAGCTTTTATTGTCGGAACGCAGATTGTGGTCCAATGTGCTATATCCATTTCAGCTGGCTTTTTTGCCTCTTGGAAGTAAGCTAGATTTTTGTCGGCTTCCTGAGATGCTTTTTAGTCATTTAGACATTTTTTCCAGGCTTTTTTCTCCATTAACTTATCAGGGAAGCATTTGCCAGGTTCGAGCACGTGTTTATGTTGTGCGCACACGTGTATGTAAGATGGCAGTTTGTAGGTAGCAGCTACAACAGAGAATCTTTTCCCCTGTAATCCATTGGTTTGGGTATTTACAGGGAGCTGTTTCCCATGGTATAGATGCTGAGCATTCATTAGTATTGTGTTGACTTGTATTAAAAAAGAATATTTAATGGCAAAGTCAGCTGAGATCTCAGCCCCAACTTGATGTGAGCCTCTGCTCCCTGTCTTGGTTTATAATCAGTTTGGTTTATAATGAGTTTGCAGTTTCAGAGCTCTTCTGGTGGCTTTGGAGGAGAGAATCATGTCAGATGGGACTTGCCCTTAGCATCACGAGACACAGTGCATTTTTAACACAATTCTTTTGCAGCCACCCTCCGAGGATGTTCCCTGCTCTGGGAAGGCTCAGATTTACAAGAAATATGCATCAATCAAAAGAGTATTTTCTAATCCTCGCATCGCGCTCCCGTTGAAAGCCACTGTACCAGGCGTTGGGAGAGATGAGCTGCTTCTTGCTCTGCGGCTGGCTGACCTTGGCAAGTGCCCCTGTGCCAGTCTCTGCATTTCTAAGTAGTAACTAGAAACAGTGCGTCATTTTGTAAAGTTCTCGGAAATACAAACTTGTAAAGGACGAGGACAGCGGGAAGGTACCCTTTGTGAAGAGCACAGCCAGGTCTATCCACTAAGTTCCACACCAAGAATAATCAAAGGCACTCCTCAAATTTAAAACAAATAATCAAGTTAAAAGGCAATCCAGTATTACCTTAAAATGAGGGAAATGTGAGGCTATATGTCCTTGTCCTGTAATTTAGACTATGTTTTTCTACCTGTGCCACAGAGCAAAGTGTTGCTGAGCAGGAGAGTATAAAATGTGTTGGATGCGAATGCTGAGATGCCTGCATGAGCGTGGGTTGTAGGAGCCTCTTGTATGGCCTGTCTTGAGGCAGCTTATAAAATGGGCCATAATTCAGTCTAAAATATGTATGAGCTCCCTCAGGCAGAAAAGAAGCCAAAAATCACTTCCCTTCTCAGCTTATATTATTTTAACACAGTCATACAAAAGCTGAAGTCTGTAGGATCCTATATATAGATTCCTGAGGACATTTGAAATTCAAGGAAACAATATCCTCTTCTTGTGCGATGTTCTTCTCTTTCCTGGATTTTTGGTACTTTCAACTACAAAAATCCTCGCAATCCAAAATAAACAATAACTCGAGAAGTCCATAACCGCAAGATACCATCTTTGTATTTAATGCAGAAGTCTTAAAAAGAAAATAAAAGTTCTTCCCCAAACTCTTCGTGGTGGATTTAACTAAATGCCCGGCGTCATTATTTTAGAACAGTGTTGTACAGAAATAGGCTGTATTGAGTCTTCTTTCACTTAGGTGCTGGGTGAAATGCAGCCAGGAGGCAGGGGTGGTATTTAGGACACAGAGTATGACTGAGGACACCGGAGTCCTGCTCACAGCTCACCTGTTCTTTCCCAAAGGAGATTTTGTTTCCACTGATGCATTACATTAGATGACCACGTACGTGTAATACTGGGACCTGCGGTTGGAAATGGGTGACATTTCTTGCTGGGTCTGACTGTGAGAGGCCACCAAACTAATTGCACGCTAGCAGTTAGTTTGTGTTCTGAAGGTCATCCATCCTGCTAGGTGGGCTAGTAATTTCCCTGCTTTAATTAAACCTGAGGTACAGGATCCCGATGTTATACAGCGAGCCCAAGCAGGAGGGTGGCCCAGATTTGTTGTTAGGCATGTCCAAATCCCACACGTACGGCACAAGCTCCCATTATACCCAGGGCCGATGACCCACGGTGTAGGTTTTAGGCTGGTGGCAGCCTCTCCCCGTTATTCCTTCCAATTTAGACAGCGAGTGTGCTGGTGGAACCACAGTGGGTTCTAGGGGATGTTGCCAAGAAACTGCTGATCTTTCCTCCTTGGAAAGCGCAAGCTGCAGGCATCTGCTGAGCGCTGTGCTCAATGAGGTGGTTGTTGCCCTGAATCGGAGGTTTTCAGCTGCTGGCCCTGCTGCCTGCTGGTCAATGCCTCCATTCCCTCCTCTGGCTCTCTCAGTTTTCAGTCCCACACTCCATAACACAGGCTCATGAGTAGCTCCTTGTTTTAGTTACACCTACGCAGACATTTGTTACTCCAGGAATTTTCAGTCCTCATAATTTCTTAAGGGAGAATTCAGCACTGCCCCTCCTTAGGTTGTTTCGAGCGAAATGAGTTGGGAACTGAGGAAACAGCATCCCTGAGGTGAAGGAGCCTGGTTTCTTGCCTTTATCCCTTGCTGCTACGTGGCTTATACCTTTAGGATGAAATATAGTGCCAGTGCCAGGTGGGTTTCCTGCAAGTCCTGAATGAGTAACCTGCCTGACCACTGCTTGGTGCGCCCTCTTGGCCAGGGACTCTGCTGCTGACACAAGACCTGAAAGTTATGCCCTGGGATGTGTCAAAGCCCCGTGCTGGATGTAGCCCTTAATTTCTCAGCCGGATCTGTATTTTAGATGAAGCACTGTCTGTAGGACATACTTAAAAATAAAGGGTTGTGGTGTTTTTTTTTTGTTTTTTTTTTTTTTGGAGGCTAGGGTTTTGTTGTTGTTTTGTTTGGTTTTATTCATTTATTTTTTTTAATTTCATCTTGTCAATTTTCTTCTGGAAACCTCTGCTGCTCAGTTTCAGAACATCTTCCAGCAGAAGTACCCTGTGCTTTTTAACATTTAACTTCTCTGTACTAACTAAGTAAATTCAGGGAGATACTTGTCAGGTGTGACCGTGGGGTTTGGGGGAGATTGTCAGTGACCAAATGCTGTTTTCTTTCTAAACAAAAGTTTCTGTTTTGTAGAGCGCTGCAAATGCAAGCCTATTAAAGCTACCCAGAAGACCTATCTACGCAACAATTACAACTACGGTAAGGACAGCTGCGTGGCCAGCTCCCAAGCCCTGTAGGAGAAGGCTACAGGAAGAGAATTAAACGGGGCTGGGAAGAATTTCACAGCAATAGCCCATGGACCCAATTACTGATGGTTAATCCAGTAGTACTTATTACAGATGTGGCCTGAAACATTTCCAAATTCAAAACTGAGAGTGTTTGTGGAGGGATGAAGGGGATTAGCTTAATAGGGTAGTACAAGAGTGTCTCTGTTGACACTGCGTGGTAGTTAATTCAGCATGGGCATTCGGGGTTCATGCACTTCTTTAGTGCAAGGAGTCATTTGGCAGAAGTGACATTGTGGGCTGCTGCGCTTGAACCTCCTCTTGTATTTACAGCTCCGATGTGTTCTGCTTGCACAGGAAGGGATGTTTGTGGTAATTCTTAGGCCTGCAAACTCACCCTGGCATCTTACAGACATACTAGGCTTTTGCCTTCCTGTGCGTTGAAGCCATCAATTAACATCTTTCTAGCTGTGTTACACTGGCACTAACACCTGTAAAAGTGCACGGTGTCTGTATTATGTCCTCTGTTGCCCAGGTTGCCCTGGTTTTCTATCACAGGTCCACTCTGCTACTTCTATTCATGCTGCTTGTTTCAACCAAATTAAGCCAAGGAGGTTGATGAATACGTATCACTGAGGGGAACTGAACAGTCAGGTCTGTTCTTGCTCCTATTACTCATGTGAACTGCCTGAAGTTCACTGAACTTAAACACTTCATTTCAGTGGTAGCGATTGCTTAATATTTATTAAGATTATGCATTTATCCAACTGTTGCCATATAAGCTTCCTTTCAAAAATAAATCCTATGGAAAGCTAAAAGCTTGTAACTGCATTCAGTCAGACGTTGTTGATGTATTTGAGGTGACTAGTTTTGCATTGTTTGGGGTTTGTTTGGGGAATTGCTCCAGACTGACTGGTCTGTAGTGAAATTACACACCTGCACTTGGTGGTCACTGAGGGTGCTGCAGGTGGCTGTGTGTGAGCTGGCGGAGATGACCCCTCAGCACTTCATATTCTCAGTCATATTGTATCCCTCTTTTCTCACTTGTGGAAGCAAAGAGGTTTCAGAATGCATTGGAAAGAACACCAAACTGAAGTAGGATTTTGTTTTAAACTCTTAAGAGGTCTTAAGAAAGAGGATCACTAGATAAATTATGTTAAATGCATACCAGTTATTGATTGTTTTTAATGTTGCTGCAGTATGTGCTGGCTGATTGTCTTCATGGACAATATATGCGAAGAGATGAGTTGTACTAGTCCACAGTTTTCAGATCTGTAATGGTTTTCATTTGCAAGCTGTTAAAGATGTGATATTCTCTAGAGTGTGACCTCTGGATTTGCTTTGCATTTACATGTGGCATCAGTTCACTGGTCACCATGAGAGGCCCAAAAATCTGTTGTCTTTGAAAGGCAGCTTTCCCTCCTGTGCAACTTAAGGCAAAAAGAAAGGGCAGGGGAAGAAACAATTAAGCGGGTCACCAGGTCAAGATCAGGAGCGTTTGGAGTTCATAAAGAACAGAGCAGATTGGTGCTGGGTCACTGGAGAGAGAATCAAAAAGGTAAAGGCCTGTCATCCAGCAGGGATAGCGATACAATAAGTTTTCATGCATATGCACATTTCATGAAAGGCCAAGAGTGACAAATTAAGTTCAGTCACATGTACTCCAAGCAGTCAAAGAAGGAGTTGTTGTGGCACAAGGGAGAAGAAGGGCACACAAGGAATGAATTAAATGCACGAAGTGGAAAGAGCAAAGAGGAGGGGATGCTAAAAGTAAAGCCCAAATTTCATAGGACACAAATCCAACATAATTCCTATGTGTGACCCACAATGTTTTGAGATATACCCAGCTACCTGCAGCCTCTGGGTGGAGGGGGAAGCAGTGGAGAGATGGGGGCAGGGGGGTTGCTTGAGTCCAGCTAAGCTCCTGATAATGGCCCATACAAAAGTCTAATCCCAGAGGTCACTGAGAACCACCCCGGGTGACCTGCATTATCCACTGCCGTTAACTATACTTCTTGTCATTTCTTCCCAGTCATTCGGGCGAAAGTGAAGGAGGTGAAGACTAAATGTCACGACGTCACTGCGGTAGTGGAAGTCAAGGAGATTCTCAAATCTTCCCTTGTGAACATCCCAAAGGACACTGTAAACCTTTACACAAACTCCGGCTGCCTGTGCCCCCCGCTCAGTGCCAACGAAGAGTACATCATCATGGGCTACGAAGACGAGGAGCGCTCCAGGTAACTTGCACCATTACCCTCGAGGTGTTTTCTGTGGTTTGTTTCCCTGCCCCTGGAGCTTGCATAGGGTTACCTGCAAAGAGAAACTTGGTGTCACTCTTTGGATCACCTTCCAATATAATAATCATCTTCTCTACTAGGGGGACTGTCAGGGGTCACAAAGCTCTGGGGTTGTATAGGTAGTGCGTACCTGCTGATGTTGGACTGTCTCCTTCTGCAGGTTACTCTTGGTGGAAGGCTCCATCGCTGAGAAATGGAAGGATCGACTGGGTAAAAAAGTCAAGGTAAGAAAATGGCTCACCAGAAGCCAAATGTTGTAGATACCATGAAACAGCTACCAAAGCTTGTCAAAATTAAGAAAGAAAATGCCCATGCTGAGCCCAGTTAATTAATAGGAGTGAGTGTTTTAACTCTGTAGGCAAACTGTGCCTTCTGCAACGCTATGCACTTCATTGGGATCGTACGGCTAGTGAAAAAAAGGCTTTACAAGTGTCTTCCAAACTAAGTCAGAATTATACTTTTCAGATTTTAATACTCTTGAAATCTAGTTCACAAATTATGGGGGTTAGCAGATATTGTAAATTTGTCTCTCTGGCTTAGATGATGGAGGTGCATAATAAGAAAGACTTGCATTTTGTGTACAGTATCCAATTGGAAGTAACAAAGGCAAACGATATATGAGAATATACTCTATAATGTTTTCTAATTGTAAAGTACTCTAATGCCTTCCAAGCCCTGGAAGCATGGCCTTTGTGCTTTGATGCACAGCAGAGTATCGGGGATTTTGTCATTGCTAGGAGTGTCATTTTACACAGATTGTTCTTATTTTCAAACAGTTTCTTAACTTTTGTCTTACCACAGTGGTTGTGCCTGTGCAAACCAGGCTCCTCTTCCACTGAAATCTTTCTTCAACTGTTTTAATGGTGGCTGGCAGGAAAATACTGTTCTCATTACAAATACAAGATTTGGTACATCCACAGAGATTACATGAGGGAAAAGATATGGGGATCTTATTCCAAGTTGCTGTTTGATTTGGCAGAACTTTCCAAGATGCAGTGCCGCAGAGCAAACACCGCGTTGCTGCTGTGGGCTGATCTCTGCTTAGTCCCAGCCTGGGGGTGGCAAGGTGATTTATGGTTTCTTTCTTGGAAGCTCACTTATTTTCTCACTTATTTTCTCACTTTTTGCACAGCTGGGATTGCCTTGTATTGAGGATTGGTTTCAGTTCAATTCAGATGTTTTTCTGCCCACCACGGGTTTCAATATGCAGAGCATTTTTGTGATGGCTCTAGAGCCTCAGCAGTGAAGAGGCCCACAGATATAAAAAAGCAATAACTAAGCTCCGTTTTTATTTTTTTTTTCCAGTCCTGTGATTTCTTAATCTTGTTCGTTCTTGCCACACTTCCAGTTCTGGTAGCTCCTGATAGATATTAGCTGTGGATAAGGCTTACGAAGGTTTTTGTGTCACTATATGAAATGATTTCTGGTACAGTAGTGGTGCTTGCATCAGGAAACTAGTTGTATAATTTGAAGTATAAAGGGCAAGAAATTACTGATCAGGAATTTATGGCATTGATGGCTTCATAACTTCAGACTGTGTTATGTTAGTGAGGTGCACAAGCTGATGAGAAGGTGAAACACTTTTCTGCTGAAGGTGTTGTACCTTGCATTGGCCCTTTCATTCACAGAATATACAAGAAAATCAGGCCAGGGAATGGATGCTCCTCTCCGTTCGAAATAATAATACTTACAACTTCACATTCCTCCCCTTGGGTCCAACGTGGGGTATCGTGGGGGCAACAATGACAGTTTTTTTTTGTCAGTGTTGCTTGCAAATGCACGTAGTTGTCCTACTTACAATATTTATAAAACTTAGCTCCTTCTTCTGCTAACTGTCTGCAATTCGTCTGCATTTTGATGCGCAGCGCTGGGATCAAAAGCTCCGCCACCTCGGCAAGGGGAAAGGAGAGCCAGGACAAAGTGATGCAGCGCCCAAGCCCGGCAAGGCCAGCAACCCCCGGCAAGCTCGCAGCTAGAAGTGAAGTGCCCTATGCCGAAATTCAGTGGACTATCTGTCAAGACTTCACTGTTGGAGCAGCAAAGGAGAAATTGCACTATTGCACGTTATATTCTATTGTTTACTACAAAATAATGTTTTAGCTTATATTAGTTTTTATTCTTCCTCTTGTTTTCTGCCTTTTTGGTTTGGTTTGGTTTTGGATGCGTGCAAGCTCTGGAAATATAAATATATATTTCTGTTACTAAAAAACTGCCCTTACGAGGCGGGGAGAGGTCAGGACGTGCTGAAGTTGCCATTTTATCTCCCAAATCTTCTTTGGGGGAGAACCGGTGCAAGCAGGAGATTTGGCACAACCCTTCTTTAAATCACAACCCCCACTGGCTTCCTTGGGCCGGTCCTCGTCACAGCCATGGCCACTGTTTGCAGAAACCCCTTGCTGGGGAGGGGAATTTGTTGATGTAAGTGCATAATTTTTATTTCTGAAACAAAATAGCCATATATGTATTAATTTACACACAGTTCAAGTCACATGGCACTTCTGGAAAAATAATGGAAAAGAAAATAAAATTTGAATACTCTCTGGACTTTGTAGGAAACCTCACAGTCGTGCCACCCCAGGACTTAATTTATCATACACTTTTTCTCTTATAATGGCAGTTTCTTTTTTTTTTTTTTTTTTTCCTCTTCTTCTTTCTCTCTGCTGAGTTGTAGGAATAGACTGACTTACCAGGCCTGCTCCTCAGTACAGGTCTGCACTTTATCATTTGGATTTTGTGGTTTTATTCTTCAATCTGTGCCTACATAAGCAAGTGTTCAATGCTCAGTAAAATACGTCCAATAAAAATCTTGTAGTTCTCAGCATGGACCTTATCTGACTTTTGAACCAACATCATATTTTTATATTGCTGTTCAAAATATAAAAACCAAAACCCCTTTGTTTTTGTACTTTTATAAAATTCTTTGCAGATAGTAACAACGTATTTGAAATTATCACTCTGTTCTTCTGTTTTTCTATTCTCTCTTGCTCAAAAGAAATTAAAGTGATGTAAATAAAATAAGTCCTCTCCACGTGTAGTTACAGAGGGGAACTACTCGAGATGCAAATGGCTGTTGGGTTCTCAGCTTGTGTTTTCTGTGGTCACCCTAGCACGCTTAAATGCATTCGGGCTGCCTCTTGTTAACACAGAAGTGCTGCAGTTGTTAGGTTGAAAATGTGCTGATAACAAGTAAACCCAGAAGTATTTGGGAACGTTTATAATATTATGTTATTTTAAGATTCCAGTTAATAACCAAAGGTCTCAGGGCAAGTCTTCCCTCTGTGTGGATATCAGGCAAGTTGAAACATAGACCTGTGTCCTGCAAAATTTGCAATCTGTTGAGTTTTCTTTTTGCTTTGTTTTGTTTTGATTTTTTTTATTTTTTTTTTGCTTTTAAATAAAGGGGTAGTGTAGGGAGGAGATGGGTTGTGAAGGTTTGAAGTGACATTAAGTCTCCAGCTGGTTCAGTGTTTGCTCCAGATACTGTGCAGGCTGGATCAGAAGCTGTGGAAGGGATTTCAAAGGAAAAGCTGAATTTAAACAAAAAAACAACATCTGGAAACTTTGCTCTGGTCTATTTTGGACGTTGTTCTTCATCTACTCTGTTGCTTGGCTCCTGTTGTTTTTTTTTCCAGCCATGCTGTCAGCAAGCAGGTCTCTCTGCCTGTGGTGGGGTCCAGCAGGTACATCAGGACCAACATCATCACTGCAGCAGCAAGAGGAGCCAAGAGTTGAGTAAGCAGCAAGTGCTGTGAGGCCCCTTGCCAATGTTATCAATCATATTTACTTATTGAGCTTTGGGCTTTTTTTTAATGCAGCGAATAGTAGGCAGTTCATAGTAGAAGGAAGGGTTGTTGCACAAGATGCCAAGATAACCAAACTTCTGAGTAGTCCTGCTTGCTGCTGTGCTCATAACCCCATCCTCAGAGCTGTCTGAAGAAAACTACTAAGTTTGTAGTATTGCACCCTGCTTAATTAAGTCTCAACTAGAGATTAATGTGTCGTGTATTTTAGATTCTGTGGTATGATTTATTTTTTTTTGTTTTGTCCCCAAATTCTGTTGAGCTTTGCCTAGTGCTACTCCCTCGTCATTACCCCAGTACTTCACTCAAAAAAGTCATCGTCTGCTAACAGGTAACTCAATGAAATTGTTTGTAAAGGTCCTCCTCCCCATCTAGCATCTGCTCCATTTCTCTCTGGAGCTAAGATACTCTCTCTTCACCTTTTACTCACACTAGCTGGGGACAAAGGGACAATAATGCCTTCTGGGGACAAAGAGAAGGAAAGCAGTAGCTCCACTTCAGTTATTGAGAAGAGCTGGTTTGCAGTCAGCTTCAAGTCCTTACTGCTTTCTTTATTTGCTCGGCTTGAACTCATGCCCAGTCTTTGTGCAGTCGACAACACGATGACCACAAACTGGGGCAGGTATTTTTAATGCTGTTCATCTCTGCTGTTGTGCATTTCCAGCGAGGACAGGGGGGCACCGTGACATCCTCTGAAGGCGAGCGGAGGTGCTAGCAGGTTGGTTTCTCTGCAGCACGCTCGTGAGGACAGCTGGTCACCCCTCGTTCCTGCTCAGCTAGGAGAGCAGCCGAAGAGGTAAGGGGGGCTTGTTCATACCTGCTACGGCAGCCACATCATGGGCTGCACCAAGCAGGGGCTTTGCTGGTGAGTCCCTTCAAATGGCCGTCCAGATGCTGGAGAGAAAGCTGTTTTCCCTCTTTTCCCCAAGCTCCTCTAACAGCAGTGAGGCAGTGCGTATCTCTTCATTCTCCATCTTCACCTGCAGTGAAATCACTTGAGGGTCGTCGTCAATCTGTTGTGAAAATCTCTGTCGCTGTGGAAAGAGTGCTCTGTAATGACCATGAGCTTTTAGCTATTTTAGTTGAAAATGCAAAATCTTTCTCATTTAGAGATTTTTGTTTGTTTTTTTTTGGAGGCAGCACTAAAATTGTATAAAAGGAGTGCAAATAACACCAACAACAGAAAGTGTGACAGCCAGCTTATTAGCTGTGTACAATGCGGTTGTTTCAGTGGGTGCCGCACATACCTATGCACACACATGTGACCAAGTGTCATGGGATGTATAGAAGGATTGATTGAAACCATGCCTTTCCCACATCTGGGTTATATTATTCCAGAGAGCAAATATGCAGCCTACAATCCCTGTGGATAATTAGCCTGACATGTTGCTTATCAGAAGGCACCCTTTCCTATCACAGCTCGGCAGCTGAGAAGGCAGGAGGAATAAACACCACAGTCGCTATTCACAAGCCATGTCAAGTTTTTGGCAGGGGTTCACTCGTGGTGTTAATACATCTGCACAGAAGGTGCTGGGCATGTTAGAAATAGCATGGCAATAACATGCCTTCCTTTCAGTCCACGCACGGTTGTTTTGACGTGCAGTTCCTCCTAGAGTAAGCAGCGTCTGTATGGTGAAAACAACCTTCAAATTAGTGCGAACGAGAGCGCTGTGCATTTTAACAGCTCTGCGGAGAGAGAGTGCCAGAAGTAGGAAGAATAAAGGCCTCTTGTTCTCAGAGTCTTTGTTCTGAGAAAAATGCCAAATCAGGATCCTCGGGGTGTGTGCTGGGGGGTCGGGACTCAAGCGGAAGGGAAAGCATCAGTGTCTTCAAAGGGAGGGGAAGGCATCAAAGAGCAACACTGTGTAATATGGCTTAACTAGGATCGGGGTGGGGTTTGTTTTGTTTTTTAAAGATTCTGATGCATCAAACCTGAGAACGAGTATTAGCAGAGTGTAATATCAGTGCTGGGAATAAATACGTCCGCACCACGTTAAACCCTGAACAAATGTGGGGCTGGCTAGGGAGCAGCTGACTGCAGGGACCCCAGCCTGGGAGCTGCCAGGGCGGTCAGCAGCTTGCCAGACAGCACAATGTGCAGAGAGCGCTGCCAAAATCAACACCCCGAGGGGTTTGCGGTGCAGATTGGGCAGGTAAGGCAAGGGGACAGTAAGGATGAATGAACACTGTGTGCTGGGGAGGTACTACAGCTGGGGAGGGCTTACATCCAGCTGCGCAAGAGGTGCTGGCTACCACTGGTTCCCTTCACTCTTCGGAAATGAGCCCAAAGCCAGGTTAAAACAGCAGTATTTTTTAATGGGCAGCCTCTCTGTGGCTACCAAGGATGGCACGTGAGGTGTTATGCGGTGAGACACAGCGTGTCAGCCTCCCCGATGGCCGGTCTCAAGGTGGGGAGCTGGAGCTGGAGGAGACGGGATGAACATTTCTCAGGGAAGACAAACCCATTCACTCCTGTGAGACCCACTGCTGAAACTGTGCAACTGGTGGCTGCTCGGCAGCTTTAGGAGCTGCTGGTGGAGGGAAAGTGAGCGCTAAGGAGAGAAAAATTGGGATCCCATGGATAAAATAAAGAGCATGTGTAACTAAGGGCAGCATCACGCCATCACAAGTCAACCACCATTTTTTTTGCTGCAGACTGAGTCTAACTGGATGTTGGTCACCATGGCACGGGCTGACCAGGCTCCTCCATCCCCCAGCAGACTTCACAGAGAGAATGCCAGTCCCTCTGCTCCCCCTTGCCGGCATTTTCCTTCCTTGTGGAGCCTTTCCCCCAGCACCCTTGCTCAGCCACCCCATCCAACGTTTCCTGAGGGCTTTCTTTCCAATACAGGCTTCCCTCCTGTTCACTGCTGGATGCTGGTCTTGCTCTTCTCCTTGCAGCTCTCCCTTTTCTGCTGCCTCACATTTTTCTCCTGCCTGTTTCCTGGCTGCTTATCTGCCTTTCTTCCGCTCATTGTCTGCTGCAGCCCCGTTCCTGCAGCTGCGGCCAACCTCCCACCGCCGACTTTTGGGCACCGGGGACGTCCGCTCCCTCCCTGCAGCTTGCATCCAGTTTCAAGGTGGTCTGCGGGTATCGCTTACAGGGGAATGTGCTCCATCTTCTGGGAATTTAACAACCAGACCCATCTGGGGAATGGAATTGAAATGTCAAAGAGCTCTTGGTACGTTGTTGACACTCACAATTTAATGTCAAATTCCTCCCCTCCCAAATCGCCCAGAGATGAATGTGCTGGAGCTGCTGCGTGGAAGGACTGGCTTCTCCTTGCCTGTGTGGGTGGGTGAAGCTTTCTTCCCTAGCTTTGCCCCTGGAAATGACTGAATTTGAAAACCAGAGCAAAGCAAACAAACAAACAACGACAAAACCCCAGCCCCCAGCCAGCTGCTATTTAATATTTCAGGCTGTGCAATATGCAGTGCTGAATATTTCAGCTCAGGAGGAAAGCTGGAGGACTGTTGGGCACCCATCAGCACTGTGGTGTGCAGAGCCCCCCCAAATCCTAAAACTCCTAAACCCTGAGCACCACATTGCCCAGCCTCCTGAGTGCAAAAATCCGGCATGGCTGTCTCTAATGCGCTACTTCAGGAGGAAAAAAGATGTTAAAGAGGTTGCCAGTTGAATTTCAGTGGGCTTTAGCACATTTATTCTTGCTCAATGTCGGCATGTGTGTGCAGCTGAAAGGAGGGCCAGCTCTGAGCAGCGCTAGGGAGGCTCCTTGGGCTGACAGCCCTACTGCAGAGAAATTCCCATCAATCCAGCAGCACGTGGCTGCTGTGAAAACCACTCATTATCAGCTGGATCCCAAAATGTTCTCGTGCATTCCAGATATTTCTGGGAGCAACTGGGAAAGCCAAGATGTGCGTTTTACCTTAAATGGCCCTGAAGATCAGTCGGGCTTTTTGGCCTGCCCCTGCTTAAAACCACACAGCAAAGCGTAAGCAAATGCTGATGCCCACATTCCTGTCGTCATTACCCTGAGAACAGGTTAGCTCAAAGGTCTTTAATCCTTGAATTTCCATGCCGAACCCCTGGTTACCCTCTCTTAGCCATTGTAAAGACTCTGCTAATTCCCAGAGCACTGATTGACTGCCTTCAGCTAAAACTCTTTTTAGCTTTTGATGTCCTTCCTAACGATTTGCATCTTTGTCTTTTTAAGTATTTAGATGCCTCTGGAGCTTGATTTACATTTGTAAATAATGCTTTGTGAGTCCTGCTGGTTTGCTCCTGTGGACTATGCGTGATGGAGCCAATGGGAAATAGGTTTTGCAGGATTGTGCCCCGACTCTGTGCCTGCCCATGTGCTTGGAGGTAGGGTTCTCTGCATCCCCATCCCTCTGCAGTCGGCCAGATGTTCAGCTCCACGAGAGCTTGTTTGTCTTCCTCAGACACTGCTTGTTTGGGGTGGTGTTTCTCCAGAGGTCCTTGAATGAGATGAATAGAAATAACGGGAAGTCTCTGAGCATCTGCTGCATGAGGCTGATGGGGATGCCATGTGCTTTCAGGCCTTTTAGTGACAAGAAATGAAGGTTGGGCTTCATTGCTCATCCCAAACACCACTTGGGCATGCCTGTAAATCACCCTCTTGCCTCAAACTACAGAGGAAATCCTGCTCTTCCCCCAGTGCTGTACAGTGCTTTACAAGTGCTACCAGACCTATGGTATTTTGTTTGAAGAACTCCCTCATTCCAAAAACCAAACTGGATGCGGACCCTGAAGACTGTTTGAAGTTTCTTTGTGCTCCTGCTGGCTGAATGGCTCTGAAATTCAGTGTGTGTCTGAAGCCTGCAGTTTCAGCAAGGAAGGAGTTAACCTTTCCTGCCTGGGAGCAAGGAAATTCTTGGTTTCGGTGCAGACATTTGTGCGGGGTTAGAGGGTTGGATCAGCCATGGGGAATTAATTCATACCCTCCACGCACTAGCAGAATGGTACAGGCAGTTGCTGACAAACTTGCCAAGGAGAGTTTCCAAAAGAGCCAGGAGACTTGTCTTTGCATTCAGCTGCATTTTAGCGTGTTTTGTTCCTGGAAGGTTGTGAGGAAAAGGTAAATGTCAGGGTATTTGTTCCTTTGCCAGCATGTTCGTGGAAAATCTATTTAACCACCAGCTTTCCCCTTCACTGCTCTCAGTTCATGCTCCCTGCCCTGACCAAAGGCCACCAGGTCCAGTCTTTGTGGGGCTGCTCAGCCCGGTGACAGCAGCTGTGGTGCTGTGCAGAGTGGGGAGCAAACGGGGTGGGGAGGCAGCAGCAGGCCCTTCTGCAGGCTGGGGAAGTCAGCAGGGGCTCTGAGGAAGAGTCCAGCAGCTTCCTCTCCTGTCCAGTGGACAGCAACAGTGAGTAATGCCTTCCCTTTGGTGTGCTGAGTGTCTGTGTGCACTGCTTTCACTCTTCTGATCATCGCACTGCAAACTTTGCAAAGGTGCGTCAAAGGAATTGTCTCCTGGTGCATCAGCCATGGTAGGCGAGGTCATCGCTGTTATTTTCCCAATCGCCTTAAACTAGTTTGTTATAGTTATTATAGTTATATTTTTACCTCTGAGATGTTTCTGAATGTCTCTTATGGCATCTAAGACACACAGGGCATGCCTGTAGAAGGTAACTGCTGCTTCTAGTATCGTTATCCACAGATATCTTCTGTAATGGATCTCCTGGACTGTCTGTAGGAAGCTAAACATGCCTCCTTGTCCAGGGCATGCTTCCCTGGAAAACTGATTCTGCAAAATGTTGAAGGTCCTCTTGGGTCTCCTGACATGCTTTCCATTCGGACATACTTTGTCGAATCTGAAGTATGTTTGAGGTCTGACTCCTGCTCAACAGAGAACACTGCAGTTTTTTTTTCCCTACTTGCATTCTGCTTTCTGAAGTAGCCACCCCAGCAGCTAGTAAAATGATAGGTATCATTTAACAGCACTTTGTAAAACCCTTCTGGATCTCTATCGCATTTTTAAAAGCATTTTGCTAAAACATTTGAGAACAGGAAATAGTCCAGGAAAGTTGCTGAGCTTACACTACAACCTTCCCTGTGTTCAGCCCCTTCAGAGCAGAGGCCTGATTTACATCTGATGTCAGCTTGTGATGACTTCCACATGCCCCCTACTTTAAACAACTTAATCTGATCATATTCTAAGAGTGTTTGTTTGGACTGTGACTGATTCCAAAACTGTTTCATATCAGGAGTCTTGTTACATGATACGCTTCGGTGGTATGTGGAAGGTGGTTGTGTGACCTACAGACCTACTTCTACCTATAAACGAAAATGATGTAGGTGGGTTTCATGCTGTTGTGAATTATGTGGTTTGGATTAATCTCCCCTCACATTCCACACTCCCAATGACAGACTTCACCTTTTGACAAAGAAAAAAAAAAAAAAGTAAAGCATCGAAAGACTCATCTTCTGCAGTAAGTTAAGGAGTATGATGTGAATATTTCTCAGTGAGAGAAATGTGGGTGATCTTCAAAGTACCAGAGCCAAGGATGTGAGAGAGGTGGGCATGGAACTCCCTGACGAGCGTGTATGTGTCAGATCAGGGGTCCTTTACTCCTGGTGTCTATACTTTTTTGGAGATAGGAGAAAAACATGACTTGAAACAATGCAGTCTGGTCAGAAACTGAAGAAGGAATTATATGGCGATGAGTTATTCCAGGGAGGCTTGAGAGACATAAAACTAAAAACCTCAAGTTGTTTCTTCTTCACTATCTGTAACAAAAAGGGCGTTTCAGCATGCCTGAAACCAGCCACAGCATCATTGTGCGTATGTTACTGAGTGTGGTAGGCATTGGGTTTTAAGGTTGTTTTGGGGAAAGGCACGGGTTAACAACTAGCAGAGCTCTGCTGCTGGACTTCAGGGCTGAGGAAGTAAGGTTGGGGAGGAGGTGACCGTGTAGCTCAGAAGGCAAAATCATTTATGGTGAGTTATGCACTGTGCAGGCAACTTTGAGATAAACGGCAGCCAGCTCTGGGTGGGATAAAAGCTCAGGGTTGCAGCCTAATAAAGCAGGGATTTGTTACACCAGTGTCTCAATATATCTTGCTCCTTTCCAGGGAGACAAACAGTAAGTCAACATAATCAGCACCAGCAGCACGGCCAAGCCTCACGGCCTCAGACTTTGCTTAGGATTTGCAACAGCTTTTGGCAGAAGGGCGGTTACACTGAATAAACCCCGGAGCAATTTCTCCCATACCGCTGCTTCCTCCATATTGAGCCCAGCTACGTTCAGCTCAGATAAGACAGCGCTGAGATGAGGGCTGCTCATACGTGGAGCTGCATAACACGTGCAGCTGGGGACCAGGTGAGAACAGTACCAGGAGGACCAGGGCATCCCAGGAACACGGCAGGGGGCTGAGCATGGAGACTTGTTCACTCTGCAATTATTTAAGGACAACACTTGTGTATTAGGAGAGGCAGTGCTGGTCTTAAAAGCAAACAGAAATTTCAAAAAGTGGCCTGTATGGGGGAAACAGCCCCATTTCCGACTGCTTTCAAAGTGCAGCTGAAGCCTATAATTCCTGTTCCGGGTCCCTTTCTCTCCCACTATTTACTTTTCAATAAACGCAATAAATGATAAAAAGACACCTCGTTTTCTAATTTTCCTTTAGTTAGCCCTATCTATAGGTCACTACTGACCCTTACTGCCAAGCCATTTCAGCCTCGCAGGCTTCCTGTGCACGGTCACTGAGCAGTGAGGAACAAACCAAGGAAAGCAGGCACCTCACACTGCCCTTTTCAGCTACAGAAACTTGCTGGGAAGCTACCTGCTGCTTCTGCCAGGGCTGCCAGAGAAGCAGCTAGGAAAATCACTTCATAACCCCGCAGGCAGCAGAATCCAGGGAAAGCCAAGCTTGTGAGCCAACAAAAGACAAGAAGACAATCTTCCCAAGATTTTCTGGGAAGAAACCACGCAGTTATTCTTGTGACAATGACTGGCACCGCTACTGGAAAATCACTTGCTAAGGGTTTGCCAGCCTTCTGCCGCCCAAGCTGATGTCCCACCTCGGGCATCCCATCTCTGACTCCTTGTTTAGCCAAGGTAAGGATATATACTGGGTGAATACACGTGGCTTTGTGCTATCACTCGGTGAGTGGAAACAGGGCTTCCATTGCCACGTGCCGTGGCAGGGACTGGTGAAGCTGCTTTGCCTTGTGCATCGCCCGCGACAACAATGGCTCATTTCATTGCAGAAAGGCTGAATAAATTCAAGGTCTAACATAATCTCTTGATACAAGTGCTGCTGGTTTTTGTTGGCCTCCTTTGAGGTTTTTTGGATGCTAAGCGGAATGAAAGCAAATATAAAATTGGAGTAATGTGGACTAAGCTCTAAGCTATACACACGCGTTTTTTTTCAGACATATGTGGGGATATAAAGTTTGCAGTGTTTGCAAGGGAAGAGTTTCTGTTTTCAGTGGAAAAGTTCGTAAATATTAGCTCAATGCCACTTTAAATAAAGAAGGGAGCTGCAAGGAAATCTAAAGGTGGTATTTTGAAGTGCAGAGCAGATGAATCCTGACAAAGAGCATGTTACATGCAGTAGATGTACCACATCAAAAATGTGATTTTTTTCAATTCACCGTGATGTATATGACAAGAAGGAGCTGTCACAATAAAGCTGCTAGTCTCAAAAAGAGGCAGTGCAGACTCAAAAGGCAGTAATGTCATTGCAGCGGGCTCCCAAAGTGAAAAATAGAAGCTGAAGCTGACAATACATGTATGATGTTACCTCCAGTTAACCAGCAACTGAACTACGTGTATACGAGGAAGTTGTATGCTAACTTATTTCTTCATAAAGAAAATACATTTTTTAAAATCATTGTTATGTTTTTATGATAGTTACATCCAGTTTTAGGGAAAAATTTGGAACAAAATGGAAGCATATTCAAGCAGCGAGCTTTTCACAAGGCTGTGACAAACCATTGTCAGGGAAAATTGCCTCAGAATAAAGTAAAATTGGGTAACAAAAGAGAATGATATTGAAAAGCCAGTAAGTTGGATACCTTTTCTCACTGGAGATTGTCTTTTTGACAAACAACTGATGTTCTCCTGGAATTACAGATTTCAGATGGTGCCCATTTAGGACTGTCAATGCTCAGTGCTATTTCTGACTTGACAGCTTGCTTTACAAAGAAAAAAGTTTGCTTATTTAGTTTAAACGTATTTAAAATAGAAAGACAGCACTTTGCTAAAATATTTATGTTAATTAAACCAGGTTTTTGATTGTAGCAGTAATTTGGCTTTAGGAGGAATGCTAACTTGTGCCAACTTTGTGCTGTTAGCTCGGGACTCCTCGCAGCTGTCCACAAGGCACAGAAGAGGTAACTCATTCAAAAAGGCTTCATCTGTTCGCTCCACGCATGGGATGAACATTTAACTTCATTTTAGGCATGAACATTTAACTTCATTTTAGGCAGTGGTATTTTCTGCCCCATCCACAAACGCAGAAGCAATAACAAGGCAGGATGTTTTCCTGTATGCTGATATATTTAGTCACAGATGGAGAAGTCCTCAGGGATGCTAGGTACAGTCAGTTCTTTCCCAAAGGAAGTAGTTAGGCTATAATTTGTTTGGCATATTTTAAAGGCAAGTTGAAGAATTTCATTCAAATGGTAAAGATTACTCAAAGTGGGAAATGCTTCCCATATCTCTGCAATGATGATAGAGCCATTGTAACGGTATTTGTCAATATTTCCAGCCTGTCTTAACAATTATGAGCTTGATTTTTTTTAAAACCAGTGTTTTGCCTGTGGGTTTAGATGGCCCATACTGTGCATTTCACCAGTTTGTGAGCTTGCTCTGGGCTTATATTCCGGACCTCAAGCCTTCTGTCCTACAAGAGCATATGGTTTGAATCATCCCCCAAGGAAGGGACAAGCTCCAGTGACCTTTTTGGGGCACTTGCCTGATTCACACTGTACAATTACGAGCAGCAAAACTTGAGCTTGCTCATCATTAACCTGCAAACTCTACATCAGCTCCCATGCCATAAAGCTTCTCACAAAAAATCTTTGTGCAGCTTAGGCTTGCTTTAGGTTACCTGTCTTCCCTTTTAATATGGGAGCTTTACCATTTCTACCCTTTTCACAGGGAGAGTCCAAGAATACTCCTGTCAATAATTACAGAAAGCAATAGCAACAAACAAAAGGCAAAAGAGAGAAATCAACTTTAAGCTGTAATTACACCCAAAATACCACAGCTAATTAAAGTTGTGCCCAAAGTGAAGCCAGGGCTCCAGCTGCTGGGAGCAGGGTGATGTTAAGTGCTACCAGCTTTGGCCAATTACTGGTCCTCTGAGTAGGACAGAAAAGGAGTAATTAGAGCAGCTTGCTCAAATGTAGCTGGCATGGTGTGGCTGGCCTTTGCCTATTGCAGTTACACATAAGGTATTGTCTTACTTTGTAATGCAATCCACTGATTAGTTGCTGTTTGTTTGCTTTTTGGTGGCGTGTTTGGACTGTGCATTTCCCTGACTCTGATCTGTGACAAAGGTCTGTAAAAATGCAAGTCCCCTGTGAGAGGAGTTGTAAACATTTTATCAAGCTTGCAAATATTGTTCCTGAAAGTTATTCAGAAATAAATGCCAGGCCTTGTAGAAAGCTGGCAGGTTTGGCTGGCAGTCAAGTAACTTATTTATTTATTTATTTATTGCTCATTTTTTTAGATTTTATTTCTGTATTTCTTACTTTCTGTTGCAAGAGCTGTATTCAGTGTTAAATGATCTGTGCATATGCAACAGAGCCAGGGAATCTGAATTTAAGATTTTGCTCTAATTTCATGAAGATGCTTATTTTTGTGACTGCTGCTAAGAAACTGTGAATATGCTGAATTTAATGGAAGGAGATTTTTCATTTGGGTTCTTGTTCTTTTCTGTACTGTCCTGCATTTGGAAAACAGTGCTAGCAGCTTCTCCCTTAACAAATATTTGTTATCCAACCATAAAATTACAGAATTGTAAAGGGTTGACAGCAGGAGGGACTTTCCGAGGCCTCAAGTCCAATTGCTTCCTGCACTTAGGCTGGGTTACAACATCAGATGAGGTTCATTGCAGCTTCGTCTGGTTGGTTCTTGAAAAGCTCCAAAGATGCAGCCAGCTCCCCTGCTGCCTTTCCTCATGGTGGAAAAGATTTTCATATACCAGGGCCAAACTTCTTCTTGGGATAAGGGTCTGCAGGTTGGCAAGCCAGGCTTCAACTTGTGTTTCTTCCAGCGAGTGGAGCAGAAGATGTTTCCAAGGAGATGCAGAGAGCCCTGACCGTGCTCAACTGCAGAGCACTGAAGAGTGGTTTCCTTTTGGCTCTTTCAAAAGCTGCTTTACCTACACTTTTGCAAGGGATGCCTAAAGTCTCAGGATATATACAGGAAATTTTTAGGCCATCAGTTATAAGGTAAGTTTCATATGAACTAAGTAAAAGATCCTTCTGCTATGTTCCTCCTCTATCTCTTGCTTCTGTTCGCAACTTGTCAATATTCTTGGAATAGGGGGGTTGAGTTTTTGGGTGTTTTCCCCCCTCCTTGATCACTCTATTATATGCACTCCCATTTGTTCCTCAAATATTTACTGTTAGTCTGAGATTTCCCTCCTGTTTGGTGCTAACGTACCTGGAGTTGTTAAGCAGTAGTCCAGGTATCGTTGTTCTGCCTGCACAAGTCAGGTGCATTATTTGAGACCACTTTAGAAGGTGCACATAAGGAAAGCAATGGGAAGTTGTTATCTGTTTTATAGTTGTTATAGCTTTATAGTGTCTTTCCTGAGAGTGAGCAAATTAAGATCTGTACCCATGGCTTTTCTTCATGTTTCTCCTGTTGTTATGGCACAAACAAATGTTGTCACTTTCACATTTTAAGTAATTAAAGTTGGTCATAATGGAAATACTCCAACTCTTAGATGCACAGCAAGTAGATAGGCTTCTCCATTTGTAAATCCCAGAAACATTTAGGAATCCTACCTACTCAAAGGTCACTGGCAGCATATGTAAAAGCAATGCAACTTTTTAAACAAATGAAGTAACTTTTAGGCTAAGAATGCAAAGCAACTTTTTATTATGCGTTGCAGTCTCTCTAGAGAAGAAATAAGCACGTAAACCAGAAGTGCATCACCATTTCCAAAGGCTGACGTCATGCTCTTTATCTTGCATCTTTTAATTTTATTTTGAAAGATTGCTGGGGCCTTAGTGCAATGCGTGTCAAGATTCTCCCTGGCTCAAAGTGGTTTTGCAAACAGGTCAGTCTTTGTGGCTGTAGTATGTCAGGTGTTTTTCTTTGCACATGTTAAGAAAACAAATCTACTCTTAGGCATATGGATTAAAAATATGCTAAATATGCATTCCCAGATGACCTCATTAAAAGCTCTGCCCTTTCTGTAAGAGGGGAGGGCTGTAGGTTACACTACAAATTAAAGGCTTAGTTTGGAGTCAAATTTCCTTTCTCCCTGAACTTTCAAGAATGACTCGCTTTGTGTTTCATTTTACGCATCTGAATGGCTGCCTGTTTTTACATGTGTGATTCATTCTCTGAAGAAGATGTCAGAGCAGTATTATTTCCCCAAATCTATGGGAATATGGCCAGATCATCTTGCTTGAGTCATCTAAGCGGTAACATTCCAGCGGGCAGACAGGCTCGCAGTGTTTGGAAGTGGCAGAGAAAGGAGAAGAAAGGCCGAAGTTGAGTGCTCTTTGCCCCGTTGGTCCTGTTGGCTCTGTGCTGTGAGCAGTGCCACGGTGAGATTTTCCCTGGTTTTGCTGTGTGCCACTAAAAGAAGAGGCAGGGGGGAAATGTGCAGTCTTGAAGAAATGTACTGGCTACTAGCAGTGCCTCCTACTAAGCTGTAGCATTTTGACATTACTGATATTACAGAGGAAACCACAAAATATCCTTTCTGAAGTGGATTATGAGTCTAGTAGGACAGACGAGCAAAATGTAGAAAATGTAGTTAGCTTTTTTTTTTTTTTTTTTTTTTTAAAGTTTACATTTTTGTTAGATACAAGTTAACTTCTTTGATTTTACTTTCTTGGTTTCACTACAAGATTGGGAATTGACTGGAAGCCAAGGACTTGTCAGAAGACCCAGGAAATTGGGCAATTCCAAAGTGAAAAATGTTCTCGTTCTTAACTCCCTTCGTTCTTTTGACAGCAATGCAGATATGCACCCACTGGCAGCTTATAAGGAGTGCAGAAAATCAATTTTTGAGTTCCCAAATAAGATGACTTTAGAAATTTGGAGACATCTTGCTGCACGACATATCTTTTGTCTCCCAACATGGGTCAGTTCATGGAACTTCCTAAATAAAGCAATTGTGATTTTTCTGCTTGCTTAGCCTCTGAGTTCCCTTAGTAAGAGTGTTCGGGTGATAGTCTCCAAACAGAGGTGAAGGAACTGTCCTCATAGGGGTGTGAGAAGCTCTAGGATGATTTTGGCTTGTTTACCTGGAATGAGCTAGAAGGCTTACCACAGCTGACTTACAGAATTACAGTATCTCTCTGTCCCCAGTTCCCAAGGTGGAGACCAGCTGAGGAGGCACAGGTATGCATAGAAGAAATATGGAGGTTAATTTCAGACTGTGGAAGTACAGGAAAAGGGAGAGATCGTTCTAATATCCCCAAGAACAGTGGTGTACACAAGCTTGCCAAGCCTGTATAGGACTGTACGCTTAAGAACAAAGACCCAAATTTTTGAATTTTCCCATATTTCTCTGTCCTCTGTGGTGATGTGAATTTTCATAAAACGTTTTCTATTGGAGCTACACCTGAAGTGAATGTGAAAAACTTCACCAATTTCCTATTTACCCTTCTAATGAAAACAAACAAGGAAACCAGCATTTGGCTGACCAGGACAGTAGGGATTTTGTAAATGATTTTCTGGAAAAAGAGGTCACTTGTTTGCCAGTGCATGTTTTTAGTATCCAGAAATACTCTACATACCACACCATGTCATGCTGGATGCAACAATGTCATGTAGACATCTTCACTTCTTCAAATCCTGACTGGCAGGGGGTAGGTTAAGAATTTGCCAGCTGTTTACGATGGGGTAATTCTTGCAAAAATTTCTCTCATGACTTTTGGGAGATTCTACCAATGTCTGAAATGTATAATTCAGATCTGAAAGGACTGCCTGAGGTCACCTAAGTCTCCTTAGAGTTTGCTCAGGAGTCTGTCCACTGGAGTTTTGCCATCTCCACTGCTGGAGGTCTGCAGTCTGCTCTGGTATTTGACTACCCTCAAGGTGAAAACAGTTTTCTTTTTATCTAACATGGATGCGATTATCTATGATCTTCTATGGCCCGCTGAAGCCTACATCTGGTCTTAATGCTGCAGTTTAACAGGATCTGTAGCATGTGGTGGATGTAAAATACGTTTGTGGATAAGTGAATGCAATATCGAATATGCCCCACCCCAAAAGGCAAAGCAAACACAAAACTGGACTGATCTTTCCAAGCAGTGGGGCAATGCAGCCCATTGCTATCATTCAATGTAAGCAATTCCCTTCAGTGCACTGGGAAGCTATACAAGCAGCACAAATGTTCCTCCTGCTTTATCCTGAAATACAGACCGAGATAAGGGTATGATGGCTTGGGTGGCAGCAGTTAGTAGAGCTTTATTGTACATTCCTCTTGGTGCTGCGAAATAGCATGCTGCAGGAGGAGTTTGATGCTGCACTGTTGCTGAAGCACTGCAGGTATTTATCCAGGCAAGAAAGTGGCATTTTTTGATACGACCACTCGCTGGAATTCCAGCTATTTGCATAGAGATAGGAGGTACAATGGGCTTATTAATACCTTTAAGATAAATTAAGACACAATTGTGCAGACAAATAACAGGAACTGAAGAGAAAGGAAGGGAGGTGGAGGGGGGGAAGCACTTGCAATCTTATACTTCCCTCCAGAATTTCCCAGATGAATTCTGTATCAGGCTGCTGAAACAACTTCACTCTTGGAGCAGGATACAGATACATGGAGGAAAAAAAAAAAAAAAAAAAAAAAAAAGTTTTTGGGATAGGGTTTGGAGCATCTTAATGTTTTGGTTTGGGGCTTTGAGCGTCCTAAATTGTTGGGTTGGGGCTTTGAGCGTCCTAAATTGTTGGGTTAGGGTTTGGAGCATCGTAAGTTTTTTTGGTTTGGGTTTTCAGCGTCCTACTCTTTTCGGGTTAGGGCTTTGAGCATCCTACTGTTTCTGGGTTAGGATTTGGAGCGTCCTAAGTTTTGTGGTTTGATTTTAAAGAGTCCTGCTGTTTTTGGGTTTGGGCTTTGAGCGTCCTATTGTTTTTGGGATAGGGATTGGAGCATCTTATTGTTTTGGGTTTGGGCTTTGAGCATCCTAAGTTTTTTGCGTTAGGGCCTTGGGCCTCCTAATGTTATTTGCATTAGGGTTTTCAGTGTCCTAAGTTTTTGGGATAGGGTTTGGAGTGTCCTAATGTTTTTGTGTTAGGGCATTGAGCATCCTAACGTTTTGGGTTGGGTTTGGGGTTTGAGTATCTTAATTTCTGGGTTTGGGGTTTGAGCGTCCTAAGTTTTTGGGTTAGGTGTTTTAGGCATAGGTCTTCATGGGCTTAGTGTGGTGAATAGTTTGGGTTAGGTCTGTAGGGGTTTCGAGGATTTTTAGGGTTAGGGCTTGAGGCTTTTTTGTAAGGGCCAGGGTTACAGTGAGTGCTGGGAAATGTAGTTCTCGAGCACTCGGCCTGTGATTGGCCGTGCCGGCTGTCCGGGGAATGCTGGGAGATGTAGTTCTCGGGAACTAGGGTTAGGGTTAGGGTTATCGTTCTGTTTAGGGTTGTTTGGAAGGAGGTCAGGCACAGAGCCCTGTGTCCTGTGGGGCTGTGTAAAGGCTCCCCAGGGGAGCTCAGGTGTCCCCAAAGGCTTCTGTTGGGGGCACTTTTTGATGGGAGCATCTTAAGTTTTTGGGTTTGGGTTTTGAGCGTCTTAATGATCTGGGCTAGGGTTTTGAGCGTCCTAATGTTTTCGGGATAGGGTTTGGAACATCTTAATTTTTGGGTTTGAGCACCCTAAGTTTTTGGGTTTGGTTTGGAGCGTCCCAATGTTAGGGCTTTGAACATCCTACTGTTTTTGGGTTAGGTTTTGGAGCGTCCTAAGTTTTTTGGGAGAGGGTTTTGAACGTCCTACTCTTTTCAGGAGAGGGCTTGGGCTTGGAGTGACTATGCAAAAGTTTGTTTACTTACTTTAAAAATCTGGTGTTAATGTTACAAACATCCTTTAGTCGGCAACTGGTAGCTTGAGCTACAATTTCAGGTGACAGATATAGGAGCAGAGACAAGGTGTGAAGAGCTTGTTAATTAATTAATTTTGCTGTAGTAGCCTGAAGTTTGAATCTTTCCTGTATCCCTACAGACATGATTGTGGCTCAAATAGTTTGCCTGCACTTGTGTGCTAATGTGCCAAAAGTCTGTATTATTTATGGTTCTCCTGGCTGTAGAAAAATGGATCCACAGTTCTTGCCTACTATTACAGTCAGAGCACTTCAGCCATTTCTTTCACTTCCGAGCTGCCCCTTCTCTCTGCATTAGGCTGTGGATCCAATTACCTGATGTTATTCTCACAACCTGGGAAATCTCCCTGCTTTCCTCTGAAAGCTTAGGTTTTCCTGTTGTCCAAAAAGATGATGTCCATCCAACCCTGCTGGCCTTCATCTATATCCAACAGATGCTTAAATTTGTGTGTGTAAATGGTAACCACCTTGTTAGTTCTCATGCAAGATTGCTTATTTAATCTGAAATAGCAGATGCTCCTTGTATTTTCAATTGAAATATTGAGAAAGAATACTTCTCTCCTCATTTGTTTTTGTTTATTCATAAAGCTCTAATTAGTCTGGTAAAGTTTCTGAGAAGTTGCATTAAAAATATCTTCTTTTTAGATACTCAAACCCTAGTTTTATCTGAGTACTTGGTAATATTGATTATTTTGCACAAATAATATTTTTTCACCATCTTTTCCAGCCAATGGAAGTGGATACACAACCCAAAATGAGAGCAGCAGGCTACCTGCTCTCAGGCTGCAGGGTTTATAGGGTGAACTTCTAGGAAAAGGATAGATACGTGTAGTAAGATCTAACAGCACAGTGTGATCAGCTAGGTAGAATTTGTCATCCTAAAAATCTTGTAATGAGTCCGTGAAGCTCGGGGTGTTTGTGATTGGCAGTAAGCTGTGCAGGCTTGCCAAGTGACACCGAGGATGTGGTTCGGCAGTGTGTTGCATGCCTTTGCCTTTGTTTCTCTGCTCCTCGCTTGTAAAAATCCTGCTTCCTTTTTCCCACGGAGGTGGGGAAAGGGAGAGTGAACAGCAGTGGTTACAGGGGAAACGACACCGGCATCGGCTCGGGGTAGAGGGCACCGATGCCAGCCTGTAGGAGGGGTACAGAGTTTGGATGGTGGGGCAGGGAGATGTGGCAGGGTCTATCAGCAGGGGATGTTCACAGCCAAACACAGGTGTGTGAGCGACTCCTGCTTGAGCAGGCAGCCGTGGCTCTCACTGTAATACACACTCTCTCTGGATGGACTGCTCTGTAAAAGGTTTTCCACCTCCTCTGTAGCATGGGCTCACTCAGCCATGTAACTGCTCCACTTCACCTGCACAAAGGCTGTTGGAGGCCACGGTAAATGCCTCCGTCTCCACGGGATGGAAGAATTAGCTCAGGTGTTGCCCTGAACAAGGATGATTTTCAAGCGCTTCATGATCTTTTTTCCCTTGGAAACTGGAAGTTGGCTGCCTGTGTCAGGCAGCCCCACAGATGAGGAGTCTCAAATATGGGCTGGACCTGGCTTTTTTCCTGCTCTTTTGCTCTCAAGGCTGGAAGGGCTGGTTCAAAGCGTCCTCACACATCGGCTGCACCAGAGACCCTGCCAGGTGGATGTGCATCTCTTCCTGACACAACTCGTGGCTTGATTCCTGCTCTGTGAAGGGTGGGGGATCAGCCCACGGGGGATGCCTGGCTGTAGGCTGTGTCTCCCACAGTATTTGACCACTCACCAGACAAGATTTACATAATTGCACAAAAGAGAATCATCAGTGCTCTTCCTTCCCTCCCTTTGTCTCAGAAGTCTTACCTGATGCTCACAGCCACTTCAAGTGGCTGTAGAAGCTGGCTTTTCCTCCCACAGTTATCATTTCTACCTACTTCAGTCTTCCCACAGGCTAAGTGCATTTTAGGAAATAGCAGGCTTCTCTTAGAGGACACAACAACAACTTTCTTTGACCTGCAAACTTCAATAAGCAAATGCAGAACAGTACAGGAAGCTTTCCTGGATGCTACTTAAATTTTCTAATTATTGTTTAGCCCATACAAAACTGAGAGCTAGGGTATAAATATTTTGATGGTTAAGAGCTGATAAAGGGAAATTAGCTGTCTTTGCTTGGAGCAAGCATGTTATTAAATATGGTTCACATCCTGCAGATTTAATAATGCAGCTAATATCAAAGATGATATGATCTGTTTCAATTCTGCAAGAAAAACTCTCTAGGACCCATCTCAATTCATGTTTAATGCTGTGAGGAGGTGGGGATGGTGGTTTATGAGGAGGAGGAGGAGTTGGGCTTCATCAGCTGTCACTACGTGATGCTGATCCCAAGGAAAAGCTAAGAGAGAAGCTCTGGGTACCCATGCATGGTGAGACAGACTGGACAGGGTGACTGGCTTTTTCTTTGGCCAGAGCATGAGCCTGTCCTCCCAAAGCAGCTGCAGTGCTGGTGTACCTTGTGTTGCTGACTGGAGCCTCTTGGCCAGCTGCGAGGGCTGCGTTTAGGCAAACAGAGGAGGTGGCAGAAGAGCAGAGCCCCTGCAGGGAGCAGTGGTGGGCGCTGAGGACCTGCCCTGCGCACTGTGCGTGTTTTCCAGGCTTTACTCGGACTAGCTCTAGTCTGCTCCTGGGGTCTGAGCTCACCGTGGTGGTAGGACTAGGCCAGTCAGTTTAATTTCATCCTACAGGAAGCTGGTTTAGGTGCTCTGAGGCTGCCCTGCAATGTGAATCAATGTGCAGGAGCTGAGACCAACCAGAAGATCTGCTTCAGAGGTGACAAGACGACTGCTCCAAATGTGTCCTGGCATTGCAACTCTGCATTGTCTGGATTTCAGCTTCAGGTAATGATCTTCCCAACTTTTCACGCTGTCTTAGTGTGCTATGGTTTCTCTAAATTGCTAGTAAAAGAAGCCTGCATTGGTTTAATCCATGAACGTGGAGGGGCAAGTAAAACTTCTCAAGCTCTCCTGTGCTCACAGTACAAGGTGATTACCTTTTACAAAACCTTATGACTTAGTTTTTTCTGTTCTTCTCTCAACCATGGCATTTCCTTGATTTCTTTCCCCTTGTTCCTTAACAGGCTTTTTTACTACTTAGCCATTACCGTGATGCTTTTTACAGAACAGTCCCAAATGTAAGCTGGTCCAGGCTGGTTTTGAGCAATCGCTGATCTTGGTCTTGCTAGCAGTAAAATGGGAAATCAAAGTAAACGTGCTTTGCTTGCCACACTTGCTGTTTCAGCATCTAGTCTATGAATGTAGGTGTGTGAGATGCAGAGAGGATGTTGTCATGAGTTGGCAGAAACTTTTTCCCCCCTATACATACTGAGAGTAAAGACTGGTACTTCGTGAAAGAGAAGTGGGAGCTTTTTGTCTCTGCAAATCCTTCTCCCCAGTGTGACTATTGCTACGGTGTACTTCTCACTCTGTGCTTCTCTGTTCATGCAGTTCTCCCCCTTCTGTCACTTGTTGATGTCTTCTCCTGCAGGAGGTTGCCTTGCCAGCAAGCAGGCAACAACCAGGACCAGTGTTTAGATTGAATGGAAGTTTACCTCTGCTGTTTTTGCACTTGCCAGTTCAGTTTAAACACTTTCTTCTGTTGGCTTCAGTAGAAACAGCGCACTCTGCCAGCATAATTTGGGACCCAGAAAACCAGAAGTTTAGTTAGGTCTATCAGATTGACTCCACTGCGTTTCCCACAACCACTTTGGTACAGTCACTTAGACCTGGGGTTGGGCAGGCTACACACACGTTGCAGTTTGGGACACCTTCATCAGCAAGCCAGGTTAGTCTACAGGATGTTCAGCACATCCAGGAGGGGACTGATGTGACACTGCCTGACCTGTGCCTGCAAATGTGACACCAGCCCTCTCCTTGCCAAACATATGGGTGAAATCTGACATCTCAATAAATGGTTTTCCTCACTTTTATTTCTAATATAACATTTATGCATGCATAAGAAATAATAAACTGCTGACACTGCTTGGTCACACTTCACTGTAAATATAAGTAATATTTAAAGGTATTTCAATAGAAAATTCACGTTCATGTAGCGCCATCTATCACCAAGCATTTGTAGTTGCATTGTAGTTTTTAGAGAAGTAATGTAACCTTTTCAGCAACACTTACAAACTATTTCTTTGTGGGGGGAAGGAAATAATTCATAGCTTTTATTTTGTAGGGTGTTTTGTAATGCTGTGTGCGTCTGCAAGCACAGCAAGTCAGTGGGTTTGGTGGGGCTTATCTGGGTGCGTACGTGGAGAAAATGGGCAATGGTGGGGGGTCAGCAAAGAAACTGGAGAACTATTTTTTGGCTTGCTCAGGGGACGGGAAGGGTAGAGCCAGCTGGAGGTGGGCAATGCAAACTATGACGTGTTAGTGACTTCTTACAGTGTCGCTGACTACAGAATTAATTATATACATATATAGAGAGAGAGTTGTAGGAGAGGATTTCCATAGTTTTCTGCCCCTTTTATCTTTTTGACCTACCCATTGAATCCTGACCTTAAGTTTGTGTTTCTGAATTTTTATCTCAATTGAGTACTGGGCACCAAGTGCACTTCTGGCACACCCAACCAAGGTGGCCATGTGTACAACCCCTTCCCTGCTCACAGCCTCCTGGGGATGTTCCACCTGCATTTCAGGAGGCTCAGACTAATTTCTGCCTACTTTCCGGAGGTGTTTGCAACACAGCTAGCTTGGAGGCATGTTCTCTGCCAAGTGTTAATCATTGAATGCTCCATAAATGATTGCTATGGGGAAGTCATGGGTGACATATTAACTCTCTGGTTTTTGGGTATAATAATTTGGTGAAAACAACCACCACCAGTGCCAAGTGTTTATGTCCCACGATGTTATCAATGGAACATTTTGTTTGAAGGGTTTGGAGGAAAAAAAAAGATTAAGTTGCAGAGGAATTTATAAAGTTTGCTCCCTTCAGCATTATCTGCCGTAAGTCACATGAAATCGTGGTTAGATTAGCTCTAATTCAAACACATCTGGTGATTTTATTTACTTTTTTTCCCCTCATGCTTAGAGGTAAAGAAACAGATGAATCTAAGCAAATGAAATGAGGCGTGCTGAGACCCTTAGCCCTTATCCACAGGCTGGGAAAGCAGCAAGGTTTCAGGCTATTTCCAGCTGCTGCTACTCAGTAGCTGTTGTGTTGCTGAACTTGCTGCTTCGCAGCAAAAGCAATCCAGAAGGGGAGTGAGAAGCAGCAGGGGTTTGGGTCTTATTGCAGCATCCCTGCTGGGAAATCTGGCTGTGCTGACTGACTTACATCATCCCTAGAGCTCATTCCCTTTGCAGGGCACGGAGGCATCTGAATTGCAGTGCAGCCTCCTCCAGCAGAGGAGGAGTCTGGTCCAGGTGTGGGCAGGGAAGGGTCATGTTGCAATAAAATGAAGCAAAGCTTCCAAAGTCCTCTCTACGAGGCAGGTGCTAACTACATCCTGCATCTCCTGGCTGAGTGAAGCTTTTAAATGCACGCTGACTCCAAGCAGGTTAATTGCACACTCCCTGATGTGCGCTGCAGAACAGAAGTGTGCTTCCTTCCATAAATACAGCTAAGTCTGCCCTGGAGTGCTTCTCTCAGCAAGTCCCTTAATATATTACTGGAAGGCCCGCAGCTACCACGATGCCATTGGCAGAACAGAAAAAGGGCTTAGAACCAGTAATAGCGATGGTTATCCGCAATAGTCAATAAATAATATGTGCTTTACTAGGATGGGCTCATTTTTTTTCCTGTCCAGCTGGCTGCACCATTAAATGCTAGAAATATATACATATATATTTAGCTTTGCTGCTCATGGATGGTCTGGGAGGCTCTTGCAGTGATTTGGGTGCTGGCTGTGGCCCTGCCTGTCACCAGAGGTCAGCAAAGGACCTCTGTGCTGGCTGACAGCTTGTAGGAGCTGCGCACTGGTTTTGGTCCCCTCCCAGGGTTTGAGAGGAAGTTATGATTTTCTTTCCCTCTGGAAAAGGGCTTTTGAGCACATGAGAACAGATTTAAGAATAATATGAATCCCTAGTTCACCAAAAAGTGCACTGTTCTGGGTTTAACAATGATTTTTCCCCATGTGCTATACAGTTTAAATTATGCATAGCTCAGTATATTACAGTATAATCAGTGCTAAGTACATTTGCATACACGGAGCGCAATAAATTATGGATCTTCCCTTAATATTTCATGAATAAGAAGCATGGCATGTATTGATTTCATTTCGACCTGAGCATTCAACAGAGCATTTAAACATATTTCTATTTTTGAATCCATGAATCATCATAATGGGGCTGTTCACATGCTTTCCGTTAGGTAGGTACTGAACAACCTTGCTGAACGCGAGCCATCGTGGTAATCAGATTAATATTTTGAATGAGTGCCCGAGGAAGGCACTAGGAGCCATTTCATCAACTTCACTAGTTTCTTGGCATAACCTTTTCGAGAAGGATCCTTTTTTTGGTATATATATATATATATAGAATATTTGTGCGTGCATATGTATTTAATGAAGGAAAATTCAAGGCAAAGCTTCTCTGAGGAATCAGACTGTCTCTGAGTGCTGTCTGTCAGCACTTCCATGAGAACTGAAATCTCTCTGGCAGTCTAAAAGAGTGAGGGGCTCTGCTTGCACACTGGGGATGGCTTAGCTTCGACCAGGCAGTAAAATTAGGGCCTCCAGCTGTTTCCTTGTGCAGATGTCCAAGCTGCTTGGGAAATAGTTCAGGCACCATAACAGTTTACAACACAGTTATGCTGCACAGATATTTTTCATATCCTGAATCTGCAGTCTTAAACTATATGCTATGCCTTCTCTAAGACAGCTCAACCACTGAGACAGTTATACCATTTAATGGAAAAGTCAGAAGGGCTAAATAAATCCGATCAAGCAAGTAGTTGTGTTGAATAGGTCGCTTTATTTGGCCCAGACTGTAACCCTGTGGAAGCTGTACCTTCTAGAATGAATCTGCCATTCAAGCGTTAGCATGCATCTTATTTTACTGTTTTTATTTAAAAATTCTGGTCCCTTAATGCCTGTGTTATGCTTTCAGTCTTACATTTCTTCCCCAGCACGTATCAAACAGTTCACGCTTGGAGTCTGGAGCTACAGTAATATCATTTATAGACTAACATTAAAAAAAAGTTCTAATTGCATGATAGCTGCGAATTGATAACATGGACACATAACGAGGATTTTTTTGTAATATCAAATTCACCTCCTTACCTGCAATTATTAGAAGTCATTCAAGACTTGCTATGAAATGTAATAAAGGAGATTTATAACTGTTTCCTGGAGTAAATTTGTATTCATATTCACTTTTTTTTTCCCTCTTTCTCCAGGACATAGACAAAGGGCAGCAGCTGGTGCTTTTATCTTTAATATCTGGAAGCTACAGGATATTCTTGCTTTTCTCTTTAACTTTTCATACGTAAGTAATGACAATGGTTAATGGTCCCCTCTGAAACTATCCCATGCATGAACCAGCTCTTACAAATTAAATAGCTTATGACTTATTGCTGTATTATTATCAATATCTATTAATAGCAAGATATATAGGGGCTTTTTTATTTTTAAAAGCTAAGGTGAATAATTGAGTCAGTGTGTTGACAAACATGTTAATATATATTCAAATATTGAGCCATTCTGGGTAAAACATCACCTCTAACAGCTTTTTAATAATGCTGTGCTTTGCTTCCACAGGTGTTTTGGCAATGAACAGAAAAAAAACCAGCCCAGACCTTCTCTACAAAAGTTTTGGAGTTGAGCGTTTTTCCTTGCTGCTGGATGGATCAAGTTATATTAGGTTGGTACGTTGGGTGGTAGGGAAAAAGTAATTTTCAAATGGTGACTGTCAAATTCCAAACCTATGATGGGTCCCAAGCCCTCTGTCTCTAAAACTCTGTTGTTGTACTGCTCAACTCTAACTTCTGTGATCCAAAAATAATTGATCTACTGAGACTATTTTTTAGCTGGATAGGCAATATTAATGCTTTTTAATGATGATGTGACAATAATAGTTAATCTGTTTCATGTTCTGTATTCTTTTCATTTCCTAAGAAAACCTGGAGAGTTCTGTTTATTTTTTTCCCTTTCTATATGAGACAATAAAGTTAATTATTTTTCACTTACCTGAAGGAGTTCAGAACTTGTGGAGCTCACAGAGTAGAAAATATTTAGTAGGTCTCCATATCAAGCAGCAACTTTTCTTCCACTCAGTTCTGTAGACTTAAAAAAAAAAAATGATTTAGATGTTAAGGATCTATTTCATATATCAGTAGCTATTAAACGTCCAGTAGGAGAAAATCTCAAAAGACTTCCATTTGTAAATATAGTTCTTTTTATATGGGGCAAAATACAAAGACCTTCAAGCAAGCCAACATTTAATTGTATGATCTAATGGCATCAAAATTTAGTTATAGCTCCCTTTAATAAAATAAATTTGGAGTCTTATATGATAATTCTAAAATCAGATCATGCTATACCTTGTCCCTCAGTTTGCTTTGCAAGATGAGGAAAAAGCTTTACATACTGACAACAAAAATGCCTCTATTTCTTCTCTGGGGTTATTAGTTGAAAGGACTTTTTAAGAAACAGCTCGATTTGATGCATTGTTTAAATCACATTTTTTTTTTAAGGTCTCCCTGGTAACGAAAGAATTGTTGTAGCTGTTTCAGACTGAACAGCTCTGTAGCAGACAGACAGTAAAAAGGAAAGCACAGCATGCTTAGGGAAAGAGTTTTTTAAGAAGCAGAGGTTGCTTGCAGAGGTCCTTCTCAGCACCCCTTACAGCAGTTGGCTGCTAAGAGATGTCTGAGAGTGAGATGTTGAACTCCCTCCTTCATCCCTCCTGAATTTCCCTGTACTTCCTTTGAAGCCATCTAGGCTCTTCACCTTCACAGAGTCCTCTATCAGCGAGTTCTGCAAATCATGTGTCCTCATAAAGATGCTTCCCGCTAGGCAGAGAATAGCCTGAGGCTAATGTCCCTGTTAGATCCTGTGTAAATCCTGATGGAAAGCAGGCAGAGCTGCAGAGTCACTGATGATAAAGCTAGTTCCTAAATTTGGAGTCAAGAATTGAACTTCAGGCAGCTCTAATGGGAAGTTTTTGTGATTCCACAGCAAGAATAAAATACGAATTTCTCAACTGAGGTAAGATGAGCACAACTGAATTCGAGTGAGTGGTGAAGTACAGGATCTCATCGCACTGGTTTGGAAATCTGTGGTTCTGCATCTGCTACCAAGTTTCTGCCCAACCCTAAAATGTCTGCCTGCCTCCATCTGAAAAAGAGACAGAAATATTACTTTTAACCTGAAACTTACGCAGCTCCCAGCACATGGGGGCAGGCTACTTGGCACATATCAACATATTTGTCCTCACTAGTTTGGAGGACAAGATCTGTGACCCTGTCTCAGGTGGAAACAAAGCCACTTACCCAAGGTCATCCTTGAAATCAACGCTCTCAGTTGCAGCTTGGTTTTTTAACCACCATGCTGCTGTGCCTGAAGACCAGCCCTTTTGTAAGGTGTGACAGTGCTGTGAGGCTTAATTCATAAATGTTTGCAAATGTCTTCAGAAAAAGAGGGTGATATTAGAAGAGAAGTGCATTAGCCTGTCGGTTGGGCAGCAGCAGCTGGGATGTATCAGGGCTGTGGTAATATTTGATGGTGCATGTACTTTGCTACAGGAATGCTGCCAAATGGCACTTGATTCATACCTTGGAGCTCTGTTCAGATGAAAAAAAGTTAATTTCCATGCTTTTTTGGCCAGAAAGTGCCTGCAGGTCTTTATACGGCTTGACTACAGCCTGACTTGGAGCAAGAAGCACGGCCTGGGCTGAAATTGTTTGTGCTCAGGCCTGGGGCTTTACCACGTGGCTGTGACAGCGGTGAAGGTGGTGCTTCCCCAGCTGAGATTTTAGTGCCCAGGACTAAAAGAGGGAATTAGAGGCTGACCCCCCGGAAGAGACAGCCTTCAGTTAAATGTTTATGTTAACAGAGGTTTTGGTTTGCCCTTCCTAAAGGAAGGCCTTTTCAGTCTCCAAGTCCAGTGCAGCAGTGCTGTGACCAGCTGTGGTTGGATTAGGGTTTTTCTCTCTATTTTGAGTGTTTAGAAAACGTTCCCATCCATATTTCTTTAGCCTTGCTGATGCTTTTCCACTTCTCTTGTCCCAGCAAATGGACGGCCAGGGGTTCCCAGCCCTGCAGATCATTCCTCGGGGTGAGCCCCCTTCCATGGGTTTGTTTCTCAGCCATGGTGAGCGTGGACCTGCTCTCCCAGCCCCCCTTGCTGATTTTGAGCTTTAGGACTTAATCTGAAGCCTGCTGAAGGCAGAAGAGGTTTTCCCAGCGTGCTTAATGAACCCAGCTTGGAAGCACTGCCTTCCTCCTGCACTCAATACCTGTCGCTGCTACGTGCTTGGTTGTGCAGAGGTACAGCTCATTTTATTCCTGTTGCAGCAGTCCTCCCCTCAGCAGCACCCCCAGCATCAGCACTGCCTGTTAACTGCCTTTTTTTTTTTTTTTTTTTTTTCCCCATCTGAGGCTTTTCAGAGCCTGAGTTTCTTTAGCCAGCAGCACGCTCAGATGTGGGCAGTCGTCAGGATTAGCTGGGGCAGTGGTCCTGGTTGAGGGGACGGGTTTCCTGCGGGATAAATCACCCCTGCCACATCGCTCAGGCTGCCCAGCCGAGGTTACTGTTGCTTAGCTACAAGGCTCTATAAAAACAGCCCAAGCCACTTCAGAGCAGGCACTGAAGCGCTTCAAATATGACAAGACCCAAAGGATGCTCATCAGAGGACGCACAGGAACATTACAAGTCCCATATGCTGAGGTTTTAGTGCCCGTGACTCCTAGCTTCTAGCTTACACGGTGCTGATTGCAGGGGAGTGCGCTGCCACCAGCTCTGCTTTCACTGTAGCTGGGGTGTCTGCAGGCTGTGGCTGGGTTTGGGGGGGGAATTATGGAATAAAAGTCCTTGAAAGGGGGAAATGAGATGAGAGAAGGACTCCTTGGGGGCTTCTGCAAGGAAAAGCCCTAATGATCTCTGCAGTTGGCTACTGGTACCTATTGCAGTGCCGTGGAAATGTCAGTAGCTGCTTACTCCTCTGACAGGGCTACAAAATTTTTGGGGGGAAAGGATAAGGACTGCTGAAGAGAACAACCTGCTGTAGCCTGTTTGTGTTTCTGAAATTGTCTTGGCTTACACGGTCAGCTCTGTCACTGCTTTCCAGAAATCAGTTCAAACCTAGTCGGAAAAATAGTGAGATGTACAGCCTTTGGCTTGACCAGGCACCTCCCCACCCCTCCTATAAATTCTTTTATGAATCATTAATTAGTGGAAGCAGGTTCCCATGGCTCAAATGCAGAGGTCTCTAGGATGAAAAGTGAAGTTTCTTTTCAGGATGCCTTTTAAATTTTGCAGACTTGGAGGAAAATTTGCCCTGCCACCCCCCATTTACTTTGCTGCTGACGTACAACTCCCAGTAGGAAGACTGATTCCCAGTTAAACCCTGCTTACTGGAGCCAGGCTACATCACGTGCTGGCAACGCGAGCTGCAGAGCTGCCCTTACGTGTTGTGTGTGTATTGATCTGTCTGTCCGCAGTGCTGATGCCCTTCAGCTTTTCCCTGCCAGTTTGCTCTGGTGTTCTGTCTCAGAGCTCTGCTAACCATGGCTGCGTTCTTGCAGCGTCACGAAAACGAGTGCCTGTGAGTGCCCTGGATATGTTCCTGGGTCCCAGAGGGGCTGCACGCGAAAGACAGGAGCGCTGTGCTTTGAACTCTAATTAACAGTCTGGAGGTGAGCTTTCAGCCTGACAGCCAAATTTAATCACAGTTATCTGTACGCAGGAGAAGGCTGCTCTGAACCTCCACGAGGATCTGCTAGGGCTGTGAACACGAGGACTTGAGTGATAATCAAGATTTTTGGAAGGGATGCAATCTGTCATTTTCCAGGGCATAAGCCAGCCTCTCAGCAGGAAAGGGCTGTGTGGAACTTGCACCGCTGAGGATTTTTTAGGCATGATGGCATTACACACAGTTCTCACATGCCTGTCTGTAGTGCCAGGGAATGTGCACCGAAAGAGTGCTGACTACTTCTGTCTTGAGCTTGCCCCTTATTTTCCAAGCTTGATGTTGTCCCTGTGGACAGCAGGACCTCCTGTTACATTGCAGAAGCACTTGCTGACTTCTGCCATAGTCTGCTCTCCAGGTGGCTGAGGAGGGATGCTGCGCAGATGAGACTGAAGCAGAGCTATGCTGAGACAATTCTGCGCCTCATTTATGCCAGGAAAAAAAGAAATTGGTCAAGAGAGCCAGAAAGAGACAGGACATGGCGACTGACTTGGCATAAGCAGAATTGCCTCAGAGAAACAGGAACAGACTTGGGCCTGCTATCTTTCAATGCCAGTGCAATGAGAAGCCTTATCAAAACAAAGAGATGTGCTTCAGGGCTCCCTCCTGCTGCAGCTGGGAGGGCAAAGCCCGCCTGTCCACACTCACATTTCTCTGGGGTGACCACGGGCTGGTGTGCAAAGCATTTCTCTGGGCTCAGCTGTCTTCAGTGTGAGTCGGCAGCAGGAGGTAAAGAAGTGGAACCAGCACCCTGACAGAGCTGTGCTGCTGGGCCTGTCCCCAGAGCAAAGCCATGAGGAGAGGCTGGAGTGGCTCTGGGCTGGAGAAGCTTCCTTGGAGCTACTGGCCACGTTGGTCTAGAGCTGGAAAGACACCAAGTCTTTGCCTACGCCTCTGGAGAGATGCCAGACCAAGATGACTTACAGGAAGGCCAAGGACTGCAGTTCTGGCTTTCTGCTTATCTTCAGCTCCTCTAAAGATTGTTCTTGGTGCTTCCATTGCAGATGTGAGGCTGGGAGGATGCAACAGCTGACTGCAGAACTGGCCAACTTTGTTATCACTGGTTTATGGCAGAGAAACCAAGTGGGTGAAACTTCATCGGTTACGAAGAGATCCCTGTAAAACATCCTGCATTCTATTTCTGGTTCCTATTCAGTGATGCAGCCCCACTGAGAAAAGGTACGCTAAGGGTGACCTCGTATTATTCTTCCCTCTTATTGGTAACAGCTATTTACCTCAACCATCCGTGTCAGCAGTGGGGAACAGGCCTCCCCTGGGAAAGTTTTGGTGCTTGTACCCAAACTCAAAGGCAAGAGAAGCTCTCGGTGAAATGCACGGTAACGTGCCTAACCTGTGCAGCTCCCTTTAGAACAACACAGCAGAAAATGAAAAGTCATAATCAAACAATCTTGTGCTGTTGCCTGATAATAATGCTAATAATAATAATAAAAAAGCCCTGCGTGGATGTATGGGAATTCAGCTCTCAGATCTGTGCTGTTTACATGGACAGCTAATGAGATGGTTCTAACACCAAGAAAAAAGCAGAAGTTTGAAAATAGGCTGGACTGCTGCCCAGGTTTTTTACTCGATTTCCTGTGCGTACACTAGCCTGTCACTTCTAAACCTGTTTTGCCTCTCACTTAGCAGTGGAGCTGTGCCTGGATAAAAGCATTTAATGTGTACTATCTAAATATTAGCTTTATAATGTGGATCTGTTGCTTGCTCCCAGGGTATCTCTCAAAAGCAAGCTGCTCTGTTTTGTTATGTTGTCTATTGATCGCTCCTGTTCGCTTTGGTATTTCTGATGTTGTTGATTTGCCTTGCTCTTGCAGAAAGTGTTGCCAAGCCATTAGGAAACTGAATTATTAAACCTGATTGATTTTCCTTGACCATGTAGTTGATGCTGTCATGTAGGGACCTTTGCCTTAAGCTATGCAAGCAGGGTTTTGGTAAGTGCCTGACAGCTCTCCTCATCCCTTTGCTTCATTATCTTCCCTCTCTTTACTCCACTATCATTACGAAGAGGACGCTCTGAAAACCATTACGCGGAGTCATTTTGTTTTACTGTCAGCCTCCCTTTGCTAACAGCCCCACAAACGATGGGATTTGTCTTTCTTTTCGTTCTGGAGGTGCACAAACAGATCAGCCCATTTACTAAGGGCCTCAGCGCTGACACCACTGTATCCATGGCAACACAGCAGCCTGCGCAAAGCATCCACAGACACTGGGAAAATCAGAAATATCAAGTGATGACAAGGAGTCGCTGCAGACAATAGATGTTGATGCGTTTCACAACCACCTGAAATGCTTCTCTCTCCACCCATCAGGTCCTTGATTATAACATGCTTCGCGTTTATCTCACAGCTCCTTTGCCAGGATACGAGACTCAAGGCAGAATTAATCCCAGCAAGGCAGAATTAATCCCAGTTCTGACTTTTTTTTTGTTCAAACCGCTGGCTGAGGTAACTTACAGGAACGAGCACCCCAAGTTGCTCTGTTGACTCTCCTCTTTGAACTGGCTTGGAGCACAGGGTATCCAAATGAAGAAGCCCAAGTGCTAGTTGAAAAAGACGTGGCCTCTATTAGCCCAATGTGTTTCAGAGCTCATGCAGGTAGCTGTGGACTGCTAGGCTGCTTTGTGATCTGCCCAAGAGTTGCGTGAACTACTGCTTTCTTACCGTGACAGCGGATTTAACAAGATCTGAACCTTTTTATATAACTTCATCTACCTGCTGGCATGGCAGAGTTGCTAAAGCAACTACAGCTGCTCCTCTTCACAGATCCCATGGGTTCTTCCGCTCTGCTTTCAGGAGAGAACATGCAGGCACATGGGCTGCAATTCAGAAGCTGGTTGCAGCAAATGTATCAGTTCATTAACCCAGGGGCTTATGTGGGGAAACATCTGTAATTCAGATCAGATAACTGCACATGAAGTCCTGATTTGTGCTGCTAGATAACCATCGGCAAATATATGGGCACAAGCTGGCAGGAATTTACAGTTGTTTTGTATGTGCTGCCCTACAGGGGCACCTTATCTCCATCCCTCATCTTTCATGTACAAAGCAGACCTTTCAAGTGATGTGCTGGTGATGACCCTGAAGGAGGAGCAGCAAGCCCACAGGTAACCTTCAGGCATTTAGGACCACCTTCCTCAGGCCAGGGACTTATTTCAGCCACACTAAGACGTGATGGATGTGTTCAGTGGTCAGGCTGAGGCCGTTCTCAAACTTAGACTACAACACCACATTTCTTGTTTGCACGGAAGCTGATTTTGAGGCAGAGTTTGAGGCTTGTTGATGGGAAAGAGCCCAGCCGCGTTTGTTTAACCTCTAGCCACAGTTCTGGCAAGGCAGCGTGATGTGATTTACAGATGAATCTTCTGAACTTCAGTTTTCCTGAGGGCTGTGATCAATGAGCCTGAAGCACCGCTGGGCTAGCAGCCAGCAGGGCCTTTGGGAAGTGTGCGGCGTACATGAGGCTACTTCCAAGTCCCTCTTCTTCTTTTGGGCAGATCCTGCCTCACGGCCTTTATGCTCTTCTCATGGCTGATCCACATAAGAGGGTGAAGTCTATCACAGCCCTCTATGAATTGCCTTAATTCTTCAGTGCTTTTAGAACTGCAGGACACAGACTCCTGTGCCTGCTCCAGCCCTGGCGTGAAAGGATGCAGGTTTGTCTCTTCCAAAACTGCCTGAGGACTTGTAGCAGCAAACAGGCCACGTTTGTAGCCTGTGTGAATAAACAGCCCCTCATTCCCTCTGCACATGCCTCCCCTCTCTCAACAAATAACAGCAGTGTTTTATTCATAAAAAGGGGAAAAGAAATATGAAACCCCAACCCCAAGATGAACTATGTTGCCCTGTATTGTAGTGTTAACTTGATTAGGAAAATTTTTTTCAGCTGATAGTTTAAGCTCTAGGCGTGGAAAATGTAGTAACATTTACATGTTTGAACATAAGAAGATGAGCATATTAAGTAAAAAGCCTTATCAAAATTCCACATTAATAAAACAAGCTATCAGTGCATCAGAGAGTTGAAGAGCTTCCATGCGCAAGCATGCAAGCGTAGTAACAGACTCCTTCTGAGGTTTTAATTCTCAGTAGATATGTTAGAAAAAATCAGACTTTCCATTAGAACAGGAAATTAAATCTCAAAAATAGGATACCCCTTATGTTCTAACCCATTTGAATATTTAGTAATTTATAGATCCTTTTTACTTCAAAATGCAACTTTTCTGTATAATTTTCTACTGATGCAATGTGCAAAGAGATTTCACCACTTAAACCTTAGTGTGTGTTCTGTTCATCTCTAGGTAGGCAGTGGCTGTTTATTTTCTTATTGCATTAGCAGGCCTAGCAAGGCTGAATGGGGCAGTAGTTTTTATTCCCACAGCTTTCATGCTAGATAAAGAAGGCAGTGCTTATACTAGTGAGAAGCTAGAGATGGCTAAGCAAATAATCCAAGCTCATAAAATTGCATTCGATACTTTCTGGCAATCATAATTCCCTGCTATAACTAGAAAATGTTAAGAGCAACAAACCTTATTTTCTAGAGAGCCGCCTTCTCCTTTCGTGTGGAGCCGGGAATTTAACAGCTGAACTGTTCCTCTCTACCCCAGAACACGGGTTAAAGCAGTGAAAAATGGCTTAGGTTAGGAACTTCCACCATCTGCATTCTGCCAGGATCGGTACACCCCTCACTTCCTTTTGAATACATTTACACAACCTCCTGCGAGATGTCCCTAACATGACAAGCCTGACATCTGCTTTTTCCTCTTCAGCAGAGGCAAGCAGCCCCATAACCAAGATGTCACAAAGCCTCAAGAGTGGAGAGAAAAAGTAGCTGGGTAAGGTAAATGCCGGGGGGAAAAAGGAGGCTCTGCACAGAACTGCATCCTCAGGAGGGGACCTCTGCTGTGCATTTTGCACTGCCGTGTGTGTCTGGGGACCCTCTGCTTTCAATCACAGCACTGAGAAATGAGGATCGAGATGCCCCCTGGAGCGGAGTCTCTACTGTAATTTTTCTCTCCTTGTGTCCCCAAGAGCAGGTGCCAGCAGTATTTAGTACTCTGCTTGCTTTCAAATCATTCTAGCTCTGATGTAAAAACTGGCTTTTGACATCTAAAGCATTTAGCAAATGAGAGCATAGCTCCCTAAAGCTAACTAATCCATCATAATTCACGTGGGAACCTAGTTCCCTTGCACAAAAAGACCAAAGATAGCAAAGGTCTACAAAGGCAGAGCTGCCCTTGGTGACAGTCCTCCCACTGTGGCTAAATCCTTGCTTAAAGCTTTCCCGTGGTAACCTGAGGCATTCGTTTACAGACAGGTAATATCTCCCACTAATCTTTAAAAGGCAGATGTTATCAAATGGGAGACAGGCAGAAAACAGAAGTCTTTCAAACGGAAATTTTACCATATGAGCTAATGATACAGTTGAGTTTCCTGTCCAAGTCAGAAGCAACTTGAACATAGTCTCTGCTGCAAAGCCAGGGATACATATGTAATATTTTCAGTAGATGCTTTTGGTTTGCTTAGAGGTTGGTAATGCGTTTTAAAGAGCTATTCACCTCACTTTTTTTTTTTTTTTTTTTTTTCCTTGTTGGCTCAGCTGGGCACTGGGACCCTGGAGCTCTGTCACTGGGAGAAACATCTCAGCCAAAACAAGGCAGGAACCATGCCTTCACGGTCACCTTAGCCTAGGTGCTTCCAAGGGGAAAGGTGGCAAAAACTGCTCAACCGGTTGTGGCACATGCCCAGAGACTGAGAACATGCCACTGGGGAAAGTGCACAAAAGCACCACAGAATGCTTTCCGTCGCTTCGTAATTCTGGGTTCTGCTTGTAGCGCTTCCGATCACGAATAAATAAGAGTTGGCTTCGACTTGACTGCTCTGTTCACTTAGCTAATGCTGTGACATTGGCACCGAGTCTTGGGTCATACTGTGTTTTTGAGAGATTAAATGTTTCCTTCTCTGCTCTGAAGGGAAGCCAAACACCTAAGTTGCCAACAATTACAGCTCGATAAACTGGCAGAGGAGATGCAGGACTTTGTTATTATAGCTATATAGTCTAAAGAAAAGGACGTATATTGACATGGTCCCTTTTAGACTGTGGTATTTCTCAGCTGCTATTTCAAACGAATCGTTTTAAAAAGGTCTACAGACAATGTCTTCCCTCCTCCTTTTAGTAGGCAGGCAAAGATCCTCTGTATTTCACATGGTAGACCTTCATATAGACATTCATAATTCAGTGTGTCAAAGCTTTACTATAAAGCTCATCGTTTGTGAGGTTATGTAAAAATCTCCTTTGTAAAAAATCCTTCCCCACTATCTCTTAGTGGGATGATGCTTTTTGATCTCTGCATGAATATTTCTAATAAAGATACGCGTGTGTATCTTAACATCTCTAACATAAATTATAAGAATCTTCCCTGTCTTAAAACGTCTAGTGTCAACGTTGTTGCTGAATATTTAATGTAAAGTATAATGTAATTTGACTAGATAATTATCTGGTGGAAAGTGGTGAATGCCACGTTGTTTTTTCTGTGTTTATTTTTCATCATCTTTGATGACTTGTTTAAAGGAGAGCTGCAGCTGAATGACTAACTTCCAAGATTCACCTTCTCTCTCTGCAGCCTGCTGCTGAAAAGAGGCTGCTAAAGTACTGCATTGGAGCTAGAGGCACTGATTTCTCCACGGCACATGGAATATTCTGAGCCTTTCTCTGGTCAGTTTTATCACCCTGAACTCCAGGATCATTTGTAGACAGCATGAAGCCTATTTATTATCTTTCCACTGAGACCTCTCTTCCATGACACTCATCACAGGGCTTATTTCCCACAAAAATATAAGCTGTCCTTTCCATTTTTTTTTTTTTTAAATAGTGTAAGCTCAAAATAAGCTGAGCTTGTGGGGGGAGCTCCTCTGGGGTCTTTGTATGGCTGTGTGGGCCTCCAAAGGGAGGCACTGAAGAGGACAGCAGGGAAAGGCACTGCTGTGGCCCTGGGTATGCAGGTACGCTGTCCTTGACAGTCTTCACTCCTGACAGTCTGGAAGAATGACTGCCTGCAGCAAATGTTTCCTCTGGAAGCATCTCCTCTGGATGGATATACATCACTGACGGTGAGCAGCCAGGGGGGATCATGATGGCTTTGTCCTCTTGGCATGATTCTGCTCCCTTTGCATGCCGCTGATTTATAGATGAAATGCTAGAACAGGGAAGTGGCAGCAATGGGAAGTTCTCCCAGATAACTTGAGGAGGGCCAAGGAAAAAGGACTGGAAGGGAATGTCTGCAGCCTTAATTTACTCAGATCTTTACAGGGAAAAAAAGCACAATGTATAAATACATTTAAAAAAAATTCTGCACAGAATAATTTGGCACCCTCAAGTCCCTTTATTGACCTTGACGTGGGAATGAAATACAACAGAAGCAGTAGTTGTTGAGGGATTGCCATCTTGAGATGGCAGTCAAAGAAACAGCTGTGGCAGTGAGGCCCGTGCTTTCCTCAGCCTGTGCCCTGACCACCCTGTCGAAGAGAGCAGAGGCCCAAATTACAGAGCTGAAATGTCGCAGATCGCCTGCTCGGGTCTGTGAAGAAAGAGTGCTCAGTGCTTCTGAAAATGATGCTTGAAATTATGCATGATTCATGGTACCTGGAATTAGTGAAGCTTTGGAAAAAATAGACAGGGGACTTGCTCAGAGTGCTGCAGCGGAATTAGACAGAGCTGAAGTCACAGTTTAAAGGTTTTGCACTGTTGTATGGGTTGAAATTAGTACATATTCTGGGCACCCAAATGTAAAGAATAGGCATATTTATCTTTAATGGAACAAAATACACTACCTGTTTCAGAACCTTTCCACAGATTAATACTTATAGTGAGAATTGCTGGTTAAGGTTCTGTCAGACTGGCTTTTGCACATTCATTAACGATAGAAAAACAACAAAGAAAGCTGATTTGTTTAGGAAATGGAAAAGCTAATAGCGCCCTATTCCACTCTTTGATCTCCAGCGAAGGGAACGGAAAGCAGGGGGCACTGACTGCAAGGTGAGGTGATGGTGTCTCGGACGTTCACCAGAGGAGCAGGGCTGCTTTGAGGGGCAGAGGATGAGGTGCGATGAGTTTGGGAAGCGGGTGGGTGATGAAGGGGTACTTTCTGCTGCCGAGCTCCGTGCGGGGAGCGGCTGGGGGCTCTGCCACCACACGGTGCCGTACCCCTGTCACCGAGCCGCCTCCGGGAAGAGAAGGGAAGGGAAGGGAAGGGAATGCAAGAAGGGAAGGGAAAGCTGCTGGAGCATCACTGCGAGCCCCCGAGGTGCGGGACCTTCGGGGCCATGTCGTCCCGCGGCGGGGGCGCTGCCTCAGAGGCGGCCCCGCCATTTCGCGCGGCGCCCGGGCCCCTCCGCAATGCAGGGGCCGCTGCGGGCGGCGGGCGAGGGGCGGGGCGGGGCGGGCAGCGAGGGGCCGGCCCCGCCGCCACCACCACCACCTCCAGCACCTCCAGCGCCACCTCCGCCACCGCCGGGGGGCCCTGGGGGAGCGGGGCCGGGGCCGGGAACGGGGCCGGGAACGGGGCCGGGGCGGAGCGGGGGGCGGGCCGCGGGGCTTCGCGGCCCGGCGACAGCCCCGAGAGCGGCGGGGCGGGCTGAGGCGGCGGCGCCTCCTCTCTCAGCCCCTCGGCGTCCCAGTGCCGGCGGCCGCTGTGGCGCTCAGGTAAGGGGCCGTTGGGGACCGTTGGGAGCCGTTGGGGGCCGTTGGGGGCGCGGGGCAGGCGCTGACAGGACGCGGAGTTGGCGCCCCCGCAGCCCCGCTTGAGGGAAGCGGGGGGTGCCCGCTGCCCCTCACGCGCCTTTTGCCCCTCGTAGGAGGGCTGCCCGCAGGGTTTCGAGCCCGCAGGGTTTCGAGCATCTCCAGAGCGAAAAAGCCGGCGAAGGACGGAGCCTGGCGTCCCCTCCCGCCCGCCCTAAGCCCCTCTGAGGGGATCTGCGAGGCTGAACAAAGGAGGCTGAGACGAGGAGGGGGGGAGCGAGGTGTGTGTGTGTGTGTGTGGGGAGGGGGCGATTTCCCCCTTGCAATTTGCACCGGGGAAGCAAACAGACAGAAGAATAACTCCCTGCGTTGACTGGCTCTGCCACAGAGAGGAGGCAGCGGTGCTTTGGGGGGGGGTGACGGTGAACAAAGCCTTTTTTTGTGAGGAAAAAACGCTGCGGAGCGCGCCCCGCTGGAGGTGCCGCAGGTGCGGTGAGTGCCGGCGGGGTACGCGGGCTGTGCTCCCCAAACCAAGGCTGCGCGCCCCAATTTGTCGCCTATCGCGTCTGAGACGCTAATTGCCACCTGCCGCTTGGCTGAGACGTGCTTTGTGAAGCAGCTTTGGGAAAGAAGGGGGTGTGCCGCATGCCGGCAGAGCTGCTTTTGGGGTTTGAGATACGACTGTAATGCATTTCCCTATGCTAAGCTGCAGCTTTCAGGTTTCCTCTGAATAAAGATATTCTCTGCGTTTCATGTAGGCTTCTTCCTGATATAAAATAGCAGGCTTTCACACAGGAGTGGTCATTAACATAAAACCCTGCATTAGAAGGCGAGGTATACATGCATATTCTGTAAACCTTACTTATTCTAGGCTTCTGTCAGCCCTTTCCACGATCCGTCGAGCCTTTGTGGCTGCGACAAGGAACCTTTCTCCGTCCTTTCTCAAATAAATCGTTTGCTGTCCAGCATCTGTGCTGCTCCCGGTGCAGCAAACCTGCCCCTTTTGTTTTGACAGGTTCCTCCTCACCAGGGTGAAGCGCCTATCCTTTCTGTTCTGCCTCTCCCCCTTCCTCCGCAAACCTTTGTTTTCTCCTTGTGAAAGAGCCTGTTTCTTTCCACCCGTGCTGGTTTAGACTTGCGGGGATGTCTAGACGTGAGATGTCAGAACCGATGCACCCAAGAAGAGGTTCAGCTGCAGGATGTATTTGTTTGCTATAGCTTCTCTCCCTTCCCACCCTGCTGGATGACGTGATTACAGCATCTCAGCCCTTGCTGAGAAGCGAGGGAGAATGTGCTGAGAGAGCATTACCTAGTGAAATTGCCCCTGCCATGATTTCACAGATCAGGAAGGAGTGAATCACTAACAAAGAAAACGGGCATCTCCCCTGTGTGTGGTAGAAACTCCCTTCAGTTAGCACAGAGGCAGTCCTGTTCAGTCTGGATAGGTGTCTATTTCTGCTGTGAATGTTTCCAAAACATAAGATGTACGGCAAACCTCAATCTCGCTACTGTAGCACCTAGGTTTAGGAACCCCTGACTTCCTCACTGCACATTTTATTTCTCCTGTTTGCAAAACGATGCACTTGGCAGTGGGCAGGACCCCAAACTAGATGCGGTACCGAGTCTCATGGCACTCAGGCCCCAACCCTGTGGAGCTTTCGGATGAGCTACACCAGCGCACTGCACCCCTTTGGCTCAGTGCGAGCATCCACAGAGCACAAATAAAGCACACGAGCGAGCCCTCATGCAGCAGGGCTCCGGGAAGAAAGGTGATTTCAGCAGTCAGGTGCAGTAGTGCAAGTTCCTTCTTTTCATCTCCTTTTCTACCAAGGGACAGGGTTTGGTTAACAGCACTTTGCACTTTGTTGCACCCATATTGCAGATTGCCTTTGGTGTCTGAGAGAAGCCAGAGGGCTGGCATCCCCAGAGTAAAAAGTCACCGTTGTTCTGTGGAGAATTTTAGCCCACTTTGAATGCGGAGGGCAGTTCATTGAGCCTGTAACACAGTTTGTTACGTAAAGCAGCATCTGAACCCTGGATTTAGGGATCTGATGTAATTTTTATGGCGCGTTATGTCAGTGCCCACTTAGCTGTGCTCTTTAAATATATTCTGACAATAACAAAAATAGTCGTCATTTAGTGACTGACCCCTGAGGTCTTGTGCCTGGGCATGAGTGATCACAGTAGTCCCTAAATTAATTGCTGCAGTCTGGGTTATGAATTCCCTTTATGCTCGTCATTTTTTCGGAAGTGTGCCTTCCTTTCAGCCTGTGTCATGCTGCTTTCTGTATGAGTTAGTGTTTGCTAAGCCATATACCTGGCTTCATGAGAGGAAACGTTTGCTCTGCGTACTGACACCAAAGCCGTTCCTGGCCCTGTTCTTGGTGAGCAGTTGGCTGAGCTGTGGAAAGTGCTAGAAATATCTAAACACAGAAATGGATGGGTGAGGCCCACTGCACGCTCTGCTGGACTGTTTCAGCAGTCACCCTCAAATGTGGCATTTCACATACATATGTGAGTGATGGGTTTGTTTTTTTTAAAGGGGTGAGAAGTCAAAAAGACTTGCGAGGACTGTATGATAATGGCTTTCAAAAAGCTGCCTTTTTATTGCTACAAGCTCTACAAACTTGGAAGGTCCTGAGAGAACTTGTACTGCAGCTGCAGCATCTGTCAGATCTGCAATCTGATATGCCGCGATAAGACAAGTGGCAGCTAGCTTAAGGGAGGAAAAACTAAAAGGAAAGCTCTGGTAGCAGTACTGCTCTCTAACCTGTGGGATGCTCCAACACCCTGAGTACAGACCTCTTTTTCCCTACAGTACCAGGTACTGGCAGTGACAGAAATTTGGATAACTGCGATATGCTGGGGCCTTGGGACTAGGTGACTTCCCAAGGTACCTCCTGAACTGAATTAGCTGGCGAGCTGGGTGTTGCATTTGTGTGCTCCTTTAAACTCCATGTGTGTACTTGATTAGGGAGTAAAATGATGTGTGTGTTCATATGTACAATTGTTCCCTAGGACTCAAAGATGCTTGCTTTGGTCCATCTGGATTTATTCAGTTGTTTAAACATATCCTTAAGTGCTCTTGAAAGTGAGCCGTAAGCATGCTTTGAAGTAAAGCATGTTTTTAGCTGTTCTGTTGAAAAGAGAGAGTCTGAATTCAGGGTACACGGGCTCAGTTGTGGAAAACCCCTGGTGATGTTTGGTGGTGCTGAGGACTTCTGGAGATAGCACAGAAGTGAGCAATGTTCCTTGAAATGACTGGACTGCTTATCCTTCCCCAAACACGCCGAGGGACAGTATGGATTTCCTTTTCTTTTTGCTTCACGTATGGGTGTGCTTATTAGCAGCACTTCTGTATTCTGTAGTGTATTTTAGCACCTAAGAAAACAAACAAATGAACAAAAAAAAAAAAAAAAAGACTGATTTCCACAGGGTGGAGCTGATTCAGAGGGACACTGATGGAAACAAAGGTGGTTTCTTAAGCCATCTGCCTCAGCAGAGGAAAAAGCTTTTCTTTCGGGGGTAGATTTAATCACTCGTTATGCTGCTAAGCTGTAGGAGAGTGTTTCAGAAGGACATTCAATGTGGCATTTGTAATTGCTTTCTAGGTGTTAGAAGAAGCCTGATGCATCCAGGGGGTTAATTTGGGTTGCTGTGGCCACATGGGTTAACAGTGCTAGCTGCTAAGCAGATTTGAGCTCTTGATTGACCCATTTTACTTTAATTGTTTGCTGCTTTATTAGGGAGAAAGATGAGCTAATGCAGTTGCTCCTTATGGTTTTACACTCACCAGTGTTTTTCCCTACAGCAGATGAAACTTAGCTTTGCTCTTTTGTCTTGATTGGGGAGGTGGGGCCTGTCACAATCATTCAAAATGCTAACGAGGCAGCAGTGCCAGTGTGGGTGTTTGTATGCAGTATCCAGTGTCTTTGTTAGGGGGCTAATTCAAAAGGAGTTGTGGTGAAAATAGGAGACTTTGGCAACCTTGGTAATGTAAAGATTTACCAAATCTTTGTTTCCTCTAATCAGTGAGGCAGGTCAGCACTGGTCGAGTCATGACCAAAATTATGGTACATGGTTTCTCTTCTAACACTTCAAAACATGTTGGTTTTCTAATTTTATGTGGTGTAGTAAGTATTTATTTATTTTAGCACATGATGTCTGTCTTCCAGACAAAATACGCATGTGTGTTTGTATGAGGAAGATGCTGACCCTGTTATTACCAGGGGTGTTAGGTAGAGAAAATCAGTGTAACTGCATTGACTTCATTGAACCCGCACCTGACTTGCACCATCTGGAAAGAGCTAATTCCCTTTTCAGCTCTGTCTCCTTGTTACTGAAAATGTGGGATACTTCTCCACTCGAGGGGAATAATCTGTTTATACCTGGGAATTCTTGGCTTGTGGATCTGTAGGTTGAATTCAGCTCTTCTGGTGAATTCTCCTCCTTCATTTGCAATTGATGCTTCTGGATACAGGGAGCTGAGGAATATTCCTTGCCTCCTGTTGGTCGAGCCCCACTGGGAAGAATTAGGAGGAGATTCCTGATAGTGGCACTGCCTCGCCCTAATGCAGTTAGATCTCAGCAGCTTCCAGTGAGTTGAGTCTATGAAAACTTGCTATTCTGTTGGTGAAACATGTCATTGCTACCCCTGAGGGAGGTTTAAATCAAATTTCCAGTATCTGTTTGCAAAATTAGCTGTATTTAATGCGTATGCAACCTCTGGATGAACAATATTAAAAAAACCAACACAGTAGGCCAATCATGTCAGCTAACTTGGCAGCATTTAATTACAAGACCTATTGATTCAATCAGCCCTATGTTTTCACTTTATTTTCTGGACAGAATGATAGGAGCTGGTTTCTGGTTTAAAACTAGAGGCTGTCAGCTCTGTTTTGAGGAACATGCATTATCGGGTAGAGCGGCCGCCTCACCCCCTGAAACCTGCCTCTTTTCTTGAGCTTCTGATCTCAGGTGCAGTTTTGATGAACGAGGTGAGAAAACGCCTCAAAACATGAACGTAGGGCAGGGATATTACAGGAGCTCAGAGCAGAGGTAGCTTTGTGCTTTTGAAACTTCTGGCCCCAGGCCAAACTTGATCCTGAGATGAACAGCAGAAGTGCTGAAGACCTTCAAAAGTGACCTGGATGCTTTACGGCTGGGCCAGAAACCCAGACCTGCTGCCTGGGAGAGCAGATCTGTGCTGCTTGGCCTCCTCCCCGCACAACTCAACTGCAGCCTTGTCCAGGCTGTGTCCGAAGGAAGCCCAGCTGCCTTTCAGGTGGAGCTCAGTCTCTTTTTTTTTCCTCCCCTCACATTCTGTGGAAGCTATTTGCGATAAGTTGCTAAGCCCATGCAGGCAAGTGCAAGGTGCTGTGCCTTGAGAGTAAGGGCCCCCATAACCTCGGGGAGGCTCAGAAACTAATGGGCGCTGTGAGGCAGGCCTGTTTGCTTTCTGCTGTGAAATGGGCTGAAATTCCACGTTCAAAATCCCTGAATTTGAAGGGTTCAGATCTGGATCTGAATCCTTATGCTGCGGGGCTTGTGTTTGCTACCAGCTCTTCCTGTGCCAAGCTGTTCTGTTTGCTGCAGCAACCTTGCTGTGACCACCAGGGCAGGGCAGGAAGATCTGATCCCCCCCCGGTGAGGGCTGTGTCAGGGCTCTGGGCCCCGGGCTGTGCGCTGCAGCACCGTGACTCTGAGCACTCTTATCCCATGCATGCAAAGGTCAACATGACTCACTTGTCCCCTGGCTGACTGTGGGACAAAGAGACCCCCAGCCTCCAAAAGCCCCTGCCCCGTTCTTTCATCAGCTTCCACGTGATCAGGTAAGATGTGTTTGGGTACCCGCCATGTGGGATCACTCAGAAAGCAGGGCTGCTCCCTTTGTTTGAGCTACTGGGACTGGAGCTTGATCAACAGCAGCTGGACGTGTGCAGTCATTGTGCCTCTCACTGAGGGATCCCTGTTTGCCAGGGCCTGACATGCTTTTCAGGTGTCTCAGGCTGCTGCTCAGGGGTTGTATCGCAGGGTGTGGTGGGCAGGCTGCTGCTGCTCCTGTTTGCAGCAAGTCTGTGTTCACACAGTTAGGCATTTGCCTGCTTCGCTTGAGTCATGCTGAGCTCAATACCAGCTTTTATTTCCCCCAGCAATTAGAAATCATTCAAGAAGGCTGAGGAAATCATCCAGGGGCTTCGAGAGGAGAGGCACAGGTGTGTAGCTGAATGGTTTGTGAGGGAACAGGGTAGTACAGCTTGCTCCTCAGGGGCTGCTCAGTAATTCACATCCTACCCTGCGTGGGGTGGACAGAGCTGCAGCTGGGTGTGCCAGTCCCGTGCTGCTTCCTGGCCCCCACAGTTACCCTGCTGTCCCTTCCCTGCACCTGTATTCCCAAACCTGTGGAAGGCAGCCCCGAGACTAGGAGGGAGGGTTATTTTCCAGCTGAATGGACAGAACCAGAAGGTGTAACTGCTCGCAGGTGCGGAGAGAGATTTCTGCATGGATTGAGTAAGCTCCTCTAGGCTTGGATCAGAGCTGCTCTCAGTTTGCAGTGGTACGAGGAGAGCAGAGTTTGGCCCTCAGGATGCTCTCCCAGGCTGTCAGTGTGCTCAGGATATGCTGGGGAGCTGGGCTCTGCCTGCCAGGGAGTCCAGAACAGGCCTGGTGGAGAGGCTTGGCATGTCAGGAAGGACAGTGACAAGCTAGGTGTTTTTGTCCCTAGCGCCTCCCCCTTCTTTCTCCCGTGATTGATTAGATGCCCCATTCAAAAAATTTCCTCTGGGAAAATGATGGAGAAACACATAAACCAGGAGGAAGGAAACTGAATATTTCTTCTGGTTTGGAGAGAGAAAATATACATATTTTGTGGAATGGTAAAGGGAAAGTTGGCAGACACACACGAGAGTAATTAAAAAAAAAAAAAAAAAAAAGAAGAAGAAGAAGAAAACCAAACAACCCTCTTTCTGTGGGGGGGAGCAGTTAATAACATGATTCATTCCAAAGAGCGAGGGATGGAGCAGGGTAAATAAGGGCTTTCAGGCCGTGGTGTTCCGCAAAGTGAAGCTTTTCAGGGTACAGAGAGCTGCTTGTGTTTTTGAATTAGACTTAGCAAAATATTGAACGTAAGCATTTCATGTTACCCAGTGCTATCTGTTAGAGCAGATAATAAATCTATGGCTGAGATGCTGAGTGCGAGGCATTTGATAATGTGACAATATCTATAATTTAACGGGCTGCCAAAATTAGCAGCAGTGATTTATAGCTAATATTTACAATCCTTCAGTTAGATCACTTAAATGGCATGCTACTAGTGTCGCTTAAAATGGTGTCAGTACTTGGATTGCAACATGTAAACGAAAAAAATATTAAAAGTGTATTTCAGTGTGAAGAATCGAGAACTTCTTTTCATGAAATGCATGGGGGAAAAAAAAATACCCGTAGTCAAGCTGCATTTGCTTGCAGTTACCATTAGTACAACGCTATTTCTGTTGGTGTGAAAGCTGTTTTCAGGCAGGTTTTCCCTTCTCGTTGTCATCCAACGTTAGCAGTAAGTGGAATTAATAATATGTTGCAGAGCTTTAATGTATTAATGGCTGCCGTCACCCTCGAGTTAAGAGCACACCTGATCACCTTTATGGCAGCTCTATTACACTGATCCTGCGCGTGCCTGGGTGGCTGTGTGTGTTTGTTTGGATGTCTGGGGATTGGACCCGCGTGTGACCTGGCTGGAGGGGCCAGCCCTGCTTGGGATTATCACTGGCAGGAGGCAGGCAGGCTGCTCTGCTCACCCACCTCTGCAGCCCTCCTGTCTGTTTTGCCCTCTTCTGGGTGAGGGATGACTCGTGCAGGTGCCACCCGTGTTGCTAGATGTGTAATCACGGTGCTTTTCAGCTCTCTGGTTTGGCTGGACTAAGTCATCTTGGAAGCCCAGATTGGGAACTCAAATTAAGGCGCTGCCAGCCAAGGAGCGCCTGCGGGAGCGATGCTGTGCCCAAAGCCTGGGGAGGTCGGCAGCCCCGAACCGAGTCTGTGCTAGCCAAGGGGCTTAGCGTGGTGTTCCCAGGTCTGTGCACTGCCTGCTGGCGAAGTATCAGTCTGTTGCTCCTACCTTTCGGAGTGTGTTGGTTCCAGGGCTGCTTAGGTCAGTCACAAAATCTTGCTGTGAAATCCTCCTGTGAACGTGACCCTGCTTGTTGCCCTGCAGCACCAGTGGATGTGTACGCTACTGACGGGAGAGCAGCCTTTGTGACTGACTGCTGCAAGAGGCTGACAGCAGCAGTTTGCTTGGCGTGGAGTGAGCACCTTCCTGTTTTGACAGGTCGATTTGATTTGCTAATCCTGAGCCAGCAGATAGAAATACTGATGACTGTGACAGGGCCGATGCTTCTTTTTTGGGTGGGGTCGCACCTTCTGTTTGCTTCAGGTGCTCGGACAGCATCATGGTGGTGGTAGCACTTAAAGTTACTTGTTTACACTTCGAATTAAGTGTTTTAGGACTAAATTTATTTTACAGTCTATTACAAGCAGGCAGAGGGAATAAGAATTTGGGAAATAATATTGGGCAAACCCAATGGTTTCCCTACCTCAGGGTATGGAGCTACAGTTAGTGCAGAGCTGGTGTGATGGGTCGTTTGTCTGAAATACCTTCCTGGTCAGCACCAGGCGATGGGTTTGCCCCTCTCGCCCTGCCATTCTCACATGAATTTCAGTTTTGAAGTTCCAGTCTTTTGGGGGAGATCTGAGACAGTTTTGTTTCTAATTTGTTTTCTATCTCACAGCAAGATTTTTCTGAAGAGGGTGGGGTTTTCTTTTGCATTTTAAGCTAGTGCAAGATCAGCATCGGTGGCACTGCTTACCCAGTGTGTGATGGGTAAGTGATCTGCTGCTGTCCTGGAGTGGGCAGGAGGATTTTATGATGCACTTGTGCTTCCAGTGGAGCCACCACTTTAGATAAATACCAAACCATGGCGTGCATCGTGTAGGCACCTGTCTGCGCTTCCCTTGGAGAACTGCTACTTGAGATGCAGTGTGGTTTTTCTCTCTCTCGTCTGGCAGTGTTTTGGCAGTTTTGCCTCACGTGCCTGAGGGAGAGGAAAGGTGAGTGAAATACCAGCTTTCTTCTGGCGGGGGAGTGATCTATGCGTGTATTTAAGAGGCAAAAAGCGAGGTCTGATGCATGCATTACATTTTTCTTTGAAAAACTTGGTGTGGAGACTAGTTTCAGCTGTAGCTGTTGGGTTTATTTTCAGAGTTGATGCAACAGTAGGAACAGAATTTGCCTGCCCAGGGCTTCTGGACAGACTGTTGTACAATAGAAACAAAGAAGCAGCTGTCTCCACATGCTCCCCTCTTCTCCCCATCCAAACACGATCCAAATACAACTTTCTTTTGGGCTCTGTTCCCCTCGTGTGTCTGCAGTTGGAAAGCCTGGCATACCTACTGCCTGCTCCGCTGCCCTTACCTACAGGCAAGGCACGATCGAGATGGAAGCGTCGTCCTGCATTAGTAAACAAGCCCTGCCCCACGCTGTGTCACCAGGCAGATGAGTAGCTCCCCGAAGAATGTCTTGAGGCTTGCAAAAATAATTTTTATACAGAAAGTTTCTGCTATAAAAGAGATTAAAATATGCAAACAGTCAAATGACCAAGCGAGTGTGCCTCAAGACTAAAGGTGCTGTGTCTGTAGTCACTTGTTAATATTGCCCTTTCCATGCTGGATTTGCTTCACAGCTGAGTTTTAAAATGCTTCAAAACTGGCAGTGGAGCTGAGCTATTTCCCCTTGTAGTGCAGCTCTGGCTGCCTTTAAGTGTGCCTGTCTCTCTGTTTGTTGCTTTTCAGTTCAGTCGCTCACTTTACATTGAAACTGCTCTGGGCAGAGCTCCGCATAAATGAGCCTGTGATTAAAAAAAGTGGGTTCACTTCCCAAGTAAGTAGATGAAACTATGGAAGAAGAACCTGTGATATTCCCCCACTGGATCCTGTTTTGAGATGTGGCGTTACTCCTCCAGTAACTGCTGTTTTTTTTTTTTTTTTATCCTGAGGACAGCTGGAGCATTGAGGCTGACTCTCTATAGCTCCCCAGCCCTGCGTCCCTTTCTGTGTGCTGGAAGCAGTCCGCAGGCCTTTTCTCTTTGCTGTAGCAAAACTCAGGAGATGCTCTGTGCCCCCCAAACATCAGCGCAGCAGCAGGGTCCCCTCTGGCCTGTCAGCCAGTGGGAACCAGGAGCAGCCTGGGACGAGGTCTCTTGGCAGCCTGGGCTTATCTCAGCTGAGCCTTGGGGGTCCTGCCCTGCCTGCTCCCACAGCACCTGGTCCTCGCCTGACCCTGTGGGAAGGCAGCTGGGGAAGTGGAGCCAGGGCAGCCCCAGCACTGTGCAAAAAGGGCTCGCTTCCTGCCAGCCCGCTGCTCAAAAATGCTGCAGAGCCCTGGCGTTTGTGTCCGGGAGCTGGAAGGCTTTGCTTGTCCGAAAGACAGGGACTTCAGGGAAGTTGATGCCCCCTTTTGAAAGTAAAAGCCGGGATCTACCCTCCCTGCACAGGCTGTTTTGCTCCTTGAAAGATGTCAAACTACACCAGCTGACAAGCTCGTCCCGTGCTTTTTCAGTCACCTCTTCGCATGAATAGTTCTGTTAGTTCTCAAACACTGCCCCATTTTTTTAATTATTTTTTTTTTTTGGTTTTAAGTGAAGGGCAGAAGATGCGGGGCTACCCTGGGAATGTACTTGGCTCCCTTCCTGCTGACGGGCAGAAATACACTCGGTGCCGTCTTTTGCTGGTAGTCACAGGGAGGCGTGTGTGGTAAAAAGCAGCCCTTCCAGGCTTTCTGCTGCAGGCAGAAAAGCAACCTGCTTGCAAGAAAGCCCTTGCTTGTGTTGTGTCTTTAATGGAGGAGTGTCCCGAGGTGGAAATTGCCTGCCTTAGAATTAGAGGAGGGATGTATGCTGCGAGGAAAAGCTAAGCCAGGAAACACCTGGCAGCCAGATGGCCCCTAGCACGCTGCGTCGTGCCCACACCTTCATTAGGGATTACCCTGGCTGTCTCCGGGTAATAGATTTAGAGGTTTGGGGTCACTGAGAATTAGAAAATTGTGGCCGGTTGCAATTAAACCGAAGTTATTTTTAGAGGACAAAGAGCCAAGCTGGGAGCTGACTTAGAGCCACTTGAAATGTTCGGGCTTGTGTGGTGTTCTGCAGGTGCCCCACAAAAGAGCCCACAAGAGCTTTGGTGGGGCACAAAGCAGCCTGGGGTGGTGGCAGGTGGGCTGGGGACAGCGATGTGGAGCTGGTATTATTCTGCTGCCCCGGGGCAGCTGGCTTTGGGGCTTTCTGAATAGTTCCAGGAGCAGCACAGAAGGGCTGCAGGCTGCTCAGGCCATTAGAGGGGCAGGACTGTGTGTTTTGCTCTGTGATTTACAGAAGCCTCGCTCGGTGTCTTACACTCCTGTTTGGTCTGTGTTGTGTTTTGTATTTCCCCTTTGGCGTGCCTGCAATTCAGAAAGGGCAAACTCGTGTAGTTTTGTTTCAGTTGTGCTAACACACCTCTTCTGTGCCCTCCTACAGCCCCCGTACGTGCCTGCCCACGCGGGCAGGTAGAAGAGGCACGGCAGGACTGGGATGTGTGGGTGGGTTTTGGCTGCCTCACTGCAGGGCTGGAAGATGGGAGTCACTTCTGGGACTCTGTGGCCCTCGTCTTCAGGCTCTGGCTGGGGCTGATGGAAAGGGCTCTAGGTAGGTCGTGGGCACAAGAAGCCAGGCACAAACTTTGGTAGTCCTGTGGCTGTGCGAGATGTCATTGCCTTCCTTACAGACGCTTTGGAGCATCTGCAGGAAGCTCGAGTGTTGTTCATTGCTTCCGTTCTCGTGCCGCCGCTGGAGTAACAAGAGTATTGCTGGCATTTGTCCACTGTATTCCCTGAGCATCTTCTTTGCAGACAATAGATCTTGTCTCTTCCATTTTAAAACTCGCTCAGCACAACTCGAAAGCATTTACCATTCAAATACCACTTTAGTTAGCTGTTGCTGCTTATATTGCAGCATGTTGTGGATTTCCTGCAGTGAGTTCTGAGTGATGTGACTCAAAATCCACGTTTTGAATATAATTTCAGTTCTCAGGTTTCTACCAGTGGGGTTGGTGCTGCAGCTGAGATCGCTATTAAAGACAAGGTAACTCGCATTACGCAATGGAAGTGTTGAGTATATTTTTTTAAAGATGAGCCAGTAACACCCTACCACATGATACGGTGTGGCCACGTGAATATGGAACAACTCTGTCATGAAAGGGTGGATCAAGTCGTCCAGTAAGTCTTTTCTTTTTCTAATCTCTGTGAATCTGGAAGACTACATGGCATTTCTTATTTTAGCCATGGGACAGGAAAAATAAATCTCAGTTCTTGAAAGCTACTGCCCCAGGTTAGACAATCTTTACATTAACAGTTTGTTATCCAGAGAGGTTCGAATATCCTTTTTTTTTTTGTTGTTTTGTTTTGTTTGTTTGTTTTTTTTGTGGATTGATTCTGTCTTCAACCTGTATAAAGTCCCACAGCAGCATCTTGGAAAGAAGAACAGGGAGAATGTGCCCAGAGGATTTACTGTGCTGCTGTTGTTTTTCTCCAGAGAGGAGCCCAGCTGTTTTGAAGCTGAAATAAAAATGTAAATTATGAGAGAGGCATAATTAGGGCACTTCCTTGAGACAGTGTCTCATGCAGGCAGCTTCAGCCCTTGGAGGGTGTGTGTGTTTTTTAATAGCAAAGAGATGTTGGAGCAGTAATGAAGGAGGAGGCGAGGAGCAGCTGCATGCTGTGATGGTGCTCCCTGGCTCGGGGAAGTTGTGACAAAGAGCAGAGAGCTTGTGCTTTTACCCCACCAGATCTGCTGGTAATATGAGTAAACCTGGTGAAGACTTTGAATGTGAATTACTGCTCCACTAACACTGATACTAACAACAAGCAGAAGCTGCTGGTGTGCATCCTGTGCCATACAGCTTGTATGGGATTTGTAGAATCAAAATGGGGACTTGAAAGAGCAAACCTCAAGCCAGTCCTCTAAGGGGCATACTTTGCAGAGACATAGGAAGCAGAAAATCAGGCACAATAATGTGGTTTTGGTCAGGGTGTTTTGAGCTAATTGTGGGGCAGGAAGCCTGAGCATGTACACGTATGAAGTGGTAGGGAGAGTGGGAGCTGAGCTGTGGCTGGAACGGGCCTGCAGGAGCAGGCTGGGTTTGTTCCCAGCTGGCAGCTGTCTGCAGTGTTTGTCACTTTTCTCTATTAGGTTTTTGGCACCTGCTTTTACACTCTCGGGAGTGCTGCACGTTTGTGTAGAGGTGCTTAAAGCTCTGCGTGTGTCTGACAACTTTGGGATATCAGCCTGACAGGTGTGCAGCTCCCTTTCCTTGTTTCTGTACATTTTCCCCTTGTAAGTCCTGTGATGTAATTATGTATGGGACGTTAATGGTAGAATAGTTTCAAGACTCCAAACTTGTACCCATTAGTAGTAGTAACTCAAGTTTTTATAATAGTACTTTGCCTAGGGTATGTGGTGAAGTACTTTACCTTATTGAGGTAAGTTTGGTATAGACATTCATGATCTAAAGAGATCTTAAATGGTCTGAGTTTTATTGCTAGGGCCAGCCTACAGTTTCAAAATGGAGAGAGACTCCTTCCAGCCTGGCTTCTTAACAGTGCTGTGAAGTGGTGGTGTGTTTGATGTAAAAATGTTCTTGTACACCAATGTTTAACTTTGAAGGCTAAGAGGCATGGATAATGTTAGAGCAGTATTTTAAAACAGCATTTTTTTTTTCATGTTATCTAGCTTAACACATTAAACTGCTCTAAACACTGAAGAAGAAAATAAAGCAGATTTTTTTTTTCCATTCTAAAAAGGCTGTGGTTTAATTTTGGTTTTGCCATTTAGATTTCTATGGTGACAATTGGTAAAGCCGTGCTGCTTGTCAGATGGAGAAGTGCATGTTCGTAAAATGTCATTTAAGATAACTGGAAAATGCCTGGCTGGGCTAATGCTGTCACTTATTGATGAATATGTCATTTATCTAAGCAAATAGCCTTGATACTTTCTGTGATCTGCTGGAGTCATATAAAGGTCTGCTTTAAATCTTGTATATTCAGGATTTCTTTTTTTTATTATTTTGGAGATAAGACTGGTATATAGGGAACTTTCCACAAGAGCCTAATCCTGAATCTGACAGAATTTTGTAGGAATGACTGCATTTCTGTCAAAGTTTTAAGTTAACACCTGTCCCTTATTAGAGAATTATCCCCGTTCCCCAATGCCATCTGTTAGTTACCAAAAATTCTGCAGAAAGATTTTTTTTTTTTCCTTCTAGAGTGCTGAGGGCGTCAGGATTTCTTACAGAGCTGAGCTGCGTCCCTCTGAAGTTCCCCACGGCTTTCCCATGCTGCTCAGTGTAGGTGCCTTTATTCATTCTCAGCGAACTTCCCGTTTTACAGCCTCGTTCTTGCAAGCATATGTATGTATGCACACACATAACCACTGGGCTGAATGGAACTTGGTACCCACATACACTGGGGTCGAACACTCGGACAGTGCTAAACAGAAGTGCCAGCAATAGGGCCGTTACTGCCCACACGTGAGGGCTGTCACCTGGGCAGTTTCCAAGTGAAACATCTTTCACCTGCAGTCATCAGTGCTGCTTCAGCCAGTGTGCTGCTGAGGCATGTGCATGACTAACTGCGTCCCGCCTTCCCATGCTACGGCAATAGCTCTTCCACGTCCAGAAAGACCATAAATAGGAAACTTTTCCTATGACAGTAATGACTCCTGGAATCACTTAGTATTGTACCAAAGGGAATAAGTTGTTGGAGAGAAAATATTTGGGTAATCTGTCGAACGTGGTATGTACAAATGTGTATGTAGTCTGTCCCGTGGAAAACTCTGAGATCTAAAGGATAGCATCTGTGTTGAAATACGAACATTCATCTGGTAACCATCTTGATAACCCACTGACAAGAAAACAGCTGTTAACTCATCTCACTTGTTTCCTGTTTTGCCCCCAAATTGCCATGCTGACACCTGGGTGGCTGTAGTTATTGGTAATTACGCCCCTTGCTCCTGTCCCTCGGTGGCATGGTAGCATTTTTGGTTCTACAAGCTGTAACTCTGAGGACCTTAGTAGGCAGAAAGAGGTTTTGTTTGTTGCACGGAGAGGGGGAAGGCTTCGTGGTCTGTTCCCTCTGCACTGGAGGAAGGGCTGCGGTTGTAAGGTGCTTGGCAAGCACTGCACTCATCTGAAGGAAGGGAAGGCAGCTGCTGTGGAGGACTTCAGCGAGGGCCCTGGCATCTTAGCATGAATCCAACTGGAGCGAAGGGCTGAAGGGTGGCAAAGCGATGATACGTGATCTGGGTTGGGTTAGGTTCAGTGGAAGGAGCCGTGAATTGTTAAATAGCGTCTTGCATTGAAAAAGCTTCCGAGGGCAGACTGTCTGTTGGGGAATAATAACCCTCACCAATGGAATCTTTGACTCGCAGACATTTGTTATCTGGGACCCTCAGAAGAAATCAAGTGTGCTTTACTTTTGGTTGGTAAAGTCAGTACTGCACCTATTTTTTAACCTGCTCATAGCTCTTTGTTTCTCCACAAACCCGGGGGAAGGACAATAAAGACTTGGATGAGATTTTTAGGGATTTGCAGTTTTTTTTCTCTTTGTCTTTACTATTTCCAACAGATTCAATGAATAAATTTGCTATAGTTTTCTAGAACGCCCTATGAGCAGCATATAGACCTTGCTAAAGATGTTGCCTTCATTGTTGATGTCTGGGATTTATGATGAGATTCCCTGGGAGCTGAGAGCTGTGTAACAGCATTTCCTATCTTCGGAGGGGGAAAGCGTAGATCCCTCAGAGCATCGCTTGCCAGTTCACAGAAATCACAGAAATCACAGAATTTTCTAGGTTGGAAGAGACCTCAAGGTCATCGAGTCCAACCTCCAACCTAACGCTAACAGCCCTCCACTAAACCATATCCCTAAGCTGTACATCTAAGCGTCTTTTGAAGACTTCCAGGGATGGTGACTCCACCACTTCCCTGGGCAGCCTGTTCCAATGCCTCACAACCCTTTCTGTAAAGAAGTTCTTCCTAACATCTAACCTAAAACTCCCCTGGCTCAACTTAAGCCCATTCCCCCTCGTCCTGTCACCAGGCACCAGTTGCTGCATGTAACTTGGGGCAGTGACTTTTGGGGAGGAGGAGGGAGGTCTCCCACCTGTTTGGGCCATGAATGTAAGTGCATATGTAAAGGTAAGTGTTTGTATTGCTTTTGGGTACACTGAAGTAGCAGAGAGAGATCAGCTTGTGCTAGTTGAGCCTAACCACATTGTTTTAAAGAGAGCTGATATTTCTAATTACTCTTGCTGTATGTAGTGTGCTGCGGACTTGATGGTGCAACAGTTGGGACCAGACGGTAGAGTCTGGATAGCTTGTTATGAGTGTGACAGCTATTTTCCAGTAAAATAGCCAGCAGGCTTTATGGATCGTGGTGTGTCAGAGGAGGGTCACCTGCTCAAATGCTGCCAAACCAGGCTGCTCTTTGGGTATAAGTGAAATCGGCCTGAATTAGTTGTTGGCCATTAATTAATCTCTAGTTTACTGCATTCGAATTTAATTTCGGCATTTGCTTATGAAAGCCAAAATGAGTTTCTGGTGGTGTGTTGTTTTCTTTTTTTTTGTTTTACACTGGTGGTTTGAAGCCCTGGTCCTCTAGCAAAAGCCAGGCTATCTGTGGCTAATCAATGCAGGCATGTGAGGTCCCGGTGACTTCACTAGGGGTGAGGAGGAGTCTGCTTGTAGGCTATGTTGCAGGATTAGCAACTAAAGCATGATTATGTGCTTAACAGCATGATTATTCCCTTTGTTGCCCTTCGGACAGTGCATACCCTGCTGTGGCATTGTCCTTAGACCTTTCAGGCCTTTGGGGTAAAACTCACCTGTTCTTATGAACTTACCTGTTCCCACTCCCCTGCTCCTGCCTTCCTGCATTACTTCCGAGGCAGAAGGAGGCTGCCTTCTTCTGGGCAAATGGCACTTGGCATCTCCTCTGTCGTGCAGGGATCTCTGGGTCATCTCGTTGCCTTCTTTACAGGTTTTGAGCTGAAGAGTGTTGCTCTCAGCATAGGGTCTTAAAGCCCTAATGCTGTTCCCAGCGGTGCTGCCGATAGCACCGTGCACTGCCCAGGTGACCGTCCTGACCTCCTGATTCATAAACTTTCATCAATGCACATCAGAAACTTGAATCCCACGAGCCAGCTCCAATCAGCAGCTGAATTGGGGCCAGACTCATTAGGGGAACCAACAAGTCTCTCTTTGAGTGCAGGGCACACAGAGGAGAAAAGGGCAGGTCTTAAATCAGTGTATGGTTTGATTGTTTTTATTTTCCCAGGGGCCCTGCAGCAATGTAATGCAGGTTTTTCAGCGCTGACATCACAAAATGCTGGGACATGCTGCCAAGTTCATGTGGGTGGAGAAGAAAGGTGGTGTTCTCAATTCTTACAAACACTTGCACTTCTGTTCTCAAGGAAGAAAAAAGGAACAAACTTTCCTGATGATTCTCTGAGAATGTAAATGCCACATGAGCATGTTGGCTAAAGGCAGAAATGGCATTTCCTCTGACTTCACTCCTCAATTGTCTTGTCCTAGTTATGTAAGTTGTGTTCTGTCAACTGGAGCATGTGTACAGAAAACCAGTTGGAGAACTCGGCGAGTCATTTATCACCTCCTCACAGTTTCCAGCAGAATTACTCATACTCGTGGTTGCACTGAGAAGAGCGTTCAGGTATTCTATGTCACAGGATTCAAGTTGCATCCCTTCACTGCTAAACTGAATATTTTTTGTTACGATCTCTCATATTTAGGCTGCAAAACTTGAAAATTAGCATGAGCATCTATCATTTTCTTTAAGAAAGCAATTCAAAAGCTTTTTGTAATCACGTCACTTCTTGATAGAGGGAGAATTGTTGGGCTAAAATCATTCTTGATGAAACTTCAGTTCTCTTAGTAGATGAGAAATTAATCTTCACACTTACGTTTACATCTGCTACAGACTGCAGCATGGGAGGGATGCTTGTCACCAGTTTACACGCATCATTTGCTTTAGAACAGTACGCTGACAAGCCTGATAGCCTGTTTTCTTTATTGTAACCAAATCTGAAGGTGCTTTTCATTCAGACCTCCTTACGGAAATGAATTATGATGCTTATGTAAGCGATATGCCAGGTGAGTTCCTTAAAAGAGCACGGACAGTCACTTTGTGGCTACCTGAGAGTGCCCAGCACAGCCTGAAGGTGGAGGCACTCCTCAGGGGCTCCTCATTCGGGTAGGAGCACAGCAGAAGAGGTTTAGGGCTGGCTGGACTCTCAGGGCTGTCTGGCTTGCTCTCCTTTCATCTGTCATGAAGCACTTGCACTTTTGCTGCGCTGATACGAGATGGTCTTTTAAAGATGCTTTGTAGTTTTTCTTAATCTTGTTGTCAAGTGCACTCTGTAAAACGAGTGTTTGGCTGTTGCAGAGCTCTGAGATGCTGCAGGGCTTGGGCAGTGTTACATGAAGTAATGATGGCAAACGGAGTTCCTGGCAAGCAAAGGAAGGGGCTGAGGGAAGAAGAAAAACAAAAAGCCTCCAGCCTGAAGTGGAAAAGAGGGCACGTTGTTTAGCTAAATATGTGTGAATCTAGAAGGTTCTCCTGATGTTGCATGGATCTGTTGCAGTGGGGAGATAAATTGTGTGGTGGCTTCAGCAGAGTGGAACATGAACAGAAGGACACGTTTGGCTTTGCCTCTTTGTGCATGCCCACCCTGAGAGTGCTCGCAGCTGGGAGCTGTTCGCCGTAGAGCTGTTCATCACAGCAACAAAACCAGCTTGTTCTGCTAAGCACTGGCACCAGTACTGGACTGCTAAATCTTGTTTGCTGTAATTGGCCTAGTGGTGCTTTGGAGTCAGTGGGGCAAAAAACATGCTCAAGATTTGTCCTGGGATCTTCCTTGCAGGCCACAGGTCTTAGAACGTGAACTCTCAAGTTACTGTAGATGAAACACCAGGGAGATTGGTCTCGGAGTCCCGTGGGGATTGTGGAATGCCAAATGAACTCCTCGTAATTTACTTAATCCAAGTGTGTGTGTATTTTTTCAGAAGACATTCTCTAGTGAGAACGCTTTGTGAAGCAGCTAGTGGAAGCGAGGTACAGCTGGGGCTCCCAGCTGCCTTCTGAGAGCAGCAAGCTCCTTCTGCAGGACGTGCGGGTACGTAACGGCCTCGCATCCGACCTCCTGCAGGGGCAGCTAGGCCAGAAATCTCAGCACTCAGTAGGGAGGGGAAAAAATTATTATCTTCAAATTCTCCCTGAAGTCCTGGCAGGCAATAACTTCTTAATATGACACAAATATGTCCGTGGGTCAGAATAACTGTGCTGATACAGTGCCTTGCAGAAAATGTGCTTTGCTCCCAGTTTCCAGCATTCTCCTTGCTCTTCCCTTTATAGTTAATGCTGCAAGAGGTTTTTTGTTAGTCATTTTTCTTCCAAAACACAAATGCTGCTCTGCGTTGCAGGAAGTTTGTATGTATGCCTCAGTGGTGCAGGCTACCATTTGTGCAGCTCAGGTTGAGCAGCCTGAGCACAGGATCTTTCCTGTTAGTCTGAAAAACGAAGGTTCTCAAAGAAAATGACTACAAACATTTGTTTCTTACATGGATTGATCTGTTGCCTTCCATATGTTTGCAGATACGGACATGGGGCCAAAACTTGTAAGACTGTGTTCAAAAGGATCTAATGCATGCCTCTGTGAGATGAACACAAATGCTGGTTTTTATTTTATTTTTGTGTACGCAGTCCCAGTAAATCAGAAGGCAGCGTGCACACAGCTCCCCGGGGCTTGCTGCTGTGTGCTTGGCGTCCCCTTGTATGTAACGCCCAGGAGAAGGCTTCCCAGGTGAGGAGCTCCCTGCCCGGGTGGGTGGCTGCAGGGGGCTGCGTGGGGTGGACCCCTGGCTAAATCCCTGTGTCTCCAGCAGCCCCTGAGATGTCCCAGGGGACCCGAGGCCCTCTGCTGGAGGGGAAGCAGAGTACCTGCGTGCTGGTACGGCTTGGGGTGGCATGAGACCAGAGGAGATGAAGGCCTTTAGGTCTTGAACAGGGGGCGACAGTGTGTCTCCAAAAACTGTCACCATTTCAGCTCATGAAAGAGGAAAAGAGCCCTAGTGGCCATAGGCACCTTTTTCATTTTAATAGGGAGAGCATGTGTGAGCTTTTTGCTCAATTAACTTTTCCTAATGCTCTGTAAATTTGCCTTCAGTGCATTTGCATTGTGTTCAGATTATCTAATCAGCTTCCGATGCCTCCTTTTATTTTCTCCCCCATTTCTCATCTGCACTATCAGGATGAAAGTCAGTGCTCTGCAGCAGTAGGTTTTGCGGTTTGAGGAGACAAGAGCTCTGTTTAGTGCAAGTTGATTTAGTGCCTAAAAATAGAAAAGCCCTGGCTTGTCTCCTGGATCAGGTGGTTATAGTGGTGAAAACCACCTGTCACGGGAGGATTTTGTTTGCTCCTGGGGAAGTAAGTATTCTTCTGACAAAGGAGAGTATGCAACTGCAGGAAAATGGCAATTGGAGCTACGTTAGCATCTGATGTCGACTGAAAAATGTATTGAGTGTGCTTAGAAATTCCAGAACTATTTTTCTGCAGTGAAGACCGTATCATGAAGACCTTCCGTATTTTTAGGGATTATAGGATAATAATAACTCGGCAGTTAAAATTATTTAGGGTTGGAAGCTGGCTTCAGATATATTCTCCTGAGAGTAGATTTCTTTAACCACATCATTTAAAAAAAAAAAAAAAGTTATATTTAGAGTGAGATTAAAAAAATTCCTAGCAGTCTGTCATCTGGGGCTGGATCTCTGTGATGAGAACTGCGAACTTAAAAGGAGAAATGCAATTCTGTAGACATCTTGCTTTTTGTGTAGAACTTCTTAAAGTTCATTGGTGATTTCTGGGGCTAGGGTTTTTTACGGTGTTGCAACTTGATGTACTTGCATATAGTCCCGATGTGCACAGGGTTGAGCTGATTTTGGGAGTGCTGGGAGGTGCCTGGGTGGGGGTAAGTCCTGCATGCACCCACCTGCCTCGCCAGGGACACATACACACTGCAGGCTCTGTCCCTGCATGCCACTGGCTTCTAGTGGAGCTGGCTTCTTAGTCACACAGGCACTCTGTGACCACGTCCATTTGTGGATGCAGGTCCTGATCTGCACAGCAGAATCTTTCTGCTTCCACTCAAGTCCCTGGAAGAGGAGCAGTTTGCTGTGAGAAGCCCTGCCTTCATGGTGAGTCTGTGGGGGACGGCCCTCCCTTCTCCTGTGTCTCGAGGAGAAATGTCTGGCACAAAACCGGAGTGATCTCCAAGAAGTCATTCCAGCCTGCTTTGCAGTAATTCTCCCTGTAAGTCCAAGTGTTTTGTTTGGCAAACCAGCAGTAGTGTCAGGCATGTTGAGTGCAGTTTCCTGAAGGAAAAACAAATGCCTCCCTTTAATATGGAGAGTTAATTGGTGGTTTTATTTCAAAAAGAAATTGTTACGTGTTTCTGAACGCTGGATGGAAAGTCCTGGAAGCACAGGAGCTGCACTAGTGAATGTGCAGCGTGAGTGCAACGTTGGAGATGCTGTCCTGCTGTGCACAGACAGGCCTGGAGGTGCTGCCCTGGGATGTGGAGGTGCCGAAACAACACCCTGTAAATAACACATCTTGGTGGTTCTTTTGCTGTTTGAATCATTCTGGCATTATTCATCTAGCCCCGAAGATGGAGATGTAACGTTTAAGGAATTAGCACGTTTTTTGATCAATAACTTAATAAATTACTGGGGAGCAAGTCACCCCTTTCCATTTGAGATGTGTGACCATTCAGTCCTCGGCCCTTCCAGGGCCATGCACTCACCAGGGTTACGTGTTTGAGGTGGCAGCCAAGGGCAATCTCTGCTGACATAAACCAGTGGTGCCTCGCAGCTTGAAGGGTTGTGTAGCTCCTGCTGGCAGGCTGGGGATGTGTGCTAGCCTCTGTCCCCTCTCGTGTTGCTAGGCCTTCTCTGCACTTAGACTTGGCTTGCCCTCACACAGCAGATGCTTGCTGGCAGCAACTGAGTGCTTCACCATTTTTTAAGAGGACTGCAGTCACTTAAAAAGTGAGGGATCAGAGACAGTTGAAAAAGGTTCGTCTTCCAGGCGTCTGGTTAGCTGAGAGCATCACGTGCCACTAGAGCATCTTCCTTAGCCCCATAAATGCGGTTGCTGCACAGAGACTCACATTGGTTTCCAGGACTTGGTGAGGGTTTTGCCTTTCACTTGGGCTCAACTTTGAGTTGCTTAGGGAAGTTCCATTAGGCTGTTTTTTTTTTTTTTTTCTTGGTAGGAATTTCCAAAACAGGATATTCTGTTCCAGGAGCAGAGGTTTGCCAGAAACGATGCAGAACAGATACCCTAACTTACTTCACTGATTTTCGTGAACTTCACTCTTCTGTTTCTGTAAAAAGCAGAATTCTAGTGCTTTCCTATCTTATTTATGTGCTTTGTTTTTAGCTGGAGCATACAACCCACCCTTCAGGCAGGTCATCTGTAGAATCACAGCTGAGTCTGGGAGCTCACATCTGGAATATTCTGTCCAATTTCAGGTTCCCCAGCATAGGCAGGACATCGATATGCACTGGAATGAGTCGAGTGGAGGGCTGCTAGGGTGATTAAGGAGCTAATGAGGTACGAGGAGAGACATGCCTTTCTTCTGCCTCGAAGAGAGGAGCCTGCAGGGGACTATTATTGCTGCCTTCTGTGTGAAGACCGGAGCCTCACGAATGGAAACTGGTGCCAAAGGTCAGATGTGCTGAGGGCAGCTGGCTGTGGGGTGACTGCAGCCATCAGCCAGAGGTCTGGCATTGGCTGCGTGCAACAGAGAGAGCACCGCAGGCGTTCACACCTTGCTCTGGCCCACTTCACTCGCTGCTGATGTTCTTTCTTGGGGAAACACCAGGGGATGTGCAGAAGGAGCAGTGCAGCTTTCCGTAACGCGAGGAATTGTCCTTTCCTGTCCCTGCACGCAGTACCCAGTTCCTAAGAGGGATGTGCTTGGGCTGGAAAAGTCCAGTTGAGGTGGCAGGGAAGAAGCTGTAGTGTTGTTGTGAAGAGAGAGGGCAGACAGGCCAAGTGGGTCAGCAGGAGATAGTAGCACAGAGAGGAAGAGGCAGCTTCTGTCTCTGGCACCTCCAGTTCAGCTGCTGAACAACCACAGGGGCTGCAGACAAATGGTGACCAAAATAGCAGTTTCTGCACTGCAGCTATTCCCTGGCAGCAGCACGTCTGCCACTCAGAGGTCACTTTTCTTCTCCTCTGGCCAGTCTGTGGGTGACAAATGCTTTTACCAAGATAAAGCTGCTGGCTGTCGCTGCAGCTTGTGCCAAGGTTAAATCTCTTCTGCCTGGTTAAGGTTGGCTTCTGGAGGTAGGACGTGAGGAGTGCTGGGGAAAAAAGCAGGAAGCAGCGCAGGCTCCAGGTGTGCGTGATGGTTGGACTCTCAGATTTCTTTCTTTAAAAGCTGAGAACATCTTTCAGGAGCCCCTAGCAAGTTGAGAGAAGCAGCATGCTTTGTTTGTGGTAATATCAGGTGGTTGAGGTGTATTGCTTTGGTTATGGTCTCTCAATCCTTGTACATGAGTACAGCTGGGCTCTGCCAGGTCTGAGCAAACGAGCATGGCAGCTGGGCATCTGAACATGGTGTTAGTGTGCCCTGACAGAGCAGGGATCTTTCTGACCCCTGCAGCTTTATCTGGCGGGTTCTGATGAGACAGAATTAGCAAGTTCTTTGGAAGTAAAACCTGTTGTTTCTGCTGTCCCACTGTCATTGCTACACAAAAAAATGTTGATGTGTCCTTTGCAGTCGTGCTTGAATAGATGGATCGCACACGCAGAAATAAACATCGCGGCAGCAAAGGAAGACCAGCCAAACCAACAACAAGCAAAGGAACAAAACAGCTCTGTCTGGCTGGAGATGCTTAATTAGTTCTCCCGTGTGGTCTGCCTTTCATCCTGCTAACGCTGCTTGGGTTAGGATTAAAAATAAATACATCGGTATTTCCAAAGCATGTAGTATCTGGGTATTGTCCCTTTGGGGAAGGGGGGCAGCTCTTTAAATGAGCAATTCTCCAGAACAGAAGGCCTTATAAATTTTATGATGCAACACACAACTCTGTGAGGTCCTTATTGCATCTGTGGCTCCACGACATGTTTGGTATAAAGTAAGAATGGACTGAGAGCATTTTATTTTAACGCTTGGTAAGTTGTTGCATCCTGTTGACTTTTTCTTAGCAGGGTGGCAAGTTCATTTCCCCCAATGATAATCGTATTATGATTTAAAAAGCAAGTTTACTGCAGACAGTAAAAGTGGTCTTCTGTGAATGGTTTTAAAAAAAATTTACATTACACAGTTAATGTTTTAAAATAGCAAAAAACAAGTATACCACTGCTGCCACTGCAAAGCTGGAGGTGCTTCTTACCTATTTAAAAATGAGTATTGAGGACTGACTGCATTATAGGCTTCCTCCCCCATGCTGCGTAATGGGCTGAAAATATTTGGCAGGTTTTTTTTCCAGGTGTGCCTTACAGAGCTATTGATTGCCTGGACCTGAAATCCTCCGGGTTATTACTGTTACCTTAATTACAAGGCGTGTGTCTAGACAGACAGTCTTCTGCTGACAAATATATTTGTAGATTTTATATTCTTGGCGAAGACTGATAGAGCTGTGCCAGATGTGCATCAAGCAGTGAGAAGATTTATTTTCCAAGGACATAACGAGTTTCCTTTGGGCCTCTGGTATTTGGAGCCATAATTGATGAAGCCACTTCTTAATTGGGCTTAAGGGCGTAACTGTTACTGCGAAGGAGGCAGTCATACAGCTCCTGGGAGAGAAGCCGAACAACAAATTGATGATTGTTAATCAATACGTCCCTTCCCTTCCTAAACAGAGTGGAAAACAGAGCAGTGTCTGTCAAATGAGTATAGAAATTATTGTTAATCCTTCTGAAGAGCCTTCTGGTGGTAATGAAAACACAGTTTTCATTAAACAGTGTAAACAGTTGAGAAGAAACAAACATACGTGTCCAGCTGAGAAGTCGTGAGGAGGAGATAAGCAAGGCGATAGTAACGGGGCTGTCAGAACCATCTGAAAGCCGGAGGAACAGAGAAGAAAATCAGCTTTGATTCCAGCAGCTAATTTAGGACAAAAGGTCAGGGAGGGCAGCAAACCCCAAACTTCACTAGTATTTAGAGTATGTTGTGAGACATGCCAGGATGTGTACGTATGTAGTATTTTTGTTACTGGACTTGAAGATTTTGCTTGGCTCCTAAAACAGAGCTTTCCCTCTTTCATTCAGCCATGGGAGAAGTGAAGTAACTCTACGGAAATCTTAGTGCCTGCAGAGAGCTGTCAAGTGGAGCAAAGCTGAGAAATGTTCAAGTGACTCTAGGAGCTGGGGCTTAAGATGTCACATTGCTTACATAGATTCTAGGTGTCCTTGCTGTAAAACTGTTCGTGCTGCAGTAGCATCTGCAAGTGAGGCATGAGGTATAGTGCGAGTTGTGCCGGGCACGGACTCACCCAGACGGAGCGAATTGGGATTCACCCAATTACCGAGTGGAGTTCAGAGCTGCTCACTGCCCCACCAGCTTCCCCAGCACATCTGGGGGATGGTTGCTTTCTGGTGTCCACCAGCCTGCACGTGTTGGGGGACGGCTGCCTTTGGAGGACTTTGCTTTGAAGCAGCAGTATCTTCCCTGGGCTGGTTAGGGCTGGCTCTAACACAGCTTGCTTTCAGAAAGACTGAAAAATTACATCTTTAGCTGGGTTGCTCCTGTGTTAATAACTGAACTGTGAGCTCCGCTCCGAAATGCCTGGGACCAGGTGTGAGGTGTTCACGTTGCTGTCGGTGGGTAATGAGGTGTGAGGCTGTACCAGCTGCTCACCCTGCTGTATCGCACCTCCCTCCTCTCCTCGTGGCGTATCTCTCTCCTGAAAGGTGTTTTTTTTGTCAGAGGACCTGCAGGAGTTGGATCCCTTCTGCATCCTTTTTGTGCTTTTTTTTCTTTTCGGACTGTTCTGTTTCTGGGTGTTTATGCCCTGCTCCTGTCCCCAGTTTCCCATTGTGCTGTGTTGTTGGTCCCAGCCAGCGGAGCAGCGCCGTGTCCTGTCGTTCCCACAGGGCCCAGGAGCACGGCACGTGGCTGGGCGCTCTTGAAAAGAGAGGTCAGAGAGTAATAAATGATGCTCGTTAGGCTAACTATGTCTGACAGCCCTGGACACCCAAAGAGGACAGGCGTGATGTTTTAACCTAACTATTAGGGGGTCTAATTAAGTTTAAATTAGTTTTTTTTCCTCTGTGTTTGAATGGGAGAGGGTTTTCCCCCTTCGAACACGCTGTCTAGGTCTTACCTGTGAACTTAGGATCACGAACTGTGCAAACCTCTTAGCATCACCAGGGGTAGTACACATTGGCAAGCAAGAACACAGATCTCTGTATTGATTTGTGTGGTTGGAGCTCCGTGTAGCTGCCCGTGTGTCAGCCCAGACCTGCTTCTGGGTGGGAGCCCGGCAGCAGCAGCAGCAGCAGGCTCCCTTCCTGTGACACACAAGTGGGTCTGAGCGCTGTGCAGCAGATGCTGCCCGCTGGCTGACAGATGCCTTTAAACCTGATTGCAAAACTGGATTTGGGATTTTGCAAATTCCGTCGAACAAGGGCAAGTGCTATTTAAGTCTCTGGGCTTTCACGGGGAACCAGCTGTATTTCTGTGTAATGATGAAAGCTTGGGGCGCTGCTCTAAGAAATCTGCCACTGAATTGCAGCTGCAAAGCCAGGTTGAGGCGTTGTTCAGGGGATGGTGGGCACATGTGGCGAGCCAAGCAGCGTGCTGCATGCTGCAGAGATCCCAGCTGCAGCCTGAGAGCCACCAGTGGGGATATTAATGGAGGTGTGGATGCAATTAGCCTGTGAGTAACTGCTGCGCTAATGCAGCTGTACAGCTCTGGGCTGTGGTGCCCAGTGGGGTTTTGGGCTGGGAGGTCCGAGGAGTCTGGCACCCGGGACTCTGCTCTGACCTGCGGTGCTGTCACACTGGCCTGGTGGCAGTGCGGGAGCTGGGCACGCTTGTGGTTAGGGCTCCGAAAGCTGTACGAATATCCCAGCTGGCCCAAGCACCGAGGCTGCCATGTAGGATAGCTACAGGCAAAAACTCTTCTAAAAACAGCAGACCAGAAAAGATAAAGTAGGTAAATGTGAAAGGTAAGGTAAATACAGGCGCTTCTGAGACATCTTTCCTTATATTGGTCCTCAGTGGGGAGGGGAAAGGAAGGGGCCATCAGGTTCCAAGCTCTGCAGTGCTTGCTGTGAGCAATACCCAGATTTCCTTGCTGTGTGGTCTGGGTGGAGTGCCCTCCCTTGTCCTCATCCATTGCCAAACTGGTAGAGCTGTCAGAAAAAAGACGGCTGAGGAGTTAGGATAATCTCTACCACCCTACCCTTGTAGTGTGCTGAGACTTTTTTTTAAGCTGATGAGGCTTGCTGCTGTGCAATATGCTGCAAACATTCATTGAGGAAAAAAAAAAAAGTCCCGATCTTCTCCAGTTTCAACACATTTCTTGGGGGTAGAGGGCAAGAGACTTGTCAAGCAGCTGTTTGTGCTGATTTTTAAGTAGCGTGGACAACAAAGTGAAAACAAGAGCAGCGAGTAAAATGCATTTTCCCAGAAGGCTGCTGTTTTCAAATGAAACTCCTTCAGCAATTTGAGCATGCAGTTCCCTTTTAAAGCTTTGATATGTTTGATAAGGAAATAGAGGGATTCCCGTTGGGAAAACTGAGATCTGAGGAATCACCATCAGGAACACAATGTAAAATAGAAAACGAAGATCCTGAAAACTCTGATTCTGGTATGCAAAAAGCTGGCTGAAGGAGAGCATGCGGACAGCCTGCTCTGCTACCTCTGACGTCCTCTCTGCTGAAATTGTTTTCACAGTCTGTCATGCTGTTATAGGAGCTAATTTAGAAAAGAATCTGAACCATTTGTTTCTGATGGACAAGGCTCAAAAACAGTATTTTAGAACGTATCTAGAAATGTGAAGTCTTTTTGTGGCACCAGGAGCTTATAATGACTAATAAATACCTTAATTGTAAGATAGAGAACAGCATCACTGCTGAAATCAATTTTCTGTAATGTAATGGCATTACTGGCCAGTCGGAAAGGATGGCAAATGATGACTGGCAACGCTTAGGGAAAATGGCTTTGTTAGTTTTGCAAGTTTTTCTTCTGAGTGAACTACTTTCATATTGTTCTCTAATGATTTGAAATTAAGAAAGTCTGTCTCTTATTGCTGGTCAAAGAAATGCAAGCACCCTGAAAATTAAGGAGGCTTGAGTCAAAATGGAAGGCTTTTCTTTTTTGGTTTCCCATCACTAGTAGCGATTTTTTCCGCAGACTTTACCTGTTGTAGTCCGTGGACAAGGCAGAACTGAAAAAGGCCGTGTTCCCATTGTTGCTTTTTTTCCATCTGGATAAAACTAGGTTTAACAAAAATTCACCCATGTGTATTTATTCAAAAGTTTTAAATAGATGAGAGTGCAGTAAGCCTGCTCTCAAGGCAGTGTATTTTATATGACAGCTGCTGAAGCAGCCCCATTAAATGGCCTTCGTGGTTGTTGCATGACAGTGAGAAACATTTTCTTGTTCCTTTGCAGAAAAAGGAGTACTTTGTGCACCTTCTCCCAGAGATACTTACAAGCATGATGACTGTTCTTTCCTCTGTACGTTGTCTGGAAAACAACATTGCAAGTTATATTATTGTAGACCAGGTTGTTGGAGGAAAAGTCTTTATTTCCAGCTGTAGCACACTTTGAGCTTTTGTATTCTGGTGACTCCAGAATACAACTAAGGCTGTATTCTTCCATAGCCTTAGTTGTCTAAAAGTTTAATGTGGATAAACTAGAAGCTTTTATAAAAGTATTTTAAAGAAAAACTGAAACCTCTTGCAGTTGAAAGAAAACATTAAAATGATGCCCAGAATCCCAGCAGAAAAATAGATTTCCCTGATAACTTCTCACAAAAGCCACGTAACTCTTCCACCAGCATTAGGCACCCACCTCCTCGCTTCGTCCTTGCTTCTGAGGATGTCACTGCAAGAGGGAGCTGGCATCCCAAGGGGCAGCAGCCAGCTGTGCACGGGATGCCTTTTGGTGCTGGCACGGCCCAGCTCCGCACTCCCCTATAGCACCAGGAGAGGGGAAAATCTCAAGGCAGGGCCCCCACGCTGCCGTTCGAGCCAGGGAAAACCGTCCCAAGTGAAGATGTGCTTGGTAGGCATCCAAAAGCTGCTGCTGTGTGTAACAGGACAGCTGCGGTTTCTGCTCTTGGAAATCCATCAGGGTTTTCCAGACATCTGGGAAGAGAGGAGGGAGCGGGATATCCAGCCTGCACTGCTGTGGAGAAGCCGGCGCTGGAGTTTGAGATGTGTCTCCGTATTTTCCCAATGAGTCAGTTGTGAAGTATTCAAACTGGATGTATGCAAGGGGATCCTGGCTTTGCAGCACCAGTTAGGTTTTTCTTCCTTCCTTCTCACTTGTGGAAGTCTCTTTGTTACTGCTTGATGAGTTAAGAGAAGGCAGAGACTGTGGTTGATAATCCCGAGTTCTGGATCGTAGTTTGGGTATATCTAGAGCCGTGGCTCCTGTGACCTTCCTCTCAGAGGTGTGAATGTTTGAAGCTCTGCTTTTTTTGAAAGGTGTTCTGCGGTCAACCAGGAGCTACCATGGTTTTGGAATTTCTACCCTAGGTCTAATAAACGTAAAGAATAGTGTAACACATCCATCACCTTGCAAAGGCAGAGTAATTTTATGAGCATATTTCCTTGATATCATGATACTAGTATGAGCAGAAGATAAATTCTTTAGTGAAGTGGGTTATATATATGCAATGGCCCACTTCTTTAGCAAGTCTTCTCTAAAGAAATCCTTACTGTAGCAGATCACTGAAAATTTGAGATGCTTCAGAGGTTAACAGGGAGAGGTATAGGAAGAAATCCTTTACTGTGAGGGTGGTGAGGCCCTGGCACAGGTTGCCAGAGAAGCTGTGGCTGCCCCATCCCTGGAGGTGCTCAAGGCCAGGCTGGATGGGGCTTTGAGGAGCCTGAGCTGGTGGGAGGTGTCCCTGCCCCTGGCAGGGGGTTGGAACTGGATGATCTTTAAGGTCCCTTCCAACCCAAACTGTTTTTTGAATCTCTGATTTAAGCAGGCTAATGATTTTAGTTCTTGGATGTGAACCAGAACTGCTGGCCTGGATAGGTGTGACTGGCGAAAGCAAATCTCTTGGTTCATGTTGTTGCAGTTAACTCTGAGTATGAAGAACATATTTTTTTGGTAAGCATAAACGTGGGAATTAATAAATACTTCTAGTGACCATTGGTTTTGTTTTATGTGCCAATCCATTATCCTTCCAGGAAAGGAAAACGTGAAGCAGTGTTGACTGATGATGGGTGGTGGTGGGGTCTGTTCTCTTTGCTTGCCTGGCTTACCTTGCTTAAACTGGAATTTACGGGCTCAGCTGGGACGTTGTGTTTTGGTTCTTCGCCTTTCCTTAAGGCTGGTGCTTTGGGTAAATGTGAGTGAGAGAAAACCCGGGCTGTGACCACACAATCCAGTCCCTCTTGTGTGTTGCGTGCACTGCTGGAGTCCCCCTGTAGCAGCACGTGCTCCCTCCTCAGGGCAGAATTACCTGGTTTTTGGTTCAGTTACCGTCACTGCCAGCGTGCTTGCCTTCGAGCTGGAGGCAGTGCGAAATTGGCTCTAGCCTTAAAGACCTCATCAGCTCAATGTGCTCCTGTGACTGTGTGTGACTCGAGTGCAGTGGGCTGACTGCTGCTTGGTAATTTGCTCTGCTGAACGCTCTTTTCCTTCCATGGTCAAGTGCAGAAGAGTCCCGTGTAAAGCAATTATAGCCAGAAAGTGTTATCTGTAGGGTTTCAGCACAAAAAAATTGCCTTGAGTGAATGCATCCCATGTCTGCCTGAGGGCTACAGACGTCAGGATTTTGCTGCAGCCTGCTGATAGTCATCTGTGTGCAGAAACATGAGTGGTTTGTATCTTGAGGTTCGTCAGGTGGAAGAGCTGAGATGATGTCAGATGTTCCCCTGGGCTTTTGGGAGGAGTGGAAAGAAGCACTGACAAGGGTGCCAGTGGCTGGCCTTACAGCAGCATCGTAAGGTGAAGTGCTGCAGGGGTAAGGTACCCGGGGTTTGCAGGGAGACAGCGGGTCTCCCCCCTGTGCAGCTGCGGTGTGTTCTTGCAGCTTGTTGGCTTCCTCCACCTCTGATTACACACAGGTAACTGCAGTGGTTTGACGCTGATGCCCGCGGGGAGACTGCAGCCACTAGCACAGGCTTTGCCTGGAAATGATTTGGCATCTGCCATCCCTTTCTTGTTGCGCTGTCCTGTGCGTTGCTGCACTAATAATCCTTGCGGTGCTTTCCGAAACCTGCAATTACACTGAGCTCCGTGATAGATGGGAAGCAGCATTAAGGGATTAATGAGTTGAACTGCATATTTTGTGATTCCTTCAAGTGTCAACATCAGCATGCAGCAGCACACTGCCGATGAGCTCCGTTCAGCCTCCGACAGCCAGCACAAGGCACTATCCTGGGATGTCGTGTGCTTCAACCACCGTGGAAGGACTCAGCATCAGAGTTACTGTGATGCAGGAGTTTAAAAACTTCTTTAAAAGTGGGACCAAGCAGCTACATCCTTTGCAAGTATAAACTGACATAGCACACGGCACTTGCTCACAAGTATCTTTGCTTGCATCTAACGTAGCTGCCACAGTGGTCAGCTTAAGGCTGTTGGAGCACTTTTCTGGGTGTCCACATGGAGTGAGCGGCCCCTATTAACTCAGCCCCTCCTGTTCTGAAGGCCTCTTGGACTTGTGAAAATGTCTCCCTTTGGAAGAAGTGGGGAAAAAAAGTTGGAGACGAATTATATAATGCAACGATTTGAAATGTACTGAGACAAGCTCTGCACTCGGCACCTGTAATTATAAACAGCATTTTGATCCTGAATAGGGGGTTTTAAAAGGAGGCTATAGGCAAAGCTGCTCATTAATGATGTTACTGAGTGTCAGCCCTTTTAATAAAGCAGAAAGTGCCTTCTTCCTGGCTGAAATGCAAATACAATAGAGATAATGTCACTTGCCAAGGAGGGATTGTTTGAAATGAGAATGACGCTTGTGCCTACTAATTAAAAGTTAATAAATCTGTAAGAAGTGGGATCTCTGAGCCAGATTTGAATCAGTTTGCCATTGCTCCTGGTGACAGGTCTCAGGCTGAGGCACGCAGAAAGTCTTGCTCTGTGTTTGTCTTCCTCAGTTCATCCTCGGACTGTGTTGTGTTGCTGCTGTGCTTGCTGTAATGCCACAGTCCTTCGTACAAGGGACTAAGAGCCACTACGAGGCATTTCTATTTTATTCAAAATACTACTAATAACCTCCTGATGCAGACAGTTTGTGAACTCCAAGTGCCATACAGTGTGTGTGCGCCCATGGCTCTCCTGTGGCTGTAGAAGCAGCCTGAGCGCTGGTCAGCCCATGGGGCTGAGACAGTGCCTCTTTTGTCATGCTGCTGCACAAAGTGTTACTCAGATCCTTAATCCACTTGACCTCAGTTGCATCCAGATGATGTATCGCAGACCAAAGAAGCTGTTAAAGGAACCTTTTAACGCTGCTGAGTCAAACGGCTCATTTCAGGAAATACTGGAATAAAGGGTGTTTGTGCAGCCTTTGTGGCTGCCTTCTGCATGTGTATTATAATGCAGGCTTTAATTATGTGATCACATTATTACTTGTTTCCACAGAACTCCTGCCTCATTAAGTGCACGGTATGGATGTTGCTCCGTTTGGGAACAGCTACTCAGTGATTTTGTTCTTTCTCTTGCATTTTCAGTGCACGTCTCCAACCTTTTTTGTCTACAGGACGCAGTTGTACGCAGTCTGCAGAAAATACTGGCTTTTCCATCAGCAGTCTCGCATCACCGTGCCCCTTTGTGTTTAGGACTTGGTATTTCAGAGCCCTGCAGTGAAATAGAGGTGCGCTCACATGTCAGAGGTGGAAGAAATGTTTGAAGTCCAAGCATCTCTCCTTGTAGGTGCCCAGCAGAAGCTGCCCAGGCTGTCTTCGCAGCAGCCCATGCTCTGTCCTGACCCTGCGAGTGGGTTGGGCACCAGGCCCTGGGTGCTGGGTTACAAACAGTTGTACAGGATTTCTGGCTTTTGCTCTCAGGCCGTCCTTTTCGCGCCTCCGTGCTGATTTCCCCATCCCCATTTGAGCGTTACGGATCTGAAAGGCTCCTATAGATTGAATTGATCTGCCAGCCCATTAAGAAAAATGCACTTCCACAAAGTAAATCTTCATAATTGCAGCACTCAGAAACTCCTGAAAAACCCTCACTGATTTCCAATAGAAAGCCTTCAGTCAAACAGGTTTTTAGAAATGAGCATAATTTGACTGCTCTTTTGTTTCTTCTCTCTTATCCAGGCTTTGCTTTATATCCTCCTATAACTTGCTGCTTGTTGAAAACAATCTGCCTCTGGCAGTTCTTGAGGAGTTTGTTTTTTTTTTCTCGACAGCTCGCTGGGAGTCACGGCACAGCCGGGGTCCCCTCCAGTTGTTGAGGCGGTGATGGGCAGGGCGCGGAGCGGTGCTGACCAGGAGGCAGCCGGGGTTGTCGTGTGCTGGAGCACGCCTCCCTTTCTGCTCGGGGAAGTCTCCCAAAGTCCCCGGTGCTTGGACCTGTCCTTGCTCCAGCTGATTTTTAGAACCCATTTAGACGTTCCTTGTGTCATTGTAAATGAATTAAAAGTTGTGTGGTGGTTTTTTCCCTTGCTTTACATCGGTAGTGCTCCTGTTTGTAAGTGATGGTGACTGCTGGCACTTCAGCCTGGATCCTCAGCCATGAGGACAAGCACAGTCCTCTGCTCAAAAATACTTGTTTCTCAGAGGTGCACCTCATTTAAGTTAACGATATTTAAGCTTTCAGCAGGAGGGTGCTGAGTGTGTTTAAAGGTACTTAGTAGTGTTTGGCTGCTGGTCAAGGCTGTTGTGGCCACAGCCATCAGTGGAAAAGTCAGCCAGGATTTCTTCCTGTGGTTCGAGCCTAAACCCTTCTGTTTTCCTGTTGCCTGCAGGGCAGAAATGTTCATTTCCTTGCTCCTCTTCTAACATCTTAGGCTGTGTTTGTCCTGTGGTCCAGCTGTGTGTCCTAGGCTGGTTTTTAGCTGCTGTGAATCCGTGGCATTGGGCAGTCTGAGCTCTGCTCGTCTGTCCTGGCTCCAGGTCAGGCTCCTGGGTATTAAATGCTATGGAAGAGAAAAAAGTTGGGGACAATTCTCCTTTCAGTGAAAGCTTCCAACCGTGTTACATCTTACAGTGGTCACGCCAATAAACTGGGAATTGGCAAAGCAGGTAATGAAAGGATGTGGTTAAATTTACTTGCAACTGTATAAATCCAGGATAAGCTCCCTGGAAATCACCAGCGCTATGAGGAAGACATTGCCTGTGAATGAGAACTGGAAGCGCTTAGGAATTGGCAGGTTCAGATTATCAGAAGTGCCTTGGGACAAGAGGATGTAGGACTCACTAGAGCAACACTGATTGCTCTTGAAAATAAAGTCATGCCTTTTGTTAGGTATTTTCTTGCACCATTTTTACCCTTGCAGTGCATTGAGTCACATCGTGAAAATGTGTCCCAGCCTTAAAAAATGGCAAAAGGCTAACAGGAACAGTCCAAGGTCCAAACAGAAGCTCTGAGGTTGTTGCTGCAGCAGCACTGGCAGCATGCGGCATGCTTCTGGTGTGAATCTCTGTCCCTGAAAGCAGGAGATGAAAGCTGAAGGGGTGTGTGTGCCACATAGCTCCTGGGGAACTAGGCTCTCAGCTCCCATTAACCGTACCCGACGTGTCTGCTCCTCTTCTGCACGGCAGGGAGGATGCCCCACATATCTGCTGTGTTATCCACCTATGGCTCAGAGCGAGAGAGATCATTTGTCACGTGTAAGCAATCTGAAATACGCTGGGATTTTTAGAAGGCATTTAAAGTTTTCATTCTGTGAGATGTGGCAAGAGCCGGTATCAAAAGTACCCCGGCAGATGAGAACAGGCCCGCTCCAATTACAGATGAAATACGCTGTGAAATTTCTGACTTTTTCACAAAACAAAAGATGCATTTGTTCTCTCCTCACACAGCCTGCTCTAAGGGGGCTGCAGCACTGTGTTTCGAACGAGAACCTCAGTCTGAAATGTGAATTAACCTAGTGTGTTGCGAGGGACAAGACCTTCAGAGCAAGTCTGCAGCTCCTGCCGCTTGGTTTCATCGCATGTGGGCAGGCGAGCAACAAAACCTCGGGCTGCCCATTTTCTGCAGCGGGCAGATGACAGAAAGGTTAACGTGCGAGGCAGGAAGGAATCCCAAGAAGACAAAACAGACCTGTTGTGCAAGCAGGCTCCCCGAGATAGCCTTGTCCTGTTTATGTGTTTTTTAGACTGCCCGGAGAAGGTGGCATCCTGCGCTTCAGTAAGTATCTAATTCAGTTAGATCAGCATCAATCTCCTTTGCAAGTCTTTCGGACACGTTCATCAACTGCTGGCTTCATGCTTCGGAGGATTGTCTCCTGTGTTAGGGCACGTCTGTGTCACAGGTCAGCGGTACCAGCGCTAGGGAGAGGGCTCTGACAGAACGCCTCTGGAGAGCGGCTGTGGGAGCCCAAGATCCAGTTGCTCGCTTGGCTTCCTGGCAGGGTGTGACTTGGCTCCACCGAGGAGTAAGCACAGCGGAGGAGTGTGGGTTTGCACCCCAGCTGCTCCTGTGTGAAGCCTTGTCCCTGGGCTCAGCCTCTCGAGCTTTAGCTAAGGTGCTGGTGGAGGAAGCTGTGTGCTGAAATGTGTCTTCTTGCTGCCTCTACCAGCGCAGTTCCCTGCAGCACAAGAGCAGGAACACTTTGTATCAAGGCTTTGGATTTTTCCAGAGGTTGCACGTCCAATTTCCTAAGAAGCTAGCTCCTCTGTTGGCAGCAAGCATGGCAGCGGTCTCGCAGGGCTGCTGGCAGAGCTGGCCTCCCCTCTTGTTTTCTTCTAAGTGCTGCAGCACTCTGCAGCGCTGAATTTTGCAGTGTTGGTTTGACAGTTCAGTGAGATGCCCGCAAACTGTCGCTGCTCGGTGCTCGCAGCTGACCAGCAGCCCAGCCCCTCCGAGAAGCCGTCCAGCCCCTGCGGAGCACAGCAGGGTTGTGCTGCCCTTTTTTCCAGTAAATGTTATACTGTAAAAGAAAACCAGAGTAGACCAGTGTGCATCTTTTAATAGAACCAGCTTTGATTTTGATTGTCTGACCATCTTTTGAGTATTTACAATGGATAACAATTCTTTTTCAGGAAAAATTGTTTCCTGAAGCAATTCATTTCAGGAAACATAGAAGCTGACACCATGAGCAAGTGCCACTGTAGTTACAAGAACAGGGTAGATAAACTATTCAATCCAGGCTTATCATTTAAAAACACCCAATTTTATTAGCCAGCAAGCATTCAGAAGGCAAAATGCCAACACGTAGCAGTGCTAATAGTTTTTGGTCTGAGTCAAGCAATTGGCACGGTCCTTTTATTTATTAGCAGTCTTTTCCTAAACGTGTCCTGGGTGTTCACCACAGGCTGTGCAAGTCAGGGCTGTGATCCTGGAAATCCTGAGGTTTCCAGCAAAACTTCGAGTGTAACCGAACCCGAGGAGTATGTAACAGCCATGTTACCTTGCTAGCAACACTCTGTATCCATTTTATCCTTACCCAAGGTACTAGGATGAATATAGAGTCTCTGACACTGCGGATCAGTCTGTGAAGATGCTGCAAGTTCTGCTTGCTGGAGACTCTGGCCTCGTGCCCTTCTCCATCACACACTCATCAGAAACTTTGCAGAAGGGAGCCTGCTGGTACTGGCCTCCTCGTGTCTTCTCTGGGCATGGGCTGGGGGCTCCGTGGAGCTAAAGAGGCCCCAGACAGGGGTTTGCTGAGGAAGGGACGAGGGGGTTGCATGCCGCTGGCCATTAGCGGCAGTGTCTGGACAAGTGGCATCTTCCTAAGGACACCGAGTCTTTGGTGCGTGCGCTGCACCTGGGGGTGGGGCCGTAGACAAATCTCCTTTAGCAAGTCTAACCGGCTTAGGGCTGATTGCCTGCTCAGACAGAGGGAATTAACCACAGATAATAGGGACCACGCCTGGCCACAGCGCTGCAAGAACTGACTTTTTATTTTCTGGCAATGGGAGGAAAGAAGGAATAGCTGAGCTGTGGTCTTCCACTTTGTCCTGGTTTTGCCTTCATTTTTTCCCCAGCTGTGACAGCAGTGTGCAATGCAATTTTTCTCTTCTTTGCTATCAGAAAGTTGCCCCGTTCTTAAAAGCAGAAGGTAGGGAGGGGGTCCTTGCTTTCTGCTCCTGATTCAGCCACTGCCTTGTGCTTACTTGGGCAAGTCAGGCACCAAATGTGCCTTTAATTTCCTTGATTCGGAGTTTGGAGTCATTGGCTGGGTTTCTGTTGCTTTCGTTCACAATTCTACGCTCACAGGTACAGTGAGACATGGCGAAGTTGACCGAGAGTACCAAGTGTTTCATCCTGCTGGCATCTATCCTCTCCCTCCCTTTTCCCTGTCAAGCAGTGAATGCTGAATGTGGCTTTGTTCAGCTGCGATTTGTTAGCCACGTTGGGGTAGCAGTTCATCCCTGGGGTAGGGTACACATGGATTAAGAGTGATAGCACTGAGGATGGGCTTTTTGCTTGCTCTTGGCTCGCAGCTGGGAAGGGAATCCTGTCTGCTCACCCTCCTGCTTAGGCAATTCAATGCACTTTGTAAATAACATTTTGCGCTTTATAGGTGCTTCACCCCTGCCCAACCTCTCTCAGGACTTGCAAAGCAATAATTAATCCTCATTTATGCTGCTGCAATGTTATACCCAGTTTAAGATATGGTAGCACCTAGAGCACGGAGTAATTAAGGATGTGCCAGAAACAGCTGTAGCACCAGAGTGATCTGCAGCTGCTCAGCACCCATTCCCCACTGCTGCTTTGCCGTGTTTGGTGAGCTCTGTTTGTGGGCCCCATCGGACTGCTCTGCAGCTTAATAAGCACCTCTTCTCTTATTGTGTGGCATATCTGGGATTACTTGGGAAAAAAATGAGCTTTTGGTGAACTGTCATATGCTCTATGCTCTTTGTTTGCAGATTCTCTGTACTTTTGGGTTTTGGTGTTACCATCTTTTTTTTTTTTTTTTGGTGAATTGTTGCTGGTAAACCCAGATACATAAGTCTTCTGCTTGCAGATAATCTCCTTTCTGTAAGAAGGGATTTAATTTTTTATGTGAAACTTTGGTCCTAATAGAAGCCGTCGGTGTAGCCCATGTTTCACTGGAATCTGTTTTTCCGTGGATATGGAGCTTACACAAGAGCAGGCGTTCTGAAGAACTCAGCCTCTGCAGTGGGACGTGCCCTGATGCATATGAAGGAACGTAATGTAAGATGGCAGGAGAGGTTCTAGTGGCTGGAAAGGTGAATTTGGTGTAACTTTGGATGTTACCAAGAGCAGGGAAGGAAGTTATTTTGTTCATCACAGGCTGTAATTCACAAGTCTTTAATTCATTTAAAAAAAAAAAAAGTCTTCTCCCTTTAAAAGCTGCCACTAACTGGAAGTATTTCTTTGTTTCAGATTGTGGAAACCTGAACTGACACATCCTGTGACTGACAAGGTGACAACTACACCAAAAGGTGGGCTTTCTGTTTCTGCTGGTTTCCTAGCAGTCGTTCAGAGCACTGGCAGTGCTGCACACCTCTGACCTTACTGGGTCAGATTGCTTAGCGAGTGTCTGGGGCTTGTTCAAGCAGCAAAAGAGTTTGACAGGATTCCTCTGCCTCCATGCGTGCGTGTTAATGTATTTTGGTGGTGGTTTAAACAGGGACAATGAGTACACTTCCTGGGCTGTTTGGCAGAGGAGTTGGTGGTGCAGAGGTAGAGAACTTAAGAGAAAAGAAAAACTCACTGAAGTGTTGCCAACTTTTTTTTTTTGGTGCTGGTGTTTGTTTTCTGTAGGAAATGACCTACTTGCAGCACGAGTTGAGCTATCCAAATGCCAGTGCTGCCGAGTAGAAGCACTGCGAGCTGAAGCTGATGTCGCATTCTTCTCTTCTCACGTTTCACATTCAGGGGTTGTGGTGCCAGCGATGTTCTCTGCACCATGGGCTGGGTCCTTGTCTGTCAGTCCCCACGTGCTCACCTGGTTTGAGGAACTGTTCCTCTGCTTTGTTGAAATGTTTTGTTGAGGTTGCAAACGTGAATATTCATAAACAACGTGGCACAAATGGAGAAAAAAAAAAAGCTGATATGTGGATTTCCCACTGTACCCTGGTATTATTTGTTTAGAGGAAGGCTTGTGTAATGGGTGCAGGCAGCTTTTGGTCATCTGAACAGCACAAGTGACAAATAACACACAGTGGAGTGGTAAATACCATTTTCGCTTTATCCAGTGGCTGTTGCAAGCACAGTTATTTGATCTTTTTTCTTCAGCCAAGAGGAATACTGACCTGCTTGAAGTTTTCAAACACCATGCCTGTCTGGTGACACTACACAGCCATTATGAAGTTAGAGCTCTGTGCATGTTCTTACTTTTTTCTTTTCCCTGGAGCTACTTCTTGCTGTCTTTCTTGCTACGGGGGAGAATGCAGTAAAAACTGGGGCGTGTGTTGCCTGGGTCTGTGTGCTGGGGGCAGTTTCTTCTGGCTGCAGCGTTGCTCCTCTTACTGTTGCCCCTTTTTTCTCTCTTGGAAGTCACAGATCTTTTTCCTGCGTCTAGGGGAAGTGAACTTCTTTCTGCAGATATGTGGAGTAGGCTGGCCTCTGAGACTAAATGGCCACATGTGAGTTGGTCCTAGCAAATCTTGGTGATAAAAGGGTCTCTGGTTGTTGTTTGCTGTGACAAGGAGATTCCAGTGAGTGCAAGGTCTAGTTGCTTTTCAGTGCATTGTATGTGATTCATTAGGCGAGAAGTTAAATGATTAGTGGGAGCTAGGACTTCAAAAGCTGTGATGAAGCAAAGTCCAGTAAGTCAGATGGGGAAAGGGGGCTGAGGATCTGGGCTTAAAGTGTAGACAGAGCTATTTGTTTGGTGCTCTTTGCAAAGAGTAGCCATGGAGTGGAGGAGGCTTCCTTCTGCCTTTTAATTCCCGAGTGCAAGTCTGAGCCTCAGGAGTCCTGGTGGCAGGTGTCAAATCTGCTGTCTGCTCCTACAAAGGCTCTTCACAACCAGTGGTGCCTATAACCAGGAAAGACAGTGCAGGCAGGTGAGCTGTTGGAAGGGTTAGGTGAGCTCCCATCTGCTCTTCGAAAAAAGTGGTAATCCAATTCAGGCAGTGACAAACAGCAGAACACGGCTACTTCCAGCTGTTGGAGCTGCTCACGGGTTACCATGGGGAGAAGTTGTGCTCCTGCGTAAGTGGAAAGCAAAAAATCTTTGCTTAATTAGTTGCCTAAATCCCATTTTAGTAAGCTGATCATAGAATCAGTAAGGTTGAGACAGTGCAGGCTGCCGGAGCAGCCCCAAACCGAGGCTGAATAAACATTTTAAATGTCGAATTTTGGTGGGGGTTCTCCCCGATACTGTTCTTGCCTCCTGCCAGGTCTATCTAAGCCATGTTCACATCACGTTACTTTGTTGTCACAGCATGACTTCCATCTTGATAGCCTTCCTTATAATGCTCTCAACCTTTTAGACAGTCCATGTGATGGCACTGAAAAAATCTTCACCTATTTCTTGGTCTGACTCTTGCATTGCTTTCTGGACTGCCCCAAAGCACCTTCCTTCCCTTGCTTGTTGTTGTATACCTTGCGCAAAGGAATGAAAGCAGGACAGTTTGTCTCAGGCCTGTCTCTGCAAGCTCAGGCACAAAACAAACCTACATATTACCTAATTTTTCATACTTGTGTGGCAATGAAACCTACAGCTTCAAAACAAAGTGTGAGATGTAAGTGTGGCAGCTGTGTTGGACTGAGAATCTGAAAAATAAAATCAAAGCATGCAACAAAATTGTATTTTTTTAAATCTTATCAGAGCAATTAACTGGAAGAATGTCAATATGCATAGGAAATAATTTCCAGACCTGTACTAATTCATAGTTAATTTCCAAATGGCATGGAAGAGACTTTACAGAAGCTCCAAGACCTGCATAACCTAACTTAATGTTAGGCCCTTGTGTGTGCATGCTGCTTGCAAGGTGTGTGCTCGCCCTGCTCTCCTTCAGCCGAGAGCAGTCTGCAGACCTGCACCTTTGGAGGTCTGAAGGTCACGTGTGGTTGAACCTTTCTCCTTCCATGAATCTAAAGCAAGCTTTTGGTTTTCACAGACCTGTTCTCTGTCAGCTGTGGGGCATGAAGGAACGGAGTGAGCTGGTGTTTTCCAAGTCCTGTACGCAGCAGGAGAGGTAGCTGAGCATTTACCTCTAGGCAGTTAAGAGTGTTAAGGCAGTTAAGATGTCGACTGTGATCACCGCTAACGCTATGGAGGCTTTTCTGCTTCTGTCTTGAAAATTGCTGCAGTTTTTTGGGCCATTTATCTCGTAAAAGTGGCCTGCCTGTACTGCTGCAAGTAAGTGATTGTAAGAAGGTACCTGCTCTCTTGCAGACATCTGAGTGTCATCACTGCAGAGTGTTCTGGGTCTCTAGTTGCCAGTGTAGGATAACACACCAAGTGGTTTTATGGATCTCCTAGCATAGATTCATCACTACCAGTCTCTCCCACTCCACTTCTGGGGGCAGAAACTGTGAGGAGGCTCCTGGAGGAGGTAATCATCCCCGTGTGCTACAAGGGAGTGGGGACAGTCCAACGAGGATGTTAAGCTCAGGCTGACTCCTTTCTCTCTTACACATTTCATGTGTGATGTTCTTTGTGCCACTTTAAAAAAGAAAAGGAAAAGAGCTTCCCTGTTGAAGTCATTACCATCGCTTGGTTTGATGTTAAATACCTTGGCTGGAAGGAGAGCATGCTTTCTGTCATGTGAGGCAGCAGCTATTTAAACTGAACCTTGGCTGCGCCTGTAGAAGTCACAAGGAACTTGAGCTTACAGGAAAAAAATCCAGTTGATGGGAAGTGCTCCTTATATCGTCGCTCCCGGCGCTCCTCTCGTGGGAAGTGTGCGAGGCAGAGAGGCAGCTCCTCTGTCGGGAGGTCCCTCAGCGTCTGCCCCCAGCAGCACGTGGCTGCAGCAGGGCCGTGGGCTGGCCAGGACCCTGCTGGGTTACACAAACACATCTTCGAAGCCCCGTGCCCTGGTATCCTCAAGGACTGAGGTTATACGCACACAGGACAAGGTGCTCTTTTTAAGGCCAGCTTTGGTTTTCGTTGCCTGAGATTACAGACAATACACAAAGAGGTAGAGTTGAAAAAGCAGCAGTCTTCTGTGTGATGGCAAGTGCTGGAGTTCGTGTTCTACCAAACACCAGATGTGAGACCCAGAGGCATGGCCAGAAAAATATTTATTGAGGGAGTATCCGAGGAAGTTGTTCTTCTTGACACCAGTAGCTCCCAAGTGCTGGTTAGTTAACCAAGTAAGTGGCTGCAGGCTGTTATTAATGACTAATTCTATTGCCAGCAATGTCTTGAGGAGGAAAAAAAAAAAGACAACAAAAAACCCGAAACAGCAAATGGAAGGAGCAGGTGGTACACAACGTGTTTTTCTTTTTTAAAGGAAACAGCGTATTGTGGAACTGCAAACATCTGCTTCTGCTTAATGCTAAATCTTCACTCTCTGCTGCAGTTCACTTGTGTGGAATAAATTACTTGACCAGCCAGTGGGCCCTTACTATTCTCTTATTTTTAATCCTTGCTTTAGTGATTCAGTGGGCTAAAAACCTCCGTCGGTACCACGCGAGCCATAGCAGGAGGCTGGGAGGCAGTAGGAGAACAGGAGTTGGACGTGATGATCCTTACGGTTCTCTTCCAACTCGGGATATTCTATGATTAATAGTTTGGGGTAGGACCTTCTCTGTTGGCATGGCTGGGACTTGGGCTCTTCAATCCCATGGGAGCAGGAGCCAGGCCCTTGCTGTGTAATACAGCAGTGATGTCTTCTGAGGCAGTGTTAAAGGGCATAACACCTCTTCTTTAATTCTAACCTGAAAAGTTTAAATTAAGCAAGACAAGTTTCTTCTGGGAGGGAAAACATCTTTAATTAGATCGTCTGATAGAGCAGGAAAAAGAGCAGCCAAGTTTGCATGTGAGTGGTGTAGACGTGGATAAAGGTTTCTATTCCCAAAAGCTTTTCTTGGTGTTATTTTTTTCTTCCAGCTGTAGATGTTATCTTTATCTACAAGGCTTGCTTCACTTCCAGCCTTTGAGCTCAGTGACTGTAATGCCTTTTATGACTTGAGGATGTTTCGTTTTGCGTGGGGAGAGCATTTCAGTGCGTACCACTTGCAAATGGAAGCTTTTCTGTTACTTACAGTCCCAGCTCATATCCTGTTCATAGATTTCTATCTCCATTCCTCATATCCTCATGCCTTTCTGCAACTACCACTGGTCACTAGATGTTATGTCAAGAGTCTGCCATTGTTCCCATGAAGTCGGCTGTAGCTTTTCTCCACTGATACCAGTAACAACAGAACCAGGGCCCAAGTTACATCTGATGGGGCACCATGAAGGGTCTGACAGCAGTTCTGCTGAAGGTAATGTCCATTTTTCCTTGCGGCCAGGCCTCTAAGTATCCTTCTTCATTAGTAGAAGGGGTCATTTTTCTTCTTTCAGCCATTAACTGCTGCTGGCATAAGCAATGTCTCGCTATCTGGAGGTGTAACACCACCTCTTTCACTGTTGGTGCTCACCTTGGAAGCACAGGGAATTGCATACACGAATGGGAGAAGTTCACCAAATGCTTATTTCAAACTTGAAAGGTGGATTGTAGAATTCAGTTCATTTGTCTGAGCTTCGACTCCCTTGTCTGAGTAGTGTGTAAGGCCAGGAAGTACTGAATTGTATAACCTTTGTGTGAAACCCCACTGTTTTCTCTTGGAACTGATTTATTCTTTTGCTGTTGTTATCATCTGGTTGTTTTACTGCATGAAGAACTAAAAACACAACACACTTGAGGATACACAAATCATACGTTTTCTGTTACCTCCTTTCAGGATGTTTGTGTATGTCAGCAATATCTGTTTGTCAAGCCATTGGGTTTGTATTTCCTAGTCTGTTTAGGACTGGTGTCTCAAATCCTGATGAAATCAAGTCAGCACCATGCTTCTAGGGAACACAGGTCAATTCAGTGGGGGGAATGTAAGTGTAGGACCTGAGACCCCTGGGAGTGATCTTCCTGGCCACAATTTCCCATCTAGTCTTGGCCAAGTTGCTGCCAGATGGAAAACAAGAGGAAAATCTGGGAATTCTCCTGCTGCAAAGGAATGAAGGAACTTGGGCACGTCCCAAGTGTGAGTCATCCCACCTGCTTGGCAAGGATGGTCTGGTTTTTGGGGACTCATGTATTTCTCTTCGTGCTGCTGGGACTGTAACAACCAGCACAGAGCGTGTCTGAATCTTGGATGAGAGAAGACAAATCCTGTTTTGGCTCCCTCTATGTGCCTATGTGCCTTTCTGTGGTGTAGCAGGAGCTAAAGAGCCCAGGAGAGGTCTTGGCATTGCTCTGTTGGTTTCCACATATGCACTGTGCTCGGAAAGCTCTTGTTGTGCTTGAATGGGACCTCCTAATGCTTGTCTCCTGACAAAAGAGACGAAAATATTTGGTTAGAGGCCTGTGTCCTCACGTAACCACTGCTGCGCAGGGGTCTGCTCCACACTGCATCCGAATTGCCGGCTTGTCCTGACCTAACTGCTAAGGAAAAGCTCCGAAGTGCAAACAGGCACAGGAAGGGCAGGTGTGTGTGTGAGCTTGTTTGTTTTATAACTGGAACGGGTGCATGTGTCTGAGCCATGGTACAGCGTGCTCAAAGGAGAAGTCGTGAACCCCAACCCGTCAGGTAGGAAGCGGTGGTGCTGGGTGAAAAACTGTTGTGTTTCTCAAGCAAGAGCAAAGGTAAGTGTCATGGGGAAGCTGTGGGGTCAGGTCAAGAAAGCTTGGACTTCCAAATGCTGGCAGGATCAGTCAGAATTGCATTTCTGTATTCACTCGTACGCGTTTTCCTGATAAGAGCTGAGACTGAAGGGCCCAGATGCTTCTTTACCTCTGAGATCGCCGTAGCTCCGCTGCTTTCCGCAGACATGCACCCACACACATCCAGAACGACCAGCAAACAGTCCCTGGAGCCTCAGAAACGCACACGAGAGGCAGCGAGCAACATCTGTAACGTGGCAACGGGAAAGGCTCCGTGCTGCTCGCACATGGTGCTGGTAAGGGCCGTCCTGTGTGCGGGGTGCTTTCTTTGGGGACAGGCCCTTGTAGGGCTGGCAGCGCCCTCACGGATCAAGCCGTTCTGTAAAGAACAGCACCAGAGCCTGTCCCAGGCAGCCAGGTGCCTGAAAGATGTCCTGTCTGTCCTCAGAACGGAGCAATTCGGTTTTCTGCTGGTATCTTTTGTGTTCTCCACATTGTTTGCCTATTATTTCTGCAAGGGCAGAAGGGGAGGTAGCATTAGCATAGGAACTGCTGCCTGTAATTATGCAGCCAAGACAAACAGAAAAAAGCCTTCTGGGTGTTTTCTGCATCTTGGGATTTATTAGGTGGCTCGGGTGCTGACAGAAGGAGATGTAAAATTGCTTTCAGCGTTCATTTGTCCATGTGTGTGAGACAGAAGCACCAAGTCTCATAAAACTACTGTAGTGTAGGGCCTATTCTCATTTGCTTCTGCCCATCATAGGCTAATTCCTTCCTTTTTATTATTTTAATGGCTGTCAGGTCTTCCTGTGAGTAGACAAAAATGATTATGTTTTTACAAGTGCAGCAGAGGGAAGAGCACATTTCATTTCTAAGCTTTCAAATCCAAACTCCAGTTGTTCATCCTGTTGCTACAGCACTAAGAATCATTCACAAAAAATAATAAAACCCCTTGCAGCTCAGAAAAACCCTGTAGCCTGTTTGTGCCTGCAGGGGGTAGGGACGAACCTGTCTGTTTTATTGAGACTGCAATCAGGGCTGGGATTTGTTTCTTCGTGCTGACCTCCCCCCATCCTCAGCACGTCCTGCTGCTGGGGGGAGAGCAAAAGCCTCAGCTGGCGTCAGGGGCGCTTCTGTCGCGTGTGGAAATGCCTCCTGCCTTTGTGGCCAAAAAGATGAGGTCTGGTGATGCGAGCGCTGCTTTTGGGAGCAGCATTTGTCTGACAGATCCCAGACGCCGGCCACTGACGTACTTGTAGCAGGCTGCTTTCAGCTGCAGCTCCTTCAGGAATGCCCCAGCACACACGTCATGCCATGCCGGCTGCTGCGTGTGCTGAGCTCCGCCAGGCACTCGTGTGACCCCCTCGCTGGGACCGGCCTCCTTGGAGGCCTTCAGGGCGCTCCCCTGCTGCCCTGCCACCCAAACGAGCTCCTGCCTGAGAAGGGCCCAGCTCCCTGTGGTGTTACCAGAGCTCCTTTCTCTGGCCTGTGCCTGGTGACAGAGATTGACCTTGCAAAACCGAGGGATCCTAGAGCTGCTTCCGAGTGTGGCCGCGTGCTTGTTGCTGTACTTACAGCTTGGTGCTGGAGAGGAGCCAGGCAGGGGAGGCGCAAGGGCGGTGAGGACCCTTGGGAACCTGCCCTGTAGGAAGGGAACGAAGCTGAGCCCGGAGGCTGCCCAGCTCTCACAGTCTGTTTGCAGAAGAAGCAATTTGCACTCGATTTTTAATCTGCAGAGTTAGTGTCAGTGCAGAAGAGAGGAAAAGCCTCAAACAACCTTCTTGTGGTTAAGAATCGCGTGCCTGGGCACAGCGACTGTGATTTGTGGGTTTGGGGCATTTTTAAAGCGCATAACTGTGTGGATTCAACTTGCTCTTGCAGGAAAAAAGAGAAGCAGACAGACGTACAGCAAAGCGGAGTGCCTGAGAGCTTTCCAAAAGCTGGGGGCTATTTTTCCCTGTTAAGTGTTGGTTTGGAGATGTTGAGTGGGGGGGAAAAAACAATCTTAGCCCTACAGGTCTCAAAATATTGCTGGCCTGTCCACGCGTACTGCGGCTGCCCTTCGCACAGAGCCTGTGGAGCGGGAGCAGGGGGAGCATCTCGCAGAGGCTGCAAGCAGAGGGTGCCATGGCTCAGCCCTGCAGCCCCTTGCTAATGACACACAGACACTGCCCTCCCTGTGTCTGCCTTCATTAGGAAGCAGAAGTGCTCCCTAATTAGCTTCATCTGGCAGTTGGAAGATAAGATTCAGGTACAGGTTCAGCCATGATGTGTGGAGTTGGAGCCATGGGGAAGGGAGGGAAGGCAGTCTGACTTTAGCGTTTGCGGGTGCACATGTAATGAAGAGACTCTCAGGAGACTTGAACCAACAACATTTTCTTCCTATCAGCTTTCCCAGGATCAACAGGTGCCAGGAGACCTTAGGATGCTGAAAACAGACCCCTCTGAGCAGAGCAGAAACAAGTTGTTACGCTAAAGAAACCGCTTGGGACCTGCTCAGGTCAGATTAGTCCTGCCTTGTTCTCCGGGCAGATAGAACAAAATATGTGAAGTGTGAAGTAAATCCTTGTTCCTGAGCAGTGGCCCCATGGCTCTCCCTGCAGCCCTGCCAGAGCGGCTCTCAGCTGGCTCTCCCGTAACACAGTTGTGCTGGGACGTGCTTCTAAACTGCAGGGCTGCTGCGTGCAGGTGGGACGGGAAGGATTGCTTGGATTAGCATCAGGAAAGCAGCGGAAGGCACAACCTTGCCTCTGCTCCTCGGGGTAGAGCAAAGACCTCTGTAGCATTCCGCTTTTTGGACAAGCTGGTAAATAGCAGGAGTGTTCCTAGGGGTTAGCTGCAGCAGCATCCTGGCTGCTGAAGGAGATGGGGTGGAAAAGACAGAGATAAAGACTCAAAGTCATGCAGAGATAAGGAAATAATTTATTCAAGACGGAATAACCAAGTTTAGGAAAATCATGCCAAATCAAGCGGTGCAGATGAAAATTTTGCCTGAGCACAGAGCACAGGCTGTGAGTAGTCACCAGGGGGTTAGGCTGGGGATAGCGGCAGCTGCAGGGAGTGCAGCAGCCAGGAACTAAGAGTGACCATAAGGTCAGTGCTCAGAGTCAGGTAAATGAGCCGTGCTGCAGGACAGGGGCAGCGAGAGCCCTGATTGTCATCCCAGAGGTGATGTGTGCTGCTGTAGTCCCTGACAAGGACAATTATGCTGACAGCGACTGGCTGTTCCGATGTAGGAGCTTCAGTTCACAGGGAATTTGCTGTGATAAAGTCAGTATGGCATGGCCTGCACATAGAGAACCAGTGTAAAACTTCAGCGCTCTGTCAGGATGTTCATTTTCACGGCTTTCTTGCCCTACCTGCTCTTGTGGAGGCTCTAGAGCCTCGTATGATACAGGAGTGGAGACAGCACTGCCCTAGGAGCAAGGGGGAGACCAGCAAATGTGAGCTTCGCAAGGGTCTGGGAGCCTCTGGTCTGCCTTCTGATGGCCACGTGGGCACGAAACTGTTGGTAAAGGCTCCTCAGAGCCTTTCTGTTCAGCACTGGCTTCTGTAAAAGTGTCTTTCTATATATGTGGAGCAGTGCTGGGGCAGGGGTTACGTGCTGGTGGAGAGCCCAGGGAGAGGTGCTGTGTCCTCAGCAGCTGGGGTTTTCTGTCAGCTTTTCATAAAAGCAAATCTCAGCTCACCTGGTCTGTGTGCTGACAGCTGAAGGTTTCATCAAGCCTAATTACGACCTGATTCTTTGTCCCGAGCTTTCAATGTAAGGTCTATGGTGAGTGTTAGGGGGAAAAACACACTTCTGCGTATTATGGGATGCATCTTTAAAACATTTTTCTTTTAAAATACAAATGAGAAAAGACACTCGTTTAAATATATATGTGTATGTATATCTATGTAGGAACAGTTGCTGAGTGACTGTATCATGAAGGATGTAAAATCAGCATATCAGTGGCCTTAAAACTCAGTTGTTGCAACATGCTGCCGTTACGGAGTTCTGGGAGCAAGCAGCGAGAGAGGACAGTAATGCTGCACCTGGTCTGCACCATCAGGTAGGGAATACCAACTGATCTGGACTTCCTAGACCAGATGTTTCACATGTTACATGTTGAAATTCTGCAATTTTATAGAACTTCTTCCCCGGACCGGTCCGTCCTTACGATCCAAAGCCTGGCCTTCGTGTCAGTGGCTGCAGCCCCGTGAAGTTGTGTAGCCAAGTGCTGGTCCTGCATGGCCCTGCTGGCCACATAATTTTTGGGGAGAAGGTGCTGGCTGGTGTGCACGTGGCAGGCACAACGTGCTCCGTAAGAGGTGCAGAGAAGAGGTGCTGGGGAGGGGGAGTGAACAAGTCCGTTCTGCTGAGTGCTTCTTCTAGGAATGATAATTTTGAGACACGTAGTGGAAATAAAGTGAGTCAGGGAGCTGATGGAAGCTTGGCAAGTGTTGGAAAGCAGTCGCAGCTTTTATTGCTCGTTGGCGTGATGTCAGCCTTGATCTGAAGCTGGCTGTGGTGGCGGAAGGACTCCCTCTGTGCCCATGCAGGCTTTGGATGCTGCGTGGTGAAGCAGAGCATGGCACGACCTCTGTGTGCCTGTCAGCCCTGTAACCAGCACGAGGAGAGCAGCGTTGGGGTGGTCTGTGATCAGAGCCCAGCCCTGCTGCTGACTTCTGGGTGATTTCAAGTGGTGCTGAAATCAGGCTCACGATGCACTTCCCGTGCTGCTGCTGCACGTGTACCAGAATGACTGGGCGCACAAACAACAACAACTTGTCAGGGAATGACTCGGTACCTTCTGAAAGGAGCCTACGCTGCGCTGCCTGCAGAGCACCGGGGTGTCACTAGTAAAAGCTGCTCGAAGTCCTGGCCTGGCATTAGGGCCAAATTGTGGTTGATGGCACATCACAAAAGCTGTCTGCTGGGGAGGGGACGTGGCTGTTCTTTCACAGCCTGCATCGTGGAAACCACGCTTGTGTAAACATTTGCTTATTCTGTGACAAAAGCACCATAGTGGCAGGTTAGGAAACGCAGCATTTCTGTATTGAAAGGCAAGGTAAGCTTCCCTGTAGCTGCAGACCTGCGTAAGTAATATGTTATTAAGCTCAATTGGAGTGGCGCAGTGAAAAGAGGTGTAATACTTCTGCCATGAACCGGCGTGCTACGGCTTGAGCAAACAAGGCATGACCGTGAGTAATGCTCCCTCGGGGGGCCTCTGAAGTCAGTGGGCCTACACCTGTGTTTTGGGGTGTATTTGTTACTGGTTTGTTGGCTTCTTTTTGATGCTATATGTTGGGCAAAGGGTTTTATTTTACAGTTCAGTAACTGCTAATTTCACCAGATGAAGCGTCTTCTGTGACCCTTTCTAATTCGCTGCTGTGGGCTGAAAAGAACCCAGCAACTGTTTTTCTCCCCAGCCGTACGGGACTACAAGCTAGGTTATCCCACAATAATGCGCTTCCATGTGTGTACAACCATCCTGTCCCTGCGTGATCCATGTAATACATGGGAAAAAGTTTCCCATCTAGTAACTGATGAGGGCAATTTCCTGTAAGCCAGCTCTTCTTGTGGTCTCTGGTTTCCAGCCAGTTCTATTTTTACCACCTTTTTCTTCTTTTTTTTTTTTTTTTTTTTTTTTTTTTGTAAAGGATGTTTGTTTGGCATAATGTTCCTCTAATGTTTCCCGCACCCAGGCCAGGGTTTGGTTTTAAAAGGCACCACCAAAAGCCATGAAGGCAGCACGTATCCTGATGCTGCTTGATGAGAGAGAGCATCACTGCAGATACCTGTGTTGGTGCACCTCGTTTCATGTGAATAAGCACGTGTGCATGTGAGTAGTTGCAGTACGAGGTCTGCTGTTCACCTGGCTCTAGCAAATAAAGCTGGGGAGGCTTACAGTGAGGGTGCGGGAGGAATCCAGCTGTCAGCGAAGAGATCTGAAGTCAGTGAAGAGGCTGAAAGAGATCCCAAGGTATGGGGGAAGTGAGGAAATGAAAGGAGAGCCAAGGAGGGTAGGGATGGGGTGGGAGGGCTCCTTTAAAAAAAAGTCACTTTCTGTTGAAGTTAATGGAAATCCTGGCTGCAGTTGCATCCGTGTCATCCTGCAAGGCACGTGTGTGCTCAATCCCAGTCTGTCTGTTTGAACTTTCACCCAAGGAATCTGGGAGCCTTTTGGAAACAGCTAGTGTCGTGCTGGAGAGCGGGTTGCTTGGAGGTACTGCTGGGTGTACGCGTTTTGCTTGAAGGACGTTCAGGCAGATTCCCAGAAATACAACAGGCGGTGCTGTGGTGGTTAGCATTTCACACGTGTTACTTAGAAAAGATCAGCTTTTTCTTCAAGCCTGATTTTTTGCCTCCTTCCTGTCCTGCAGTCAGATACTAGCAGAATGCAGCGTGCACCCGGAGCACAGGGACACTGCCCTGAGTCCAGGACGGTGGCTGTGCATTCTGGTGCTTGCAGTCACCCTGGTTTGTGCCCACAGTAAGGTAATTAGACATTTAATTAGGAAGGTGAGCAGCCCTGGTTTCTCATAGATAGCAGCAGTTGACAAAAGGTGCAGAGAATTAAGCCCCAGCAGTCACTTGGCATGGGAAGCTCAGTCTGCACAAGTCCATCTAGCAGCAGTTGCCTCTTCCTCCCGTGGCAGTGGTGTTGTGAATGGTTCCTGGTTTGTTTTAAGCATTTATTAACTCGGCTGCTCTGGGCTGAGCACATCTGGTCCCCTGATCTTGGGAAGGGGCTGCGTTTGTCAAATTGCCCTCAGGCTTTTTTCCTGGTCGCTGGTCCTGCTCCTCCCAACTGCTCAACACTTGGGGCTCGGGCTGCCACCTCCTCGCAGGGAGTCACACGGTTCTCTCCTGTTAGTCCTGGGAGCTGCAGCATCGTTTTGACTCAGTGCTGCTGGGGGTAGGCTGGCAGTGCAAGTGGTGTTTGCTGTGAATCATCCTCGCTAATGGAAAGTATTTGATAGAGAAACAATAGTTGTTAGCAAGATGACATTTCTGTTCTGAATCCCTTCTTTTTCTTCCTTTGTGTCTTTTTTCCCCTTCCATGAGCTGTTTTGCAATTTGCCTTTGAGCTGAAGGGCCTTGTTCCTTTTCAGTCTAGCAACAAATATTCTGGTGCGTATGGAAAACATGGTAAAGAACAGGAGGGGCTTTTTGTTCTTTGTGAACCCCAAAGGTGGTCTGTTTTATTCTGTTTTTTTTTTTTTTTTTTTTCTTTTTTCACTTAAATAACAGTGGATGACTGGAAACTGCTGAATGAATCGGATAGCTAGTGCTGCAGGTAGACTGTTTAAAGGCATTTAGTTCTTAAGTGCTAACCTGAGGATTGTGGACATTAAATAATAAAGTGAATGAAGTTGCTTTGGAACGCTGTTATTTCCATCACTTCAGGAAATCAGAGAGTTCCTCCCTCCACAAAACTAATCAAGTACAAGCTTAACTTTCAACCCCTTAAATTGACTCTGGGGGATTATGTACATGGCTACAATTATGTTCCTGCATCAGATTTTATTTTATTTTTTTTTAAGGCTGTGGCCAGAACTGTTGGGTGTTAATGTCGCTGTTTGCTGTCTGTCAGCTCCAGTGCCCTTCTGCTCTGGTTTTTGGATATGCGGGAGCGTTACTGACCTCTGCTCCTGGCCTGGGAAAATCAACCTTGCTGTAAGTGGAGGGTTGAGGGAATGGAACAAAACGTGCCAGAAAAGGAAACAAAACCAAACCCAACCAACATACATATGTAATGGAGATGATTTGCTCCAGTGTCTGGTAATGGGGTGCAAGCTCTGGTCCTTTCCAGACCGGCAGAGTCTGCAGCCCTGTTACCATCTGCCTGATGGGCTGAGAGCATCGGAGGGACACTAAGCTCTTTGTATTAATCCCTCTCTTCTCACGTTTGGGAGACACAGATCACATCTCTCTAAAGGAAAAGTGTATTTACACTACCCAAATAGGGAATAGACAGGTATTTAACAACACCCCAGGTAACAGCCCATTGTTTCCCCAACTGCAGATCCAACATTTAAACCTTTGCATGGTGTAGTCCTGGGGTGTGTGTGTGCACGTTCATCCCTACAAATTTCCTTAGCAAAACCAAACAGCTTGCTGCTATCCCCATCTTTGCAAACATGCAGATTTCTTTCTGCCTTTAAACTGCCTTAAGCTCTAGAAATTCCCCCCACCCATGCTTAATCAGTACTGATCAAGCATCTGACCTTCTAGCCTAACAGTGCTGAGGTGCGCATCCTATCCTGCATTTCTACCCTTTGGGTGGCCAAGGCACTTCCCTTGCTCTCGTCACGCAAAGCACGGAAAGATTCAAGACCCTTTCCAGGCAGGGGACTGCGGGAGGCATCTCTGATTCAGAAAGGAGTCACCTCGGTTTGCATTTGCGTGGGAGACTTTTATGCCCTGTACTTTTGGTGTTGCTTTTGTATTAGGACAGCAAGGATGGCCTAATAAACAGCACGTAAAACACTCATGGCTGTGTGAGCCTGTTACAGCACGCAGTGTGTGGTGCAAGCAATAAAACCTGATCCTGCATCTGCCACTCACATGTAGAAGGCTGCGCGCTTCTCCTTTCTTTCTTTGATGTAATGAAGTTGACAGCAGCGGGGCTGTTCCTGCCTTGCACCTAGATAAATGCAGGGGGAATGAAGAGCAATACAAGCTCACACGCAGCGTGTGCTGACTCACTAGCTTGTGTGTGTAGCAGACACTGGTAGGGCACTTCTCTGGAGTGCAGCACAAATGTGTTTCTGGTACCAAGCTCGGGTCCAGGTACGAGTTCAGATTATGGCCGTGTAGGGCCAGGGACTGGTCATACAGTTCATCGTGATGATGAAAATCGGTGTTTTCACATGGGAAATCACATGTCAGACTTAGGTCTAACACCCACTGACCCGATCAGTTAAGGTGCAGGACTGTGACTTTTCCATTTTTGCAAAACCAGACCAAAGGGTTATTTAAAATTTGTTGCTTCTGGAGAAACAGTTGCTGAGATGAGCAGCTTTGAGCTGAGGGGTTGGACTGAGACCATCTCCCGAGGGCCCTGCCGACCTCGGGCAGCCTGAGGTGCCGTTCTGGGAAGGCCTGAGGACTTGTGCCTTTTATGAAGTAGCTTCCTTTGTTTTTTTAGGTTTTCCAAGTGTTTCATTTGGGACGTTCCAATTCTGACCAATTCTGTTGAACCAACCAACTTCTGTTGTGTCCTAGTTAACTTTTTCTTCTGTGTATGCAAAACCAGGGTTCTTCTGGGAGAGAAACATCTTGCTGTCCTGTCTGCAGCATTTCTAGGCTCATAAGCACAAGTTTTGCCATCACTTACGGAAAGTCAAGGAAAAGAGTTGTAAATGGTGAAGGTGAGTCCTTGTCATTTAGGTCTCTACTGAAAACTTCCAAACCTAGGTGATAAAGGGTAGATAATCCAGAGATTGATTTTATTGCCTTGGAAGTCAGAGCCATTAAAAAAAAGAAAAAAAAAGATTAAGATTATTTTGTTTGATCAGATGAATGGGAACGTCAGTAACTGAATCAGTAACAAGCTTTCCATTTATTCTGGTGGGCTCGTGATGAAAACTGTTAAGTAATTTACATGCAACTCAACTGGTGTGCAGAAATCAATGCCAGGAGTAAATCATACAGGCCATTAACCTCGGGATCTGCAGAGGGCAAAACACGGAGCAAAACACAGAGCCTCGCTGGCTGGGCACCTGTCGGAACTCAGTGTTTGGAGGTGAGCGTAGCAGGGAAAGTCTAATTAAAAGCCACACAAACAACTCCACATATGTTTGTAGCTGGCTGATGGAAGGGGAGAGGGAGGAGCAAGTATCCCTTGGCTTTAGATGTGTTTCCATGGCAGCAGTAGCTGACAAAATCCAGCAAAACTCGGATTTATCTGTAGCTGGAAATCGTGGCACAGGCAGAGACGCGAGCGTTGCTGTTTGTGGGGATTTGGGTACATGGTGCTGAACCTGCTGCTGTCACCGTCCTGTCTTTGTGCAGAAGGGTACTTTCTGATCTCCAAAGCTTACTTGACTCAGTGCATACCTGTATTTTTTAACAAGTTCGTGCCCCCTGCCACACCTGGTCCCAGGCAGAGCTCTCTCTGCAGTCCCACAGCAGGCTCCCCATGCACACGCTCTCCCTGCTAACCCTGCTGTCTTCACAAAGCCCCACCACCGGGGGCTGTGCCTCCTGGTGCTGTTGGCTCTCTGTTCCAGCTGCACTGTGGAAGCTGAAATATTGAAGCCGTGAATCAGGGAAGCCACCAAGCACATGATTTACTGTAAGTGCCTAAGTGCTCTGCTAAGTGAGGACAGATTGCCCAAATGCCTAAAAAGATGCTTAAATGCTTGGTAAACTCAGTGTTTAAGGACTTTATCCCAAAGGATGCTGCACTAATTTCCACTGAAGTAAGCAAAGATGATGCGGACCTGGTGCAGTGCTCAGAGGCTACAAGAATTTCGAGTGCAATTTAGCTCTCGAATGTTTTACTATGAAAACAAATCACCAGGAAGGGCGATTTTTACTTCCGTGTGTGTATATGTATGTATGCACACGGTATAAAGAGTTTGGACAACTCAGTCGGTGTTAAAACAAAAACTGACTTGAGTATAGAAGTAGTATAGATGGGAACAGGACAGAATTCCTCAGACAGTCCATCCCTTCAAGGCTGTGAGTAGTTTTTTTCCTTTCTAGAGATAGTTTAGAAAATGTTAAAATAGGGAGGGAATCTTTCCACTCAAGCTCATATTTATGGTCCATCACTTATGATAGTTCTTAAACTGAGGATAAACATTCTGGGGTGCTTAGCTTTAAATATATATGGGGATGCTAATGGGGTTGTGAGTGTTGTTTTACTTGCGTTTAAACAGGAGAGAAATTGAAGAAAAAAAAGGGGGGGGGGTCAAGGAAAGGATGGTCAGGGAAAAAGGCTGAAGTGGTCAAGGAAAAAGGCTGAAAGGTTTTGTGGATGCCTTTATTCTTTTACTTTCTTTTGTATTTTTCCAGTTCAGGTACTACGTATCCCTTGAGGTTTTTACCAGTACTTGTGAGGCTCAGAGCTCTGTGCAGGAGAGGGGAAAGCCCACGCATTCTGTCCCTCCTGCCCACTCCTCCTTACTCTGCTCCGTCCCTTTCAGTGCTCATACAAATAAAGAAGAAGATAATTGGTCTCCTCCCAGCCTTGCTCGAAAGCAGCCCTCATTAAACCCTGTGCCGGGAGAGGGCTGGATGGGCACCGGCCTCTCAAAGGGCTCCTGTGTCCAGCTGGGGAGCGCCTTAGGTAAGGCTGAGAGCACAGGGACAGCGAGGGTGTTGTAGTGTCCCAGTGCCCCCCCAGCCCTGTTGCCTGAAGAAGTGGTGGCTCAAGGTGGTTTCCTTTTGCTTGCCTGGGCTGCGTTGTCTCACCAAATGGCCCAGCCTTTGGGCACTCCTGGACTGCTGCTGGATGAAAACTTTCTGCCGCGTAGCCATGTGCTGTGCATCGGGGAAAATGGAAGGTTACAGTCTGGCAGGAAGGCTCTGTGCTGCCCCTAGCAGCAGGGGGTTAGCTCAGAAGGAACATGGGACGAAATGATGCTGTGTTAAACTGAAAACCACGGTAATGGAGGGGAGAAGCAGCCAAAACTGCAAATAAACCTGTTTGGTGAAGGGAATTGGTTAGCCTGGAGCTGGAGCTTGTGCCCCCTTTTCACTGGCTCGAGCTCAGGGATGCAGTGTGTACCCTCCAGCTGGTGCTGCTTTCTTTTCATTCACTGTCCTTCCTGGCAAAATTTCTTCCCATAACTTCGGTTTTGTTGCTCCGATGGACTTATTTTCCATGCCCACTGTGCACGTTCCCTGCATGCACGGAAATCTTTAAATGCTCGGACGTGCCGCTCCTAGCATCTCTCTTCTCACTTCTCTCCGAACTTAACTCCTGTTGATTCAGCCTTTCCACACAGGTCTTGCGTTACTGAAAGAGGGTTATTTTTATGGCTGCAGCGAAGTAGGCTAGCCAGAGTGAACGAACTGCACATAATCCTCACAGAGAAGTGGCCATCAGCTGGGGGTGTTTGCGGAGGGACTGCATCGGCTTTGACAGCTCTGCTGACCTCGGCTGCGGCTGCATGGCACAGGTGAGGAGGGGGAGGCTGCTGCTGCTGCACAAATTAAAGCAAAGTGTGTCTGGTAATGCTCTGCAGTCCTGTGTGCAGTTGTGTTTGGTTCAGTGGCTCAGCAATTGATTGCTTAAATCTGAGGGTTTTTTTCTGCCCTGTCAGCTTTATCCCCGGCCACATCAAGTACTTGGAGCAAGTTGCCTTGGAGAGCTCAGCCCTTGGCTGCTTCTAATTCAGAAGGCAGATTTTCTGGATTGTGAATAACATGTTTGCATCCTAGCGTTTCCCTGTGGTTCTGTCAAACTGGAATTTTTCTCTTTCAGCTTAGGGGGACAACACGGGGTGGAGAGGGACGAGCTGCCAAAGGGGCAGAACTGCATTTGGTTCAGGAGGAGACACAGGTCTCTGTGCCGCCCTGGCCTTCTGCGTAGGATGCTGTCCCACGGGGTGGCACCTGTTCTGGTGGCTGTGAGCATCAATGAGCACCCGCTCGCCATTGAGACATTTGTCTTTCCGTACTGTGAGTGCTCCTCTGGCCATATACGCAGGTTACCTTGCGATGACAGCTTTTGTCATCCAGCTCCTGTCTGCTTTTCAGTGCTTCTCCTCCTGTTCCTTGAAGAACTGTGTAGATGTTGTGCTTTGTTTCGTCTTGCTCTTAACCATGAGATATACGTAACGTGGTAGAAATTACATCCTATTCCCTGGTCCTTTTGCTGACTTCTCATTTATTTTCGTAGTGCCTCTAAATCTAGCAATTCCTGCTTCCACGCAGAGCCTGCACCTGTGGCTTCTGTCAGCCATGGCTATAAGAAAAGGGGTGGGCGAGGCTGCGACGTGAGAGCAATCTATAAATGGCTGGCTGCCGTCAGGAGCCGGTGGTGGTTTGAGCTAGAGGGACAAGGAGTTCTGAGCAATTCCCGAGCCACTAAAACAGAGCTGCTTCGGGCACACAGCCTCGTGAAGCACACAACGCTGCCTCTGAAGGAGAGTTTTTTAAGTGTTCATGCATGGGAGCTTGCTTTTTGAAAGAAGTTCAGCTGGCAGAAGCAGAAATCAGGCCCTGGGGCCCGCCCAGAAGCAGCACCCAGCTTTGCTTCTTGCCCCGTGCTGGAGGCGAGCAGGAGCCTGGGGCGAGGGAGCGCTGCCTGGGGGAGCCCTTCCTTTGTAAGTAACGTAGAGAAGTTTTCATCCTCCTTACGCCGAGGCCGCTTCATGGCCAGATGTTAAAAGCAGGCTGCTTCCCAACGAGCAGTCCCGGCACACCGTGTGCCCTGCTGCTGCACGAGTGCCTCATCCCCGCCGCCCGGCCTGCCAGCTCCTTGTGTCCTGCAGCAGGATCGTGCCTTTCGCCGTTCAGGTGCTGCCTTCTGGTCTCGTGCTTACTCCTCTGAAAGGCAGGGTGCTTGGGGCTCTCCTTTATGAGGCTTCATAGTGAACAGAGGCTTTTTCCTCTTAAACCAAACCCAGCTTCTCACCGGTGGGAATCTACCCGACACCATGTCCAGTTTGTGGAGGGGAAGCCTGCTTTGGAAGGTTTGCTCTCATGCATTGACTTTTTCAAAACCAACAAAACGGGATTGTTGCTCTGTGAGTTAGCTCCGTGGCAGTAGAAGCCGGTGGCTCGGCAATAGCACGGTGCTCCCTCTTCCAGGGTAAACCATTCAGCATTCCTAACAGGCTCGTGCTGGGAGAAGCAGACATCACCAGCAAGGTATTTCCTGGATCCTCTTGCCAAATGCTAATACTAATAATAACAACAATAATAATAAAAAGGCTCGGATCTGAACCGAGCCACTTGTGACTTCATCTGGCAGCGCAGGCCTGCTCTGCGTAACTTCTGCCTTTATTTTGTTCCTCCTGGCTGCCAAGAGCTTCTGAATTAATTCGTCCCCCCTCTCCCTCCCCTCTCCCCCTCGCCTTAGCGAAGGCGTAGCGTGTCGCAGGTTGTGAGCCAGAGGAACATATGGGCTGGGGGAGCTGCAGCGGGCCAAGGGCTCTGCTGGGATGTGAGGCACTGCTCCGAGCGAGGCCAGGGGCCGGGCTCCATCTCTCGTGTGGCACCTCACCCAAGCCCTGCTGCTTCCCCGGGGTCTCAGCTCTTGCTGCCTTTTCCTGCTGGTTGTCTTCCAGCTCGGGCCACCCTCCTGGCCTCGGAAGAAGCACGAGCCCACCTTTTTCTCCCTAACCCTCCTGGAGGAGGCTCACATCCCAGCACTGCTTTGCGTCATGCTTACATCAGGGGAAGGAAAGCAAAATGCTGATGGCACAAAGTGCTGGGCAGGACCAGGAGCTCGTATGTGCTGGGGGAAAGTCTGAGCTGCTGATGTGCAACAGGAAGGCAGAGCCTTGCCAACAAATTTCCAAGTCACAGGGGAAGACGTGAGAGCATTTCAAAAGCTTGAGCCCTGCGGAGAGTAACCAGGAAGGAGCGGCCGGGGGGTTCTTCTTCATTGAGGGACATCTGGGAAAACATTTGTGCGAGGGTCTGGGCTGCCTGGGCTTAGGAAATGGTGGTGCCCTGAAGAGGCAGGCGTAGATTTGTTATCCACTAAAATGAGGTAACGGTTTCATGGTAATTGATGGTGTTTTGTGACACATCAGTTCCAGTTTCTGCTTTGTTAAGCACTTTTAAAGCTGCTTCAGTGCACCCAGCATCACCTCCCCAACTGCTGGGATCGCTCTGAACCACTGGCTTGTGCGTCACCGCTCTGGCTGGGGCTGGAAATGTTGGATTGGTCCCGGCCTCCTGCTCTGCCCAGGCAGCACCTGCGTTTCCTCAGGTAAAATCTAGCACAGGGCTGTGAGCATCGCTCCGGGAATCAGTGAGAAACCGTGTGTCCACGTGGCTGGGGGGAGCTGCTTTTCTTTGGGTGGTTAGGTTCGCTGGGGAAGAAAACGCTTCCAGTGAAGCTGAGTTCTGCTGAGCCTGTATAGCTTTAAAAATAATAACAACAAAAAAAGCAGCAGCTACTGTCCAGAAACTGCTTTCTTTAGGCACTTGCTGTTCCCTCTGAGGTTGTACTGCCTCACCTGAAGCCTTTCATCTGGCACCGCTTTTGGCTTGACTCTGCACTTGGCTGGAAAGGTTGGGTGGGGATGGGTTGAGTGACTTCTCAGGGGCATGAGGAAGCGCGGTGCTCGATAACCACTGTGCTTGCAGGTACTGCAGGCTGAGCATGACTCCTGCAGAGCCCCCCCAGGTAACTCAGCAAGGAGACTGCAGTCAGAGCGCCGGGGGAAATATCGATGAGGTTGGAGATCTGCTGTCAGCGCTGGGAGCGGGGAGTGCCAGAAGCAGTGACAGACCAAGCTCGTGAGGCAAACAATGCCGCACCACAGACTGACAGTATCCCCCTGCAATCCGCATTAAAAATAGACCCTCCAGGCTCCACTTTTAGCATGATCCATTCAGTAATTCATATGGCATCCCATATGTTGGGGTGAGAGGAAGGTGGAAATGGTGGGAGTCGGGGAAAAAGCCACTGCCTGCTCCGGATCCTTCTGCCATTTCGGTGCAGTTAATTGCATGCACTTGGAGTGTCGTAACGTGAGCAGATGGGGTGTTTCACAGTTATGCGGTGTGTGTATATATATACATACACTTTATATATATATATATATATATATATATATATATATATATATCTGTATGAAGTTCTCTAGCACTTGATTCCACAGGGCTGCTCTCAGGCTTTACCAGCCACTCGGGCTGGGCGTGTGCGGGGGAGAGGATGCAGTGAGCTAAGTGGTGGTGGGATGGGATGGGATGGGATGGGATGGGATGGGATGGGATGGGATGGGATGAGTGAGCGTTCTAATATTGGGATCCCCTGCGCCCTGTGAGATGTGCACGTGTTCAACAACCGGGCCGGGAGCTTGCAGCTTGGCTGCGCTTGGTGGCAGCCCCAAGGCAGCCTGCCTGAAGCTGCTGTCTCCGGGTTCAGAGCCGCTCTGAAGTCAGTAAGCAGCAGAGCCAGGACAGGTGCTGAGCCACCAGGCTGTGTGAGGAGCTCTCTCCTTCCCTTCCCTGGCTCCGTCCCGCCAGCAGCCTCCCCTCCGAGCCGGGCGGGATCGGGGCGGCAGGAGGATGGCAAGCAGGCCGCCTTCCCCTCGCTGCTGCAGCCTTTTGAAGGAGAGAGCAAAGCAGATGGTGCAGTGCTTGGAGATAACAAACAGCAAGCAAATGAATAAGCCTGTTTGTCAGCTCGGGCTCTGCTCTGCACCAGTTAGCCTGTGTTGGCGAGCGCCTTGCCTGTGGAGCCTCTGCTCCTGCTGGGAGCTCGCTGGGGGAGAGGTTTGCCAGGAGGGCCACTTGCTGCGGGTTTTCGGGCTCCATCCTTTTTGCTTTCCATCCTTTTTGCTTTCTTTCCCACTGCCCCTCCATGTGGACGAGGTGCAAGGAGAGTCACCCAAGCCACCGTGCTGTCCCCCGAGGATCCCTGTGTCCCTTGGTGCCAGCTGAAAACGCACCAGCAGGTCCCAGCTGAGAGGCTGCTGACAGATGTTGTCCGTCAGCATCTCCTCTGTCATCTGTTGGCAACCAAAGAGCAACCAAATTGGCCAAAAACCAAGCTGGGCTGTAAGAAACCTTTCCTCGCCCTGTTCCTGGAAGTCGGGGCAGAGCCCCTTCCAGCCTCAGTCCTTCCACGTGCTGCCTCCTCTCCCCCTTTGTTCCTCAGCAGGTGTTTGCGCACAGCCTTTCACTCCTGGAGGGTCTTTGTGGGCTTTGGAAGGAAAATCCCAATAATTGGCTGGGCAGGCGAGTATCAGCTGCTGCTGCCCCTGGTGCCTCCAGGGGAAGGGGGAGATTCAGCCCGGCGCCTTTCACTAATGGGAGATCAACCCAGGCCGGGGAGGGTTTGGTGGCCATTTAAAGGGGCAAAACCTTGAGCCACAGAAATGAAGTGGCACCACGAGGAGCAGTTGACCAAAACCAAAATGAGATCACAAAAAAACTTAAGTTGTTTTTTTCTCTCATCTTGTTCTCTGCATTCTCCATCAGCTGCAAACCCCTGCTTGGGGCCTGGCTATTAGGCACTGCCAGCACTTCTGTCTTGCAGTGATATCTGCCTTCTGCTCCCCGCGTTGCATGGAGAGGACAGAGGGCAGCTGCCGGGCACAGTGACTTGGCTTTGAAGGTAGCGAAGTGTAAAATCACTTTTACCCAGGCATTAAAAAATAAAACAATGCTCGGTTATTCCTGTCTCGGCAGTATGTTGGAGTCAATCCGAACATACGTGTGAGCCTGTGCTTATTAATAAAAGATCTCTTCTTGTAGAGCAGGCTGTACGTGGGGCTTCTCTCTTGTTCAAGGGGATGGGAAGAGACAAGGAGGAAGGCGTTGAGCTTAGCTGCAGAACCTGGAGAGAGCACGCTGCTGCACTTTAATCGCCCCGCTGGCTCGCTCACGGGATTTTTGGCAGCAGGGCCCAGCCCACGCCGTCCCCGGAGGGCTGTGGCACGTGTTGCAGAGCGAGGCTTACCTCTGCCTTTGGGCAGGGCGCAAGGGGAAGAGGGCTGCAGGTTGGAGCACTGCAGCCAGGGAGGCACCGGGGATGCTGTGCGGGTTTAGGGCACGGGGAGGAGCGAACCCTGTCCTGAGGAGGGCTGGGGGACCTCGAGGAGGGATGAGGAGGGCAGGCATGGACTGCAGGAGTGAGAGCGAGCAGGGCGCTGTGGCAGGGCTGACACGGGCCTCGAGGGTGTGGGTGGTGGAGATGGGTGGGAAGGGAGTGGAGGAGAGCTTTGAGATGGAAAGGAGCAGCAGGGAGAGGAAAGATGGGCAGAAGCCAGAGGGCAAGAGAATTGTTACGAGGGAAGAAAAGATGGAATAAAGGGGATGTAGTAATGTGTGCGTTTTCCATGTTTATCTGATTTCAGATATATTTATTTACAACTGCTTGTGTTTTATAGTACAGAAACAATTCAGAGTTACTCCTAGATCTTTGAGCAGAAGACAGCGTTTCCTTTGCCTGGCTCAGGAGGGAGAGCTGCTGTTTCCTTCCCCACCAGCAGGCATGGACCCGAGTAGTGAGTCAGGAAGCAGCAATCAGAGGATAAGATAAGCTCACGCTTCTTGTTTTTTTTTTAAAGGTTGAATACTTGTAAGTATTCACAGCTCATAAGCGTTTTTAATGGCTGAAAAATCCTGTTAAATTGGGAATTTGGGGAAGGTGGGAGGCGAGACTCAGCTGGTCTGCTCGATGGTCGGCAGATGGGACATATGAAGAGATGCCTTTTTTTTTTTTTTTCTGAGAAAATATTGTAAACCTCCCCACAAGGTGTAAGGAAAAGAAAGGCCTTTCGTTCTGCCCCTGCCTTTTGCTGAACCTTGGCATATGTTCCCGACGTGATTTGCCTCTGTAATGGTGACCCCTGCCCTCAGGAGCAGCAAGAGAAGGGAGCGGAGAAGGGATCAGCGACCGTGACCGTGGGGAGCAGCAGCAGGAGGAAAACCTGTTTGGAGAAGGCTGGCTTTGTTAGGGCCCCCCATGAGGGACTGAAGGGGTCGGCAAGTGGAAGGGGCCGAAATCCAGCGAGAAGGATCAACAAAACCAGTCTGAGGGAGCAAAAAGGGCTGGCAGGGAGGTGTGCTTCCAGCAGCGCAGTGGTTAGAGCTCGAGGGATTTGTGGTGCTCAGGGGTACCCGGTGGAGGCTGCTGGAGGCACACGTAGCGTGAGTTTTCCTAAAACTTCCCTTCCTTTGACAGCTTCAGCAGAGAGTATCTTGCCGCAAAGAATTGAAATATTCTGGACAAACATCAGATGTTGGCAGAGGCTCCGGCAGCCTTGGCAGGTGTGAAATTTCTGACTCTTGACCCGGTGACTTGCTGCAGCAGGTGTAGGTTTCCTGTGCTTTCTTTGCAGGCTGTTTTTTTTTTTTTAGATGTGGAAATTATTATTTTTTTTGGCATGGCCTTATAGTTTTTGAGCAGTAAGGATGTTTGTGACCTACTAATAACTCTTCATGGTTCCCCTTCATTAAGAAGTGCAGCAACTATTCCTTTGTTCTTCCAAATCAGTCTCTCAATAGGAAGGAGGAAGAAATTAAGTTGGGAGAGGGTTGTTAATAGCTGTCAAATGAAAGCACGGGCTGATTTAGTGCTTTAACAGCTCCACACATGCAGTGGACAGAGAATAAACCCTCTAACAAAAGCCCGTTCCTTTTCTGCTAATCTGTTGTTCCACAACAGCTGTCAGGCGGAAGATTTACATCCGAGTGGAAGCAATGAGATGGTGAAGAAGGGTGCTGCCAGTTGTCCAAGTTTTGAGTTGGTGGTTTGGTGTTTTTTTTTGGCTTGCATTGACTGGAAAGCAGTTAAAAACGAGTAACGAGGGCAGTACGAAATGCTGGGCAATTTGCAAGGGGCAGGGCTGCTGTTAAATGAGGTCAAGGCCAGGCTGAACGGCCCAGGGAGGAGAGCAGGGCTGGGAGACCGGCGTGTGCCTTGGGGTGGCCGTGTCCTGCTGGGGATGGGATGGGATGGGATGGGATGGGATGGGATGGCCACCCCTTGGCCACCAGCTGATTTCAGGCTCACAGCAGGGAAGGACGAGCATCCCAAGGAGACTGGAGAAAATGTGATGCCCAAAAGCCAGGAGGTACAAAGGTCGGCTCTGCCTGTTAGCATCCTCCAGTAGCTAACATAAGATAATGCAAAGAAAAAAAAAAGCTGTCCACCTAAAATGGCTTCTGCCCATTCAGCTTCTGTGGCTCCATGCTTGTGACTGCAGAGCAGAGCCCAGAAGAGGCTCTGGAGAGCTGCTGCTGCTGCTGCTCTTTCTGGGGTTGAGGAACTGGCACAGCTGAAGCCCTCCTGATGGCAGGAGGTTTTCCAGAAGCGAATCGAGTAGACCAGAAAACATCATCTTCGTGGGGAAGACCTCTTCTGGGGGCAAGCAGTTTCAGTCCTACTGAGTTTTCATGACCATCATCCCCCAAAGTATTGAAGTGAGCCAGTAAAATTCACATTCCCGTTGCTCGTCTCTGTGCATGGTTTGATTGCTCAAACTGTCCTGTGCAAAACCAGGGGCGGACATGAAGGTGCCTGACCTGCTTCGGCTGGCCCTGGGAGGCATGGTGGAAATTTGTTTGCCTGAGATGTGGCTCCTGGGAGGTGCTGCCCAGCATCCGTCCCGTGCTGCTGCTGTCTGACCTGACGTGGGCTGCAGGGTTGGCTTCAGAGAGCACTGAAAGCTCAAGCTGGCCTCAGTCTCCCAGCAGCTACGTGCAGGGCAGCAGCTCAGAATGCTGGCTGCTCGTTAATATTCATCCCTTAATGATTTATGAGGCTAAAATCCATAAACAAGTGACACTTTATATTTGCTACCGGTCTCATATCCTTATTTAATACTGCTAGTGGACAGCTAGCGTCCAAAAGGGTGTTCAGTGACACTCGCAGCTGAATGAGGCCTTTCAGATGCGCCTGCCTGCGTTAGGAATGAGCGTGCTTGCTCGAATTTTACAAGGGACAGTTCTTTTAAATGTAACACCCTCCTTCCCAGCGTCCCCCCAAGTGCCACCGTCATCTCGTTCTCATTACAGCCCTCTCTCATCCCTTTGTCTGCTGCTGGCTGAAAATGCCTTTGTCTTCCAGCTCCTTCCGTGGTTAATGAGTCGCTTAGATTCTGTTTGCCAACTGGTGCAGAGAGAACCTTGGAGCAAAAGGGTACCAGAGTTACTCCACTTTCTGTCTCCTTTTCTTCTGCAGCCTCTTGAAAGTGTTGTGCTCCTGGTTTTTCACTTGCAGGTCCAACACGATTGCTTGGGGCCTTTGCTCAAACATACGAGAGGTCCCAAAGGCTGACTTTGGTTCTGAACCCTGCTCGAAAGAGGTAGGAGCCTCCTGGCAAGTGCTGGGAGCAGCTGCCTTCTTCCCTCTCTGCTGCGGTGTTACCAGGGGGCAAACAGCTTCATCGGAGCCTGTCCCACCCAGGTCACCACCCCACAAAGCTCCTCGCTCGCAGACCCAAATACGCCACCCCAGGGGCACTGTGATGTGGAAAGCTGCACTGTACAAGGGAAGATCAGAAGAATATTTCCCAAGCTCTCCATTTTGTGGTGTCTGGGCTCTCCCTAGTTTGCCAATATCTTCCTTACTGCGCGAAACCCATTTTTTGGCGCTTCTCCAGCTGAGACATCACCACCGACAAAGAAAAAGGAATAATTATTCCCGTGTTTCAGGGACAGCATCCCCATGAAGATAAATAGAACTGCGACTCGTCTTTTTTTTTTGCCCACAGAAAGCCTTTTCCTGCCAAGCTACTGCCTAGCTCCTTGCTCTCTGTCTGTCTGGTTGTGCCTGGGGCCTCAGCTCTCCGTGCACTGTGCAGTCTTTTTCTCTTTTGATGTCCTGCTCCCAGATTTGGGAGGTGCTCTGTAGTTGCTGCGATCACCTTGGCTTTTGAGCGTGCTTTCCTACGTGTGAAAAGCGCAGCCCAGCTTGGGGTCCAAACCAAATTTTAGAAAAGCAAACTAGGGAGAAAAAGAGATCAGGTGGCTGGGATTTGTTACTGACAAACTTAACTGCCTGCAGGAATTCCTCAGTTCTCCTCCTGTCCTGTAGGTGCTTAGAAATTGCCTCTTCGGGTCTGTTTGCAAAGATGAGACTGGTTTGTAATTTCCCGTGGCTTCCTTTCAAGAGAGGGTGCAGTGTTTGGTCTTCTGTAGCATCATCTCTGAAACTGTAAATGCTCTTCTTGAGTCAGAAGGGACTCATAAAATGTTCTGCACTCTGGCTAGCTTATTCTGAGCATTTTGTATGCTGCTCTTTCCCATTCTTACCCAAGGTTTTGCTTCTTTTTAAAATTAATTGCATGCAGTGTTTGCTCACAGTTGATTTATTTGTGAAAATCGAGGCAAATGTTGAGTGTGCTGCATCCTACTCTGCTCTGCATCATCTTCGCTGTGCCTCTCTGCTGAACCATGACTTGCCCGCGTTGCTTTTCAGATCGCATTGCATCTTTTTGGGTGCCTTTTATGTTCCATACTAATTGTAATTCATTTTGTTCCTTAGCTTTTCTGACCGCGTTCCTGCACTTTTGCTGTCCTGAAGTCACACGGCTTTGTCTCTGCTTTGTTGTATGATTCTGTTTGATATTCAGGCTCCTAAAAAGCTCACTGCGGTCGTACACAAGCAGCAGTCCCTGGCTATTCCTTTTAAGTGCTGGTGCAGTTTTCCGTAAACCAGTGTCTGGGCGGTTTTTGGTAGCAAGAGTTCCCCTGGAGGTGGTTGAAGCAGTGTGAGAAGCTCCCCAGCTTACAGCAGCACTGCCTGTCAAAGTGCCACTGATAAAGCCTCTCCCTTCGAAGAGGGACACGTCCCTCCAGCTCCATCCCAAGGTCCATCCTTTCTCCAAAACTCCATCTCGCCAAATGACTTTCAGCTTGCTCTGATGAGCCCGGTTTGACCATCATCACCTTGCAGCGCTGTCTGCAGGCTTCAGACAGGGTTTAGCCTTGGTGTAGCGACTGCTGTGGGCTCGGTGGAGCTGTAGCTGATTCCATGTGTGTAAGCAAAAGGGGGATCGGGATCCTTATGCTAACCACAGAAAAGGTGCTTTTATGGTGATGAGAACAAGAATCAATCACGAGTAGCTAATGAATTAGCTGGCAGCGTCTGCGATGCTCGTTTCACAGTAAATGCAACAGTCAAAATCCATTAAGAAGCCCGTGCAAAGGGGTCCTCTGCGAAGAGGATGTCTGCAAAGTGCAGTGCACACACTGCCCTCGCTGTGCCTCTATCTGAGGCACGAGAGTGTGCACAAAGCACCAGTTCTGCTCTAAATGTGTGGTAGTCAGGGAAGGGCCTCGGATTTTTTTAGCTGGGTTTTGTCTCAGAGGTCACGGTGGCGATTAATCGTGGTGGCTTTTCACTGGAAACCTGCAGTCTGTGAAGGGCGGCTATGGGAGCACCCAGGTGCCCGTGCAAGGAGGTTGTGAGCGGTTGCAGCAGCGCAGCATGGTGTCACAGCGGCGTGCAGGTGGGTCAGCACCTTCCTCACCAGGCAGCTTTTGCCACCTCTCCTCTTCAGCAAGTGCTCTGCGGCTTCTGCTCCGCGCGGCTGGTAGCTCAGCCACGGGTTTCTGCCTGGCTGCCCTCCTTACAGGAAGAGCTGCTGAGGGAGAAGCTGCTCAAACCCCCCTCTGCTGCACGCTGCTGGGTGTTGCTGCCATCCCTAGTGCCCGGCTCTCGAGGAAAAGCGGTGAGTGAGGAGAGCTGACGGGTTTGTTCGAGTTTCTGAACCGAATCCACAGGCATGGGGGAAAATAACTGCCTGGCTGATTTTAGGAAGGCTGCGTTTAGCTGCTTAGAAAGCTATCTCTGAAGGCAGGGGGATCTTGAATTTGCTTTATTAGCTCTGCAGAAATGAGGAATCAGATGCCTTTTCCCTGAAGGGGCTCATGGATGCGGGCCCATTTCAGGAAAACCTCTATTTGTGGTACTGCGTTTCACTACGTGCCAGCATCCCACGGAATTGAACTGAACGTAAGCGTTTGCTACACATTCTCCTAAATATAAATGGAATCGAAATGGTGCCCAAGCCCCCCGCGATCAGGCAAAACAGATAAACTTGTGTGTTTTCCATTGCAGTTACTGCTGCAGCATATTTAAGGCTGTGCCAGCTCAGAGGTTATATTTTAATTGCGTGTCATGCAAATTCTGATTCAATAAATGAATCACGAATTTAAAACATTTTGTTTATGAATTTAATGCAGAATAATAACCAAAGCTTTTGTGATGAGGTGTGACATGATAGCTAATTGAAAACCATTAGGCTACATGGTGAAAGGAAGCACAGATTGACATTTGAACAAATTCTGTCCCAGTAACTGTAATGTGTCACCGTCAGCAAGTTTTTGTCTTGATTCATCACCCCACTGGTAGGCCAGGGGAGAGAGATGAAGAGAAGAAACCACAGGGTCTGCATCTGCAGCGGTTCCATAGCCAGAAATCCCCTCAGGAGCGCAGAGAGAGGCTCGGTGAGTGCCTGAGCTCCACGCTCGCTGAGCATCAGGGAAACTGAAAATGAAATTTTGGGGTGATCCAGGCTCCCTTGGGGCTGTACTGGGACAGGACTGTGCCACCAAAGCCCTGTGGCTGATGGGGTCAGCGCAGAGGTGTGCATGGGGTGGCCTCTTGTTCTGGGTCAGCAGGGATTCTGGCCACAGTTCCCAGCATTAAGTGCTGCCTTCTTGGGGTCCTGCAGCTTTAGGAGCCTGCTGTAAGCATCACTGAATCAGGCGCTGTGCAAACATCCCGGTAGCAGAGGGGGGTTTGAAAACTGGCCTTACCAAAAGCAGCTTGGTTAGCTCGTAGCAGCGACGGCAACGCCACCAGCATTGCTCTTAACCCTGGCAGTTCCCCTTGGCCTTTTCAGACACCCTCAGCCCTCGCCTCAGCTCGGTGCCGTTTCTGGGGGGTGATTAATGAGCGCTCCTATTGGGACTGCAGCACCAGCGCTGCTCTCGTAAGAGCAAATACTTCTCCCACAGGCTCTGCTTTCCCTCGCTTCCGATCCTGCTGTGGCTGCAGCGCTGCAGCTCCCGCGGTGTAATGCGGAGCTGTGCACGAATCCCAGGTGGGTTACGGGATGAAAGGCAAAAATATGAAAAAGAACAAACCCGCCTCTCACCTCCATGTGTGTAACAGCAGCACCTCTGTAGATACCACATCTTTGTACAAGGCTGGAGGGCTATCGAGCAGCTATGATGAATTTTGGTTTCTTACTCTTTTGCTGTCGTCAGTCTCTTAGCTGGAAACCAAGGGATTTCTAGGCAGCCCCCGGGCCGTGTTTATCTGGCAGCTTCAAAGGCTTCTGAGCAGCACTGGACCTCCTGCAACGCAGGCCTGCAGGGACTTGGCCAGCCCCATCTTGCATCACGATCGCAGGGACACGCTAGCACGGAGTGAGATGGAAACAAGGGCCCTTTCTAGGTATTGCTCCCATCTATTATTTACTGGAGGAGGCAGCGTGGCTTCACACAGGAGCTCGTGCCCGAAAATACCGCCTGCAGTTCGGAAACAGCGCTGCACAGGTGGGCAGCTCGCCTGTTGGAGGGGGAACAAACCTGATGGGGAGCCTAAAACCAAAGCCAGGCCCCTCCTGCATCCTGAAACGCCCTTCCCTGCTGGAAACCCCCTGCACCTCGCTAACCACGGAGCTGCGGGCTCAGCCTGCAGCTGTAGCTAACTCCTCCCCAGCCTGCAGGCTCCTGGCAGGCACCGTAGCGCTGCAGGAGCCGCTGTGCCGTGCTGCCTGCGCCTCGCCACAGGTAAGGGTCGTCCTCTTTTCTGCTTATTTCCTCCTCGAGGGAGGAAAGGGAAGGAAAGCAAGGCTCTCCCTCAGGCAGCTGGTGAAATGGGATGCTGCAGAAGAAGAGGCAATGTGTGTGGGAAAGCACCTGCCTCCTCTCCAGCAGGCAGCCGTCCCCGAGACCGGCGTAAGTGCTGAGACAATGAAGGATAAAAAGAAAATGCCTTGTTCCAGGGCTATTTTTACCCGAGTGGTGCAATTTCTTATTCAGTAGGCTTATTCCTCTTCATCTACATCACTGATCACATTAGCTGCTATTTTGGGTGTTGCATAAAATGTTCACCCAGCCTCTGGTGGGGGAAAAAAAGCAGCAGCCACCCCCCGAGGCCTTTGCTCGAGGCTGGCTGCACCATTTCGGCAGGGCCTTGGGTGGGAAGGGCTGAGGCTGAGCTTTGGAGAGGGTCTGAGAGACTGGGCTGGGCCAGAGGTGGTGTGACCTTGGGCAAGCCAAAGCCCCATCACTGTTCTTTTTCCATCATCCTTGAAATGAGGGCATTGCCACTCCCCCCCCCACTCTGGGTCCTGGCTTTTTTAAGTAAAAAGTGGTCACAGAAATGGTCTCCTGGTCGCCCAACACCTTGCACAGGGTGACCCGGGATGCCAGGGGGGGTTCTGAGCGCTCCCACAGCATGGTACCAAAGCTGAGTGCCCTGTCCTACAGCGATCCTACACCAACGTGTAGGATCGAAGAGAAAAAAACACTTGGACATGCAAGATCTTGCAGAGTTTAGACCAGTGAAGCATTCCCAGTCCCTTGGCGTGCCAACATACTGATGGTCGTGGGTTTTTTTTGCTCACAAGTTTCCTGGTTCAGCGTGATGGGTACAAGAGTTTGGTGGGCCAAGGTTGCTTTGTGGCTGCCCCTGCCTTCCTGGGGGACAGCTTGTGGGGGCAGGTCCCAGGCAGGGCTGTGTCCCCCGAGCTCCAGCACGGGCAGAGTGGGGCCGGTCAGGGGGGCGGTGGCAATATGCATAGCCCCTTGTGAGCCATGCCAGGAACGTCCAAGAGGCATTTCAGGATGGTTTTGGGGACCTGTTGTAAGCCCCGCACCCTCCCAGCCCCACGGTGGTGTTTTGGGACCTCCCGAAGGTGCTGGGGGAAGAGCGGAGCCGTGGAGGTGCTGGCTGGCAGCAGGTACCCGCTGGCACCCACTGCTCGCTGGCGGAGCTGCGGGGGGCGAGGGCAGGAGGAGAGTCTCCTTGGTTTCTGCAGAGGATGAGCTGTGCAGTGGGAGGCTTGGCAGCAGCAGGCCCCCTTCCCACGACTCACAGCAGGCTTTCTCAGAGGGAAGGTCCAAGAACTGCGCTAGTGCTGCTCGTGCTTCTTCCTTTCCTTCTGAAGGCCTTTTCGCTGCCACGCCGTACCCGCCCCACCATCATCCTTGGCCCCTACAGCCTGCCTTTGGGGGCTTCCTTCCTCCTCCTCCTCCTCCTCCTCCCTGCGAAGGCACGGGGAGCTGCTGGCAGGGCCGAAGGGGGCACTCCATTTCCCATGGGTGTGATAAAGCAGCTGCAAGGCTCCGACAGCAGCATAGTGGAGCTGTCCCTGCAGCCCTGCTGGGAAAAAAAAACCCGTGCGGGATCGGGAGCGGGAGCGGCAGCGCGATGGGAACCGCGCACCCCGCTGCCTGCGTGCCGGCCCTGCTCGCGTCTGCTCGGCAGCAGCACAAAAGGAGCCGCTCGCCGAGACCCACGGGCTCGGGGGGGCCACGCTTCCCGGGGCCACGCTCGGTGGGAGGCAATTAAAATGCCCGTCAGGCGCCGGGGAGCGGCGAGCCCTTGACGAGCCGCTCGGGCAGCCGCGAGGCGCGGCGTCCTATTGTAAGTGGCTGATGGCGGAGCCGGCTGGTTTGTCATCCTTCTGGAAATTTCTGCGGCCAGTGAACTCCCTCTTCCTCTCCCACTCACCCTCTTTTCCTTTTCACCGCTGCGGGGACTTCTCCTAATTTGCAGTTTTCCTTTTCCTGACGTACACATGGTAGAGCCAAGCTGGTGGCTCGCAGACTGCGTCTGTCTGGAGATAGGCAGCGAGCCGATGGAGAGCAGCACGCCAGGAGAATGATTATGCAGCAGTTATTTAAGGATAGGCTTTGGGGGTATGGCAGCCTCTGAGCCGGTAATGATTTTCTTTTAAAAACGTCAGCTTGGGTTGCTTTTTGCAGGATTTGCGAGAGTCGTTCTACCTTTGTGCTGTAGCTTTGGGGATTTAGCCTGCTGTAGATTAAATTCTGTAGCGGTGCCCTCCGAATGAATTAAACTGCATAGGTAATAAACCTCTGGGGGTTTGCTTAGTAATTTATTTGATGCATACGTAATGCATTATTATAAGCACACACCTTCATGGACCTGTGGTGTGTATTTATATGTATGCATCTTTGTAGCATTTAAAAAAAAAAAAAAAAAACACACTTTTTTTTTATACCAGGAAACTGTTTTTCATCAAAAAATCAGCATTTTCACTTTTTTTTCCCCCCACCTTTGGATTATTTTAACAGATTCTTCAGCGTGTAGCCTCGGACGGGAGGCAGTGATTGGAATCGGCTCGGTCACAGCTCGCAAAGGTAGGGCACCTCCGGAGCTGAGCGGGGATGAGTCTGGTGCAGGGCGTGGGTTTCCTTTGTGGTTTGTTTGTTGTGTATGTGCGGGGGGTTTAACAATAGCAGTTCTTCGTTTGGTCGATCTGTGCTGTGTTGCAGCTTCGCATAGATTTTCAGGTCGCTTTGGCAGGCGGTCTGGAGTTATTTTCAATGTGCATGCAGGCACTGCAGGGATGGAATCAGCCCTCCCAGCTGCAGCTAGCGGAGGGCGAACAGAAGCCCCCGCATGCTTGCTGGTTGCTTTGGGTGGGTACGGGCAGCATATGGAGCCCTCTCCTTTCCTACCCGACCTGGGGGCTTGCTGATGGTGGTTTCAGCTTCCCCGGGGTCCTTGCAGGCTAGCACAGACAGGGTTAAACCCCCTTGCCTTATCCGAGCAGGTACAATCCATCCAAAAGAAAGCAGAGGGCTGGCTTCATGCTGCCTGGCTGTCGGGGAGGAGGGAAACTTCTCTTAACCCGTTCAGTGCTGCCCGCGAGCGTGGGGCTTGGGCTTGGCTCGGGGCTTGAGGCACAGCGCCCCAGCAGCCAGGCGGGGCAGGGCTGGGAGAGCTTCCATCTGAGGCTGTCTGGAGGCATCACCAGCACTTCAGAAGTCATTTCCATCACCAAAACAAGGCAAGCAGATTTGGTTTTGACGGTGTCGTTGGTAGTTCCCGGGACAAATTGATTATTCTCTTTCCCCTAATGCCCTTTGGCTTTGGTTGCTCTAACCCTTTAAGGCTGGAAGGGAAATGTGGGGATAAAGCCCTGCAGAACAGAACACATGAAGCAATTTTCTTTGGGTTGAACTGTCAGATGTGTCGAGTGATTAAGGAATATTGATCTCATTGAGTTGCAGCAGGGACTGTGCCCTTAATGAAGAAAGGATTTAAAAAAAAAAAAAAAAGCTAGGCGGGACTGCAAACCTGCTCTTTTCACCTTGGTGGAGAGAAGGAAAGGCAACGTTCATCTTGTATTAACTTTCCAGGTGCTATTTCTCCCCCAGTACCTTCCAACCCAGGCGTTACCGTGCGTTGTGCTGCTCAGGTGTCACCCAGCTCAGCCTACGTCTTAGCTCCGCGTTCAGGCCTGAAGGCAAGAAGTGTGTTTGTAGGGCAGGAAGCAAAATTGGACGTGTCGTTAGCCTGCAGGCAAGGCGGTTATATTTCGAGTGTGGGTATCCCAGGAATAATGGTAACTCCGGGAGGAAGCCTGCTCTCGTGACGTGCCCCCTCTGGGTCCCAGACGGGTGGCAACTGCAAGCCAAGAGGACTTCAGCACAGGCAGAGCCAAGGGCCGCTGCTAGCAGCAACAGATTCCCGAAATGTTACCCGTCATCGGTTTCATTGCAGTAAGTTGCTGAGGCTGTGTTCCTTCTGGGGGGAAGCATTAGTGCATTATTCAGGACATTTTCCTTCCTGGTCATCTTACGTACTGTTCTGTTCCTTGCTTTTCTCTTCTACATGTCTTAGTTTTCTTGGCCCTTGTCTTCTCTCTGTCTTTGGCAGAAGCCTTCTTGCCTAATAGGCTTTCCTGGCGGAATAAAATTCTTCAAAAGAATGCCTTACCCCTTAGTTTTCCTTAGTTGCTTTTCATGTTGTTACTCCTCCTGGTACCAATTATCACTGGACTCACTGAAATAGAAAACCCTGAAGTAAATAGTGTATAAAATGCTTTAATTCTTGAAAAATGTATTCAGTGGTGTCTTTTTAGCGAAGAGCAGGTCCCTTCTCTTCCCCTCACTTTTAATTTCACTTCCATTACAGAAGGGCAGCCAGCCAAACTGCAGTCTCATTCCGATTTCAGTAATGTTTTGCAAACTCTGTCTCAAGGACTAATGCTGCTTGCTGGGCTCGATGTCAAAATCCAAGGTTTTGCTGCAGCACTGGAGAAGGAAAGAGGAAGGAGCTCTGGCAATCAGAAGTGATGGCTTTGTTAGCAGACAAGCAGAACCGCCTGTTTTTTACAGTATCAGTGGATAACGAGTCAAAATTGTTGACAATGCGATCCTTTGGATGAATGGTTTGTCTCTGGAAATGTTCCTTATCTCTTGGACGCAGCATCTTATCAGACCTCTGCGGTCTCCAAAAACAACAACAACAAAAAGGGTGTCAGCTATATGGTAATGAATCAGTTGGTGTGGAGATGGGTTCTTGTTTTATTTTAAATAAGCAATACGAATATGTTTCTTGCACCTCTGTTTTATCGGTCATTTTAACCTCCTCCCTTGGTCGGGGCTTTTGAGATGCTCATTGCAAATCATTCCTTCTGGCTGCAGAGAGGAAAATGAGATGTTTTGCTGGCAAAATTGGAAATAACTTCAAATATCGCAGTTTTCTTGAAGTAGAGGTGAGGGGCACTTATTTTGCAGGAACAGAATTAACTGCAGATGGGCAGGGTTTAAAAGCCCAATGGCCACAGGGGTAGAAAGAGATGGCTGGGACTATCACAAGGAAAACCTTTAATAAGCTGGTACAGAAAGGCAGCAGAAGCCAGAGCTCGCGGTGGCGCGGCGGTGCGTTGGGCTCCACGCGGTGGCAGAGGGCAGGCACCCAGAATGACGTGATGCTTGGCGCTCCCCTTGCTCGAGCCCAGCGACACGGTGACCAAATGCGCCAGAAGCTCTCAGAAGCAGCTCGCCTTCCCCACGGCCCCGCGGCTCCCGGGCACGCAGCGGCACCGGCAGCGAGCCTGGGCCCCGTGTTTGCCTCCGTCCCGGGCTCGGCGTCCAGTTTTCACCCCGCTCTCTAGGCAGCCCTTCCTCGGCACGTGCGATGGAGGTAAGGAGCAGTTCGGCTTGACAGAGTCCCACGCGGGGGCTTCACATCCCCGCTTCTCTCCCCGGGGTTGGGGTTGGACCAGCAGTATAACGCAGCCTTTTCTCGTGGCTACGTGAACCAAGCAGGTTTGGGTTGGTCTTGGTTTTTGGGGCTGACCTGCCTGATGATTTATGCCTTGTGCTTGGTGATCAGCTCTCGGTGAATATTTCCCTGCTGGTTTACTGGTTAGAAAGACTGTCTCCTAGGTATTTTTTTCACTGGCAGATAAGGGTCCTATAGCATGATTTGGGGCACCGAAGTTGGGTTCCTTGTAGCATATGTGGCATCCACTTGGATGGCTGTTTCGTGTGACTTGTGGGAACAGGTGTTTGTGATTCTGCACCAAAACAGGCTAAAGTTAGCCAATGGACTCCAATTATTAGCTGGGAAGAAGAAAATTCCCAGAAACCTTGTTTCTGTGGGTTAGCTGGAGCTAAGAGTTCATGTTCCCAATGGAATTTGGTTTCATATGGGTTTTATCTTTCGTGCTTCTCCTCCCCACCGTATCTTCCATTACATTTGCACCAGAGTATCCCAGTTTCTCTGTGGCCCCTTGCTGCCCTCTGGGCAGGGCACAGGGTATGCTAAAGCTGCTCTGGGCCGCTGGCTGGTGTGTGCACGAACTGCCTGGCTGGACGAGGAGAGGCAGCGGGTAAGTGGTGAGCTTGTGTTGGTGTTCTCCCCGTGTGAGGGAAGGGAGGGCTGGTTTCAGCTTCGTTTTTCACTTGTAGGACATCTCATGTCCTTTGTTCTCTGTGGCTAAATATTAAGAATGCTCAGATGCTTGCAATGGCAGAGGTTTGGTTAGTAACCGTAGGGAGGATCCCCTGGGTAACCTGTCAAGAAAATTGTCAGAGCACAGAAATCTCGTGGAGGAGGAACGGGCCAGGAGCTCAGCTCACGAGGCCCTGGCTGGGGGAAGAAGTGGTTAGGTGAAGGGCTGCAGGCTGCCAGGCTCCTTTCGGAAGCTTGTGACCTCAGCTCTTGGTTATTTTCTTTGTCTGTGTAAAGCAAAATGCCCATGTGCCCCTCAGGAGGGGTATTATATTCATCAATTTTGCAAAATACTCGAGATCTTTACCTAAGGGAAGCCATGGATGTGCAAATTGTGGGTGTGGGGCTTAGAATGGTGCTTTCTGTCTGGGCTGCAGTAACGAAGGTGGTTTGGGTATTGATGTTGTAGCAGGATCAGGAAAGAGGTTTGAATGCATTTAGGAAAATACTCAACTCCCCCACCTTCACCTGGCAGCTTAACCCTTCCTTCCTTTGTACAGCTCTTTGCTGTGTTAAATTGTTGTGGTCGGACAGGTCTGGGGTGGCTTTTAACTGATGGTGGAATAAGCCAGCAGGCTGGAGCTGGAAAAGCCAGGAGGGACTGTGCTGCTGGCAGCACGATAGGGAAAAAAAATCACCTACATAGCAGCAATGCTGCTGACTCACGCTTTGCAAACCTGGAACATTCCCCCAAAGGCCGGAGATGCAGATGGACTTCCTCTCCCTGGCGTGGTCAGAGGACAATTCCCGATATTACTTGCCACCGACTGAAGCCTGCAGATAGTCAGGCACTGCTGCATTTTCACTGACATTTTATGGAGTGCATTAGCATGGAGCTTGCGAGAAATCACGGGCAATTTATTTTAATCCATTGGGTGTCAGTCAGTGCTAAATCACAGGAGCTATTTACATTTGTTTTCTGAGTCATCCTGGTGCCTGCGATAAGGTGATTTTTCAGTGTGTGTGGTTAGTAAATTGGATTCACTTTTTCCTTTTCTTACTTTGCGTGTGTAAGTGTTCTCAAAAATGCAAATGCATTCCTTAATTGGCTAAAAGAGGGTGAGTCACACTGAAGAAAGTGGCTTTCTTTAGCCCTTTCATCATCAAGGGGGAGAGGCTCAGGAGTGCTAGAGAGAGGGATGGGGATTGCTGGGGGAAGGTGGCAGGGCTGTGTGTGTACGTGGCAGGGCAAAACTCCTGCTGTCGTCCAGTCCCCTTGGGGCTGGTGTCTGCTGGTCTCCAGTCACTTTAGCCACGTGCCCGAGGGCACACAGGACTGACAAACATCATCGTGTGGTGGAAACCTCAGAGCATCAGGACGAGCGCTAGCGTCTGATCGTTTGTGTTGGTAATTGCCAAGAGAAGACAGCGCTGGAGTGAAGCTGGAGTTGCACGTGGCCACAATCCTCTCTTGCCGGTGTGTTTTTTCCCTGCTGTTTATTTCTTTTGTAGATCTGAGGCAGACAGCAAGGAGAAATTGGATAGCACAGGGCTGCGAGGATTTGGAGGTGGATCATGTTCTGCCTTAGGAACCCAGCGCGCGGTCACAGTCCACCTCAAGTGATCTCGCTGGGGTCAGAGCAGGGACAAAGCCAGTGGCGTCTCATAATTGAGGCCAGACCTACCTGCTTTAGGATGTCTGCTGGCACAGCGGCTGACCTGCAGCCTGTTCACGGGCGCATTTACTCACATCAATCCCGAACCCTTCGCAGCGTTTCTTAGCGTCACTGCAGTGTCTCGGCTGTGTGCTTGCCTTTAGGGCCTTCCATATGGCCTTAATGCAGCGCAAACCAAATTTAGGGAGACTCGGGATGGCTGAGAGCTGTGCTGATGACTGGATGTTACGTCAGGGCAGGGCTGGAGCTGTGCCAACACGCCCGTGTGTCCGGGCCCCATCCTGTGACCCTGGGCAGCTGCGGTGGTGCTTGCCCAGGATTAGGATCTGCTGCCATGCAAGGACACATCCCCAGCCCCATACGGCTCCTGTGGGGTCTGACTGTTGCTCTTGTGTGTTTCTAAAGAAATTTTAAAATTCTTGAAGAAATTAGAAGCCGGTTTGTGCTCTCAGCACCGGTGCCGTGGGCGCACTGTCCCCAGCGGTGCCACTGATGTCGCACCAGGCAGGAGCTCAGTTCCTCCTTGGGTGGGCACACGGTGCCTGGGAGGATGGAGCCCTCTTCTTGGGAAGTCGCCACGAAGGACTCCTGCAATGCAACGAAGCACACGAATAATCATTAAAATACGAACTGTTGCTATTATTTTTAAAGGTAGTGTTGAAGAAGAGCGGTGTTTGTAGCAGCAGCCCTGAGAAACGGACAGAGCTGCTGGCTGCAGCAACATTTCCTGCAGAACACAGGGAATGCCCTCAAATGTTTTAACGGATGTGCTTATTTCTTAGGTTTGTTTGTTGCCTTACACACAGGGAGGAAACTTGAGCACTTCAGTGATAAATTATGGAACGCGAGGGATGGAGACTGTGCTCCATGGTACGAGTAACACATCCGTGTGTCTTGCAAACAATTCACAAACCAAGAAGAACTCACTGAATGAGTTTTGTGTTCCTGTCCTGTAACTCTGTCTCACCTTGGCTGTATTTCACAGATCTGCCAGTGCTTAAACCCAGCTTGGTGGGGCCTTTGGGTTGTTTTTTTGTTTGTTTTTTTTTTTTTTTCCCCTTATCATTCCACAACCATCAGAGTCTCTCCCCAGCCAGTCCTTCTTTAAAGCAGTGCTCAGGTTCCCCATACCAGCTGCTGTCCGAGGGCCTTGGAGGAGGCAGCAGCATCACCCCAAACCAGCTCTGTTGTGCCGTGCCTCAGCTAGCAGCGATGAAATACAAGCAGGGAAAAGGGACTGTGCCAAAAAGATGCATTTTGAGACCTCGGGCACGTAACAGGGACAGCCCAGATCTGGTGTGGATGTGACTGTTCATTGCAACCCGGCATGCCTGCCGGCGCCAGCCCACGGTGATGCTGAAACTATTTCTGGTAAGGAAGTCAGGGGGAGGTGTCTGCAGCCAGCTGGGATGCTGTGGGTAGGCGTGGGGCAGGGTTCTGCGAAGCACAGCACCAGCACAGTGCTGTCCCTGTTCCTCAAGGGCAGCGTTTGCCCCTGGGTTAGAGGACTCAGGGCCAGCATGAAGTGGTCCTTGCTCCCATCAGCAGGAGCACCGGCGGTTCAGTCGGGTTTCATCTCTTAAGCCAGGTTTAATCTGCACAAACAGAAGTGTTTGGCAGTGGATTCAGCTTTGCCAAATATTTGTAATTTTTCCTTGCGATATACCAGCCTCTAATTGAAAATGGAGAAAAAAAAAGAAAGAAAAACCAAAACAACTGGTGAGACCTCGGGCAAAGGGGCACAGTCACATCATTGCCTTTGTGTCCGTGTGTTCGCTTACATCTCTCTAGTGTCTGCATATGGTTACTGAAGCTCTCTCGTACATTGAATTAGCCCTCGTAAGAACAGTTTGCCCCATGAAACGCCTTCGGGCAGTATCCAGGTGGGCAGGGGAGGTGTCAGCTCCAACTCTTCTCCATGCTGTGAGGAGGAGCGCTGGAGTTAGCAGCAGGGTCTGTTGGGATGAAGTACTGTGGAGAGACTGAGTCCTGGAGCAAATCACTTCCTTTAGGAGCCAAATATGAATTTAGCCTGTACGTGCAGGTGTATAATTATACAGAATAAAGAGAAGCAGATATTAAATCTGCGATGTTAAGGGAAAAAAGGGATGTACCTTTCTTCACTTGCCTGAAATTCCACTCCGTTTTACAAACTCAGTCTTTGGGCTGCATTTTTTGGGGCAATCCCAAGCCGAAACACAGGCTGGGCAGAGGATGGATTGAGAGCAGCCCTGAGCCTAAGGACCTGGGGGTGTTGGTTGAGGAGAAGCTCAACACAAGCCGGCAGTGTGTGCTCGCAGCCCAGAAAGCCAACCCTGTCCTGGGCTGCATCAGCTCTGCTCAGACCCCACCCGGAGCCCTGCTCACGAGTCCGAGGCACAGTTGATCGCTGTGGGGCAGGAGCATCTGTCCCAGCTTTGCTTCTCTCGCTCTTGTTGGGGAGAATGGGTGAATTTGTAAATGACGGCATGGGAGGAAAACCGTGAGCCCTGCACCTGCTCCAGGTGAGAGGGCTCCATGCTCCAAGAGCTGTGCTTTGGGTGGCACGGCTAACGCTGGGCTGGGCATGGGGACAGAGAGCTCCTGGCTGCTTACATGGGCTCCATGGCTATTGTGGGGCTGCCATCTGTCCCCTTCACGCAGCGTGACTTGGTTTTGTTGTTAGCTTTACCCGGCTCTCACGACATCTCTGAAGCACTGGCCGGCCCGCATTCATTGCTGGATAAAGGAGCTGCTGCTTTTCTTCACAGCAAATCACGTCTCCCTGCAATGCCAGTAACTCTGCCTTCCACCCCCACAGCTTCTGCGGGCAGCCGTGGTCCCCAGAGAGGTCAGCCAGCACGAGCTGGGAGCCCCCCAGAAAGAAAAGATCATTTTCTGTTTCGGATTCTTGTTAAGCCCAGCTTTTAGCGTGGCTGTGGTGTTGTCAGACACAGGAACAAGCACTTTTATCCCCCCTGCTGCATCGGAAGCAGAGAGGCTGTTGTAAAGGCAAATGTGGGGAACTGTAGCTGGCTAGGCACACTGAATAAAACAGTTTGAGAGCTGCGAAGCTGGTGTGGGGACATTCAGACACAACACGGCTGCACGTACGGAAATATATTCCTAGTTACGGAGCGCTCTTCCCCGGTTGTGATTTTTAAGTTCAAAGCAGCAAAACGTGTCAGTGTGTGTAGATGGCAAAAAATGGATTCAAGAAAACATTCAGGTATGAAAGACACTGGATGCCCGGGGGAATGGGCACTCAGGGTTTTGCCGTGCCTGCTCTGCATTGCCCTGGCTGGGGTTTGTCCAGCAGCAGTTGTGTGTTTGCTGACTCGTTGGGGTTGTCCTGCCTCTCTGGTTGTTCCCCCTGTAGTGTTTCAGGTCTGGTTTTGTCTTTTCAGGCTTGGGTTTTCATCCTGCTTCCTTGGCATCAGCTGCAGTTTCTGGGAGGGGAAAGAGGAGGGTGGAGATGAAGAAGCAATTCATGAAGTTTCAGCAGCTCAGGTGATGGGGCAGCTCTGCAGTGCTTCATCCAAAGAGTGGTCTAGGATGCTCTTGCAGGAAATTGCTTGCACGAAGGCAGTTCTCTTCCAGATCTATTATTCATTGCTCTGCAACTTGGGACAAGTCATTTCATTCTCAGCCTCGCAGCTGACTGCGTTACTTGGTTTCTTGCCTAAAAAAATGTGAAAAAAAAAGAAAAACCTTCCCGTATCTGGATGCTGTGAGGCAGATGCTGCAGACACATGTATTTATATAGTTATCTGAAGCCTGTGCGTGCCCTGTAGCGTTGGGAGGCTCGGGTGAGCAGGTCAGTCCCTTGCTGAGCCTCTTGCTCCGGGTGGAGCTATGACAGTGACCTGCCTGGCTTAGGTTAGCGCTTCTCCTCGGCTGCAGTCGCTCTGCTTCTGAGAAAAGACGTTGCAAACACGCGGTTTTTAGCAGGTGACCTGGGAGATAAAGATGGGGAAACTTAATTGACATTGTCACCGTGGAGCCTCTCGCCAGAGGCTATCGTCATGCTGAGAAGTGACGGTGATGAAGTTGGCAGAATGGGACAATGCGTTGTTAAATATTAACTGCTGAGATTCACCTCCTACTTATTCGCTCCCATTGAGCTGGTAGAGCTTTGGCTGGCGCTGGTTCCCACATTGCCCCTTTCTTCTACAATGCTTTTGGCTGCTAGTGGTACCCTTCTAACGCAGCCCTGACACCTGAAAAGCCCCAAGCCATGTCCCAGTCCTGCTGGTGCTGCCTGTTTCTTGGTTGATCCTCAGTAAATTGGTGTAATGACATCCCATACGTTGAGGTGTGAATGCGGAGGTGTTCAGATCTACGCTGCGGTCATACCAGTGGAGATGTTTTAATTCCCATCTACATGGCTTTAATTTATCTGTAATGTTCAGTATTTGCGGTGATCGTAACAGGCGGCTGTTGTGATGGACGTAGCTGAACCTTTAAAGGTGAGGATGGTGTGGGAGAAATACTGCAAAGGCTGCCAGGGCTCGATTTCTTCAGGGTGGTTTAACAGCAGCACACGCGGCTGTGTGGGCACAACCTTAAAAATGAAACTCCCGTTGAAATGCTTTCATTTCCATATTCAGACAGATTTGTGTGGTTTTATTGACTGGTTGCAAACAGCACATTAAAGCATATGCCATCGAAATTAGGGCAGTGTTTCCTACAGCGTAGCTCCTTGCTGCATGTTATTTACTCTTTCTGTCCACGGAAATCCCAGTGGCAGAAGTCCCTACATATGTTCTCCATAAAGCCACCGAGGATGCGTGTTTCATACAGAACGGGGCTCATTAACAACGTGAACACGGAGCAGGCTTGGGAGATGGCTTTTAGCTTCCTTGTACACGTTTCAGGATTTCAGATCACATAAGAAATGATCGGTCCCCATCTGGGCACCTTCGCAACTGGTGGAGCATGGTGGAAGTTGGATGCAAGAAAAATTAGTTTCTGCTGGTTGTTTTTATTAATAATCAGCAGTAAAACAACTTACAGCGGGTGAGGGCTTTTGGCTCTGTTATAATCAATAAACTCCTTCCTTTGGGATGGCGAAAAAGGGAATCAACATGTGCTCAGCAGGGCTGTCCTGGGGCTGGGACTGGGTTCCCTTCTCAGTGCAGATGATAAAACAGCTTCTGCAAGACCTTTTCTGCGGGCAGCAAGGTTAGGGTGGATTATTTTAGCCATTACCCAATTTAACCGCTACCTAATTTTTCTTCGGAATAAGCTAGAAACAAGTCATTCACAACATGCAGCCTGTCGAGGAGACCAAGTCCCCTCTTGCAGCCTCTCAAGCACCCGTTGGTCTCTGGGCATGGGAAGAGCCACCGGCAGCAGCGTTCGGTCCCTGATGGCTGGAGCAAATCTATCCCAAGTGCGCACACACACCAGGAATCCCTCTGAATTTAGCAGTAATGCTTTCTTGCTTTAAGCAAGAAACTTCAAGCTTGATACCAGGTTGATACCAGCTCAGTCTTCACGCACGTGTTCAGGATGAGTGGGGTCCATTTTTCCTTCTGGGTGGAGCCTGGTGGTGTTGGCTGGCTTTTTCCTGGGCCTGGAGCTTCCCTCAGGTGCTTTGGGACTGACGCCTTTGCTGTTGGTCCCTGACGGAGGCAGGGCAGGGGCACCATGCCTACGGTCAGTAAGGAGAGCAAAACGCACACGGCTTGGCAAAGCGTGCTCAGCCAAGAGGCAATTCATTTTGCAAACTGTTTTAATTGGCTTGGAGTAATTTGGGGTGAGCTGCTTCCCGTAGCATATGTTTTCTGGGAGCCTGGCCAGCTCAGCAACAAGAGGCCACCAGAATTGGCACCAACCGTGCGGACGCAGGGGCCTTGAAGCAGTGGGGAGCTACACGGGGCAGATCCCATCCCAGTACCCTCACGGGGGCTCGCTCAGCACGGGTGCCCCCTGGCTCCCAGGGGCGCTGAGGGTTCTGCTGCCGTGCCCGGGGGTTGTGCTAGCATCAGGCTCTGAGCTCTGCCTGGCCGTACGGTCTGGAGCTGTTCCACTTAGGGCAGTGGCACAGCTCCTCGGGTCAGGCCAGCTGAGAATACCCCTCTTGTGGCTGCCCAGCAGCAGCAGGTAAACCTGAACTCCTTCCTCACCTCCGCTTTGGCTGGGGCCTCCCCCAGCCTGGGAGCACCTTCTTCCGACTGCTCCACAGCTGGAGAGGGCTCCTGCACCTGCAAGGAGAGAGAAGAGTGGGACTTCCCCACAAGAGGAAGGAGAGGCCAGACAGCTCAGGTCCTGTTTTGGTGCGTTTCCCCAGCTCACGCCAAACCCAGAGAAATCTGCTCCTTAATGCCAGCGAATAAGCAGCAGTGGGATTTCTTCATTTGCATGCAAAACACCGTGCCTCCTAATCATCTCCAGCAGCCGTGAAAGCTCCTTTCGGAGAGATGCCCCAAAAGGTCACACGTTTCCCTTTGAATGATGAGCAGTGCTTTGAGAGGAGCTTAAGATAAACTTCAGCCTATGCCCATATGATGTGGTTACTGCAGCCCTTGGCCGAGCAGGGGTGGCAATGCTGTCCTCACAGCCCAGACAGTCAGAAGCCGCCTGCACTGCCCTGCTGTGCTGTAGAGCCCAGCTGGGATTTCAGGGAAGGCATTTTATCTTCCTTGGCATCAATTCCCAGCCTTTCAAAAATACAAAAGGGCACAATGCAGTGCATTTATTTGTTGTTTTTTTCTTTGGAACTATTTGCCTTGAAATTGAATGCACAGATAACCCTAAGAAATGAGAGGCAGGGAAGAGGAGCTAGCACGACAGCTGGGGAATAGGAGGCAGGTTATGGAAGACCAGAGGCAGATAGCATTGCTGTGGGATTGCTTCCTAGGAACACAGCCTGTGCTGATGCTGAATTACAATTTTTTTTTATTACAGAGAGCCTCTGCGTCATAAATACAAGCACATGGCAATAACCACATCTTCTTTCCCTGGTTTCTGTATTGGTTTATAAACTCTGCAAGGACCAAGCGCCCACAGTGCCAGGTCCCCCTCAGCCACCGCCCTGGCGTTATGGATGCGCTTAGCACCTCCGCCCGTCTCACAGCACCACGGCTGCTGGCGGCTCCTCCCAGCTGAGCAGGGTTTGGATGCATCACTTGGAGGTTTGTTCCCAGCACGTTGCCTGCTGGATGCTCAATAAGGAGCAGCCCACAAGCTTTGGGCCAAGGGCTGCAAGTGTTGCCCCATCCTCTTAGATGCTATGGGCAGAAAATGATTCGAGAGGAGAAATTAAGGCTTTTACTCACGGCATCATGCTGTATCCCTAAGCAGAGTGGTTCATCCTCTTCTTTTAAGGAGATCTAGTATCTTTCTACCTTCATGGAAATAGTTTTTGAGCTATAAAGATTGTTGTTTTTTTCTTTTTTCAATTATATCATCAAAATAGAAAGTATAAATTTTATTAGCAAAACATCTGCATCAGCACTGAAATGGAAGTTCTCCTTGCCGTGTTTTTCTTTGCTGCTATACGCAAATGTTTTTAAACCAAAAATGTGTTTTCTATTGCTTCATAACGTCGTCTGTGAATCCATTTCCAAATGTGTGAATTAAAAGTGGATCATTTTTAAAAAAAAAAAAACAACAAAAGTATCTGGTGAGTGGGCAGACCTGCTGCTCTCTGGATACCCACCTTCCCTTTAGGACTTTCCGTACTCCACATGACTCACTCGGCGTGAGGTCTAAATCCTGCTAAAGTGCCTGAAACACCCTGCTGCAGGAGGCTGCAGCCCTTGGGGTCAAATGGATCGGCAATACTTGGGGTCTCAGTTATTTTCTTTACAGAATCACTTTAGTCTCGTTGCAGGTATTTAGAGAACAGGACGGCGTTTTAAGGAAGCTATTATGCACTTCCGAGTAATGAGTTTCTATTCTGAATTTTCCCCAAGACTTATGTGGGGGGTCAAAAAAAAAAAAAAAATAACAGGTAGGTTTGCTAGATAAAGTACGAAAAAACTTGGTTTTGAAATTGCTCAAACAAGTATTTGATGGTAATGGCTTTGCTGTGACCCACGAAGTCCATAATGTGAAGGCCGAAGCACTATTTTTGGCTTGTTCTGCCTTGAGAGGAGCGTTGCAATCAGCGTTGCCTTTTGTTGGAAAACGCGTGGCGCTGCGAGCCGCCGCTGCAGCCCACTGCTTACGCAGTCCCGGGCAAGTGAAGTGCAGCTTTTGGCCCCAAATAATTTCCTGAGATTTGGTCAGCTTAGGAAAAAGCATTGTTATTTGAACGTGTTTTGATACAATCAGAAGCCTGTGGCGCTGAGAGAATAATTTTCTTTACAGGGATTTGGTTTCGAGAGGTTTGAAATCCGTATTTACCCTGCTTTTCTTGGTGGCTCGCCACTCGCTGTGTTTTCAGCTGCACCACACGGGTCTTTGTGAGGGAGGAAACGGGGCAACTAATGCTTTCTGCTGTGCTGTGCCTTGCTTTCTCATCTCCTCAGCACTGCCTCGTAACTCCCTGAATAAAGGGAATTATCAGAGACGGGGGGAGAGGGAATAGAGCGGAGGAACGGGGGTCTCATCCTGGCCGAGCAGACAGCTGTCCGAGAGGAGGCGGTGCTGCTTGCTGGAGGAAAGGAAGCCACGGGAAGTTTTCCCAATACTGCAGAACCTCAACACGGCTTCTGGCTCGTACCAGGGGTAGTTACTCTGCAGCTTCATTTCGTAACGAAGTGAGAAAGCTGTGCACCAGCTCCTTGTGAAACCACGAGGTAGTGGTCTCCTGCTTCTGGCAGCTCCTGGTCATTTTGAACGCTGTGAAAGATGTAGTTTTCTCAGTAAGGTCAACAGAATTATTTGAAATGAGTGCTCAAAAGAAAAAAATTCTTGTTTTTACTAAATCCCTTAACTTTCATGAGGACCCACAAGTGTGTATCCTTTATGGGAAGGCTGGCCTCGGGATGACCTCAGCTAGCCATCTGGATCCCTATTTCCCACTAACATATAGCCCGCTGAATTTGGCTTTTGTGACTGATAGCTTGAGCTGTTAAATACAGAACATTTGGGTTCACAGGAACTAGAGAATTTTCAAATAAACAACGGCCTGGGATGTATACATGGCATGAGAGAGTCCTCGGCTAAAAGCCTGGCGTTCCTGCGAGGCTCGGGGTGCGGGCTGGGCACCCAAGCTGGGCTCCAGCTGCTGCAGGAGCCGAGAGGTCCCCGCAGCACGCTCTGAAGATGCTGCAAGGTCAGCCCATGTACCAGCATGTGGTGAGTGTTTCTTTAGAATTGAGAGAATCGTCAATTTTTTAAGGAACCAACACGTTTTGGTCGTGGTCAAGTGGGTAGCAGCAAGATTGTCGTTAGCTTTATTTATGGGCATGTTGTTTTGTCCCACCCCTGCTGCCCACGTCCTGAGCAGAAAGCCCTGGAAACGAGGCAGGATTTCTGACAAGCCCCGGCTTGGCAGACAGGCGGAGGGGATTAATGACAGGATGCGCTCCCAAGTGCCCAGGAACCTTAAACACAGCTGGGGAGTGCGATCGCTGCTCCCAGCTGCAAGGCTGCCCCTTTGTGCCGCGTGTTGTGGAGATGGCAGCATTGCTGCCGGGGCCTTGGGGCCTTGGCAGGAGGCTTCGGGGGTGGGTGAGCAGGACAGGGGGTGTCGGTGGGCACTGAGAGTTCCTACTGGCTTATCCCTCTGGGGACAATTAGATTGTGGCATCGAAAACCTCCTTTAAGCATCACTGAATCCTCCACAAGCTGGCATTTCTTTCCACGTGCCTGGTGCTGGGCACGTGGTGTTTCTCTTTGCTGCTCTTTGGAGTTCGGCAAGGAGGAGGGCAGCCACGGGCAGGCAGGGGAATGAGGGAGGACAGGAGGAGGCAGTGAAGCTGGGTACGGATGTGCTGCGTGCCCCACCACCATGTGTCAGCACAGCTGATTGAGGTGGAGCTGAATTTTACCCAAGATTGTTCCCTCTGGTTCCTCCGAGTGCTGCTCCGGCAGGAGAGGGAAGCTCGCACCCACCAAGCTTCAAGTCCAGCCTGGTGCTGTCTCTTTGTGGCCTCTCAGAGGCTTCCCTGACATTTCTGGAGCTGCAGGAGGGAGCTGCACACTGGGCTGTCCCACTTCCACCTCCTGAGCTGCTGGGACATGGCCTCGCCGGGCTGCTGGCAGCTCGCTGGCTGTGCCTGTGGGGTGGGAGCCCACGGGCATCTCTGGGGGCAGAGACAGTAGGGGACGGCCTTCCGAAAGTGCCAGGAAAAACAAACCTCCTTCATGTATCGCGGGATGCAGTCGGTGAGTAGCTGAGGTGCTTTGGGACGGGGAGAAGGGAGAAGCAGAAATGCAAGTTCTTGCAGTGGGGTTGTCTGGCTTCGTCATCACACTCCCCTTGTGCAGCTTCAGTGGCACCCTTACGTTGTGTAATACCCCCTGATGGGAGAAGTGAATCCAACCCAAGCCAAAAAAAAATAATGACGTTTTGGTGTCTTACTTGACATTTCCCTCGCACCTCAAGTCCTGTTGACTTCTGAGATGTACTATGAATTTTTTCTGCCTGCCTGCTGGAACACAGGGCAAGCTGCAGGACGTGCTGCTGGGTGGAAGCACGGCCCTGCAGCATCGCTGGAGGCAGCAGGGGCCTGGGCTGGGCTGTGCAGCTCCTGCCTGCTCTGGGCAGCGCAGCTCCCAGCTTTGAGGGCTGTAGGGAAGCTGGAAGTGGCTCTGCCCGGCCTCCGGTCTTTTCTCAGGGCGATGTTTCACCCTGCATTGTTCATCCTTTGTGTCTATATGTTTAACGTCCATCTGGAATAGCTGAACTTTCTTGAAGCTCACAGCAAGAGCCACGGGACGTTGCCGTGTCAGCACCTCAATGACAGCCTGCCCCTGGGGGCAGCCAGGCAGAGCTGGGGCTGCAGGCGGGTCTGGGAGTGACACAGCGCGGGCTGGGGGCTCACAGCGACCGCTTTGCTGACGAGCTGGGAAAAAAAAAATAGGCCAGCGACTCATTTTACAAGTCTCTGAAGCTATCGTAAGAATTTATAGAGTTCATGATGTGATAAATTATAGATATAAAATAGCAGGTGGCACATCTCGCAAGCAGTATGCGTGGAAAGTCAGCGCGGCAAGATCAGGGAAACAGCCCCCAGAGCTGCCTTCAGCGAGCGGCCACGAAGGAAGTGAGTTTGAGTTGTAGTTAAGAGAAGTGCGGTGTTACCGACGGGCCTATGGCAGTGCAAACGCCTCCGAGGTAATTGCCATTGGAACAATTTCCTTCCTGCTAGTTATAAAATCAGCCGTGCTGTTCGGGCCACCGTTCGCAAAGCCCAGACACCGCACGTTGTCATTAAACACAGCGATTGTCTCCATCTCCCAGGCTCCTCAAACACAAACCCCCTTGGGGTCCTGGCTGGGCTGCTGCGTGCAAGCTGTGAAAATACCGATGTGCTCGTTTTATCCTTTGCCTTCCCCATCCCTTGCTGGTTCCTTCCTTTATTCCTCGCTGGCAGCCCCTTGGCGTGGCTGAGTTACTTCTGTGCCAGGAGGATGAGGAAACTCTTTCCTCCCGAGCCAACTGTGCTGACACCGCTCACCTTGCTTCCCAGAGGTGGTTGAGCACTGTCTGCTGTTGGCAGCTTAGCTCAGGCTCTGCCCACCCGAGATGCTTGGGTGCTGAGAGAGCTTTTTGTCTTCCCCGTTTCTGTCTCCTGGTCAGGTTTGGTTCTGGCCGTGTCCTCCTTCGTGGCTGTGAGCTGCCCAGACCAGCAGTAGCAGTCCCGGGATGCTTTTTCCCCATTAAAAGACTTTTCCCAAGTGACAGGGCTTTTTGACATTTATTTTAACCTACTGGGAGTTGTGGTGTGGGTTAGTATAGCGGGATGGGGCTCTGTGGCAGTGTGGGTTTTCCTCCACCTGGACAACAGCAGGTTCTCAACGTGCAGCTTCAGGTCCCCTCTCTGCTCTCAGGGCTCTGCTGCTGAAGGGCAGGGATGGAGAGGAGGAGGAGAGGGTGCTCTGGCAGGAGGGAGCTGCTCGGAAAGCGGTGGTGCTAATGGGTCGGATCCATTTGCAGGCTGTAATGCGTTGTTGGGCAAAGCACTAAATGCTTCAGAGCACAAAGCAGCGGTGAAGACTGCCAGCTTCACTGAACTCCTCGCTGGGACAGCTGCTTTGGGTGGGGGTCTCGTGTTTTCTGAGAAATCCCTGACTGTCCTCTGTTCTTCCCGGTCAGGAAGAGGTGGGAGTGCCGCTTACAGCCTGTCCCCAGCAAATTCCTGGGCCATCAGAACTGCTCCCCCCTTCTGGCATGCTGTATTTTGACTGTCTGATATTTTTGGTATTCCGCTGCAGGCTAAGATCGCGTTTATTATGGTAGACCTTTAGCAGGGATGACTGGGGTCTCAGTGCAAGCCACCGGAGCGTATGTGCAGTGATAACAGGCAATGTGAAAGCACAGAGCTCAATCTTTCTGCTTTAAATTCCCTAAAATGCCACCTAGTCACCTGGGATGCGTGTTGCAGGTGCGTCCACCCTTCTGTTCACGCTGAGTGCTGTTCTCTCCCCGTGGAGCCCTCCCGGGAGAGGCGTTCCCACCTCCTGGGGCTCTGCCGGCCTGGTGCGATTCCACACCGCTGCCACTTCGGAGGGACGCTGAGAGCATCCATCTTTCTGCCGAGCCAGAGCAGGTTTAATTAGCTTCTTTACCATTCCTTGGCACCCTGTGAGTGGGCAGAAGTGGTGCTGGCTGGGGCTGCGCTCCCGCACAGCTCAGCCCATGTAACCGCTGGCTGCGCGCCGCTGGCAGCCGCTCCCCGTGGGTTTGCTGTCAGAAGTGCCTGCAGCCTTCCCCATCGAGGCAGCAAAAAAAAAACAAACAACAAAAAAGCAGTTCTTGCTGAGCATTGCCTGGGCAAACCGGTGAGAAGCTGCGGTAAGCACGGCCCCATGGCGGCGTGGGAGATGGACTCTGCATGCAAGGAGGACTCGGATTAAAATCAGCCGAGCTAAAAGCAAACGGGAGGCAGCCGTGAGCACAGGTGATCGGACCAGCTGTCCCCAGCAGGCACCTCTGAGGACACTCGAAGGGGACACGTGGTGAAGAGGCACCTTGCTCCCTGACTGGCATCTGTCCGCTGGCATCTCCAGCTGCTCCGAAACGGCACGCTGGGGACTCGCTGGGGGGCTGCTCCGGGGGATTTCATCATCAGGAGGTGCAAAGTGGAGGGAAGGCAGTGCTGGGGGCGTGCAGAGGACAAGGCAGAGCCGAGCACTTGAGCTCCTTGTCCCCAGATGGCTGCGAAGCTGTGGGAGCGTGCGACACAAGGGCTTTAGGCGTGAGCTGCAGCACTCAGGGGCTGAGGCAGATAAAAGGCAGCAGAGAGCACTGCGCTCGGGCTGGCAGGGAACAGCTCCAGGGTCTCCTTCCATTCACTGAGCTTCTCCAGCTCTTCTTCCGTGACTTTGTGGGCACCTTTGCAAGCACCTTCCTCGTTCCTGCTCGCAGCCCTCCGGCCGCGGGGCTGTGTGTGGAGACAGATCTCAAGCTTTGGCCAGAGGTGTGTTGTGCTCCATTTGCCATCCCTGCTGCAGCGATTTTTGGGGCCATCTCCACCTGGCTGTCCTAGGGATTAAGGAGCCCCTTGGTGGTCCCAGAGCAAGCTGGAGACGAGGGGATCTGGGTTACTGTGTCTCGAGTGAGCCTTGGGAAAGAAAGCTGGGAGAAAGTCTTGGATGTAGGTGTCCGCGTATGCACGATGGTACAGTCCTTGCAGTATTGAGCTAATGCTAAACTAACTGAATTATTGAGTTAATGCTGAACTAACCGACTGGCGGCTAAACAGCGTGTCTCTCTCTCTTTCTTTACAGGAACAGAGAGTTTTCCTTGTTTAACAACCAGACGCGGCATCCTGTCATCCGCTTGAACAGGTATGACCTTTTTCCTCGTTAGCATGTTTTTGCACGGAGGCTGCTTCACCAGGCTGGGGAGGCTTGAGAAAAGAGCAAGAAGAAAACTTCTCTAACTCCTGGAACACTTGATTTTTCTGGGGTTAGTTCCCACTTTTGTAATCCTCCTTGGTTTTTTTGTTTTAAAAGCCTTTTACGTCTGATGGAAGCCACAAGGCCCCTTGTCTACGCAGCTGTCTCCTTGCTTTTGGTTTAGCAAGAACCACCTTGGGGTGGAAAGAGTGTTACAGTGGTGTTGGTGCTAAAGGAGGGCATCTGAGAGAGGTGACGGTGTTGCTGCCATGGGAATGGATTTCATTTATAAGACTTCCTACGAAGCATAAGCTAGAAATGCAGTAGCACAGAGCAAACAGGGTGCCAAAGTGCCTGGGTTTCTGCTGCCTTGACTACACTTGGACTGGGTAGGGTGAAATATTGCTGTTCTTCTGGCTGTGTTCACCCTGGCCTTGCAGCACGAGCGAAACAAGGCTTTCAGGAAGATGAAGGGGATGCCTGTAGTACAGTGACAGATGTAAGGCGTACTGGGAGGGCAGACATCTTCCCAGGGCCTCCTGTCGGCTCAGAAAGCTCACTTCAGGCTCTGCATCCATGGAGTGTGGAAACAAACATTTTATTCAGCCAGTAACGTTATCTCCTCTGGGTTCCTTCTGTGAGATTGTACTTAAGGGGGGAGAACCGATAATGAGTGATGTTGACGAGCCAGTGGGCAGGCTGTTCTGGGCTTTGTTTCACCGAAATCCTGCAAGCTGCCATTTTTTGACGTCGCAATAGCATGGCAGCAATTTTGGTTATACAGAATAGACTAAGGAGGCATGGAGTATTTTGAAACTTCTCATGTTTTTTCTGCTCTTTTCTGACCCAGATGAGTTTCCCCTATTCCCACTGAGTAGCCCGTGTCGTGCTTCTGAGGCTGCCCAGATATTTAATGATGAAAAAGGCGAAACGCCAAACAACTTGAAAGGAAAGCATGCTGATAGTACAGAATGCAAAAGCATTGATAGCGTGAGATCTGGCATCTGTGTATATGTGCACACACAGACTCGTGTATCTAAGTGCATGCATTGGGTCTGAGGCTGCGTTTGGCCTTTTTTTAGCTCTTATAGATCCATAAAGGTACTCATTGCCTGAACAACCCCTTAGTTTATGTCTGTGTGCTGTCTCTCCTGGCCCTGAGGGTTTTAAGGAAAAGGAAATCAGGGATCACATTTGTCCCTCCGGGTTTTGAGGGTGCATGAAGAACACACAGAAGTGCTGAGCACTCTCCTCTCTCTCCCTGAGCTATTTATTCTCTCTGACAAGCTGTATCAACCCAGGCCAGAACCAAAAGGCAGATGAGAGCTGTGTGCCAGCCTCTCCTGGCCCCGAGGGATGCTGCTGGCGAGGGGACGCAGGGCTGCCCGCCCCTGGCTGCACTAGGACTTGCTGACTGCATTTTAACCCTAACCCCACAGGAGGTCTGTCTGTCTGTCTGTCTGTCTGTCTGTTCGGGGCAGCCCAGCAGCTGGGTCAGCAGCGCCAGCCTCCCCGTTGGGCCCGGCTGCCTGCCAGCCCCTGCCAGGGCGGAGGGCAGCACGAGGCCACTCGCAGCGACCCTGCATGCCTCAGGAATTTTCCCATGGCCCTGTGATACCCTTGCAAGTGTCCAGCGAAGGATGAAATCCGCTCCAAAGACTTAAAGTAACAAGTGATTTTACTGTGTTCACAGTTTCTCTGGCATCCTCCAGGGCTGGGCTCTTGGGTGGGGAGGACAAGGAACAGAAAGGTGCAGTGTGGGCAGGGCACAAGATGCATCCAGGCGGTGTTATTGGCTCTGTCTTCTCTTTTCTCCATGCCATGGGTTTGTGTGTCTCCTGCTCAGCCTCGGGAGGGCTGCAGGGAGGTGTCCCCTCCTGGGTGCTGTGGCACAGGGCTGAAGGAGGCTCTCGGCATGCCTGCACCCAACCTGCCTTCATCAGCTGCCCTCTTAAAAATAGTCTCTGCCCCGTAGGCTGCTCTGCAACCCCCCTGCTAGCTGGAAACCTCTCCCTAGCCTCCAGCTAAAATTTGTCAACAGCCACAGCGTTCCTGTACCCAGCTAGCCTGTGCTTTTAGCTGCCTCGTGCTTACCCTTGTCATCAACCTACCTGCTGCTTCCTTCGCAGGCAGCACCGTCATTGATTTTATGATCAACCTGCCTCTTCCTCCTTTCTTCTGATCATCTTAATAGCCATTTTCTGCTCTCCCGCTTGCAAACACCTGTTTTGAACAGCAGCCGTGAAAGCAGAACACCCTGTTACTTGTCCTTACCCCGTCATCAGCATTTGCTGCATCGTGAAAGGCCTCGGGTGTGGTTGGTGAGTGATGGAAAGGAAGGCGAATGTCCCCTGTCACTAGTAAATCACGCTGCTGGTGGTAATAAGCCTACCTGTTGGGCTGAGTCACTGCTAGATGCTTAACACTTGTTTACAGCCAAGCACCGAGAGGGTTGAGGCAGGAATTGGCAGGCGGGGAGTATGTGGCTTGCTGCAGCTTCTTGGTGAGTATTTTGGATGCGGGAGGTGGGTCGGAGAGACCCCGAGGGGAGAGGAGGAGGGAGATGTCACCCTCACTTTCCCCTCTGTGGTGATGAGCGGTGACAGGTTCATTTGCAGGGAGAGGTTGGTGAGGAAACAAAGCTGGGACCGTGCTGTGTCAGAGTGCTCGGTGCTTCTCTCAGGCTCAGCAGCTGCCCCCAGCGCTTGGCCTTTCCCCTCCTGTGCCATAATGCTGCCCTGCCTGCACAGAGAAACCAAAATAAGCAAGGTGAGCTGTTTTTCACTCATGTGAAAGCTTTCAGGAGATGAGAAGCATATTTTCTTTTGCACTTCTGACAGTAAAATCAACAGAGTGCTTCCTGCAGCTCGAGAACCGGCCCAGTGTGCTCATGTTGAGCTTTCCCAGCTGCAAGTTTTGTCTCCTGAATCACGTCTGGAGAGAGAACTCCACACCAGGGAGTAGGAGCTCAGCTCTCCTAAAGTCAGCTGAAGCTTTGCCATGGGCTTTCTCTTAAAAACATATCATTTTCTAAGGATTAGCGGTTAGCGTCTGTGTGAAGAAGGAGTTGCAGAAACAACGAGTTGCAAAACCAAACCTGTCGAGGTGCACCTGGGGCAGTGAGCTGGTGAAGGAAGCCTCGTGTTGCTGGCCTCCTCGTGTAGCCTGACCTACCAGGTGTCCCCTGTTTGTCTCCCACAGCAGACGCTGCTGCTGCCTAAAGCCAGCTTTATCCCCAGCTCATAGTGCCAAGTTCTCTTGAACTCTCCTGCGAAGCATCTGGTTCTGGCTGGTGTCAGGACACGGGGATCTGCTCTCGCACATCAACACCGGGGGCTGGAATCACTGCTGCCTGCAAGGCAAGCATGGAAAAAATGATCCCATCCCGGCTTGCTATCTTTAAATGGCTTTGTAGTGCGAGTCCCCGGCTGCTTAAGCGCTACCAGCCCCTTCGGGTTCAGTGCTAGAGAGCCCGATGCTCAGAATCCAGCCCGAGTCAGGTGTATTTAAGCAGGCATGTTAGTAAACATGCTTTTAAAACAGCCAGGGGGAGGAAAGGGAGTGCTGTGTGCCTTCTGGCAGGAGAGGAGCCTGCGAGAGAGAGGCACAGCTTCGTTTGTGTTGAGCAGCGAGGCTCATGCGAAGAGCAGATGTTTGTTCCTAATGTTCTTCCCAGCGCAGCTGATGAAAGAAAACTCTTCATAATCGTGACCGAAGATATTCTAGTTGTCATCCTTGAGTCATTTTTTCCCTCGTTTCTAATCCCTGTGAGGCTTCGGTCCCTCCCAAAGCAGGAAGTTACCGCTCAGCCCGGGCTCTGGCTAAGACGCAGTGGGCAGCTGGAGCAGCGGCACCAGGAGAGGGACAGGGTGCATGGCACGAGCTGCGTCCTGCTGAGGGCTTCGTGTGTAGAGGGTAATCCTGACAGACAGCTTGTTCTCTTCTTCCTTTTCCTAATCACCCTCAAATTCTTTAGCAGAAGGCTTCAGGGCAGTTTTCTAATAAAATTGTAAGTGTGCCTGCTCTTCAGCCTTTTGCCATGTTTGCATGGGATGTCCAGGGCAGGTTTTAAGGTGCTCTGCTCAGCAGCCCTGTAGTTAATTCATAATGTTACCCCTGCCCACATCCATAAGGTGTCTCTGCAGCGTACCCTCAATAAAATCTCCCTGGCACCCTTATTTTAGTTATTTTGTGCAAAAAAAAATATATTTTGCTTATACAATTACCCTTGCGTAACTCTGCCGTGAAGAAATGTAACAGAAGAATTAGGGTTCTGCTTTAGGGGTGGAATGAAAACAAAATGAGACGCAACAGGATCGAGTCCAGGGCTAATGGCGGGGTGCCTGGGAGCTCGCTACTGTGTGCAACAGCTTTTGCTGTGAGTCTCGTTAGTGCTCTGATTCACCGCTGTAGCTGCCATAATATTAGCGGCGAGCTGTCCAAGTCTGGATTAGATCACTGCTGTGTTCGGAGCCGCCTGCTCAAACAGCGCAGTTGTTCCAGACCCCAAAGAGCTTACAGGTCTACAAAGAGACGTGGAGGTGTGAGCAGCAGGCTGGTAAGACTGTGTTTGCCAGTGTAATTACTGGCTTAGAGACCCCGTAGCTCACGCTGGGAAATCAGTTCTCACGTGATGCAGTTCACCTGGGATGTATCAGCACGAAAGCACGTTCGTTATGCAGCTGACATGGGACCTAGTTCTCTTTCACTTGTTTTGTTTTGGTTTTGACTTAAAATCGAGTGTATTATGAGTTACGAAATCCACGCTGCTGGCTTCATTTTTGGTCTGTCTCTGCTGCTTCGCATGTTTTCCACTGGGAATATTTTTCTGATACAGCAGCAGAGCAGTTACTAGTGCAGCCCTTGTAGCAAACGGCAGAAATGGGCAAACCAGTTCAGCTCCATTGTAAACTGCTCCAAATGTTGGTCTTAAAATGGAATCAGATGCTACCCTTTTGCTTCCCCCCCCTAGGATCTGAACGTTTAGGTAACGGGCTTCAGCTAGTAACAAAAGCACCCAATTAAGGCAAGAAAAGCTATTTTTTTTTTCTGGCCTGAACAAAGTGGGGAAGATGTGGTAAAGCCTCCTTTCTGAAACTGAGCTGTTCCTGTGCCTTTTAGGGCAAAGCTGCTTTGAAATGCCAGAAGTTGGGTCTCCATATTGGTTTGAGTTCAGCTTGTTGCTGGAATTGGCCAATTAAGCAGCTTTGTAAATTGAAGCGATTGGCATAATTTGGCAGTGTGGGCTGGAGCCCAGTGCCAGCTCTCACGGTTTGACCTCTTGCACTGCGCTGCCTGCGCTCTGCTCTCCAGCCCTGCTGCTCCCTCCCTGGGTATCACCGGTTTCCTCATCCCCTTGGCAGCCCGTGGAAGATTCACGCCTTCTCCTGTGATTTAGCCCCACTACACCTGGTTCTTCCCTTCATCCCCAGCTCTCTTCCCCCATGTTTTTTCTGCTTGTTCGCCAAAATATCTCCATTTGCTATCCCCATTCACTCCCTGGACCATCGGGGGCCCTGAATTAATTCAGTTCCATGCAGCATTTCCTCGGCAGCTCTCCAGGACCCCTCTGCAGTGCCTTTCACTTAGCCAGCACCGGGTTCATCCCCTACCTGTCCCTGCTCAGACAGTGAATTGGGCCAGAAGCAACAGGATGTGGCTGTGTGAGCTCCGCATCTGCTGAGTAGACCAGCAGGACGCTGCCAAACAGAAGGAATAAGGGTTGAGCTCTTCTTCTGTCCCCAGAGGCGTTAATGCCTTCCTTCTCCTCTACCCATCTGGAGGTTTCCTGAGGTGGTAGGTAGGAGCTCAGTGTCTTCTGTCAAACATGATGGAAACGGGCCGGTGTGATTCACAATTCTGCGCCTGGGTAGACACAGCAGAGACAGGCAGCAGCAGCACAGATATCAGGAGAGAATTAGGGAGCAAGTATTTTTGGATTGCTTGCACATTCACACATCTTCAGCTGAGCTAAGCAGCGCCATGGAGCAGGGGGCTGGCAGTGCTGCTTCCGTGGCAGGGAGAAATTTTAAGGACCTGTTATGTCGCTGTGGAGAGAGGCTGCTATCAGGGACTTGGTGCATACCTTGTGATTTATGTTTGCTTAAGTGGGTTCTGGCACTACAATGTGCCACCTTTTTAATTGCTACCCAAGGCAGTTCTTTGTAAAAAGTATTTTTAGTAACAAGCAGCCATCAGAAGGAGAAATGCAGAAAGCTTTATATAGCTCCCTGGAGGAAAGAGGGGGAAAGCGTTAGGGAGAGTCTGTGAAGGAATTAAGTCACTTAGAGACAATCCACTTGGCCAGGCCGGCAGCCCTACAGAGCTGAAGGAAGACATTGCATTTTCAGCTGTTGTTGTTTTTGTTGATTTTTTATGCCAACATCAATAACGGGGGCTCCTTAATGTGGTGTGCGGGCTGCAACCTTCATCAGAGACTTCAAAGATGTGTTTTTAACCTGGTTATTCTTGCCAGTGCTGGCTGATTACCGAGGCTTTTAAGGCCTCAGGATCCCTTCCAGCAGCGCCAGGGGCCTGAGCAGAGTTTTTGGGCTCCCAGGGGCCGGAGCTGTTGGGCAGCCAAGGAGGCTGGTGGCATCCCGGCCCCCTCTGCTGCCCCAGCGTGCCCAGGCAGCAGCAGCTGAAGCTCAGATCTCCGAGGCAAGTGTCGCAATCCTCTCCTTTGGGGTTACTGCTGAAAAAGTTAGTCGTGCTGCCTCCAGGCAGATGCTGCGTCTGGGCAGCGTCCTTCCTCGAGCAAAACTTCCTGAAATCTGGATGTGAAGGCATCGGTTGGGAGCCAGAGCATCCTCACACAGATAACAAGAGACAGCCCTTGCCCCGAAGGGTTTGCAGCGCAAACAGGCAAGTAATGGACAGCGTGAACATCATAGTCCCTCTTTTACAGCCGGGAGAGCTGAGGCGAGGCACAGGCTTGTTTTTCCATAAGTTCAAGGTTGTGGAGCAGGTCAACAGCAGAGCCCTGGACTCAACTTTGATCTTGCAGCTCAGTGCCCTTGGAAAGATCCTCATGGTTATAGAAATCCATACATGTTATGCCACAGCGGTAGGAGAAAGAAAAACTCTATTTGAGATGATCTGATAGGCATTTAAGTCAGTGCATGGATTTTGTCCTCCTTTGGTCAATTTTCAATGAACTGCGTGCAGCTAATACCTGCTGGAAGAGGACAAATTGCCAGCAAATAATAATTACATTAATCCAGAGAAGAGGCGAGACAATCACAATCTCAGCAGCCCGTAGATAATAAAAGGGAAATCTCCTCATTCAGAGTACTTTATAATTGCGAACGATATTAATCTCCTGGAAAATACATGTCTATGAAAAGGAAGCCAAGCTTTTGCTTGAACACAAAGCAGAGCGGTTATGTTTTCATCACAGGGAGGTCTGGCTAATTGTGCCCTTCTTTTTCCTCTTTTTGTAACCCTGTGGGGGTGTGGTCCCAGGTTTGCTGCTGTTAGCTGCTGGATCGGGCTGATTCGGGTGAAGTCGTGCAGAGGATGCCCAGAGCTGTGCCGGGGACAGTGTCCTCAAGAGGGTGATGGATCTTTCCTGGGAAGGTTCATTCTGTTCCCAGCTCAGAAGGGATGCGCTCTGGCCCTTCTCTTAATTAGAATAATGTCAGTTTCTGTCCCAAGGACGGATGAATGAGTGTCTGCTTTAAGAGCTGCATGAGGTGACTCCTTGAGTACAGGGCTAGTCAGTTATTCTAATCTGAGGTGTGAAACTCTTCCCCCTTCTCGTGCCATCAGCATCCGCATCAGCTCCTGCATTTAAAACATACCCTACTGAACAAGCTAATTTATGCAGCTTATTACTGGCTCTTGATTAAGCCACAGTGCTAATTAGCTGCTCTGAAGTGGCTGCAGGCTCGGGGTGCCTCCTAGTCAGCCTGCAGTAATGGAGTGCCCGTAGCTGTTAATCCAAAGGCCGCGGGGCTGTGAATTTCTGCACAACAAGCAAGCAGGCACAGTGGTACCATGTGAATGCCCAGAGTTGTATATACACGTAAAAATCAGCCTAATTTTATACAACTAGCAAATGGACCAAATGGAGAAGAATCCAGAGTGCTACGTAGCTTTGATTTGTCTCAGATCTCGCCAGAAATAAACTTCTGTCCCAAGCGGCCGTCAGGGTTGCCTCTGCCTCGCACAAACACGTAAATCTCTGGTTTTCCAATCTGTAGCACGAACAGAGCACGTAGATGTGCTTTATGTTCCGTGAATGGAATATTGGGTAATAGTAGTGGGTGACAACCATGCTGTCAGCTACGTTTTTTCCAGAATAAAGCATTCAGCAAAATATATCTGGCTGGGCATCTCTGCTGCCTCTTACTGCAGGAGGTTGTGGAGCTCACGAAAATGCTGCAATGCAGCAAGTGTACTACCACTGATTAAAAGTAGATTGTTGTTGTTGTTGTTGTTTTTCCCCCCTTTCTGCAAGCTTGTGGGTGGCATTTTAATCAAGTTCTCATGGTAACAAACATAATTTAAAAGCACTGAAGCCTGCTAAATTAGTCTTTTTCTGTATGTGCTCGAGGTGGGTGTTAACTCATTACAACTGCAGCGATGCTGCTTGTTTCAGTACTGCTGGTGCAGAGATGACAAGGGAAGGGACGTGGAAGGAAGTGTTGCTGAGTGCAGAAAATCGTGCTCTGCTTTTTACCGGGTTCTGTTGTTGTCTTTTCTGTAAAGAGGGTGCAATTAAAGCGATGTGTAAGGTGCTCCTTCTGGGGCTTTCTCAGTCCTGCAGCTGTATTCCAGCATCACGCTTACGCTGTGTCTGCGATCAGGAGGCAGCTTGGCTGGCAGGTGCTTTGATTCACTGCCGAGAGCACGACCCTCCATCAAAACACCCCCAAAAAAAAAAAAAGACCGCGTACGGGGCTGTCGTTTGTCGTGGTGCATGCGAATAGCTGCAGAGAGGAGCAGCAGGAAGGGGTTAAAGGGAAATCGGGGAGGGTCTGAATCGAGTGGTAATGAATTCATCTTGAAAGCACCACACGGCTTCAACCTGCGAGCTCCTGGGAATGAGGCGCTCGTGTCTGGTCTCTAGGTGTTCTGCTTGGCTGTCCGATGTGAACGCTTCCATTGCATTTCGTGCTGTGTGTGCTTCACCTAAGGGAGTTACACTGGGATGTGTTTAGGGTGGCAGATAGGCAGGGACGCGGGAAGGCAGGGCAGTAACTCTGCAGGGTGTCAGAAGACTTAAGAGGCAACTTGCTCTTTGCTGAGCGAGAGGTTGGTTTCCACTCAGAAACTGTTTTGGCTATTTCCTGCTCTTAAATACTCGTGGAAATGAACTTTTGTTTTTTAAACTACAGCCTGCCTGCAGGAGGCTACTGCTATTTCCCCATGGCCTTGCCTAGCTCACCTGCAGAATTACAGCCTTGTCTGGGGAGCTGCCTTTGGGGGAAGGTTGAGGCCCGCTGGTGACCTCCCATCCCTGGCTTTGTCAGTAAGGCCAAGCCCACACCCCCAAAGAAGCACTGAAAATAAAATCTAGAGAGGTAAGGTTGGCTGTAAGACAGAATGCTGCAGCGAGGCTTTGGGAAAGGACAAAACCATCCCGGCTATGTGGAAGAAAGGACTTGGAGTCTCCCTGGGCTTCCCCAGTTCTTCATCTGCTGTGCACTGGGGCTGCTCTACATCCTCCTCCAGAACACGTCGGCTGCTTAGACCTTTTGCTGCAAAGGGGCTGGTCTTTTCTTTGTGGTGTATAAGGGTTCAATTTTACCCTTTCCTGTCTAACTTGGCCATGCATAAACACTCCCCAGTGGTTTGCAGAAACGGGACAGCCGGGGGACCCTCCCGTGTTCTCTAGTGCGGCTGCATCGCTTTGCTGCCGCCCTCCTTTTCTGCCACCTCCTAACTGCCTTCGTCAGCAGCTGCTGCAACGGAGAGATGGATGTCAGGAATCAAGTCAGAAGGAATTTTTAATCTGGCTTTTTCAGACCTGGAGCAAAAAGTGACTTAATGCTGTGCCATCAGGATATTTCCCCGGCCGTTTTCTATACCGCTGACTGAGAGCTGCTCTGGGAATTTCAGCCGAAGACTGAATGCTGCACAGATCCACCACGAGACTAGCTCCTCCTGCATCCTCCTGCTCCTCTCTCGCAGCAGCAGCTTGTTCTGGCCTGTTCGGGGAGCACTGGGCAGCGTTCCTCAATCTCCTGACAGACTTTGGAAATCATTCACGTTAAAGCCTCCTGGGATTCTGAACAGGTAAAGCAGCAGAGAGAGGTCAAGAGATGTACTGATGGGAAGAAGCCTTCCCTTTAAAGACACCTTGTCTCAGCAGTGGTTTCTTGCTGTGCAGAGAGGCAGAAAGCCCCCCTCCTTTCAGAAGCTGCAGGTGGCTGTGAGCAGCGCTCCTTGGGAGCTGCAGAGCACAGGGAAGCTCGGTGCCTTCTTCAAAGCAGCACGTCCTTTGAGTGGTCGGTGTTTGAAATGCCAACCGCACCTTTCAAATGATAATTTTTTGCACTTGATCGTGGGCTTTATGTCAAAGATAATGATCTGGGTATTGTAGTCTTCATTGGCCTGATGTTAACAATTCCCAGTTCACCAAGGAAAGCCCCTCTAAAATGTTCCGAAATGCAAAAGACAACTGAAACGTAACGAGGATTGCAGTGTTGGAGTGTCCTCTCCTATCAAACCCTTCCGTGTCGAATGAAGTGCCTCTTTGAAGGACAAGTAAATATTTGCTTCAGGAAGAATCTCCTGACTGCTGTAGTGTTCCCAGAGAGCCCTGACACAGCACCAGCATAAATCCTGCCTGGAAATCTCTGCTGGCTGACGGGCCCGCAGCGGGGTTTGATCTTAGCAGCGCTTTGGGAAAAGGAGCTTTGGGGTTTTATTCTTCTAGGTTGTGCTGCAGCCTCGCTCCTGCAAACGCTTTCAGATTGCAAACAGCTACAAGGGCAGCAGCAGAGGCCTCCTTTACATAATATATAGGTACCATCTTCAGCATTCTTTAGGGATGTGTCTTCACAGCTCTGTACAGATGCGTAGTGTTTGGCACGGGGTGCGTCTCAGTGCAGAGGGCGATGGCTGTTTCTCGCTTCAGAGCAGCTTTGGGTGTCTGCACCCGGCAGCAAGGCGCCCCTCTGCCCTTCATGCTGTCCGTCCCTCTGCGTGGCACTGCTCCCCGGGCTGTGAGGAGCCTCGGGAGGGTTTTTAGGCAGATTGTAGAGAAGAAACCGGGCAAGAAGTTCAGGAAGGGAAACTAAAAGATAACAGAGGAATGGGAATGAGGAAAATGCTGCTTGGGATGAGAGCTGCAGGAGAGGACTTGATGCCTGCTCCCGGTTTGAGGAGGATAACACATTTAAGTGTGCAACAGTGAAATGTTTAATCTGGACAGCAAACGTGGACAGGCCCTGGATGCGGGACTGGAGCCCCCGGGGGTGATGCCCAGGCTGGGATGATGTAGGCAGAGGGAGCGGCAAGGATAAAACCTGTCTACTGAGTGGGGCACAAACCTGGAACATACGCACAAGGGGACCCAGTTAGGACTGTGCCATCATCTCTGATTTCTTCCACAGCCAAACTCGAGGTGTAACCTTGCAACCCCAACCTCCTTGCAGATGGCTTTGTGTGCGTGATGTATGTTGAGGCACCTCTTGACAAAATCTGCTTTGTGACAGAGGGGGTTTTTTTTAGCCTTTTTAGGCTGTCTTTAATGTTCTTCGTCAACAGAAGCAGAACAAAACTTTCCATCCCTAAACAAACGAAGTTCAGCACTGTCCAGATGTGTAAGTAAGCGGCTGCCACGGCTGGCTTTCATTGCTGCTGGATAGACGGTGATTTATTCTGTAAGTTCTGCGCCCTGAGCCTTCAGAAATTTTCTTCTTTTCGTCCTGAAGTCTAGCAGTAATAATTAGCAAGCCATAAAAATCGACCTGATTTGTGGGAACCACTGAAGGATGCAAAGAGACGTTTTCTGTTCAAGGAGATGGGAACAAAAGCGCGTGGTTACTGACCCAGTCCTGTCAGACCTAAATTTTGAGGGAATCCCAGGCGCTGAGCGTCCTGCGCAGTGAATGCTGCCTATTCATGCAGCCCTTGCAGCAGCGAATGAATCATCCTCCCGAGCACACACAGCCCCTCTGGGTCGGAGCTGAGGTCAGTGGCAGGGCATGTGTTTCAGACCGCTTGCCCTAAATGAAAAAGCAAACATCCGAGGCGCTGCTTACGCTGCTGTAGCTTTGAGCATCTCACCTATAAAACATTTACGTGTGGCATCTCGTGGGACCTCTTCGACGTGGCAGCTCTGGGTACGTAACCAGGTCCTTCTGGCAGGGCCATCTGTCCTCCTGTCTCCTCACATGCCTGTTCTCTTCACAGACACCCCTGCCCCAGCCCGTTCCCTCAGCTGCTCCTCCCGTTCAGCCCCAGCCCAACCATCAGCTCCGGGTCAGAGTCTTGGCTGCAGAGTGGAGCAGGAGGAGGTGGGGCTGATTCTGCAGGACGGGTTGCAGAGGAGCACCCCCTCTCAGCCAGCCCCAGGCAGGTGGCACGGTGTCGCCCTCAGAGCTTGTTCAGCTGCATCAGCAGAGGGATGGCCATGCATCCGAGCTGTAGCACCCTGTTTCAGTCAGAAACTTAGGAGAGCAGCAAAGCTGTCCATTGCTAGCGATAGGTGGTTTTTTATTTGCAGTGTGACACGCTCTGTGCTGGGCATTTTCCTGTGCAGGTTACTAAGCGTTGCGGTGCTCAGCAAGGAGCTGTGATATTCCAGCCCTCTTGGCGATATTCCACCCCTTCTTTAAAAAGCAGTGGCAAGAAACCATGCAGTTAATTAATATTCATATTAGATTAGCAAGTAAAGGCCCCGAGACACATTTGATCTACATTTTATTTGTGTGGTTAAAAACAGTCCTCTGCCAGAAAAGGCTCTTGTATAGAGAAACCGTGAGCAGATTAATGGACGGCAAACTCAGCAGGTGCCTTTTGAACCTCTGTGAACTCTTCTCCTAGGAGCTTTCTGCAGCAGCTCATCCCAGAGTAATTCCCTGCAGTGGGCAGAATCCCCTCTGGCTGCTGCACTCTTACTCTACATGGAGAGAGGGGCCGTTGGTTTCCTCTTCTTGCCTTCTCTGTGCTGCATGTGGTTTTTAGACCCCTGTCCCATTCCCCTTCCCTAGGAGGAAGAGCCTCAGCCTGTTTAGCCATTCCTTGCACAGAAGCTTCTCTGGATCTTTAATCACCCTGCTTGCACTCTCTGCACCTTTCCAGGCTGCCAGTATTTCAGTTGTGATTAATACTTAATGCCTTCAGACATCCTAAACCAACAGCAGTATTGGTGCTGCTGAAAGACTGCAAAAGACAAAATCCGGAGGAAATCAGGAGTGGCCTAAATCCTCACGTGTTAGATCCTGGTATGTCTCAAAACATCCTTTGGCTGTCTCTTTACATTAAAACGCCACTCATTCAGCCCCACGCAGAGCCTTGTTTCCTGACGTCTTCCTCAGCTACTGAACGTGTTCACCAGTCAGTCTTAGCGTTCCTGGCACGCGCTTTCTGCACCCAACGCAACTTCCTTGCACTTCCCTGGCCCTGGGCTTGCTTCTTGCCTCCCACAAAACTCATTCATTCCTCGTGTTATCCCAGGAGAACACCACTGACTTCACACACGTACGTCAGCCCCTCGGCACGGGGTGGGAGCAGCGTGGCAGCAGAACAAGGTTAAACCCAACCTGTAGCAAGAAGAAGGTAATTGCACGCACCCGGGGGAGCCCGGGGAGGAAACGAGGCTCTGAAATAGGCCTTTGCTGTGACAGCAAGTCCTGCAATTAAGATTTCAGAAAGGCTGAATGACTCAGTGAGTTGGTTCCTCCTTACACATTAATACCTTAATTTTCTAACTCAGAAAAAAAAAAAGGGAGTTTAAAATTAAAAAGAAGCCTTGTAGTTAAAATACAAGCCAGGGCACGGAAACTCCTGGTTCTGTTTCAGTGCACACCCCAAGATCTTAACTGAAGACCTTTCAAGGGGAAAAAATACCTCTGAAAGTGAGGGCTGCAAAATCCCCACTGCGATTTTGGGTTCCTGCATTACCTGCTGTGTCCTCCCTGCCCTGCGCCCCCTGGGCCCGTGCCGGCTGGGGAGTGGCTGCTCCATATCTTTCTTCTTGTTAGCAGTAGGGTTGGTTGAGTAAAGATTTGGCAGGGAAAAGCTATCACGTGATAAGATTGCATCCCAAATATTGTGATTTCGCTGTCTGAAGTGTTTAAAAGCACAAAAGCTTTCTGGGTGTTCTCATTTCCAGGTAGGGAGAGAGTGTTGTATTTGCCAGGGTATAGAGCTGTGGGTCAGAAGAGTGGGTGGCTGGATGGCATATTTGTGAGTCCTACAACATGAGGGGATATTTAAGTCAATAGAATTCTTTTGTTTGTCACGTTGTTAGTTAGCAAATAGGGTGAAGAGATGAAATAATCCTACCACTTGGGTAGGACCCAGGTTTTGCAGCACAGCAGGCGCTGCTCAGACGTTCCCTAGGAAAGACAACTCGGGTGCGAGCTGCCCCGTGCCAAGTTTGCTGCAAATGTAAAAGCGAGCAGGTTTTGCAAATAACCTCTTTTCCCATCAGCTTTGCAAGCCTTTGTCCCTTCCTTTTTGTGTATTTATTTCCAGTTAGATGTTTTGTGCTGCGGTTAAAAGCATCGGTTTCTGTTGGCTGTAATGGGTCCTGGGCCTCTGCCTCCAAGGTTTGCTAACCGCGACAAGGAGAATCAGAGATGCTTAAGTGAGTCTGGACGGAGGGACCTCCGAACAAGCTTTCTTCTGTCTGATGCTCTTTTTCAGCATGAATAAACAATGCTTCTGCTCGACAGTAAGATGTTTCTGCTTCCGCTGTGAGCCTGGCATGATTGCCTGGTGTGTCTGAGCATTGTGAAGTGAAGCTAAAAGCACTCTTAGCAAAAGAGTAATCTGCCCCTGACCTGGGGAGAAAACCTTCTTCACGTGAGCCAAGACTTGCCTGTACAAACTGGAGCAGCACACGGCCTTGAGGATCCTTTCCTGTTACCATTTCAGTGCTTCGTTTTCATGTCAGCATCCTTGTGTTGCTTGCTCAGTTGCAGAATAATCACAGCGATCCTTAACCTCAGTGCATGGGAGGACAGAAATAAGCTGAGACTGTGGCTGCAGCAGGAGATCTGCCTCTGGAGGTACTGAACAGCCCCTCTTTGGGGCTCCGTGGCCCTGGAGAGGTTACAAAAGCAGCCTTCCAGAGTCTTGTCCACGGACTGGTTCTCCTGCATGTATTTACAGAGAAGAGCCTGCCTGAAATTAGCCCAGGACATCCATCTTACCATTTCTAGGAGCTGACGTGACGATGCTCCAAAGATAGCATCTGGGTAGTTCGAAGACTGTGCTGCAGCAGGGACAGAATTAGTCCTGAAAGTTAGAGAAGGCCTTTGAAAAACCAAAAATGCAGGCACATTTGTAGAGGCAGCTTTTTTATTATTTATTTATTTTTATTAGAAGTTCATGGAGTACAGTTAAGATCATGGGAAAACGTCACGTTTAATGAGGTCTTGGCACAACTGAAAGAAATAAGGGATATGGAGAAGGACAAGACTCCCCAGTGTAGATGATGTGCTTGTTCTGGGTGAGATTCTGCTTACGTGAGCTTTGCTTAGCAGTCACCTGTGTGGCACCTCCCTACTCAGTACTCCAGCATGCAGAGTGGCCCCGCTGATGTGGGTGAGAGCACCGACCTGTCCTGCACGCCCAGGATGCAAGTCACATAGCAGCAGAGTTAATTATAACCCTCGCTACCTAATTGGAGCTGTCATCCATCACGGAGCCTCTCCAGAGAAGAGATGCGGCATCAAATCAATGCATCTTAGCAAGGTCACTGTGGGGGAAAAAGAAACCTTGCGGAGTTGGCCCCTCGCCTTGTTGTGGGCTTTGACATGGAGGTGCCATGGCATGAGCTGCGAGCAGAGCAGGCACGCGGCTCCGAAGCCTGTTTGCAGCAGCCATGGCAAGTGCACAGGTTGCTTGGTGCTACCTTTTATCCCCAGGCTCGTTCCCAGGCTACCATGACTGTACAAAGCTGTGTGCTCCCTTGGTGCTGTTCTGGACATGGATTGGCTCCTGCAGCTCCTCCTGCAGCTCAGTGGTGGTGTCAGGCCTCCTGAGCTTTCTTCTTGCCAAGGCTTGGAGTGACCGCTGTGGGAAGGGGGAAGGAAGAAACGCACAGACCTCGTTTGCTATTGGAGACGCTTCCTGAGTGCTTGCTGGGTCTCCTTTGTCGTGGTTTAAAATCATCTTAAGCTAAAGGTTTCCTCCAGTCTTTTTTGAAACCTTACGTGCAATAAGTGAGGCAGATTGGTTCCAGTTCAGTGGAGAGAAGCAGACCGTAAGAACGCCAACAAAGACTCGTGGAGACGAGTGTTCACTGCACTAACTCCTTAACATACAATTGCAAATCTCCATTGGTTTGGAGGAACCAAAGCACACCACGTGGAAAGTTTGGATTTCAAGAGCTTTCAGCAGCAAGGAGGCCAGGAGAGGAAAGCAGCTCAGAGGGTGCCACGAGATGTTTATGGGGAAAGGCCACTTGAGTGCTGCCTCCCGAGCATCCCGGTGAGTGGCTCCCAATGGAGCACCTGCAGGCACTAGCTAAGGCCTGGGGACCCTCAACAAGCCTGCCAAAGGCAATTCCTTCCCCAAAACACGAGGAGAGGCTCCCGGTGCCTGCTTGGTAGAAAGAACAGGTGGGGAGTTGGGCTCAGAGATGCTCCATGGGAGCAATCCTGGCCTTGCTGAGAGCTGGCTTCGGGGGGAAGCACCAGGCTCCTGCGGAAAGCTGCCAGGCCTCCGGCCTCACCCCTCAGCCCCTTGGGAGGGCGAGGAGGAGCAGGAGGAAGAGGAGGATGTCAGCAGGATGGAGCAAGGCCTGCCCTCTGCTACTGAGCAGGAGAGGACGAAGTGCTCGTGGTGCCTAAAAGCCACAGGACTGGGCATGATTCAATCCGGCGTCAGCGCCGTTACTGGCTGCTCTGGCTTCTTTGATGTTTTTGCCATCCTTAGCAGGGACCAAATTTATAGGTAATAAGTTTTTTTGCCTTCTTTCTCATTGCAGATATCCGTTAGAGTTGTCATGGCACTGTTGTCATGGTTACCAGCTCCTCCACCAGCTAAAGCACCTCTCCTCTCTCCTGCAGGAAGCAATCATGGCTAGTGATAGCTGCGTGCCTGGGAGCGTATTTGATGAATGGGAAACGGTGTAAAAACGCAGCATCCTGGATGGAAACTGTCAAAAAGGGGTGGTGGTGGCGCAGGAGCGGGTGGGTGGGGATTCACGGAGCTTTTGGGCTAGAGCTGAGCCCCGTGGTGGATGCTTTTTTTTCAAGGCAGAAGCTGCTGGTGCCATATTGCACAATCGCAGAGGTGCCTGGGTTTGCATTTTGGGAGCCTGAGCGAGTTTGTGCAGTCCCTGGGCGCAGGAGCAGGGGCAGCCACGTGCCTGGAGGGCAGCAGCCGATGGCAGCCTGGCTTGGTCATGCTCTAAGCTGCTTTCCAGCAGCCGTGGGGAATTAATACCCTCCCTAGCAAGGAAGAGCTGTGTCGGGCAGGAGTGGCAGCTGAAAGGATCCTCCTCATCCCCTCACCTGCTCCTGCATCCCCGCGGCGGGGAGGACCCAGCTGCTGCCAAAGGAGCTGCAGTCCTGGCCGTGCTGCGCTGCAGGGAGGAGCCAGAGCATCCTGTTCGGAGGTACTCACCAGGCAAAAACCTTTGCTTAAAATGTCTTCCTACTGCATTCACCAAGGAACAGACCGGTGCTGCCTCTCGGCCCACCTCTGCATCACTGGGCTTGGTGTGGAGCAGGGGGAGTTTGTCAGGAGCTGTGTTTCTGCAGGGGGAATCGTTCCCCCACTTCATGTGCTCCAGCGAGCGTTCTGCCTGCAGACCAGGACGTACCAGTAACCTGGCACTGCTGGTGATGGGCTGCCTGCCTGCTAAACCATCACAGCAGCGTTGGAGGTTGTGTTTCCCACGCCTGAAGGATGCTGCTTTTCTAAAGCCACATTCGTTTTTTTTCCGCTAATATCGGGGCCCTTTCTGGACTCGGATGGCACTTGGGGCTTTCACAGGTCTGTTTGTCCCCACCCTGTCAGCGGTGTTGGCTTCCCTTTTGATCCGAAGGGAAGTTATGAAATCAGGTGGCACTCAGTTCCTGGATTTAAGGGAACTTCTCCACTGAGGAAACGTTTCAGCAGCGATTGCTCTGCAGACTTGAATTTTGTGTGCCGGGAGGACTGTCCAGAGACTTAACTGAGTTGTTTTTTTTTTAGGCTCGTCTGGATGGAGCTTAGTTATGCCTGGCCTGATGCACGTTAAAGTATTTCGCTGAGTTAGGTGGGTTTGGGGTTAAGCCCTGTGGCCATTCCCACCCGTGGCGAAGCGAGGAGAGGTTCCTGCGCTGAGTGTGGCCTCCCGCCCCCAGCTCCCTGCCGACCATGGGAACAGAGGGGGATAAATCCCAATCCCCGCACCCCGGGGGAGGGCACAGGGCAAGGAGGAGTGGGGAAGCTTGAGCAGCTCCTCCGGCTCCCTGCTGGCCCTCTGCAGTGCCCGTGCTGGCAGTCAGCTCGGCTGCTGCGCAGGCTGGAGCCAGCCTTCATTTCCAGTGCTGGCAGGGCTGCAGCTTGCAGTGCCTTTTCTTGCTCTTCCCACAGCCAGCTGCCTTTGTTCTGCCTGGGGTCCAGGCATCGGCCACTCTTTTTCATCAGTATTGTAGCTCAAGGTACGACCAGAAGAGCGAGTGAAGGAATTTTCTACAAAAAATGCGTGGCTGTCGGCTAATGGTCTGCGGTGTAGGGTTGGCAAAGCTTTTACAAGCCCTGGAAGCTAATACAGATGGGAGCAGATGAACACTGCCTGTATTTGTAACAGATGCAGGTGGTGTTTAAGAGGATTGTCTTGCTCGCGTTGTCTAGAAAGAGAGATCTAGCTGCAAGCTAATAACTCAAGGAACAGGCAAGGAAGAAATAAATCGTATTTGTTATAAATTAACAGAGAAACCTATTTGTCCTTCGCTAGGCTTGAGAGGTAGAGTGGCTCCAATTGAGAGAGAGGTTTAATTTGTCCTGATAATACATTATATTACTGGAATTATGGTACGAACATGTCTCGGATCAACTGGTGAGCCTCGTGGGCAGTGGCTGAACGTGTGAGCACGAGGGAGGCGAAGGCAGCTCCTGCCAGACGCCGCGAGGCTTCCTCCCCGTTCGTGGTCTGGTTGCTGCCCTTCTCTCTGAGCCGTGCGAGGAACTCAAGTAGTTTTTGGGAAAAGGCCCCATGTTAACAGAAATGAAAGGGTGAAATTCAGCACGGATCTCGTTGTGTGTTGCTGTGGTTCTTAGCGGCATCCCAAATCGGCCCTCCTGTTTGCTAGATGCTCAGAGGTTGCATGTGAAACAGGCGCCCCGGCAGTGTTCATTGCCAAGAAGGCCAACAGCATCCTGGCTTGTATCAGAAGCAGTGTGGCCAGCAGGGCTAGGGAGGTGATCGTCCCCCTGTACTCAGCTCTGGTGAGGCCGCACCTCCAGTACTGTGTTCAGTTTTGGGCCCCTCGCTACAAGAAGGACATCGAGGTGCTCGAGCGGGTGCAGAGAAGGGCGACGAAGCTGGTGAGGGGCCTGGAGAACAAGGCCTATGAGGAGCAGCTGAGGGAGCTGGGCTTGTTCAGCCTGGAGAAGAGGAGGCTCAGGGGCGACCTTATCGCTCTCTACAGATACCTTAAAGGAGGCTGTAGCGAGGTGGGGGTTGGCCTGTTCTCCCACGTGCCTGGTGACAGGACGAGGGGGAATGGGCTAAAGTTGCACCAGGGGAGTTTTAGGTTGGATAGTAGGAAGAACTTCTTTACTGAGAGGGTTGTGAGGCACTGGAACAGGCTGCCCAGGGAAGTGGTGGAGTCACCATCCCTGGAGGTCTTTAAAAGACGTTTAGATGTAGAGCTTAGGGATATGGTTTAGTGGGGACTGATAGCGTTAGGTCAGAGGTTGGACTCGATGATCTTGAGGTCTCTTCCAACCTAGAAATTCGGTGATTCTGTGATTCTATGTCCTGTTTGCAAAAGCTAGGGCTGAGCTCCTGGTGGTGGCAGGAGGTTACCAGGATTTGTCCTCCCAGATTTCCCACCTCTCATCTTTTTTTTTTGTTCCTGATGCCCAACTGCTTTCCTCGGCTTCCCGAGGCACAGCTGTCAGTAAGGGAAGTTTAACAGCAAGTTCCCTTGGGACCCTTTAGTCTGCACTGCCTGATAGTTAGTATGCAAGTACATTGCCCCAGTCGGGCAGTTGGTACACAGACAAGAATTTAAGGTTTTCCCTGTTATTTGCCAGTATGAGCTAGTTGGCACCCTGCAGGAAAGCAAGGGCTTTGCGAAATCCTCCAATATTGGCCTAATTCTGCTCTCTTAAAAAGTGAGACTGAGAAAACCCATCCTCTCACATGCCAAGGCAACGTTATTGTAACGCCAAGCTGAAGCCATGAAATATATGGAAGGGCAGCTAGCACAGCTGGACCGCATATTCCCCACGAGGTTTGTCCCTCTGTCTTAATTCCAGGTTATTTAAGCATTTCCCTTCTCTCTACAGCTCCCAAATGGCTGAAAAGGATGAGGCAGTCAGTTTTTACCCCCATTCCTGTACAAGCTGTTAGTTCAGAAGGCAGAATATCCAGCTCAGATCCGTAATGCCATCCCAGGTGCCCTGCATGAGTTAGGAGGACATGAATTTCAAGTAAAATATGACAGAAAACCAAGTGACCTGGTGGCATAAGGCCCACCTGCATGCCGGCTGGGAACCTGAGCCACGCGTGAAGGACGCCGTGCAGCAGCCATTGCGGGATTGCCGGGCACAGAGATGCTCTGTGTGACTCACTCGCAGTGTTTCTACTACCATTATAAACTCTGAGAGCACTTGATGAATAACAGAGAGTCAAGAATGAATTCATCCATGTTTCACTCTATAACGGCCTATTGTAAATACCGAGCCAAATCCTGCCTCCAGATACATACAGCTCTCATTGAAGCCTGCCCACTGTATTTATTTTTAAAGATAAAAGCACTTCTGTTGCTTCCACAGAGGACTTCTGTGACACAGTCCATTGTAAGGATGTGAATATCCTTCCTCAAGAGCTTGAAGAGAAGCGGGGTGTGTCTGCCTGGGACAGGGAAGGGCACTTCAGAGGTAACAGCCTCCAGGCTGTGGCGGTGGGGTCAGAGCTGTTACCTTCATCCAAGGGACTTTCAGAGATGCGTTTCCCCGTGGTTGTGCCTCGCGTTACCCTCTCGCATCGAGGCTCTGGCTGTCCGTGCAGAATCACTCCCTGATGGCTGGGGTAAAGGGGGCAGGGAAGGCAAAGGGGTGCGGATGTGTGATGTCTGCGTCCCACAGGGGCACGTCTCGGGGCCGCCGAGCTCCGTGACACTGCTCAGCCCACCGTTTTCATTACAGCTCAGACAAATGCTGGGTTTGAGTTTTCACCGGCTCCTGCAGTCTTCGTGCAGTTCCATATCCCCAGGGAACGGTGCTGGGTGGGTGTGGGAGCAGAGCCGCACCTCCCAAACCCACAGGGTTTCACTGGGTGGAGAAAGAGTTGTTATTCCTTTTAGGGCTAGAATTAGAGTTTGAGTCACACCTTTATTATGAATGAAATACCATGTTCATGATTCACTGTGATTTTTAATTTAAAGCAGCATGGAAGGCCATTATTATTAAACAATATCTGATCAGAAGGGGGTTGAGTTATCAATGGTGACTAATTATAAGACAAATAATAATAGTCCTTCATCATGCTTAGATACTTTCTGCAAATTGACTTGGCTCTGTGCAAACTGTTGTGGTGGGATTTTAATTCAGTGTCTGCAGAAAACATGCACTGTGTAAGTGTTCTGCATTTGTCTCTAGACTGCTCAGCCTTTGCAATACCTGGTTGCTCGACCACATTCAGCTGATTTCTTTCAGGTGTTTTTTTGGTTTGGGTTTGGGTTTGGTTTTCAGTTTGACGTTGCTGGCAAAGGTCAAGCCTTTCTCCCCCCTTATCTGTTACCTTATCATGGGAACACAGATGGCAATATGCTGTCTTCCTCGGCATACCTGCTGAGGAGCTACTGGTCCATGAGGCTCAGCCAAAGCCTGTGGCTTGTGCAATGGCTTCTTGCCTGGCTTGGACAAATGCGAGCTAATTAACAGCAGTGAAAAACATGTAAAGTAGCGAATAATTATTAGTTTTGTTTATGTGTAAATACTGATAGTCATAGGCGAAGGCAAACGCTTGTATGGGAAACAAATGTTTCCCACGCACGGTTTGGGACCAAAGCAAACGGGTGCGACCGCTCCCAGAGCAGCGAGGGGATGCACGCAGGGTCAGGCGGCGCATGTGTTGGGGAGCCCAGTGAATGTGCTCGGTGCTGTCCCTGCCGCAGCTCGCAGCAGGCTGCAGGGGCTGTACAGGACGCATCCTGGGCCTGCAGAGCCCGTTAGGCAAAGGCTGAGCTCTCGGCTGCACCCATTACATGTTCGCTGCAGTCACAAGTTACTGGCAGCTCCATGTCTCTAAGCAGTTACTGATCCCTCTGCCCTGGCGTATGCTCTGTATTTATCCTGCATTCCTTCAGTAACCCTGGAAGACGTCATTGCATCCCGATACTGATTCACTTCTCATTAAGGGCTTACATTTTCACTGTCATTACTGAGTTAAAATCAAATGAACAAAAGGCAGCCCTCCAGAAACCAGTGTTAGTAGCACCTGGGGGGCAGGGAGGATTTCACCCCTGTTTTTTTACCACTCGTGGCTTGTGTTGGTTTCAAAGGCAGCTCACCCATGGCCAGGACAGGCAAGCAGAGACACTTCTGCATTTAAGCCCTCTCTCACCTGCAGGACAGGAGCTGCTGGTACCACCCCTATGTGACACCCCTGGTGGCTGTGTGCTGGCGGGGGCACGGTCGCCCCCTCGGTGCTGATCTCTCCTGCTCGTGTCGTTACAGGACAAGCGGTGAAGGAGAGGAGAAATGGCGGAGGATAGGAAAGACGAAGCCAAGGCACCGCACTGGACTTCGGGTCAGTTAACAGAGGCTTCTTCACACCCGCATTCACCCGAAATCAAGGAACAGGGTGGCGCGGGTGCCGGACTGGTCAGAAGTGCCAATGGGTTTCCCTACCAAGAAGACGAGGAGCACGGGCTGGGCGGCCGGGAGCAGCCGGGGCCGTACGCTCAGACCAAAGAGAACGGGATCAATGGAGAGCTGTCGGCAGGGGACAGGGAGACCGCAGGTAACGTACCTCAACACCCTGCAGCTCAACACAGCTGAACACCGGGCAGCGCTCTGAGAAGATTTTAGGAAAGCCATGAGGGCGGCTTAGTGCATCCTGGTAGATGCGAGGGGTCACCTCACTGGGGATGGGGAGAGCAGCCAGTGCACAGGAACCACAGGGCTGTGTGTGTGGAAACTTCGGTTTCTGCTGTTGCTGCTCACAAGTAACAACTTCTAGAAACCCACCGACTGTTTGCGGATAACACGTTGATTGGTCTGGCCAGGAATAGCACATTCAGCATTTATCCACCACTGGCTAGGCGTATTTCATGGGATGCTCTCTGGGGCCTTGCCTATTTGTAAACTATGTTAGGATTTTAGGATTCAGCTTGTTATTTGGGGGAGAAAAAAAGTGTGACTGTGTCAAAATGAAATATGCAAAGCAAGTTTCCTGTTTTAGAAGTAAATGCTAATTCACTCTGTGCAGAGCTCCCTCTTTAAACCCCAAATGCACAATGCAAGAGGAATGTCTCTTGTACAGGCGCTAGTGCCCTTGATGCATCCATCCATGCATGCTAAAGAGATCTTTCTAGCAATGTTTGTTGGCTGTTGACAGCACTTTGAGATGTTATCCATAATTTCTCAGCAGCTGGAGAATGTTAAGGCTCTCAGACCCTAAAGTCATTTCAAAAGCAATTCTACTAGAAATGAATACTTCCGCTGCAAGGAAATGGGGGTGGATTTTAAGAGTCTCTTTTTGAGGATAGCCAAAACTAGAAAGCCATCAGTAAAAGAAATTCCGTGTAAGCATTCAGGTGATCGTGTTGGTGGTGATGGTTCAGGAGGGTGATAACAAGATCTCTTTCCTTTGCTCTAACCTAACTTTGTACTGCGCTTAGACAGCAAATAAGCAGGAGCAGCTGTACAGGATCACAGAGGTAAGATGCTGCAGTTCTTAGGGCTGTGGAGAGACTGGAGTGTTTGTCTCCTTTGCCACAGATGTTTCAAACAGCCTTGGACAAGTCACCCGTACAAATGGAGAAGTAATAACTTGACAGAATGAAGAGGAATTTCGTCTCCTTATAAAAGGAGAAGAGAAATACTCTTCTCAGGTGCTCTCAAAGCTTGGGGCAGCATCTCGGAGACGTGGACGTTTAATTGGGGAATTTGCAGCTAATGGCTGAGAGGAAGCAGGAACCCAGTGCAGCAAATCAGTGGGCATTGCAGTCGTGTATTTTAACATCGCTTTTTCAGATGGGGGATTAAAGAGCAGAACAAATCCAAATGTGGCAGCGGGACCAGAGCAGTACACTTACTGAGGGAACGAGACTGCTCTTGATCCCTGTGAAGTTTGCTTCGATCACCACTTTGTGGCCTCGTTTCCTCCTCCCCTGCTTTTTTCTCACTGTCTACTTAGTTTGCAAGATCTCTTGTGTGGGGACTTACTGTCAATACATGCAGTTATTGCTAGGGAGTCTTAATATAGCTTATTTCATGGCATCTTTCTTTGTCCTTGAAAACCAGAAGTCCCTAAAACTGCTTGCCTTCACGCCTGAATTTCTAGCTCTCTGGAAATTCAAATCCTTGAGCCCCGACTTAGAGGAACATTAATGCAAGGTAAAGCATCTTAGGGTACATAAGATATATTTTTAATCATTTCATTCCTTTTAAAGGCCATCAGGAGAAACCTGTCAGCAATTTAGGGCGGTGACAGAAATGAAGAGGGGTGTGGGTTGCCAAAGCCACACTGGTGTTTGCTAGCGGGACATACTTACAGCATCACGAAGCAATTTGATTCAGAGTTTGATCTTGAAACCAGGATTGCCATTTGCCGCTGACTTCAGCCATCTTTGCTCTGTTTGCTTGTAAATTGTAGCTGCAGTGGGGTGTTGTATCAGATACGACATTTAAATGCCACTGTGATACACATAATTACCAATAATGCAAATCATTTAATCATTTGTAGTAGCTTGCTGGCTCCAAACAGCTGAGGAGAAAATGCACAGGAAGCCAAGGTCGACCGAGATAATTAAGCCACACTGTGAGTTTCTGTGGATTTATAGGGATTTTGTTTTCCCTGGTGTAAGCCCAGACCAACAACCTAGGCTGCTCTGCCTTCTCAGCCTTTGTGTCAGAGCCCATAAACCCCAGTATCAGCAAGAAGAAACTCATCCCAATGCAGCACAGGTACAAGCAGGGCACTTCCCAGGGCAGCTGCACGTTGCCCGATCCCTGCTGGTGAGACTTCAGGTGTGGTTCAAGGCATTTTGCATCAGCTCCCCGGCACCGACTGCCCCACGAGCTGGGATTTGTTCATGAAATGAGCATCCCGCAGGGGGAGGCGTTCAGCAGCAGCGCCGTACCGCGCCGGGGCACCCGTTTGCAGGGCTCGTGCTGTACAATCTGTGTGTTCAGGGGAAAGTCAGAGCCACAAGGACAAAGGCACCTTATGCCAACACTAATGTGGAGGCGAGGGGTGCTGGTGGGGGAGGAGAGCAGAGTTCTTGCCAAAACACATCCGATCTATCACTGCGAGTGACGTTTTTGGGTTTGCGCAGTTAAAATTCGCCTTCCTGTAGAAATGTGTGTGTCTCTCCCTCTTGGCGTCTGTCGAAGAGTTATTGAGTCTGACCTCAATTTTGGAGTCCTCTGAATCTGGCTGTTGTGTTGCCTTTGATTGATCTGCCTCTGCATCGTGCTGGTAATGGCTGCATTACGGAGCCACATCAATGCTCCCCTTTCTAAGGGGCCCACGGGAACGTGGCAGAGCGCTCAGCGCTGCGGGCAGGGCAGCCCCGGGCCTGATCTGGCTGAATTCAGAGGCGAATATGTGTGAGAGAATGGCCCTGGGTCATTGGCACGACGCACGGGAGGCTGTTATGGATGTGATATAAGGAAGGGTGCTACAGCAGATACTCGTTTGTGTGTGTGTGTACACGGGTTTGGGCTACCACAGGTCCCACACTGCTCCTGAGTTGTTCCTGAAGGCACCTGCCCCTTGGGCAGCCTGCAGCACCCCATTGAGTTTTAATGCCCTCTCCCTGATCCCTGCCTCTTCGAGTTCTTGCTCACGTGTGCGTGCACGCACAGCATCTTCGCTGAGGATCTTGTGAGTCTTCAGCGTGGAGGATCGGGGCTCAGCTTTTGTCAAGCCAAACGTTTCCGCGTCACGCGAGACGTGTGCTGCACGGGGGGCCTGATGGTGGACTCTCTGGAAACTCACTGCGAAGTGGGCTGATGTGGGCAGCTTTGGATTGGAGCCATGGTAGAGCACAGGATGTGTAGGGCTTGTAAAGCAGTGTGAGCGTGGCAGCCTTTTCTTGGCTTCCCGAGGCGTCGTGGTCAACTCGTAGGGAGGCAGCAGCGAGGAGCAGTGCAGGTGTGCTTCAGCAGCCCCTGGGAAGCAGCGCTTCAACACCGTGTTTGACTTGCAAGGAGCATCAAGCCACAAAGGTTTGTTTTTCTGCACTTAAAACGCATTTATTTTTCTTTTCAGTAATGTAATGACTAACCTGTCAAATGGATATAATTAGGGGTGAGAGCAGTTAGCTGTGTTGTGGAGCATCTTCTCTGCTCTGTCTCTGTACAGTGACTCAGCTGATTGAGCGCTTTCTTCATTATATTCCAAACGCAGGCTTATAATCAGAGGGGGGGGTTACCCACACAGTTATCTGATGAATTATTTTTCTGACAGATTAAGGGAAGGCATTTCCTGAAATCCTATTGTCAGAGCCGCAGGACAGTGGCTCCATCCCCGTGTCAGTTGATATTAAGGACAGGAACGTGTCCTGCCAAAGTGACAGAGCTCTTCATTAATTGGCAGAGTACCCAAACTGCGTGGGATGCAAAAAGACTGCTGGAAAATTGGAGCAGACTTCATGAGACAGCACAGGGCATCGCAGGTTGAGCTCTCCTGCATTGTTTTGCAGAGCCTTTGAGTCATGGGAAAGGTGGATGTGAGGAAGGTCAGGCCAGATAAATGAGAGAGGCAAGTGTTTTTGGTGGCTGTGGAGACCCAGAGATGGGTTTGGGTTAGTCTGTAAGAGAAACAGAAAGAGGAGAGAGCCCAAGACCCATGGAGAGGGATGAAAAAGGGGCAGTGCTGAGCTGAGGGAGGCGTGAGGGATCAAGGGAGGGACCAGACCCAGCACTGGGAAAGTTAGGAGAGGTGGTGGGCAGAGAACTGGTGAGAGGAAAGACATGAGAGAGCAAAGCAGAGGCAGGAGGTGGCAGGGAAAGATGGAAAAACGGAAGAAAAGGAGAGTGGAAAGTGGCTCAGTTTTATCTGTTCATCCTGAGCCAACGCATCCTTTGCGTGATGGCAAGTATTGCCCCGGAGAGGAGGGGACTCAGACAGCAGGGAATGGCAGCGTCTGCAGGGAATAACTGAGGAAGAAAGTGGGGAGGGGTGATTCAAGTTGCAGCCCTGGGTACGGTCTGTCCTAACTCAGCCGTTTGTTTTAAGGCTTTGTGCAGCCAGCCTAACTGGGCGTCTGCACCAAATGTGTTCCCGTGACCAACTACTCCTTAAAAAATATATTGAAACAATATATTGAATATATTGCAGGGAATGTAAGCCTGCAGGAGTGCCCTGCCACAGCCGGGGAGCAGATAAGCAGAGATGCGGGGTCCCTTCAGCCTGTTTGTGCAGAAAAGTGGTGCTGCAGGTAGGGACCGTGCGTGTTCCAGCCGCCTGGCAGCACTGCAAGGAAACCATCCCCGTCCCAGTGTCTTGCCTAGCCTTGTAGCAGCCCGTCGCCAGGCAAAGAGGCTCTTCCTCACCGTCCTCAGCACTCCTGCACGGTTAGAAGGTCACTGTGCCCCCTAGTCCTGCTGGCTCCAGGCACTGCATCCAGCTGTGCGCGGGGTCAGCAATCACTGCGACCTCTCCGTGCTGAAATGGCAGCAGGCAGGTCAGTGCTCGGTCCTGGGACGTGTTAGTGTCTCGTGTCCCCTGCCAGGGACTTGTCATTTAATCTTCTTTCCTCTGCATGCTTGTCTGTCTCTTTTTATGATACAGATGGCACTGCCAGTAAACATATCAACAGGCCTTCTTCTTGCAGAGGCCCTTTTAGCCTTGCTTCCCAACAGCACCGCTTTGTCACAGCTCTCCTTTTCATCTGGCTGCTGGCACTGGCTGTCCTGCTGCTGCCCAAGTGCCCCCTGGTTGCCTGTTTCCCAGGGGTGCCTCCCTCAGGTGGGCATTCTCGGCAGCCAGCATGTCCCGAGCACTGCAGACAAAATGCATCGCAGGACGCAAAATGAGGGATGCTGAGGGATGAATGCGATTGCCATGCTCGTCCCGTATCTGCTGTTTGTTTTGCAAAGCTCGAAGACTGCATCTTAACGTGTCACTGAGAGCTCCCTTGGGACAGAAGCTGTTAATTAGGCATTTTGATCTCCTTCCCTTCGCCCAGGAAATGTGACAGTAATTACCGTGCACCATCATCTTTGCCAATTTAGAGACAGGCAAATGTACCAGACTTCAGAAACTTCTCTTCTTTGTGTTAAGAGTAATACAGGTGTCGTTTTCTGGAACTCGTTACTGGAATGTTTTAGACACGTTCGAGGGTGTTGCTGGAGGGAGCATCGGTGGAGGCAGCAGAGGACCAGGGTCGAGGGACAGCACCAGCAGCCCCTTCCTTCCTGCCCCTGTTCTTTCTGCTGCACCTTGGTGTTTTCTTGTGCCACCAGGAGCTTCGTGAGAGGGAGCTCTTCTGTTCCAGCTCCGATCCAAGGGCAGGAAGGTTTGGAGGAGGGTTCTCTAACAAACAACAGAGCCTTGTCTGGCAGGCACACAGCCCCTCTGTTTCAGGCACAGCTGAAATGGCAACTTCTTCCCCAAAGTCACCTTGAAAGGGAAGCAGCAGGTTCTCAGGTGCGACAGCCCGTGCTCTTCCTCCCCTTTTCCCATTACAGAGCCCCCTGTGCGTGGCCTGGTGCCCAGCCGTGGCTACGCTGAGCTCCCCGTGGCCGTGCCTGCTGGAGGCCAGACCCGTTCCCCGCGGGCGCTGCGGGGCTGACCCCGCTGCCGTCAGAGAGGCTACGAAAACACGAGCCCGCTGCTACTACTGCGAGGAGTGCCAGGCGCTGCTGGCTGCCTTTTTCCACGTTGCCATGCCAACTGGTCCCTGTGCCGAGCCAGATCTCTCCTTAAGCTCCGCTGAGAGAGAGTCTGTAGCCTGGGAGCTTATTTAGCATTCAGGAGCGCACAGCCTCTCTGTAACGGCTCCGCGGCACAGCCAGGCTGTCTGACAAAGGGAAGGAGCAGGCTTCCTTTCGGTTTTCCCTTCTCCTCCCAAATTTGCTTCTCTAGATGGGGAGAGAGACTGGGAGCACCACGCGGAGGGACCTCGCTGAGGCACAACTTCCATGAAAACCAGAGGGACGTGTTGCTTTGGGGGGCATTTGTGGTGCAAGACAGATGTGTGTGAGATGCATTGATATACAGCTATATGGACATGCACGCATTTCTTGGTTCAACTAACCCTAATGAGCTACTCGGTATTAAAATGGGAAGGCAAAGCAAGCTGGGTTTTAATTCAAGCAAGGAGCTCAAATGAAAAATTAGGAGGGAGCCAGGGATAAAACACCTGGCTTTGTCTTCCCTGCTGTTTTAAGCCGTGAGGTTAATATACAGAGAAACAAGTCGTCTTGTCTCACACGACATTCATATCCTGAATTAGGACAGCAAAACCAGTAGTTATGTACTGGTGCTTTGGCTTGGGTTCCTCCTGTTTGCTACTGGTAGATTAACTGCTCGCTTTAAGTCATTATAATGATAATTAATACAGGTTTGCTTGCCTTTGCCAGCCGAAGGGATGGAAATCAGCATAAAGCAGCTGGCATTAGCTGGCATGTGAGCACTGCTAATCCAGTGCCTGTCCGCACCAGCTGTGAAAAGGTTGATCTGCAGATTCAAAGGCAAGGTTCAAAGCGAGAGGACTGCGTGCTGGTTTTGACTCCATCGCTTGCTCTTTGGGAGATGCTGAGCAAAACATTTACATTTCCCTGTGCTGTTGTGCAGACCGACCGCGGAGCAGAGCCAGTGGTACTCAGAAAGCTCATTTTGAGGTGATGGTTTAGAAATGCAGCCTTGATTGTTTGGGGGGGGGTTGTTGTTATTGATTTCTTACTCGAGACATGCCAACAATGCAGGAAACTCAAGTCACCCCCGCTGTATGAGTGAGATCACATGCATGAGCTCTTCCCCTGCGTGAGGCAAATACTGGCATAGAACTTGAGCACTTCATCTTTAACTGCATGCAGCATGTGGAAAAGAATTGTGAGATGCCATTATCTCCAAGGCAGGCAAACCTGATAACTGCTTTCCAGGGAGTCGTTCTCATTCAGGACTGGCTAAATTGAATACTTCATGGAAATCAAATTCACTTAGAAGGAACATATACTTTGGGAAGGGAACATAAACCCCAGGTATTTCATTTTTTTGTTCATATTTCTTTCCTTGAGACTGATTGGTAGCAGCACACGACTGGTTTGGGGCAGGTCCCAGCAAGCCCTGCTGCCTGCAGCAGCTCGAAGGAAACTTCATACAGCCCGTGGGCTGCCCGGGCAGGTGCCTTGATGCAGAGGAGCAGAGTACCAGCTGCTGGTGCTGCCTGGATGTGGCAGCCTGGCTGACTTAGCAAAACTGCTCGCATCCCTGCAGGGGAGAGAAGAAAACGACTTCAGCTGGAGCTGCAGTTTTTTCCCCAGAAGCCAGGGTTCTGTGCCACATGCAGGGCAGTGAGCCTGTGCAGGGTGTTGGGGAGCTGGGAAGCAGCTGATCCTTTGCTGTGTCTGTGCAGGAGTTGCTTTCTCTTCCTTCTTATTTAGGAGTGTATTGTCCTTCCAGACAGCTGCTCTGTCAGCTCTTCCTCCTCATCCTCTTTTGCACCTTCAGTCTAGAGGAGTGGGTGCGTCCCTTTCCCAAGCACTTCATATAACCAGAGGAAGGGCTGCTCAGAGGCGGTGACCTGGCAGGGACAAGACTCACCTCTGCTGGGATGCTGCCAGAGGAGGGGGGGAGTGCAGAGCTTCTGAGCAGGGCTGCAGCTGCTCCAGCAATTCACCCAAATCAAGAACTTGGGGATGAATTTGGCTGTGACATGGGGTCTTCTTTATTTTGCCTGCCTCCAGGGAGGTTCAGCACCTCATGTGAGCACACAGGGCCACCCCGAGACAGACTCCTGTCTGCGTGCAGGCAGGGGCTCGGCCGGGACGCGCAGCCCGCAGCAGACGAGCAGCACGGCTGCTGCTGCATTGCAGAGCCAGGGCAGGCTCTGACTGGCAGCGTGAGCCTTAGGGTGAGAGCACACTGATTGACTGTGTTTGGTGTCACCGGGTCCCCCAACGGGACGAGCCTGAACTGCGTTGCACTGGCAGAAGGGTCTCTGGTTATGCCGACCCGGGCACGACTGGAAGCCCCACACAAAGCGTGTACGGGTTATTGCTAATGTTAATCCTAAATTCAGCAGAGCTTGTGTAGCATACTTTGTTGTGCTTTTTTTTTTTCTTCTGTTTTAAAGATCACAGAAAGCACTGTCAGAGCTGTATTTAAAAGGAGAACTGGAGGGACACGTCCTCTTCTGCCGTAGGTTGCTGTAGCTCTACTGGCTTCTGTGCGTTGTTCACTTATACTAAAAACAATTAGTTCTTAAAAGTGTGCTTATTTAAAATGTTAACACGTACTGAAGTCCCAAACAAGTACTGAATTAGAAGCGAGGTACCTGTTCTGCATATTTACTCGCACTCAAAGGATTAAATATCCGGTGCTTTGCTCTGAACCTCAAGTGGTTTCTTCCTGCATGAGTCCTACAAGGAGTTCATTTTTTAATGAAGGATAAATATATCTGCTTATTTCATGCAAGTGCTGCTTTTCAGCTGGTAGCACGTCCCAGGAGAGGCAGTGGGAGCTCTCTGCATCGCCCTGGCTGGGGGGCTCGCGGTGGCTGCTCCAGTGTCGCACATCAGCTGTAAATCGTGTTGCATGTAAAATGCGTCAGGCAAACCAGGAGCGATTAGCTCTTCCCACCTCTGGCTTGGCTGGGAAATGCTGACGGTAGTAAATATTTTGTTCCAGACTGTAAACTTAAGAAGATACGACTCAGGGGATGTGCAGGGAGCAAGTATTTGCGGTAATGAGGGCTCATTTATAAAGCGTTGCTTTATTGTGCTGACATTTGTATGGCTGCTTTTTAACAGTGTTTCATATTTAAAGGGTGTGCGTGTGCAGGCACCGATCCCTCGGTGTTTGTTTTCCAGCGGCTAGACAGCGTGGCAGAGGCCCCTGCCTGCTGCACGTGTGTCTGGGAGCTGGAGGAGGGCTCTCCGGAGCTCGGAGTTGCTCCTGGTACAGATTTGCCATTGGATTTTGCCACTCGCATGCTGCTGAGCTTTGAGCTGTCTGCTCAGCTCTCGCTGGGAGCATGGTTGGGAAAATGCTGCGGAGCCGAAGTAAAGGCAGAAGGTGTGGAAGCAGTGCAAGGATGGGCAGCCCCGACCCTGGGCTGATGCTTTCCTGACCTCTGCGGAGCAGCCGGGGCCACACGGCCCCTGCCAGCCACAGCTTCCCCTGTGCCTGCTCTTTGCATGCAGTCACTGCAGTGCGTCTTCCCCCAAAGGCAGTCCTGAGCCCCCACACCTTTGAGGTTTGTTGTGTTACGCAATTCAGGGGTTTTTCTTTCCCAAAACACGAGCCTTTTTTGACCCGTTCAGTTGGCGAGCTGGTAAGTCCTGCTGATTAATTTAATCTGTCACCACCCTCATTGATGCTGCAGCAGCTTAAAGTCAATGAGTTTATTAGGGAAGTGATGCTTGTCAGTTGTGTTGTGGTTTCATTTAATTTAAAAGCTGATGTTTCCATTATTTCCCTTCATGCCTCCTGCCAATTACTGTTGATATTGCCAACATCAAGATCAAGGACCTACTTGCGGCAAAATATTTGCACTCACAAAAGCCATGGGAGAGCAAATATTTGAATTCTGGAGCGCTGTGTTACTGCTTTTTTTTTTCTTCAACCGCAAGCACTAATCTGCTGGCATTATTTGTGTTTTAGACGACTTATTCATACCACTTCGCTTTCTACTGTGAATTTCTGTCTTAATCCAAGCGCAAAAGGCACTGCTTTGAGGTTTTAGGAATTGCAGTGATGAAGTCCAAGGCATGTCTCAGATTCTACGTCGGAAAAGCCACCAGCGGAGGCCCCGGTCCCTCTGCCGTGTCTCAGCAGTCCCAGCAGCCTCCGCAGAGCTGAGAGAAGTCAGGACCCGTCCTGAGGGGACTGCCTGATGGCTGCGCACAAATCCAAGAGCTGCTTGGTTTGTAGTCCTGCAGCACCCAGGGGAAAAAAATCCATAGGCCCTGTTAGCGTTGCAAATTGTCCAAGATAGCAAATAGGCAGCGTTGGATCTGTCTTTTCTGCAGGGAATATGGTCGGGGTGTTTTGCTTTGCTGAGCAGCACAGGTTCCTCGGTGCTTTTGTTGTTGACTCGAGCCGGCTGTGCCAACAATTAGTGCTGGTTACCTTGGAAACTGCTCTGCACCCTGCTGAGGATTTTGACAGGCACATTTTGACTGAAATTGCTTTGTTTTCCCAATTCTGCGAGCACACATGTAGCTAATCCTTTTGCTGTGCCCTGCCTGTATTCCTTGCCGAAAACGCAGCAAAATTAGTGAAACATATTATTTTGTCCTTCCCGTCTGTTTGCATCTTTCTTTCTCCCTGTTTTAGCCTCAGCCCTCTGCGAGCATTAATTACCCTTTGCTTTGAACAAGCTCACTGTTAATTTTCTTGGTCGGCGTCTGAGGGATGACACTGTGAGTGCCTGGGAAGTTTTGACACAATTTTCAGTCTCCTCCCCTCTATCCCTCCTTCCTGTCATCCTTTTCCTTGGGATTTCTCCTGGAGCATCGGTGTGCCATGCAGTTCCAGCACGTTGAAGCTTGTTTACGCCCTGGACGAGCTCTGCTTTGCAGAGCCCAGCTGGCTCTGAAGATCTGCTGCCACCGTAGCAGGGTAAGATAAAGCCTCGAGGTGCGATGCTGCTCCTATGGGGAGGTGAAATCATGGGGCACCTGCCTGCAAGGCAGGAAGATGCTGTGGGAACAGCAATTTGGGAGTTTCTCCCATCAAACCCAGCCTTCAGAATAACCCCACTGCACTGCAGAGACAGGGGAGGTGTCAGTGAGCTTCTGCTGGATGGGAGCTCTCAGGGCCTGAGCAGCTCCGTGGAGGAAGGGGCATTCACAACCCATTTCCTCAATGGGTTGAGCCCCAGGTTATGGTAGCCTGAAAGAGGAGAAAGTGCCCGGGGCTGGAGGTGAACCATTAGAAAGGGCACAAAGGGAGCAGACACAGCCTGCATCGCTGCACAGATCTGCCACAGATCTAATTTTTGCTCTTGCCATGACCGCTTCCAGATATTTCGAACAGTTTTCTGGAAATGCTTGGTGAAAGCTCAGACATGTTTTTAAAAGACTTTTGTGGCCATCCATACATCTGTCACTGGGGCTGGTAAAGCTGTGTGTTAAACAACTTAATGGACTGGAAAGGTTTCCTGGGAAATGGAAGTAATGTCGGTAATGGATTCAGGTGCCAGCGGAGACATCTGCAGTCCCTCGCTGACTGCAGCAGCATCAATAAGAAATGAAGGAGGGCTGGGAAATGACATTTTGGCCTTCTCCACGGTCTGGTCCCACATCTCTGGCTGCCGTAGCCGTCCTCTGGTCAGTAATATTGTAACCAAGGGCCACCTGGGCTTTTGGGGGCTGCACTGCCTGTACCCAAAGTGGGAAACTCAGCCTGCGTCCTGTACCACGAGCAGCTTGGTAAAAGGAGCGGCATTTCACTCTGCAGGACTGCCGAGGGAAACTGTGCTGCTGCTCCTCTGTTGTCCTGGAGCCATGGCTGAAACCCAGGTCTGCGCTGCCTTCAAGAAACACACCCCTGGTGTTACTTGCTGCTGGGTGTTCCTATAGCACAAGGCAGAAACAGCCAACGTCTACCTGGTTAAAGAGGGAAAACAAAACCCTACAAACAAAACTCTCTAATGAAGCCAGAGTTTATAGGCTGTGAGGAATGTGCCTGGCATCCAGGCTGGCTAACTCTCCATTTTCTTTCTCTTTTTTTTTTTTTTTTTTTGTTCTTTTATCATTAGGCTTCCTTGAACTTTAACTGAACCATAAGGAAACTATGAACAGTCTCAATAGCTGCCCTGTGAGGATTTGACTTACCCATCGGATCTGCTATTTATAGTGTCCATTAGTACAGAAATGCCTGTCCCTTCGCAGACATCATGTATAGCAAAAACACTGCTGTTCTGGCGAACTGCCTGTGCCTCCTGTGTCACCCAAAATATCCATCAGCAGAGTGCTCAAAGTGAGCCTTTCTCGATTTTAAAAAGGAAAAAAAAAAAAAAAACAACCACAGGCCATTATATTTTTATGTGTGTATTCTGCGTGGTCTGAAATGACCATTTTTCAGGAGGCAACCTCGTACCCCAGCAGCTTCTCCCTGATGAACATAACGTTTGTCCCAGGCTAATTAGATCGGGAAGAGAGCTGAGAGGGCCTCGGGGAGCCCACCTGCACCCCAGAAGCACCTTTTGAAGGATGCCCTGTGGAGGGGAGGCTCGTTTCCTCCTGCCTGGGGAACGGTGCTGCAGCATGCCAGCTGTGTGCTGAGGCATGGCAGAGGGCAGAGGCATCTGCGGGAAGAGGAAGGGCCGATCTGCAGGGCACGTTTTCCCCTTTTCTCCTGTGTTCCTTGTGCTTTGCAGTCTGCGGCTGCCTCGCGACACAGGGAATTGCCAGGACCCATGCGGGTGGCAAGGGACCGCTTGTGTCCAGTCCCTGTAACAGCCCAGGAGGGGTTGTAGGGTGTCTGTTCCCTGGTCCTCACCGAGAGGTGCCAAGAAGCACCCCCAGCAAGCATTTCAGTGGGAGAAACTCAAAACCCCGACATGAGGTACAGGGCACTAAAAGGCAGCTGGGGAGATTGATGGGCTTTGAACTGACGTGGCTCTTCTTTGGTGCCTCCGAATAGCCACATGCGTGGCTTGATTAAGTTGTTCGGTTCGATCTACGTGACAACAAAGTGGAATCTCATTACTTCACTGAGGGCACGTTGTGCACCAAAGGGACAGAGAAGCAGAGCTGCCATGCCCAGCCTCCTGCTGATGCAGACATCCATATTGTGTAGTTCCTTTCCTGAATGTACCCAGCTCCATCTCAAAATCAGTCAAGTTTTCTTCCTTCTATGGGGAAATCTGTGCCAGAACTTCACACCCCTGAGAGCAGGGAAACATCTGATTTCTCATCTGAATTTATCCTTGGCAAGTTTGTGCTCATTTATTCTTGGGCTAACAGTTCTCTAAACCAGCTTATTTTTTCGTTGCTCGGTGGTGGCTCTGACATATTCATCCATCAGCTCTCACTACTGGCTGCAGCCAGTAACGCTGTATTGCGGTCCCTGCCCTCCTGGCGACCAGTCAAGAGGGAAGTGGATTGTGAGATATAAATACCAACAATTATGAATGTTCTTTGCCAGTGGGTTGGTTTTTTAATATCTCATTACGTACTCAGTTTGTGCAAAAGAGAGATTAACGTAGCATGATGTTTTTAGACAAACACGACCGTGAAAGTCGGGTAACATGCAGCTCTGCTTCCTGGGAGAAAAAAATCAGCTTTTCCAGAGGACAAATGAAGAGGAAGGACTTTACATTAAAAGCACCAAGGAATTCTGCCAGAAAGAAATCACCATTAATCTAACAGGCAGCGTCCCTTGTTAGGATGGTTGCTGTAACATTACATCTAGGGCACTGGTTTAAATATCTTTTCCCTTCCTTTTCCTGAAGGAAGCAGTGAGGGGTGAGCAGAGAGCTTTTATTTCTGTCCCAGGGGTTGATTAATGGGGGCTCTGTGCACCCGTGGGGTGGAGCAACACAGAAGGGTTCCTCACCCCTCCTGGACCTGTTGCACGCTGGTGGTGGTGGGGAGGAGCTGAGCACAGGTCCCCTGGCACCTGGCTCTGTTGAGCATCCAGGAGCCACGCCAGAGTCCCAGGTCCAGGGCTGCAAACCCATCCGACACTGCAGATGTTACCCACTGCAACCCATTTGTGTTGAAGAAAGCTTTATGTTGCAGTCCTAAAAGGGGCGAGGAGGACAAAGCATATGTTTGTATCACATTGAAATGTTATTTGGCGCTTCTGTTTCAAGTCCCTCATCAGCATATCCTGAGATGTGTCTGGGAAGTGCCTTTATTGCCTCTTAACTGCGTGCTGATGGGGAGGAAATATCATCCAGTACACGTGAGAGTGACACTGACTCCATACATTAAATGTCAAGAAATCCCATTACTCAGCAGCCCGTTCTACCCCTGTCTGCAAAACAGTACGTGGGGAAAAAAGTTGCAAGGCGTTTAATAAATAATCACCTTAAAATTTTGCTGTCGCTGCACATTGTCCCTAACAGACATAAGAAAGAGCATTTAATAACAATTTTTTGTGCACCTTGCTGCAAAGGCTAGCGTCCTGGTTTTCATAAATACTCAGCATTTTCCACTGTTTTTTTGGTCCTTCTATTTCATTTTTAATGATTTGCTTATATTTCAGGAAAAAGATTGCCTCTTTCAAAATCAAGTCAGTCTCTATTTTTTGAGCTAACTTTTGCAATTTAAGAAAAACATTCTAATTAGCATATTTTTCTTGTTTTCTTTTTTCTTTTCTTTTTTTTCTGCTACCACAGAAGAGGTGTCTGCGAGGATAGTACAAGTAGTAACAGCTGAAGCTGTAGCAGTCCTAAAAGGAGAACAGGAAAAAGAAGCCCAGCACAAAGAGCAGCCTGGACCTCTACCTATAGGTAAAACAAGATAAAACGTATTGAAAATATCCTTGTGTCTGCAAATGTTATATGTGTTTTATAAAGAAAAATACAAGCGTGGATTCAAGTAGGTTATAGTCTTGAGTAAAGCAAAGGACTACACAATAGAGTTACCCTTGTTGCCCCAGTTCTTCGTGCCCCTTTGGCTGTCTCATTCACTGCATGCTCGTAGCAGCAGCTTTCTACCTGGTGTCTGACTGCCAAGCGGGGCAGCTGCGACTGTGGTTTTGTTATCGTTGTGTTTGGTGGGACCAAGCTCAGAGCCCCTTTGTGCTCAGCCCTGGGGGAGGAAGGCTGATGTCTGAAGAGGCGAAGAGTACGGGAGGGGCATGTAAAAAGATGGCAAGGTTTTACTGGTTAGTGGTAGCTGCTCCAGAAGATGGAGGAAGAGCACCTCGACAGGAAGCAGAGAGGAAGAGGGCACCATAGAAGGGGATGGGAGAGGGGATAGTGGTCAGCCGGGCTAGAGAGAGGGAGTGACAGTGGGTGGAAGCAAACGCCAGTGGTCCAGACTGATGGTGGTACCACTGTCCGTGCTGCTTCCTCGTCCTCCTGCTGGCTCCTTTGTGGAACGTCTCTCCGAAATCCAAGCGTGTATGTATATGAGTAAGTATTCAGCCCTTCATACCTACAGTGCTTCCTCGCTGCCAGAGAACTTCCATGGTAGCCCTGAGCATGTACACCAAAGGGCAGAGAAAGGCCATACGCTGTCCTCGGTAGTGAATGTCTTGCAGGCCTTCCCCTGGGATAAGTTCTGCTGAGCACATGTATGTTGTGATCAAATCGGAATAGTACCTTGTGGTATTTTCCCCACAGGCACTTCACTTTATTTGGTGCAGCAGCTGGACCCTGCTTAGGAATGAATTAAAGTCAATGAGTAATTAAAAATACTTGGTATAAATCTGGTTCCCAAGGTCTTCTGCTTCACTGAATTAATTTTGAGCTGGAAGTACAACAGAGAGATGTGTAGCTTGATAATTTCCTTCTTTACAAATGCTCGATATTACGTGAAAGACCCCAGTTTCACAAAACATTTCATACATATTTAAGTCTTGAGTGCTTCACTGGGGCCTGCATGGAGCAAAATGAGTATTCAGTTACATCTGGTTAGGTAAGAGATTTTAAACATATTGGGAGAAGTACATCTACAGTTAGCAAATGCTGGTGTTGCAGTTTCTGTGGTCAGTCACTAGTACGTGAATGCAGCTGGAGTTGCACTGTAATGAAGATAGAAATACTCTGTCCCTGGACAAGCAAATCTTAAGGATAAGTCACATAGGTCTGTCTTCCAAACCATGTTGACATCAATAGAAAGGAAGCCAGGACAATTCTTCGAGGGCTTCTGAAATTGGCCTTTCTATGCTTGGGAAGAAGCCCTGCATCAGAAACTTTGATCTGCTTGTTGAGGGGTGACATTTGTAACACAGGCTGTAAAACAGACTTGTTACTCCTTTCCCTTTTTATTCTTTTTTTTTTTTTTTTTTTCTCCAAAACAGGTTAATTCCCAGTAGTGGGTTTGGTTTTAAAGAAAAAAAAACCTCTCAGAATGATTAGTATGAAATCAGATGCGGAGATTATGCTGAGTTCGTTTAAGAAGCAGCTTGTTCAGGATTTGTCGTGCTTCTATTGCAATCATTGGAAAAACATCATCTGGTTTCAGCATCTAGCCTTGTGACTGGGAACAAATCTAAAATGTAACCTTAGTGAATCTAAGATTTCACAGCACCTTGCTCAGCTGAATCATTAATAAGTCATGGCTGACATAAGTTCCTTGTGCTGATGCCTTTTGTATTTAGATGAAGAGTATTTGCATGTATTCTGTGATTAACCTTGAACTCAGTATCAAGAAAAGAAAAAAGCTTGTAGAGTGTTTCTTGTTCATGTACTCAAGGTAAACTGAAGAGATTAGTTTCTCACCGTTACAGTTAATCAGCCTGAATTTATAAAATCTCTCCTGCACAGATGCTGTTTTGTTGTTGCTTTGAATAACTGAAGGCTTTTTAAGTGGCAACACTGATCTAAACAATGATTTTGTACTTCATTTCTGTATTGTACTCTGTGACCAGAATTTTGAAAATAATGCCTTTCATCTGGAAAAATAAATCCTTTAAATATAGCTTTAACAATCCAGGTAAAGAAGGGTCTCCTCCTGAAAATCCCTGGTGTACCAGTCCCCATCGACTAATTCTCTCAGCTGGGCAGCACAGGCTATCAAGCATTGATCTCCTGGGAATTAATTGCCGTATCTCGTTTTCATTGTTTGATTTGCAGCAGTCGAAGAGTCAGCCAACCTGCCTCCTTCCCCGCCTCCATCACCAGCTTCTGAGCAAACTGGAGCTCTGGAGGAAGGTAAGGGTCTCCCGGACCTTGCAGTATCCAGCTGTCAGCAGAGGGATGAGACATGAGTCTAAAGGAGGGGAAAATCAGAAAATGGTGATACTGCAGCTTCATGTGGAAAGATAAGGCATTCCCCCCAATAACTCCCCATCTGCAAACCAACTGCAATGCATGGGTGAGGTAGACACATGCACAGAGGTAACTGGCAGGCTAAGTACATCCATACTAAACAACAACAAAAATGGTGATGATAACTTCTTTATCTGTCACATGCAACATGAGCAAAGATGTCTGCTATCCCAATGTGCTCACCAAAACTGTGATTCAGTATAGGTAATTTTTGTTTTCTTAGGATTTGTTTGGCTTTTTTTTTTTTAAAGTCATTAATTTTGTATTTGGAATCTTAAATGCATGAAAGTGAGGAGATTCAGAGTTGGATCATTTCGTTGGTCTTCAGCCTGTAATTCATGTTTCAGTGCCTACATGTATTGGGGGTTCTGTATGCAGAGTGTGGGAGTCAAATTCTAGTCTCACAAAGCAAATCTGTACTCTGTTCTGCACAGTGAATATTCAGTTTCAGTAGCCCATGATCTCTGCTTTTTTCCTCCTGTTAAAATCCCCTTCAGCAAAGAACTTAAGCGTTTGCTTAATTTTAAGCAGTTGTCACAATGGTAAGGATATATGGCAGTGCTTTGTTCAGCAGCAAGAGTGCTGTGTCAAGGCCATCAGTGTAAGAGACAGCAATATATCAATACTGAGCCATGTCTTGTCAGTCTGAGGAAAGTATTTGGGTTCAGATTCTGCAGGGGGCTGTCAGCTGAACTCTGCCATGTGAACAGCATTTATGTGTGTCCATTTACTTCCTTCATTTTTTTTTCTTTTTTTTTTTTTCAATAAGAGCATGGAAATAATTTATCATCATCTGCTGACCAAACTTTGTTAGTGTTTTAACGCAGAGCTTCTATTAATTTTACTTCATGTGCTAACGTAGTCTGACTCTCAGTTATCAGGGCACTGCAATTCAGCATGTTCAATCCTTGGGTCAGTTTTGAGATAATGCAATTACAGGCTGTGCTAACAACAACATCATTTGGCAGTCCACTGTACTGGAAATACCCAGTGTACGTGGTCAGCAACCAGGATATCAAATTTGATTCATTGAGTGGTTGTTTTTTTTGTGTGTGTGTTTTGAATAAAATACTCTGACAATTCTTGACTTATCACCAAGAAGTAATGGCAATCAAAACTATGAACTGAAAAGGAAGCTAGTAGGGCATTAACAAATGCTTTTAGGATTGTTACCAAGGTTTTCACCGCTGTTTTCTGGTTTTGTAGAGTTCACTTGAGTAGTTCAGCATATGCTTTTTGATTTTTCCTATTACAATAAGGGGCTTGTTCTTCTGCTTCAGGCAAATGTCAAGGTTTTTCCATTACTCTTAGTTTAGGATCAGCTCTAAGTATTGGCAGTATTATTAGTATTTTAGGATTTTATAATGCAAACATATTGATTAATTGGCAGGAGGTTAAAAACTGTCCCCTAGCACGTCTTGCTGCTTAGTACTATGACAAGAAGGTGGCAAAAAGCTATGTAACTTGACTTTATTATCAACTAGCTACAGGGCTGCGGTGTTCCCAGTGTGTGTATGGCTCAGCACATCACTTAACATTGGTGTTTTTCTCCTTCCTTGCATTTAGAGTTAATATAATAGCACTTCAGTTGCTTTTGCCCAAAGTATCAGTGTTGTCAACTTTTAGTGTAGTTAGTAGGCCAGAAGAAACACAAGATCTTGTGTTCTGCTCCATGTTGGAAGATGTCATCCTTATTTTCTGTGGGTAAGTGGGGCTTTTGCTGACTTGAGGGAGCCAGTCCTGTCATTTTCATTCAGGCAGAGCTCCCATTCGGGAGAGTTTACCTCATCAGGTTTTGACCCAATTTGTACCGTACCTGCTTCAGCCTTCCGTTTCCTATACTGTCTGACTATCCATCCCCATGCACCTTTACGTTGTCTGTCTATCTTTCTGCTCAGTAGCTTACAATTTGTGAATTTAACTCAGTTCTAAAGTTGTTGAACAAGAAAAGGCGAGTATTTGGTGTGTGGATCTGTCTCAGCTTACTTCATCCCTCTTCTCTCAGAGAACATTTTCCTAACATGCTTGTCAGTGTGTGTTGCATTGCACTGAATCCAAAAGAGGCTTCCTTCAGTCATAGTCAGAAAGAAATCACTGCTGTAGACATGACAAAGGTGGATGTGGCCAGCCATGCAGCAAACACAAATTAAAAGGAAAAAAAAAGGTAGAAAAGGCAGAGAGGTTTGTGGGTCAAGTGTATTTCATGAGAGAAAGGAGTCAGTGGATGTAGGTTTCTTTCTCTCATTGGCTGCAGAAAATCATTCAGATGAGCCTGTTCCTTTTTACTGCTGCAGAAGGTAAGATAACTAATTTGCCCTATTGACATTATTTCATTTATTTCACCTACTGTAACATAATTTTGCTCAGGAAATGAAATTTTCCCTAGCGCTGTCTAATCCTTTTATCGGTTGTATCTGCTCATTCAGGGCCGATGCAGTGTTCTCTTGCAAACTTGGCATTTCTTTTGTGCTCTGCACCTTTTGACAATGGTTAGAAATGTCTTCATGTAAAAAATCTTCTAAATGTTACAAGATAGGAGGATGCCTTGAAGGACTGCCTTCCATTTTGAAAGAGGTGTTTCAGGGTAAGTTTTCTGTACCAAATAAGAGCACTGCAAATTGAAAGGAGCCAAGTGTCCTAAAAAAAAAAATCCATTTACAGTAAAAATTATTCCATGAAAGGCTTTTTGAAAAGACACCTGGAAGCTCAAGCTGAATTGGCCTTTGTGAGAAGTGATTTTAATCTTGGTCTTTAGAATACACTGGGAATTTTTCCCACACTTTGACATGGAAACTATTAGAAGAGACTACAACAGCAAAGGAATTTTCTTGTTGCAGAAATGAAAGCATGGACTTCTTTAAAGAATGAATTGTCATGTTAATGAAATTATCTGCAGTAAGTTTGCAAATATCTTTATTGAAAGTGCTAAATGATGTAGATGTGTGGTAGACACAGACATAATAGCTCCAGCTAGACTTTGCACTCCTAAGGATTTTGGCCCATCACATTTCTGTGCATTGAGCATCTTTACTGTTGTCAGTTGCTGTAATGTAAAGGAGCAGAGGCAGGGCTTGGTTGTTTTTGTGTGCTTTTTTCCCCCTCCACATCCCATGCAGAAGCAATTTCCAGCCCTGTTTGCATCAATATAGAGAAGTCCTGGACTTCCGTCTTCATTCTTGGTGCATTTTACTTCTGAAGAGTCCCTGGATAAATATGACCTACAGCTGGAAGGAGAGCCTCCCCTTTTCCAGTTGCACCTCCATCTCCATAATGCACCGCCTCCTCCTTCCCTCTTCTACTTCTTACCTCTTCAACCTCTCTTCTTTCCTCCACCATGTACCAGTTCCAGCAGAAGAGATGGCAAGTGCATCCCCCTGCTTTCTGCTCTTGCTCACAGTGATGCATAAACTAGCATGAGGGCACCCTGCACAGAAGTGGGAGTTGTAGTCTTGAATGTTCTCAGGTCTAGGAGGGAGCTGACTTATGGTCTGTCACACGCTGAGACACAGCTTCACCCTCTGGAACAAGCCTTTTGCAAACAGTCAGCCACCTCAAATCTGTCCCTGAATTTTATAGAAGCTTATATAGAGAAGAAATCTGCAGGTTTTGCATTGCAAGTGGATTAAATGTGAAGATGCTTCACTGCAACCATATTGCTCACTCATAAGTACTAGGAAAAAGGCAGGGAGCTCAGGTTCAGGCCTGTGTTTAGCATCTCCTATTTCAGTGCTCTGCAGAGCTGCCTGCTCAGCAGAGGCAGGTGATGGCTTATCTTTCCACACCTAGCTTTTAAACATGCATCAACCACCGAATCTGCGGTTTAGATTCCACTACAAGGGCAAAGCCTCTAAATTATCCGTAGTTGAAGGCGCTCTTTGTCCCCTAAAAGAAATTGTGAAAATAATTCTCTTAAGTTCTGTGGGCAGTATTTGCGTATGTGCACAGGTGTGCGTAGCATACATTCATTGCTGGCCCACCTCAGGGCTGTCACAGATTCTTAAATGTGGATAATCATCCTTTGGCAGCGTGATGAGACGTGTTGGAGCTTCTAATATTACATTTGATGAATATACATATATTTTTCTGCATTGGTTGAGCCTAACTGGGTTGAGGTTACAGCATCCTTTTCCAGGGCAGAAGAAGCAGATGTCATTACATTACAGGACACTTGCTGCCACATTGCTGCAGAAAGCAGAGGGTGCCTTTTTATTTAAGGACACAGGTGTTGTCTTGTTATGGTGTGCTCTAGAAAGAAACTTGAAACTTACCTTTATATGCCAGGAAGAAGCGCAGAGCTCCTATAGATGGAATTGGTTTGGTCACAATATGCAATCTGGTGATACAGATGGATAAAAATCACCTTCCAAGGCTTGGGTAATGGTAGTAACAGCAGCAGTCACGAGCTTGGTTCAGGGTCTCACAGAGATGTGGTTAATGTCGGTTATACTGTCTGTGTTAGAGCTTTGCTTTCTGACTCGGTGTTTTGGATCTGAGAGGAAGGTTTTGGAAGCTGTTTAAGTTGTAATTGCTTGGAGAAAGGCCAGGGACGCTGAGCATGGGCTCCTTGCAGCTAGTAGGAAATCCAGAGGGTTAGCAGCAGCAGCTGCTACAGGCACCGAGGAGTTACAGAGAAGGGACTTTAAATGTATTTTCTCTAGGATTAGAAGTTTTTAGTTTTTCATGGCTCAGTTAGTAGTCTGAGAGCTCCTTAGCTTGCACAAGCTCTCAGGTCTCCCCTTCAGGTGTGTATGGGTCAGATGGCAGGCCAGTCACTTTAATTGTGCTCTATTTTTTTCTTTGTCTTAGAAAAACCAACCCAAGCTCCCCCTCGCTGTAGCTGTCAGTAGCTGGTGTAGTCCTGAAATGATTAAGTGATTATTTGTGATGCTGCAGTGACGGGTGAATAAAGCTGTCATTCTGAAGTATTGGCAAACTCAGAGGTGGGAGCTAGTTCACCAACAGAAACATGACACAACAGCATTAAATGCAGGACTAACAGAGTGCTGTGAGCAGCTCTGCGTGGCCTTTTTCAGGAAAAAAGGTAGCTAGCAACTAGAGGAAGGGTTGTTTGTTTGTGTTTGTTTTTTTCTTTGTTTACATGATACTTAGTTGTAGAAAAAGGAAAGAAGTAAGTTTGAAATACATAAAAATGAGAAATAAGATTGTCACTGACAAAAAGCAAACCACTTTCAATTAAAGGACTTTTTTTTTCGTTTACATCTTCAAGTACCTCACCCGATGACTCCAAAGGATACAAGTGTGTCAGGATACTTCAGAAGTTTCTAAAACAGTCACTCCAGCTGTAAAACACATATGATTCTCAATGCAAGTTGTGGTTTGCGTACAATATATATTCCTCTAAATGCTGAGTGAATAGTCTTGAAATGCATTTATTGCAGTAGCTGGTTTCCAGTGTTCAGGAGGTGCCACAGACAGCCCCCGTGTTACAATGCACTGCCCATGCCTCCATCCGGCATCAGTTTGCAGCTTGCCTGGTTCCATCCACTCTGCAGTACGACGCAGTGGCTAGTGTCGCTAGTGCATGCGTCCATCCTGTCTTGTCTTGTCTCTGTCTGTCTGTCTGTCCTGCAGTTTTTGTCTGTGTGTGTCTATTTGTAGATGAAGGGGCGGAGGATAAGGTGGGACCGCTACGCCACTGCCCCGGCTGCGGGCCCACTGCCAGCAGGGAGTGGCGTAAACGCCTGGCCCCCTCCATCTCAGTGTCTGTGCCTGATGATGAGCCCTACAATTCGGATGAGGAGTACTATGAACACCCTTTGTTCAGCTCGGAGTGGACTGGCTCTAGTACACGTCCCAGTGCCACAGTGAAGAGCACAGAGGTCTTGTTGGGCCATGATGAAGGTGAACTGAGCATGGTCCCATGTTGTTCCTCTTCCCCTCTCCCCACCTGCCATCCATTCCATTATGTATGTGCCTGGGGTTGCAGCTTTCTGGGGAGGGAAGATGTGTGCTCTCCCCACACGGAAATGATGCCCCTCCAGAGTCCCTCCGTCTCAAAGCAGAGCTGCAGCATGAGCCCTGAATGCAGCTTTGGGGTCAATGGAAGCACGGTCCCTGCTCAAACAGGGCTCTCAGGCCTGGCTTAGAGCAGATGCAAGAGGAGCAGCTAGGTAGAAGCAGCATACGCTCATTTCTTCTGTGCCAGAGAACCACTGCCAGGATCAGTGTGCAGAATAGGCCAAAAGATTGTTACTGGAGGTAAGGCAGCTGAGTTGGTAACACAGTGGGAACACCTCATGTCTACACCAGAGTTAGTAGTGGGAGATCTTTAATTCTCCACTGGGCAAAGGAAAACAACATTTTCCCCAGTACACACTGGTGACTAAAAGCAGTGCTGGGTCATGTTTGATCTCTGGGTATTTTGTGGCTGCGCCCAGTAAAACTCTGTCAACTGACTGCAACCAAGGCAGACATTTTAAGAAGTTCACTGTGTTTCTGTACCCCCTCTGTCTATGGCCCGAGCACATCAGGAAGTATTATTTTAGCTGTGGGGGTTACATAAAAGTCAAATGTTTTTTGAGGGATCAAGGGAGAATCTATTTCAGTGACTAGCAGGAATTCTGGCTTCTTCTCCAAGCAAAATGAATCATGTTTCATCACACGGCATTTGATTAACTCAATCCTGGGACACAGGAGGTTAAGTTAAAAACAGTCCTGAATTCTGCAGGGATTTGTGCCTCGGGAAGGTAGAGGTATGTGACTCAAAGAGCTCAGTGGGGCATTTCGAGAAAACCAGGGTTGTCCAGAGTTAACAGGGTAACGTAGCCCAGCACTGCAGCAGCACCGGAATGAGATCAGTGCTAATAACTGCAGGTTGTTTGTGTCAGGATGGCTGCCTGAAGCTGGGGGAGGCAGAAAATGGCAGGAGAGGCCTTGCTATAGCTGGGTGCCTATATCGGTAATGAAAACTTTCCTGCACTGTTTAGCTCTGGAGCAGCATCCATTTCAGTCATATGCCTCCATGTCTAGTGAAATTGGAAAAAAAGGAAATAAACTGGTTTATCAGTGAAAAGGTAGGCATTATAAATCCCCCCTCACTTGCTGCCTGTGCGTAAGCAGTCTGTTTGGCACAAGAGAGTCTGCTGCCCAAAGGGAGTCTCTGTAGGATTCCTTCATTAAGGCACCAACAGCTTACTGCCATACCATGGAAGAACAGGATATGATTCAGTCGGTAGAAATGAGGTAAATATGTTTTCAGGAGAAAAATACTATTGGAATACTGAATACTAAATCTAAGTATTGACCTGCTCGGAGCAGGTGCAGGGGAACATAAGAAGGACGTCCAGCTCCGACCAGCAGCCTGCCCAGGCAGTTAGCTGACAGCAGCCAGCAGCATTTGCTTGGAGAAAACCACAGGGGCAGTGCAGTCATGTAACGATGCTTTCCCCAAGGATGCACTGAGATTCCAGTTTGCAGCTTGGAGATGATGTCTTTTTTCCAGTTTCTGAGCTCAGGCAAACTTTTAATATCCATAGCAGTGTTTATGCGTGTTCAGTTGTTTGCCTCAGTAGACGTGTGCTTATCCATTCTAGAAAACATTCTCATCTGCAGCTATTGCCAGGGCTTTTACGACAACTGCAATGAAGTCCACTTACTTCATGCAAGTTCTTTTTCAATGTTTCTTTTCTTTTTAGTGTCTATATTCTCAAAATGTTTATCTGATGAGCTGTAATAATGCTGAGAGAATCACAATGTTCTCTTTGCATTGGTATTCAGGATGGGATTAATCTCTCCTGATCCTAACCATTTCAGAGCTCTGTATCTCGTGTAATAACTTGCCAAAATGGGTATCTAACATAACTAAGATGATTTGCCCTCTGAAGGCTTTTTCTTCCCTAGAGGAAACCTAGACAGTTGTTTGCACTGGATGCCTAAACTTTAGACATTTCAAGCTAGGTATGCAGAGCTTTCAGCTAATAAAAAAAAAAAAAAAAAAAAAAAAAGGAAGAGAATTATTCCTGCTTTGGTGAGTAATTAGTTATCATCACGTGGCACTGAGTGAAGTAACTGCCATAAAAATGAGATAAAATGAGAGGCTTTATTTATTTATTTTTAACTGAAGGGAATGAATACAACTACATAAAATTGGAAAAAGAGAAGTAAAGCAAGTTACTTGAGCAGGGGCCTCTTGTAGCTGGATACCTGCTGTTGTGCTAGGCTGCTTTTACAGTCTGCCTTTGAGTAAATATCCCTGTGACACTCAGGCATTGGTTCAGTTCTGATTCTGAATCTTTTGGCTTTTATGCCTTTAAGATATTCGTTCTCAGTCCGATTCGACAAAATCCTTAAACATGGGACGTCCTTAAAAACCCAGAGAGGTCATCAGGTTGACTTCAGATTGGCTGGTGGTCAGCTGCTTAAAGATTTTGCTGAATCAAATGTTTCACACTTAATACTACTTTCCAGTCAGAGGGGACACCAACGGAGTAGGGTAATATTGGTCTGAATAGCAATGGCAAGACTTCAGTCCAGAAAGGAGACTTTCTGTCATGGCGAGAGTAGAATAAAGACCACTGTTGGCACTAGTGTACTGATCCTAACAGCCTGTGGGCCGAGTAATGTGTTTCAGAAATTCAGATGAACAAATAGTTATATTGCACTCACTGATTTCTCTAATTTAATTGGTGATGAGGAGCCTGGGGGCTAATGAGGGAGACAGAAAAGCAAACGAAGAGTCCTTGTGTTAAACCTGTGATTTGTGCATAGAGTTCAGGCCTCATGCAGCCTAAGGGAGCAATGGTTTATAAACCCATTCAGTGTAAGTATCTTGGCTGAATTCTTGTGAAACCGTTAGTTACCAGCTATGTGCAGGGCTTATTAAGGCTGTTCAAGTGGCTGGATATTTTGCCAAATCCAGGACAGACTTGCTGGCATTTAGCAGTCATTATCACCAAGGTCAATGGAAAGAAATTAATGACTCATACCTTCCCCCACCTCAGCTGAATGTCTTGTACTGGATTAAACAGCACATCCATCAAAAAAAAAAATCAGCATACTTTCTGTGCGCATTGATGCATCGGTGTTGTCAGAGCCATCCATCATTCAATATCATCTCCATTTGCAATGAATATTTGACTCACAGCCATTTTTGGAAGAGGTATATCTATAAAACACTTTCAGCTCTCATCTTAGAGCATAAATATGCTTTGCTGGGGACAGGGCTTTTTTGTGTTTTTTGTTTTGTTTTGTTTTGTTTTGTTTTGTTTTTCCCTTGGGAAAATTCAGTTCCATTGTGATTAAAATGGGCTGGATTCTAGCGAACCTTTGACACACGAATCTAAGTTGTTCAGAGCTGAAAGTGTTATGTAAAACCAGTCCTTTGAGCTTTGTGCTTGGTGTTTACTGTTGGTGTTGATGTCGCCTCCTTTTTCCATCCCCAAGAAGAAGAACCTGTAGAGAGTCCGATGGCTGTGGAAGTGAAACCTGCTGCTCTTCCTGGGAAGCAAGTGGGGAAAGAGCACGGGCCTGCTGAGCCTTCAGACCAGGCCAAGGGCCTCGGTGGGGGGCAGTCGGAATCTGGTTTGGAGGCCAAAGTGTGTCACGAAGACAAAGTGCCGAGTGTGGCATCCAGCAGGGCGAGCGTAACAGTTGTGGCGGAAACGCCTCTGAGAGACACATCCCCTTCCTTGGCCGAGGAAGGTGTGTCCTCCCTAGGATTGCATGCGTTTGCTGCCAGTGAATCCTCCAGCTTCTCCAGTGCTTTCCGAGGCTGCTTCATTTCCTGTTCTTCCCATTTATCAGTATGACTGCTCTTGTTATTATGCCTGAAGAGTGTGTAGCAGATACTATGATTGCATAGGTGCTGTATGACAACATGGTTTCCCACCACTGCAGCTGATTCCTAATTTTTTTTTTTTTTTTTTTTTTTACTTTGCCATGATACAAATGCTTTGCAGCTAAGCTGATTCCTCTGCGCAAGCCTTTTTCCCCCCATCTCAGATGTGTTTGCCAGTCACATTGCTAATCTGTGTATATTTTTTTTTCTTTTTGGTGCAGAGATTCATCTGCTTTTCTTTCAAAAAGTAGATTTATTGACTTTGACTATGACATAAAGAGGCTTAAACTGTAGAAATGTTTTCATTTGCAGCGTGCAGTATTTTTGTGTGTGTGTGCTTCAGCATTCTGGTTTAGCTTCCCTAAAGCTATTGCTTCTTATGTCATATCCTTGCCATTCATTGCAGTCCACCCCTTCTCTCCTTGATCATTGCCAGAACTCTGATTTTTTTGTGTGCCTTGCTTTATTACAAATGTTTAGCTTGGCTGGAGTGCCCTGCTGAGACAAAAACCCATCACTTCCACGGAGATATTTGCCTTTTGTATGAAGTACAGGATTGGGTGCGTGAAGTTCTGATCTGGTTTCTAGGGCAAAACGTTTACTCCAAGCAATTGTTTTTCAGTCCATGAGAACGAGGCTTCAAGATAGGCCTTGCAAGGGTTTATCTCTTTAGTCAGTGCAACAGGGTGTAAAGACGCATTGTATGGAGTAGTGCAGTACCTGACTGAGAAGTGCCGTGTTTGGGAGGCTGGTTTTTGGGCTGGCCCAGATAAAGAAGATCAAATTCCCTTGGCAATCAGAATTTATTTTTTTTGCCATTGGTCTCGTTCATTGGCGCTACATTAGGAGGCATGATAGAATACATAAGAAAAATCAGCATGTAGCTCATTGATTTCTGTGAAACAAGGATAAAATCAGCTCAGTGGCCTTGTTTCTATTCATCATAGGGTTTGCAAGTCAACAAATTTGAAAGCGTAAAAGATGATAATTACTATAGTTGTAGAATTCTCTTGTACCCGCAGAGTGTAGAACAGCAGTAGCTTTTTAACTAAAGGTTAACATATGCAAATATTTAAAGAATGACCAATATTTTGATATTATTTATTTTTAAAACTTCATATCATATGAGTCAGAAGATGGCTCCATGGTCTTTAAATCAGGTATTCAGATTTGGCCTAATACTTACTGTGACAAGTTTTAGGGGGAAAAAATCTTTTTTTCTTTTTTTCTTTTTTTCTTTTTTTTTTTTTTTACAGATTACTGCAGAAAGTTCTACCACATTCTGTAGTACCTCTTTGTGTTTTTTGTATATGATGATAAGAATGATTGTTTTCCATAGGGTATTAAAAAAGAACATGCTATTAATGATTAACAAAGCATGGATAGGTATTACCTTAACTAGGTATCACTCCATACAAATATAGTGGCAGGTTGTAAGTATGGCATTTTAAGTTTTAAATTAACTTAACTGGGGTCTGTGCTACAGTCAGTGAAACATGCCCAGTGTTCTTTGAGTACAGTTGAAGATGGCTGCCCGTTTTGAAGATGAGGCCTGTGAGATCTGTGACCATTAATGGCTCTGCTGGTGATTTATACATGCCAGGTTCATTACAGACCTTACTAAAGCAAATCTAGCATAAGCTTCATAGCCCAGTGGAACATACCAATGAAGTGAGGATTATTTCTGGTTTTATTTTTGTATACAAACCATGAAGATGAAGTCACATGAAATCATCTCATTTCAGTGGTCACATATGTAGATGTGTACAACTTACATTTTCACTGTAGGGCATCATATATTGAAAGGAAACTAGGATTTAATGCTTTAGAGCAGATTTCTATGTGGAAAGCCTTGCTGCATGCTTGCATCTTCCTCCCTCTCCTTTCCATCATTCATACCAAGACGTTGTGTACGCCACATGACTGCCTGCCTGTAAGTGCTTTAAATAATTGTGTTATAAAACCCAAACAAACTACTTCAGATTTACTTGCAGCCACGAAGATGGAATTCCGTGTCCAGGAGGGCACATGCCCTTTCACAACAGAACCATTAGACACAAAGCGCCAGGAATCTGGAAAAGACAGTAAGACTGAGCAACCTAAACACGATGCCTTAGTTCCACAGCCAGCAAAAACAGAGGATAAAAAGGATTCACAGAGCAAAGACAAAGAAAAAATGCCTTCACATCCAACAGAACAGATCTCGGAAACTGATTCACAGAAGAAAGGGGAAGTCAGTTTTGCAGAACCTGCCTCCAAGCTTCCTGGTTTTCAAGAACAAAAGGATTTGCCATCTGAACTGCCTAAAGGGAGCAAAACAGAAGAAAGGACTGCAGATGTGCCCTCATCATCCAACCAAATTATGTCTATGACATTTAAAGATGACCTTAAAGATGTCCAAGATCTTGCCATCAGCCATGAGGGAAGTTCTCTGATGCTGTCAGAACCCAAGGCAGAGGCAGCCAAAAGTGAACTACCTTCAGGCCCATCTCCTGCTGTCCCCCAGGAGCTTTCCCTCAAAGACAGTTCCAAAACAAAACAGGAACCCACTGACCACCTGTTTGCCAAAGATCTCGCTAAAGATGAACAGATCCACAGAGATATGACCCTAGCTCTGCATGAAGAAGTAGCTGTAGATGGCCTGAAAACACCAAGCGCCCAGAAAATCCCTGCATGGGGGGAGGAAAAGGACATGACTAGGGAGGAGAGTGATGAGGAAGAAAGGTATGACTTCTATGATAAAGGGGAGGCTCGAATATTAGATGATGGTAAATTTGCCACAAAACCTGAAGTTAAGGCCCTTTCCCAAGACAAAGCAGACTTTCAAAAGGATGCTGAAGCTAAAATGTCATCTGATCTTTTCAAAGCAGAAAAAGAAATGGACCAAAGTGGGCTTCCAGCAACAGTAGACCTGAAAAAAGACGTGCAGCCAAGCACAGAGGTATCCCCAGGCAAGTTAAGCCCTGAACTGACCCTTGAGAAAACAACAGAGCACCCTGATACCACACAGTTATCCCGAACAACAGAGAAGACCCCTGAGGCACAAAGTTTAACCACAGATAAGACTCCTTCTCTAGAACCTTCTCAAGAGAAAGATGTTAAAAAGGATACCAAGGATGATAAGACAAGTGTTTCGGCTACTCCTGAAATGAAAGCAGAAGTGGATCGATCAGGAATGTCGAAGTATTTTGAAACCTCTGCACTAAAAGAGGAAGCCTTTAAAGCAGACGCTCTGAAACAAGGTAGTGATTACTATGAGCTAAGTGACACTAAAGAGAGTGCTTATGAGCCTTATCAGACAGGTCGCCTAATACCTGAAGACAAAGAGGAAGAGGAGGAAGAATTGCAGTCAGAATTGGGCCGACAGCAGGGCATGCCTGCTCATGAAATAGGGTACAGTTCTCTGGCTCAGAGCTATACGCCAGACAAATCTGAAGAACCAAGTTCCCCGACAGAACGAATGTTCACTATTGACCCCAAAGTCTATGGGGACAAACGAGAGCTCCACAGTAAAAATAAAGATGACCTAACTCTGAGCAGGAGCCTGGGACTTGGGGGGAGATCTGCAATTGAACAGAGAAGCATGTCTATTAACCTGCCCATGTCCTGCCTGGATTCTATAGCTCTAGGATTTAGCTTTGGCCGCGCACATGATCTTTCTCCCCTGGCTTCAGATATTCTAACTAACACTAGCGGCAGTATGGACGAAGGTGACGACTACTTGCCAGCAACCACACCAGCATTAGAGAAGGCCCCTTGCTTCCCCATTGATAGTAGAGAGGAAGATGAGCACATTGAAGAAGAAAAAGCAATGGCAGAAGAAAAAGTCCAGCCTGAGACTTCAGTTGAATCGCCTTTCCCAGCCAAAGATTATTACAAAAACGGGGCTGTCTTGGCTCCCGACCTGCCCGAAATGTTAGACCTAGCAGGGACAAGATCCAGATTAGCATCTGTGAGTGCAGATGCTGAGTTGGCGCAAAAGAAGTTGGTTCCTTCTGACACTGTTTTGGAAGACAGCAGCGCAGCCCTGCCACCTGTGACAGATGAAAACCACGTAACTCTAAAAGCTGAAAGCCAGCTCGAAGACTTGGGCTACTGTGTTTTCAATAAGTACACAGTCCCACTCCCTTCTCCAGTTCAGGACAGTGAGAATTTAACAAGCGAAACCTGTCCCTTTTACGAAGGCACGGATGAAAAATTGAGACGCAGCCTAGCTCCTGACCTGTCCTTAATAGAAGTGAAGCTGGCAGCAGCTGAAAAATCGAAAGAAGAATTCCTCAGTGAAAAAGATTTAGCTCAACATGCTGCCGGTGAGTCCATTCTGGGGAGGGACTTTGAGCAGGAGAAGAAAGAGAAGCTGGATACTGTGCTAGAAAAAAGTGAAGATCAAGTTGACTCTAAAGAGGTCTGTCCCATTAAAGGTGCAGAGTCAGAGAGGACAAGACCTGAGGCAATCTTAGAAATGAAAGAAGAAAGTGTGGCTGACAAAGTTCACGTGCCTGCTGATACAACATATGACAGAATGTTGTCTGCAGAGGCAACAGCAGAAAAAGATGCTGTTTCTTTCCTGATGGAGGAGAAGACTCTTAGTGTTGTTCCTGAAATGGCTGAGATAGAAGCTCCAGTAAAACCAGATTACAATGCTATAAAGCATGATTTGGAAGTGGCCGCAAGGAGAGCTGACCAAGAATATCAAAGTCAGTTAGAAAGTAAGATCAGTGAAGGCTCTCTGCCTTCAGGGAAGGACAAAGCCCCTGTTAAAAGAGCAGGGCCTGAACCCAAAGAGACTCAACAGAAAGACCAGACCACCTTGTCCAGAGAAGCAAAGGATGCTGATGTACTTTCCAAGACCGAGCCTAGTTACGTGAAGGACAGCACCAAACTGTCTGAAACAGAAATTAAGGAAAAAGTAGCTAAGCCCGATCTTGTACATCAAGAGGCAGTTGATAAAGAGGAATCTTATGAATCTAGTGGAGAGCATGATCAAGCCCAGGAAGGTTTGAATGGAGAACCCTTGAAACAAGAGGATATCAAAGGAGAATCTCCAAAACCTACTGTGTGTGGGGAAGAGGTGCCTGCACAGTTGCCAGCAAAGGAGCCTTCTATGGAGCTCCTCCTTCCAAAAACCGAGCCTCCCCAAGAAGAGCCTGCTGAGATTCAGATGGAGAGCATACCACAGCCTACAGAGGAAACTGAAAAGATTCCTGATACAGCTGTGAAACCTACAGAAATCCAAACAGTGCTGCCATCCGAAGTGACAGCTGGGGCCGCAAGAAGGGAAGAGCGTGAGGAAGAAGAGGTAGAAGGGGGACAAGAAGAAAAAGAAGAGGATAAACAACATCTTACACCAGAAATGCCCCAAGAAATGGACCTTGGGAAACCTAGCAGTGAAGAAATGCTAGCCAAGGTTTGCCCAGAAGCACTACCTGAACTGAAAGGCATTATTGAATCCGTGGTGACAGTAGAGGATGACTTTATCACAGTGGTGCAGACAACAGTTGATGAGGGCGAATCTGCGTCTCACAGTGTACGCTTCGCTGCTACGCAGCAGGAAGACATCGAAACTGTGGACTCCCAGGCTGAAGAGGAGCTGGAGGTTGAGGAAGTGGCTGACATTCACGCGGAGCCCAAGGAGGGCTCCCCAGAAGCTCCTGCTTCACCCGAGAGAGAAGAAATCTTGCTCACCGACTACAAAACAGAGACGTGTGATGATTACAAAGATGAAACAACAATCGACGACTCCATCATGGACACAGACAGTCTCTGGGCAGATACTCAAGGTGTGCATTATCCTTTTTGTTTTGTGTGTTAAATATTTTTGCTTCCAAATCATAATGATCAAAAAGCAAAGTTACTATAATTGTAACAGTAATCTCAGCATGTTTCAAAAAAATATGAAATAGCCTGCTTTTTTTTTCTTTTATTAATCCGTCTGCTCGGTCTTCAACTATTTTTACGCTGCATCAGCTGCAGTATTGTTAACATTTGTTGCTAATCTTTTGTTTATTACGATTTGCTCTGATCCTACAGATGATGATAGGAGCATCATGACTGAACAGTTAGAGACTGTTCCTAAAGAGGAGAAGGCAGACAGAGAATTGCGAAGACCATCTCTTGATAAGCATAAAAAAGAAAAACCTTTTAAAACTGGGCGAGGCAGGATTTCTACTCCTGAAAGGAAAATAGCTAAAAAGGAACCTAGCACACTCTCCAGAGATGAAGTGAGAAGGAAAAAAGGTTCATTTAACACTCCCTATTACAATATATTTATATATTTTTGTACTATCGTGCAGTACTGTCAGGTTACTCTGTTGTGGATGCACCTTAACAGTATTAAGTGCGGTGCTTTTTAATGAGACATTGTACAATTCTGTGAGAATCCACGTGCAAGGCTCACTGCTCCACCAGTCCCGTTTTACTCTACGCACCCCTACAGGTCACTGGGTAGCACACCTGAGGTTAATGCACAAGTGCTCCCTCTCTCCTGACCGAGGAATTGTCCGCCCCAGTAGAAGCAATGCTTTGGGTCGCAGTTGTGGAGCAGTGGGCCTGCCACTTGATGTATTGTCGTATGAAACTTTGCTGTTTTTTTCTCCTGATTGTGTGTTTTTGTGTTTTCTTGTCCATAGCAGTGTATAAGAAAGCTGAACTTGCTAAAAAAACTGAAGTTCAGGCCCACTCTCCCTCCAGGAAAATCATTTTAAAACCTGCTATCAAATATACTAGACCAACTCATCTCTCCTGTGTTAAACGGAAGCAGACAGGTGACTGCATTCTGTTCAGTTATGCAATGTGGCTGGCAAACATAGACATTTTATTTTTTTTTTTAAATCTCATGGCTATGGCAGCTTCTCTATTTTTTATTTTTACTTTTTAATTTTTCCTCCAAGAGTATCTTCACAAATAGTGTTGCTTTTTTAGTGTTTTTTATCATTTTTCTTTTCTTCTTTCTTTCCCGGCATTTATTTGTTTATTTAATGGAGGCCATGATCATGTATGCTTGTCATTGCTTGGACCTCCAAGTGCTGTGGTTGTATCTTGGCATTGTGCTTATAGTGTGTTGTTGTAGGAATCTCTGCTCATCATTTTGTTCTTTTTCTAATTATTTTTATTATGCTTTTTTTTTTTTTTTCTGGTGGGAAAATGTTGACAGCTTAAACCATGGTATGCATTTCCATTATTTTGCTTTTTACTCTCATGCATAATAAGAAGCGTTTCGGACTTACATTTTGTTGATTGATGTTATCCACGTTCACGTGTCACAGTCTGTTACTGATGTTTATGATGTACAGTCAAAATCCACAGGGGGAGTCCAGCCACATGCAGCATGGAGCTGAGAGAAGAAATCTGGGCTCACACTACGAATGGATTCCAAACAAAAAGCAATAATAATATTTGGTAGAGGAAGGTTAAAGGAATTAAAATTTAAAAGAGATTAAAACAACAGTTCCTGCTATCTTTTTTACTGTTTGTTGGAGCACAGCAAAAAAAAAACAAAAAAAGGGGGGGGGGGTTGATGAGCAGTGGTAATGGGGAGTTGATTCTTCATGTCACAAAAGTGTCGGTTTTGCAGCTTTCTAACTCTGACTGCACTTCTACAGCTATGCGGTCAGCGTTGTCTTGCCCTCTGATACTCTTACCTCCTCAGAACTCTTCTGGCCCAGCAGCATCTCAGAGACCTGAGGCATACTGATAGACTTGCATAAGGAAATCTGTTCAGTGCCTGAAATGTGTGCTGCCTGGCAACAGTCAGAGCTTTTTTTCCTCTCCTTCTTGATATGTAGTGATGCAGATGTATTAGTGGAAGTGAAAAATGTAATACAAGAACAACCTCCCAGTGCATTTTAAATACTGAGACAGAGAGCAACCAAAAAGAGGGACTCTGATCTTAAAATTTGCAGGAAGGTTGGTTTGGGCTCTAAAGCAAAATAGCTTGAACCATACCACAAAGTGAATAAAAATATATCTAAAATGTTTCACCATACTCAGTGTTGCTGGAAAACTCAGTTCTCCCTTATTTTCTTCTATGTATCTGGAACTTACAGGGATGTTATTTCCCTCCCTTTTTATTTTTTTATGTAATACAATTTATACAGCACCATTTCTTGAAGCCAGCTGTCAGTATGTCCTATTTGGAATGGCCCTGTTAACTGCTGTGATGTGTGAGCCCCACCAAAACTACCACCACAGTGTAGTCTACAGCTTTGAGTATATTCCAGGTGTTTAAGATCTCCATGTTGCATTTTCTGCATCTTTAAAATGAAGTATGTCCAGTCATAAGATGGAATAGTCTACAACAAGAAGTTAGTATTCGCTCATATTTTCTATGTAGTTGTGCAGGAAATGAAATCATTCATCTATTGCCCTCAATAGCAGGGGAAAAAAAACCTTCCCATGTCACTGTGAGGTAAGCACTGGCAAATACTGGTAAGATACGCTGCCATATCCTCAAGGGAGGGACTGCTGTCAGAGATTCATCCTTGCCGTTTGGAAAAGAAACTGCATGGCCAACTCCAAGGAAAGAGTAGTGAAATCTTTGCCTTGCCTGATGTAGTTACGGGAGTGAAACCTCAATCCGGCTCGTGCTCTGTGGCTGTGAGATGCTGCTGCTGTTGTGCCATGAGAGGAGTGGTGACAGGGGCAAGGCCAGGCCAACTGCCCGGTTATGAGCAGGAGTCAGTATGCAGGGCACTTCTGCTCCATGTCTGCAGTTCTGGGGTCACCCACTGAGGCAAAACGTGTTGGTTGTGTACTTAAACTGGTAGCAGAGCACAGAGAGATCTGTTGTTCAGATGGAGAAGTTGTGGTGCTGCCAGGTAAGTCAGTAGAAGCGGCACAGCTCTGCTTTCCACTTCGTACTGGAGGCTGATTTGGGTTCAATACCGAAGGAAGGAAGGAATATGTTGTTTGTGATTATTTAGAAGAGATGTGAAACACACCAAAACCAGCAGTAACAGATGGGGTAAAATGCGATACAGGAGGGCTTTGCTGTACTTAAGCCTGGTACAAATTCAGAAGTGCTGTATGCGGCCATATATATTAATTTCCTCCTGAAAAGTTTTCTCTTCTCCTCCTTCAATTTAGAAAAGCAGCAAGGAAATTATATTAAGAGGGCAGAACTACTGATTGGAAAGTGTGGCAGAAAAACAGGGATCCCCTCACCATTCCTGGGATACAAGGAGAGGAGAAAATAAATTGTTTCTGAACCGTACACTGTGTTAGGGCTCGTTTTACAGTTAGAAGACATCCTAGAGATTGTCATCTGTGTCTACTACCCTGCTTCTGTATTTACTAAGGGCTTTTTTTGGCACAGATGCCAAGGGATGTCACATCTAGATAGCTTTTGTGAGGCAAATCACTTCCTGAACAGTGGTGTTGGAGTGGACCTAATAGCCTGCTTTCTGAAAAGCTCCCTTGTTCCACAAGTTTGTAAGGACAGAATCTAAGTCAGAAAGAAAAATCTCATCTCGAATCATGGTGTATCAGATAAATGAAATGGTGCATTATTATACTTGATGTCCCAGGTATAATGTGAATACTAAAGTCTGAGGGCTTGATTGAGCCATGGCACACTGACCTTATTGACACAATTGCAGTGGTAATTCAGTAGTCAATCGCTCTCTTTCCATTACAAATTTTGGCTAATATTTTTAAAAGCGATGATTTCAGGTCCTTTATTTTAAAATTTTCATTTGTGGATTGCTTAAAGGAACCTGCTTTTCAGAGGACAGTTCAGAACTCTCTGAAAATCAGGGTGATAAGGTATCTTCGGATGGACCTTCGGAACTAGAGTCTCTTACACCTGTCAGCTGTTCTTTGAACTTTACTGTGGTTCCTAGACTTCCAGGGACATAAGTACAAAACTTGGATTTGTTTGAAATACATAGAATGCCACTTTACCTCAAGTAAAATGAATACAGGACGTTTTTAAGGTAAGCACTTTCCTATATACAGTTCACTGAGACTGCTTCACGAGGTAATTGTTTTACGTGGTAGTTCCAATGTGTATGAGTGTTCTAACAAGTGTGCTAAGTGGAAATGTTTATTATTATTATTTTTAACCATCAAGTCTTTCTTTGGGTCTCTCAGCAGCAGGTGGTGAAACAAACCAGGCTCCTGGTGTATTTAAACAAGCAAAGGAAAAACTCTCAGTGAGTAAAATCATCTTCTTGCCCATCTTTACAATCTCCTTTTGTCCTTATTTCAGATCTTTCTGTGTTAATTCAGTCCTTCATTGTGTGTTCCATTTAGAATTTGTTTGACATATTCATTATTCATTTAAAGAGGTAATTAAACCCACCTTTCCTGAATAATAATTTCTACTAGCTCTGACTTACAGCCCAGGTAGATGATGATGACAGCTTGCAGATCTATAGGGGGCACACAGACTCCAAGCTGCAGGAGCTGAATGTTGTTCAGTGTTTGGAACAAGGTCATCCTCTGGGATAAGCTGTGTCCTTTGGACCTTTCCACAGCACCCAGCTCGTGCTGCCACCTTGCTGTATTGCCACCTAGGCAGAAATCCTCCCCAGGACTCACTGGGTATATTTTGATGCACCATTACATATGCTTGCATTCTGCAGAGACCCTGCCTGTGTGGAAATTATTGGCCAGTAGCATTTTACACGTGAATAAGTGCTTTTGGATAGACTAGTTTCTGGAGCACTGATTTCTGTCTGTTTTACTCTGACAATCCTGTGCCTTGCCTTCAGCTGCTCTGCAGCCTGTTCTGCTCCCCGCTTCTGCCTCTCCTCTGCTGAGTTTTCATCAGTAAATATTGCAAACACTACAGAAATACAGCAGTGCTACAGCAAAGTGTCTCTCTGCCCTGCTCCTGTGCTGACCCTGTGCTCTTTCTAGCCCACTATTCCAAAATCCCCAGCAATTTGTCCTTCTTTCACTATCCCCTATGCAATTCTTTCTTTCATGACACTGACACAAACTAACTTACATCTGCAGTGTGACAATATTTTGTCATTGCTAGCCATTGTAAACAGTGTGGCTGTTCCTTAGGATTCCCCTGTATTTCATAATATATTCCATGGCTGATTTGTTTCATCTGTCTAACCAGATTGTCATTTATTTGGGGAACAAAAATCTATGTCTTCTAAAGTGCTACACACTAGTTATGAATCATAAGAAATTGTTAATGATGAAAGCAGCATAGCTGATTTGAGGCTGTGAAGCAGCGCTGAAATTTAGGCCTGAATTCGGCCATGGATGCTAGGATTTCATGTGATTTGAGATGTCTGGCCCATTTCAGCTCATAACTGGGAAACTGTTAGAAGTTCTTTCCTAGAACAATAAGAAATATCTGGGTGGGCTTTGCTCCTTAGTCAAAAGCATGGTTTGTGACTGTCTTTTCTCAGGGGCTGATCAACACCTGAGCAAAGTCGATACTAGCCCATTTTCAGAGCCTTCTGTGATCATGGAGTGCTTTAAGGACAAGCACTGCAAAGTCCCTCTCTGAAATGATCTGTTTTCTATGCACCTTTCTTATTCCTGTCCTTTATCTTATGGCAAAGATTAGAAGTCTAGTCCCTCCTTACTTTCTCTCCCTGTTGCTTCCCTTCTCTGATTGCCATGTTCACTTATCTCTTGGATGTTTTCTCTTTTGTGCCTTGTCTTCACCTCTGCTTTTGTAAAGTCCTCTTCCCTTTTGTTGTTGTGTTCCTTCCTGATTTTCAGCTTTTATGTCCTTCAAGTGCACCCTTTTCCTTGCTGCTGGTAATGTTAGATATCCAACCCAGTCAGTTTGTTACCCGTCTTCAAACCACATTTTCCATAGTGCTTTGCAGAACAAGTTCAGGAAAGGCTAAGCAGTTCCATCTGCTGGAAGGAGCTGTGTACCTGTGGTAGTGAGATGCTGAGAACATCGGCCATGCCTTAGCAGTGCCTCTGAAATAAACTGAGATTTCTGCCTCCCAGCTTCAGCAGTCCCCGAATCACTGGGTCTTGGCCAGGGTTACATAGATGTTTGTCCTGTGGACAGCTGGCATGTCCAGCAGTACGAATTACAGCAGAGGTTACATGTCATCTATTGCTAACGTAATGGGAATAGTGTTCTGGGTAAAGTGCAGGAAGGGATTGAAGCATTTGGTTTCTTTGCTTGCTCTAGCAGTCTTGAGCATGTCACTGAAATCTGTTTGGACCAGACTCTGCTGCTCTTACTGATACTAAAAAGTGCCTTGCTTGCTAAGTAACAGAGCGGATCCAGACTGTGTTAATGCCAGAGCTCAGGGTTATGCCTTTTCCCCAGGCTTTCCATTGAAAGATCTGGGTCTCCTCCATCTTTAGCATCCCCATTAGATGCACATATTCATGGAGGACACCACGCACTGTGAGTGAAAAGGATGGGGTCTCCCAGATTGCACTGTGCCTAGGATCTACTGCAAGGACTTTCCAGTCTCACCGGGGTCTTGTTGCATGGCCCTCAAGTTGGAAAAGTTGAAAATGGCTGAATGAACGTTTGGGCCTCAGACTGTGTGTGCTCAGTTATATCCCACGTTCAGAAACCCTGGTGAAAAGTGCTGGCATAACGTCTGCTTTTTGGAGCCACACAAGACAGATGCTATGCTTCCACATAGTTTCAGCATTAGTGTTCTTAGAAATACAGCCCAAATTTTCTCAAGTGGACGGTACCTGTAAATTCAATTATGACACATCAGTCAAAGCCTGGAGAAGCCATTGTTGTGACAGAAACACACACCGTTCAATTTCTGTTTAAAATAATTATTTTCATTATTAAAAGATAAATATGTTGCAGAGTTTTTTTCTAGAAATACTTTCTTGCTAGTGAAGCACTCCGATCCTTTGAATGGATTTCTTGTTTTTCTCATTTTCTAAAAAAGACAAGGAGTAACTTGTGCATCTTTTCCGAACGTTGAAGAAATCTAGATGACTGGCTGAGATCAGATGCCAAATTTTTCCTGGCTAAAGTTCCCTACTAAATCCCATACTTACAATGAGATTGCTCCTATTAGTAACTTCATGCTTCTATGAATACAGAGAGAATCAGGACTACATTGCCAAGACAACAGCCTTGCAATTGTTCTTTGGCATATCAGTTATCCTTGTAGGAGAAAGAACAGTGTTGCTTAATCAAGTAGCCCTCTTTTCTTTCATGGAAATTTCTTTATGCAGAGCAGCTACGTCTCCGAAGCATCAACAAAGAATTTGCAGTCTGCCTTGTTGGTGCCAAGTTGTTCCTTCAGTGGGATATTACCGTTATGCAGAATCAGAGCAGTACCTGACCAAAATGACACATGATGTCTGCCTTTCAAGCGTATAAAGCTTTTGTTATCCCAGTACCCCACGTTGTCAAAACAGGTTTACAAATTCCTGCTGTGACACCAGATGCACAAAATACAGTGTCTGTGGTGCACTGGAGGTGTTTGTGTGCATGCAGTGGCATAAGAAGCTCTGCTGTCACGTCCTTCTGCCATCTTGGGAATGCTGCTGTAACCTTGTTCTCAGACTCCCACTGTTTTATCCCTGAGTGTAGCCGGGAGGGATATATTACAAATGCACAACTTAGTTTTAAAAGACGAGGATGTGTTGGTGCTCCTGTAGTTTTGCACTGGCTCCTAATGCAGCCAGCCAGCAGTTGTACCAGCTAAGTGCTGTGCCTGGCACCAGTTCTGTCCTATTAACACATGGCAAAAATAGCATTTACACAAAAAGGCACTCTCTAGAATCAGTAAATCTGTCCAGACACAGATGGGTTCAGTCAAACATCACAGAACTCAAACTTTGCATGTCAGAACTGCATAGACACCATTACCAGACACAGGAAAAGTATTAATTCATAGCTTCACATTTTTTTTGGTCCATGTTGCATGTGTTTTCCTTTTGTCCAGCTTCATGTTCTGTTTTCTTTTGTTTTCTCGTGACTAGACTGCCTCTTTGTCAAAGATTCCTGCCTCAAAGTCTAAAGCAAAGTCATTGCTTCCTCCAAGACCCAGCTCAGCTTGCTCATTAACTGCTAAAAGGGCCACTTTTCTCGATACAGACAGTTATTATGTACGGCCCTCCTCAGCAGGCCCAAGAGACTGCCTGCCCTACTCAAAATCAGATGCTAAGGTAAGGTAGCAGAGTTGGTAGAGAGAGGTAGCTCGGAGATGTGTAGGTAAATTCCCTGGATCACGTTCTCTCCCCACTACATCTGGGTAGTTATCTGTGAAGTTTACTTGGGATTAATTTCCAGTGGCAGGAAAATTTATTACCAGGCTACGTTATCTGTGCTGCAAATAGGTAAAAATGAAGCAAATTCTCCAGAGGAAACATAAGTGAAATTTCTTATAACTAGCAAGAGATGTCTTCTTTCTGTTGATGATATGGATGCTGCTTCATTGACTGCTGAGAAGTTGCACCCATTTTGCACATGGGTAAGTAGCAAAACCAGCAGTACTAATTCATCTTCCAGGAGAAAATTTTAAAAGGCAATTTTCAACCAGTTGATACTCTGAAAACCAATTAAATCCCCAGTGTAAGAGCGTACAGTTCTTATCACCAGCAGCAAGGGCAGAAGCCAAAGGCTTTAGGACCTTAGGCTTTTTGGTCTGTGCCTAGGACCAAGTTCAGGAAGTTGCAGTATAAGTTTAAAGAGATGGTTGGCTTCATCCGAGCTTCCCTGTGTTTACTGTTCACTTGTCTTACAAATGTTGATGCTGAGCTGATGACTGTTACATCATTTAAAAGCTGTTTTCACTGTGCTTGGCGTGTCTCATACTTGTTGGGGCCATTGTTATACTTCATCATCATCAAATCACACATCACCAAATAACATAGTGTGTGGTGTCCCAGCATTGCGGGTACTTTGCAGGTGAATTCACATACGAATTTCACACTGAGCACCAGAGGAGTTCTTTTACTTTCTGTTTGTACTAAAAAAAAAACCTTTACCAAGGAACCAAATGCTGAACCCATCCATATTCAGATCAGTAGATGATTGCCTTTGTTTTGACGGAGATGATATCTATGATGGCTTCCCAGGGATTTAGATCCCAATCCAGTAGTCCACTAGCATCCTCTGCAGTCCCTGGGAGATACAGCTTTGCCTTCAGTGGGAGTAAAACCAGTCACTGATACATGCTCAGTCAAACCTGTAGAAGAAGGGCTTTGTCTGCTACAAGGGGAGGGTTTATTTTGAGGAAGCAGGAGCTTGTTCAAGGTAGGGTGAGACTGGCAAAATACCACATTTGGGAAATACGCAGGGAGATCTCTCTCCAAAAAACAGAGGTCTGTCCGTACTGGGTACCAGAGCCAGACTTCTCCTAGTGAGCGTTTTCGTGCAGTAAAGAAGCACCGAGGAGCTGATCAGAGCATGGGAAGTGGCTAGATCCGACAGCTTCCTGCATGAATAGTAAACTGGGCCCAGAGAATGAGGCTTCCCCTTTGTATATAGGTTGAGAGGAATCACGGGATGGAGTGGGACATTTTGAAAACCAAACCTCTTTTTATTTTGTTGCTATTAGGATGGAGTAAGCAAGAGTCCTGAAAAACGTTCCTCTTTACCAAGACCTTCCTCTATCCTTCCTCCTCGAAGAGCTGTATCAGGAGACAGAGACAGAGAGGAGAACTCTCTCTCCCTCACAGCATCCCTTTCCTCTTCAGTACGACGGACCACCCGTATGTTTTTTGCATGTTAACTCTCTCCTACTGTTATGGGTGTCTTCCACAACAAAAATGAGACAAATGTGAAGTGGGCAACGCAAAATATTCTGATGTATCTTAGAAAAGTGAACATAAGAGTTAAAGTTGTGAATTTCTTGCTTCACAGTAACGATCTCCCTGTGCCTCTAGTCCTAGGGTAAAAACCCTCTCAGGTGAGAAATGCGAAGATGTTGGCCAGTGGAGTGACTCAAGGAAGTGAGGATAGTAAACCAGCCAGGTCCCTTTATCAGGACTAATTATATTAACTCAGAAGCCAAAAGGAATTACAGGACAATGAGAATTTTAATAAATACTCCCATAACTTTTTGCTAGATTAATTTCAGCCTAGGCCTCAGAAATTGGATGTGACTCCCTACTTTCCAGTAGGAATTCCTGCAGCTTTAGGAAACAATTTCAGACCTTTTTAAGAGAACCTAAGGGAAGTAGATGATTAAATTCTACCAAAAAAGAAGTCCTTTGAAATTCTTGGGTGATGCTCCAAGGGTAAAACAGAGTGACTGCCAGCTGGCACAGCAGCCCATTCTCTAGGCTGAGAGGCCATGGAGTATTTGCCAATGTGGTGAAGGGCTGAGGGATGAAAATTAAATATACCAAAACTACAGAGAATTGGAAAAAAAGTTTCCCTTTCTATCTCAGTTGATGTAGTGAAAAGGTTCTAGTTTAAGGTTGGATGGGAAAGGAAGAAACTGTTCAGGGAAAACTGAAGGTGGGATTGGAGTATGTTTAATGTATCTGGTGAGTCATGTAAAGAATTTGCCTCTTTTTGTTGTTGTTTTTGTTAAGTGTCATGAAATAAACAGAATGATTAACAATCACTTAACTGGGATTTTGATTAGTCACACTGCCCTAGAGAGGCCCATTGCATTTATAATTCCCAAGCCTTTTAAAGGTGAAAACGTGTAACACCTGCTCAGCGCTGGGGTTCACGGGCTTTGAGGGTTGGTTTGGTCTTTCTCTCCCTGAGTATTCTTAGCCAAGCTTTCCTTTAAGCAGCTTATGGCGAGATCTCAGCTTCTGTTCATTTGTCTTTGAGAGTTACCAGCAGAGTGGGCTGCAGAAAGCACAATGCCACTGTTAAACTGATTTTTGTCCTCAGTGAAAAGGACTGGTAATGCCATTAACAGGGAATGGAGCTGCTACAAAATGTTCCACTACTTATATATTTTTAACTTGCTTGTCAGTGTAACTAGAATATGACTTTTAATCAAGGTTGGCTTCTGTAGCTGCTTTGTTTCACTGCACTACTTGAAAATAGCAATTGAACGTGAGGGACATCTGCCCGTCCACACAACAGACGTGTTCACCATCAGCTGAATGCTTGCCTGGGGCTCAGCTGCAGAGAGCAGCTGCCCAGTGGTGATACACCTAGAGTTTCGGGATTACCATCAAAATTTTCACCAGTCTGGTTTAACCCCCAAATCCACTGACCTTGGTGACGCAGTTCTTCCTGGTGAGTCAGGCTGCCAGGCCAAGTCCTGAAAGCTGCATTCAGATGGTGCTTCTGGTTGCAGTCTCAGGAGGCACATAAAGAAGCAAAGCTGTATTTCTGTGAGTCTAATGCTGTTTTTCTTGCACGTAGGATCAGAACCAATTCGTAGCAGAACAGGAAAAAGCGGAACTTCTACCCCCACTACTCCTGGCTCCACTGCCATCACTCCAGGGACACCACCAAGCTATTCCTCCCGTACGCCGGGCACTCCAGGGACACCCAGCTACTCCAGAACCCCACACACTCCTGGGACCCCCAAATCTGCCATACTGGTACCAACTGAGAAAAAAGTTGCCATAATTCGCACTCCTCCTAAATCGCCAGCCACTCCAAAGCAGCTGCGAGTTATTAATCAGCCTCTACCTGACCTCAAGAACGTCAGGTCCAAAATTGGATCAACAGATAACATCAAATACCAGCCTAAGGGAGGGCAGGTAAGGATTTTAGTCTTTCTGTTCATCCATATGTTATTTAGCCTCACGTGTGCACCTTCAGGATGGGTATGGGATGGGAGCCATTTTGAGTTTCCTCACAAATGCAGTTTAAGTGACATTAAATTGCAGAGGTCAGGACTGTCCTCAGAAAAATTATCTTGCCAGCTGAAAACCAGCAGTGCCTCACTGAGATCAGGGGAGAAGTTTCAAACAAGAGATGGTACTCCATGCCATAAATATGTTTTAGCCTGAGTACGAGCAGTTGTTGCTTCTTTAATCTTCATTGATACCAGAAAAATAAGGAGGTTTGCCTTAATTCATGCAAGTTCAGCGTCTACCTAGATAGATGTTAGCAGGATTGCACAGCACCATGACCTTTCCCTGTGGCATTTTACATGCCATGTGCATTGTGTTGGGCAGTGTTAATGAGAGTTGTAGCCTCCAACATGGTAAATCCACCCCAAGTTGAAGATGATGGGAGGAGACAGATATTAGACTTAGCTGTTTTTATTGCTTCAGAGTGTGAATGAGCAGGCATAGGACTTAAATTGTATAAACTGGAGAAGGCATATAAAATTAGAAAAGGTGAATGTGTAAGAAGGCAGATGGCGATTTTCTGTTCTCACTTTCTGAAAGCAGAAGAATTCACGGGCACGGTGATGAAATTAAAAACTGAAAAAAGGATAAAGTTTCCCATATCTTGTACAGTTACACCCTGAAGCATATTATCATGAGCGTTGCTGTCTGCTAAAGACTGAACATGTATGTAGGGTAAGAAAATCCTGTTGCTACAGACAGAACTTACTAGGCATTGAAAGGGACAGTAAACATAGAGGCTTTCAAGGTAAGCAGGAGCTTGTGAAGACTGCGGAAAGAACAGATAGGGAATACCATAGATCTTCCTTTCATATTGATTGTGGGCACAACCCCACCATGAAAACGCTCTGTGTCCCCAGCTCCCTTTCACTTTCCTTGGACCGTTGAGTTACGGCACTGTCAATGTGAGTGGATTGTGCACAGGTTCGCTTCTCAACCACCTCCAGGGACAGGACATCAGGGTGATTAGCGTGCTTCCCCATTCAGCTGTCTTCAAAGCTAGTCATCCTGGGAAGCTGGGTTGCACAGTGTTTCCAGATCAGATACTTCTATAAATATCTGGGTTTTGGAATACACAGTGGAACATACAGAACAGTAAGGTTTGCCTAATGCTGCCTCAAAAAAAAAAAAACAAGCAAATGAAAAAAAAAAAAATTTGATGTTGCTAACCTATGCCTACGGCTGGTCTTCCAGAGAAAAAAGCAGGCTCGTGTTAAACAGTAAGGTATCTCTTAAGCATTGATCCTGTTTTCATGGTAAATTAACACATTCAGTGCTTCCCAGGATTTGGACAGTAGCCAGTTGCTCAGATAAAGTTGAGAAGATAATGCCTCAGCAAAGGTTCTTCTGCCTTTATTTTGACAAGTGTTGGTGTAACTATTTTGTATGAGGCCAGCTCTCACTTGACATATTGCATAGCAGATGGTCAGGGGGCACAGGGGCTTGGAAGAGAAGTTCAGACAGCACTTCTGGACTGGCATTCCTCGTAACAAGCCCAGCTGCTGGGCATGGGGCTCAAAACCAGCACCACGTTAGCCTAACCTCCTCCTTCCTGGTGCTCTCTGTGGATCGTGAGCGCTAGAGGACCACAGCGAATTGTATTCCTGGGTAAAAACCATGTCCAGACAGCTTAGCAGTTTGACAGTTGCCCGCAGTCTATGCTGCGTAGTGAAGAATGGCACAGCAGTGGGCATTTCACCCTTCTGGGGATCATAGGGGAAATCTGCTGAGGGGACATAATGTCACGGAAGCCAAAGCGTTTTTTAATTCGCACTGCTGGGTGGCCACTGAGCTGTGGGTTGGGCAGAGGAAGACTCATGGAGTTTTGGCTTTGTGTTTCCTTTATGCCATGGTTGCTCAGTCTAGACAAAAGGTTTTAGGATTAATTCTTTTCCAATTTATGCGGTTGAATTGTATATGGTCTGTCAGAGGAACACATGAAAGCTAATTTCATTTCCTTGTGTCTGCTCGCTTCCTTAACGCCTGGTGGCAAGTACTGCACTGGCTAAGATGAGCTGTTATCTGCTATCTGCTTTTAGTGATGATACATGAAACAAACAGAAGGCTGCTCAAGTTTTATAACCTGAACTGGAAGTGCTGATAGCAGTAACCACAGGAAAAACTAGCAGACAAAAAGCCAGCATATATCTGGGCAAGTTAAGTACATAAACATGACATGCAAATCGCTAAAGGAATACAGATATGCAGCCCAAAACTGTCATTTGGAGACAGACTATCCTTTTACCAGAGGCATATCTTAACCTAGCACAAGGTCTTTTGTTAGCTTACAGCTGTCCTAGAGAAAGCAGCCGTGCTATGAAACTGCCAGAGGCTGAGGTGCAGAACTGAAACAGCAGGGGAGGTTTGAATGCTAAATGAAAGAAGTGCAGTGCTTCAGCCTTGAATTTCATCAAAAGCTCGTCAGCCAGCAGACTGATTTTAATTCAGCTTTAACTTGCCAGCCACGGAAACAAAGGAGAGAAATTACTCCACCTGACAGGAAAAAAAAAAAAAAAACACGTCTAGGGGAAGAAGCAAGCCAACACTGCGGTGCATTGAGCTCCTGCATTGAGCTCCTGTGAGGAATAGATCACTTGAGATGTGTTTAATTGCTGTTCTGCAGTCTGGAGAAATGAGGGCTGCTCTGCGCTGTGATGCAGCCAGTAGGTGGTTGTCTGGTTTTCTCTTTATAGTAAAGTATGGTGAAATGGATCATTCTTGGCAAGGCTCAGAGGCGATTTGCTCATGGGTATGTCTGCTGGGCTTCAGATGGATTTTAGCACTGCATCAGCTGTGGAGGAAATGCTGTGCTTTCAAAAGTAACCCATTTGCATCTGTTATTTCTCAGACAGCCTAAGGGAAGCATGGGGGGAGCTGGGGGAAGGGTTGGAAATCTGTTGCACATGCCAAGACTTGGGTTTTGCTTTTCTGTTTGATTTTTTTTGTCATCTTGAAATTCTGCCTATGGATGTGGTTTGTGCCATGTCAGCGCACAAAAGTCGTCAACTGAATCTTTTTGTTACTGACCAGGTAGGGTATTTATAAAGCATCATAGGCCAGCAACCAAGGATAAAGCCAACTTAGATTTCTTTTAATTTAACCTTGAAATTTAGATATAAATCTCAGCCATGGGCAAGAATTTCAGTGGTTGTGAATCAGCACAGCCCCATAAAAGTGAGCGGGGCTGTACAGACTGGAATGCTGTACATAAGGTCAAAAATATCACTAACTATGGTAACAGCCAGGGGCCTTGTAAGGAGTAAGATGACACGTATTAAAATGAAATCCCCCACCGTGTTGGAGAATTAAATGTTCCTTGAAGGTTTCTAGGAAGATTAAAGAGAGAACTTCACCATTTTCCCTAAACTGTAGAAAACAAGGTGCATTTAGTTATGGGTCAGAAAGTCTGAATAAATTGATGACACCACTGTTCAGCAGAACCTGTTTAGAAACCACAAAAATGCTGGCAAAAATCAACAGGCATCAGCATTAAATGATAAAAGAGACCAGTACAGGGAAGGATAAGACACCTCAGAGCTGGGCAGAAGAGGAGGCTTGAATAGATGTCACTGTCTTTGCACATTTTTTTTTTGCTTGAGTCCTTCCCTGTTAGCTTCAAGATCCGTGTGGTTGGCAGGAGAGATTCCCCCCCAGTGCACAAACACACACTGCCCCATTATCACAATTGATGACCTGGTCTGCAGAGAACAGTGGGCTCCTGACGTCTTCCCTGCCTTAGCTGCAAAGCCAGAGCAGAGACAGACGTGTTGGTGGCCCACCAACAGCTGGAACACCTCCTGGGAGAGCTGCAGGTCAGGAGGGTATTCAGCAAGTTCCCCTTGAGACATCATCTCGTAAGTCCTCTTCCTTCTGCTTCATGTCTTTGTGCCAAGTTACAAACGCTGATGATGGCCCAAAAATCAATCTGAAAATCTAGATGATGTGCTATCAGTGCAGCGGCTGATGAAAAGCATCCTGGAAGACAGTGGAGAATACAGGCACAGCAAAAACTGCGGTCTGAACTGTTACTTAGTCCCCTTCTCTCTCATCTCCTTCTGGCACTTTTTCTGCTTATCTCTTACAGTCTGCTACATAGATGAGTCCAAAGCACTTTGGCTCAAGTTAAGAGCCTCTCTGTTCAGGACAAAAGTGATGAACGTAAATAAGCCCTAAGGTTTAAGGTAATCCCAGGCATTGGTGCTTTCCAAAACCAGGACCACGGGAGGCATCTGCAGGGAGAGGTGGGTCGGCTCCCTGCACGTTGTAACCTGGCTGCTGGTTGAGGAGTTGGCTACTGAGGGGCTGGGAGGCAATTGTTTCCACACTGTTACCTGCGTTCATTGAAATCAGTTTGTGAATTTACCAAGTCAACACTTCTTAACCATAAGGTAATTTCATCTCTGTCAGTCTGTTTTCGTTTCCTTTATACATTCCACGTTTTGTGGATTCAGAAGACATTTACAGGATTTGTTCTAGACTGAAAATTAGGGGAAATGTAGGAAATGATGAGTAGCTGTTTGTCAATTTGTATGTTTGCCTGTTTACGTTTAAAATTAGAAACTAATCCATCCCTTGTTAATTGCAGATCTACAAATGCAAAGAGAAATTAGGAGTTTCAGGCACAATTTCAACACTCTCTCACAGCTCAAAAACATAATTTTTAAGTTTTTGAAATTTATAATTTTGGCTGATCATTGCCTGTTGTACAGAAATAACATCTTGCAGCTCCTGTGTTCAGATTACACTCACTTAATGGAAAGCTTGCCTGTGTATAGTTAAGCTTTGAATTATTCTGGAAAAAAAAAAAAAAAAAAAAGATCCTTTTTTCTGAGTTATATTTTAGGAAAAAAAAAAAAGTGGCAATCACTGCCAGGCCCTTGCAAGTTTCAGAAAGTTTATTTGAGGAAAGGTGTAAAGGTGTTTGGTTGGTAGAAATGAGCAGGGAACTGGGACTTTCAGTCCAGGTCTGACGTTCACTCGATCTATGGCTGGAGGAGAGTAACTTCACTGCCATGCCTCAGCCATCTGTGAAATGTGCATCCTGCTCATGGAGGATGGACTGGGAACCCCTTTTTGAACAGAAAACCCCAAAATCCACTTACCACAGCAGCAGCTTAAGCAGCTGGCTAATGTTAGAGACAAATCCTTGCCACGATGTACCATACCCTGTTGGTCTCCTTAATATAGCAAGGGGAGAAGCTGTACCATTTTCTGGGGTAGGTTGAAGGTGCCAGGACATACATTCCTCTGACAGCCTGAGTCATCCCAGCAGCAAGTTCAGCACAGGAGGCATTTTCAACTCTTCTCTAGGGAGCCTAGATTTTGGCAATAAAATGGAGAACGCTGTTCTTATTGGGAAAATGTTCAGGCAATACACAATCTGGACCAGAGCTGTTTAGTTATCTAATAGTGTTCTATCTTGCATGGGAAAATGAAAAAAAGTTTAATGCTGGATGGGAAGGGGCAGGAAAGGAAAGGATAAAAACCTTAGTTGTTGTCTTGGAATTTTGGATTTGGACAAGGAAAAGAAATGCTAAGGGTCTGCTTAGCTTGGAGAAAACCAGCTTGCTTAAAAAAATAAAACACAAGATGTTTTTCTGACTTGGACTGACCAGCCTAGTTTTCTCCATTATGCTGGAGTAAAGAAAGCCCAGGCATTGTGACTCAAAATTCATTTTTTAAAGCTGTGGAAGTGTTTTAAAAACCTTGATACTTTGATACCTGAGGTTATCAGTACTCCTTCCATGAATAGCAACCACTCCTTCTAAAATTTAAGGATCAAATACTGTTGTCTAGCATAATCTATTTTGTATTGTTTTATTTATTTATTTGTTTGTTTGTTTATGGCAGTACTAAAACACAAATCAGTAAAATCCTTGGGTTTTAGATGAATTAATTTTGCTCCTAGGATTTTTTTTTTTTACTTGCAGTACATGAATCTCTTTCGATTTCCTTTTCCATTCATTTCACCAGCTCCCCAGATTTAGTGAGAAGTATAATCACAGAGCAGTTGTTAAAATGTATCTGCCCTGGATCTTGCAGTTTCTGGAGCTGTCTGTTAGATTGAGCTTTTGTCTCTTGACTGTAAACTCTTCAGCATAGGAAGTGGTCTTTCTGCTTTGCATTTTCTAGCACAATTACACAAAACCTCCCAGTATTTCTACCATAATCATGCAATCAGAACAAAGTTTACCATGGTAGATGTTAGATTTAAAGGTAAAATATTACTTTCTGTTTCAGTGATTAATTCTTTAAGAGACGATCACATTTGTTTTTTTTCTCTGTGATAAATATGAAAACATCTTCTAACAGAAATCTATGTGCTTGGAGCAATTAGTAACGTATACATGTATGTCATATTAATCAGTGGCCATGATAGAAATATTCAAATTTATTTAAAGTATGAGATTTTGGTAGTAAAGATGCCCTCAGAAAATATTTCTTTTGCTCTTGTGTTATGCTGCTGGTGGCTTTTCTTCCCTTTACTTATACTGACATGCCTAGATCAATGTGGCCACCTTATTAATTAGATGAATCCTGTGATGTGCAGATGGGTGGAAAGAAGCTTGCAAGTTCTTCGCAGTGAAGGATGTAAATCAGCCCTCATTATCCCATGCAAGTACTAAAGACATGGTTGATTGCAAGGCTTTTCTTTTATTTTATCGACACTTCTCATCAAAAGTATCTATTTTCAGTTTGTAATTGTTTTATTACAGTTCAGCTGTTCAGGCCAAAATACTACATGGCCAGTGTCTGCCTCTGGCTATGTTTTTAAAGGTCAGAGATGAACCTATTTTGCTCACCCTTTGCTAAGAATCAGATGTGGATGGTACATTGTTTTCTCCATGCAGTGTCCAGTGCAGCCTTTTGTTTTGAATCTCACTGGTGCTCAGGCTGGCAGCTTTGCTGGTGTGTGCAACCAGCAACTTCTTGTGAGTAAATTCAGTAACAGAGGCTGAACATCATCTCAAGCTCTGTGTGCAGATGTGGAAAGTCTGGGGCACCCACTTTCTTTTCAGGGGCTTTGCTAGGTCAAGGAAATACCCTTGCTCTCCCTTTCCTCTACCTGTAGCCTCAGCCAGGAGCATCAAAAGTGTAGTATCATTTGTCCGTGGGAGTGTAGGGATGCGGAAGCAATTAAAACTGCTTCTTGATTCTAATCAGGTGCTGAACTTACCCTCACTTCCCATGCACAACAAACTCTTGTCTTATTAAATGCCTTTGTTAACCAGCAGAGCAAACACTGAAATAATGCCTAGTTCCTGGGGTGCAGCTGTGTCAAATGACTGTGATGCTGTGCTAAGTAGGAGGAACCTGCCTTCTTTGATAAGTTGTTAGGAATCTGAGCTTTTTCCAGGATCACAGCCCCACACAGCATGTTCAAATGACAAGTGGAACCAGGCTAGAGTAATTTTAAATGCTTTAGGCTCAGTGTTTGTGGTAGAACTTCTCAAAGACCATAATTGCATGGCAGGGAGAACATAAATCATCAGCTTCTTGGAAAATGTATGCAGAGCCTGTAATTTTATCAGCTTCTCGGTTTTTGTTCTCTGAGTATCTTCGTTTTGGTGTGCACCAGTAAGCCACAGGAGAGAAGGTTTTTTATGGATTATCTGCCCAGACACTGATAAGTTGTGGGCTTCCCTTGTTGTTGGGAAAGTTGAACTGAATGATTAGAGGCAGCAATGAAATTCTTTGTTTTTCATAAGCTGTTTTCAAACATTGCTTTCTTTAGCAGTGGGGCACAGCTGAACCAAATTCTCTCTTGCATTTCTCTGCCTTCCACTCAGAGCTTCCTCAAATTCCTGCTCATGGTGAATACAGAGATGCGGTACTGTCAGAGGACGCCTGCTCCAGGCCCCCAGCAGGAGGCTGTTGTACATTAAGACTTTGAAATCCAAATTCCCTTTCTGTGAACAGCCGTAGGGAGCCATATATCTCACTGGGAGATTCAGAAGTATTGCCAGCGAGTTGCTTCTTGTCCCATCGGTCAGCTTAACCCCAAAAATCCCTCCTGGTCTAGTGTAGACGTGGCTCTCAGACCACAGCCCCTTCCTGCTTAGATTGCTAGCCAGGCCACTGTGTGTAGGGAGTTGAAGTTTACCCTGCTGTGTGCAGGTCGACATAGGCTTCATCTCAATAACTCTGAGAAAGATAGCTTCAACACTTGGCTTCTTAGCTGCCTACCCGAAAATGCCGTGCATCTCCCAGCACTTGGTCAGACAGCTTCCAAACAGCACAGAAGGCATTGGAGCACAGAGGCTGGACAACGTGGTTTTGTGGAATAAACCCAGCATTGTCTGTAAGGCTTAATTTTTCCACTGTGGTTTCACTTCACCTGGCTATGACAAACGCTGAGGAACCTCACCTTGTTCTAATTAAAATCATACCATCCCGTCCCCGTGCAGCGTATTTTGACAACCCAGCATCAGATCGGTAGGAGAGAATTTACCCATCTCAGACCGGTGGGGCAGTGGGGCTATGAGGGAGTCTGTCAGGATATTAGCCAGTTGGGCTGTTTAGTGGGTGTGAAGAGAAGGCAGACCCGTTCCTGCTGCAAAGTAAAACGTTCCCTTTCCTGAATGAGAGCACAAGCAGGCTTGATCTTTCATTTAATGCGCGTGTGTATTAGAATATAGAATTATACATACATCCCTAGCACACCTCCACCCCCACACAAGATGTACATACGCGTTCAGGAACATGGAGACCTTCCTGGTGAGTCATGGTATTTGTGCTGTCTCTATCCCAGGCAGATGCATCATTTAATTCCTTTCATCAAGTGCCATCGTGAAAGTTTACCATTTTCTTTTTGTAGCTCTGTTCCCTCGGGAGGCAGTTCAGAGCCTCCCTGCTCTGATAGTTAAATTTCCCTCTAGATTCCAGCTTCAAATAATTCACAGTCCGTTTATGCTCTTTGTTTGCAAGCCAAAGACTCTCTTTAGCCTAAATGGTGCCTGTCCCTCTCTGGTGCTTTCCCTCTGATGTTCATAGCCCGATTTCCCAAAGGAAACAAAGCTCATGCAGTCATGCTGTCTGGCTGGCAGTCCCAGCCATCCTCAACTCATTTGTAACTTGTTGGCCAATTTCAAATAGTGCTGGTAGGGGAGCAGGGGCTACAAACAGATGCAGTCCAGCCAAGTTGGGTGATAGTTGTTGATTGATACAAAACAGACCCAGCCCCACAGCGCCACTGGGGAAAAGGCAGTGATACCTCAGCCCCTGCTGCACAGTCAGAGACATTGGCTCCTGCTTGCCCAGGCTAACAGACCTGAGAGAAGCTACGTGGGTATTGCTGGCAGGAGGGGTAGGCCTTGCTCAGGAATACAGGATGGAGGGATTACGTGGTTTAAGGCATTAATCTGTGGGATTAATCAATTCGTAGAATGCTTTGTTACAGAGGGCAGTCGTGATGTGAACATGTGCAGGGTTATCGATGTATTCCAGGGAAGGGAGAAACAGATCATGAGGAAAACCCTGGCTCAGCGTGCTTCCTGCCTGTGCTGGGTGACCAGCACGTCCATATCACTCATCTCACTTCAGCCCTCAGCACAGGACGTAAGTGGTACATAGGTCTCCTGCTGGCCCCTCTACGCAGGGGCACATTTCACCCAGTGAGACAGAGAGGATAATTGAGATGATTGTTCCACTGCGTATCTGCTAGCTGGGTCCATGGGCCATGAGACTTGTAATCTGTCAGACTTGTGGGTGCAAATCAACCTTCAGGCACTCGATCAAAGGTGCCCTCTCAGCTTATAACCTTGCTTTGGCTTCACTTTTAAGCTACAGGCCCCCAGTCCACAGCACAGAGGTCTTGTCATGACCAAAGTCAGCATTTTCAGAGCAAATTCATCCCTGTGGCCATTGTGAAGAGGTGCTGCTGATCCGTTGCTGAGAGATGTGCTCAGAAAGTGCTAGGGAGGCTTTCTGTTTTGCCCAGTTCTGTCTGGCCCGAAGCTCTCTGAGACCGCGATCTGACTGCACATTTGATGTGTGTCTCAGTAACTAATGTGACACCTATCGCGTATGGTACCGGGGTACATTTTTTAAACCAATGGTATATTGAAATAAAACACAAGCCTAAAACTCCAGTGGCATTTCCTTTCATGTTTCAGTGTGCATTGGTTTACTTACATGGATTAAGCAGACGGGAGAAAGACAGAAATCAGCTTGCCTACTGAAGATGCCCTTGTGAAGGGCATGTACCAGGGTGACCTACCAGTTGAGGAGCTTTCTGGTGCTGTCATCGCCATCACTGCCGAGTGTGCCATTACCAAACTCTAACAGTTTAGGCCAGGAAGCATTTAATGTCCTAATGGGTTTGAGTGATGTAGTGCTTACACGATACGTAATGAGGCGGACCCACGGAACAGCTTTCTGTGAAGAAATCCTTTTCATTAGCTGCAAAGTGTGGCCCTCGGGAAGCTTCTTCTTGGAGTTTACTGGACGCAAGTTAAGAGTAGCACTCCAGCTGCTCAGTGCCAGAGGATATTTGACTCGGTATCTAGGTGTGGCACTATTCCCACTGCAAGAACTGCAAAATCCGATGTCCCTGTGAGGCAGGCAGATTGTCTTTTCGTAGTGTGGAGAGGTGAGGCACAGGGGAAGTGAGTGATTTCTTTCAGAGGTCTAACAGGGAGCCCAGAGCAGTGTGGGGACCTGAAACCAGGAGGCAGAAACTGCATGGGGTTCTTCCTCCTACTGAGCACTTCAGCTGGTGTGCAGCTGCTTTGTGTTGCTGGGTGGTGAGAAGCAGGAAGAAGGTAACCCATATATCTGTGCCTGTCTCTCTCCTATATATCAGTTAGTCCCTGTAGTTTTACCTAAAACAGCAGCCGACAGAGCTGTGCTAAATGATATTATTGAAGGCGATAGAAGTGTCATTTAATAATGAATAGATAATGCCCAAATGAATATGGTTTGTACAGGAAAGAGAGTATGAACTCATATTGCATATTAGTAAGATAAGAATGAATAAAATCCACCATAATACGTGAGTAATGACCTCATATTTAACCCAGAGAAGAGAATACGCTGCACCAGCAGCACTCTTTGAGTAAGTAAAAGCTCCTGGTACAAAGAAGGCCTGGCTAGAAATCCTACTCACGCACCTGCAAAGCCCAATGCAGGTGAGCACAGTCCCCTGCCCTTGCTCAGACAGGAGCCCGGAGGTGGTGTCACCCAGGTGTGTGCCCAGGTGCCCCTGCCTCCTGCTAACTGTCCCCAGCAGCACATCGTTCCCTGGGAGCACAACCACTGACATTGCTAGGTGAAGGGACTGGTTTGATGGCCGAGGTGGGACAGCGGGGCTTGGCCTGTCCTTCAAAGAGTTCCCTCCAGGCACTGTCATATGCCTGCAGTGCCTCCGTGGCTAAGGTGACACAGGAGAAATACAGGCCCCTGGCATCTGTAAGGGAGGCTGGCACCATCACGGGAAAGTCAGGTGACATTTCTGCCAAAAAACAAGTCCCCGGGGGAGGAGAGGCACAATGCTGCTAGCACCAGCAAGTCATGGCCACCAAATAGTACAGGCAGCGCTGAGGATCAAGAAACAGGGGCTGCAGCAAGAAGTGTCCAGGTGTTGTTGTTTTCTGCACTGCCCTTTGGTAGAAGACAGTAGAGAGAGAGCAGCAGTGAGCGCTGACTTCAGCTTAAGCCATTTGTCAGTCACCTTTAACAGGACACACTGAGATCAGAGGTCTGCTGTGTGAATGCAGACACTGTTAAGGCTGTGTGGCAGGAAGAGGGGTGAGATACCTCAGGATTTCAGCCAGTGCCTGAGCTGGCTGGGTCTCAGATTGCTGCGTTGAAGGCTGGAGTGCAGAGCTCTGAGAAAGAGGGTTTCCATCTGCTCGTGTCCAGTTCAGCAGGATCACTGGCCATCACTTAGAGAGCCTATAACAGGCTTTCCAAGGACTATGTCCAGGCAAGTAAGGGATTCTTTGAGCTTTTCAAGGAAAAGCCACCTCTCATCTCTCCCAGTATAAAACCTCTCTACTTTGCATTTACATGTAACTACCATTTCAGGAGGTAGAAAAAGAGCATATGCTGCGTTAGCATCCTAAGCACAGAGATTGGTGTGGCTGACTTTCTCACATTTCAATACAAGTGTCAGAAGAAGGAGTCACAGCAGGAGGCAGAATTACTCTGGCTCCCTTGTCCTGCACCCCGATGGAGTGTGTGTATTACATATAGTAAGTTACCTCCGATTCCTTTTAGGTTAGGATTTTAAACAAGAAGATCGATTTTAGCGATATTCAGTCCCGGTGTGGTTCCAGAGATAACATCAAACATTCTGCGGGGGGAGGAAATGTAAGTAGCACAGCCAGCCTGTGAGCAGGCATCTCCACTGTGGTGACCCACCTTGCACAGCCAGCCCCCCTGTCTCCCCTCCTCTGAGCACTATTTTCCTTCTTACTGCTGTTTTCACATGTGAGTCTGGTCTGGTAGTCGTGTGAGCCCTGTGTTTGCAGTGGTGGCCTTCTGATCTTCCTCCACAGAGCACAACACATTGCCAGGACCTGGCCAGGAAAAGAAAATTTAAAAGTTTGGTTATCTCTAAATCCCCCAGGGTGCTGTCAGTTAAAGTCCAGTGCGAGCCAAAATGGTCCAGTGCCTTTCATAGCAGTGGCCTGAGAAAGTCTTTTCCAAAAGACACTCCAGCTCCCAGTTGGTCGTCCCCCAGCATGTCAGCCCTTCCTCAGCTAACCTTGTCGGTTACGAGAGTCATCAGGGAGAAAGAAAAGAAAGAAAACACGAGGACAAAGAAAGCTCAGAGAATGGGTGTGATCAGTTAGCGTGCTGAGTGCTAACGCTGCAGCATCATTCCAGCGTAACCAGCTGAGGTTGCTCAGGGTGTGATCCAGCAGTCACACTGGAATAGCATAAGGAGGGTTTGACCCCTCTGGTGAAAATGATCTCTCCTCAAATAGAAGAGCAAACCAGCGGCATTGCAGTCAGCTTGGAGCCCCTGTGTGGCCTGGCCTGGGAGGGCTGCAGCTTCTTAAGGCCTGCTAACACAGCCACACCTGGGAGCAAAGCAGGAGCCTTGCTGTAGCTGTTCCCGAGCTGGGTTCAGTGCAGCCACAGTGCTGCAGAAGAGGACGGAGAGTGCCCGTGCTGCTGCCTGGCTGAGCAGTGCAGTGCCACTGCTGCCGGTGGCTGAGCACCAGCGCAGGTGCAGCTGCAGGAGTCGCATTTGTAGACTCACCAGGCTCTCTGCAGCAGATTGAGCTGAAATGCATACTCTGTTTAGCTGGAGAAAAACATGAAACAGATGGCCAAGAAAAAAGCAGTCACCAAAATATTCCCAGTTGTCAGGATGCATGTTCAAAAAGCAGAACCAAACAGGGCAGGTCCTGCTGCATGCAGGGCTTTGGAGCATCTGCCCTGAAAGGAGGCTCAGGAACATTTTAAAAAGAACCTACAAACAGATCTGCTTCATCCTCCTCTTCATTTTGCTAATAGAAAAGCTTAACCCAGCTCTGTGATTTCCCTAGGTGGAAAGGAATCTTGCTGTATTAATCCAGGTGTTTCCTCCTTTGTGGTATGGTCTGTTTTCTACTAACCATCTCTCCTTTTCCAGGGGCTTGTAGGGGCTTGGCTCTTCCTCTGCAGGCCTTGGCTCTTTATTTATTCTGTTCCTTTCATTCTTGTAATCTGTGTTTGTGTGTGCTTTTGACAGGTACAGATCGTAACCAAGAAGATTGACTTGAGTCATGTGACTTCCAAGTGTGGCTCACTCAAGAACATCCATCACAAGCCAGGTAACGTAGGAATTTATGGGGTGTGGGACAAAGGAAAGACTAATATTGTATGTGCAGGAAAAAACACGGATGACACCATTCTCTTTTATAGTCCAAAAGAAAATAAATACACTTAGGTAATACAAATAATATTCTACTTAACTAAGTGTATAAAGACAAATATCTGGGACCACCAGATATTTGAGATTAGAGATGAGATTAAAAGAAAACAATGCGGAAGGATACTGCAGACATGATGTCAGTTTGATAAAATACTGATACACAGACTGAAGTTGGCAAAATACTTAAGCATATGCTTAGATCCTCTGAAAATCAATAGGACTGCAGCACATGCTTGCAGTTTGAATGTGTTGAAGATTTTAGATTTTACTTAAATGTGCAGTGTGTTAGAATCACAGAATGGTTTGGGTTGGAAGGGACCTTAAAATCATCTAATCCCAACCCCCCTGCCACGGGCAGGGACACCTCCCACCAGCTCAGGTTGCTCAAAGCCCCATCCAACCTGGCCTTGAGCACTTCCAGGGATGTGGCATTCACAGCTTCTCTGGGCAGCCTGTGCCAGGGCCTCACCACCCTCGTAGTAAAGGATTTCTATTTTTCCATGTTATTCTGTGCTTCTCTAAAATCACTAGACCCCAACTAAAAAGGAACTAATCTGAATGTACCCGCATGCATCGTGTCAGACTTTCTCCTGAGCCATTCCCCTCTTTGTTTCCTTTTTCTGTGTAGGAGGTGGGCGTGTGAAAATTGAGAGCGTGAAACTGGATTTCAAAGAGAAAGCTCAGGCTAAAGTTGGTTCACTTGAAAATGCCCACCATGTACCTGGCGGTGGTAATGTCAAGGTAAGGGGACAGCCCTCAGGGAAAAGGCTACCACTCTGCCCTGGCCCAAATTCTGTGGTGAAATTACCAGTTACCGGAGCTGTGAATTCAGTGGTGGCTCTAAGCTGAGTGGGGAACGTTTGCTCAGCGTCGAGCCCATTCACATGCCATTTGCTCCCTCTGGAATTTGGAAGGATCAAGCTCACATCCACATCTAAGATAAATTTGAACCTTACGGTGAAACCTCCTGTAGTTTGTGCACTGGCTTTCCATCTGAAGAAAAACCTTGCTTAGGACCTCTGTATAGCACAGGCACGATATAATAATATGTTATAGTGTGAATATCCCAGAGGATCAGGACTACTGTGTGAAACATGAGGAAAACATCTTGAAAGTAAGGTCACCCCCACAAGCATTTGAAAATACAGATTTCAGAAACAAATCACAATGCCCATAAAATGTCTGTTACATTCATACAGCTAAGAACAGTGGTAGTGCTCATTAGGGCATCCATGGGAGACAGAACTAGTAAGAGAAGACGTAACATAGCGAGCCAGTGATGTATTAAACAAGGTAAAAAAACCTTCAGTTTCAATCCTTCTAGGGACTGAAGAAGCTTCAATCCTCTTAAAAGTTCTTAAAAATAAACAAAAGGAGTCCCAAATGATAATCTATAATGAGAAACTGCTGTGAATATATAATGCATTAAATTCTTTGCTTTTCTGGAACAGATTGACAGCCAGAAACTAAACTTCAGAGAGCACGCTAAAGCCCGTGTTGATCACGGGGCTGAGATCATCACGCAGTCACCAGGCAGGTCCAGCGTGGCCTCACCACGCAGACTCAGCAACGTCTCGTCCTCTGGAAGCATCAACCTGCTTGAATCGCCCCAGCTTGCTACCCTCGCTGAAGATGTCACGGCAGCCCTTGCTAAGCAGGGCTTATGAATTTGCTCATTTTGCGTTGTATGAAGTAATAATATTTAGGCATGAGCTCTTGGCAGGAATGGGCTCAGAGCAGGTGTTACATTCATTCTTTACCATGTCTAAAACTACGTCACATCCCAAGACTTGTAGTTATCATACAGTTAAGAGAAAAAAAAAAAGAAAAAAAAAAGAAAAAAATAATTAAATAGATGCAGAAATTGGCCTGATCTCCATTTACAACAGGAAGACACTGGCTTTATATGGGCATACAACTGCAGTATGTTACATTGGACAATTATTGTTGCTCTGCTCTGTCTTGCATGGAGTACCGTACTATGATAAAATGCATTTTTACCTTTCATGTGCCTGAAGGCCATCCACCTCTTTCTGAAGAGCCTTGTTAATATCCCAAGTTGCTCATTTTGCTGTTCTGTTGATAGATGGGGGAAAAAGAAAAAAAAAAAGTTGCCCATTGTAAGTTATTACAGGTTAGATTAAGAGTCTGCTTACCAGAAGGAAGGGCGTATAGAGAAATTCAAGTTTAATTTAAAAAAAAAAAAAAAAAAAGTGTTATTTTATATAAATAAGTAGAACAAAAGTTGAATTAAGTTATTAACTTTTTTTTTTTTGGACCTGGGTAATTATGTCAGTGTATAGCTGAAAAGCCAATAAATTATTTAACTAATAACTGAAACTAGTAGTTGAAAACATCCAAACAATGCTTGGGGAAGTGACGTAAAAAAGCTACTGAAAGCAAGCACTTCCACCCCAACGGACTTGTGTCTGATTAGAAAGTTGGTTAAGCGGCTAGATTTGTGTACGCACCACCGGTTTCACATCCTTTCCATCTGTTTAATACAGTATTATAGATATATATATTTCTCTGTGGTCATTTGTGATACGCCCTCCTCATATACTTGAATATTCTACTTTATTCACAGTATCTGTGTCTCTTGCACCCTTTGGTGTTGCAATTTTAGGTATGTAAAAGTAGATGTTAGCAGGGTTTTTTTTCCCTCTTCATAAAAACACATTTTAAAATGATGAAAACTTTTAGCATGAAGTTGCTTTCTGTAACAACTAAAAGCCGTGACCCTGTTTTAGTGCCAGATGCAAGTCTTTTCTGTGATGCTAGAAAAAGGATTCCTTCCCTCTTCCCCTCCCTTCTTTTTTTTTCCACAAAGTTACAATTTTTGTGGGGTCCAGAAGTTTGTAAAACGGTCTCCAAAGATGGTTGGGTTTGGATTCTGGATTTTTTAAAAATCCAACATAGTTTGGCTTTTTTTTTTTTTTTTTTTTTTTTTAACTCCTGTAGTAACAGTGAATGTTAGATTTATTTATTTTTTTTTCTTTTGCTAAAGTTGAAACACAAAAACGAGTATTAAGGTGTTGTTTCCACTCCTTCAGTGATGTCTTATGTATACACTCAGGCACTCAGATAACAGTGATAAGCATAAAAGAGATGCCTGTAAATTATAGTACATGAATAAATAAATCGAGCTCCCTAGACTGGGCTGCCATAGCGATTAATCAATAAATAGGGCATCTGAAAATCTGAGCAAAGTGGGATTATATTGACTATAAAAAGTATAAGAAAAAGTGTGCATAAAATATAAAGGGCAGAGATATATAAACATCCAATCTAATGGAGTTACCTGCGAGAACTCCAGCGCTGTCTTATGGACACTAAGAGAACACTGAAGGTAATAAGGTAGTATTACTCATCAGCAGGTAATAATCTGCTGATACTATATGTACAGTAGACATTATCAAATGACCAGTTTACATTCTTGCAGATTGTTTGATCTTTTCCTTTTGAAATCTCTTAACTAAACTTTGCACTGTCAGTTGAGCTATATTTGATACATGTATTAGGTTAACATTGTGTGTTGGAAGCTTTTGATCTGTTCTTTTTCTTCCTTAATTTGTATGTGTGCGTGTGTGTGTGTGTTGGGGTTTGAACCAAAAAGACTCGTAGAGAACATTTTTATGTCTGTGGAGAAGGATTCTAATAATTAATAGCACAGGATTCCAAATAATTCAGGTAGCAAATGCACAGTTACTAAGCAGTAGATCTTCAGTGGACCAAATGAGGATTTTGGCTAACCTGTCACAGCAGTACAAAGACAAAACAAAGTTATTAAATCTCTGTAAATTTTACTGAAAATGAACTCCTAACAGCCACACACATGACATTTCAGCTCTGCAAAAAGCTTTTTCACACTGTAAAGTACCTAATACTGTTGGTAAGTCAGCTCTTTTATACAAAGGACAGTGAGCTTAGAACCATGCTAAATGGGTTCTGATTTCTGCCTTGTATTTGTATAGAGTTAATTAACTCTTGCGTAGAGTTAATTGTATGAATTCACATGGAAACAGGTCAAAAGAGGTGCTTAAAAAGCCTCTTCCCATTTTTTCCAGGAGAGCAAAAGACAGAAAGAAGAAGAAGAACAAGAAAAACACATCAAACAGTATTTATATCACATTGCTCTGATCACACACTATAAATTAGCCTTGCAGTGTTTTTTTTATGCCTTTTGCAAATGTGGGTGAGAGAGTCTCTGGTACTACTGAACCTCAGCTTCTCTGAGGCTGAACACCAGCTAGTGAGAACAGTGTTAACTTGTGACTCGTAGTTTTTTGCCTTTTCTTTTTTTTTTTAATTCTGCTTTTAAAATTGACATACTCTAGATAACAATGCTTAGATCATCCACCTATGAGTCCAAAGTTAGAGTGGTGTAACCCACCAAGTCATTTATTTCATGCATTAAAATGAGCTTTCTTGTCTTGATTCAGGCAAAGACCTCTGTAATTGTAATCATCCTTCCATAGAAAGAATCCTAGAATGCTGTGGAGTTAGATGAAGGTAAAAGAAATCAAAGAGTTTTGTGCTGTTAAAAAAAAAAATAAAGTTATGTTACATGACTCTAGATGTTCACTGAAAAACTCATATTAATCTTAACTTCTCAAGAAGAGTGTTGGTTTAAAAAAAAAAATGTTTTGTAAATATGTAATGTCCACTAAAGAAGATAGAGCCAGCTTCCTGGAAACTGCATCCATTGTGTTTCTTTTTGCAGGCATGTTGAGCCAGCAGGTATGTTGGGTGTTTGAGACCTAACTTTGTAACAAAGCAGAGATAATCCAGATAAATGGAACAGTGAAACCTGTTTGGATGGCTAGGGGAGAGCCCCAAATTAATAGTCTGTCAAATTGTAGAGACAAAAGGGGCTTCTGCCCCATCTGCAGAGTTCTGTTCCTATGTAACCACAAGCAGAAAGAAATCAAAGTTGAGCAAACCTCTGTCCAGCAACAATAAAGGAAAAACTAATATTGATGAGGGTAATTTTGTGCCCACCGGGGCCATGTATATTTTCACTGTACAGCAGTAAATGGTATTATCCATTCAGTGTTATGCTAAAGTACAGTAGTGACCTCATCGTGACTGCTTACAACTAGATGTTTGCCTATATACACGACCCAAAGGGAGTCGAGAGGCAGCCTGTGTGCAACCACATGTGAGCAGCAGTTTTTGCCGTGCTGGACCAAACACCGTTTGAAACCCAAGCACCCATGTCCCTTCAAAGGCAGATGCCTTGAAGAGTAGAACACGTTTGCTATAAAAACCGAAGCAGGTAGAATCTAGCCTAGGTGTGTGTAGAGCTCACCCTCTCGTCAGGTTGCTAGAGCAATTCCCGCTGCAACTCAAGCAATTCCCACTGCAGGAAGGTAAATTAGTTTCACACTTGGAAAAGTCAAGCATATAAAAGCCACTTCAACTTTAGCAAAGAGAAAAAGCCAACGAATAAACATGCTGTATGCTGGGATTTCAAGGAATACAGTCTGCTGTTACAAACCTGTGTTTTTTTCTGATAATTCTAGAGCCTGTTACCATAAGAGGCATTTCTTGAATGGCTGGTGGTAGGTAATTCATGTTTTTCAATCCAATTTGCAATTGTATTTGTTGCTGTATAGTGATTGTTTTGCAAAATAAAACCGCTTGTCATCTAATTGCTTGTGTTGGTTTCCACTGTTTGCCAAGGAGGTCTTTGAGCATTCAACCCCTGCATGAAGAACCACTGCACACACCTGCTGCTGTGCTCTGCCAAGAGAGGCCAGAGCAGATGAAGTCATGTTTTTCAGCCCTGTTATTGGCGAAAAATCTGATTTTACTGCTTGCGCAGTAAAAGGCAGCACCCATGGCTGCAGCCAGGCCGGGCCCCCCAGCTGCTGCCCTAAGATGGCGGACCCTGGCCCCTTCCCTCAGCGCCAAAATGGCGGGCGCGCTGGGGCGGGGCCATAGCGTGAGGCCATTAACGGCCACTGGGCGACCATCGGGGCACTGAGGGGATGGTGCGGGCAGGAGCAGGGCTCGCCGTCTGCCTTGGAGAGATAGGTGAGCGCCGCTGTGTCCACTCCCTGCAGTCTGCTGGTGTTGGGGCGGGTGGGAGGTAATGGGAGCGGCGGGTGGTGGGCTTTTGGGGCTGCCCTGAAAGGTGTTGAGGGAGCGGCCCGAGGTTTGGGGGCTGCCTGAGGTACTTTGTTGCTCTGGGGCTGCCAGTGGGGGTTAGAACCCTTGCCTTGGGTCGGTGTTGCAGGTGGAACACTCCAGAAAATGGGCCAGGACAGCAGGGTTTGTCCGTCCAGGTGCTTTCTCACCGTGGGGCTGTGCTGTGGGAAGCAGAAGCCTCTCCTCACAGGCTGACCTGCCGTGCTACGGCCCACATAGGGCAGCTTCTGCTGCCTCCTCCTGCTCTAACGCTTGCCGAAAATGGGTTTCAAGGTACGTCATGACACAGATGAAGTGAGACCTTTAGCATCAGCTGCTCCCTGAGTTCTGCGTGTACCACAGGCTGGGATCTCAGTAAGAAAAATATCCCTTGAATATTGCAGTCCCAGAAGTAGGAGACTGAGTGGATTACCTGCAGTTGTCCAGCCTCTGAGTGAGCTGGACTTTTGACGTAATTCTGCAACGTTCATAAATAAATGTGGTCAACCTGAAAGAATCGTTAAGTGCTATTAATTATCCATTAGAATTATTGGGCACAAGGCAAAGCTAATATATCATCTGCAAAAGGGAAAGGATTAAAAGGTTGAGAACAAAAGCATAAATCCTCATTTAAGCATTTATAGCTAGAGTAATGGTTGCGGGCAGCTGGTAAGAACCCATGTCTTCCTTTTGAAGTGAATGAAGAAGAGATGGTGTTTCTGATGCTCCTTGTGTTTTATTAGCAGCACGTGGTAAGTGATGTATTTTATGGTTTGCTAGCAAGTTGTGATGTTAGAGCACTGTGGTCAGTAGCAGCTGCAAATCAGATCTCAATTAACTAGTTATTGTAAGCCAGGGTAGCCCAGGAATACTGCACCAGTATTTGAAAGATATACAGAGGGTCTTCCTGTCATGTGTCTATCACAATTCGTTCCTGGCACTGTACAGGAAAATGGTAGGGAAAAAAAAAACAAAACCAAAAAAAAAAAAAACACGTGGGGAATGGTTTGGTAACTGAATGGAACAGGAGATTCCCATTTCTGGAAAAAGGTGAACCTGTTTGGGTCTTCTTTTGTGTTCCTTTTTTGTTTGTTTGGGTTCCTCTTATTTTTTTTCCAAGACAAAGCAACAGTTCTTAACTACCTTTCTGTGTAATCCTGTGTGTACATTCATATGTTCGTGGTGCAAGGATTAAATGCCAGCTACAGGCGTGACTGGTATGGATGCTGGGCCAGCAGCTGGAGTCAGACTGGGGATGTAGGTACCCCGGAGCTGGTGGTGCCAGCAGCTGGAGAGCAAGAGAGTGAAGGTCTTAATGTCAGCAGCTGGAGGGACCACAGCTCGTGGGAGCATCTCCACAGGTCCTGTAGGTGGTGTGTCCAGATTGCCAGCTTCTGTGGGCACCGGGGCAGCAGTGGGAGTCAGGCTGAGGACCAGATGAGTGAAGCAAGTGAGGGGCTTGGCACCAGTGGCTAGAGTGGGGCTGTGGGTCACAACCCCATGGGCTTGACCCCAGGTAACAGAGCCCGAGTATTTGTCTTCTCCAAACCTGGATATTTGGGATGGGTAATTCCCTAACACACTTCCAACTCGGCAAGCTGGTGAGTAGGAGACCCCGGGTCTGGGTGGGGATATCAGAAGGGTGGAGGGGCTGTGCTGGTGGAGTGGTACACAAGTGTGGAGTGCACGTGAGATGAGCTTGTGGGTGCGTGTGTGCTGCTCAGTCTGGGGCAGGGCTTTCATAAGTGAGCTTCACCAGCCGGCGAGGAGGGAGAGAGCTTGGCTGCCTGTACTGAAGTCTCTTGAGAGCCCTACAGAGAGGTGCAGTTGAAGGCAGCGTCTTGTCTGCAGCAGTCTCCGTGGCTGTGTTGGTGTCTTGTGTATACGTGCGTGTCCTTGGCATACAAGCTTAGCTTCGCTACTGACTGAAATCTGCAAATAGGAAAGCAGTAGCCTTGTCCGTTGGCCTGGGATGGATGCCCTGGGTCTCTGGGCGCTGGTGGCCCAGAGGTGGTCCTGGAGGCAGGAGGAAACCCTGGGCCCAGGAGTGGCTGGAGGAGGCAGCTGCTTATCCATTCTGCATCTGTAAAGAGATTGTGATTCTGATCTCTGCCTTTCTCCTACCGTCTCGTGCATTTATATTATCCAGAACTTAATTGGAAACTGTTCCAAGGCACAAGCTTGACACAGCCATGATAGAAATAGTTTTTCCTGAGCATAATTGTGTGAAGAACAAATTAAGGTGGTCTGCTTTTTCTTCTGCTTATTCTTGCTTCTGACCTACTCTGTCTATTTCCTCTGATAGCCCTTTTTTTTTTTTTTCATATAGCTGTAGCTGTTCCCCTTCCTTGCTGTCTCTGTTGATGTGATGCTCTTCTCTGGGAAGGGTCGGAGACGAGAGAGAGCAAGTGGGACATACCTGGTAGGCTCTTGGAAAAATGCAGAGCCAGATGCAGGGACACCTCATGCATGTGCTGAAGCTGGGATGATCGTGGAGCCAAAAGCAGCTCTAAAATGGAGGATGGATTGCACAGACAGGCTTGAAAGCACTTGTGCAAATGTGGGTTGTGTTCAGCAGGGTTCTCTGCTCCCCAGTACAGTGTGCTGTGATATAGGTGCAGCTAATGTGTGCTAGTTCTACTCTATATCCACGAACCATCTACCTGCATTTCCTATGCTTCACGAAATGAGGCAAGTCGATTTTCACTGCTGTGCTGTGCCCTGGAGTGCAGGCAGGTGTCATAGCAACTGCCCGGCACTCGTCCTGGCTTCCAGCACATCTCATCTGCAGAGCAGCTCTAGTGGGAAGTGCTGTTTGGCAATACATAACACAGAGGTCTTTCAGAGGACGTTTTTGTCAAACTTAGCGTGCAATATTGACCTTCGCCTCCTGTTTTTTATTGTTTTGTGATTGCATCTTTTTTGTTTAAACAAAAGCCATATATACAATATTAGGAACTAAGGAAAGCAGGGGGCTGATCTGAAGTCCTCTTTTTGTGGCACCACTGGAGTGCTAGTACTTGGGTGCCATTAAATGCTGACTGCAAATCTGAGAGCCTCCACTGCAAGCAAAAGTTCAGTATAGGTATTTAAAATCTTCCGGGCTATGAAGTTCCTTCTCTTAAACTCGCAATTCCCAAGCTGCAAGCTGGTTTGCTTACTTACATGGGTAACAGAGTTTGTGTGCCCCTTGTGGTGGGGCTGGGGGCATTGTCTGAAAAACAAGGTGAGAATAAAATTGGCCTCTAGATGCTATCAAAGTAATATAAACCACACTTGGTGCCTCTTGGGTTTAGTGCTGGTCACAGCCTAGGGAGACTGGGGAATCTGCACCTTTGTGACTGCTGGTTTTTAAAAGAGTGGCAGCTGCTGATTTGCTCTCCGATTTGTTTTCCATCAGCGTGTAAGAAGTTCTGTAGCCTCAAATCCCAGTACAAGTAGAGGTGTTCAGTTGTCTCTTTGGCAGTGTTGGAGAGCAGTGCTCTGAGCTCAGTGGCAGCTTTGTCCAGATCTGCAGGCGGCACCAAGGCTGCTGTTTATATTGAGATACTGAGCTGATACAGAGATGTTCCAGCTGCAGTACAGTGGTTTCAGCTTGGTGCGCCAATTTACCCCTGATAAGTGTTTGTCACATTAGGCTTGACAACATTCCTTTTTTTTTATATATATATAAGATGTACACTTGACTTTTACCTGTTGTCATAGGAAGCCATTAAAAATTACTGAGTTACAAACAGCTTGGAGAAGGCCTTTTTTGGCTCTTGCATCAGTTAGATGAATTGATACCTCCTGCGTGTGTTTGTCTTAGTTACAGCTGCAAATTAACCCAGCTCTGCAGCTGGCCACCTTGAGCCCTCCCTGCTGCCGAAGTGGCTGAGGTGAGCTGGGTTGTTCCTTCCCAGCTTGCCTGACGCTGGCTGTGTCTGGGGCTGCCCAAATTTGACTTGCTAATGCTGGTGTGACAGCACGAGGAGCTGGCTGTGCACAGGGAAGGATAAAGGTAACCCTGTAGTTCAAAGTGATGCTTTTCTCCTGTAGAGTCTTCTGAAGATGTAACAGAAAGCCAGGCAGGTGTACTGAGATTTGTCTTCCTGCTTTTTGAGCAGTGGTTGGTGCTGCAGGATGTGGAGGTGGCATGCAGTGGCCTTGTGTGTGCCCCAGGCCTGCTCCTCGTTGGGCTGAGGAGAGGACTTTTGGGTTCTGCTTACCCCTGAGTGGCTGGCCCGGACCAACCACCCAGTGCCTCTGGTGTCCCTGTCAGTCAGCATCTCTAGCAGTCTGTGAGTAAGCTGCAGGGCTCCTTCTGCTCTTGGGTCTGCTTCTGTGTAGCAGAGGATGGGAATAGCAAGCTCACAGTTAGAGTAGCAAGTAGGAAGGTGGTGTAAGTGGCTGCTACTAGAACGCAGAACAAGGAGAGATGCCAACCTTGCACCTGTTGAGGCCTTAACAAAATCAGCTGATTTCTTTTTCTTTAATTGCAAATATCATTAAAACTTTCTTTGTCATACTGTTTTTTTGAAAGGGTGATTGTCACTGCCTTATAATTACTGAACCTCAGACTAAAATTAAATTTCAGATTTGTTGCTTGCTGAAATTATGCTATATTCAATAACTTTATAATATATTATGGGACTGGAAAAAGCAATTCTTTAAAAACACATTTATCATTCCTAATGCATTGATTCACTTCTGACTGTCAGGGGGCATTCTGTAAGGGATTAAAACTCAAATTCACTTTCTAGATATAAAAGCTTTTTATGCAAGTCCTAGATGCATTGAGGGGATTGGAGATAAGGGAAACTTTTTTAATACATATCTTGCATGTAGAAGTAATTTGTTTTAACCAACTTTTCTCTGCAGTTAGTTCTTAAAAGATTTTAGAAATCAAGGTTGTTTCCTTGTCCTCCCCTATTTCTGACCTAACTTCAGGGGGAAAAAAAAAAAAAAAAGAAGAAAAACTTTTGTGTTTGAGTGAGCTAATCCTGAAACTAAAGAGGCCTTATTTCTGCTCACCAGCAGAAAAAATTACTGCTAGCCAAACAAAAGGAAACAAGCACACACAAAAAGAAAAAAAATGTTTAAAACTTCTTGGTTGTAAACATATGCTTTAGGCTTTATTTAACAGATTATCTCCCAAAAAACTGTTCTAATATTGCTTTTGTGCAAGAGGAGGGTTTTAGCAAAGCGTAAGCCCTGTGGGGTCCTGTTGTCCATGAGTGGAGAGCAGGGCCAGCTGCAGTCACTGCAGGGAAGCGCTGGCTTGGGCACCCAGAAACTCCTCCTGTTTGAGTAAATGCAGGCTATCCAAGCAGTGGCACTGGGTTTTCAGCAAATGTGTTCCACTACGTACCTGCATGTATAATCATAGAATCAAGTTGGAAGGGACTCATAAGGATCATCGAGTCCAACTCCTGGCACCACACAGCTCTACCCAAAAATTCAGACCATGTGCCTAAGTGCACAGCCCAAACGCTTCTTAAGTTCCAGCAGGCTCGGTGCAGTGACTGCTTCCCTGGGGAGCCTGTTCCAGTGTGCAACCACCCTCTCGGTGAAGAACCTCTTCCTGACGTCCAGCCTGAACCTTCCCTGCCGCAGCTTGACACCACTCCTGCAGGTCCTATCTCTGGTCACTAAAGAGAATAGATCAGATCAGCACCTGCCCCTGTACTACCCCTTACGAGGAAGTTGTAGACTGTGATGAGGTCTCCCCTCAGCCTCCTCTTCTCCAGGCTGAACAGGCCCAGTGCCCCCAGCCGCTCCTCATACATCTTCCCCTCTAGGTCCTTCACCATCTTTGTTGCCTTCCTCTGACACTCTCCAACAGCTTCATGTCCTTTTTATACTGTGGTGCCCAGAACTGCACACAGTGCTCGAGGTGAGGCCGCACCAGCGCAGAGTAGAGCGGGACAATCACCTCCCTTGACCTACTAGCGATGCCGTGCTTGATGCACCCCAGGGTATGGCTGGCCCTCCTGGCTGCCAGGGCACGCTGCTGGCTCATATTCAGCTTGCTGTCAGCCACAGCCCCCAGATCCCTCTCTGCGGGGCTGCTCTCCAGCGCCTTGTCACCCAGTCTGTACATACAGCCAGGGTTGCCCTGTCCCAGGTGCAGGACCTGGCACTTGCTCTTGTTAAACTTCGTGTGGTTGCTGATTGCCCAGCCCTCCCATCTGTCCAGGTCTCTCTGCAAGGCCTTTCCACCCTCAGCCGAGTCTACAACTCCTCCAGGTTTGGTGTCATTGGCAAATTTGCTCAGAACACCTTCTAGTCCTACATCCAAATCCTTTATAAAAAACAACTAAAGAGGAATGGCCCTAAAATGGAGCCTTGAGGGACCCCACTAGTGACCATCCGCCAGCCAGATGTGGTCCCATTTACCACAACCCTTTGAGCCCTGCCCGTCAGCCAATCGCTCACCCATCGTGTGGTGTTTTTGTTTAGCTGTATGCTGGACATTTTGTCCAGTAGGATCCTATGGGAAAGTGTCCAAAGCAGTACTGAAATCCAAAAAGGTCACGTCAGCTGGTTTCCCTTGATCAACTAGATGGGTGACCTTATCATAAAAGGAAATCAAGGTAGTCAGACAGGGCCTACCCTTCGTGAACCCATGTTGGCTGGGACCAGTGACCGCATTGTCCCCCGGGTGCTCTTCAGAAACTTCAAGGATCAACTTCTCCATAATTTTACCAGGCACTGATGTGAGACCGACAGGCCTGTAATTGCTAGGGTCTTCTTTCTTGCCCTTCTTGAAAATTGGCACAACACTTACCAGCTTCCAGTCTCCTGGGACCTCTCCAGATTTCCAAGACCATTGAAAAATAATTGAGAGGTCCCGTGGTGATGCCAGCCAGCTCTCTGAGCACCCTGGGATGAATCCCATCCGGAAACATGGACTCGCATGGATCCAGGCGGAGCAGCAAATCCTGGAGGAACAAAATAAGTGGTGTTGATCAGCTCCTCTCCTGTTGCAGGAAGGAATGACCTCAGTGAGCTTTTTTCTTTAAGTGCCTGATATTAAGTGGGGTAATTGAAAGGCTGTCAGAGATGTGGCCTTCAGTTCTGGGAGCATCTCTCCTTACACTTGCTATTTTTTTTTTTATTAATAAAAGCAATGGAAATTCACAAAATTCCTTGAAAAAATAATTGATGAGGGTGGGCTGGTGTCAGTGCTCCATTTTGCTCTATCAGCTAGTCGTGGTGGCATGTTACCTGCTGCTATCCCGTGATGTGTAATAGAGCAATCTAACAGGAACACTGCCCGCAAGCCTGAGCTGGTTGTACATCACTGTTAGTCAAACCTGGCCCACTGCTGGTTGGAAGCACGAGTAAATCTGCTGAGGCAGAGGAGGTGCTGAGTGCCACTGCTCCTCTCAGCTACATCCACATGGGGAAAAAAGCCTGGACTGAGTGCTCCTCTCGCTGCCCGTCACTTGCAGGGTGTACGCCTTGCCTCCCTCTGGAGGCACACAGCTATCTCCCGTCCCGACAGCTCCTGGAGGGCTGCTGCCTTCCTGGACGGGAGGGACCCGGGGGTCTGAAACTTGCCTGAGGAGGAGGAGGAGGAGGAAGAAGAGGAGGAGGAGGAGGAGGGGGCAGCCGCGGGGAGAAGCCGGGTCCCGGGGCGGTCCCGGCCGGTGCCCCCCGCCCCTGCCCCCGCCCGGCGGCTGGCGGTGCCGGAGCTGTCCGCAGAGGGAGGTGCTGAAGGCAGGGAGGAAGCGGAGGGACGCGGACATCTTCGCTCCCCCAATTTCCTCCCTGCCTCCTGCAGCCATTTTGCACCAGCACAGCCAGAAGGAGGTGTAGGAGGGGAGTGTGTGTGTGTGTTGGGGGGGGGGATGGAGAGGATGAAGGGAAGGGGGTAAAGAGTTGCGGAGAGCGAAGAGGCGGCCGTGGGAGATCCCCCCCCGGTATGACTGCTGAGCCTGCCTCGCAGCAGCATCATGGTGAAAAGGAAAAGCTCCGAGGGCCAGGAGCAGGAGAGCGGCCGTGGCATCCCTCTGCCCATCCAGACCTTCCTATGGAGGCAAACCAGGTGAGAGCAGCAAGCCCTGGGTGCGGAGGATACAGCTGCAACAGGGTGGGGGGGATACAGCTGGGGGGGGGGGGGCAGGCCAGCTGCTGCCCAGTGGTGGGGAGGCAGCGGTGATCACAGCCGCAACACGAAGATGAGAAACAAGCTGTTCATTTTGCACTCTCTGTAGAGCAATCTGTGTGTTTTGGGAACAGGGGAAGGATTTGAGGCAGTTTAATCCGGTGGCGGTCGCAGGCAGCTTCTTGATTTGACTTTAAAACACCGGCGTGCGTGTGTCTGTGCACCTCACCCCTCCTTGCTGCTCCCCGTCCACCCCCTTTAAGAGGACTTGTGGAGCTCGGGTACTAGGAGCAGCGTCCCTCGGTGCTGCATCGGACCTGCCGCTCTGCCTGCATCTTTATTTGCAGCCCTTCTGGAAGTGTAATCTATGCTTTATGCTTTGAGAGGTCAGCATGCAAACATACGTCAAAGTCTCACCCTATTTCATTGGATTGGAGAGTAATGATGTGTGAGGGGCAGGCTGAATGTATGGTTGGGGCTTTATGTCCCTTGTGGATCCCGGCTGTCTCCTGACTTGCAAGAATGTCAAACTGAAAACACCGAAGGGTGTGTGGGGGGAGGGTGGAAGGTTTGAAGGTTGTGGCTCTAATTAAAAGCCTTAGTCACAAAAACCCTTTATCACACAGTTTCCACGTCCTCCAAGAAACAATATATAGTAGTATGACCCAATTAATGTGTTCCCCCCACCCTTTTTTCCCCTTGGTGTAACAGATTCCGTTCTGGAGGGGAATGACAGCAGAGGGTGGTTGTTTTCTAGCTACAGAGGACAGGCCTGCATTTCATCAGAAGCCTTCCGCGTCAGCAGTAATGGAGGGAAATAATTAATACAAAACTGGCACGTGGATCCCTGGCTTAAAATATAGGCAGGGCAAAGTTCGGTAATATTTAACACTTGTTAAACAGAACATTGTGAAAAACTCAGTGTGGTAAAGTGGCTGAAAATTGTCTAATGTAAGATTTAATCTGCCCTCCAGGCATGTCCTGTTCCCCACGGTTAAACTGCCATTTGGCATTTTAGTGTGGGTACTGTCTTCTAGAAGAGGTAGTGGAACTTTGGCAGATGTCATCAACAGGTATCTGGGCATTCTTCTGCCTCCCTTTATGCTGAGTTTCACAGCCTTTTGCCAACCTTTGACATGAGAATAATCCTAAAAATAACTAAGCAGAGTTCAAACTTGAAGTATTGTCTTTCTAATATCTTTTTTTTTTCCCCTCCTTCAGTGCATTTCTAAGACCTAAACTGGGGAAACAATATGAAGCTTCCTGTGTGGTATGTACCCATTTCTCTTTTTCAACTCTTTATTAGTAACTAACATTTTATGCAATGTGATCTGCCCCTGGTGGCTGATCAGCAAGCTTCTCAGCTCATCACAGAAGTGGATTTAATCCATTCAGCCTAATTTTGTACTTTTATCACATGAAGGATTCAAAACCTTTTCCCATCTAGAGAATTTAGATATTGTGCATATCTCTAGGCACAACAAAAAATTATTGCTTTTGGTATTAGTAATTGGACCGACACAGTAAAGAATGGTGCAGACAGACAGAGCTGAGACAAACTGGGTCTAAACTTGCAGTTCATCATGCGTGCATGTGCTCAGATGGGATTGATGTCATTTTGGCTTGTGGTTATTGGATTTTTTTCAGAGTTACAACACTGAAAATCTAAACATTGTTAACAACACACTTTGACCAATACTTTCTACCATTGTGCAAAATGAAAATGCCTCCTCCATTGGAAAAGAGGGGACGGTATTTTAGCAGCATAATTGAAGGGACTATTATGCAGATGCTGATAACTGTTATTTATAAATGTATTTAGTATTAAACCTCAATCTAGTGTGTAGAGGGAGAAAAGGAAGACAAGCAGCAAGTTCAGATAGGATGGTTATCTAGGGAACAGCAGATAACTTAAACTGTTGCTGATCTTTGGATGACTTAAAGTACATTAAGCAGTTGCAGCCAAACCTGACAGACTGGAAAAATGTGGTCTGGACATGTACCTTAATAGTTTAAAGTACTTAGGTCTCGCTGCAGCAGTTTTCTGACTTCCTTCTCACAAGATATTAAGCTGGAGAAGCCCTAGTTACTGCTGACTAATTTTCCTCTAAGAAATACATGAATTTTTCAGGATTATTCCTAGATACCAAATACTGGCAGAGGACTGTTGTCTTAGTGTGTCGGTGGGTGAAATGCATGGCAGTTCTGGTACTTGGAGCTCAAAGCATCATCTCCGGTTTATACCACTGACAGCTCAGAGGATATTGCATGGAGTTTGTTGCCTCACATCATGCAGGAGTCTCAGGAGTGTGCAGGAGCCATGGCTTGATGCACTGCTAATCTGAGGCTGTGGACCCACCTGTGAGCTTGTGTCTTCTGTTGCTGTTTGGTAGAGGGACAGAGCTTCCTTCTGCATTTGTGTGCCTTAGGATAAGGAAGCTCTGTCCTTCTACCCATCTGTGTATGTGACTTCCTGGTGGTTCATGCTATGCTACTGGGAGCAGCCCTTCTCTGTCCCACAGATTGATTCTAAAGCCTGTGTCTTTCATGAGCAAATACCAGAATTTACTAAGTGTAAAAAGTTGCACAACAGCATAAATCAAATGTTTCAGTCAAAGGAAAAGGAACTTTGGAAAAAGGCTCAGGAAGGAAGGAGCCTTTGGGCTCGGGGATGGTTCTCCAGTGGGCAGGGGTGCAGATAGTACCAGGGCAATCAAGCCATGCCTGCCTTAAAGACCAGGGGGCTTGCTTCCTTCCTTCAACTAGTGCCGAGGAGTACCCAGCCTGGATTGTGCCCCAGAATTGTGCAGTTACATACTGAACACGCTGTAGTCCCAGCAAAATGCCTTGGTGCTGAAGAGTCACAGCTTGGGCGTGGATGAGCTTGGCATTTTTTTTTAAACCAATTGCACCTCTGTGACCCAAGGTCTGTGGTGCCATGCTTTATAGGAAGCCCCAACACCCCAAAGGGCAGGAGAGCTCAGTGTCTCAGGAGATGGGGAGAGTAAAGAAATGTGTTCACCATGAATGCACAGAGACTGCATCAGTGCATGGAAAAGAGATCTGGGATTACCAAAGGCATTTTAGAATTATGTATGGCTCTTGCAGATATAAATATGGGGTTTTCGTACAACTTTAACTAGCTTCCATGAAGGTGCAGTCCGCTTCAGCTGTTCAGATAAAGGAGAGCTTGATTCTCCTCCAGTTCTTTACATAATCATGAAATAACGAGCAAAAGCTTCCAAAGGTGAGGTTTCGTTTTGAGGAAATGATGGGATGCAACCTGAGCTGTTGTATCTGCCACCTTCTTTTGCCCTTTGCTTTCCTATCCCTAGCAATCCACAGGAACGCCTGACCACGTCAACATCTTCCATATTATCTAGTAGGTCAGCAGGGTGCTGGCTAAGTGGGTGAGAGCTTGGCAGGTAGTTGGCTTATCTTCTGAAACATCAGTCTGTTTATCTAACACTGCTACATTAACTAGCCTGCCTAAGAATACTGTGCACCTGTTATACATGTACAATCTGTCCTTTTTAAGTTCTTTTGCCAGAATGGTTCTAGGCATGCTACAGGCCATTAACTGTCTGTCAGGACTGCACAGCGCTGTGTATTATTATTCTTGGCTCTAAACTTGCTGCACTAGGATTTGCTGCATATTGTGCATTGAGGAAGCAGATGCTGGAGGCCTAGATTCAGTCAGTACAGCATCTATTTTGTACGAGCAGATTGCTTTGGTTATTTGAGCTTTGCTGTACACTTTATAATTTTTAATACTCGAGTAAAATGTAGCCCTTTCATTGTTTCCTTACCCAAACAGTCTCACTGATTTTAGTTGGGCTATGATTATGGGCATAAAGATAAATACCCCCCATTGTCTTAAACTGTCTCAATGAACCCGTGTCTCGGTTTAGATTTAATGTTCTTCTCCTCCCTCTTCTGAAGCTCTTCTGCCCTGACTCAATCGAATTTCTAATGTGTCTGAATAAAAGCTGTAAATGACCTCAGTGGGATGTATGTGTTACACAAAGACAATGTGTTTTTTTGGGGTGAGGGTAAGGGACTAAGGGATCAATTGTGATTTTTTTTTTCAGTGGTTTACATTGGCCGTGGAGGAACCCAGGTGCTTTCTGGAGGATCCAGCAAATTCAAAGTTAATGTTTTTTGTTTTGCAAATGTGGTTTTGTTGTTGTAAACAATTAAAGGATAGATATGGAATAACATGTAAAAAGAAAAGCCATTGGAAATGGTTGTAGAAGACTGAATCTTAGGATGCAGGAATTTTCTCTGAATAAAGTGTCTGGCATCTGTGCTTCACTGTCAGTTGTACTATGCGTATCTTTTTTGTTAATTAATTTTGTGATAGCCATGGATTCGTCAAAAACAGCACCTGACCCTTTCTTGTGCTCTGAGCTCCTAGATTAATGTTTTCGATCTTTGTAGGTACAGTTCTTACTTGGAGGACCTTCCCCAGACTGCCAATTCTGTCTGCCTGCATTTCAAGTTCTCTCCAGTCAGTCTGAAGTGACATTAGCACTGGTTCTCTGCTTCCTACCATGACGCAGTCTGAACTCTGGGAGAAGAGGGCAGTAAGAGAAATTCTGTGCTAGACAGCTCTATGCGAAGCACAAAAGCTCTAGAACAGTAGCTGTGAGAGTGTGAGAGGGTTATTTCATGCCAAATGTGTGCTTCGAGAGGTCAGATCTCAAGGTGTCTGGACAGAGATAATGCAGGAGCTGTTCTGTTCTGTAGGGCTTCTCTAGGCTTCTTCAGGCAGCCACCTGCTCCCTCTCCAACAGGAAGGGGGCACATGCTGACCCTGCTCACAAGGTATTTGACGGCCTCTTTGATTCTTGGTTGGAGAGGAGGGTAAAAGGAGAACAGTAGCAGTGGGAAGGCAGCCAGGCCAGGCTGACCGCTATTCCCTGTGAAAACAGACGGCATCGCCAGGCCAAAAGGAAGAATGCACATGGAAGGGGTCCTGAGGGAGCTGAACGCACGCACACAGCCCTGCTGAAAGGGGCTGCCCTTTCTCCAGCCAAGACATAGCACCGACTTTCCTCGCTGCCACCTTGGCTGATGTTCTTTATGCTCCTTTGACATAGGGGGTGTTGCTGTCAGGAACTAGCTTCTGTAAGTAGGTAACTTTGTTTTCTTAGCCAACTAGCAGCCCTGAGCCTGTAGCCACAGACATATCCGTGGCATTACAATATCCCTCTTCTGACTGACTTAGAGGGAGCTTGCTTTGGATGCTCTCATTTAACCTTCTCATTAAAGCATGTAACTCTTCACAGCTGTAGCAGCACCTGCTAAGTATTTTTGTGTGTGAAAGTTAGGTCTTAATGTCAGTGTATTCTTTAGCACGCCCTAAAAACTAGAGAAGAGCCATTCCAGAGCAACAAGGAGGTGCTGCAGGAGCAAATGCTAACCTGGAGCCTTGCATCTTGAATGTGTGGTATAGGCAGAAGCTGCTGTGAGCTGGACCTTTATGAAGAACTTGAGGCAAATCCCATGGGAGCACTTGTCCAAAGAGCCACATATTGCTGTTGGACTGCTTGTGGCTGGTGTTATCAGTGTGGGGAGTGATGCCAACCAGGTCCCACGCTGATAGTACGTACACGGTGGTAATTTTGTACCAGCCAGTGCCTCTAGCATACAGGGACGCTCAATAGTTTCTGTACAGGAGCCTTTGTGCTAGGAATGCTGTATGCTGCCAGAAAAATGTTATCTCAGATGCTTGGGATCACATATGCTGTTCCAGAAGTTAGTATTTCATTGGGCTGCAGAAAGATATTTAGCTTTATGCTCAGGCCGGGAAGGAACAGGAGAATCTTGTGGCAAGCCATATACAAAAAGCTTCACATGGCTCAGAAGGCTAAAACGTTGAAGTGAATGTGAACCTAATTTGAAGGATGTAATTGCAGACTCCGTGACCTCCCCTGGAGCCTCTGAAGTATTCAGAATGTAGGCCAGAGCATCCAGAAGGCAGTTGTTGCAGGACTTTCTCCCTGACACCATTGACATGCGTGCAAATAAGACCTTGAATGGATGGTCAGAGCACAGCAATGCGTCTTCTATCCCATTTCAGAACAGTGTTGCTGTTTCCAGTGACTTCTGTTTTCCTCCTCCTGCTGTATAAACCAAATAGTTTTGTCACAGTGCTGAAGTGTGAAGCCTGGCTCAGTTCTGATTCTGGTGCTTGGCAGGCCATCCAGGGAGCTAATTTAGCTCCTTAGCCTGGTAGAAACTAAGAACTTCTGTGCTGAGCTTCATTTTGGCCTGTGGAGAGGCTTGACTTGGCTGTGAGCCCCACAGCTGATGCAACAGCAGAGGTGGGGGTGAGTGGCTGAAGCAACAGATGGGGAATGAAGGGTGGCACCCTGACCCCTTTGGGCAAAAGTCAAAACGAGTTTTGCAGTGGCCCTTCCAGGCTCTGTGTTGTTTGTGACCACTTGTTATCCCTGCACCTCTTACCTTGCTTCCAGGGACACTGTGCTACTTCATTCCCCCTTCTGTTAGGTAACCCTGGCTGGGATAGTTATTCTGGACCTCCGTTGCCTTTGTCCTAATGCTTCTGTGGGTGTTTCTGTGCTTTAATGACTTTGTAGTTCCAGATTTGGACAGAACATTCAGACCATAAAACGAGCACCAGGCTCCCTGCCTTGGCTGGGGTTCCTCTGCTGTGACTGCTTGTGTTCCTGCACGGGTAGGATGAATGGCAGGGGACTGGTTCCCTTTGTAGGGCTAGTGACACCCAACAGATCTCTTACAGGGAGAGTGATTTGAGTCTTCCTTTCTGTGATAGCCATGTTACCTCGTCCTGCTGCTAAGAATACAAGTTACTGACAACCTAATCCATGGCACTTTTTTTTTTTTTTGACTGATCCCTTGGAAGCCAGCTCTTTTGCCAGCTCTTTTGCCCACATACTATAACTGATGCCTTCTGATTTCTGCTGTTGCTCCATAATGAGAGTTGGTTGACTTTTCTGACCAGAACCTGGGGGTTTCTAGTAAGTGGGCAACTTTCCACAGAGTTACATTTGTTGGCAGCTCATTTCAAGTCAGCATTTTTTCAGATTTGATTTGTGTGACTATAGGTGTAGTCCTCTGCAAGCGTACTCAGTACCAAATACTCCGGAGCAGAGCCAGCTGTTACGAGGGTGCTGTCACCCCATGGTGACTGGGTGTGCACTGGCTCATCCTGCCTCTCAGCAGAGGGGCTCGCGTTTGTCCCCACCAGGGGACGTGGCCACAACCTGAGCGGGGAGAGTGCACGTTACCGCTGGTTGTCATGGTGTGCACTGGAGTCTGGTCATTTAGGAGAGCTGGTTTGAGACTGCTGCCCTTCCAGCTTTCCTTTTCTGTAATTAAGTCTGTCCCTATCAATACCACGTTTATTATGGGAAAAATTGTTATGACTAGTGTCAAAGGATAAGCTTTACGAATCTGGAGTGAGGGCATTTGAAGCATCCATTAGGTCATGAATGCCAACAGTTACTTGAATGCCTGGAGCCTGATGAAATTTGTGGAAACAGCTTGTGAACAAATAGGTAGCCAGGAGGCTAAGCTGGTCTGTAGAAGGATGTGCATTACCAGTAATGTACATGTATTTCTTAGCATTAGGAACTTCAGTGAATGAGTATAACTGCTTTTGTGACCCATAATGAGGTCTTTGTATCTGGTCGGAGTAAGAGCGTATTGAAATAGAGCAACTAGTAATAAAGAACTTCCTTGGGGTTTCAAGGGCAGATAGTCTTATTTTGTGTTGTTTGAGGTGGAAATAATGAACTTGCTGCAGCTATCAGATCTTTTAAGTGTTCATAAAACCACTGCGTCATGGCTCACTGCAAAAAATTGTATACTGAGTATTTTTTGTGGCAGGGTGTGAAAACATTTCCTAAGGCACATATACCTTTAATGGGTTGCCCTTTATGTTACACTAAACTGAAAGAGCATGTGTGTGTGTGAAAGAGAAGTATACCCAGCTCTCAGCTCCACACATGCAGGCTTCATTAGCTCCTGGGACTTCCAACAAGATTACTGGCATGCCAGGTTAATACCCAGCGCAACTGTAAATCTGGCTTGATGCCAGGACTTATATATATGTGATATTTTAACTCTTTCTTATTGTTATGCTATATTGAGTTTTGTATTATACATTTTATTATTGTATTATATTGAGTGGCTCATTTGTTCCCTAACTGTGTCCATGTGTCCGAGCTTTAGCTACAGTCCATATCCTACAGGAAGAATATTCTAAGGTATTATTTAGTTTTATAATGATTACAATTTTTTAAACCAGAATGGTTTATGTCCTAGAATGTCTGTGCAGAAATAGATGTAAAAAGTCTTTTTTTTCCTCTTTTCTTACAGTCTTTTGAACGAGTTTTAGTAGAGAACAAGCTGCATGGCCTTTCTCCAGCTCTCTCTGAAGCCATCCAGAGCATTTCTCGCTGGGAACTTGTCCAGGCTGCGCTCCCACATGTGCTGCACTGCACTGCCACATTGCTCTCCAACCGAAACAAGCTAGGTTAGTGCTCATGCATTTGTTTTTCCATTACTGAAGTTATCAGTCTGAACAGAAGACTGATGCTCAGCATGCCACAAAACATGCTTTAAACCCTAGAAGTAGGATTCTAACGAGGAATCCTAGTATATTCTGCGGGTTACACATTTCATGTTCTGTTCTCATTTGTAGCAGGGTTACCTGGGAGGGTTTCCTCAGTGAAGTCAGTGGTGTGCTAACTTTAGAAATCACGAGCTGAAGAGTCAAAGTAGTTCAATGACATTTTGATAGTTAATTTCCAGATACCCTAAATTTAGCTGTAGCAGGAACATCACAGTACTTGCATTTTTTCTTATCTGATGGAGTCAAACAGATGAAGCTTTCAAGCTGCCATCTTTTAGGACCACACCGTGTCCTAAAAAATTCAGTGGCTCCGCCACTGACTTTTCAGGGACTGAATTGCAAATGCTGTGAAATAAATGGAGGCTTGTGAATTAGGAGTTTTCAAATAGAACAGAATGTTGAGACTGTTAACGCAGAACTTTAATTTTCAAGCTCCCATTAGGAGGGAGGTTGATGCCCAGAATTCCTCTGAAATTCTCGATAGTACCATTAGTGGAAAGCCTGTGAGATACTGTGACGTGTTTTTCCCATCCAGGACATCAGGATAAACTTGGTGTAGCTGAAACAAAACTGCTTCACACTCTTCACTGGATGCTGCTGGAGGCCCCTCAGGACTGCAGCAATGACCGTTTTGGAGGAGACAGAGGTTCTAGCTGGGGAGGGAGTGGTAGCGCCTTTATCCACCAGGCTGAAAACCAGGGATCGCCAGGACATCCCCGGCCCAGCGCCACGAATGATGAGGAGGAGAATAACAGAAGGAAGTTCTTCCAGAACTCCATGGCCACAGTGGAGCTCTTCGTGTTCCTCTTTGCTCCTCTTGTTCACAGGATTAAAGTAAGTAGAACATCAGTGGGGTATTGTGTAGAGATACCTCTGAGCACGGAAACAGTGATTCAGCTTTCCAGTGACGTGAACAATCACTGTAGAATCAGGCAGGTACAAAGGCACATAAATCTGAAGTGAGGCATTTCCAGGCCCTAGGAATATCAAAGATCTGAGGCCCATGTGGAATATTTGGGAGCCTGGAACCTGCAGAAAGGATTGCAAGCTTTAGCTTGCTCCAGTGTCTCTCACTCATTGCTCCTAAGGACCATGCTAGCTTTTCAGGAATTCCACCATGGGGCTGCTGCTGAGGCTTGCTGTTGTCATTACTAATCATCTTGATGCTGATTACCAAGATTGCTTTATAGTGGTATAAGCATGAAGTGGCAGAGGCAATTAAGCATTCCTTTGTTCTGAACTTGGAAGCAAGCTGCAGGCTCCCTGTCTGCCAGGGTCCCTCGGCTGGTTTTATGCTGAGTGCATCAGCTTTGCAGAGCTGTGTAATGAGGAGTCATTTTCTGCATGCTCTGACTCCTCTTGTCTTTATGCTCTCTAGAGAGCTGCTATTTAGAGTTTACACTTCCAGGTAGGCTTCAAATGAGAAACTGGCTCTGGAGAGCAGGTGGTCAGAAAAGGTCTGTAAAGTCTTGAAGGACTGGAGTCTGGTGTGTGTTCTAACACCGCCTGGTGTGCTACAGCAGTTGAAGAAGATAAGGAAGTAGAGGAGAGAAAGGTTAATCATTCTGTTAAGGCAGGTGAAAGTGGGTCTGCAGAGCAAACTTCCTTCCCTACTTCTATTACCAAGTGTCTGTACAGCTCAATTTACATAACTCAAATTCTTCTTAGTTGTTTACTAGTTCTCCATTTTCTCTGTGAGCTATGGAGACATGGAGGAAAGAAACACTGAGTTCTTTGCAGTGCTACATGCACCACTGTGGGCTATCATTTGAAACAAATGAAATGAAGCTGGAGGTAGACCCTGGCTATTTGAAACAGGGTTTCCAAATTTTCTGTAATCATCTTTCTCAGATTTATTTCCCATTTACAAGATGGGATTAATAACATTATCTCAGGTTCACCTTGAAAAAAAAAATCTAGGAAATATCCATGAATCTCTGAGATACTGTAGTGATGAACACGTGAAAAGCCCATGAAAACAAGCATTTCTGTCATCAAAGCAAAGCTCAAAAAGGATAAGGTAAATGAGGCATATAACTGGCTTTCTAAGTCAGCATCACCACCCCTGTGTTTCACAGAGGTAGGGGTCTCAGGGGAAGAATATGACCTACTAAAAGAAATAGTGGATATGTCAAGGAAGATGATACTTGTTTGCAAAGGAAGGCCTCTGTCATGGAATTTTAACGACTTCTGCCAGGATTTACATATTTTGCAATGTATTCTTAAACAAGACTTTGTGGGCATGGGGTGGTATGCATGTAATCCTGTAATTTAACGACTCAAGTGTTCACATTTCCAAAAGCTGGCAGTGCAAACTAAAAATGTAGCACATTATTGCTTCCACTTTCTGATTACAGACAGTGAGGCAGATGAGGCTGTGTCAACAGAAGACAGTGGTGCAGCTGCAAGGATGCACTGAGATTGCTATTACCAGTGCTTCTGGGGCTCGAGGGGGACAGTGGGACTATGCTAACCCTAGGGACTCCTCATGTGGGTCTGACCTTTTTCGGGTACGGGCATACCCACACCTGCCAAGATTTACTTGTGTGCTAATTTACACAATTTCAGCTACTTGCACAATGTGAAAAGCAATGATGGTGCAAGTGCTAGCAGTGCTGATGTTTCTCCATGGACATATCTCAAGTAGGAACAGTGTTACTATTAATAAGAACATTATTTTATATTAATATTTCATACTGATTTGATGCATTTCATGTTGCCTCAATTTCTAACCAATACATTAATATTTAATATTATTCTTCTGGGGCATAAGATCAAGTCTCAGAAGTGTAAACGCTAAGGTTAAGATGAAATTGAAGACTAAATATAAAGTTATTTATAGTCAGAAGGGTCACCAATGCTCTTGACATAGGAATGGCCTTTTCTCTTATGTCTTAAGGTCCTGAAAAAAAAGATTTCATTAGTATGGAAGCTTCATTTTGGGAAAAGCTTTTTTGTATTGAGGTTTCCCTATTGTTTTTTCATAGCTGTACTTGGAATTGATGTACTTGGTATTGATGGCTGCTGAGTGGTGTCAGTGGCCACTGAGTTAGCATATACTGGCCACTGAATGGCGCTTAGTGTCACTTAATTCTTGTAAGATCTGTCCATCAGGGAATGGACAATCCTTTTAGTCTGGAAACAATGTTCTTCCATGTGATACAACCTCTTTTTGTCTTTCTAGGAGTCTGACCTGACATTTCGGTTGGCTAGTGGCCTTGTTATTTGGCAGCCTATGTGGGAACACAGGCAGCCTGAAGTTTCTGCCTTCAACGCCCTCGTTAAACCGATCAGGAGCATCGTTACAGGTCTGTGACTTTGCTGTGCAGGTGGGAAACCTTTCCTTTTCTTGGCTGCTGCTGCCTTATGTTCTGTAGCCAGCATACTTGAGCAATATGTTAATACTGCAGGAACTAGTCAAGCCTTTGAGAGTAGTTTCAGGCTGTTTCTCTTCAGAAACAAGTAATATTTACATAATATTTAAATAGGAGATGAGAGAAGTCACAAATAGGAAATGAGAAACTTCAGTGGAGTTACCATTTTCTGTCAGCCTCATATCTCTGTTTCACAATATCTTCCTTAGTTGCTAAGAAGGGTAAAGGCAGTATCTAGCAGCAGTCCAACTCTGGGGAAGGTTTTTCCAGACTGGTACTGGACATATTAACAGTGAAGAGCACACAGTTATCAGTGTAGATTCTCTTCCTATCTAAAATCCAAATTTCACCATGCTGTGTAACTAAATAAAGTAGTTTCAAGAGGCTTGCTCCAAGGCAGGCTTAGATTGCTGATGCACTTTTATATACTGTAAGGGGTTGTTCCTCATTTGTTCCTCAGCCATAACGAGACTGGAGTGGGGTCCTTAGGCTTCTAAACCTTTGTGTCAGACTTAGTTCTAAAAATCCTTTTTTACTATTGCATTTTTAGATAATAATTTTGCATAATTCCTACAAACTAGTCAATTGTAAGTGTGCTGGGTATGTCACTGGCATTGCTTGCTTGTTCTTAAAAGCACAGAACTGTAATTTTCATAGAAGTGAAAATAGTTAGCTAAATCTGATTTTTCAATGGTAGCAAGTCACTTTGGATATTGTATTTCATTCTGAAGGTTTTACAGGCCTCTGGGACAGTCCAGGATTGGAAAGATAGAAATCTTTCAACTGATTTAAAATAGTCTGTGACATCTAGCTTTCCCTTCTCTTGGAATTAGAAAATAGGATTTCAGCCCTGGATATAACAGAAGCAACTAGTCCTAAATTTTCTTTGACCTTTGGATTATTTTTTTTTAATGTTTTGGGGTATGGTCAGAAAAACCCTAAAGTTAATCCCTTCAAGAGTAAAGTCTAATAGGAAAATACTCTTACATTTTGAAAACGTTTCAACAGAATGGAAATAGTAATTGGAAGGACATTCTATATGTCAAGGGAGCTTCTGATGTTGTAGCATTCTTGTCTCAAATTGTGACCAAGTTAATTTTACTTAAGTTCTTCTTCAAATGAGAAACCCCCTCCAAAAAATCTACTGCAGAAGCTTTGCAGTATTTTGCTTGGAGTCGGTCTGATACTACGTTGCATCTGGATAGCTTGTGATATGACAGGATTTCAAGAACTGTCATCCTAGTCTTTGTTCTTCTTCAGTACTGCTGATCAAACTTTCTCTGTGACATTTGTGTGCTTTCTGTGATGAAGGCATTTGTCAAATTGGAAGTCATAACACATTCAGAGAGATGTAACCTAGAAAAGAAGCTGAATATACATGGAAATAGGAGGAGGAAAGAGACACAAAATAAAATGCACTAGTATGCACAGGAAAATGTCAAATGGACTTAGGATAAACTGTGAATTCAATTTTTGTTTTTAAAGAAATTATGATTTTCAGTAGACAATGTTGTTGACAGAACAATTGAAAATTGTGCAGAAGTTAAATGTTTTTTTTTTTAATGGTTAATGCCTAGGAAGTTTGCAGCAGAGAGATGCTGCTTTGTTTTTTTTTTTTGTTTTTTTTTTTTTAGGTATATCCTTTCAGTTGGTGCAGTTTACATGTTAGAGGTGGTTTCTGAAATGATACTTGATTTTCTTTTGTCAGCTAAAAGAAGTTCTCCTACCAACAATCAGAGTGTGACTTGTGAATCCCCTAATCTGGACAGCAGTCATACAGAGGTGAGTTCCATGCGAAGGCCTAGATGGCTTGAGTGAGTAGCTGAGGGAGGGGGGAAATGAATGCCAAAACAGCAACTGCAGTCATTACCCTAAAGTAATCCCTGTCAAGAAATTACAGTTGCTCACAGTTCTCCTGACAGCTCCCAACCTTGTCTGCAGTGGAACCAAAGGGTATTGAGATGGTTGTCAGGGTCTCTTCGGGCTTATTGTGTCTCACAGGATGGAAGCCTGATGTTACATATTTTCTTGGGTTAGAGCCCTGTCTTACGCTTTGGCTATGCAATTCCTCATCCTGTGAAAGCCCAAGGCTTAACTGCCCATGTTATTATGGTATAAGTAATACCTGTGTCTAAGCATAAACTGCAGTAAGGAAAATAATACAGGATGGATAAATATGTTTGTCTACCTATTTCTGTTTATTGAAACTATCCAAAGGGACTGCAGGTGGTCTGTGAGACAGCCCAGCCAGATTCCATACCTCCAAAGCCCACTGTTTCAGCATGTCATCGTGGGAATTCCCTGGATGGAAGCATGTCCTCCCAAGCCTCTCAGGAGAGAGGCGCCCCACATCCCAGGTACAAACCCCTTCAGCAGAAAGTTAAGCTGCTGTAACTCAATGGGGGAGGTCACAGAGGTCCTCGTGAATCTGCTGTTGTTCCTAAACCCCAAGGGTGCTGGATGTTTATCTCAGACTTCTAATTCAACAGATCTGTTTTGGGGGCTGAACAAGGGGGTGACACTTGATATTCAGTGGCAGTCATTGGAGAAATCTCCAGCTGGCCTGTTGTGGTACTGTATTTGGTCTTTTCTAATACATTGGTTTCTCACAATTAGAGACCTTCAAATAACCTGGAAATTCAGCTCTTAGCTGAATTCAGCAGCTAGTATCTTTTCTGGCGTCCTTCTGATAAAATTTTATTTCCCTTTAGCAAGGATTTTTGTCAGTTTCTTTCCACTGCTGTCATTATGCTTTCTCTTTATCCTGCTGCTTAGTCAGCTTGCCTTGGACTCCTGACCAAAAGAAACAGACTGACAAAAAAGCACAGCCACACAAACATCCTCCCAGCTTGCCCAGCAGAGTTCAGGTCACAGTTTTCCAGCGTGGCACTGCTACATTAATTTATTTTAATCTAGGTTTGGGCAGGTAAAGATAGAACCAAATTTTCAGTATTGCTGGACACTCAGTAGTGCTATAAAGTAAACGAAGCTGATGAGTACTTTTTTTGGAGGGTGGGCTGGGGGGAGTAATGATGAGGAACTGAAATGTAACTATATTTCAAGGTCTCTGTGGATTTAGGAGTCTCACTCCAACTCCTCATGACAAATTTGGTTCTGGTGCTTATCTGTTTGGGGAAATGTCATACCCAAAACAGCAGTGTTTTAAGAAATTGCTTCATTACAGAAACAGAAGAAATGTGGGATGGAGTGGGTTTCTGGATAGAATCTAGGAACAGCTCAGATTTCTCAAAAAGGGGTTTGATGCACCATTTCCCTGGTGGAAAGGGCAGAGCTATCTTCTATGGCTCTGATCCTATCAGGAGGTTTCCCATGGGATTTTTTATCAAGCTTCCCATCAATTCTAGGTGTTTATTTAATTTGTATTAATGTGAGCCAGTAAAACTGAAGTTGGGCACAGAACTGCCTTTCTGTGTAAACACTGCTGCTCAGAGAGGCACAGCTGTACAGAAAAAAAAAAAAAAAGGAAAAAAAAAGCAGTCTCTTCTGAGAAGACAGAATCAGGTGATCAATTTGTCAGGCTGGCTCTGGTGGTTGCTATGGGGATGGAGCTGCAGACAGGCACTGAAGAGAGCATCATTATGTCTCCTCGTTCGCAGGACTCATTGATCAGTTAAAACTGTACAGGGAGCTTTGGTTGCCACGCAACAGACAACTGGGGAGCGAATGTTGTTTACTCTGCTTACCAACAGCCGCAGTATTCCTTTGTCCTTGGGCCTGGGGTTGGAGGAAGACTGCCTTGCCACTCTTCCTGCAGTCACAGGCAGACGCGAGCTGTGGAAACGAACACTAGGTTTCCTTCTAAATGAAGCACAGAATTTAATTTCTGGTTCTTCAGACACTTAAGAAAATGGCTTGTTCCTCTGATCATGGCTAATTACCCCTGCTCCTTTCAGTGAAGTGCCGCACTTACAGATGACCACAGCATAAAGCTCTGGAGCAATTAAAGCCACAGCCTGTCGTCTAGCTGCTGCCTTGAACACTCTGCTTTGGAAATACGCTTTGCAGGACTTCAGTGGCATAAGGAGAACGTGTATTGCTCCAGGCTTCTTGTGCCTTGTGTTTGCCTATGCTGCATACAGAGGAGCACAAACACTGATCTGGGTCCTGCAAAGTGACCAGGGAGCAATGCATCATCCTTTACATTTCCTTTACATTTGCAGCTGATGTGATGGGCGTTATTTTCCTTGCTGGTATACTTTTGAATATCCCAGCTGTGTTTATGTTTTTATAGTCTGTGTCTATTTGACACAATCTTGACTTGGACAAAGGCAGCCTTCAAGTCAAGTATATGGAAAAAACTTAATAGCATATTTCCATTTATCATTGCTTTCTCCTTTTTTTTTTTTTCCTTTTTTTTTTTTTTTTTTTTTTTTAATAATAGCTCATTCTAAGGTCATAACATTTGTAACATTGTACCTTGAATACAGCACTATGGAAAATCTTTAAGTCTATAAATCATGTTCTGTGACATATGCTGACACAGACGGGCTGGCCTGCAATCACCATGTGCCTTCAACATTGGCCTGTGGGGCTGGCAGCAAACCAGCTCCTGCAGGTTTGAGTTCTAGATGCACACACATTTCTCCAAGCCCAGCCTTGCCACCTGCCCCTGTCACCAGCCATGCAGTGTGGAGGAGGGTTCCTGTGATTCCCAGTGGTGTCAGCATTTGCTGCACACTTCTGTCTCCTCTGCCAGTCCTCTACCTGCCTGGGACGTGCAGGGCAGCTCTGTGACACTGAGCAGTGATCCAGTAAAGCACTTTAAGCATGCACTTTGTTCTTAGCACTTAGAGGAGTTCCACTAGTCATTGCTGGTTCTTCTGTAATGCTTTGGGTGGCCTTGGACTCCTCTGCTCTGAATGTGGTGACACCTAGCTGGAGATGTCCTGCCATTGGTGTTCACATGTTGTTTAGTGGAGCTGATAATATAAATGGCTTAAAAAAATATTTGTTCTTGTGTTGTCTCCCAAGTGATTAAGAATACATTTCACAGAAGTGGTTTTAATTTTCACAGAACCCCAAAATCACAGAAGTTCATTTACAATACTGAGGAAATTCTGTGCTAATACTTGCCAGGAAATGACACCCCTTGAAAGGCAGGAAAGCCATAGTGAAGGCCAAAATGTTTTCCTTTTCTCTAGCACACGTTGTCTACAAGTGTCTATAAAAGTAGTTTTTACTTGTATGAGATCAATTTAATTAGATGAAATGGTTACTTAATTTAGCTGCCCTGCCTGCTTGTTCTGTAATAGGGCCTGATGTGTACAAATGTAAACAGTTCCTAAATATAAATTATGAGTGTCTGAAGAGCAGATGCTCATGAGTTATCTGTTTCCAGCTGAACAAATTATTCAGTTAGCACAGGTGCACTAGGCTTGTCTTCAGACCGCAGCTTAAGAAAGCAACCCTGTCCAAGAAAACACTTAACAAAACCTGTGCTTGAGCCCCCCAGGGATCTGAAAGCTAAATATCCACTTACACATCATCAGCAATGCTTTCCTCAGCCAGGGCCTTAGTCCCAAAGGGTCAGCATCAAATGTCCCTGCAAGCTGAGGCAGGCACAGCTGTGTGTAGTCCTGGTGATTGCTGCAGATGGCAGGAGAAAGTGAGTGGCTTACAGCTCTTGACTGTTTAGGTTTCTGAGTAGAGCTGTTGGGTCTTTTGGGGTGGGCCAGTATGTGTCCTAGGACAGAATGGGTCTCCAGCTATCAAGGAAAACTTTGTGGTGTTGAGTCACCTCTTAAGAACAGTTGAACATACAAAACTGACAGATCACCCTTGAGTGCCTCTTTGTTCAGAAGTACTTTGTTCAGAGTACTTAAGAAGGGTCTTAGGAGCCTGATTAACATTTCTGCTCTTCCTTTTTGGAACAGGCTGTCCATGGTGATCCCACCATGCCAGAAATCTCGCTATGCCACATACTTTGATGTGGCAGTGCTGCGCTGCTTGCTGCAGCCCCATTGGTCTGAGGAGGGCACGCAGTGGTCACTGATGTACTACCTGCAGAGGCTGAGGCATATGTTACAAGAAAAGCCAGAGAAACCACCCGAGCCAGAGATCACCCCTTTGCCGAGACCTCGCAGCAGCTCCATGGTGGCTGCCGCACCCTCCCTGGTGAATACCCACAAAACTCAGGTAAGCAGTTGCCATCAACTGAATAAAAATAATAAATAATAATAAAAAAAACACACCTAACTGTTGTGGTGATGCTGGGAAGCGGTGGCTGGATGACTAGTGAAAAGCACAGCTTTGGTATTGGTTGAAGTGCTCAGAGGTCAGACGTGTGCATTGATTCAGAAGGAGACCCTGAGAACGATGAGGGGTTTGGAGGCAGAATCTGACTCCGAGCTGGTGACTGCTGAAAGCTTGAGGGCTGTTTTAGGATAATTGTTCTAGGGCTAACAGCGATAAAATTAGTTTTTAATGTGGTAATATACTAATGTGTTTGTCAGAAGAAATCAGACTTGCTTTACTGAGCTCTCTTTGGAATAACCCCTCAAACACTAACTCTTAGTGTGTAGTCTTTGTATTTGCCAGCAAAACCTCAGTGGACAAACTGTCCTAATAGGTGTCAAAATTTCTTCCCTATTTTGCTGGGGCAGAAACGCCAGACTCCTGACCTCAGTGCAGTAACGATCTTTGTGTTAGAGCTTAACTGTTTTTTAACTTTTGGGTAGCTCGTGGTTGATCAAGGGATAAAAAGGGGATGCAGCTGCAGTTTTAGTTAATCTCCTTGTTGATTCGTGATACTTTTAGGTTGTGCATTCCTCCTGTCATGTGGGCCTCTAACAGCAAATTCTGATTTACTGAGTTGGTGGAACTGCCTTACAAAATTTAATACAGTAATATGGGATTCTATTTTTGCAATCTAATTTTATGACACAGCTCAAGTAAGAGGCTCTATCTTCTGCTAATGTTGCTGTCAAATGTCTTTTTTGAGTCAGAACTCTTAGAATTTTTTGTTTTTTCTTAAAGCCTTGTATTCAGTGTTCTGACAGTTTTTGATATGCCCTTTTATAAGCATAAAGGGCAGAATGTCTTTTCTTCTGTACAGCCAAGATACTCATAAGCCAGAAGACAAGCATAAACAACATAAATAATAGTATTTTTATTTTAAAGTCTCAGGATTCTGTCGCCATTCTCCTAGTTTTTATTAGGGCTGGTGGTTACTTGTGATTTTAAAGGCTCAGCAGTGGCAATATTGTTTAAACTGTTAAATTTTAGTGTCATTTCTATAAAATGTTGCCTGTTTTATCCCTGTAAAGGCTTGACATATCTCCATAAAGGCCAGGTGATAGGAATTACTATTCCATCTTAATCTACCTTTGCATGGGGATTTTATAGGATTGCTGTACACGTACACAAAATCCTCCTTTTAATATCCTCTCCTGGAGGGAATGCTGCCTAAGTAGAACAGTACATTGGAAGATACTGCTGTTGAGGTGGTTCACTTTCTGCCCTCATACTGTTCAGAATAGCCCAGTTATTCTGCACATGAACATGGTAGCTACTCGTGCAGCAGGACTGCAGTCAGTTGTTCTTAGCACACTGGCAGCCTGCATAGGGTTGTCCTCTGTAGGTGCTGTTTGCGTTAGCTTTGTGCAGGTTCTTCTCTGTGCAATAAGACACTTTCCTCCTTTCACACACTTGGCTGTTTCTTGCTTTTTCAGGATGTTTCTCTTGCAGAAGATTTCTTTACTCTTCACTAACGTTTTTCTGTTAAATCCATTTGGCAATTCCACTGGGTACTTTCTGGCTGTTAATGTGAGGACTCTGTCCAGGGCATTCTTCCCTCCAGGGCTAGATTTGATTGCTTTTTGTAACCTCTGTGTCAGTCCTGTGTATTTTTACTGTGCTTCATCAAACTAGAATCCTTTTTAAAAAGGTTTTCAATTTGTTAAGCAGAACAGCTGCGATGGAGATGGTGAAACAGCCTTCCTGAAGCTCGTCTCCCCCCTTCTTTACAATTCTGAAGGGTGAAGTCTGTGCAACACAGACACCATTCCCTACCATTCATCCTGTCTGACTGTAGGCACTTAACTGAGATTCTTAAATTCAGTCTCATCACTCAAGGCTCTGTGATAGTCAAAGGAGAGAACCATCTACCTCCAAAGGACTGAGATTTGTCATTTCTTTCTAACCGCACAAGAGGTTTTATGTTGAGACTTTACCAGGTCATCAGTCAGACACAGGGATATGCTTAAAACCTTTTTTGATCTGGATCTTAAATTCCAAACTAGACGTCATCGTTTCTGCTCACAGGTTGAGGAATATGTTCTCAAAAATATCATTGCTCTCTGTTTCAGTGGGATAGGTTTAAAGTGTCACACATAAACTGATTAAAGACAAAAATAGCTGCATGCAAGTCAGATCAGGGGCCATCAGATTTTTCTGATAAATCCATGTTATTTGTTATTCTGCTGTTTAACTTCCTGCATTTCCCTAAGCCTCAGCAAAACTCTCGCACTTCTTGTTGGTTTCTGTGTGTGTGAAGTAACATTTTAAATATAATCTGGGGCTAAAGAAGTTGGGATCATGTGTTGAGAGAATGCAGGAAACATCCCCCATATCTTGCCTAGTAAAATGAAGAGCAAAGTAGGAAAAGATTCAGTGCAGCATGCCAATGCTCCTTGTTGCATAGCAAAAGGGTGCTGGGTGCAGTGTGAATAAAGAGAATACTGGGTTCCTCTGGAAACCGACTTTAATCCAAACAGATCTCAGAGCTGGCAACACACGATGAGGGAAACCTGCACTGTACCTGTATGCAGTGAATTAGTGTAAGGACAAGTCTGAGAAATGAGACCTCATGAGGCTCACGAGCATCTACAGTCTTGCAGTAACGTTGCAGGGGCGAAGAGCCAAAGCTTAAATTAAACATCAGACCAGTGCAGCTGCAATGACTCACTGCAATGCTCATACAAAACCACGAGTCTCAAGAGCAATACCTTGAGAGCTGAGAGAAGTACTAATGAGCTGCTATCTTTACGGTCGTGCAGAAGGAAGGCAATAGAAAACATCGTCTAAAGATCTAGAGTAGCAGCCCCAAAACTGTTTTACTTTCTTGTGCAGCGTATGCCTATCATGAATACAAGATAATGTACTGCACAGAAGCCATAGCTACGTTTTTATTCAGTCTTCAACAAGAGTACTAGCTTGATTCATTAAAATAGGTCACATACCACAATGTAGGTTAAAGCTAATTCTATAACTTGCATTTTTGTTGCTTGATACGTATCCTAAGCTGTTTTTTAGAACTGGAACTGTCTTTCTGTGTGTTTATATGGCTTGTATCATGGTGTAGGTCCTGATCCTCACTCTGTCCTTTTGGTGACCATAAGCCACCTAATAAAGCATTGATTTAGTAACTAATGGACAGAGGGTAATGAATCTGAATTAAATGCATGTGTTTTCCAGCCAGAAGGAGCCAAAGAGCTGTAAAAACTAAGAACCAAACCTTATGGAGTACTTGCTGGCCTTGCTGTTGAGAGAATCTGGGGCTGAATCTTAATTTGCTGTCTGATGGATTTTGTGTATGACTTCTCCCCTGAATCTTCAGTCACATATGCAAAATGATTTAAGAGCAAACCTTGACTGAATGTGACTGAAAACAACCATGACGTGGAATCTTTCTATTCTCCTTCATTCATGTTTTGATAAAAATAAACAAGAAAGATTTAAGGGTAGTCCTTGACTGCTATGAAAAGTCTCCAGAGAATGTCTGGTCCCCAGTAATCCCAGTAACGTAGACACTGTAACTGGTCCTTAAGACTTCATCTGCAAAGTGTCACTGGCTTCTGCAGGACCTTCATGCGCATAGAGCTGCACACTCCTGTGTGTTGCAGCACCAGGATCTCTACTTTCTATTCTGTAGGAGTCTTCAGCTACAGATGGCATATGGCTCTCTGGATTGAAAGGGAAAAGGTGTTTTAACGTGACCAGTTGATCAGCACAAGCTGTCTAAAGGGGAGGCAAGGCAGAAGAGCATCTCCATTGGAAACCAGCTGATATTTAGGCAGATGAAAATTATCCTGAGGGAATTTTGTCAGGTCAGCTGCACAAACATCTCCTGGAAAGTGGCATCAGATCTTTAATGAGAACAGATGGTCAGGAGCTCAGCTACCCTTTGTAGCAAAGCCCCTCCAATACCGCAGGCAGCTGTGATGTATTCTGCTCAGTGCAGAGGGGTAGCAGAGTGCCCTCTACTGAGGCGTCAGTAAATCAGTCTGGCCGTTTTCCTTGTCCTGGAATGTTCTGTGCTTTAAGTTGTAGGGGCTTTCACAAATAAGAGAAAAGAACCATGATGTGGACAGATCTTGCAGCACTGTTATTGCAAGTGAGGGATGCTTACTGATTTTGAAGTCTTAGGTTGTTTTAGTAAGTAAATAAAATTAAAGATGAGTGCTGCCCCAGTCCTGTCTTCCTTCCTTTTTCCACAACAGCCCAGAACAAAAACAGGCTTGTAGCATTCATAGGAAGTCTTGTAGTTACAACATTTTGTATCATAAGTACTTTTACAAATCAAATCTCTCGAGGGGACAGTGCTGCTCATTACAGCTAAGTTGCAAAATGCGTGATTAAGAGCATACATGTACATCATTAAAGTCATATTCTCTCATAACTTAAAACATTTCACAAAAAGTGGCAGCTATAACTGCATATAAATGTAAACCAAAGGCATCAGGAAGATCATCTGCCACCCAAGGCCGTACTTGGGATCTGAATTGGAGCAGAGCAGGCCATGAGTCTTCTGTCCCACTAGACCACACTGGCAGCAATGCCTGAATTTCTTCTGTGGCAGCACAGTGTGCTGCCCCTTTTTTTGTTGTTCATGATCACAAAAATGTTAGGTCAGTAATTCTAGGAGATTCTAAATGCTTTTATTTATTTTTCTTTAAATGTGTGAATGGTGTTCTCTGTGATGAATTGAATGTCCTTCTCTGCTATTGTGCTTCTCCTATGACAGCTCTTGGATGCAGCTCTTGTATTAAGCTGCTTATCGTCTAGTTCTCGTTGTGCTTATTGTCTTGTTTTGGGAACTGCAGGATCTTACAATGAAATGTAATGAAGAAGAAAAATCACTAAGCATGGAAGCATTTTCCAAGGTTTCACTGACCAACTTGCGTAGGCCAGCAGTTCCAGATCTCTCCACAGACCTGGGGATGAACATCTTCAAAAAAGTGAGTAGAAGAAAATCACACGTAAACAAATTTTCCAGTGATTCAGCACCTAAATGTTCTGCTAAGTAGCAAGTGAAGGTCTGCTTGGACTATACATATATGCTGTATGTGAGATTGACATCTTTTTTTTTCATTGGGAGTGATTTTGTTTGTAATTACTTAGATTTTTTTGTGCACTTTCCAATCACAATACTAAAACCTTTATTCAGATAGTTACCCTGCTGAAACTGCATGGAGGAGTGTACTCAAACAATGCAGTTTAATGTCCAGATTTTCAAGTGCTGGTTCTTGCTGTAATTCCAGATAGTTCAGTGAAGTTTTTTCTGATGTTTTATGCTGTAAAGCCCTCGGTTTGCAACCATCCAAGACACTTAGCAGAGTTTTGCGTATTCTGCAAATCTAGCTTTCAGGTATGAGCATGCCATAAAATTTTAAAAGGGCATTCATCCCATCCTGTGGGAAGACTGAGTTCCTTAAAATATTTATATGGTCCCAGGGAGCAGATAGTTCCTATCATAGTGAATGGCCAAGACAAAAAGCTCAGAGTGTAAGGTTATAGCTCGGCCATATACCTGTTTTACTTTTTTTCCCTCAAATAGTAGTTGAATGCCTCAAAGCCTCTAACTGCTCTCATCTCTGCTCACCTTCCTCCTGCAGTTTAAAAGCCGCAAAGAGGACAGGGAACGTGAGCGCAAAGGGTCAATTCCTTTCCACCATACTGGGAAGAAGCGACAGCGGAGGATGGGAGTGCCCTTCCTCCTCCACGAGGACCACTTGGATGTCTCACCCACTCGCAGCACTTTCTCTTTCGGCAGTTTCTCTGGAATTGGAGAGGACCGGCGTGGCATTGAGAGAGGAGGATGGCAAACCACCATATTAGGTGAGGCATTTTTATCTCTGTCCCAGGTTCTCTGTCATTCCTGTCCACAGCATTCAGAAAATGGCAGAGGCTCTTTGTTTCTCCATCCATCCTATTGCAACCTTATATACCCAGTTCTGTTTACATTAAACACCTGCTTGCAGGAGTGGCAACTGCGCTGACAACAGACCTTGAATAACTTACCACTTTCTTTACTTCACTTTTTCTCTGAGAGCTACCATCATATAATGTAGTAATAGCTATTGTAGCAACTTGTATTCAAGCAGTACAGTCATGACTATGCTTTCCCCTGAGTGGTAGGAAGCATTATACAACTGCAGCTTAAAATAGATTCGAGGAATGGCTGCATTCTTTTCTTTTAAGGAGAAATCTCTGGAGAAGCAGCAATATGGTCGTTAGATACGTGACAAAAAATGTTCAGTCTTCTCCAAGTGAATGTTGGATACAAAATAGAGTATTGCCTCAGATAGTGAAGCTTACCAGGTAACTGTCTTGATTTTTGCAAAGATGCAGCGTTTAAATTTAAATATAGGCTTGTTCAGTCTTCCAGGTTCACTCAACAGTATCTAGGCATGGTTTCTGTTTCACAGACTTACTCAGAATGTCATAGATTTTCATCCTAGCATACCTTCTTGGAGATGGTACAAAGTAAGAAATGATTGTCTAAGGCCATGCCAGAGCATTCTCGTGTTCTTAGTTTTTATGTCAATGACCCCCTGCAAGATATCCCACAATTACCTGTTTGGTTCTGCTTCACAGGGTCCCGGAAGGCCTTGACTTCTGCTGACTCCAGTTATTCGATTTCTAACCTCAACTACTGTCTCTTGCCTTCAAGCACTTCTCAGATGAGTAAACTAAATATCAAATTCTTGTCTCCACCCTAGGAAAGTTCACCAGACGGGGGAGCTCTGACACAGCAACCGAGATGGAAAGCCTAAGTGCTAGGCATTCACACTCTCACCACACTCTTGTCTCTGATCTGCCAGACCACTCAAACAGCCATGGAGAGAACACAGTCAAAGAAGGTAAATCTAACACATCAAGAAAGAAACATATCACTGGAATATGAACTCCAAGAATCTGAGGAGGTGTTACTGCTTCCATGTATGAATATATGACTAATTGTTTTTTCGTATTTTTTTTTCTGCATCTCTTGAGGTCTGTCTTGTTCTATGTAGAAACATCTTCCAAACCTTTCATGTTTACCTTGTGCAATTTGTCCATAAATAAATAAATAGTCAGCCATCAGCAGGAAGAATAGAAAGGGTTTGGATTTTTTTGCCGTACCACAACACAGTGCAGACCTTTGGGCAGAAACTTGGAGTTGCTAACTTCTGTGGTTTCATGGGGAATGTTGTGATACTTAATGCCCTTTGTCAGTCCTCAGTTGCTAGAATGTGCTGAAAATAACATTTTTTGGTCTTATTTTTCCTTGGTTCTAAATAGAAGGCAGGCTTTGAAATTTGCTCAGTTTCCTTGGGCCCATCTGTCTGGGAACCTTCTACAGAAAGAGCAGTGCCAGTGTGACCACTGTGGTAGAGCCCCTGGTGGGATGAAGTCTATTCCAGAATGAGGAGTCTCTCCGTTGGCAGGATGACTCCACCTTTGTCAAATATTAGCCAAGCAGAGGAAAGTTCTTTTCTGTCAGCAGAGCTGTGTGCACCAGAGGGCTTTGCTGGTGCTCCTTCTGCTGCCTAAACATAGTGAATTTTTCTTTCTCAGGAGCAGTGCTACTGGCAAACCTGGCCAAGGAGGTCAAGCCTCACTTTAGGCATGTGCAACCCTGAACCTTGATGAGGGAACAGAAAATCACACACCCCATGGAGCAAGGCACAGTCTGTCTGCACAAGTTGTCAGGCACCACACCTAGGAGGATACTCATGTATTACATGCTGTAGCCTTGTGAGCTCTCAAAGATCCTCACTGTGCTCTTTTAGCACAGTAAATCTGAAGAGTCAGAGAGGATGGATTTGTGTCAGCTCTAATCTAGCATGGGAACATCTCCTTCATCTTTGCATCAGAGCTTCATCTGGAGTGAAGCTCTTCTCCTGGATCAGTTTTATGAAGTCTCTCTATACCTGATCTGTATTTGTTCTGTAGGAGAGTAATCCCACACGTGACAACAGCTTTCTAGCCAAATATTTTCTAAAAAGTAGCTATATGCAGTGCATCTTTTCCTGGTTGCACCCCAGGTACAATTGTCATGCAACTGTATGAACCATAGGACAAATCACGCTATTTTGGGGGCTAGTACGCAACTTTGAATGAACCATTCTGTAGTTAAAGGATGAGTACAAATACTACCTTTTGGTTCTGTTTTATGTGCCCAATTATACTTGTGCATGCTGGCCATCCATAATTTCCTATGTATTGTCTAATTTCCATGGCCAGGAGAAATTTGCTAATAAACTAATTTTTCTGGCTAGCACACAGTCGGAGATGAAAAATTAGTTATGTCCTATGTAGCTGCTCAAGAGAAGTCATGGACACATGCTGCAGGCCTCCGTGGATGTAAATTAAGAGTCTTTAGTCCTCCTTCTCTACCTCTGTGCATCCCATCCAGCAGTCAGCTCTGCCAGTGATAATGAAATAAAGGTGCGGTACAGAAAAATATATTTTATGTAGGTTTTAGTAATGGATTTTTGTTACCCATTTCAAAACAAACTAAGCAAAACCTCAATGAAACAAAAAAAAAAAAGCTAACCATAGATAGTCATAAGTCTTTATAGCAAAGTTTAAACAAAGTTTCCTAATTCCTTATTTCTATTATTGTTCTCTTCACCATATAAATGTCGCTGATTGCCATTAAAAAGTCACACGTGCCAGCAAGTAATCCTGATGTCACATTAGGTACAGTAGTTACTTCCTGCCCTAATCATTGACCGATTTGTAACCCAGTTCAAGGGAACACCATTGACCTTGGAACATTTCTCTTAATAAAATGTTGCTCGTTCAATGCTGGCAGGGTTGCACAGGTTATGCAAAGGAAATGTAGTCACTGCTCTGGCAAGTTGTTATTTGCAAACCGTAGCAAGTCCACTGTTGAGTCAGTCCTTGGAGATTCTTTTCAGATTTATGCTATTTTATTAATTAGAACACATTAATTACCCTTAGGCAGAAGTTCTTTGTTATTTTGTAGCCCTGTACTGCCTCAGAGAAGGTAGTCCCATCAACACTTTGGGACACATGGGGTCTTTCTACAGTACAGAGTGTGTAGACCTGCTTACAAAGCACCAACCGTAGGAGATTACTCATACCATGGCCTGGAGTTTGTCATGTGTTGTTAACACTGCGGTGGATCCTTGATAAAAATGAGCCTATGTTGCCAAAAGGCTGTCACTACCTGAGCTGACCAATTTAAAGTTAGGCCTCGCTATGTCATGGTGTCCTTTCTCTGGGCACTGTGAACTTAGATGCCACACTGCCTTTCTCATCAGTCATTTTTATTTTTTGGAGATGGTTTAGACTGCCACGGGTAGCGTTAGGAGCATACTGCTCCATTATTTTTTTTTCTAACTGGTATGATGAGATCTTTCAAGCTGGTGTGGCTTAGAAAGCTGTTTTGAATTGGTGCTGTTGTTACCCTACCTGCAGTCCTGCATCCAGCTGCAGAGTCCTTCCTCTCCCCCTTGCAGTGGTGCAGCTGCTTCTGACACCAGGCACTTGACCAGTAGAGAGAGCAAAGCTAGCCAAAAATCTAATCCCCCCTTTTGGATTAAATTTAAACTGTGTGAGCTCCCTGGTCTGCTTAACTGCCCAGAAGCCTGAGATCAATGTAAGCTGCCACGGAACTGCTCGAGCAATGTTGCTGGTGTTCTACTGTGCAGTGGCTTAAAGGAAGAAATGAATTTATGCTTTCATCCCTGTACCTGTGATAGGAATTAGGAGCCTGTTTTGCCTTTCAGCATTACAGACTGCATTAAGAGCTGCACCCTTCTTGTAAACAAGCACAGTAGTTGCTGTGTTATAACTAAAGATGGAAACTCACAGGTAGCCATTTTCCTCCCTGCAGTGCGGTCCCAGATCTCCACCATCACGGTGGCCACCTTCAACACTACCCTGGCCTCGTTCAATGTGGGCTATGCCGATTTCTTCAGTGAGCACATGAGGAAGCTTTGCAACCAGGTGCCCATCCCTGAGATGCCCCACGAACCGCTTGCATGTGCCAACCTCCCGCGGAGCCTGACAGACTCCTGCATCAATTACAGTTGCTTGGAGGATACGGACCACATTGATGGCACCAACAACTTTGTCCACAAGAACGGCATGCTGGATCTCTCGGTAATTGGCAAGGAATGAGGAAAGCCAGGTCCCTCTTCTGTCAATATAGCTGTACCATTGAGATCAGGGTTTTGACGGGCTTTTCCTCCACCTCTTTATATGACTTCTCTCAGCTGTACCTAAAGGTCAGTCAGATACATTTGTGCATATCATAAAAGCCTCCTCTGAGATACTGCAACTCCTATTACTCCTTGCAAGGAGTGCATGTGCATGTGGAATGCACACATCAAACCTTAAATGATATCGTTTACTTCCTGTATTCCTGGGGCATGCACCAAATTCCCTGTAAAACAGTATAAAACCGAATAGCACCTTAACAGCACCTTAAAACTCACCTTTGCTGCATTTTCTCTTAATGACTTGACAGCTCCTGGTGCACTGAAGCAGTGTTCTCAGGCTCACAGATGTCATCTCATGGTTTACCTGTCTGCCTGACTGTGCCCAGCCTGTGGTTTCTTGTCTACACCTAGATTGTAGGCTCTTGGGATTGAGGGTTGTGTGTTTTTCATTTTGAGTTTGTACTCTGCCTGCTGTAATGAGTCTCTGGTCTGTGACTAGAATTTCAGGCACTGAATAGTACTAGGAGAGCAAACAAATCTGACTGTAAATATGATATTTGAATCTACCAGGTGGTCCTGAAGGCTGTTTACTTGGTCCTGAATCATGACATCAGCTCCAGGATTTGTGATGTGGCGCTGAACATCGTGGAGTGTTTACTTCAGCTTGGCGTGGTGCCATGTGTAGAGAAGGTACGGAGGAAAAGTGAGAACAAGGAAAATGAGGCACCTGAAAAGAGACCAAGTGAAGGATCCTTCCAACTCAAAGGGGCTGCTTCCGGAGGTTCAACTTGTGGATTTGGGCCTTCCCCAGTCAGCGGAGCTGGAGATGGAGGAGAAGAAGCAGGTGGTGGAAGTGGTGGAGGAGGTGGAGGTGGAAGTGATGGAGGTGGTGGAGGAGGAGGAGGGCCCTATGAGAAAAACGACAAAAAACAAGAAAAGGTTTGTCTTGCTTGCCTTTATACCATTTTGGAATGCGGTGTTTATTAATATAAGAGGATGTGTGTGTATGCAATTGCCCTCCTGTTTTCCCTCCTTTTACTTTGCACAACAATGACAATTTAATTTGTTTTCTTCTGGTGCTTGCTGAGGTTCTGCTGAAGCAACGTGATTGGGAATTTAAGCACTGTAACTACTCCAGTGAAGCAACTGCCAGAAGCAGAGTTTGTGAGCCTTGCATGGGCATTTTCAGTATCCCGTCGAAGTGCCTGAAACCCTCAATCACAATGATTTTTGTTTATTACGCATGGCTTATAAGAAAAAACAGAATCTAGCGTGTGAGCGCAGTTTTTCTTTGATGACCAGATATCATAAATTTTTCAGTATTGCTGTGAGAATTGGCCAAGAGGAGCTTTTGCTGATCTCCAAAGTTGCGATTCATAGTAATATAGTACTGAAGACATTTTAAAAATGTTGTTTTTCTGCCCAAGCAAACCAGCTCGCTCTTTTCAGGTGTATCTTTTTGAAGTAAGTGCTGACTAGTATTCACAGCAACATGGAGGGGGCTTTGCGTTTATAACATGGCTTTTTGACAGGAGCTGAAAAGGAATGGGCTAGTCCCTTATGCAGTATGCATTTTAAGAGTAACAACTTTGTAAGGAAGTGTCTGGGGGAAGAAATGGACAGCAATTTTTTAAAAGTAAAATGGTAACAAAATGCCAGTGGTTGTGCCGGGGTTTCACACTGACTTTCTGTGATTCCCAGGATGAAGGTCCATCTGTCAGCACCCATAGGCTGGCCCTCACAATGCTGATAAAAATTGTCAAGTCCCTGGGTTGTGCCTATGGTTGTGGAGAAGGACATCGGGGGCTCTCCGGAGATCGCCTGAGACACCAGGTATTCCGGGAGAATGTAAGAAAATTAAAGCTCATTAAAATGTCCCCCTTGTACTTTTGACATCAGCTGCTGCGATTGCTGTCTGCCCCCTCTGTAGCTTTTTCTGTACCAGCAGTAGATGTGTTGCTCTTTGTCTGAGCTCACAGACTGTGTTGCAGCCCAGCTGTAGCGGATTTTAATGTTAACTTCCAGACCCTGGGGCTTGCTAAGAGCACACCTGCGACCCAGGGTACTTCTCAGCACCCCAGTGGATAGGTTGTCTGAAAAGGCACAAAAACATTGGAGCAAAGCCCCATGTGTGCTGCTCTGAGTCATTTTTTACATTGGTGGTACGCCAATACAGTATGCTGTTTACAAGAGGTGCTGCTATTTTGGGTTGCATATCTGAATTGAGAAGCCCAAGACATAGTTACATCCATCTTTCCTAATGGCAATTATGACTAGTTGCTGCTGGGCTGCTCCATAAGCTCCTGGTAGTTGGAGGGCACTGTGCTTGCAGGCGTACTCATGTACTGTGAGGAAGCAGAAGGCTCATGGCCTGTTGAATGCAAGGGTGAACGGTTACCATTGATTCCTTACACTTTTGATTCTGCCAAAGTTGAGGCAGGGGAAAGCGCCCAGTATGTAACCCAGACGTTTGACTTCATCTAGAAGGGTTTGACTCCCTGAGGTCAGTCCAATGCCCTGTCAAATGGGAGCCTTCCAAAAGCTTTCTCCAGCATATGCCTCCTCCTTGCCTTCTGTGTTTGCTGCAGAGAACATTTCTGATGACTGTAAAGAGAATTTACCCCCATCCACACTGGGGGTGGGAACCAGGTGCTTCTCCATGGCTTTGGTTAGCCTGAGCCATGCCAACAGAGCTGTGATTTGGTTCTAGGATCTGAGCTAGATGGCTTAGAGCTGGACTGACTGCTTCCATATCATGCACCCTTCTTCTGTTAGCTTGACTCCTGGTTACTAAGGAGCCTGAAGCAGTGATGTTAATTGTGGACACAGGGAGACTCGATGGGGTAAGAGTCACGGTGGTAACAGCAGAAAGGTTGTGTACAGAGCGCTGGTTGAATATACACCATATTCATCAGGGTGTCAGGTAAAGCTTTTACATTGTGCTGGAGCTCAGCCAGCAGAACGCTCAGGCCTATGAACAACATTAGGCGTAAATGAACGGGTCTCTTGGAGCCAAGGTTCTTGTCAGGCTCATTGAACTGGGGTCTTTATGGGAAGAGACTTTCCTATGTGTCAAAGTCTTCTGCTTTTTCTGTGTCTCTGCCTGTCCAGACTGCTTTGCATGCACCATTTGTGTTGACTGCATGCACAATCACGTCTGAGTTTACTAGAAAACTAAGCACCCTTTTGCAGTTAGCAGAAGAGTTGATGCTCCCCATAGAGCTGATATTTCAGACTAACTAATTCCATCCTGTTTAGGGTCCCAGTAGGATGGATGCTTTTCTGATAAGAAGTTGACAGTTAATAGCTTTTAAATATGAAGCTAATGTCTTGCATGATACAAATCGGTCACAGGGTGCAAGTGCATATACTGGGTGCAGGACCCACACTGGTCCACTCTCACCTTGTGCTGAATTTCTTGTTTGCTTCAGAGGCAAACCTTGTGTTCTGTTACAGGACCTAAACCTTCTGGCTCCTAGGTTACTTTAGACAGCACAGTAGAGCACTTACCTAGCTAGAGCAGAAAAGGACGCCAAAATACCCAGCTGCTATTAGTGAAACTTAGACCCGTAGTTTGATGTGATATGACTTGATTTGATGGATGTCGTTGCAGGCTCAGAACTGCCTCACAAAGCTGTACAAACTGGATAGGATGCAGTTCCGGCAGACCATGAGGGATTATGTGAACAGGGATTCTCTCAATAATGTAGTGGATTTCCTGCATGCTTTACTAGGATTCTGTATGGAGCCAGTCACAGACAGTAAGTACAGCTGGCATCAACAACTCTCACCTGAATGTTCCTAAACTTTACTGTCAGAAAAAAGCCATGTCTTTTTTCTTGGCCTTTAAAAAAAAATAAAATAAAAGTGGGTTTAAATCCTCAGATTATACAGACCATATCCTCAGCCAGCGCAGGTGAGTGGAGTTGGAACTCCTCTATTTGACCACCTGGTGATCTCATACCATGAACTTGCATTAGCCAGTGCACCTGAAATTGAAGGCATCTCTTTTGATTCATCCTACCTGTTGTTCATGGCTCTTGAAAGAAAATATTTTCATTCAACTATGCCTCAGGAAGGAACTTTGCTATCTCATGACATGACCAGGCACCAGCTGAAATGGCCTGTTTAATCCATGGTTTATTTTGAATGGAGATATAATTGAGCATTAAAACCCTTTATGGTGCCTCAGGTGAGGCAGGAAAAAGCAAGAACAGATTGAAGAAACAAGAATATGAACACACAGATGTGCATGCCTACAATACAACTGTGTGTGTGTGCATGTATATGTTTTTTATTTTCTTTTTTAGTTAGGAAAATTATTTAGGATGCTATTTAAATGACCAGACATTTCTGATCGGTCACTGTGTGTGACAGTAATTAACAATGCTTGTTTACAGAGTAAAAATAACTATTCCCAGGTATTCAAGGAGTCTGCCTTGTCTGTTAGCCTCTCTTTGATCACAGGCATTTCAGAGAGAGCATAAAAAAATCAATGTAGCAGGCTTTTGTGAAGATGCCCACAGAAAACTTCCTCAATATGCACTAATTATTGACATGCTCATGCTTTGAAGAGTGACAGCTCATGCAGCTTTTGAAAGTTTTTCCTTTCACCTAATAAAAGTGAGATGTTTCTTGTCATATGAATGTGTAATGCTTTTTTGAATGTTTGAGAGCTTATGCACCTTGCAAGAACAGTGTTCTTCTAGTTCAGAAGATTTTCTTTTCACGGGCATTGTCACTTTTCCATTTAATCAAACATCTCTTATTCTTTAGAATAGTAAATAGAAATGCTGGAGGTTTTCTTCAAATTTCATGTCTTATTTTATACATCTCTAAGTGAGAGATGTGGATAAATGGAAGCCTGACTTGTTCTAATCTTCTTGATCCTGTTTCATACTGCTATTTCTGGGAAGATTTCATCATTTTCATTTATTTTACACTTCCTTCAGCCTTATTTTTTTGTGAGGTGAGATTGACAGTACCGAGTATAAGATTTTAGACAAGGACCTGCACTTTTCTTGTATATCTAAATACCATAACAATTATCTTTCAGCCATCTTTTTAAAAACATTCTTAACCAGGGTGCTTGCTTGTACTTGAATTTCACAGACAAGGCTGGATTTGGGAATAACTTTACCACAGTGGACAACAAGTCTACAGCACAGAACGTGGAAGGTATTATTGTGAGTGCCATGTTCAAGTCGTTGATCACTCGCTGTGCTTCTACTACACATGAGCTGCACAGCCCAGAAAACCTGGTAAGTAGCTGATTTCATATCTTCAAAGTTGCTTTTTCACTTGGGTGTGACCAGCGAGGTTTCGCAGTGAAGAAGGAATTCACTGTAGTCAAATACCATGAATATAGCAAGTGTTTTTTGTTGGAAGCTTGTTAAGTTCCTAGGCTGGGAACTTTCAGAATAATGCAGGCTCTTTTGCCAAAGTTCACAGTCTGAAAACCAGGTCCTGTAAGTCTTCCCTTCACGCTCTTGACCTCAGAGGTAGAGATGACTTGCCACATCACAGATCTGTATGAATGTTCAGAACTAAAAAGAGCCTTGAGTGTAGGAGTAGGCTGGGGAATGAGTCACTCCTCTCTCTTCCCATGATGTAGAGCTCTAAAATAATTAAGAAAAATTCCAAGACGCCCACTGGTTTTGAAACAAAACATGCAGTTTTTTGCACTATGCTTTCCCTCCCACCCCTTCACTTGGCTTTTTCATGCTTTTTAAGATTATGGGCTAGATGAATGGGATAAAACAGGCTTTAAGGCATCTTTGCAGCTTCCTTATCTAGCCTCTGATCCCCCTACATTTGCTTCAGCCCACTGCAGAGCACGTTCATAACAATAATGCTCCTCACTGTCTGCTTCTTCAGAGCATGCTAAATGGCAACTTTGCCAGCTTTTGATCTCAGCCAGAAAACACAAGCCCTGTGCATGGAGACATCAGACAACAACCGAACGAAGTAGTGGCCTGCTGAAGTACTTTAAGAACTATTAATTCTCACTGCTTCTTCACAAACTGCAAACTGAATTCTCTTTTCTTCTCATGATGTTGTGCTCCCCAGGGCTTGTACTGTGATATCCGTCAGCTCGTCCAGTTTATCAAGGAGGCTCATGGGAATGTCTTTCGGAGAGTAGCACTCAGCGCCCTCTTGGACAGTGCTGAAAAGTTAATACCAGGAAAAAAAACAGAGGAAGCAGAGCAAGAGCAGAAACCTTCAGGGAGCAAAAGGTTGGTGTCTGGGAGGGAGAAGGCAAATGATTAATTTGCATATGGCTGTATGACTGTATGCAATGAACACAAATATAGAAATACCAAGGGCTTGCGTGTTTTCAGAGCTTATGTTAGTTCCTAATGCACAAAACTGTCCTATGGCAGCAGCCTCCTTTAAAATTTAATGAACTGAGGCAGTCATAGATCTATAGCAAAAGATGTTAACCCTCGCATAGAAGATGTTGAAGAGAACAGCACAATGGACACACTGGGAAGAGAAAAGTCTAAAAGAAGTAAAAAGCACAGTGTCAGTCCCACAGCACTGCATGAACACAGCTTTCAATGTGTGTCACATCCTGAGGAGGTTAGTGTTGCTTATCTGACAGGTAAACCCTGGTATGCAAAACAAGTCCCAGAAGAAATCTAAATCTGACATGCTTCTGTATCAAAAAGAAATTTTCTCTTGTGCTTTGAGGCTTGCCTTATTAAAATGCTGTGAAGGAGGATTAAGAAAGCTGAAAAGCTCCTAAAAACCTTGACTTTGCCTCTAAGGGCTGGTGCCATTTTCAAGAATGACATATAGAGTGGCAATAAGTTGCTGAAGAGATGGTGCATCTCTAAAGCTGTTTCAGTGTTCAGCAGTGCTGATTTCTGGGTCATATAGCTGTGTGATGACCACGAGATGGACCATCCATTCACTTCAGCTGATGATGTACATTGTCTGCATAGGTCCGAGGTGGGAAGCATCATCATTGACAAAGGTCAGGCATCAGCTGCACCCGATGAATGTCGCAGCTACATCTCAAGCCGCCCAATGCAAACTCCAGAACAGTAAGTAAATATTATTTCACTGCATTTTTGCCAGCAGCTTCCATCTGGGATTAGTACATTGCTTATTAGATAACTGGCATATAGATAACTGCTGTAAGGCATTGCATATTTGAAGTCTCTGCTGTCCAAACAACCGTGCCATTTCATATTGAAGTAAACTTAATTGGTATTCCTAAGAATTTTAGAAAATTTTATGAATAGCTACTGGTCTCCTAAGTTACTTTGGACAAGTCTTTTAACTTCTCCATGCCTCTCAATATCAGTCTGTCTTGTTAAAGTGCTTTGAGATGCACTGGAAGAAGACAATGCAAGGGCCTGAGCTCTATTATTATGTATTCTCTGGCATTATCTGAGCCTGCAAAGTCTCTCCCTTGCTGAGAATGCAAGGATAACCGAAAGGCCTTTATTGTTGTGCAGAATTACGGCAAGCTGTTCTGCTCTGAGCCCTGCCATAGCCATAGGAGATTGCAAGACTACAGCAAAATATGCTGTCCCCATTCCAGTAAGTTAATGAGAACTGTGACTCCAACAGATTCACAAACAGCTATCATGATGTTCTAAAGCTCTTCAGTACACACTTGTAGAAAGCACCACTGTAGTCTTGTCAATATGGGTCATTTTGACCTAAAGAAGATGATTTGCTTTTCACTTGTAGGAACAGAAAATTGGAATGACTTGTTCAGTGGGCAAGCTCTTCGGGGTAGAAAAGATTTTTATTATGTGCCTTGAACAATATTGAACAAGTTGTCAAACTTGATTATGTCTCACTGAGAAGAGTATGTTTGGAATTCAAAATATAACAACCTCAAAGAATAGAGAGGTCAGGAGGGGGCTGTGGGAAGGAGACCTCATTCCCCTGAGCGTCCAAACTTCACTGAAGTTCAGCTCGTGTTCTGCATCCTTTTTCTTCCAGTGATGAGCAAATCCAAGGCGCTGTTCTGGGACGCAAGGACTTCTGGCGAAAGATGTTCAAGTCACAGAGTGCCGCAAGTGATACCAGCAGTCAGTCTGAGCAGGACACATCCGAATGCACCACTGCTCACTCTGGAACCACTACAGACAGGCGCTCCCGCTCCCGTTCCCGACGAATCTCCCTTCGAAAGAAACTCAAACTCCCCATAGGTAAATGTATGTCTCTTCATATTCTATATACATACTGCATGTGCAGAAAAACACAGATATATATTAAGATATATTGTAACACAGTTCCTTATTGTCCAAGTATACTGTATATTCTCCCAAGACAAGGTGGGGAATGCTGCATGCTCTCTCCACTTTGCAAATGGAGAACTGAGGCAAAGGGAAACATAACCAATCTACCAAAGGTAGCAGAGAGTATCTGTGGCAAAACAGAACACTCAATCCATGTCTCCAAAGTAGTATGCTAGTAGCTTAATCTTCTAGGCATTGAAGAGAAATAATCCAAATACAATCTGATAGATAAAACATACATGTACATCATTTACAGATCTCAGGACCCAGCCTTGCATGGTAGTTAATGCATGTAACATGAACCGGTTTCCTTCCCTTTCCTTCCCTTTTGCCATATCCTGGCATGACTATTTCAGAGGGTATGTGCACAATTGCTAAGAAATTAGTTCTGTTTGGAAGCATTTTCAGAAGTGTTCTGAGTAGCTTATTCTGCAACAGGGAACTGGCTGAAGCGCTCCTCCCTCTCTGGCCTGGCTGATGGGGTGGAAGATCTTCTAGATATCAGCTCTGTTGACCGTTTGTCTTTCATCAGGCAGAGTTCCAAGGTAAATGCATTAGACTCGGTTGCAGAGAGCTTGTAAGGACAGGACCTGACCATTTGCAGCTGTCCAAGGAAACACTCTAATCAGGGTTGGCATTGTAGTCAATGTGACAGAAGTCTTCAGAACAGAGAAATCAGAATTTGGTACTGGACTTCAGCACCGTAAGGGAGCCTCACATTTAGGTGTCTATCCACTTCTTAGAGCAATACATAAATATTTGTGTCAAGTACAAAGAGTCCTCAGAGTCAGGGCAAGGAGGAAAGTAGTTGGTCTGGCATTGGACATTACAGCACTGCTGTTTTCTGAAAGCAAGAATGTCTTTTTATTCCCCCCCTATACTCTTTTCCACCCCTGTCCTTGCACAGTAGAAAAAAATAGCTTCTACATAATAGGATGTGTGTTCATTCTTCTACCAGTCTATACTCACTTCTGTCTGTGAAAAGAGCGGCAGAGCTCCACCTTTTGCCATTCCGTGTTGCAGGATTTCCAAATCCTGTCTGTCTCTAAATGCTGATGCACGACCTTCTGCAGCAGATGCAGCATGTTGTCTCCTCTAACTCCATGCAAGTGAGAACATTCTTATAGAAAACAGCAGCTTTTTCTCCTATCTATAAATAAAAGTGGTATTGACTGGAGACAAGCTATATTTGGGCACCTTTTTTTTTTTTTTTTTTTTTTTTTAATGTGTAAGCTGTCCTGTACTTTATAATACTGGAAAAATACTGAGGAGAAGCTTTAATGAAGCACTACCAATATTTGGTGTAACATTGAAGAGTATGATGTTGCCAGGGTGCTTGGGAGATAAGAGTATAGTTGTCTGATAATGAAGTTCAGAATGCAATCTTGGTAAAAGAGGATAAGGTCACAAAGTGTTATGACCTTGTCAGGAAGAATAATGGAGCTGATCCTCTGCAGGAAGGACGTGATGATGGTGGCTGTGGTATGTGAGTAACTCCTTGTAGACTCTTCTGGAATGCGAAGAAGACTGGGTTAAACCTCCACTGTACTTGTCTATCTTTGTTCTTTGAGAGAGAAATGCAGGCCCTGTCAATACACTTAAGTTTTAACTTGGTCACGTTTCTCCATGCTTTGTGCCTTTACAGCCTCATGTGAAAGACCAATCCTTTAAGCAGAAAGCTTAAAAGATTAAGTGCTTCAGCCTACGTAAGTCTGTGCAGACCCACTTGTGTTGCTATGGTGATCCACTGTATTCCTGCATTGCTGTAAATGCTTTGGTCTTCTTGCTTAGACGTGAGATGGTGGCGTGGCACAGCCTGACCTGGCCCTCTGTCTTTGCTCAGGTGAAGTTTACCAGCGCAGTGAAGCTGTCAGAAGGAGGGGGGCCAGGAGGTGGCCTGGACAATGGGCGAGATGAAGAGGAGAATTTCTTCAAGCGTCTTGGTAAATGGCGCACCTGCCGAAGACACCCATCCAAGCTTCATCACACAGAAGAAAAAGATGGTTAGAAATCAGGGTTCTCGTCTCCTTTTTACTTTCTTTTTATTTTATTTTTTTAACCTATTTCTTTCTGTATTTCATCCCTTACCCTTTTTTCCTGCTTTCTCCATAGTTTTTGTATCCATTCTTGCCTTCTCCAACTTTTTAGTCTCTGTAACTGTTTTCTTTCCCTTCCTTCTTTCTTTTGTTTTGATTTAGAAAAACCTCTAGCAAAGTCATTTTTTTTTCCAGACAATCCAAATAAATTATGCAAATACAACATTTGGGCTTCTTAAATCAAATTGAATTTGATCAACACACTTGAAAAATTAATGCTTGCTTCAAAGCACTGATTCAGTTTGAAATTAGGTGTGTAAATCTTTCATTGCTTAATATAACAATGGGTATTCCATCAGTTTTTTCGTTTTTTGTTTTTTGTTTTCCAATTTGTGACCATTTGACAGTTTTAGTAAAGATCAGCACTGATGAAATGGAAAACCCTGCACAAACCTTGTTATAATTATCTCTTTTCTTCTGTGTTGCATGTCTAGTGTCTGCATACCATTCGTTAGGGATGCTGTCCCTTTTTCTTAGCACACAACATAATGATAACACTACTTTTCCTTTCCACAAAAGTATATTTCATTGCAATGCATTTTCAAAATCAGCAATGTTTCAAAAGTGCCTTTATGAATAATATGAGGTCATGATATATTCTGTTTTCAAATGTCATGCAGCCATTCACATGCTCATGTCCTTGGCTCTGAGTTCATCTTTGTTGTCAGGAAGACAACCTTGTATCTTGAAGCTCTATTCCTGTTTTTCAAAACAAACAAAAGCCTCCCAAAAACACATGAAAAAGTGTAGCTTTTCTTTTTCACCATGACCTCTGTATCTTTACGTTAGCTGGTCTATTCTCTGGCGTTACGTTTTTTATTTTCTGACATTACACTTTGGCACTGCTTTGCATGTATTTTACCATCATCTGTCCCAGACCTGCCATGCAATGTGTGTAAGCCATTGTTTAGGCAAGCGGTATTAGCAAAGGATGAGCATATCTCATAAACTGGTCATCATTCCACCACTGCAGAAACACTGGTGGTGGTTTTCAGCCCATCTCCCAAGTTAAAAAATATGTTCCTCTAGAAGGAGGTTGCCTCAGCACAGTAGCTTTTTGTTTTGTTTTATTTAGCTGAAGGTGAAAACCCTGACAATAGAATGAATTGCATTGTTTTCCTCATCCACTACTTTGCACTGAAGCGGATGTGAAATGCTTCCACCATCTTTTGTCCCAGCTCTTACTGGGAACAAACAACTCAGGCAGCAAGATCTTTAGACTTCCACGGCTGTTTCTATAGCACTCATATTGTGATTTTGCTTTGTATTTTCTTGCAGGAAATACTGTTTTTTCACCGTGACAGTGCTGATTTTTCACCGCTGTGAGTTTGCTTTTGTCTAGAGTGCCTGTATCTTGATTTAATCACACGGACTTAGTCTTGACCCTGTGAACACCAATAGCGTTGCTCCATGTGTGTGGCAGATCTTAAGTCTGTATAAAACTCAGATGACACATTAGTTATCGACTTTGTGAACTTTGGAAGCGTTGTGCACATTACAGCCTTCTGTGAATAACATCAGATTTTGTCTAATCAGTGGCAAGAACTTGAGGCTTTTTATATAGCTGTGAGAGAAGAGATATACATGACACATGCTTAGTTTTGACATATAAGTGCATTAGAAATGGGGTAATAAAAGCGATGCAACTTACCATTAGCAAAAATATTGGTTTAGCTGTACATACCTGTGTGTATGTACATGCACTTGCATTTTGAAATCAATGTGAGGCCTTTTCAGGTGGTTTATGACACAGTAGAACAGGATCATGTATGGTGCTTTCACATTTGCAGTGCTTCTGTGTATTCCATAGAAATCAACATGTTTTATGTGTTTATGGAGAGGAGAGCAGAAGTCTGTCAAGATGAATGGGTGTACTATTAGATCCCTCAAGGTATGACGCTGAAGTATTGTTCTGGAACATATTTCTGCCTTCTCATTCCTGACATTCATGATGCTATGCCATTACTGTGCTCATAATTTTCCATGTGGTGCTTCCTCTTGTGTTTTTGGGTTTTTTAACACAGTAGGCCAAATTGAAAAAGAAAACACAGAAATACCTCACAGTAAGTAAATACACAGATATTTTAACATATAGAATAATTTGTCACATCATTTATGAATTGTAATCTTCATTGTGATACATCATCTAGACGACTGGAAATTCTGTCTGTGTCAGATATGTATGTATGCATCTGTGTGCGTGTGTATGTGTTTGTGTATATATCTGTATGTGTGCATATGTATACATATATATACACATAAATATATGCACATTCATGCATAACAAATTGTTTACTTTAATGATCTTTATACTAAGAACACAGCATATATACAGAAGTGAGTTACCATATGTTTACATGAGAGCCTTGCTGTTTCTTCAGACATTTACTGAAGACATTTTCAGTGACCATAGAAGTTGCCCAGGATGTTCAAGCCATACAGTATGGGCGAATCACAGCATGTGCTTGCTCCAAGGGACGATCTTGCATTTACCCTGGAAGCAGCTCTGGGGGGACAGGTGCTTGGATACCCAGTGTCCTTCTATGCTGGAAAATGATCTTGAGGCCCACTGGGTGAGATTCCTGCAGGGTTGAGTCACACTAACCCTTTGTAAACCAGAGAGAGCTCCCCTGCTGACAGCAAGGCATAACAGAGGACAGCCGTCAGCTGCTTCTGAAGGATTCCCTTGCAAAGCACCAACATAAGTGCAAGGCTGGAACTGCAAAGGGCTGGAGTGATTGACTCCAGGTAGTAACACTGACCCCAGGTGTACAAAGGTTTTTATAGAGGGGTGCTAGGGAGGTGCCTTAGACAAACCTTTATTTATCAGAAAGTCAAGTTTCAGTTCTTTATCTCGTAACAAGCACAGCCCTAACTAGGGGTCTGCATACAAAACATTTTTTGTACCTCAGACATGAGTTAGTGTTAAAACAGGCATAGCAGGAAAGCTCAGGGAGGATTCTACAGGCTGTAAGGAAACAAGAGGAGTTGAAAGAAAAGGGTATTTGTGCCTGCTTATTTATGTAAGTGTTCTGCCTGTTCTTTCTACTTTTTTATTTGTTTGTTTGTTCCATTTTGATGAAGTATTTCCCAACATAGGAACATTTTGTTTACTGGAAAACTATGTACAGCTTCACTGAGAGAGAAAAGCCACAGATGTTGTAAAGAAGTCTCTTGATATTTGATACCAGGATAAAAATGAAGATAACACATTGCCATTTTCTTTTGTGACTATTTGTAGTGGATAAGTGCTTTCTAAGTAATGCTGGGAACTGAAATCTCAATGGGACTTGATGATTTTCAGTCATTGTTCTTTCCTGATGAAGGAAAAATCACAAAGTCCTGTAGAGCTGACATTTTGCCTCTTGTCTTCCAAATCCATGTTTAAAGCAAATCTTGAATTCTTCACTCAGTGTTGTCTTCTTCAGTGCTTTATCCTTCAGTATTCTGTAACCTTTTGTACTTTCACACCTAAACAGATAGAGTATTGTAGATAAAGACAAACAGCCCCAGAAGCTGACTATTCTTGTTTTGGCCAGCCACCTTGGCCTTAAAACTTCTTTTGTGGTTTCTCATCTGTGTCTTTCTGTCACTCTCTCAACTCTGGGTACAGACTGCACAATGATCTTCTGCATTAGGAAGCCTTAATTACAGTCTGCAATGGGATTTGTCGATCTACCATGTGACGTCAGTGCGTGGAGTTTGAAATCATGCTTGAAAGGAGCCCTAAAGGGAATTGCTAACTTTATTCTCAAAAGGAATTTGTATAAGGGAGCCTTCAATCCAAAACAATGCAATACACTTTAAGGGAGAGAGGCTGGAATGATGGAAGATAACTAGAAACAGAGTCCAGTCTCACTTTGGGTGTTCTGGTCATTGCAGAAGATGTATGCATAAAAATTAGACAATATGTGATTTTCACATGGAACGTTTATAATATTCACTACTGATTTTTATGTCCTATTAGATGATATAGTATTACTTAATATATGGGCAATTAGGTTTATGTATCCTTCACTTTAAAGTTAGAGGCTGATAGAAAAGCAAGTAAGGTAGGAGGGTATTCAGGAAAAAGAGACAGTAAGCATGATTTTCTGTATTAAAGAAGTGGGGAGGAAGGGTCATGGTCTGGTTCACCTATGTTGGAGTAGGTTTGGGTTTTCTATGCCAGTTAGGGTGGCATTGTTTTGGGCAGACATCAGCGTGACCAAGACCAGAATCTGTCCCGCTGTACACCTATTTCATGGAAGTCATGATAATGTAAAAATGGCCCTGTTATCTTCAAGCTAGTACATCAATGTGAGGAGGGGATTTAGACCAAGACTGTGCTCCTCAAGTTTTTTGTACTACTATTCTAACTGGTAAGAGACTGTGTTCCTTTCTCCCTACCCCTCCCTGCAATCCCCTCTGTACTCTTTACCTCTTTAGGTTGCCATAGCTTTGATGATCATTTGACCTCCAACCAAGAAGGAGGAAAATCCAAGAACGTTGTGAACCTGGGAGCGATCCGCCAAGGGATGAAGCGCTTTCAGTTTCTCCTGAATTGCTGTGAACCAGGCACTATCCCCGATGCCTCCATTTTGGCAGCAGCCCTAGATCTTGTAAGTCATTCTTTGGTTTGTTTTTACCTGCTGAGTGAGAGCACGTGCATACGTGGTGGTCCGTTGTCACTCACTGATGTCGGTCATGCCCACGCAGATAGCAGGTAAAGCATTTATAGCAGTGCCAACGGGTAGTGCTGTTAGCAGCTGGAGTTTTAGCACCCATGACTGGATGAGCATGCAGAGAAATTGGATCCTTTTTTTTAATTACATGGCTCCGCACAAATAGATTATTGCTAGCACAAAGCTTTTTATTGTCAGACTTCAAATTTTGCTCACAGCTGTTCTGCTTCTGCTCCTACTGTCAATACTAAGTTTCAGAATAAGGACTGAAGACTAAGTAGCTACCTGGGGAGGCACAGTAATTCCACTCAGGAGTTCGGATAGAGTTATAAATGTACTAGGCAACATTAAACTATTAGTCACCAGAGCCAGTCAGTGGAAAAAGCTTCAAATGCTGCTGTGCGTGCTTTTAAATGCAGGTACTGCTAATTTGCAGATCTAAAACACAGAAGTGACACAATTCAGTCCTCCTGCCTGACAGTGAGTGTCTCTTCTGTACCTCCTTCCTTCCTTTCCTTGCAGCTGCTTTTTTTAACAGTCCCTCTGTTTATAAAGCAGTGGTTTTCAGCCTGTGGTTCATGGGCCAGTGGGACTCTGAGATGATTGTGAGAGGGTGTGACAAAGACAGCCAAGAAAGGCCATCCAGTTATTTGTAACTTGTCTGCACAGTGTTCTACTTCTGTGTTTGGATGTCCGCAAACTGAGAAAGGTTGAAAGCCACTGCTCTCAAAGCATCCACATCCTCTATCCCACTGTCTTCCTACTTGCCACTTCTTGCCTCTTAAACTGTCGTGCCATTTGTGCTCATACTCAGTTTTTTTGCTCACTGCTGGAGATGCCAGACCTATGGACTCCCATTCTGCTAGTGCCCTGCTCTGAGCTGTGCTGTCTTGTCTGCTCCGTAATTCTGGGGGTGAGATACTCTGTGCACCAACTCTTTACATCATTCTTAACATTGCATCCTTAGGTCCCATCCATCCCAGCAAGTCTGCCTTAATATTGGCCAAAAGTCACTGTTGCTATCACATCACAGCTACTTCTACTCTTTGGACTGCTTCCTGTCTCTCTTCCAGTGGACAGATGCTTTCTTCACTAGTGCCCACTCTTCCTGTCAGGGTTTGTTGGCCCTCTGGCTGAAAGCTATGGAAGGAGTTGCTAGTTGTGAAGTCTGGCTTGCAGTCTCACAGCCAGAAGTGGTTCCTACCAGTCAGGGTTGCAGTGAGCTTGGAAAATGGCTTGGGAAGATAGTCACTCGTGCTTTGCTTGCTGCACAAACACAAAATCATTCTTCAAGGCTGCCAGGCTACTACTACCCCATTGTACATGGGCAGAGAGAAGTCATTGCTGTCCAGTATGCCACTAAAATCCTTCCAGGGATGTGTTACTTTGTGTGCTTATGCATCAGCCTGTCAAAATGGATTTGGCAATTATTTCCTTATATCCTGAAAATGTCTTATTTATTTTTTAAATTTGACACATGCTTAAGACACAGACCGGCTTATTGTGTGCCTGTGTGTGAAGTCAACTGGAAACTACCAATATAAGTGAACAATTTTAAGATGTCTGTTCTGACTTCCCAGGCTGGCTTTTACAAAACTGTTTCGCTCTGTTTTCTTTCCCATGTAATCCACTTAAATTCTGTATTTCTGTATTTGCTGTCAGTCTGCAATCATCTAGTGAAGGCAGAACTGTAGCACAGCATCTGCTATGAAAAATTTCTAATACTTCCCAAGATCATTGAAAACTCTGGACCAAGGCCCTTTCTTGCTACTTGTGACTGGGATTGTGATACAGAGCAGAAAATAATACTATAGCTGCCTGAAATTCTTTTTTCTTTCTTGGACTTCTACTGTGTGGTTTCAGAGAGGGTGTGACCTGATACAAAGCACAGATTTTTATGTTATGAGAATTTGTAATTCTGCAGCCTAGTAGCAGGGAGCCAAATAAGCTGGCTTTAATAAGCTGCCCCTTCAGAAGATATGCACAAAGTGGTTATGTACCATGAAGGAGAAATTTGTGACATCTATTGGAATGCATACACACCTTCTCCTTCATTTGTTGTCTTCTGTTGTATGTTCCCAGTAACATCAGCAATCCGAGAATAAGACAACTGAAACCCCAGTCTGTCATTCCAGTGGCCACAATTTGGTCTTTTTCTCTACATTTTCTCATTGCTTTGCCTGCAGATTTTCTTTGGGCTGTAAGAAGTGCTGTACACAGGGGTGTCATTATGGAGTAGCTATGGATTTGAATGAGAGCCCAAGGTTCTGGGATCAGAGTTTCTAGAAAGTCTGCAGCTAAATGAAGGAAACCTTGTTCAAATTACAGACTTTGGAAACTACTTTCAAGTACCTGTTCAGCTGGCATTTTTTTCTACAAAGTATTAGAGATATGTGGAAGTTATGAAGTCGCATGCACTGCAGGTTTCAAAAGATGACAGCTTGTCATCTCACTGTACCACTTAATGGCAATGTATGCTGTTATGGAAAATTCCCATATTTTATTTCAGTAGAGCACACCCAGCAGAAAACATTCTGTTTTTTTAACTTGTGTTTTCAGGCTTTTGAAGTAATAGTTGGAATCAGGTTTGACGTGAATTAAAAGCTGCTTAATTCATTTTATCCAGCCTAGTTGCTATGGCAACCTCTGAAAAATTAAAGGCAAAATACTCCAGTTTCAGTTTTCATAAACTTCTTAAGCATACTCTTTCATGCATATTTTGACAAGAAATTCCATTCTTATATGGACTTAAAGATCTTTGATTAGCCTGGATGTTTATACAGGTTTGCCACAGTGACTTAAGGAAATTAGAGTAGTGAAACAAAGGCTACATCCTTATGGAGATAATGATTTATTTATACATTAAACTCAGGATTTTCTTAGAATTAGAAACCATGTAGTTAACGTATTTTCCCAGAAACACCACCCATCCTTGACTGAATTTTATAAAGCTGCAAGCAATTTATGGCTTTGCAAGCATTTAATGGCACTTGATAATATATTGCAGGTGGTTTCATCTCTATGTCACTGGCTGAAATCCAGACTTGGCAATAATAGAACTGAATTTCTTTCCCTTAAAAGAAATTTTGAAGGTTGGATGGCAAATAATACAATGTTTCAGTCTGGTCAAGTTTCTGTAAAGGGTTCCAAAAGGCCCTTGTCTAGCATTTTATAAAGAAGTTACCTAAAGTATCCTAATTAGAGTAGCGTAAATGACTCAGATGGGAAAACATGAGCTTTCCTTTGATGAGTTTAGCAGAGTGATGCTTACCACTATTCCACTTCTCCAGTACATTCTTGAGAAGTATGATCTGCTCTGTTCTAACGTGCATCTCTTACCCTAGCAGAAATGCCATAATGGCACTGCTTTACCACAGGGTTGTGTTTGAGAGGACCTACCAAGGAGTGGGAGGGCAGAAGGAAAGTCTAAGCTGCAAGAACAGGAATGCTTTCCAGTGTCTTGACTGCATGTAACCAGAGGCCTCAGGTGGGCTCCATTGTTCCCATGTCCCTGTTTGGGTAGGAGAAATGTTTGTCCACAGGAGGACATAGCACCTGGAAGGAAATCAGAGGTTGCACTGAATAGGTCCCCACAACAGATGACTGGGAAAGGAAGCAAGGATTTTACTTGATTGTTTTTGCACATAATCAGAGAGATTTGAACTAATATTTTTGAGGCAATTCTCCTAGACTTTGCTTAATAATTCACTCATAACCTGTTTTCAATACATGTGCTTGGCTACTTCTCATGCCAGACTTAACCTCATGGCTAGACAAAGCAGAGCTATCCAGGCAGCAGCTTTTGAGAGTACATGCATTTACTTTATGTACTTCAGAAGTAGATTGTTGCTATTTTGCCTTTTTTTTTTTTTTCTTGTAGAGACCAGTGGAAATATTTTTTTTCTCAAAGTGCCTTGCAGAGTATAAAAGAGGGCAAAAGAAAATTACTAGTGGTTGATTTGTTTTATAAAATTCATTGTCCTTGAAGCCAAAACTGGACCTAAACACTCTGTGGTCATAAACCTCTCCACAATCAGCTGTACTTGAACAGTAATGTGATGCTATAAATTTCCAGATCCATTCTGTATTTGCTCCCTCCCACTCAGGTCATTGCTTTTGCTCCTTTTGTACAAATCAGGTTATCTGTTGAAAAGCTTCATTGGGAGTACTTGAAATTTTGTTAAGAAAGTGGTGGGTTCTTATTCATGTCAATTTAAGCGGTACAAAAATAATTTTCAAAAGGCAAAGCAATAAAGTATGTCTAATATTAAAGGTGGACTTGTGAATGGTTTCACAAGCAGGGACAGGCATGTGAGAGTATTGCTACTGTGTGAAGTTTTGATAGTGACCATGGTAACTTGTGTTCTTTTCAGCTATGCATCGCCTGCCTGATTCATTTCTCTCCATTTGTGATGTGTTTCTCTGTGGTGTGAATCCATCCCTGTCCATTCTGTTACATCTTCATCTTTCTCTTTCTGCTGCTTCAGGTTTCACTGAGCCTCAGGTAAGCAATCACAAGGAGCTTGTGCCCCGTGTTGTTCAGAAATTCCTCTCTCATGCACGAGGTCTTTATAGTGCTTCTGAATTTGGAATTCCTGTGCCAGGACACATTCTTCCTGCCCTCACACCCTATCCTAGATATGCTCCTTTAGTTATAGTAGATGAGTGCTCCCATAACCCTTACAACATGTCTTTACAAGATTCCTGTATGCTAAGAAACTGTGATTTTATGAGTGGTGAACTAAAACAGGAGACCAAGACTGGGTTTCCATCTTTTCAATGCTTACACGTCTCCAGGTCTGGTGAAGGTTTTGCTATGTGAGAATAAGAAAATAAAGTCCTTACCTATTTCTGTGTTCATATTTCATATGGACAACAAGCAGTCTGTAATGGTTTTTCAAGGTGCTAGATATGAGTTTTGTTTCTGGTTGTGGATGAGTGTCTGACTTCAGATTTCTGCCTTCCTGGTGAGAACATTGGGTAAGCTTTAATGTTCATCCTGCTCAAAAGAATTGTTGAAAGATTGCTATTTTCTTCCATCATTTGAAGAAAATATAATCAAAAAGCTTGTATTTTATTCAAATGATGGAAGAAAATAACCATCTGCAGTTTTTAGTTGCAACAGGAAGTTGCATCAGGAAGCAATTATATTTTTTCTTTTTAGTGTAGACAGCACATAATCCTTTTTCTTCTTCTTTTTTTTTTTTTTTTTGACTGTCTTCTAAAAGGGATGACTCTCTTCTATCCTGTTAGGAGTAATTTATGCAGTACAGAATTTCTTTAATTTGGGAATTAATTTTTGGAACATTCTTTTGAAAATTTCTTGCTTTCAACTTTTGATTGAAGCACTATTGAAGGCACTATTTAATAATGTTATACAGACCAACTAAAGTTGTTCATGGACAATAGTTGAAGAACCTGCCCTTATAAATAGATGCTGATCTGTTTAAATTATCTCACTAAAGCTGCCAGTATCTAACTGCATAGAACACATGTTTGTGCTCTGTAAAATCCCAGCTAGGGAAGCATCAAAGCCAACTTGTGAATTGTGGACATTGTTTTATTGTTAGTTTTAAAACTTGCAGGCTGTTTTGCTTGTGAAAATTGCAGGAAAAGAGGGGTAAGATTAAATGGAAATGAGGAGGACCATTTAATTTTAGTCACTTTCCATGGCTTGTAAAGATGTTATTTTGAACACAGCTGTAGACTGCTGTGAAGAAAGCTCCTTCCTGAGGCTAAGCTACCCTTTAGGAAACAAGTTGTGGTGTCAATTTTTGAACGTACTTGTGAGTTGCAGAAGTACACTTTATTGGTCTAACTTGGATCCTGCTAGGCCAATTCATACAAACCAAGATAGACTCAATATCATATCACCCATTAAAGAAAAGTACTCTTCCAAGTTGGGGGGTGAGGGGAGGTCCCTCTGAAAATTTATCAATGCCATCACTTCAGAGCTCAGCTGCCTGATGTGAAGTTCCAATACTAAATTGTATGGTACTTCCTTAAGTTATTGCTATTATTATGGTACTGCTAAAGCAGTTAGGCCAGCAAAATTCTTTTGACTTATCATAGATTCGTAGAACAGCTTGGGTTGTAAGAGTCCTCAAAGATCACCTAGTTCCACCCCACCCTGTACAGGCAGGGACATCTCCCACTAGGTCAGGGTGCCCAGGGCCTCGTCCAACCTGGCCTCAAACACCTCCAGGGATGGGGCATCCACAGCTTCTCTATGCAACTGACTTATGCCAGTAAAGGATTTCACTGTCCATATCTGCTTGTTCTAAGGGCAAAACAGCACTTTTCCTACTTTAGCAAGCCCGCATTCATGTTTCCACTCCCAAGCTCCACAAGCAAAACTTAATGGGACAAATGCTAGGATTTGTGTGTCAATGCTACTAATTGTGCTTGCAGTATTTGCAGGCTTACTGGAGGAGATGAAAAGAAAACTTGACTCACTCCTCCAGTAGAAGTGTCAGGTAAACACTTCTGCTTTGTGGCAGCTAATGTGGTTTTTGAATGAAAGGTGGTGAAACAGAAGATTGCTTATAATGTGGCTCTTCTTGCCCCTTCGGTGGTCCAACTAAGCATGACTGCTCAGTCACTATGGGCCTTGATTTTATTAGCTTGAGGTAAGATTCATGGCAGAGATCCTGTTTTCAGACTTTGGAGAGATCTCTCAGTCTGTGTGACTGCATGGCAAGCCTGTGAAGTAATTGAATAAAGCACAAAATCCTCTAATATTTGTTGTTCCAAATGTATTTAAGGTGTTTTTTTATTTTTACAAATATTTCAGGAAGCTCCTGTAGTAGCAAGAGCAGCCCTGTTCCTTGAGTGTGCACGTTTTGTTCATCGCTGCAACCGTGGCAACTGGCCCGAATGGATGAAAGGCCACCATGTGAACATTACCAAGAAAGGCTTGTCCCGTGGACGTTCTCCTATTGTCGGCAACAAAAGGAACCAGAAGCTGCAGTGGAATGCAGCTAAGCTCTTCTACCAATGGGGAGATGTAAGAGCTTGTTTCTCTTCTATTTACGTTTAAACGTAAACCAAAATGTAAAGGTAATTTGGTCATCTGCAGGATTTCAGTTTAAGTAAAATGGGGACTCAGGAGCCTCCTCTCCGAATTGCACTCCACAGCCTGCCCTTCCCTGGTCCTTGCCGTGTTCAGTTTGAGGATCCTTTCAGCCCAATTTCCTGTCTCCAGCACTTACTGTATATGAATGCTTAAGGAAGAGTAAGAGCAGTGTTTATGATAATACTTGCTCTTTTTTTATCTTCCAACTCTTTAAAAACAGACCAGGGCTGTTTGGGCTAGATGTGGTGCTGTGTATTTAGCAACCTTCAGTGGATTTCTTCAAGGTATTTGTCCAGTCTCTCTTTGCACCCTTACAAACTGTTAACACTCGTCATTCTTTGGCAAGGAGTTCTGCATAGCTACTGCATGTCATCTAAAGAACTGAGCTTGGCTTCTTCACATTTTATTTGATCATGATCTTGTGCAATATGTGATCAAGACAATTGCCCTGCCTGGTCCTGTCAGTGCACTTGCAGTTTCTTTGGAAGCCCATACCTGCTGAAGGTCTGATGCTTACTGCAAGCCATTTCACACAATTAAAAATACTGGGAGGAGTCCCTTTGATCTCCATGGTACCTGGTACATATGTCTAGCTGGAACTGAGCTTACTGCTTCTCACCTCTTTGCACAAAACCAGTCATTTCTGCAGTGTCATGATCAAAAAAAAAAAAAAAAAAAAAAAAAAAAAAAGAGGGGGTGCAGGTTCTCCATTCTCCATTTGCTAGGAAATCCAACAGTAGTTAAAGATCTATGACTGCTTTAATGTAAGGTTGGAGAACACGGTGTAAATAATATGTGATAGATTGATTACTGCTTTGTGGAGACACAAGCAGACCATTTCTTACTTAAATGACTGAAACATAAAAGGGAAAAAAATTGAGAGACGTGGAGTTTATTTAACAATATACAGATAACTGAGATAACTATTGGCATCAGCTTGCAAACCACAATAATACCACCTTTTTCTCTTTGTGTAGCAGTCTACTCTCTTCATTGTTGCTGAATTTCACAGGAACTACTTAATAACAAGGAATAAGAGCTGTAACGCTGTCTTCTTTGTGACTGTTTGTTTCTGCTTCACTTGAGCTGAGACAGGAAAATTATATAGTGCTAGCATGACCATCAGTTCTGACTTCCAGAAGATTCAGAAATCCTCTTTAATATCTTTCTCTGAAACTATGCAAAGCCAAGAAGGCCACAGGGGAAGTGTTTGTTAAAACTCTGTAATTAAACACATTTCCTCTTTTGCAAAGTGGTATCACAGGATCAAGTTTTACATACTTGTCCGTGTTCTCTTTACCTATGTGCAGCAAAGAAAATCAAAAGCTCTGAAGTGTCTTAACAGGAAAGCATACTTCTTGCTGACACACCTTTATCTGTAGCTTTGCTGACAGCACCACAAGGGCTGTTTACATGCTGATAAAGGTGCTAACAAACAGTCACAAAGAAACAGTCAATGCCCTTCTAGAGAATGTTACAGTGGAAATTCAGTCTGCCTGTCTTCCTTATGTCAATCCCCTCTACACCATTACCCATGCACCTTCCCAGCTTTTATGGGCATATGGTCAGCTTGTTGTTGGAAGGTGGATCAGGAAATCTCTTCTTTGTAAATGGAAGCAGGCTTTATCATGCGTATGCAACTGTTTTATGGAGGAAATGTGGATTGTTACTGGATTCTTAAGCCACAGGATGGTTGTTCAAACAGAGAATGTACATTCTTGGTGAAAAGGCTTGGCAAAAATCTGGCACGTATATATTGAGGGAAGACAGAAAATTGGAAGAAATTCGTACTAAATACTGACCTATTTGTCATTTCTGTTGTTATTTGACACAATCTGCAAGAAATCTGAAATCTGGCAGTTTTCAAATTTTGGTTGAAAAAACCAGGGAAATAAATAATGTTTTTTTGTAGCAATTACTCTCTTATCATCTCTTTTTTTTTATTTTACTGCGTTTGCAGACAACAGAAATGGAGCTGGGACATTCTCTTCTGGCTGGAACATCTTCTCAGCCTGCAAGGACCACCGCTGAGTTGGGCTGAAATTCTCACATTGTTGTGCTTTCTCTTTCTCCCTGTCTGCAGGCAATTGGTGTCCGCCTCAACGAGCTGTGCCACGCTGAGAGTGAGAGCCCTGCCAACCTGCTGGGCCTCATTTATGATGAGGAGACCAAGAGGCGCCTGAGAAAGGAGGATGAGGAAGAAGACTTTTTAGATGACAGTAAGGAGACTCCCTTTACTACAAGAACCCCCGCTTGTAAGAATCTCTGCTTTAGGAGCACTTAATTTTTCTTCTCTTTTCATCTTCTTGCCACTCAGTTGTATTTCCCAGTCCCTCACCTCCACCTCAGCTTCTTTCCCTGTTCTTTCTGTGCCTGGATGTACAACATGACAGATGGATAGGAGTATTGGGAAACTTTGAAGGAAAAGAGGGGCAAAAACAGGTAGTGAGTTGTAATTCCTGTACAGTAGCAAAAGTAATTATAAGCAGGGTAATAATTTATTTATTGAGTCTTGCTGTCACTCAAATGTCCAAAGTGGTTCAGACTCCCATCCTTTCTAGTTATTTCTGCCGAAGTATTTTTGTAGGATTAGCTGCCTTTCTGTTTCTTAGCATTGAAGAAAAGAGTCATCTTCTCACCTGATATAAATTGGCACAGCTCTGCCAAAGGCTTTTAAATCTTGACTTCACTGTATTTGCCTGATTCTCAAGCAGAAACTTAGTACAGTATAAGAAGTATCATTAAAACCTGTGTAACAAGATGACTAAAATACACACATTTGTGTGTGTGTGTCTCTGTACATGAGAGTGGGAGGGTGATAAATCACTGATTCTGAAAGTCTAGGTAGGCATACAAATTCTAACACAGTCTGTGAATCAAAATAAGTCAAAACAGATACTGTCGTAGGTGAAGGTGGTAACAAACATTATGTCCTCTCCAGACACCATTTGTATATATGTCTGTGCCATAATGTACCACTGCCTGTATACATGTACTGTTGTTTGCCATTGGATATAGTGTGCTAGTACTGTTTGTGTATCTTCTGGTTTCATTTTCTGTGGTTGTAAGTTTGTTCTTACTGAATCAAGGCCAGCTTTGGGATAGAGGGAGCAGTGAAATGGCATTTGTAGGAAATAATGTCAAGACAAGGTATTAGCACTAAGCTTAGACTTAGATATGTGCCACTGTGTATGTAGTGTGTCAACCCTAGCAGCCTGGGTTCCAGATATTTTATTGGTTTATTCTTTAGGAGATGTATCCAAAACAGGAGAGTGCACGTAAAGTTTTTCCTCTCCTGCACTGTGAATGGCTTTTGAAAGGTGAACAACTGCATTCCCATAATCAAGAGATGGAACAGGCTTTCTTGTCTCTGTTCAGCCACTGATAGCAGGCATTCGTAAGGGGACGTGGAGCTGCTTCAACAGGTCAGCCTAAGACATGAAAACAGACAGCAAGTTGTGGTCTAGAAAGCTGTATAAAATCTCAAGTATTTCCCTGAAAGCCAGGATATAGATAAAAGATATATAGTTTGCTTTCTTGCTGAAGGCAGAGATTTTTCCTAAAGCTGCTCTGTGCACTGTAGAAATTGGACTGAGGAGCGTAAAAATTTCAGTTTGATATTCCTTTACCTTGTACATCTTATCTGTATTTAACAGTTCAGGCTATTTTAGTCCCTACGAAGTCCATCTCCGTTACAGGTAGTGCATACAGAGGAATAAACAAGCTTCACAGAATTAATCTGTTTTTATCTGATGCCTTCAGTGTCCTCTCATTTGTCTGGTTTGGACCGTTTCTTTGCAAAAAATAATTAGATTATACATAGGCAATACTAAAAATGGGTGTGGTTAGTTATTGTCACAAATAATTTTTATGTACTTTTTTTTTTTTTTTTTACTGTTCATTATCCAAAATAGTATTTCTCAAATTTATGAGGCATCAAAGAATGCTTCATAACTTTTCAAGGTTGGATTGCTTACAGAGTGTAGGACTCTGGAAGCTGATTGTCTAGAATCAGTTGAAGCAAAACTTCAAGTATTTGGTAATCCCTTTCACAGAATCACAGAATACTAGGAATTGGACCTTGAAAGATCATCTAGTCCAATCCCCCTGCTAGAGCAGAAATACCTAAATCATGTCACACAGGAATGAGTCCAGGTGGGTTTTGAAAGTCCCCAGAGTCCTCCTCAACCCCCCTGGGCAGCCTGTTCCCTTCTGCCTTTATTTCAAGTTAAGCATTTGAATGTCTAACTTGAATAAGTAGTTTGATCTTTAAGGCCCCTTCCAACTCAAATCATTCTCTGATTGTTTATTCCTTAATTATCCCTAAATGGCACTTGGATGCTCTGCACAAACGAAGAAGCCTGATTTCAGAGGAGACTGTCTTTTCCAGTTCTCAGGGTAGTAACCAATAATAGGCACAGTACATTTTTACTGTCTCATAATAATTCCATATATATTTTGAGAAATTTTTATATATTTATAGAACTGCAGGTTTGTCTGAACATAAAACTCTAAAGGGACCGAAGGCTATCTAACTTCTTCACCTGTACTAACATTAAATAGGAAGGTTTATATAAAATGCTGTAAGATTTTGTTAGTTTAGTAGATTCCTCACTATATACTGTAATAAATATGATAAAACACTATACCATGCTGGTACTGTAGCATGTGCTGGTAAATACATGGACCGATATTGTATGACTATGACCCTTTTTGTGTAGGAATAGTAGCATAGATAGAAGTCTGGATTTTCCCCTTTTTTTAGTGCAGCTTGTATTGTGCACCATACATGAAAATGTCCATCACCTCTTGGTTCAAGATTTTGCATAATCTTCTTGCTCACCATAGAATTTTTTTTTTCCCTAGGCACTGTGAATCCTACCAAATGTTGTTGCCCTTTTGCACTGAAAATGGCAGCCTGCCAGCTTCTCCTGGAGATAACCACTTTCCTTCGAGAGACCTTCCCGTACATGCCCAGGCCACGTACTGAGCCTCTTGTGGTAAGTGAGCTATGGAAATTGGAGAGGGAGACTTGCCCACAAAGTCACTGTGCTCTGTGCCTTTCTGAGGAGAGGTTTGATGGGGTAATAACTCAAGGAAATGTCTGATGCAGGGAGAAAGGAGCCTTTGTCTGGTGAGAAGATGGGCAGGGCACATCACATAGGTTGATTAAGACAGGAGAAGCAGAGTATGTACCAGAAGTCCATGAAAGCTTCAAAATAGAGAAGGCAGCAAATAGACTGAGAAACTGTGGAGGAGACCTGAGAGGTGTGGGAGATGGACTGCAGCAAATGTCAGCTCAAGTGCTACATAGCTGATGAGGAGGGTCAGTTGAGAGAGAACTGAGCAGAGCACTTAGGAGAAAGAGAAGAGGATGGTTTACAGAGCATTTGCTGAAGCTTAGAGGTTGCACTTCTTTTGTCCTGGTTGCAGTTTGCCTGTTGTCTTACCATGAGAATTGATGGGGACTAGGGGAAGAAAGGAAAGAAACGGAGGCAAGGAATGAAAGAAACCTCCATGAGACTAAAAGAGGCACAGGCAAATACTAGCATGAATAATAAGCTAAATGACTGATGACATGACAACTAATTTAATGGATAGCCGGACCCCATGATAATGATAGCAGGACCCCAGCAGTTCATTGTTGTGTGGATTTTCTTACGTCTAATACTGTGGTTCCACATTGCCTTCAGCTTGTTCTTTCACAAAGTACACAGACAATCAGCTATCTTCTGTCAAGTTGTGTGGAAAGTGGCCAGCAGCTTCAGAGGTGGTAAGCACAGAATGAGTTGAGAATCGTATGGCAGACAAGCAGTATGATCTTTTAAGCTTAATTTCTTCAGGAAATCAGACTAATTCTTTAAAAAAAGAGAATGAGAAGTTAATTTTCTAAGTGAGCACAAAGGATTTAGCCACACTGTTCTCTTTCCTGTTAATAGATGACTTAGATAAAATATTTCTGATGAGAGGCATGCTTGACAGGTTGATATGGCTTGGTGTTGTTGTAGTCAGGGCCAGAAATGGGTTATAAAGCTGTAGTTGGCCTATGATGAAGTGACTCAGCCCCCAGGTATGCAAGAAGGGCAATTCTGAAAAAATGGGGAGAAATTCAGAATGAGTCTTTGTAAACAATTTGTTGATATTTTTACCGCGTAATAAATAACAGCATCCAAAAGCAGGATAATACCAGGATTTAGAATTCATCTCAGGAAAGTAGCTGACTTCAAACTTAGAATATGTTGGGTAATGAGGGTCAATAGAAATGTGTGTTTTTGTACTAGATAGAAATGCAACTGATTAATAGCTTTTCAGACTCATATATGGGAGAGAAGGAGGAGGAATTATTTTCCTCCTGATGCATAGGCCGAAGAAAACGTAAGGTTATGCAAGAGCCTATTAAAGAAAATGGCCATAGATGTGTTCTTTTAACTTTATACCAAAAAAAAAAAAAAAAAAAGCCAACAGCACTCCAGAGTAAAAAATGAAGTCCCTGTATCCCTGTATTTATGGCCTGATGCTTCATTTCAGAGAGAATCAGGTACATAATGTTACAGTCAATAAAGCTGGAATTCAGTTCTCACTTCCATTGCTTTTTGCAGGCATAACCTTACTGAAAGGTTGTTCCTGGGTCAAACCTGAACCCTTCCCTGTTCCATAAATACGAATACACTTACCTGCCTTGGAGAACCAAAGCATTCATAACTGAACTAGTGTAACTACCCACAGCCCATCCATACTTGTCAGCCTGAGGGCTTAAGCACCCACACCTCTGAGAGAGACAGGCAGTCTTGACTGAAGTTTCATCCAGAGCCTTTTAATAAAGCTGCTGGAGTAGATACAAACTCCCTTTGCAAATGGCTGCTAGTGCTGAGTACTTCTTCTTGGAGGGTATTGCTCCCACAGTAGAGCCAGATAACTAGGACGTGTCTTTTGCTGTGGCACAAAGTCATACATTTTAGCTTAAGAAGCTGATGAAAATAGATGAAGTTGTCAGGCTAACTGTGCTGAGAGGATGTCTTTCTGTCAGTTACTTTGTGGGGGCAGCAATTTCTAATGTGTGCATGTTGACAAACAGCAGGGAGGAATAATGTGTTTAAACGTTTTTGGGAGGGGAATCTATGCCCTAGGAATATACCTGTAGTACTATTACAGCTTAATTTATGCATGGTAATTTCTGAAGCTGCTGTAATTCGGGCAGATTTGTTCAGGATAAAAGCCTGTGATCTGCTTTAGCCTTTGTTTCGTACCCTAAGTTGTTTGTATTCAATACATTCTAAACTATTTACATAGATATTTTCATTGCCAGAGATACTACAAACCATTACTTCAGGCAACCGCCTTTTTATATCTCAGCTTTTGTTGTTAAGCAAAGTCAAAATATTTCCCATATTATAAATAACCGCTAGCTTTTCTGTCAGTCATTTATGATCATTTTCCATGGAGATGCAAAGCTGACTGCAAACTGTTTGGGACCTCCAGTTGGCATTAGTTGGTTAATATCAGCTAACCCATTTCATCATAGATCAGTCTAGAACATATGTTTGAGAAAACCCTTCCTTTTTTTAACAAATCAACTCTTAGAGTAACAGACTTTGTCACCAGCCAGGCAGCTCCCAGTAAATTTTGTAGGAGTTTACAATATAAACTCCAATAAGAAACCTCTTGAGCCTACAGAATTTTGACCAGAGTAACTGTTTTGGACCATCCAGAAATAAATACCTGTCTGAAGCAATTCTTACTGAAGTTTCTGTGGTTGTAGTGAAAAAGATGGTGGCTCATACTGGTTGCACATCTGTGTGGTGTACATGCTGCCAACAGGATCTGGAGAGCTGCAGACTGCGTCTGGACCCTGAGATGGACCGGCACAGGTATGAAAGAAAGATCAGCTTTGCTGGGGTCCTGGATGAAAATGAAGATTCAAAGGATTCCCTGCACAGCAGCAGCCACACCCTCAAATCTGAGGCTGGCTTTGAGGAGAAAAAAGGTTTGTTGGCACAACAAAGCTTTTGTATTCTCGGGGCTTGTGAAGTGGCGCTTGATTTTATGTTTTCATTTGCATAGACTGTGTTAAAAAGCAGGGGGCCATGGAGTCACGTGGCTTTGAATCATTTCTGAGATGCTTCTGGCCTTCAGGTTTCAATATGACAAATGTGAGAAGCAAAGATCTGAAATTTTACAAAACACTGCCATGACTGAAACCAAATAAGAGCATTGCAAGTTTTCTAAAAAGGAGGATCCCTTATTTGAAACTGTAACTCAGTGGAATGCTGTTAGAAGCATCATTATTTGATTCACTTTAAAAATAAAGATCAAAGGTGGTTTTGTTTCTTATTCTGATTACATTTTTATTATTATTAATTTGGGGAAAATCACAGATAGGAGAGAAGATTGGGATCTTTCTGTGAAAATCTGTACTGGTTTGGAAGTCATGGCATCTCAGAATTAGTGGGTGATCACTTGATCTCTTAAATTCTTTGCTACCACATGACAAACACACACTTATGTGGCTTTTGATGGCTAGCAGATTGATGTTACCAACATACTGTATACTGTACAAGCAAACCTCAAGCTCACTGTGTTTGCTGAGAACAGCAGATTGTTTCCATTTTTAAGCCATCTCATGCAAAACTCACATACTATCTGATGGTACAAGTGTTGCAATACAATATACAGTCATTGTTCATATTTGCAATTAGAGGCTAAACTGCCAGATAGTTACCTGTACACGATTCTCCCTCTAACATGTTTTCTAGAACTGTTTAAATCCTGTATTGTAATAGCTGGATGAAGATGCAGATGTTTGAATGATAATTTTAATGATTGTTTTAAAAGGATAAATGTCTTATGATTGTTTGAAAAGAATGAATTCTGTGGCTGGTTATCCTTCAGGAACTGTAATGTGTGTTGATGATTCAGAGGGCTTTGGATAAAGCCTGTGTTGTCTTCAGCTTTGATCCTGCCACAATTACTGGAGAAAGTGTTAGAAACATTTCCAAAATTCATGTGGTGTAAAACTGCTTCCAGATTTGTGTGTCAGGTGGGATGGTTACTTCTGTGAAGACAGCTAGGTGTCCACTTAAGAAAGGTCAAGTAGATTAAATTCACACTCAACCTAATGTTTTGTACTCCTGGTATATTGGCAGCTCAGAGAAGCAAACAGCCCTATGATCTGTCTCATAGTCTAAGATCCGTGGGATAAGATGTCTCCAGCTATTTAGATGAGAAAAAGTTCCTTCATTCATTCCTTCTTTATTTGAAGATAGCTATTAACTACCACTTTTCAGCCTCTCAGGCAGCAGTCCCATCCACTGGGGCATTACCTGAGTGGCAGAAAGCCTACAAGCATGTGGTGCTGCTGGAAAATTTTAACTGTCCCATTCTTAGAGACCGTGCTGACTGAGGCGTGCCTCCACGTGCTAATGTGCTGCAGGCATAATGCAGACTTGAGTTATTTTTGCAAAGACAGTATTAACTTTCTGCATCCTTGACTCTGTTTAACTCATTTTCCCTGCAGTTTTAGTTGTTTGTTTGTTTTTATCCCATTCTCCCTTCTTCCTAATCTGTCACTTAGTATTCCTTTACTAAAGCTGCTTGTTTACTACATTTTAGAGATGGGCACAGTGACTATAGTAAGAAGGCTGACTCCTAAATATGTGAGAGCAAAAAAATGAGTTTGAAGTATTTTGGAATCTAAATAAATGCAAGATAATTGTTTAGTTAAAAATTACAATAATTACATTATTTTCTCTGGCCACAGCATATTCTTCAGGGGATCTACCTGGGCCAAACATAACAGATGCAGAGGCATCTTCTGTAATTTATTCTTTCCTAGATAAGAAAATGTTGTTGTGTGACTGTAACTAAATTTTTCTTGCCTGCAGTGGCAGGTCTCTTTATCTCAACCTATTTGATGAGTACTAATCTGTTTCCTTTCATTTCTTTCTGAGTGTTAAAAACTTTGCTGTCATTGTTCACCCCAGGCGTGGCTTAACAGCTATCCAAAAGCTTCGGGTTTACTGTCTAGAATCTGCTCCAGGTAGGTCTGAAATATAGACACTAAATCTAGGTAGATGCAGGCTCTCAGAGGATCATACATACTATTTGGGTGCTAACGTGGGATTCTACAAACGTCGTGAAATAACAGTTACAAGACCTAAAATAGTTTGGCTTTCGGGTGAACTGAGCAGCTGTATAGAGGTTGATCTGAGCAGAATCCAACCAGTAGTGATTGCTAAGGAACTCAGCATGGCCACTTGGAGGGAGTTTCTCAGATCACTCGGCAGTGATTTGTCCAGCTGGTTCATGAGGAGTGAGGAGTATCTCTCAAAACCTATCCAGCTTTCTTCAGCCAGAGTGTTAGTCACTGGAAGTGGAGTGGGAATTGGGTTGAGGAGGAATTAGGGGCACTCCCAGGAGTAAAGGTGCGTTTGACTTATCCAGAAGCCAAAATGCAATTCTATTGAAATACTTTCTTACCCATGATATCCAAAAAGCTGTATCCTGTTCATTCTCAACAAGATGCCAAAAGGTGATCAATCACACATGGCCTTGCCTGATTAGATCTGCAGTGAAATGACTGGGTGTTGCAACATTTGGACTGACATGCTGCCATGTACTGCCTTTGAACTAAGAGGAGAATGAAAGTGCAAACAGTTGGTGCTTTGAACATTGAACCATTTCATGTCTGTGCTCATCAAAAATGCAGAGTGTCAATGGATGTTGTTAATGCCTGAAAGCTGCTGATTTGTCTGAAGGAGAGGATCTACGTGCTCCCGTTTCCTCTAAAGCATTCTAATGATGAAGAGTAACATGCAGAGAAATGGATTTATGCAAATCTTACTTCAAAGAAGTCATGTGTGCCAGCCTCATGAAGCAGACTACCCTTCTGCAGTCACACGTGCTGTATGAATAAATAGTTGATCCTACTGCAGAGCTCAGTGGGGTTTACAGAACCCAGGCCTACAAGAAAATAGGTTTGTCCATGGTGCCTTGTTCATGATTGGGATTCAGCCATCTATCCCTAGCAAGAGGTGATTCTGCACTAATGAAAACCCCAGAAGCTGACAAAGGAAACTGCAATTTACATCCATTGGGTGGATTCTGTTTCCTGGCAGGAATTGATTCAAAGTGGTGTGAATCGTAGTTTTTCCTTGTCCACTTTTTGGGTTTCTGTTAGAGCAGCTGACTCTACTTGCTGGTGGTTGAAGAAGGGCTAATTCCAAATACAGACAAGGCCTGAGGTGAGGTACCAGGTCTCCAGGAAAAGAGGTGCAGAACACATTTCCGTAAAGCATCTTTACTGCCTGATTGACAGAGCTGCATTGGCGGTGGCTTTGGAGGGAGCCTCTGGCCCCACATTCCCTGGGAGAAGAAAAGATGCTGCAATACAGGCTGGCAGCAGAGGGTTGGGTGGGAGGGGCGGGCCAGGATATATTTCTTTTTTTAAATGGGGAAAAATTAAGGGGAAAAAAGTCCTCTTTTATTCTTTTAATACAGTTCCCAGCAGGAAGATCAGGATAGGAGGCTCCCGCTTGCTCCAGATTAAAGGAACCCGCAGTTTCCGGGTGAAGAAGGGGGGTTCCCTTTCCAGCATTCGCCGGGCCGGCAGCCTAAAGAGCACCAAGTTATCACGGCAGGACTCAGAGTCTGAGAATGAGGAGCTGCAGCTGTCCCACAGCAGGGACACTGTCACTGATATAGGTAACTTAGACGAGTGGGTGGAAAGGGAGGGGACGAATAGTCAGGACCTAAACTCTTGATGTTATTGCAGCAGATCTAGAAATGACAAGACCCCCACCCCAACAGGCTAGAAAAAAACTAGGGTCCTCTTCATGGACTGCCTGAAGTAGGGCCTGGGAAGAACACGGTTCAAATCCTGCCTCTGGTGCCCTGGGTGCAGCATCAGCTCCACGCACAGGTTGTCCATTTGGAGCGGTGTGTTAGAGCATGAACTCTTGGAATGCTGGTGTCTGCCAGCTGGATGCATGCTGGCTTTAGGGGAGCACATGCATGTGTGTATATGCACATACACACACCCCTAAATCAGATGATGTAACGAATACCTGCGGTCATATGCATATATGGTATTGTCTGTATCAACGGATAGGATATATATATATGTACGCACATGGGCTTTGCGTTCTGTGTAGCACATGGTATCATAGGCATGTCATACAACATGCAATATATATGTTCCTATATGTAGAACATAACATGTGCGTGCTACATACTGTATTTCTACATATTGGCATATACATATATTTTTACAGTTTACAGATGCCTTCTTAGTCTTCAAAAGATGGATCCCAATATATTTATATTATGGAAACCAAATGTGCATCCTATCAGAAGAAATCTCTGTCCCATTTGAACTAAGGGGGCTCCCTCTGCTAGGGGTGTTGATCAGAAACTAAGGTTTGGGTACATTTGGAGGAGAAGTAACGTCCCAAACTTTATAGTCATTTTTATGTTGACCAAAAGATGTGTGTTAGGTAAACGTGGAGAATGGGATTGCCTGGTCTGTAGTCGTGGGCAAGTCAAAGTTCACTTAACAAGAAGATAGGAAGGATTAACCAGAGTTCATCCCCAGTATTGTTAGTATTGTGGGAGGTCCATAGGTAATGAAATAGCTGCAGGGAACAGAGGGATTGGTGCAGTTCCCACACGAATATCTCCCTTGCCTGAGTTCTTCAGAACTAGTGTGCTTGAATCAGGATTTTTTTCCCCTTTCATCCCCGTAACGTTTGCAGTTTCCATGGGCGCTTAGCAGTTACGTGGCCCACTGGCACTTCCAGTTGGATGCCACTTCTGGTTGGATTTTTGTTGGTATTTTTAAACACAGAGCCCAGTCAATGCAGATCACTACACCAACCATTTGCAGCATCTGAATGGTGCAAAGAATTTCTTTCTGATGTTTATTTGTTTGCCTTCTCCCCTTCCATTAAAGAAAAAAGTGTGGAGGTAGCAGTGTTTGCTGCTGACAAGATGGCCTGTCAGTCTGAATGGTTCTTGTAATTGTCAAGCCAGCATGATACCAGGACTGGGGAGGGGTGTCCAAACACAGTTTTTCCAGTGTGGCATATTCTGTGTACTGTGGTCTGTTTCCACAAGGCTGGCCTGGCTTACAAGTGCTGTCCCTAGGCTTTAAGCACATAGGGAGCAATAAAAACAACCACCTTTGGGTATTTTTCTTTTGAAGAAGGGAGCCCCTGGAGCGCAAGCGAACCTAGCATTGAGCCAGAGGTGCTGAGCAGCACAGGCACGGAGGAGAACTATCATCGGAACATGTCGTGGCTGCATGTAAGTATGTGTTGCTGGCTGTGCTCTCGAGGCTGACGTTTTCGGTAGGAAACCTTTGTGCTGACAATAGCCAGCAACCAAACAACAGATCACAATCTGTGCTTTCTCTATGTAGCATCAAGGATCTCAAGTGTAAGTAAGCTGTGACCTTTGCAGAACTGGCTATTTGCCATTTCTAAATGACTAAAAGCAGTAAGTTTCTTTCTTGCTACCTCTGTCCATTTCATATATTTAGTTTGTAATGGAAAAGGAGCTATTTCTCACTAGATGAGGTACTAACAGGCCAACTCGTGTTCTTACCCTGCCATCAGAGTGGTTCCAAAGAGAGCTTATCAATATGGTGATAGGTGCTTTATATGTAAGTATATGGTGAGGCAAGTGAGAAACAGCCATGCCGCTTCAGCTGAAAAATCCATCAGCTCAGTATCTTATCTCCATTGTGGCTGGGACTGGGCAGTAACAGAAAGAAAGTATGACCTGAGCTCCCAGCTTCTGGAAAGAAGGTATTTTAGAAGCTACTTGAGCTGGAGATTCTGTTGTGACCACTATGTTTACTAGCTACAGAAGATTTTTCAGTGGGGAGCTTGTCTCACCCCTTTTTTGAATCAGTTTACGTATTTTTGTCACCGTTAAATCTAATGGCAATGAGTTTAGTTATACATCCTGTCGTGGTTTAACCCAGCCAGCAGCTAAACACCACGCAGCCGTTCGCTCATACTCCCCCCTCCCTCTCTGGGATGGGGGAGAGAAATGGGAAAGTGAAGCCCGTGAGTTGAGATAAAGACAGTTTATTAAGACAGGAAAATAATAACAATAATAATAATAACAATAATAATAATAACAATAATGATGATAATAGTACTACTACTACTAATGTGTACAAACAAGTGATGCACAATGCAATTGCTCACCACCCGCTGACCGATGCCCAGCCTAACCCCGAGCAGTCCAGCCGTCCTTCCCCCGCTAGCCACCCCTATGTATTGTTTAGCATGACGTCAGATGGTATGGAATACCCCTTTGGCTAGTTTGGGTCAGCTGTCCTGGGTCTGTCCCCTCCCAGTTCTTGCTGTATTCCCAGCCTGCCTGTTGGCAGGACAGAGCAAGAAGCTGAGACATCCTTGGCTTGGTGTAAGCACTGCTCTGCAACCGTTAAAACATCAGGGTGTTATCAGCACTCTTCTCCTCCTAAGCCAAAACATAGCACCCTACCAGCTACTAGGAAGAAAATTAACTCTGTCCTAACTGAAACCAGGACAACATCTTACAGGGAAAAATGCCTACTTTAGGAATTTTTTATTTGATTCCATTGATGCCTTCTACTGCCACATCTAACCCAGCAGGGCCTTGAGTAATTTTGACTATCTATTATGCAGGTAGCATGGGCAAATCTAACAGTTCAGTCCACAGCCAAGGACTGTACAACTCTGTTGCTTCACAGTAGACCCACTGTGATGGTGCAGTACGGTCTCCAAAGAGAAGCTGGATTGCCTGTGCACACACTAACTGTGTCTTGCATGTGTGTGCGAGGACTGATTCCTCCCAGAATTTCCTTTTGACTTCTGAGTTGCCTTTCCTGAGGGAAAGACAGCTGCCAAGAATGAGTCAATATCCTCCTCTTTCCCCCAGGTATTTCACATAGCCTGCTCTCAGCTGCCCTATTACTCCAGGATGTGGACAAGAACAGGCTTAATCCAGTACAGTGATGTCAGAAGCAGTTCCTGTTAGCTGTAATTTTTAGAAGAAGGTGGCAGGGCAGGGAACTTGAATGTCCTGTTTTCCAAGCCAGTACTTGAATCCCTGGACTGTCTCCCTGCTTCTCTGTCACTACACTAATGTTAGTGGTAATGACTACATTTAAATTGGAAATTCCAGTGAAAATTCCAGTGAACTAATCTGAGTATGTAGACATGAATGTGTACACTCCAAGGTGAATTACTAGAGAATAGTCAACTCCCTAACTAGCAGCTTAGGATAAGGCATGGTGCCTTTTCGCAAAGTAGGGGGATGTATGGACTCAGAAATATGAGGCATAAACTGAGTGGAACTTGAGCTGTTTTTCTCACTTTGTGTGGTTAGCCTGCATATGAGAAAGGAAGATTTGAAAAATCACCTCTTCAAGTTAATGCCACGCAAGTACCAATATTGCATGAGAACCTTATTTTTTTATTTTTATTGGAAAGGTGTGGGTAGATGGTAACTAAAACGGCAGCAAAACAAAAAGCTTTACTTTACAGTCATGAGCAAACCACTCAAAAGGATCACTGGATCCTGTTGCTTCTATGCATGCACCAGTATTTCTTCTATGGCAGCCCCAAGTGTGAAGTCCTCGCCTGTGTCAGTGTGCTGAAAATACAAGTTATAGCAGTGTACTGGAGGCTAGATAGAAGGCTATACAGTGCTGATCAGATTTTCTGTTCACAGATTGATACAACACTAGTGGCTTGAATTATTCCTGATGGACCCCAAAATAATGTGATGCCAGAACAGGCTAGCAAAGACAAGAATCATACATATGCCACTCAGATTTATCCTAAATTAAGCTCATGACTTTCCAAAAGCCTAAATGTCTGAGAGTGGAGAGTGATGTGGCTGTCTTTTGAGAGAGCAGGGAGACTGCAGCGGCACAGACAATAAATGCATGGAAAATGTGGGGTAGCCTCTTTCTGTTAGTTCTGGGTATTTCCACACTAGCTTGTGGGATGAAGAGGAAGGTTCATAAAGGCCAGTTGTGATCTACAATGTGAACAGCTTACAGATGCCAGGGGAAAAAAAAAAAAAAAAAAAAAAAGAAAAAAAGAAAACCCAGGGTGTTTTCCTCAGAGTGCTTCAAAGTGTCTGGTTTTGTGTGTGACATGAAGACCTGTGTACAGGTCTTAAATGCCTGAGTGTGCTCACTGAAGTGTAGACTTACCCAAGGCTGCTTTTAATTAATTAGTTTAGCGGCTAATAGTTGTGTTGCTGCAGCAAAGCAGGGTTCAGCATAGCTAAATGCCCAAATATTTATTCTTAGATGGGTTTTGCAGCTCCCTGCTGCCATATGGCACCACCACAAGAAACAGTAACTGAGACAGCTAACATAAAGCTAGGTTGGATGGGCCTACATGAGCACAGCAAGGGAAGCATACCGTAACCACTGGTGCAATTTATTCCTGATTGAAAGCATACTGAGACATTTCCTTTCCTTTTCATTGAAGGTGAACAGGTGAACTTGCTGGGTTTGCAGATTTGATGATGATTAAATAGTTGACAATTTCTAGTCTAAGCCCTCATCTTAGAGTGGTGATACAACAGCTTTTCTGAAGAGAACTGAAGAGAATGTTGTTTTCTTCAACCTTAATCTTGCTACTAGCTAAATACATGTATCTACACCAGCTCTGTCTCTTTGTCTGCTTTGTTAACACTGATATTTATTTAGCTGTGCCCAGTCAGTTTGTAAACTACTTGCAAGTACAGAGCTCAACACGGACAGGCTTAACTTTTCAAAAGGCTGTGTTGAGCTTTTTGCCTTCCGGGCTAGGTTGTGGAAGTCAGCTTGACTATCCCTATCACTAGCTTTGCAGTTCTCTGTGTAACTCTCCTTTCTATAGGTAACTGTCCTCTTTTATTCCTTTCAAGGTTATGATCCTATTATGCAATCAGCAAAGTTTCATATGTACCCACATTGACTACTGTCACCCACACTGCTACCTCCATCACAGCCGGTCCTGTGCTCGCCTTGTCCGAGCCATCAAACTCCTCTATGGAGACACAGTGGACTCTCTCCGAGAAAACAGCACACTGAACAGTGCTGCAAGAGGCAAAAAGCAAAAGGAAGTGAGTATTTGGAAAAAGCAGACTGTTTCCATGTGTGTGTTTGTTTATTTATTTATTTATTTCTGGACAGGGCATAATTACCTTCAAGAACTGCATAATGCATTCAGACAGAGTACTTTCATGACAAAATGAACACAACACTTTCCTAAACCCAGTCCTGCTTAAAAAGCTGTTGAATCATTTAGCACTATGGAAAGAATGTAATGTGTGTTGTTTGGGAAGAATGTTGGTTGCTGATCAGCCCCTGGAGTCTAGTCCCTTTTTTTCTTGTTCCTTCTTGTCTGTTAAGAAGAATCATTCTTGAAATTCTTGTAAAATCTTGCATAACATTTCTTTTAGGTCTGAACTCTCAGATCGGTTCCAAGAGTTGCATTCATTAGTCTTTCATGTTATGCTGTCATTAGTGACACACTTTTAATGATCAGTTCTGCAAGGTAAACAAGATCGTACCCTTTTTGCCATAGGAGTGGTGCCTTTATCTTCACTGGAAATAGATTTGTGCTTTCAGCAAAATGCCCACAGAGGTACCAAATGAATAATGTCAATGTCTAGTAAATACTTTCATAGTCTTCACTGCAGAAGACAGATGACAATTATTCTGAGTACCTGTAATGGTGGAGTCATCCAACTGCTTAGCAGTAACATTGAAAGCAGAAGTGTTCAGGAAACTCATCAAGATTTCAGTTGGGTAAAGAGGCTATCATCCATATTAGTGGATGTAGAAGTTATGAGACAAGTTTAAAACGTTTCTTCATCAACCAGCAGATTGTTTGTTTCCTGCCAAGTTAGAATTTGAAGGGTATCTTTATGGAACAAAGCACAGAGCACATGAAACAAGAGATAATGATTCTGCTTTCCTGGAAAGAGTTACCCCCATATAATCGCTCTGGCACAGAAAAAGCAGTGTATCAATTAGGTATTAAGGAAGAGAGACAGTTGCTTTCTCCACAGAAAGCAGGCTTGAGATGAGCAGCTGGCAGCATTCATGAAAGGTAGCAAAAGAACACTGTTACTGTGTATTGTTTCATCTCCAGCTTTGAATTGCAAAGCAGTGTCGTGTATGTTTCATCATCCTTCCAACCATCATGGCCATTAAGCAACAGCAAGGAAAAAAGAGTTTGGGAGGCAATAAGGTTTCCTCCAAACACGTCCCGTGTTTGTACAGATCTCGCTGCAGAAGAGCGATCGATCACATTAGTATCTTACATACCTGTAGGCCTCCTCTGTTCCTCTTGCTCTGGTATACCTGAAGTGCTGTCATTCTCTGGCTGCCTGGGTACCGTTTCCAGTTATCTTGGTTCCAGAGGAGCCTCTCCTTTACTCTCATAGTTTGCAGTATGAAAGGTTGGAGGCAGCTGCACTATGCAGGTCTGGCTGTGTGTGTTCCATGGGGCTCGTGAGCCCCTTGATAAATGAGAGACCCTGTTTTAATCAACAGACCATCAGCTTGAGGAGAAAAGTCTATGGAAACCTGCCATTCTGGGAAAGGTCCCTGGTTTTGTGGATGATGAACACAAACAGGATCTGTCCTTGTCACTGTCATTGGCAATCTGTTAGGGACATCTCTCAGGCTGGCATGAGCTCAAGTCTTGAAGTGAGTTGTCACACGCTTTCTGAGGAACAAGAAAAGATAAGCATAGCTAAGAGGAATTTTGAAGTTGTATGCAGCAAATGGCTGAGTTGGATTTTTGGGGGGAAGCTGTGGACTTTGTACCTCTTAGTGCTAAAAGGGCTGTTCACCTAAAATACTTGGTTGTACCACCTGTGAAGATTACACAAAGCATATTCACATTCATGATTTGGTTCACAGGCCACAGCTTTAAGCTTTTAATGTGAAAAGAGATGTTAAAAAGAGAAGAAAATGGGACAAGATATACCATCTCATTCACTGATACCAGGCATGTTGCTAGCACTGGAGAAGGCTTTGTACTGCACCTCTGGTACTGGGCAGCTAGTGCATGGAAATTTCTTTTATCTGTGATCTCACTTTCTAAATTTTGGGAAATCAAAATGTGAACTCGACTTTCTTTTTTGTGTTTTTTTTTTTTTTTTCCTTTCAGTGCTCAGACAAGTCATGCCTCAGAACTCCATCCCTAAAAAAGAGAGTGATCGATATCAACTTGGAAGGGAAGAAGGACTCTGGAATGTTAAAATATATCAGGCACCAGGTACTGACTGGGCCATATGCTGGTTGGGGAGATTTCTACATAAATGTCAGCTCAAACTGCAACAGGAAGGAAAATATGTATGGATCTTTAAGCCTGTGTGAAGGAAAGAAGTGTCGTTGCTGAATATTGATTAATTCAGCCCTGCATGTTTTCCCCAGCTGGGTAATGCTAAATTTAAGCCTCTTGAGGTAACTCCTGTCAAAAAAAGTCCTTTAAACTTGTAGCTCCATTAAATGGTAATCAGCATCTCTGGATTCCCATGGAGATAAGTGCATCAAGATTGGGGATAGAAAAAATAAAAATGAATCCACAAACACGTTTAGAAACCACCTGCCAGTGTACAGCAGTAGCTTCCTATGTTCTTTCTTGTTCCATGTTCCTGAAGAAGCAATGGGCTGTTCACAGGCCTTTTCTTGGTTGTCTGTGGCATTTTCATGGGTATATATCACTGTTTGTGCATTACCTTGGAAGAGTTTTGCTTGCTTTTTGTCCTCTTTCTCCATGCTTTGTTGACATACGTCACTAGCATCAGAGATGGAACTAGCTTGCAAACACTGCTGTTTTAGTGTAGGCTAAAAGCAACATTTTTCTGTGGAACATTATCTGAAATGGCTGAAACTAGAAGCAATCAGTGAGTAATGTGCAGTCCAAAACTAGGGTGTGCTTTTTTGTTGTTGTTTTTAAAATTTTACTGAGTGTATTGTTCACTGGGGATAGATTATACAGCTCAGCTGTAAGGCACAGCTTTTTTTTTGTTGTCATTTGTTTTTTCTTTCCCCAGGTAATGAGCCTCTCCCCTGCACCTTTGTCACTGCTAATCAAAGCAGCTCCTATCCTCACAGAAGAGATGTATGGGGACATACAGCCTGCAGCATGGGAGCTTCTTCTCAGTGTGGATGAGCACATGGCTGGAGCAGCAGGTAAGGGAACCAAATCAGTTAGTGTGGCTAGCCAGACAGATCAACTCACAGCAAGTCACAGGGCCTTGCAAGACAGCTTTCTAGTGGAGGAAGTCTTAATGACACCAAGGGTTTCCTGATGGCTGTTTGGTTTTCATAGACCACATACTTTTGTGCTCTCTATAAAAGAGGTGGTCAGAAGGAAGACAGAAGGAAGACAATCTGCACAGCCCTGGTTGTGGTCGATGATAAGAGAAATAATATTGGTGATTTGTGTCTCTAAGGTTTCTAGGCAGAGGAAACAGTGATATAATCTGGCCAGAGTTTACTGAAGTATTTGGTATGTTGCCTCATGGAAATTGTTAGTACCATTTGAGAGCTGCTGCAAAAACTAGGAAACGGAATGGAAGTGGAACTGTCACAGCTACTTCTGCTGTGCTGAGAGAAAAATTCTCCTGTTGCATGGAAACAGCAGTGTTTCTTAATGGGTAGTCGTGTGGTATGGCGTTTAAATTTTACATTCCCTCTTGGTATTAGATTGTGCAGATATTTGCTGATGGCACATAACTGAGAGGCATTTTTAAGACCGAAGAACATCAGAATATCACATACAGTGTGTTACCTTGGAAAAGCAACTCCAAAAAGGGGATGAAATCTCTTACTACAAAATGTACGATTGTCTTTACAAACTAGCAGTGAATTTTCTGTTATGAGTTTGGATCTTTTCCCTTGGAACTGATAGACATGCAGAGGAGTTCAGAGTGTGTATCAGTTGGCCACAGGACGACTGTGAGTTACCAAGCAGAATTCAGATGTGGAAGCAATAAATGCTTCCACAAAGGTATTTTTTTGGAGATAAAAAGTATTGGTGCTGTCGTAAAGCATATCATACAATTACCTAGAGCACAGCACATTCGGGCACAATTCCAGTCACTGAAGAAAGAGACATTTGCATAGACAGGTACAATGAAAGACTGTGAGGACAGGAGGAAGAATGAAGAATCTATATGATAAGGGTATTTATTTGATTGAGGTGAAGACTGAGAGGCAATACACTTGCTTTGCATAAATACAGTAGACCTGGCAAGGAGGAAGAAATGTTTAAGCCATGGTAAGCATAAAGATGAGTATGACTTCTTTCAGGGGGAAAACAAGATTTCTAACCACCAGGAAAGAGAGCAAATGCACTCAGGTTCAATAGTTTGTGAAAGGAATTAGATATGTGACTTGGGAGGTCCCTTCTAGTTTTATTGTCCCGTCCAAATACTCTTAGCCAATGTATGCTAATGTCAGATGTTCAGAGATCATGGGCCACAACCCTAGAAACAGTGAACATGGCTCAAATGCAAGACACAGATTTCTTAAACAAACCACAAATTAAAGCAATTAAATACATATCTGAGCCAGTCTCCCACAAATTTCAAATTCTACCTTTCTCTTCCCCCCAGCACCCACCCAAGGGAATAGCTTAAATACTACCATCTTCCACACATTTGTACACCCGAGGGAGCCATAACAGATGTTTTTACAGTGGAGATTAAATTATGGGTATTTTTATCAAAAGCTGCTGGCCATGCAAGAGCTTTGAAGTGTTCTCAGACTTCTCTCCTTTCTCCCTCACGCTTCCTTCTAGCTTACCAGTCCTTTGTTTTCCACAGGCAGCAATAAGTTCTGCCCTGAAGTCCATTGTTTGAATCTGCATTCAGTGTTCTTCATCAGTTCTGGTTCCTTCACTTTCTATCTGCTCCTCCACTACACAGTGCACTTCTTCAGCCCATGGGCCTTCTCTGTGCTCTTCCCTTTCCCTTTGCGTTTCCCAGGTGTATTGGGTCTGGCCGGGATGGAGTTAGCTTTCCTCATTACAGCCCCTATAGTGCTGTGCCTTGCATTTGTGGCTAGAACAGTGCTGATAACACATAAATTTCGCCTACTGTTCAGCAGTGCTCTCACAGTACCAAGGCTGTCTCTCCAACCCTCTGCCTCCAGCAAAGTCACCAACCAAGCTGGGGGTGGTCAAAAGGTTGGGAGGGGACACAGCCAGGACAGCTGACATAAACTGACCAAAAGGTCTGTTATTCCATATCATTCGATGTTGTGCTCAGCAGTAAAAGCTAAAAGAAGGGAGGAGGAAGCAGGGGACATTCATTATGAAGGCATTTGTTTTCTGAAGCAACAGCCATGAGGCTCTGCTTCCCAGAAAGTGGCTGGACATCACCTGCTTATGGGGTGTAGAGAATAAATCTTTTTTTCTTTTAGCTACCACATGCAGCCTTTATTTTTCTCTCATTAAAGAGCTTTTATCTCAGTGAGAGACCAGACAAAGCTAACCCACTGCAGTCCTCTTTAGTGCCTCAGATGCCCGCCAAGCTATGCTCTCACTCCCCCTCCTCAGCAAGGCAAGGGGAGAAAATAACAGGGGAAAAAAAATGAGGGTCAAGATAAGGATGGAGTTTTCTCACTAGTTACTGTCACAGGCAAAAGAGACTTGCATTGTGGAAGATTAATTTATTTTACTGCCATTTAATAACAGATTAGGATACCGAGAACTGCAAACACCTCCCCACTTCCCCCTTCTTTCTAGACTCATCTTCACTCCTGGTTCTTCTACATCCTCCTCCTCCCTGAACAGTGCAGGGGGATGGGGAATTGAGTTGACATCAATTCATAACACTTTGCTGCTCTTCCCCTGCTCCAGCATGGGATCCCTCCCATGGGCTGCCGTCCTTCATGAGCTGCCCCAACATGGGTCCTTCCACGGGCTGCAGTTCTTCAAGAACTGCCCCAGGAGGGGTCTGTACCACAAGGTGCAGTCCTTCAGGAACAGACTGCTCCAGCGTGGGCTCCTCTCCTCAGGCTGCAGGGGGGCAGCCTGCATCACTATGGTTTTCCCCTCGGGTTGCAGGGGGAACTTTAGCTCTGATGCCTGGAGCACTCCTTCCTCCTTCGCTTGATCATGGGGTCTGCAGGGTTGTTTTTCTCCTGTTATTTCTCAATCTTCTCTTTTGCAGCTGCTGCACAGCAATTTTTTCCCTTTTAAATACATTTTCACAGGGGCTTAACTAGCTCACGGGCTCAGCTTTGGCCAGCAGCAGCTGCATCTGGGATCCAGCTGGAACTGGCCCTGTCCAACACAGGGGCAGCCTCTGGTGTCTTCTCACAGAGACCACACTGCAGCCCCCCCGCTACCAACGCCTCACCATGTAAACCCAATACATGGGGCCAAATGTGCAAACAGGAATAGAGAGCGGCAAAATAAAGAGAAACAAGCTGCCTGAGGCTGCACTCCTTTCCCCCCCTTCAGCTCCTTTCTGGAGGAATAATTTTGACTATTCTTTTTCCTGTATCAAAACCTTACTCGGGCTCACAGAGAAGGTAATAAAGCTTTGCTGCTCTTTCTGAGGAGTGCTGGCTGGCTGCTCCTCTAATACAGCCTGTTAGATACATCTTGCTCCTTTTCCCCTCCGTGAAGGGAGGATTAAAATCCATTTGAGGGTCTGTAGGTAGCTGTCCTGTTAGCAAGAGTGATTTCAGCCCCAACATAAATCAGTCATCAAGGGCAGACCTGAACACTCACAATATTTCTATCCCCAAGCTGGGTAAAAGAAACTTCCGTGTTACTGGACAACAGCACCATCTACTGACCCCATTCCAGGATGTATTTATTTTCTGGGGGTATGGAAAGCTTTCAGCATGAGCTCACACTTTCACATCAGCCCTACAAAGACCCGACATAGATGCAGTTAAAACAGTGAAGAGCAGAACGTTCTCTGAGATGGTGAAACAGGAGGGGCCCTGCAGATTTGGAGCATGATGCTGGAGCAGAACCAGGAGCCTCTGCAGTGCAAGGCAGGACCTAAGCAGTCAAAGAGCAGCTGTGTCCTTCTTCATGTCTTCTGACTGCCTCCCATTAGCACAGCTCTCATGCCTTGCACCTTCTGAATAAGTGGTGAGGCAAACAAGATGGCAAATGTCCTCCTTCTGCTGTGGAGAGGAATTGTCACCAAATCTAGACAAATTGCCTCCAGTCTTTCTGTGGTAAGCTAGTTGTCATACAAAGAAGCCGTGGGTGCTGACACCCACAAAACTCCCACAGCAGCACTGCACCGTTCCTTTGGTTCCTGCTCAGTGCCCCTCAGATACACATCTAAATTAATTGGCCTCCACAAGGCTGGAGTTGGGCTATGCCTGTTTATATTCAAATATGCTTTACTGAAGCAACTATGGGCCAGTTCAACTTCTGTTGTGCTGTCTTCCATTGGGATCTTGTCCTTTGCTTCCCAATATATAGCAACTCAATTTTGTCTTTGAGCAGATTGCAGTCATTGCATGGTGCCTAGCTAGCTAAGAACCTTTGTTTTTGTTTTTATCCCATGAAAATAGACAAGTGAGCCTTCTGTTGGGCCACTGCCTCCTGCACTGAGGGAAAGGCTGAGCTCTTAAACCAGTCTTTACTAACCATCACACAAGGCACTCGGAAATAAAATTTTAGAAAGCCAAACTGAATTAGTCCTGCTATTCAGGAGCTGCTTCTTACTTTAAACCACTCGTGACTGAGATGTTAGTGAGAAGAGCAAAGCTGTATTTTATTTTAAAAGCAGGTTTGACAGAACTTTTAAAAAACATTGCACAGATAATGCTGCAAGGTTCCAAAAGGTAGAATCACACATGCTTGGTTTCATGAAGCAGTACAATTTTTGCTAAGCCTGGTAGACTGCTGATCTTATTTTTGGAGCCAAAGTTTCTTTCTGGTGGGAGTTTATACAGCTGCAAAATTTCCTGCCAGATAAACACAGTAATAAGCAAAACAGATGATCAGATGTTCTCTCCCTGCAGCTGCCATGTTCCTGCTGTGTGCTGTGAAAGTGCCAGAGGCTGTTTCTGACATGCTGATGTCCGAATTTCATCACCCAGAGACAGTGCAAAGACTGAATGCCATTCTCAAATTTCACACTCTCTGGAGGTTTAGATATCAAGTCTGGCCAAGGATGGAAGAAGGAGCACAACAGATCTTTAAGGTAGATAGGACACATGAAACACAACGTTGCCATGTGTGGTTTGTCTTCTGGGGTAGACGTGTTGTGACATGCTGCCATGAAATTGCCTCAAAATCAGTTTAGAGAAAGAAATCATCATGTAAGTCACACCAGAGGGGGAGATGATGTGTAGAACTCCTGTTTAAAAATGGGAGAAGCATAATGGGGTCAAGATAAACACCAGAGAAAGAAAGAAATCTGTCTGTTTTACAGTCTTACATTGTAGTGAAATGCAGAGCTGGGAATACTTTGCAGAGGTAATTAATGTCTTGGGTACTTGTACTCGTATTTAATTAGCACTACAGACATTAATATTAGTATGCTGTCATACAAAATGTCTTTTATGGCTTTGTTTAGATCCCTCCTCCAAGTATAAACTTCACTTTGCCTTCCCCCGTCCTGGGGATGCCATCTGTGCCAATGTTTGATCCCCCCTGGGTTCCTCAGTGCAGCGGGAGTGTGCAAGACCCTATAAACGAAGACCAGTCGGTAAGCAGAGATATCTGGGACTGCCAGACATAAGCAGATCTGTATCCCCCAATATAAGGACAGGAACTTACTGGAGCGGGTCCAGAGGAGGCCACAAGGATGCTCAGATGGCTGGAGCACCTCTCCTATGAAGACAGGCTGGGAGAGTTGGGGTTGTTCAGCTTGGAGAAAAGAATGCTCCAGTGAGACCTTATAGCAGTCTTCCAGTCCCTACAGGGGGCCTACAGGAAAGCAGGAGAGGGGCTATATGTCAGCAGGTCTAGTGACAGGACAGGGAGTAATGGCTTTTAGCTAAAAGAGGGGAGATAAAGACTAGACATTAAGAAATTATTTGCTATGAACGTGGTGAGGCACTGGCCCAGGTTGCCCAGAGAAGCTGTGGATGCCCAATCCCTGGGCTAGGCTGGATGGGGCTTTGAGGAGCCTGATCTGGTGGGAGGTGTTGCTGCCCCTGGCAACAGGCTGGAACTGGATGATCTTTAAGGTCCCTTCCAACCCAAACCCTTCTATGATTCTATATCATGAGGGTGAATATTGCTGTTTCTCAGTAAGGGCATGGAGGGAACTAAAACCAAAAGATGTGGCCTAAACTGAGTTTTCTTGTCATCATTCTACATGAGCATAAGGCTTTTCTGTCTGTTTGTTCAGTGGGGCACTCTACTGTATAACACGTGCCTGTGAGAGACAGTAAGTCAGATCTTAGGAGCAGACAGCTGTTATCTCCCCAAAGAATTAGTTCGCTTGAACTGTCTGACAGTTTCCTATGTGCCAGTTTGTGTGTTCCTCATGGGAGAGGTTGGCACCAAGGCTTGTTATAGACATAGCACCTGGTGCAACTAGAGCTGTTTTGATTTGTATTTACAGACTGAGTTGCTGAATGTCGCTGAGGACCCTAGTGAAAAACCTAGGATGCGTGCATCTTAACCAACAGCTTCAGGCTGTGCTTCTTCTCTTTTCTTCCTGACAGAAGTCCTTTTCAGCCAGAGCAGTGTCACGTTCCCATCAGCGAGCAGAGCACATCCTAAAAAACCTGCAGCAGGAGGAAGAGAAGAAGCGCCTGGGTCGGGAAGCCAGTCTCATCACTGCCATCCCAATCACTCAGGAGGCCTGCTATGAGCCAACCTGCACACCGAGCTCAGAGCAGGAAGAAGAAGGTGTGCTCCAGGGCCAGGAAAAGCCTTCCAGGAACCAGGGAGCACCTGCCACCAACATATAGCACTGCTTGGGGATGTGACATCCAGGAAAATCATTAATGCTAGGAAATTCCTTGCCTTGCTGTGCTCACCACCTCAGAGCATGCGCAAGTACTACCACAGTTTAATACCTCTGTAAAGGTGGTGAGCAGCCACACTCATTTGTTGAAGGGTCTAAGTGACTGAGAAAAAATCATAACTAAAAATAAATGCAAAAAAAAAAAACACAAAACCTGAGATATATTGAACACTCACTGTGTCCCGAGCCCCACTTACCCCTTTCCCCCTCAGCCAGAATCAATGTAACTTCAGAGCTCTTAATATATCAAAGCTCCCAGCATTTTGGGAGGTCTGATTTTAACACAGTGAGAATATGGGACAAAAAGAATGATTTTTTTTTCTTGACTTTAATCCATTGATAATTAAAAGGTGGGAGTATTTGACAGTATTTCTCCTAAGACACGTAGCTTAAGACAGACTGAACTGCCTCCAGAATTTTCTGTCTTTATAGTATCTAGAGAGGAGGGTCTAGATGACCAGCTCAAACTCATTACTAAAGTTTCAGATGGCTAAAGTTACATGGCATGAGTTGTGCCCTGAAAACTTAGTCTATGGGTGAGGATTTTCAAGCTAACATGGTGTTCAAGCTAAGAGAGCACAAAGATGTTATTGAAGTCATTACAAGGCATATGCAATTAGGTAATTACACTGGTGTCTGGATCTAAACATACGTTGGGAAGTATGTGAGCAGAATTCACAATTCTTAGGAAAAACTAAGCACCACCAACCATGGTGGGTAATAGGATGTAGATGAAGAGAAGCAAGTTAAAATGTGACTCACCAAAGCACTGAACACTCTTATGGAGCAATATTCAGCTGTTTCTCAAAGCATGAGCAAATTGCCTACCTGCTCTTTATAGATTTGAAATTGTTCCTTCTGAGTGTTACCTGACTTGAAATTTCAATGTGTCAGTTTGGTTGCAAGTGCTCTCCTTCAGAAAGCTCCCTACAGTCTGTCAGCTAGATCTGGATTGACATTTCCCATTCTCTTTGTCAGTAGAAGAAGTTGCCAACCTGGCCTCCCGCCGTCTCTCTGTGAGTCCTTCCTGCACCTCCAGTACATCTCATAGGAACTATTCCTTCCGCCGTGGCTCTGTCTGGTCAGTGCGCTCAGCAGTCAGTGCAGAAGGTGGGTTGACTTCGCTTTGGAGTATACTTTCCTAGGATTTCACTCATTGGAAGCCTTTCCTGCTAACCTTTAAAGCTGATGGCATTTTCTTTTGCTGAATGTATTCTCAGGCTTGAACTCTTTATAATAAATTACTGCCATGCATTATTTTATTCATTCTTCCTGTCACAATGTCCTCCCTTACTTTTCATGTTTCATTTTCACTGAGTCATGCCTTGGAGACCATATTGGCCAAAAAACGGTAATGAAATGAGATTTCATAAAAAAAGAAAATGTAATGTCTAGAAGAAAAGAAATATAAATTAGTAAAGATAATATCGACAATAAAAATTCTTGATCAAGAAGTTTACTGGAGATGCTGTTTCTTCTTGGAGATGAACAGTAAAGCTGCTGTGCTTGCACAGTGACCAGGCAGCCTATCATTTTTTTCCGTTTGTTCAGCACCTAACATAAATTTTTATCTGACCTGCCTGTGCAGTGTCACAGCTTATCATGGACACTTACCTTCTACTCTTCTTACTGCTCCAGATGAAGAACACACTACAGAGCATACTCCAAACCATCACATGCCACAACCACCTCAGGCTGTGTTTCCAGCATGCATCTGTGCAGCAGTGCTCCCCATTGTCCATCTGATGGAAGACGGAGAAGTCCGAGAGGATGGAGTAGCTGGTACTGACCTAGATTACACTTCAAGTGATTCTTGCCTAGGAGTGGCAGAACCTGCCAGCACTTAAAATATTTTCATTTGTTAGGTCCCATAACTAAAGTGGGAACAGGTGTAATAGTACCTTGTATTTGCTCATAGTTTATGTTTCCTATTAGTAGAATGTTATAAGTGTATATATTTGTTACAAAGCTTATGAATAACATTTTCAGTCCTCACAAACTAGTTGCAAATGGGTGGAAAACAGAAATGTGATCTTGTAGGCTCTTTTTCTTCTTTGCTCAGGGTTTCCAATGATATTTGCTATCTTTTGGGACCCTGAAAAGGCTCCCAGTTCAAGAAGGATGTTGGGAAGCTGGAAAAGATCTAGCAAGGGGATACCAGGACAGTAAGAGGCCTAAAACAGGTGTTCTGGGAGGAGTGATTGTGGAAACTGGGCTTGTTTTGTGTAATGAAAAGGAAATGGAGAAACTCTACCACACAGGTTGTAGCTTGTGAGGTTCAGGATGCAAATTAGGAAAGAACTTGTCTACCAGGAGCATAGTGCAGTCTCCGTGGAATCTTCATCCATCTCCTTCCACAGCAGCTATCAACCTTTGGCTAGACAAAGCTGTGGTTGACATAATCTGGTGTTGGTGACAGTCTTGCTCCAAGCAGGGCTTGGACTAGAGACGTCCTGAAGCCTATTCCCACCAATATTTCTTTGATCCAATGACAAGTGGAAATCCAGCTGTACACAGTTCTAACATTTTGTTTACGGTCTGTGATGTATTTGTAAAGTAATAATAGGTTCTTCTGTATTTGTTTCTCTTAAATGTTTATAGATGGTGGACTGTTGCTCTTCCTTTCTTATCACCCATCATGATGGCTGATTGCACACTTAATTTTGTGTCACATTCTTTATTCCGTTTTGGGTGGGTGTAGCCAGCCACCTAAATAATATGTCATTTTGTGACAAAGAACTGAGCACTGAAAACAAAACAATGAATAATTCTCAGCTGTTGTTAATCTTCACAGGGCTATGATTAATTACACTTTGGGGAGTTGATCATCAACATAATCCCCTGCCGACTATCTAATACTATCCATTAATAACAGATAAAGTCACTCAGTGAATCACCATGAGGTGGCGTTTCCATGCATTAAGAAAAGTATATATATATATATATTATTTCTTTTTAATTGACATATTTGCCCATATGGAGTTGTGAATCCAAGCAGTTATTTCTTTATTATTTTTCTGACTACAGAGCTGAAGTGATTCCTATCCTATCATCAGAATTTAGGAAAGGCAGCAATAGGACAAGAGGCAATGACCAGACACTGAAACGCAGGAAATTCCACACAAACATGCATAAGAACATCTTTACAGTGTAAAAGAGTTTCTCCTTCTCTGGAGAAATTCAGGACCTGCCTGGATGCTTTCCTGCTCAACCTACTGTAGGGAACCTGCTTTTAGCAGGGGGGTTGGACTTGATGATCTCCAGAGGTCCCTTCCAACCCCTACAATTCTGTTATTAGACTTTTTTTCAAATGACTGCAGTGGTGAACAGGAATCCTAGTGCCTCAAAGCAGATCCTGTGTATTTCAGGACAATAATGCTAATCATAGTAGAAGGTTAGGAACATTTGCATCTAAGTGCACCATTTCAAGGCTTTTCTAAGGGAGAGAGTTCTGACTGTGTTTTCTTTCTGTTTTACAGTAAGTGCTGTTGCTCAGCAGGTCCTGTGGAACTGCTTAATTGAAGATCCCTCTACAGTCCTGCGCCATTTCCTTGAGAAGCTCACAATAAGCAACCGACAGGTAAACTCCTCTTCTCCCCATTGGCCTTGTATATCGCTTAGAGCAGGGGAGAACAGCTGCAAGCAAAATACCTCTGTGGGTAGTATCTGGAGAAGAACATCTGCAATTATAATGTGCCTCAAAGTCTTTTAGGCCATATCATCAGTTGGCTTCAGGCACTGTCCACTGATGTAAATGGGGCACAGCTCATTTACCCCTGCTAAGGATGTGACTTGCTCTGAGCCTAGCCATGAACAGATGCTTAGTGAAGCACAACCCTTTCTATCAAAAACAGGCCATATTACCTTCACCCATGCCATCCTGTTCAGTTTTTTCTCAAAGGTCTCATGGCCTTGTCTCTCTGTTTGTCTGTCCTTGGCTGACAGTGAAACTCTTTCCCTTCTACCTGCCTTCCTCCCCACCTTAAGAAATTAATTAGTCTGCATTAAAGAAAGCAGCTTCTAAAAGAAGGAGTGTTAGATTCTGCCCTGATCTCCTACCCAGCAACCACAGTTACTGAGTTGAGCTGTGCTAGATTTCACAGTGTCTCAGCAAGATTATCTAGGCAGCCATTTGTTGTGGTAAGCAAGAATTAGTATTATTACAGGGAGAAGGGAGTGCAGAATCAGGATGCTACAGTCAGGACAAATGGCAGTAGGAGGCAGGAGGAGGTATTGGCCTTTTTAAAATGAAATATAAGGATATAAGGACGAATATAAGGATGTTGACCCGGGTGCTGTGCCCTGGGTATTATTTTGGGAAATGTAGGAACAGTCACAAGCATAGAGTGCCACTTCACGCACCAACAGACAGAACTGAACAAAGGGATGCAGAAAAATGGGAGGTAACAAAGCTGGGGAAGACAAGTGGAGAAATCTATTTTCCATTTTGTGATGGAAAGAAAACATTTGCTCTTCTTTTAGGATGAGCTGATGTATATGTTAAGGAAGCTTTTGCTGAACATTGGGGACTTCCCTGCGCAGACATCTCATATCCTCTTTAACTATTTGGTGAGTAGCTTGTGAGTAAACTGTGCAGCTCGTAATCTCACCTCTATCTGCATGTGTCGTAAAAAGTTAATGCCACAATCTGCAAAGAAAAAAATGCTCTGTGTCTTTTCATTTATGATTCCTATCTGCTTCTGGCTGTAGATGCAAAATACCGGGCTTACATCAGCTTTTTATTCCTTATAGGAAGAGGAACCTTTACCTTTTTATTAAACCTCTAGACTTCCTGTCATGAATTTCTGAGTTAAATCATAGATGCTGAGTTGTAAAGCAATAGGAGGGTCACAATGCTGGAAACCTTTAATTATTTTACTTAATTTTCATTCAGAAAATGCTTTGCTTTTGGACAGTCCCTTTGGAATAAAACTAGGAGCTTCTTTTATGATTGTGGAAACTGCATTTGCTGCAGTTCTTTCAGTTAAGAGATGAAAAAACAGACAAGATTTATGCTGCTCCAGGAGCCTTCCAGTGTTTGTCAGGTGTCTATGTGGCAGCACATCAGAGCATAAGGCAAGGAAGTCTCTTATTGCAGATGTTCTCCCTTTTCCTCATCTACAATGTCTTTTAATGCCCTTTTTGCCCCCACTCCCCATCTTCTATAAAAAAAAAAAAAGGAAGAATAGTAGAGGCAGATTGTTCTGCAGTATGTTTAAACTTTCAGGATCTAAGTTTAATGAATTTACCCCGAGTGAAGAAAGGCAGAAGAATTGTGATCTTGTTCTGTGTTTATACAATGCCCTGCACAGTTAGAATACGTATTACCTGGTACTCTTATTACCTGCAGGTGGGATTGATCATGTATTTTGTACGCACTCCATGTGAATGGGGCATGGATGCCATTTCTGCAACACTGACCTTCCTTTGGGAAGTGGTGGGTTATGTTGAAGGCCTTTTTTTCAAGGATCTCAAACAGACTATGAAGAAGGAACAGTGTGAAGTGAAACTGCTGGTGACTGCCTCAATGCCAGGTATAAGAAAAGAGTCTTTACATCTACTACACTTCCAAGTTTACAACCGCCCTCTACCAATAGGGAGATCTGTCAGAACTGGATCAGACCTGCTACAAATGGCTGCATTTTCTAAGTCAGTTTTCCTTCAGTTGAGGATTCAGTCAGTAAATTCCACCTCATTCCTTGAGATTCAGAAAACAGCTTTAAGAGCTCTGAAAGAAGCAAACAGAAGGTGAATGAGAACAGGTATTTCAACGTGGGGCTTTGTGCCAGTTGGGCTGTGAAAGACTGGCAGGAAGATCCTTTTAGGACTGTACCATTCAGACTCAGTTTGATTTAATGCAACCTATCATTTAAATCTCAAGAAAGCCCAAGAAGGGTGTGCTGTGAGCCTAGGACTTCATGAGTAAGCAAGAGATTTCTTGCTGAAAAACAGATTTGACCTTTTATGCCTGTTCCTTCCCCAGAGTTGATTTGCTGCTAAAGTCACCAGCTCTATGTTTTAGGAACAGATCGATGTCTCATTTACTGTAGAAGTATGAGACTATGCTAACATTGCATAACGTATTCCAGGCAGGACTGACGTTGTCTGTCTGCCCGGGAATGAATTTTAAATATTGCTTATCCTATATGGGCAGTCTTTTGAGACTGAAGTAAGTAAAAGCCCAGGAAGAGTACCTCTACTTTTCTTCTTTTAGGCACAAAGACCCTTGTCGTACATGGACAGAATGAGTGCGACATCCCAACTCAGTTACCAGTCCATGAGGACACACAGTTTGAAGCCCTTCTGAAGGTAGGATTGAGTTTTCGAACTGGACAAACTGCTCAATAGTACATTTACCTGACATACCTGTATGCCAGCAATACATTCTGCCTGATCTTCCTGGTTCAGTGTCAGGGGAGACACCTTGTTGTGACAGGCAGTTCTGTCTTCTTATGAGGAGATCTTGGTTGCAAGAAAACAGAATCCCATATTAAAGGGCAATAGAAACACCCTGACCTCATAGCCAGCCAAAGCCCCACAAATGCAAGTACATTTGAATACAATGCAGCTTGTTGGGTATTTGCTATATATTATCCCTGGATAAATACATAAATCACTGAAATTTTGGTTTTATCAACACTAAACAGGATGATCAGGATTAGAAAGAGCAGAAATGATGACTCAATAGCCATGATGAATGATATGTTGGGATTTAGGAGTTGTGAGGTCATTTCCCTTTTGTCCTGGATGACTTTATGTGAACTACATAAGAAACAGACTTATAAAAGACTCAGGTTTGTCCAACATTAAGTTTTGATGGGAAACATGCACCTCAGTGCTTTGGAAGTTCTGAACTGCAATGTTTCTGTACATCCCCTGCCTCTAAAACTTGATAAATATGTAGTATAGAAATGGAAGCTGCAATACCAATATGGGTCATATGGCCAGGCAAATACATGCAATATGAAGACATCAAAATAAGTAAAATGGTCTTCAGGACTGTGATAACAGCATGCCTTGATTGTCACAAACATATTAATGTACTTCATGATTAAAAAGAAATTAAGAATTAATGCCAAAAGAGTGAGAGCCTAGTAGGTTTATGCCTTTATACACTATTAGCTGGATATTCATCTTTTGGATATTGAGGTCCTTCTACAAGATAACGAATAAGTAATAGGATGTTTCTTTTCCTTCCCCTTCAGGAGTGTTTGGAGTTTTTTAACATACCTGAAACACAGTCTTCTCATTACTTTTTAATGGATAAGCGATGGAATCTTATTCATTACAACAAGGTAAGGCAAAGGTCAGGTACTGATTACTTTGTTCTTTCCATCTCATCCCTTTTTAAACATCAGGGTTATCTAAAGGAGAACAGGCAGCCCATAAGCAGAATTCAGACATGCAGGCACCACATGTCTGGTATTTAGTTGTGTGGTGAAAGATGGGAGTTTGTCAGAACAGGGGAGAGGCAGAAGTGGAGTCCCTTGGCTCTTAAATTATTCATGTCTAGCTTTCTCAGAAAAGCTTCACATAATGTTTCACAGTGTCTGGAAGGCCCTGCCCAAAAGTTTCTGAAAAGACTAAAGGGCCTCTTATTTAGTTCTAACTAGTAATGCTGTTACAATTTGCATTTGTTTAAAATTCACTTTATTGTTTCCTTTCCTGGCAGACCTATGTCCGTGATATTTATCCTTTCCGGAGGTCAGTTTCTCCCCAGCTCAACCTGGTACAGATGCATCCCGAAAAGGGTCAAGAGCTCATTCAGAAGCAGGTATCTTACTGTCACTGAACACCTCTGCCCAGAAACAAATCATGTAAATAAACCTTTCCTTTCCCTTTAAAAACCTCCACTCATGCTGCATGTGGATAGAGAGCTCTGCTGGAAAAGGAGCATTTGGTGCAGAATCTATCTCACAAAGACGCTGTCCTCCCATCTTCCAGCCTCAAGACCTGATAATCTGTCTGATCCTGCTAATGTTCTGCAGCTTCCAGGAGCTCTCTCATAGGAACTAAACCCTACCTAAAATGTCAGGGCAATGCTTTTAATGTGCTTCAGACCCCTGAGGGTGTCATTTCCTTAGAAAGTAAGACAATATTGAATTCACTCCATCTGTAGGAAGCTGCATACTTCGTTTTCCACTGTCCCTGTCACAGTAGCACAGGGAAAAGTAGGGAAAAAAGTTGCTTTAGCTATATCTGCAAAGGATGACACTAAGCAGGAAATAAAAAGGAAGTGGAATGCGGTTAAACTTTAAATGTTTGGTATTAAAAGTTTTATTATACCAGCCAGAAAACAGACATGATGTTGACCATTGTCTAAGACCTTGCAGAGAGCAACTGCAACTGTATGGGTTTCAGTTTGGAGTTGGTTTGCCTCTGATCACCTTGGGGCTTACACAGGCAGTTTCTACTGATCTACAAAAGACTAGACAGCACAGTTGCAAAACATTTGACAGCTATTCAGGGTTCGCTACAAGACTGAAATGGAAAGCAGTGTTAAAACTCCTTTATGAACACAATCCATCTTTGCTGAGTGGGGCTAAAACCCACCAGTCATTGCAAATTCTAGCAAAAGGGCACAGCACTTGCTTTCTGAGTTTCAGCAGGTTCCTCTGGGATTTGAGTGCAATCTCTTTACCATCGGAGAAAGCTGTGGAAGCTAACCTAGAAAAAAGTACATACTTTGTAAAGAGCTTTTTGACCAGACTGACACTGATCCATGTCTCTTTTTCTCTTCCAGGTGTTCACCCGCAAACTAGAAGAGGTGGGGCGGGTGTTGTTCCTCATATCGCTGACCCAGAAAATCCCCACTGCCCACAAGCAGTCACACGTATCAATGCTTCAGGAAGACCTGCTGCGTTTGCCTTCATTTCCCCGAAGTGCCATTGATGCTGAGTTCTCACTCTTCAATGATCCCCAAGGTACGGCCTTTTAATGGCTTTTTTCTGGTGGTTGTATAGGGCCCAGAAGGTTTATCTGAAGAACTTCATTTGCCTTAGAAACACACAGGCTTGTGGCATCACTGAAGGCTGATAAATCTCTTCCTAGGGAAAATGATACATAGCTGCTGCTTTGTAAGCATAACAGCAGAAAAAGCTTTGCTATGTTAGGCATCTCTAGACAAAGTTACTTTCTTTGGACCCAGATGAGAATCTATTTATGTATTAAAATTATGCATGAGGCTACAGCTGGAATACTGTGTCTAGTTCTGGACTCACCAGAACGCAGGAGACACCCCAGAGTGGGTTTAAGGAAGGGCCGCTGTGGTGGTTAGTGAGCCAAGACACTTGTCCTATGAGGAGAGGTCATACGAGAACCTGGACTTCTTCAGTTTGAAGAAGAGAAGGCTTGGACATGAGGTAGGGCACCTCATGGCAGACTTCCAGTAAAGCTGCATTGTGGTGATAACAGACAGGCTCTTCTCAGAAATGTGCAACAATAGGACAAGAGGCAGCAAACACAAATTGCAGACAAGAAAATCACAGTTGGACAAAAAAAAAAAAATCTTTACATTACAATCACAAACAGAGAGGCAGTGCAATCTTCATCCACAGAGATTTGTAGAATCAGTCAATCAAGGGCTTGAGCCACCTGATTAGCTTTGAAGTTCATCTTGCCTGAGTCAGGGACCTTTGGTTGTCTCATCTAGCCTAATTTTTTCTGTAACTATCATGGGAGTATTTGCACTGATTTCTCTGAACTCAAGAACTCCGGTTGCCAGCTTGTTCCACAAGCATCCTGCCATTGGGTCAGTGTTTTCAAACCCAAAGATATGAAACACAGTTCAGAGGAAGTGCATAACACCCCACTATGCATAACCACATATAAAAAGAAGAGCACAAAATCCACTTTGTGGAAGCATCAGCCTCTAAATGAAGATCGGGCAGACTCTGTAGGAGATATAGAAACAGCTTTCTTTTTAGGAACTTTCATCTGAAAGTCAAGTAGAGTTTCCAGGCTGACTTGAGAATTAAACAGGCCACTGTTGCAGAGTGGTAAACATTGGCCAGTTCTGTAACAGGCCCTAAAGACACTTGCTTTCAGAAGCATTATTGGAACTATGCATCGATGTCCTGTAATGTGTGGGACACCTGAAGGATAAAAATTCAGCATAAATCTATGCAGCCATCCAGGTTGTGTGAGAAGAATGTACAAGCTCAGATTTGCTTTCACTTTTTAAGAAGAGAATTTCCAACTAGGGGAGCAGATTTGCTGTGTGATGTTCATCAGTCTTAGTCTTCATGTGTTTTGCTTTTAATCGTGGTTGGCTCAAGCCCTGTAGGCATGTGCAGAAGTGCAGGATGGGTGCGGTCACTTTGAAAAGGCAGAACTAAGGTCAGTGTTTGTGGAAGGGTTCTCTGGAGAATCCTTTAGCCTATGGGGGTGTTGTGAGGCTCACTGTTGTAGACAGAGTTGATTGTTGTTGCCTCTTCTCCCCCACAGCTGGAAAAGAGCTCTTTGGTCTTGACACTCTTCAGAAAAGCTTGTGGATTAAGCTGCTAGAGGAGATGTTCCTTGGCATGCCTAGCGAGTTCCCCTGGGGGGATGAGATCATGCTGTTCTTGAACGTCTTCAACGGTGCCCTGATCCTGCACCCCGAAGACAGTGCCTTGTTGAGGCAGTACGCTGCCACAGTCATCAACACAGCCGTGCACTTTAACCACCTCTTCTCCCTCAGTGGGTACCAGTGGGTCCTCCCCAGCATGCTGCAGGTGAGCCATTTCCATCAACAATACAAGGGAAGACTTCAGAGCGGGCATTTTGTTATAGAACTGGGAGTTAATGGATAAGCTTTATGCTTGACTGTAGCCATCTGATGAGTCCTGGTGAGGTTTCAGGCTCTGGGGGCTCTGAGAAGACAAACATCAGATCAGGGTGGGAAGGCAAAAATCAGTATTCCTGGGATTGCATTCGCATATCTTCTTGAGTAAATGACTGTTTTCTTCTTTGAGTAAATGGATGTTTGTCTCCCTCACTCTTTACTTTCACACAGAAATATAAAGTTCTTGAAAATTTTTAGACCCTGGGTTTCCCTTGGTGTTTTTTTCCTCCAGGGATGGCTGAAATTTGGGGAATGGTTGAAATATCTAGAGAAGCGACTCACTGACTTAAACTGAATTGTATTAACTTTTTAAAGTACAAAAACCATATTATCTTCAATTTAAATCGCAACAGAAAATTACACAAAGCGTTTTTGAAAAACTGTATGCATCTTTTCCATGTGAGTGATGGAAAACATTGCATGCATTAGAGGTGGAGTTTCTTTTCACTTTGTGGTATGTATATACATATATATATTTTATATATGTGGTACGTATATATACCCTTATGTATGTATATATATGTATATATACCCTTCTTCTGTTAATATTTGGGAAAAATTAGATACAGACAATAAAGAAACATCAATATACTGTCTCTAGACAGTAACACTTTCTGCAGGGCTCAAAGAGTGTATCTAAATAGAGATTTAATAAATAAATAAATTCTTGTGAGTGTAACAGGCCATTGAGTGGCCTCAAAAGCAAGCTAAAGGCTTGTAATTGTACTAAAGACATACTACAAGACGCACTTCAGGCTACTAAACCACTGAAAAATGAGTACATCTCTGCAAAGGTCTCACACAGGTAAAAATTTTTAGAAACCTTCAAGGAGCCTTGTGCTATATTGTGAGTTTTGCACCACCATAAAATCTCGGCCTTACCTGTTGCCAGCAAATAGCAAGAAAATGGTAAGCACCCCTGCCCCAAAGCTCCCAAAGACTTGTACTAGCAGAGATGTGCAGACAGGCAATTTATATAGACAAAAGAAGGAAGCACAGTGAAGTTTTTCCTAGCTGTGTTATACTGTTTACATAACTCTGAGAAACAAATCCCACATCTTTGGCAACATGTTTGCTGCATGGTTCAGTGGCCAACTCTGAAGGAAATGCCACTCTAAAAAACTTAAAATATCTTTAAAGTGGGTGGAAATGTCAGTGTGTTGGAGAATGGGCTAGAAGTTCAAATTATCTTGACAAACTGGAGATGCAGTCTGAAAAAAAAAGAAAACAAACAAAACAAACAAACAAAAACCCACAAACATGATGTTGCTGAGGTTGGGCAAATGTAGGTTCTTGATTAAGAATAATCAGCCACATAAACATGTAATGGAAAACTGCTGATTCAGTAACGCTTCTGCTGGACAGAATATTGGTGTTTTTACAGCTCTGAAACTAAATATTTTTGTTGAAGGACAAAAAAATAAAAAGAAAATGTCACATACCATTCTGGGGTGACTATACAGAATTGTATCTTATGAAAGACGCATGGAATAATTCCGGTACTGCAATCAACAGCACTCCTGACTTGGAGTCAGGCCATAGTTGATTCAGTCTGGGGTCAGGAGATGACGAGCCCTTCCATTGGAGTAGTACTTCCATGACATTTTATATTTGCTCAGGTTTATGCTGATTACGAAAGCAACCCACAGTTACGCCAAGCGATAGAGTTTGCTTGCCGCCAGTTCTACGTTCTGCATCGCAAGCCTTTCATTCTGCAGCTGTTCGCAAGTGTGGCCCCTCTCCTGGAGTTCCCTGTGAGTAAAAGCATTCCCTAGGCTTGGTGTGGGGAAGCCTGTGTATGCAGACAGCCCCCCTCAGAGATCACAAAAAGAAAGCAGCTGGAGCATCAGCACAATTCAGACTGAACACGTGCTTGCTGCACTTCATGCTACACAGAACCATTTCCTGAACTTACTTCTTCACACTTTTTTTTTTTTATCAGTCGAATGAGGGGGGCACTGAGTTGATGAGCCACTGGTATCCAGGCTAGTAAATGTAGTTTCTCTTTAAGTTTCTGTGTATAAATAGGTTATAAAAGGACAATAATGATTTGTAACTCTTCATACACTAATCATTCCTTAGAATCCAGCAATAAGAACAGAAAACTTACTGCCAAGTTTTAGTACATGTGAACTATAAAACTGGATTAGCCGTGTTTTGAAATCTTCACTAATCACTTAACATTTTAGTGAGTTAAAATTAATTAATGGAATTTTAATTTAAAGTGGGAGTGCCAAACCTAACTGCACGTGCACTGTAAGCACGCACATCCTTCTTCACAGATCTGATTTTTGGGGGGAGTAAAGCTGTGTGCAGTTTTCAGATTATGTTTCCATTACAGCATCAGTCTATTGAATCAAGAATTAAAAAAAAAAAGGGGGGGAGGGGGAGGTAAGGAAGGGTTTCCAGCTCCTTGAGATTCCCAGGATGCACACAGGTCCTCAGAAAATCAACCCCAAATGTGTGTCATTGAAACAGGATGCTACGAACAATGGAACCAGCAAAGGAGTGTCAGCTCAGTGCCTGTTTGACCTGCTGCAGTCTTTAGAGGGAGAGACTCCAGACATTTTGGACATCTTAGAACTGGTGAAAGCAGAAAAGCCTCTCAAGTCATTAGGTAACAGCAAATCATCCTTTATTCAGTAATTCTGGTTTGTTATTTATTGGTTAAACATTTATTTCATGCTGTAAGATTTGTGTAGGGTCTTTCTCTTCTCCCACAATGTAGTAATATCTGTTTCTTATGCCTCATGAATCCTTTAAGGTGAATTTTATCCACTATCCACTGGATATTTTCTGCAGGAAAGGAATTATTAATTTATTTTATTCCAAAGCTCCTTTTTCTGCATTGAGTGTGCTAGCCCCTGGCATTCTGAATTTTGTCATGTGTGGGTGAAGAATGTAGATGCCTAATAAATGTTATGCTGACAAGATCAGTGTCATCCTCTGCACTGTTCCATGTGGGCAGGAAGCAAAAGCATCCTCTCCTGTGGGCAGACTATGACTAGTAAGTGATGGATGTCATTCAGACATTCGACCATGCTGAGTTCTAGGAGGGAGCTGATTTATCACAAAGCAGAATATATATGGCTGTGTGATGTGCCCAGGACACTGTGTCTCTTGGTAGTTATCCATGCATTGCAGCATTTAAAAACTTCACTGTTTTGTGATTTGCAGGGAAGTAATTTTGGCTGATTTTTATAAGAATCTTTGAGTTATTTTTCAAATTTGCACTTTCCAAGTGTATATTGACAGTGAGACCAGAGATGAGTATGTTTTGTGCCTGGTATTTTCCATATAAAATCAGAATTACCTAAAAATCTGACTTCAAGTTCCATTTTTCAAAGTGACTTACGCACTTTGGGACCGTAACTTATGCACTTTGGGACCGTAGCTTTAACTTGAGTTCCTGTACACCAAAGTCTCTGCTAAAAATGGGACTGTAACGTTATTGCAAATATTATTCTTTGGATACATGGATTTCTTGGTACGAAAATTTGTAGTCTGAGACTGAAAGGCTTTTGAAACCTTTTTCTCAAATCACTAGCAAACCAGAGTCACTTTTGTGCTGGAGGTCATCTGGCTGCCAGTATAGAAGGGGCTTAATTTTTAGAAATCTAACTATCTTCTTCCATCAGTGGTGCATCAGTGTCATTTTCGGTTTGGTGGGAACACCTAGGAAAAAAAAGAGGAAGCATAAAAATTGTGCTTAAGCTCATGTGTCCTTGTCATGTGCGAGCTTAAGATTTTGCTTGTGATGGGTGATGTTTGAAACAAGACTCCAGTAGCAGCTGTAGGCCTTATGCTCAGCAGTGATTTGACCAGCTAAGAATTGTTTCTCACCTGCTGGGTTCTTGGATGTCAGGGTGCAAGTGGGAGTGCAGCACATGTTTCTGTTTTGTAGATTCATGTTTGTCAAAAATCAAGAGCCTATTGGGGATTGTTAACATGAGAAGCAAGTAGTTGAAAATGGGGGAAAGAAAGGAGCGTGCTATCTTTTTTTCATATTCAGTATGTTTGTGTACTACTTTTCTCATATTGTTTTACTCCCTCAGACTTCTGCTATGGGAATGAAGACTTGACCTTTTCGATCAGTGAAGCCATTAAGCTGTGTGTGACAGTGGTGGCCTATGCTCCTGAATCATTTAGAAGGTGCTGGTCTGATTTTGTTTTCCTGGTTTGTAGAGACTCAAATGAGGCCTAAAGTGGCACATAGCATCAGAAAGCAAGACAGACAAATCAAGGCAGAGGATATAGAAATGCATTGTAAGTACTAGGATTCCCTGTGAGGCCAAGTCTCGGGCTGCAATACTGAACTGGATGGCAGCCTGAGCAGCAGTAATGTAGGCTGCACGTCCAGGTGGGGATCACATTGTGTTATTAAGGTTTCTGTTGTCAGAGAGGCAATGGATAGGGCACTGGAGGGCAGAAACAGGCAGCTGAAAAGGAAATGAAGATACAGAGAGAGAGAGAAAGTAAACTAGGAATACAAAAAGGTTATGCTCCAAGAGGAAACCAGAGAAGAAAGAAGTCTCTGGAAGAGAAAATGAATGCCTGCAAGTGGATGACTTATTCAGAAGGTATCTAAAAGTTCAGGCTGTTTCTATTACTGTTTCATGCATCAGCCAGTTTTTTTCCCCTGAAGTCCCTCATACAAGAGTTTCTTTGGCCCATGGCTGCTTAACGAGTGAGAAGCAATGAAATCACAGGCCAGTAGGAGATCCAGGGGTTTTCAGATAGAATCTTAAGCCTCCATCTGGTACTTTAAAGGAGGCTGTAGCGAGGTGGGGATTGGTCTGTTCTCCCACGTGCCTGGTGACAGGACGAGGGGGAATGGGCTTAAGTTGAGCCAGGGGAGTTTTAGGTTAGATGTTAGGAAGAACTTCTTTACAGAAAGGGTTGTGAGGCATTGGAACAGGCTGCCCAGGGAAGTGGTGGAGTCACCATCCCTGGAAGTCTTCAAAAGACGTTTAGATGTAGAGCTTAGTGATGTGGTTTAGTGGAGGACTTGTTAGTGTTAGGTTAGAGGTTGGACTCGATGATCTTGAGGTCTCTTCTAACCTAGAAATTCTGTGATTCTGTGATTGACAGGATATAACAGACTAAGTATTGGTTATTTTTCCAGCCTCCAAATGCTGATGGTCTTGGAAGCACTGGTTCCCTGTTACTTGCAGAAACTGAAGCGGCAAACCTCTCAAGCGGAGACTATGACAGCAGCTCGTGAGGAGATTGCTGCTATGGCTGCACTTGCCACCTCTTTGCAGGCCCTCTTGTACAGTGTCGAAGTTCTCACCAGGTAACTTACATCTTTCAAAGGTCTGAGCATGTATTTGGTCATTGGTGTGGGAGAAAGGAGCACAGGGGAGCTCACAATATGCAAGTTATTTTGGATAATGGTTGCGTTTTAGACATGGTAAAACAAGTGCTAGGTTTCACCAGCCCACAAGGAGAATTTCAGTGCACTTGTTATATTCCATCTTTAGTGTGTTACTCACCTTCTCTTTGCCAGGCCTATGACAGCCCCGCAGATGAGTCGATGTGACCAAGGCCATAAAGGGACCACAACAGCTAACCACACCATGTCAGCAGGTGTGAACACCAGGTAAGTCAGTGGATTTTAATTTCTTTCTTGTTTTTCTGAACAGATTTTTTTTGGAGGGGAAAGATAATATCTCACTCCTCGGAGTGCAGAGTGCTTCCTCAGTTGTCTGAGGAAGTGCTCTAGGTACTGTGGGACAAAAAACAGTCAGATAAAAAGAGCACATAGCCAGGACTGAATCTCTGATAGTAACCAAAGTTCCTAATAGTATACATTTTGGTTATGTAACCATAAATAGAAGACCAGGATATTAATCCTGAAGTATAATGACAAAGCAGCTATGCCCCTGAGTTTTCTGCTTTGCTTCTTTCCAAGTCCACCGTCAAAGAGACCACTGGGCAGAGACCAGTGGTTAGCAGAATAGTTATTATCAGTGAATAGCAGAAGGGTTAGATCCCTCTAGCCTTGTTCTGAGACACTGAGCAGCAGTAAGAGCTCAAACTGCATGCCACTTAAGACTCACAGAATTTAGCGCCTCCTCTGGTTTTCTTTTTATCCTTTTCCTTTGCTTTTTTGCAAGGTTATGGCTTGCTGTGCTTAAAATCTCTGTGTTTGTGCTGACCTGGAGGAGGAATTTTCCAGAGCGGAGTATTTTCCTGGAGTAGCAGTTCTTCCAGGGCAGAATATTCCTTCTTGAATTCTTTCGTCAGTAACAGCTGATACTAAGTCTGTGCATAGCATGGTACAGTAAAATACCATGGGCTATATTGGACTGTAAATCAGTAATACCTTTCTGGCAAGACATGCCTTCCAAGTTGTTCCGTGTCTTCTTTTGTATTGAAGGGAGATTGAATTCCCTTCCTGCATTAATCATCAAAGGGCTATTGCATTACTTTATAAATGTGGAATGCACACATCTTGGTTGGTAACTTTTGGGATCAGTCTGTTATTCTTTGCAGACTGTTTCATCCAGGCTTGGAGTCTCAGCAGTGCATTCAGCACAGCTTTGTGCTTCAATCCAGGATCTCAGAAGCAGAGAAACCCCTTCATGCCCAAGCCTGAAACGGATATATGATGCTTACTTCCATTGCAAAAATGCCCTAAGAAAAATAAGGTGTAATAGATAGTAGTTCGTCTGCTGATTTCAGAAAGCAGTTAATACGTATCTGCTAACAGGCACCATAGAGATTCCCAATGCTGTGTAACTCAAATATCTTGGCTTTCATTTCCAGATCTTTCTGATGATCAAGCAGTCAGTTTCTGATGCAAAATATTTTTGCACTGCTCCAAGTTTCCTGCCCTATGTTTGTTCTGTTATTGCAACAGGCATCTGTTGACAACAGCAGGAGCCTCATGATGGTGGAATGGTCACTGTTTCAGCTTTGGACATGTGGTGCAGGGTTTGTTAATGCTTTCTCAACAAAAAGTATCAAGAGAAGATGACAACAAAACAAAACTCTGATTTTCAGGAGGTGAGCTGTGGCTTCCTGAGAGAGGCCAAGCACTGGGGTGAAAATCAGTAAGAGAAATTGTTTGAAAGCCTGAATTTTTTCTTTCATAACATGGGCAGTAACTATGACAATCTGTTTTTTGCAGCTAGTTGGGAGATAAAGGCTATTCATTGTGGTCGCTAACTACATGTAGCCATTGTTCCAGTGACAAAAGGTACCATCCTGTCTGTAAAGAGTGTACCTCTGGGCCAGAACATTGTCACTCTCTCTCAGCAAGGCATGGTTATGGCATTCTTAAGTTGCTGCTTTAGAACTCCACTGTTTCTCTTTTCTCAGGTACCCAGAACAGGGAGCCAAACTACACTTTATAAGGTACAGTAAAAACTTCACCCAGTCTTCTCTGACATGTGATGAGCTGGCTGCTCATGGCTTGGACTGGCGCACGCTTCGTTGGGTTAGAAACTGGCTGGGTAGCCAGGCCCAAAGAGTCGTGGTGAATGGAGTTAAATCCAGTTGGAGGCCAGTCACTAGTGGCGTCCCCCAGGGCTCAGTACTGGGGCCGGTCCTCTTTAGTATCTTTATTGATGATCTGGACAAGGGGATCGAGTGCACCCTCAGTAAGTTTGCAGATGACACCAAGTTAGGTGCGTGTGTCAATCTGCTTGAGGGCAGGAAGGCTCTGCAGGAGGATCTGGATAGGCTGCACCGATGGGCTGAGGTCAACTGCATGAAGTTCAACAAGGCCAAGTGCCGGGTCCTGCACCTGGGGTGCAACCTCAAGCAGCGCTACAGGTTGGGAGATGAGTGGTTAGAAAACTGCTTGGCCAAATATGAGCCAGCAGTGTGCTCAGGTGGCCAAGAAGGCCAACAGCATCCTGGCTTGTATCAGAAGCAGTGTGGCCAGCAGGGCTAGGGAGGTGATCATCCCCCTGTACTCAGCTCTGGTGAGGCCGCACCTCCAGTACTGTGTTCAGTTTTGGGCCCCTCGCTACAAGAAGGACATGGAGGTGCTTGAGTGAGTCCAGAGAAGGGCGACGAAGCTGGTGAGGGGCCTGGAGAACAAGTCCTACGAGGAGCGGCTGAGGGAGCTGGGCTTGTTCAGCCTGGAGAAGAGGAGGCTCAGGGGTGACCTTATCGCTCTCTATGGGTACCTCAAGGGAGGCTGTAGCGAGGTGGGGGTTGGCCTGTTCTCCCACGTGCCTGGTGACAGGACGAGGGGGAACGGGCTTAAGTTGTGCCAGGGGAGTTTTAGGTTGGATGTTAGGAAGAACTTCTTTACTGAAAGGGTTGTTAGGCATTGGAAAAGGCTGTCCAGAGAAGAGGTTGAGTCACCATCCCTGGAGGTCTTTAAAAGATGTTTAGATGTAGAGCTTAATGATGTGGTTTAGTGGAGGACTTGTTAGTGTTAGGTCAGAGGTTGGAATAAGTGATCTTGGAGGTCTCTTCCAACCTAAATGATTCTGTGATTCTGTGAACTGCTCTGCAGCAGTTTCCAGATTTACTGGGTCTCACCCACTGTTGTTGTTGCAGCCTTTTTGCAGGGTAACGTAACAAAGGATAGTTCATATAGAAATTTTTCTCATTCTCAACAAGACTTTGCAGGTGACAAATTCCCTTTTTCGATTGCAGATGCAACTATTTTTCTTTTCAATTGCAGAGGAAAGCATCTGTTGCAAAATAAGCTGGAGAAGTTGTTAGAATCACAGAATCACAGAACAACTTGGGTTGGAAGGGACCTTAAAGCCCATCTGGTTCCAACCTTCCTGCCACAGGCAGGGACACCTCCTGCTAGACCAGGTTGCTCAGGGCCTTGTTCAACCTGGCCTTGAACATCTCCAAGGATGGGGCATCCACAGCTTCCCTGGGCAGCCTGTGCCAGGGCCTCACTACCCCCTGAGTGAAATAATCTAGTAGATAGTTACATTCTATCCCTGCTCTTCCACTGCCTACACCACTTACTTTTTTTCTCATTTTTTTTCTTTTTTGTGTCTTCCAGGGAGAACCTTCACTTACTGGAGGAGGGCCAGGGTCTACCCCGAGAGGAACTGGATGAACGAATTGCCAGGGAGGAGTTCAGGAGACCTCGGGAGTCATTGCTGAATATCTGCACGGAGTTCTACAAGCATTGTGGGCCAAGGCTGAAGATTTTGCAGAACCTTGCTGGAGAGCCCAGAGTGACTTCTCTGGAACTGCTGGATGTGAAGTCCCACATGAGGTATTCCGCAGGCATTCTGCTTCTACTTGTTCGTGTCAGGGGGATTCCTTTATTTTAGCTCTTATTTTTTCATAATAGCAGACAGAGTGAATGACTTTTTGGTAGTGTAGACTACTTTTGCTGTCTGAACCATGCATATTTTAATGTTCCTTAGATTGTACCCGATGCTGCTTGTATATAAAGGGATTTCATATGCTCTCCTCTGGTCTCATTCAGACACCCATCTCCTGTGGATGAAACACTTGTGGAGGCCCACCTTACACATCAGAATAAGTTATGGTGAAGAGTGGAGTAGATGAGGCTTCCTCTTCCCCCCCAGGGCATGGGGAAGCTGCACAACTGGCTGAATCTTCTCCTGTGACACTGCACCAGAACTAGCTGCCAACAAACAAGGAGAAAGGGAGAAAAAACACTGCATCATATGGCATACATGCCTGAAATATAGGGGAGGATGGGTCAGGAGGCATTTACAGGACCACCACCTCGGTGTGCGATACATCAGGCACACAAGTTTTTTATTAAGGTGCAGTACTGAGCCCAGCTGGCTGGTTGGATACTCATTGTAGCATCCAACTGTTTTGTGGGGTTCAGGCCTAGAAGGAATTGTGTATAGGCTTTTTTTAATCAGCACTTTGGACCTCATTCTCTGCTATGCTGTTCATGGTAACCAGAAAATAGGGATAAGTTGCTACTGAGCAGTTTGCCCAGATGTTAAAGACAAAAAAGCAGTAGAGCAGTGGAACACGAGGGAATGGAATTGATTCTATTGTCAGTTTTTCAGTCATCTTCAGAGGAAACTCTTTTGTCTGAGCTTTATGCCATTTTTTGCCTGGAAAGCCTTGTGAAGCAAGCTGAAGGGAGATTGATGCTAGTAACGCACCAAACCAAGTCTGTTCCTGCCCCCAGGACCAAGGAAAACCCGCACAAAACTCCTCTACCTTTACATGCATGCTCTGAAAACAGATGGCAAAGCCCCTTAGCTGGCAGATTATGTCACGATTAGAGATCTTTGGATTCAGGCTGTCTCTATAGAACACAAAATTGTGTTTCAGATTAATTTAGATCTTGTTTAAGAAATACCTCAAATTCATTGGCGAAGTACTTTTTGATTGGTTTGTGTGTTTGCACATGAATTGAATGTTTCTTTTCCCCCCTCTGGTAAATATTTAATAATTTAGAAGGTAGTTTTAAACAAGAGATGTCTCTTACCACAGATGCATGCCATTTATGTAATGCTTGGCTGCAAACAAACTGAAGTTCTGATGGACTTGGATGCTTCTGCAGTACCACCTTTGTATTTTTTCCAAGGAACACAAACATCAAAAATTAATACAGCTCTTTAACTGCATTACAAACTCAATAAGAGTCTAAGACATTATCAGTAAAAGTCTGAGATAAGAACTTTATGTTAGAAAACCTGTGAAATTCTCAGGCCAGATTACATCCTTGATTAGACATGTTTTGTTTTTTTTTGAGGATTTCAGTGGGAGCAAGAAATACATGTCTGATGGATGAACTCCAGTGCAGTAAAGTAAAGGGCTTGCTATTTTTTTTCCACATTAAATTACAATCCTGGTCTTATAGTCTTATGTCTCCTGGAAAGTGCTAGAAATGACTCCTTTATTATGGTTGGAACCAGAATTGCTTTATCATAGTTAGCCCTAAAGAAAAGGAACATCTTCCTGATTCTTACGTGAATTAATTTCGTAAGTATCAGTTAAATGACAAACAGGATTTAGCTGCAGGAAAAAAATCTTTTCTAAGTAGACAGCAGATTTACCAGAATGTGATGTGACAGCTGTGGTCTTCAGAGGCTAATGGATGCCATTTCAGAGACTTCAGAAAACAAGATAATATGGCTATTCAGTTCAGACAGGGTTCATCTCACCCAAGTTCAGACATTTAAAAGTGAAATGTTTAGTCCAATCAAGTCATAAAGTTCTTTTTGGATGAAATGCAAAGGGAGATTCAATCCAATGGGCTCTTTATCACAGTATTACAGGAAGATTAGAATTTCCTAGGTTCCTTATTTCGATAGGAACAGAGCTAGAAGAGTAATTGAGATAGGCATCTCATGTTGGATGAGATGGATCTTACACTTTATAATGCATAAGCAAATTCGATACACCATTATGTACCATTGATATTGTGTTATCAGAAAAAAGCATAATTACAAGATGATTTAAATTTCAGAGTGTTTAAAAAAACAGATCTACTCCATAGTATGACAAAGTAGTTAAAAAAGTAAGAATAAAGAGATATTGGATAAAGAAACATGTTTATAGCACTTTTGGTTAATCTGAGGAACTCGTTGCCTTTGATATTGCCAGGTAGATTTTAAAGAGAATGGAAATATGTTCCATTAGTTGAAGGCATTTCAGAAGAAGCCCCACAATATGAGTAGGGTTATCCTATAATTGTCCAATACAAATTTTAGTGGCAGTTCAGGAAATATATAAGTTTCTATCCCTTTTATTAGTATGTGGCTTTATTACTTGTTTTTGTCTACCACAAATCTTCATGTATTTTAGCAGCTATTTGTCCAGCTACAAGTCTAAGTTAAATGTTGCCATGGCATTTCATAGTCAATACAGAAAATGCCATTGGCAAGGCCACCTGGGAGGATTAGAAGGAATCACAGCAACACAATCTGTAGAAGCGTTAGGAGAAACAGATCAAAGCTGCAGGGAGTAGTCAGACACAGTGCATGTGTAAGCCTGAGGGACAGCACATTGTTTTTAAAATTTAACACCTGTAAATTGCATAGTGAGATCTCTTAAAGTAGTGTCACTGAAAAACAAGCACAGAACTAAAACCAGTCACTCATCAGTTGACATACAGTGTCTGTTTCACAGGCATTGGCAATGCTGCAATCTTACTAACAGCTCGGTTACTTTGTTTTTAGCAACACAAGTAAGTGATTCCTGATGTTCCTTCAGTGCATTTAATATCAACATAAAACGACACAGGCTTGCATATTCTTTAGACTGTTCATTTTGTTTATAAGTATAAACAGTGATACCTACAAAAGAATCTTAATAGACCAGAAACTGTTGCTACTGGGCCTCAGGATTTAAATAGCAGCACATTTGACTTGTACATCTTCTTCTTTTTACTGGTCTAGTGATCATTTATCTACTAGTTCATTGGCATGTGTGGAGAAATGCAAGTTGTAGAGTATTTGATTTCCCTCTTAACAAAGCCTGGTTTTAGGTTGGCAGAAATCGCACATTCCCTGCTGAAATTGGCACCTTATGACACGCAGACGATGGAAAGCCGAGGTCTCCGGTGCTACATCATGGAGATGCTACCCATCACTGACTGGACAGCTGAGGCGGTGAGACCTGCCCTTATCCTCATCTTAAAGAGATTGGATCGTATGTTCAATAAAATTCACAAGATGCCTACTCTGAGGTAAGCAGGTATAACAACAACCCTCTGGGGTCCGTTTCTGATGTTGCAAGCCTTGAAGTGTGGGTATGTCATCTACCTAAAACTGTTGTGTCGCAGTGAACCTTTACAATGTATCAAAAAATAAGTTTTTTTTCTCTGTAAGTGTGCATTTATGTTGACATGTTTGTTGTGGCTTCTGGTAGAGAAGAAATGCATGAGTTATTAAGAACTACAGAGAGAACGTACAGAAATCTTTTCTCTTTCTCCAAAATAAGTCTTCAGATTCGTACCATCTGTCTGCCCTCTATTATTTTTTTAGCTGTGAGTGAAGAACATTAATTTTATTTCTTTTTAATGGAAAGTTAGCTGTAGTAGCAGTATTTCTAGAGCACCTTCTCACAAAAATACTGTAATGTTCTCTGTAAAGATAAAAGTAATCTGGAGCTACCCAGTAGCTTCTGAATGTTCCTGCATAAAGGGACCAGTAATGGCATCTAGTCCGTGCCTAGTGAAAGCCTGCTGCATCACAAAGTAGCATTCAGGCCTTCAAGAAATATTCACCTCAGAGGCAGTGATAAATCCAGTCTGGGTAGTGTGAAATCTGCTAACCTTGCAGATTTTCCAGTGATTTGAGTGAAAAGAGTCATTGGTGTCAGTCACCTCATGGACAAATGTCCTCAGCTGCTTGAATCAGTCAGCTTGTTGGCAGTATGAGCTGAGAACCAACTGATGTTAGAGAATATCAGAATGTGGGACTCAGACACAAAACTAATCATGTACACAACTGAGATGGAGCAAATAATACAGAGGTGATCTCTTCTTTCTGGCACCTCTGCCTATCACTTCCCCTCAGTTAACAATCTCCTTTTAGAAACTCCTGCCCTTGCAGGGGAGTTAGAGGCAGAAATGTTGGTGCTTCCCCTTCCTGATGGTTTGATTCTTTGCCAGGTCTTGCCTGCTTCTTGCCGTTTCTTTCTTTTCTTGCTCATACTTTCTTTTGCCTCAAAAGGCAGCTTAAGGTTCTTCCTGTTCCCAAAGAGCTTTCCTTTTGTCTAAGCTGAATGAATACTCATAAATTAAAATTCCCTTCATATTCCCTCCATCTGTGCCTGGATGAAACTACTCTTCTGTACTCACAGGGACAGAAACAGCAGAGCCACTGGACCAGATACAGCAACTACATTTAAGCATCATTAAGTATCATTTAAGCAAGAAGCTTCTTAAAGATGGGACAGAGATCACACATTGCTGGGTGACAGACCACAGAAGACATCCACTAGGGTATTCACATCAGAATCTTACGTGCTGCCCCCTGTGGGCACCCTGCTCCAAACCAGGGCATAAGAACAAGTAAAAGTGCAAACCACTATTTTGGAGTAGGTTTAGGAACAGTGGATGATGAAAGATGAGGTACCTCCAAAAGGCAGGGAACCCTTGATCCTCCGTGAATCTCTAAGAAGTCTACTGAGGAGCTTGACTAGGGCATTGTTTATTCTTCAGCTAACCAGTTATTCAAGCCTTGTCCTCCTGTCCCAGTCAGCACACAGTTAGATGTTGGCTTGGGAAATACGCAACCTCTGAAGAGTCAGGCCCTGAGATGAAGCACGGGAGCCACTTTGTTGTTATCTATGCGTCAGCTTATGGTTAGAAAGGACTCCGTTCAGCATCTGTCACAGGCCCTAGAAGCTGTTTAGGTGAAAAAGGCAAAGTGTGAGGGAAGAAGGAAGGGGTCCTGGAACGAAGGACTTCAGTGTTAGTAAGGAATGAATCGGACCTCCTACACGGGGCAAGGAAGGTGAGGTTTACACTGTTGGGCCAGATTAAGTTCAGGAGTCACTCTGGCAGAGCAGACAGGATTGCACGGTAGTTTCTGGAGGATGCACACAGCTGGCAAGGTTTGTTGAACATCCACAAGCCACAAGAGATGGAGGAGTCGCTCTCAGATGGGAGCATGGCCCAGCGGATGGCTTCCCACACACAGGCACACCTAGAGAGCTGTCTGGTGGCTCCCTTTCATCCACCATCCGTCAGAAGGCAGAGTCAGGGAGTGAAGCACAGCCCATCCACCATTCCTGTTGTGAGGGGTTTTGTGTCACTACAGCAGACACCTCTGCTCCATTTTTGGTCTCCCAGCGCCCGGTGTGCTCTGTGCTTTCCTGAGCTGCGTGGGTCAAACCTTTTCTCTGTTGCGCACTTTGTGCTCATCTTGGACGTCACCGCTGTCTGAAATGTTTCCTCTGTGGGCGTCACTGTGTGTCGGTCGCCGTGTTTGCGAGCGTCTGGTGGGGGGCAGGAGGCCAGCGGCTAACGGCACCTACTGTTGTATTGCAGGCGCCAGGTTGAGTGGGAGCCTGCCAGCAATTTGATTGAAGGGGTTTGTTTGACACTTCAGAGGCAGCCAATCATATCCTTCCTGCCTCACCTTAGGTCTCTGATCAATGTGTGTGTCAATCTGGTGAGTAGCTGAGCGGCGACCCCGTGAACCCTAGCTAACCCTCAGTCTGCTTGTTGACTTCTCTGGACTGACGAGGACAGCTCATTCCCATTCCCGTCATTTTACCTGTCCCCTTACCCCTCACAAGGGGACTTCGCAAGTGACACTAGAGATAGCAAGGTTCATTTTTGAAGTGGTGCATGGGGAGATACAGTGAGCGGTAGCGGTGCTCGAGTGATTTATTTCCGCTGCTTCCCACGCACCACTTTGAAGATCCACCTTTGCCACGCTGAGCTGAGAGTTGAGGGCTGCAAGTTGGAGAGTGGGGTGGTGGAGACTGCACACACCTGGTAGAGGCGGGCAGAGGGTGGCACTGGAGATCCCTACCGTCTCCAGTGGGGAGGGCCCTGGTGGCTCTGTCAGAGGCCATCAGATGTCGGCTAGTTAGAAGGGTTCACATGGGTGGATTCACTCCTCTGTTTGCAATGTCCCTGGCTTGATCTAGTACAGGTTTGCACAGTACAATGTTCAGATCCCACTCTTAGTAGAACTTTTTTTCGTAAGTGTGTCACCACAGAGAGGTTGTACGGACAGAGCCTGTCTGGTCATTCAGTTCTAGACTGCAGTTTCTGCAGCTGTAACACTGGGCACAAACCCCCAGTTTGGTATTAGTGTAACTCCAGGTGTTTGTACAAACACACACGCTCACGTTCTGTGTAGAAAAAATACAAATAAAGGGGGAAAGGCTGCCCTAGCATTGTTAGTGATACTGGGTTTAATAACATTTTCTTCTTAGAATGCAGTAGCAGAAAACCTCTCAGGGTTCACCAGTGCCTTGAGGAATTTTAAAAACAATGATCGCCAATTTTAATGCAGTGTCAGTGTTTGCCAGGCTCCTGTCCTTTGAGCCCATACATCACTCATAGCTGCAAGGGTAGGGAAGCTCCAAGCTGTCAGAGCCCACAAGACTTCCTTCTTATTCATGCAGAGAGAGCTGCTTGGGAGGCATTGTAAATCCGGACCCTCAAAAGTACTTAGGGTTGTTACCCAGGGAAGCTGCTACAGAGTTAGCTCAAATACAGGTTGAGAATGGACTTGCAGTTTGGCAGGCAGACAAGCTGGAGTGAATCACACCAGCAAGCTCTCCAAAAGGCCTGCATTAAGAATTAGTCAGTGCTCTAAAAAAAGCAGAAAGCTCTGCAGTGCTGAAGTGCAGTCAGTCATAGTGCTTGCATTCAGCTGGCTGGGAACACCAGGAAGAGGTACCAGGAAAAAATGTACTTTTAACGTTAAGAGAATTTCACCTTTAGCTGTCAAGAGCTGTAGCTGCTGTAGGATCACCCCTGACTGCGTGCTAATACATGTATTTATGTGTAGACCAGGTGCATCATGAAGCCAAAAAGACATCCAGCAGGAAGGTGGGGAAATGTCTAAATGTCTCCATACTCAAATGGAGAAAGGGCTTCACCTTCTCTCCTTCTAAATTGTCCTTTGGTGTTCTGGGAGAAAACTGACTGCTCTCTTTCTCCCCAAGCTGAATTTGGGAATACAGTGTGCGTTCATCTCCCCTAAGCTCAGCAGTCTATGAGTTAGCTTCTACCTGTTTCCATCATCTAGATGTGTGTAGTCATGGAGAGAAACACAAAGAAGCAGGCCTGTGGTTTAATTTTCTCCTGAAGGACACATCCAAAACAGTTCAAATAACCCTCCCCTAGAAGTGTTGTTTTCTTGTGCTGATAGTTCATGGGGCTCCAGACAACCAGGTCACTGGCAGGTGACTCTATTTTAGACATCTTGGGACAGGCAAGATGAACCGTGCTTAGAATCTGTAAGAACCGAGTGTGTTTGAGAGGAATCTGAACATTGTACAAAACCCGGCTAGGGTCAGACTTAGGACATTATTTTTCCAGTAGATCAGCAAGAGAAGGGAAAAGATGTCCAGTTTCAATGCAGACTTTTTGCTTTGATGACATATTTTATTTGTTACAGTCGTTACATGACGTATCCTCCAACTCTAACTGTTCCACCGGTCCAGTGCTGATCATTCGGGGCTGGTACAGGGTACATTTCTGAATGTACCAGGTTACCTGTGCACTCCTCCCACCCTTGCTGGTTCCCTCTTCTCCCCTCACCTTCCCTGCTAGAACTCCTCCTCACTGGCCCCAGCTCCCACAAAGACCACTGGGCAGGGGCTGGTTCTCCTAGAGCCACCCCAACCCAGTGCTCGAATGAAAGGCCCCTCCATTTCATTGATGTTGGAGGATATGGCATGGATGAAACTGTAAGCAGTCAGTTGTGGTGATGTGCTCTGTTTGTATTGCAGGTGATGGGAGTGGTAGGACCCTCCAGTGTGGCTGACGGATTACCCCTTCTTCATCTCAGCCCTTATCTCTCGCCACCTCTGCCCTTCAGCACAGCTGTTGTCCGGCTTGTAGCATTGCAGATACAGGTGTGTCTGCCCTGGCCTGTGGCCAGGCAAGTTTTAGCTTCTGGTTGAGACACCAACTCATCGGTGCTCTGTTTTCTTTCTGCAAAAGCTGGGCAAAAACTGTGGAACATACACCAAAAATCAAAGAGAAGCAACATGTAAATTCTCCCATCTTTTTGACGGCTTGAACTGAGCTCAGAATTCACCCGTCTACAACAAGCATCCATCAGCTTAACACTGCTGATTCATGTCCAGGGAGTTCGGCTGATTGATGCTGTTTAAGGCTCTGATGAGCATATTAGGATTCTCTGCGGTACCTAAGGAGCTAGCGGAAGTTTCCTGCCATGGGGAGATGTGCCCTGGCCTGGGTCACGTCCATGCAGCTCGACCTTCTTTCTCGTTGGGTGCATGTGCGTAACTTTGAGTGGAGTTTGGGCTCTTCTGCTCTTACCTGAGCTGGTTGTACGGTGTGCTAGCTCAAACAGGCAGGGCAACTTGGCTTTTCAGCTGCTTACTCAAGAGCATCCTTGTCCACAGTAACAAACCCATCCCGTACTTTTGGAAATTCATCACTTTTCATTTCTCATAGCAGTGCCACAACTATTACAGAGTCTTTCTGCCTCCATATTCCTCTCCCTCCCCATTGGCATGAAATCAGATGAAAGGGAGACATTGGCAGCAACAGAATGAAGAGACAAATTTCCTAATTTAGCTCCAACTTGCATTTTAAAGTATGTATTGGCACATCCAATTGGATACTTCAGCAGGTATTTTTGAGTAGTGGGGCTGCTTGGCAAGTAAGGGTTAGAGGAATCAAGACACACTGCTTTTCTTCAGAGCGTGAGGCACAAAAGGACTTTTTGATACTGACTCGCACATAAAGGGCACAGATTTCTTCCAGCTCTGAGGTAATGTTTCTTTGATCGCAAGCTAAAAAGGGCCACCCTCACCTTCTCTGAAATCTTTTCTCTCTTTTTTTTTTTTTTTTTTTTTTTAACTAGGTACCAAAAAAATCATTTTTAAACCATATTGGGAGTTTTCACTTATACTATCTTCTCCCTGTTCACTCCTTCTTTTCATGGGTTTTAAATGGAACAAAAACCAAACATGTCAGAAAAACATATGAGAAGCCATATTCCTAAGCCTTCCCGAAGGATATAAAATAGAAATACTTCACACCCCACAATAAATCATTTTCTGGAGTTTCTCAGCCCAGGTCTACAAGCTCAGGGGGTTACAAAGTTCAGTTGCATTTCACAGCTAAGTCTATAGCAACTGGGAAATTGCAGATGAGCAGAGGTTTTAGTGATAGTCATTTGTGTTACCTCCTCTAAAGAAGACAAAAGACCTTCAATTTAGGCTTCAGTGAGTCAAGAAGTAAATGTGCATTTTGTTTATATTTCAGGAGTTCAGGGTTTATGTTAGGGAAGATGACAGAGCAGCACAAAGTGAGGCAGAACAAAAAATGTGTTCAAGAATAACCTTCATGTTCAGACAGCAGAATATTTAGGTTATGTCATTTGTTCTGTTTTCTCTGTTCATTTTTTTATTCCTTGTAGTCTGGGTCAAATCCTGTTCCCGTTCACAGCAGTACAGAGATTGGGACTAACACACAGTCAGCTCCTGTGGGATGCTTCTGATATTGTTAATGATGCCTATGAGTAAGGAATCTGGGCTTCTTACCTCTTGGTTATGACAAAAGCAGGTCATACCCATGTTACTCTGTGAAATCCTTTTACTCCTAAGTGGTCTCAGGGCTTCTAACTCAATCAGGTCATCAGTGCCTGTGTTGAACTGTGTAAACAGGGTGCCTGGGGGACCGTCATTCCCTGCGGTAACTTGTATGCGTGATCTGCTGACGAAATTGTTTAATCCTTTCTTATTATTACTGCACAGGCTTTGAAAGAAGATTTCCCCCTAAGCCATGTCGTCTCCCCATTCACCAATCAGGAAAGAAGGGAAGGAATGCTTTTAAACCTACTGATTCCATTTGTGCTCACAGTAGGATCTGGAAGCAAAGGTCTGACTAATTTAACAAAAAGAAATTTTCTCCCCCTTTTCTGACAACTGATGTTTGCACTTTCGCTGCTCTCTGTTGATCTTTTTTTTTTTTTGTAATTATTATTATTTTTTTAATTTGGTTTCCTGTCACTTACAGTGTGTCAGCTAAGTGCCCATTGGGTCTGAGACTGAAAAGAATCCCACTGGGAGAAGTTGTTGTTTCTCCTCTTTGTTTCAGCTGGGCCGTGGTTCTTGAGTCAGGTCTTTCATAGACGTGCTCCTTCTTTTGAAACTGGAGTGCAGGGCAAGACGAATGTGGTGTAGCAGAAGCCACAGAGGGGAGCAGAGGTCACAAAATTGTGTGCCCTTGTGGTTTGCTGTGTGCCCTTGTGGTTTGCTGTCTGCCCAATCCATGCCACTAGTCTGGCATAAGTCCTGCTCCTTGCTTTCTTCTATAGTGTGATCACTGGTAAATTCCTAAACAAAAGCAAAGAAGAATGGAGAGGGGGAGGTAAAAAAAAAGGAAGTGAGATCATGAGACCACTGAACGGGACGTTCTGCTGTGCTGTGTAGCTCTGTGTTTGTGTCTGTCTGTGTTGGTGTTAAAATAAACTTTGCCTTTGCTTGCAGGAGGAGAAGCAGCATAACAAGTTGTGGGGGACGGAGTTTTGGCTTGGGGGACATTTGAGATTGCCCCACATTTTGGAATGGAACAGGGTCTGGATCTTTTGGTTGTCTTTGATGGGATGTAGCCTGATCTCTCTCTCTCTCTCCCCTCCCGATGCATCTCAGACAGCCCCTGGCTGGAGCAGCCTGAGGTCCTGCTGCTGCTCCAGACTGTTATCAATATCCTCCTGCCACCTCGCATCATCAGCACTTCCCGCAGCAAGAATTTTATGCTGGAGAGTTCCCCTGCCCATTGCTCCACCCCGGGGGATGCGGGGAAGGACCTGCGGCGGGAAGGGCTCGCAGAGTCCACCAGCCAGGCTGCCTACCTGGGTGAGTGACGGCTTCTGCTCACCTCTGGGAAGAGAAGTCGCTCAGTTTTCATACTGCCAGTACATAGCAGCGAAGCCAAAAAAGGCTGGTTCTCTGCCTGCCAGCCCCTAATGTCACAGCTTCACTGGCCCATGGTTAGCTCTGTCATGCAGGTGAAATGCGGGGCAGTCTGCCTGCCTGCTGGCCCTATGCACATGTGGTCTTTCCAGGCTATTATTCTCCCTGCTCACTGTATGCTGCTGCAAGGTAGTACTGTATTCTCACACGTGACCCACAGGTGAAAGGAAAGAGAAAACAGTCAAATCAGAGATCCAGCAGCATACAGGTTATCAGAACTATATGGGAGGCTCTCCACACAGCTTCTATGTGTCCAATTTTGTGAGGACACTCACCCAAAGACTTACATTCAGCTCTTTGTTAACCCCTATCTGAGGTGTGGGGTACTACTGATGAAAAACTGGCAACTCACCACTGATGTAGCTCCCTGCTCCAACAAACTATGTAGATCTGTGATGGCTGAGATGTCCTGGCCATCCCATCAAGAAAGATGGAGTAGAGTAGTCAGCCATTCCCCCAGCAATTTCCAGGCCTCCATTGTTCCACAGGGTAGATTCCCTGTCTCTCCTGCGAGCTAGCTGTTTGTCACAGCCCACTTTAATGGAGAGCATTGTTTGGAACCTCATCTCTGCTCGTCCCCATTTGTAATGCAGTGCTCTTGTGAATTATGGCCCTTGGACTGTTTGTTGTTGTTGTTGTTGTTCAGATTACAGTTAGACGGGGGCTTAAGCAGCTGCACTGCTAGGAAGGTCCTTTTCATTACCCTGAAGGTAACCTGGAGATGATTGTGCTCACAGGGTGGCCCTTTCTGTGGCTGTGCTTAATAGAGGTTTTTGAGGTTGTCTGATCAGACAGGGCTGCATTCCCATCCTGAGCTGCTTTTGAAATACCAAAATTGATACCAATACCTGAATTCCAGGAAGACGATCAAATTATGCTAGAGCTCAGCAGGGAGGGAGAGGGGAAGCGCAAAAAAGTACAGAGGAACTTGGGTGTGAAGTAGGAACATTCCTCATGGGTAAAACTGGAGGAGGGACTCTCAGTCCTGATCCCAAGGCCATTTATTAGGACAAGGTTTCCCTCCTTCCCTACGCTGTTTGCAGACTGATAGAGAAGAAACTTGTGACTCTGAGGTGTGTGGGTGTGCAAGTGCATGTGCATGCATGCATGCCAAGGTTTGTGCCCGCCGTGGCCCCCCCGTTCCTCCCTCAGCGCTTGTAAGGGACACTAATAACACCTCTGACCGTCCTTTGCTGGTGTGTGTTCCCATGTAGCCCTGAAGGTGATCCTTGTTTGCTTTGAACGCCAGCTGGACAGCCAGTGGTACTGGCTGAGCCTGCAAGTCAAAGAGATGGCACTGCGGAAGGTGGGAGGGCTGGCCCTGTGGGATTTCCTCGACTTTATCGTGCGAACACGGATCCCTATCTTTGTGCTCCTTCGGCCCTTCATCCAGTGCAAGGTAACAGTTGCTTTGGCTCCTGCTAGATCGCTCCCTGAAGATATCCTTTATTCCCTTGCTGAAAACAGAGGCAACAGCGCTCCTGGAAGAACCAGGTCTTTATGTAGGGAGTGATGTGTTAGTAGGCTTGTGAAGCCCTTGAAACTGAGTCAAAAGGCTTTTTCCTAGACAACAGCAAAGAGTATGCCCATCATACAGGAGCTCTGATGTAAGAAGCTCCCGTGTATAGCCAGACTTAGTTCCCCTGGGTAGGAAGGTACCTACTAGGCTTAGCCAAGAGGGTTTGCATGTGGACTTAGTTTCATAACAAAGACACTGAAAGCACTGGAGACTATCATGGATGCTCTGAACCTAGGAGGGTGTTGGCATGGTTGGCAGAAATTTCCCCCAAAAGCTCCTCCAAACAGAGCTGAGCAGTGCAACTAATAGGCAGGGAGCAGTACTTTACCTTACACGTCCTGGGTGAGGGTTCTGTTGGGGCTCTTGCAGATGGACAGACAGCTGCTGGGCTATGGGGCAGCCAGGGCTTAAGCTAATCACAGCTCTTCCCTCCTTGCCAGGTAGATTGAGACATGGTACTCCACCTTATTTAGCCTTCTCACTGTTTGGACAGACTAAATCATCTTGGAGGCAGGAGCTGTCTCATGTCTGACGGCAGAGTTTAGCATAAGGAAGCCCTGATCTCCATGTAGCAGTGAGATTTTGTGTCTGCTCAGTCAAATACAAGGTTGTCCCTGAAAGACAGGCAGAAACTTCTTATAGCTGCAGTCAAAACCATGCCTACAAAGAGGACAGTCTGCTGGCTACGGGCTCGTGCTGATCTGAAGACCAGTCCCAGCTCCCTGGGTATCGCTTCCCCGCCATGCTAACGTGTCCCAATGTTGTTAATGCCTTTCTCAGCTGCTGGCCCAGCCGGCTGAGAACCACGAGGAGCTGACTGCCCGACAGCACATCGCTGACCAGCTGGAGAGACGGTTCATACCGCGCCCCCTCTGCAAGAGCTCCCTCATCGCAGAGTTCAATAACGAGCTGAAGATCCTGAAGGAGGCAGTGCACAGCGGGTCTGGTAAGGAGGAGAGGGAAGAGCCAGAGGGCCATCAGCCCAGTCTGGCCAGCTGGTTTACTTGGGAATTAACTTGTGAGACAAACCTGCCCGCTCTCAAGGAGGGGCTTGGGGTAACTCCCTCACACCTTGACAGCTCATCCCTGCCTCTGGCTCCATGCCGAGCCCAGCTTTGCTGCTGGACAGCCACCAGAAGTGCAGGGTAGTTGTGAAACACACCTTGTTGTGCCCATCTTTTTCCACTAAGACCATGTCCCAGCAGCAGCCTCTCACTGCCACAGCTGGCCTGTGCAGCCCTAACCCAGAACCCACAACACAGCAAGCCCTTACCTACATCTCTGTAAATCTTGAGCTGCTTGTGTAGAAACGGATGTATGTTCGTAGTTCAGCAGCAGATCTGTCTCCTCCTTTCTCCTCTTGGTCTTATGTTGATTTTCTGTACTGTTACCAGTGTGCTCGCAGTGCACTGAAGCTTTTTCACCACTTTCCTTCCCTGAGGGGACGTCTGCTGTAACAGTCGCCCTTGTTGCCACAAGATGGCAGCCGCTGCTTATGCACAGCAGGAGATTTTATCTGCTTTGTTCTTAAGAAAGGAAAGAAAAAAAGAACATGCCTCAAGCTTTTTTTTCCTCAGTAATAATTTGCCTTCTTCCTAAATGTTGAAGCAGTAAGGTTAAGGGAGAAAACCAGACTGCAAACAAACAGAAAAAAAGAAAAAAAAAAAAAAAAAAAAAAACCTGACACAACAGAGATTTGGGATGGGGTGAGCCGGGGCTTCTGTGTCTGCTGTATCACCTCTGCCCAGCCACTGCCCCACTGCTCCTAGCAGTCAGGTGCCCAGTGTGACAGGAATGTGTCACTGGTTGTTGGTTCCCAGTGCCGGCACTGACTTGGGTTGTGTTTTCCCACTCTTGCGCAGCTTACCAAGGGAAGACGTCTGTGAGCACCGTGGGCACCTCCACCTCCGCGTACCGCCTGAGTCTGGCCACCATGTCCCGCTCCAACACAGGCACTGGCACGGTCTGGGAGCAGGACAGCGAGCCGTCCCAGCAGGCCTCGCAGGACACGCTGAGCCGCACAGACGAGGAAGATGAAGAAAGTACGTGGTTACTGATTTGAGCAAAGCTCCCAACACTGAAGGTGTTTTCTGGATGCCCCCGAGGACAGATAGGAGGGGAAGACAGTTGTCACTGTCCCAGTGTGAACAAAAAGCCCATGGGGGCACAAGGCTATGGGTCTGGTGTTGCTGCTACACAGTCCATGGTCTTAAAGCTGGGGTCATTCCATATCTCCTCATCCCTTCCTGATCTCTGGGTGGAGAAAAGGAAGGGCCTAAGCAGACATCTAGTGTGTGAGACCCAGGCTGACACGTAGTCCCCACAGTGCTGACAAGGCATTAGCGATCAGTCCTCTCTTTGACCTTCATCCTGGCAGAAGGCAGGGGTGGTGGCTGGCTTTGTAGTTAGGGTCCAGTTGCTGCAGGGCCTGAGTATTTCCTGCTCATCACTTCTGTCTGGATGCTCTGACATGGAATATGTTGACCTTGTGCTGCATAGGATCCAGCTGTGGCTCTGCAGGGTAGAATGTCTGTGCGCTTGTGTCACTTGAGTCACAGAGAGGAAATTAAGCCTTAAACCTTCTGACAGCAAAAGCTTGATCTCTCCTGTGGGTAGCTGGCATGTTCCAGGGTTGCCAGGCTTTCTGGTGAAGGAACGAGACGGTGAATATCCTGGGGACTAATTTGCAATGACCTCAATGTTGCTTTGTCATTTCAGCTGAATTTCATGTTATTCTTGGAATTTTGCCTTCTCTCTGCTTGTGAGCTGTCCATCTGCTTCTGAGTTGTCCGTCACTGAAAGCCAGGGTAGAAAACTCTGCTTATATGTCATCAGGCTTGGGTTTCCCCCTGCTTTAGCAGGGATATTGTCTTCTGGTGCTGCAAGGGTTGGTTGCCTCAATGCCTTGAAACTCAAGCACTTTGCTTTTGTATTTGAGGATTGCTGAGTATTCCCAAAAGACATTAAGTAAAAGGGGTGAAAATAGGTGGCTCAAAAGAAGGGTCTGTGCAGTTGAGGCAGAGCTACCTTTTGGGAAAGAACAGTGAGCCTGAAACTTTTCAGGTTCAGCCCAACATTATTTCAGCTGGGTTCATTGCTAAACATTGCACGGTCCACCCAGCATTGTTCTGCTGATACATTTCTCTGTTACACGTTGTGGCAAATGCTGTTTTCAGCCTCAGATTAATGATGAGCCACTGTGTGGAATGATGAGTGCTGTCTTCTATTTGCTCATGGCAGTATTACCTCAGCCCTGCCTTGGCTTAATGCTGCCGTAAAGTATTTCAGTATATCAAAATTGGAAAAGGTCAAAAAGAGAAGAGAAAATTACACAAAACTTCCCCTTTGTTTCATTTGTTTATTTATAATTAGAAGTTGTTGTGGTAAAAACCACAACAGAGTCATTTCTTTCCAGATACTTTATGTAATTTGAAACAGGACTGAAAATTTAAAGCAGTCCTGATTACAATCCAACTGTCTGCAAAGCACAGCTGCAGCATGATGTGCTTGAGTCAATTTATCCAATTTTTTGGGTGACATTTTAAAACGCATGTCCCAAAGGGTGTTAAAGGCTGTCAATCCCGCCTTTTGCTTTGTTATGGATTTTATCTTTTGTAACAGTGCTTTGCTATACTGGAGCGGCCATTTATTCATACCATAACATGTCCAGCTACAACTTTTTTTTGCCAGCAATCACTATATATCACCCAACAATTTATTAATCACAGAAATTAAGCCTCAGTAGAAACCAAATTCCCCAAACACATTTTCCTGGGAGCTATATAAGCTGAAAGCAGACATAAATCCCTGCCTTGTGTGTGTGGTGCTCCTCGTTCTGCAGGGTTTTGTGCATATGTCTTTCTGAACAGTGTTTGTAAAATCTAGTGGAAGCATTGAAATTTGCAGGCTTGGGGACTTGGTAAGTAAATGCTGGGTACACCTTTGGCATCCCATTATTGTTTGACAAGTATAAATGTGGAGGTGGGGGTTTGGGATGGTTGCTCCCTCTCCTTTGTTGTTTTCTTTTTTTTCCTCTTTCTTTCTAGATGACTCCCTGAGTATGCCCAGTGTGGTAAGTGAACAAGAAGCATACCTAATGGGTGCCATTGGGAGGAGGCGGTTCTCCAGCCATCTCTCCAGCGTGTCTGCACCTCAGGCTGAGGTGGGCATGTTACCCAGCCAAAGGTAACAACATGGGCTTTTCACCTTTCCCATCATATTCACGAGAGCAGAAATGGTGCAGGTATATGATGTGGAAATCAGAAATGTGGGATAGGAGGATCAGCACCAGCATAGTGATAATAAATTTATTCATCCTAAAATAGCATTGGACCAAGGGTGCAGCTTTGGAAATAATGATTTTCCAGGATGACTTGTGTTGCATAAGGTCCAAAAGAAGGAGCTGTCATTTCTAGAAACCTTCCTCTGAAACAGTTTCAGACATCTCCAGCAGTTTTTTCCTCTGCTAGTACAGTGGGTAGCACAAAGAGCAGATGTGATTTCTAGGTTCTGTAATGAACCAGGGGACTGTACACAATCTGCGTTGGGAGCATGGAGTAATCCCCAGATGCTGGACAGAGGGCAGAGGAAGTTTGTTTGATTTTTTATTTTCTTTTTCCCATGCAGACTTTATCCTTCTTAGAACAGTAACTAGATCATCTTGGACACCAAATGTCCAGCTGAAAGATGGGATTTAACAATTTAAACCCCGAAATATTAACATTGATAGAAATTCCCTTGAATGCCTTATTCCTGGTTGACATGGAGTGGTGAAAAAAAAGATAGGAATTTGGAAAACGCGCGTCTTTAGAGCGTAGAGACAAGTTATGCAGTTAAACGTGACTTTTTTTCTAAGTAAATAGTGTTTATTGTTTTGTTTTTCTGTGGCATAGTTATCCAAAGATATCTTGACAATGGATAGATTAATTTTTGTTAACTCCTTTGAACCTTTAAACAGTAAATTCTGCATTATCTCCTGACCAGCCTTGGAAAATCAAACAACATTGTTCCCTCCCAGTCTTGCTTGGAAGTAAAAAAAAAAAAAATAACCTTGATACATGAAGGAAAAGTAACAGCTGTGGTACATACCAGCAGAGATAGGAGAAGTGATTTACAAGAGAGGAGTTACACAGATTTTATCTGGGAGTTTTCACAAAAGGGCTTACAGGAACTTATTTGACTTTTGAACCCAATTGATTCAGTCCCTTTGTTTCTTAAGAAATTAATATGCAAGACTGCATTTTCCCCAGATCTTTCACTACAATCTTGAATGCGTAAACTTCATAGGAGTCACAGCTGACTGATAGGAATGTTGCTTTGTGCAATCCCAAGTCATGGTTCTTCTGAGAAAAAAAGAGTTTAATTACAACAGAGCTTTACTCTCTACTTTTGATGTTCACCATACACCAGGAGAATCGCTTTTCATCTGTGCAGGGACAGTACAAGCTCAGCAAGCACAATCAGAGTCTACAATATCATGCCCTTTTTAGTTATGGATGGTCTCTGGGCTTTCAGGCTGCCTCACAAATGTAAACTAATTAATGCTAAGTAATATTATTATTGCTTTCCTGCTGGTAACCCAGCAGACTGCCTTCTTTCTTTCATGATTTTCCTGTGGCTGAGAGAGCTGCTCCTGCCTCAGTGGCTGAAGTGTAGAAAAGCAAAGCGATTGTGTACGTGTTTGCCAGGATCCACGCCAGCTGTTTACTTACAGTTTCATTGCACTACAAGACCTTGTTTTCCAGATGGTTGTCCTTAGAATTGTACCAGAATGAGAGTGGTCTGCAGCTCCTGGGAGGCAGATTAGTCCTCCCTCAGGAAGAACTGGCTTGTAGGGAAGAGGGAAGAAAAAAGCTTTCTATGAAGCTGGAAGTAAATAGAACCAAAATAAATGAAAATGCCACAGGAAAATGGCTTTGAAAACAGTTCCCTGACCTTATATCCTCTGGAAACACATCCTACTGAAGTCCTTAGCTCCCCAGTTCAGAGCAGAGATGTAGACGTCTCCATGTAGCGTAAACTCCCTCTAACAACTACTCCTGTTATCAGATGTTCTCTCAGCTCCTCTGACTCATATATGTGCTGTTGAGCGTGCGAGACCAATTAATGTTACCGTCCTTTTTTACTTTTTATTCCGTTGATATTTTTTCCCTTTAAAACAGAGACAATCGCATGCTTTTTTTTTTTGCATTTTCTTTCCCTAAATTCTTAATCTCCCTGCCCCTCCTGCAGTGAACCTAATGTCCTCGATGACTCCCCGAGCCTGGCCACTGAGGGCAGCCTCTCTAGGTACAGTGTTAACACTACCTGTCTGTCAGTGTGTGTGCTGGGAAACGAGCCGAGCCGTTTCCAACCTCCTCTGTCTCTTCCCCTCACCTTTTGTTGCTCTCTCCATCTCTGTCTCTTGTGGCTCATTGATATTCAGGCCTGCAAGTCAAAGGTGTAGCAACCCACCTTCAGTTTTCAGCTTTGATTGCCAATAACTCGGAGGAAGCTAAGGGGAAGGGGAAACAGCAAGTGAAGTAGTGGTCTGTCTGCCTAGCCTGGGTTTTTCCCCTTGTTTAGCAATTGCTTGAAAGGCATGAGAAAGATTATCCATGAGGCATTAGCTGTAGCCTGTTATAAGCATTAGTCTGGAGGCTTACACAAAACAGACATCTGTTTTTCCATTCATCTCACGATGCTGTCACCACAAAAGACTTAATAACAATATCAAGCTGTTTTCTTTAACGTTCGCTAATAAAACTAATTACGATAACTCCTGCAGAACAAAGTTCTCCGTGGATGCTTTGCAGTAATTCTCATTGTTTTTGCAAAGTGTTCCCAATTCTCAAATGGCAGCTTCAGAAAGCTTGCAGGTGAACACCGTGAATCCATACTTAAAATTGCCCGGTCAGAACTGGAGCTCAGGCCGAGCTGTTGACCATCACCTGTGGATAGGGGACTTTGTGTGCAAGCACTGTTGGGGCTGTGCCTGTCGAATGGGTCAGAAGTGAGCTTGGAAGGGAGGTCTGCACCTTTAACGGCCACCTCAGTCGTCCCAGTCATCCTTTCGATCCCGCTGCTCTGCTCACACCTCGCAACCCATCCTCACGAGGTCAGAGAGCTCTCGTGAGTCCCAAGAGCATCTCTGTCTCCTTCCCGGGGAGCATGGCCCATTCCATCGGCAGCACTAGGATAACACACTGCTTCATTACTTGACCACCCCAGCTGAAATGTGGATATGCTGAGAGGCGTTTGGGGTGGGGACAGGCTGCTTTGCTCATTCCTTCATTCCTCTCAGCTGACAAATGGAGAGTTTATCGTTGGTTGTGTCACTGAGATCATCTCTCATGATTCATAGCGGCCTTGGTGTGCACAAATCCTGCTTTGGCAGATTGGTCTCTAAATGGTGCTGCTGTAGGAGTGGCATTAGGAAAAGACATCAGCTTGTTGGCAGAGGCAGGAATATGGTTATCTGCTTTTGTGATGCAGGAAAATTGATTGCATGGTCATCTGAGCATGCTTAAAGAGAACAGAAGCCATTCAGCCAAAGAAGCCAAGGACCATCCCTTATGTGGAGCTAAAAGCTCACCACAGTTGAGGAGGATGAGGAGAAGAGAAGGTCTGGATCTGAGTTAAAGCCATCATGACCTGGTATCGGGTTACATCACTGCTGAGTTTGAAATGTTTTGATCTTGTTAAGTGGGAGTCACTCCTAATAACAGTGATGAGGCTGAGGAATATGAGACAGCCAAGTCAACAGATGAGTTCAAAAGCAATAATTTATTTTGAACCCTGAAATGCAATCAACTGTACAGTGGGTTCCTACTAATTTCTGTCAGACCAATTTTTGCTAGGGACCAGGACACTGCGTCCTCCCCCCTGCTCTTTGGTACAGAGCTTTTCCTAGATAAAGAGCTTAACAGATGTACTTGGGAGTCAATTCTGTTAAGGTTTATTATTTTTTTCAAGTAGTGGGCATGAGAGCTGCAAAACCTTAGAAAGAATTTAGACGGGGAAATACTGCAAGTTCATATGAAAAAGCTAGATTACAGTTCCGTGAGCAAGAAAAGTCATTTCAACTGCATTGTTAAATTTGCAAATTGGATTCCTCCTCTAAAGCACAGAAGTAATGAAGCAGACACTGCAGGAGTTTATTGTGCTATGGGGATCATAGGACAGAATAAATGTGTTTTTACATTCAGGAACATCAACTTTGAATAAAGCAGGCTTCGGTTTTTCTTTCATAACTTTGATTTTGGCTGGAGCACAGTAGCAGCAGTTTACGATTGCCTTACGAATTCAAAAGCTGATGTTTAGTCAACTGACACAAAGAAATACATCATATGGAGACTAGACCTCTATGGAAGGTAGGAGTTTTAAATTAAAAAAAATAAATAAAAATAAATAAATAAACAAATAAAAAATAAATAGGGATAAAGACAAGAAAGAATAAAGCCTGTTTCCCTTTGTTCTATAACAATTAGAGACAGCTGTGTAGAAAAGCAGGGAAGACAGGAAGGGGACAGCATTTGGGTGCTCAGAAGTAAACAGACAGCATGGGGTACCTGGAGCATATGTATCCAGCATCATGAGTTGTAGCAATAATTTGAGAGGAAAGGATGTTTCCATAACTCAGGAAAGGAAAAATGAGAACTTGCTATAATGGAAATCTGTTGTACAAAGACATTGTCCTTAATGTTTGTAGTTACACCTATCCTAGCTTCATGGTGCCTATTAGGGAAAATCAGGGCAAATTCGTATTGCAGGCATAGCAGACCTAACACCAGCATGACTAGGATGTGTCTGGGAATACGAGAGCTGGAGTTCATCTACATTTTAACCCATTTTCCACTGGCCTTTGTCCACTAACCCCATCACTCAGATGCCTTGGGATGTAGATAGTGTGTACATTCTACCACAGTGGCTTGGCAAGCATGTACACCTTTAATGGACCTTTAAACTCCTTGTTTCCTTTGTCTGCGTTTTAGTTTTGTTATTTTATTTTATTTTATTTTATTTTATTTTATTTTATTTTATTTTATTTTATTTTAGTATTTTATTTTATTTTATTCTGTAGCTGCATGGTTTATCACTCTTAATTCCAACCTGACAAAGTTTCTTTTAGCCCCCACTGTGTGACTGGCTGTCATTTCATGTAGGGATGGCAACATGCTCCCATGAAGTTGGGTTTGTTTGATCTTTTACTCACCTGTCTGCCCTAACTATGAAGCAGGAGTAACAATACTGTGAAGACAAAACCTCTGACAGAGATACTGAGGGAGTGATAGAGCATCTTTGTGATGGGCAGGACATTTTTCTATTTTGTTCTTCCCAAATAAATTTATATCCCAAATAAATTTATGTAGTGCAGCAAACCCCTTATCGATCACATTGCCCCAGGAGGGAAAGGTACTGCCAGCTGAAATGGCATTTGGTTCACTGTTCCTTGATTGGGTTCCACAGGCTGCCGGAAAAGCAGTCTGTTTCTGGTCAGGTCTGGTAAACAAGGAGAGACAGAAAAGGAGGGAGGGTTTACACGGAGTCAACAATCTGTCTGACACACTAATTTTCATGGAAATACGATCAGCAGTGCTGTTCTTTGATGTGAAAACAAACCCTCACAAAGTGAAGGGTTGTATATGAAATATCAGCCACTCATCTGAAATTTGCAGTCTTCACGACGCTCTCTCCCCTTCTTTGCCCCCTCCCCCTCCTATCCCTTCTTCAAAATTTGGAGATAAAAGGCAAAAAGACAGCCACAGCAGGACTGTGCTGTGTGCTGGCAGCTCTGCAAAACGGTGCTGCTCTCTGATCCACCATTTGTCTGCAATAGTTATCTGCAATTCCAGCTCATAAGATCATCCTGAATTATACCAATTTGCGTAATGATTCAGTGCTGGAAATCAGCATCCACCAGCTCACTAAACTCATTTCACTTATGATATAAGCCAGGCTGAAAATCACAGACTCCAGCAGGAAGACACAAAATCCAGCCTTTCTGTTGCTCACCTTTCTATTGTTTGTCTTCAGTGCACAGGTTACTGCATGGGAACCATTTTTCTCCTCATGTATAGCCTCTGTGCCCTCATGTGGTCCATCTGCTCTCTTTATCTAACGACTTTTTCAAAGTATTTTCGTGATGCATGTGAAGCGAGTTTGTTTTACCACTCCAAACAGTGTTTTTGTACTGAATAAATCTGTAGTCTGCCTGCTACAGACAGCTATGTCTCCTCACCCGTAGAGCCAAGAGCTACTGTTCCTTCATCAGACATTGTAACAGTATTGGCAAAAGCTAGTCCAACAGCAAATTATTTTTTCAAGACTTTCTCCAGCCAATTCCTGCTTAATTCACATACTGGCAGGACTCGGTTTCTATGTAACCGTAGAAACAAGAGATGAGGAAAGTTCTACAAGCTGTAATTTCAGGTAGTCTGGATCTCAAATCAAAGGACTAATTTGAGCGCGGTCTCTCTGCTCTAATAAGGAATGATGAGCTGCCTCTGGACCTACCAGTCATACGTGCTGCAGTTACTGCCTGGGTTAAAAACACAGTCCTGCTCGCAGGAAGTAACTCTGAGGACTCTGCTTATTCATAGGCGGGTGCTTGCATGATGTTTAGGATGCTTTGTATGTAAATCATGTCAATACCCTACGTAAAAGCTGGAAAATGTGTTTCAGAGGCTGGTGATCTCATTTGGAAGGGCTGTCTGGGGGAGAAAAGGACTCAAATATATCTTGTTTGTTCTGGCTTTGAGCTTGCATAAGCTTTTCCTTTTTTCCAAACCACTGCAGCTGTGGTGAGATCGCCGAAGGCATGGCTAGGCTTAGGAGGCTGTGGTCAGATAATGAGAAGAGAAACAGCTTCGGGGGCTGAAGGTAGTGTCTCTCCCCTGAAGTTGCCAGTCATCTCGCCAGCAGAGCTGGTGGAAGAAGCACATACATATGGTTTAAATGCGAAGTCTGGCTTGGGTTTAAACTGATAAGAGAGGAAGGAGTAGGACTTTGAGCTCAGTTAACCAGACTTTGACCTGAAGCAGACCGGGAAGCTCTTGTGTTCTCTTCTACCAAACCTATGACGAGCAATAACTTGTGCCAAAGGGAAGAACGAGCTGTTCAGGAGGGAGGACTTTTTAAGCCTCTCCTCAGGCATCCTTCATGTCGTGTCTGACCGTGTCAATCCTTAGGTTTGCCTTCTCCCTCCGCTCCTGTAAGGGCAGATATTAAGCCTTCACTCTGTTGGTGGTACTGAGCTCCTCCGGGGAGATCCAAGGAAAACATCTAGAGAAAAGAATGTTGGTTTTCTTTAGATTAATGCAGGCCAAAGGCAAAATGGATTGTAATACCAAATCCTCAACAGTGCATTCCAGATATGGCTGGGAGTTGCTTAAATAGGACTTGTGGCTCAGTGGATTCCAGTCTGTCCCAAATAAGCAGCTGCCTTCTTTAAAGGAAGTCCATCTACACGTTAGTTGCTATTGTAACCATATGTCTCCCAGACACAGTTCATTCAGTTAAAATGTTTTGTGACCGCTGTCTGCTAAATGAACAACTTTTATCTGTCTGGAGGAATATACGACTTTGATGAAAATGAGGGGAGGGTGGCATTTTTGTATGAAGTAGATTTAATGATCAGCTGAATAGGAGGATGAGATGGTGTGTAGCCGAGTCTGTTTTACTGCTAAAGATTGTTTTACTGCAGATTTTCAGCTGTTTTGTACCAAGATATTAAAAACTGAAAATGTGTGCTTTTATAAATGTATATATATAATTTATTTGTATTTTTTGTTCATTCGCTACCAAGAGACTCAAGGCTGCAAGTGTTGAGTGTGAGGCCTTGTTTGCATAACTCATGCATCCATTATGTGAATAGATCCTTTGTCACTTTGTGTTTGTTTTTTGTTTGTTGACTTAAATTGAAATTAAAACCAGATGACAAAATTCTGATGAGGCTGTGGAGTCTATTTGGGAGGAAAAAAATAGCTTTTACAACATTGTCCTTACAAATGGAAACGCAAACAAGAAGGCTTTTGAGATAGGAGCTGATCTTGCCTTTGTTGACAAAGCCTATGTGGCAAAGGATGCAGAGAAGTGAGTGTTGGCTCAGTGGGATGCATCAATCAATGACTGAAAACTGAAATTTGCAGTTATTTATAGTTGGATGCTACCTGTGCGTGGCCAAGTCCTGAATGCCATGACTCCACCTCCCACCCTCTCCTAAGCCTTGGAAGCCACAACCCAACAGACACGTCCCCCCCATCCTTCAAAGACAGTATTTGCTCTTTGAAGTGACTGTGTCATTAGTGGTTTATCTACCTATCTATTTATTTATTTATGTCAGTCACAATTGCCAGGACACCTGCTAGTTACACAGGGTGCTTCCGTGCTTGGCCTAACGCTGTCGACATCTAACAGGGTGGCAAGCGTGCAGAGCGAGCCGGGACAGCAGAACCTTCTTTTGCAGCAACCCCTGGGGCGCAAGAGAGGCCTACGGCAGGTGAGACCATGGGAAGGGAACAAACCTTTCCTTCTCTTTGATTTTGTTGTTGTTTTTTCTAGTTTTGTATGTTTTGAAATTATTCCTGCACGTAACATTTCCCTTTTACGGATTCTGTGATACTCTGGCTAAGTTAGCAGGACCATAGTGCGAGTTGTAGCCATGAGACCTGGCAAACTGGTAAGAAAGAAGGTGCACTTTGAGTTTCTTGGGTCTTTCCTCTGTGCACTTTTGTTGGTTTTGTGGGTTTTGTTTGTTTTTTTAAATTCAAATGATGGTTACACAAAGCACATCGATTACAGTCAGTATTGAAACTGAACAGATCCAAAACACAGAAGTTCAGTAGCTGTTTTCGTATGAAGGAGATGTCTGAGCCATAGAAACCTTAAAAATGTGTATCTGTATCCCCTCTGCAGAGGACAAGTTGTGCAGGACATGAACATACCTCAGCCTAACATGACTCTTTCTTCCAACGTCTAGCTTCGACGACCACTGCTGTCACGCCAAAAAACTCAAACTGAACCTCGTAGCCGTCACGGAGCTCGACTTTCAACCACCCGGCGGAGCATCCAGCCAAAACCAAAACCTACCGGTAAGGCAGTGCTGCATTTCCAGAGCCAGCACTTCATGTTTTAAAGTACAAAATTCAATGTTGTTGTTTTTAGATTAAAGGAAAAGTTAGCACGTTCGAAGAATAAGTAAGCTGTTTTCATCGCAGAAATAAGAGGTGCCATGTTGAACTAGTTTGTGTTCAGGTTGGTAATGACTGGAAATTGTTACCGTCAACTTGCTCGTTGCTAGCCTGTACTAAAGGGAAGCCCCAGCATGCTTATCCTTTTCCTTAGTAAATGGATCAGAAAATCGCCCTCTCAAAACACTTTCATGGTTTCAAGGCCAGCAAGGTGAAACTGGACATGGGCAGTCAATGATCGTGTCTCTTAAAAGTGTGGAGGATCTAGGGTATGTGTCCTCCATTCAGGATGCCTTGTCTAAAAACTCTGGATGTGCAAATCTTGAAGCTGCTAGTAACAGTGGGAGAAAGAAGGAAATTTGCCATCATTTGCAAGCTTAACAGTTCTGAGTTTTAAGGGCTGTGTATGGAAACGAATACGGGACTGTTCTAGTTTGTGGCATCAGTGCAACGTATTTCCAGGAGTCAGCATTGCCAAGCAGAGCGGGTAGCTCTATTCCATATATCCAGAGTGAGCAATTAACTGTGGAGGAAACACCTGGAAGAGCGAAGGTTGCTTCAGAACTTCCTGGGTTTCCAGCCAGGACTGTGCTGGGGCAACAGCGCTGCTGGAGATCCTTGGAACATAAAACTTAGACCAGAATGATTAAGAGTGGGAGCAGGGATATTTGTTCTACTGTTAAGCTTTAGCCTAGCTGTTGTCAGCCCGTGATATTCTTTGTTACTGCCGGGTAGTGAACTCAGTCAGTGGCAGGAATGAGGGGTAATCAGCTGCCCTTTTTCTTTTCCAATTTTCCTGCAAAACCTGGTGCAACTCCCTTATGTGTTTGATCATAGTTTTCCTTTTTTTAGTTAAGGCAAAAATGCCTAAGTCACGTGGGAATCCAGTTCATTATATTCTGTGGTGGAATGATGTTATGGGTGATATTTATCTCACCAAGCTGTAACAAAGATAGGTAGGGTCAATAGTCTTCAGGAGATCCCTGACTCTTGCTGTGGCTTTAGAGGAAGCCGAGGAGTAAAAGGCTATGAGATGAGGCGCCATTTAGACAGCCTATAAAGATGGAACGTATCACGAATCCTGTTTTAGCTGTAAAAACACTAGGGATGATCTCTGCTCTCTTACTGTGCTTTCCTTCCCAAATCACAGCATTTTAATATCCTGCTTTCTGGGCTTTGTACCCCTCAGTGGAGCAGAAGCGGTCGGTGACTTTCACTGAAGCTCAGCCTGAGGCAACACCACCGTCCCCAGCCAACCCTCCGGCTCCAGCAGCTCAGCCGCAGGGCTGCAGCCACAGCAGCCCCCAGGGGAGCAGCAAGCAGGAAGCGCCCAGTAAACCCGTGCTGACTTCTTCGCCCGCCATCGTTGTAGCTGATCTCCACAGCCAGGCCACTGGCCAGGTAACACCACTGACAGTTCTATCCCGTGTCTGCCCACGGCTTCATCTCGGCTTTGCTGATGGAAGTTGCAGGGCAAATATTTATAGCTGCACTACAGCAGTATAACAAAAGCTGGCTGGTGAGTAAAGGCAGCGTCTTTTCTTAAGGCTGAATTTGCTGTCCTACCCTCTACTTTTATAAGCTACTCGCTTCTCAGTCTTTGCAGTAATTCTTAATTTGTAAGTATATTTCCTGCATCTTTCCATCATAACTACAAGTCTTTCTAGACCTGTGCAAGTTTTCATCATCTGGCAATTACAGTTTGTTGTATGAGAAATGAGTCCTTCAGGAAGGATTACTTCGAAAACTCACTCGGGGTTGTTTTAGCAAAAGCATCACATTTCAAAAGAAGCTGCTTGTCCAACATTTTTCTTTGTTGGACACCACTGAGCACAGTGAGAGACAATCACAATTGCCACTTCAACACATTAGTAGCATTGTGGTCACTTTTATACCCCAGCTATCTGGTGTCTTTTGGGTGTATGGACTTTGACATGAACAAGTATAAGACAACTTTCTTAAAAATACGAAATGAGGAAGTGTTAATTGAAAGCAGACAGCTTTTCTGGTTATTGTTACAAATTTCATTCACCAGCAAAAAAAAATAAAAATAATATAATGGTTAGGGCAGATTTTTGGGGATTTATAATCTGCAAAAGGCCCTTTAATGGTAAAAAGTAGTTCTGAATGAGAAAATACTTTATAGGTGTTCCCTAGCTCTTCCCCCACTCGCCCTTTTTCTCTGAACATGACCGCTGACTCTCCTCAATTGCAGAGCGAGGCACTTTCTACCGAGAAGGAGAAGGAAAAAGAGGAGGGTTTGGAGTCCCGGCCAGCCACAGCACAAAGCACCCCACCCACCCAGCTCTCTGACACCGAGGACTACGCCGGCCTTGAGACCACCAGCTTACTGCAGCACGGGGACACGGTCCTTCACATCAGTGAGGACAACGGGATGGAGAACCCCTTGCTGGCCACTCACTTCAGCTTCACGCACGTGGAGCTTGGGGAGACCGACATCGATCTGGATGAATCTCACGTTTAACTCTTGGGGAAGTGCAGTAGTGGGAGGAGGAAGGGAAACTGTGCTTTCTCCTTTGAGTTCCCTGGTAACTAGTAACTAATTCAAACGAGCACTTTATTATCCAAAAGCAGAATATAGCTAACAGCCTGTTGCTGTAGACTAGCTAATTTCTGTTTGCGAAATCTATTTCTGTTCAGGGCAAGACTGTAGGAGCAGAGAATTTTAAAAAAAATTCTCAGGGTAGGAGGTGTGGGCAAGTATGTGTGGTCCACAAAACCTTGATCTGGCAGCCATGTACTTTGATCAGCAGCCTCTTTGGGTAAGCAGGCTGTTGTACCGTGCAAGACAGGAAAGAGAAACCCCTTTTGAGACTGTGCCCAAGATTTATTTTTGTAGCTTTTTTGAGAGGAGGGCTATATAGCAGCTGTATCCAAGGCTCTTACAGTTTGGTACTGACAGTGAAAATGCTGACAAAAAAGTACCAATCTAAAGCTCGATTTCCACAGGCCTGGGACTACTGTTTCTAACTTGCCGAGCAATGATAAGCACCATGGAGCTATTAGATACCCCCCCCACCCCCTTTTTTTTTTTTTTTTTCTGGCACTGCAGCCTTTAGTTGAGTTTACTTTTGTCTGTTGGTTTCATTCCACTTTGTAAGATCCTGCCCTTGTGCTACAAAAATATTTGCTCTAAATACAGTACATACCATAAGAAGGGATGCAAGTGCTGCACACAGATATAGATGGGCAGGGGGTGAGTGGTCTGCAGATGGTATAAATAATCCACTCTGTCCTGCTTTAATGTACTGAGTAATTCATCCCCATAGCTTTAAAAAAAACAACAAGAAACCACATCTGGAATGCATGGACCTTCCGGTACCTAGCAACTGCTCCACTGATGCTGTCTTACGTGCTTAGCTATATAGGGATTTAAAGTAAATATTTATGTATGGTATTTTCATGTTCCTATATATAAAAATATAAATATATATGTACATTGTAAACAAAAGATGGATATTGCAGGGCAGAAACTTGATGAAAGAATCTATTTTTGGCATGCCGAGATTGTATTTACAAAGGTTCCATTTTATGTACGTCATGCTGGTGGCTGCAAGTATTAGATGTGTACGTGTTACATTTATACCTAGGAGGTGATCCCAGCGGGGGATCAGCTGACGTCACAGCTGAGTTACAGGCTCTGCTGCAGCATCATGGAATTACACTGAAATGTGAATTTATCCATTAGCTGCTTACAGACGAACTGCACAACAGCTGTGAATCAAACCATGAAATCATAAGCAACGCCCAAAGTTACCCCGTGCTTTGGGATTCACATAAAGCCTTTTCCAGCTTACATTAGAAGAGCTAGATACTGCGGTTTGTAATCGTGGCATTATTGTGCAGAGGAAAATGTCTTAGATCACCCTGAGAGTTTGCAAAATGTGCTAATTACAAGTTTGGCCCCTGGGGCTTGTAATTTGAACGTATGCGTCATAAACCAGCCTTACTGTGGAGATGGAACAATGTCCTATCCATCTCCAAAGAAAGGACTCGCATCCCTCTTCAGCAACTCTGAAATAGCTGCTCAAAGTACTGCTGAACAAATGACAGTCTCACTGCTGTGGTGCAGCATGCAGGTTTTGCCGTTGTGTGGAAAATTAACTGTGCACCTGGCAGCAGGTTTCAGCCTGTTCCAACCCATGGAGCCCTCGCGCTGCACGGCCTGGTATTCGCCAAACGCTCACATTTGATGGGAGCTGCGCATACCAGTCTGAGGAGGGAACTCGTGCACATCAAACACCTGCAGATGATAGCAAAAGCCATCCTCCTCCCAGGCTCAGGGGCGTTGAGCATGTGCTGCGTCCTCTGCACTGGAGGCAAATTCTGTCTGTCTGTCTGTATCAGTCTGTGTACCCATCCATCCATCCATCTATCCATAGGTGGTGCACTAATGCAACTTTAAAGTGCACGTGGCTTTGTAAGAGAGCTGACTGGGTGGCAGCACCTGGGCTCTGCTGCTCCATGGGTTTCCTGACTGAGGAACTGCTTGCTTTGCTGACCAAAGCGTGCTGTACTGCTGCTGAGCTCCTCAGCACGCTGTGGCCAGTGCCAGCTACCTATGGAAGACTGCTCTGGATTATCTCCTAGCTTGGAGGTCGCTCAAAGAATTGCTGAATTCCAGATGCTAAGTTTTATTATTAACAGTGACGCACAAACGAGAAAAAACACAGCTTTGCTTTCCAATCCCCAGGTAGGCTGGGCTGCAGGCGGGCAGGGAGCAGGAGAGCTCAGATGCGAGCTGGGACGCTGCACGTGCAGAATTCACGGTGCATTTCACAGAGCGACCTTTTCTGTGTGAAATGAGACGGGAGAATCTACCTTAACGAAAAGTGGGCAACCTCACTGTGGTACTCCGCCAAAATAGCTGTGATTTACGTGGTTTAACTCAGTGTACGTGATAAATGTTGCCGCTAAGGCGTGCCGCTGTCACGGGTGACTTCACAGCAGTGAGCCATAGCAGGGACCGAGGGGTCTGTGTGCTGTGGTACTGCCAGAGCCCTATAAAGCTGTGAGCTGCAGCGCGTTGCCGTGGGGCTGCCCTGCGGGTGCTTGTGGTGTGGCCGGGGGCGTGCGGAGGGGCCGGGGTGAGGCGGCCGCCAAGATGGCGCCGGTGGCGGCGGGGCGGAGGCGGGCTTGGGGCCGTGGCCGTGGCTGTGGCTGGGGGCGGGCTCCCGCTGGGCCGCGCGTGCGCGGGGCGGCGGCGATGGCGTCCGGGTGCCGGGTCGGGCCGTCCGTGCTCAACGGCGACCTGGCGGCGCTGGGCGCCGAGTGCGGGCGGCTGCTGGAGTGCGGCGCCGACTACCTGCACCTGGACGTCATGGACGGGTAACGCCGGGCGGGAGGGCGGGAGGGAGGGAGGGAAGGAGGGGAGGGCCAGGAGGGGCCGCGGGGTAACGCCGTGTGTTCGGCCCCCAGGCACTTCGTGCCCAACATCACCTTCGGGCACCCGGTGGTCGAGAGCCTGCGGCGCCGCCTGGGCCAGGAGCCCTTCTTCGGTAAGCGGCCGCGGGGCGCCGCGGGGCCCTGCGCGGCTCCAGCGCCGCCCTGACGGCGCCGCCGCCCCGCAGACATGCACATGATGGTGGCCAGGCCCGAGCAGTGGGTGCAGCCGATGGCGGTGGCGGGCGCCAACCAGTACACCTTCCACCTGGAGGCCGCGGACAACCCCGGCGCGCTCATCAAGGACATCCGCGAGAACGGCATGAAGGTGAGCGGCCGCGCAGCCCGGAGCCGCCTCACGCAGCCCCCGGCACGGCCTGCAGCCGCTCTGCGCCTCCTCTCCCGCAGGTGGGCCTGGCCATCAAGCCCGGCACGACGGTGGAGCAGCTGGCACCCTGGGCCAACCAGATCGACATGGCGCTGGTGATGACGGTGGAGCCGGGCTTCGGAGGGCAGAAATTCATGGAAGACATGATGCCAAAGGTGAACCGACGCCTCCCGTCTACCGAGCGTAAAGTTAACCACAGAGAGAGTAGCGGGGAAACGAATAAACCTTGTGTGTGTGTGAGAATAAACTGTGTGAGAATAAACTGGCTGGGTGCAGCCCTCAGTGCCAGCCTTTTAACGCCGTCTCTCGCAGGTTCAGTGGCTGAGGACGCAGTTCCCATCGCTGGATATCGAAGTGGATGGAGGAGTTGGGCCTGACACCATCCACAAGTGCGCAGAGGTAAGAGGCTGAAACAGCACAGCGCTCGGGGTCAGCGTGTTGGGAGATGGAGTCATCCCTCAGAAAATAAGGCATAGGAGGACAAGCCCTTTGAGCAGTCATTTTCAGAAGGAACGGTAAAGCTGACATAGTAGCAAAATCATTTGTGCCTTTTTTAACAGTGGCTACTGAAGCCCCTCCTAAGTCGTTTGTTGTACAGGCAGCTAAGCAGGAGCAGTGGTGAAGCAGTCAGCTGTGAGGGGAGGTGCTGTCTTTTCCAAAGTTAATTTGCAGGTGTAGTTAGAGGCACGATACCTGTGTCCTGCAGGTACTGCTCATTTGTTCGTCAGCCTACAAACTGCTGTCTCCTTGTGTGTTTTGCAGCAAGAAAAGTCTTAAGAAACGGGTCTGTTCTGTATCACTGAGTGGGTGTTTAATATCTTCCAGGCAGGTGCAAATATGATTGTATCTGGCAGTGCTATTATGAGGAGCGCAGATCCGAGATCTGTGATCAACCTTCTAAGGAACGTGTGTTCAGAAGCTGCTCAAAAGCGGTGTCTGGATCGATGAGACCTACTCGAACAGTGTTCAAGAAGGCTCTGTGCGTGCAGGAGAGCCCTTGTTTCTCGTGCGTAAGGGAGGGCTGGATGAACATTAATTACAGAAATTTGTTGCTGCTGAACAGAGGAATCATTCCTTCACTGCAATGAAGCAAGCAGCAGTGAAAAAACATTCTGGCTGTCTTTCAGGGTTGGAAATGCAATGGTTTGAACCTGTTTCTTGATTCTGTGGAGGCTAATTTTATGCAACAACCTTTAATGCTGAGTGGATCGAACTAAAATTCAATCAGTTTTTGCTTGCTAGAAGAGTGTAGCATCACCACATGCAATCTCTCTTGTGGAAGACTCTAATGAACCTGCCTTCTGCTGTCTGTATTTTGTCACTTGATCTGTGCATTCCTACAAAACTTTTCCAATGTCTGCATTAAACACACTTCTCCTGGTGTGGTAAGTCTCCTTTAAATTGACTGTCAAAAATGAGGAGTTGGAATAGTAACTTTGGGGAAAATGCAGTTTATTAGGGCTGGGGAAAGCTGTGGATGATAGAAATATTTCTGTTTTGCTTTTACTGTGTAGAAATACTTGACCTACCTAAGTTTTTTAAACACCACACCCATCTGTTGAACATCTTTCCCAGGTCACAGGCTGGGAACTGTTTTCTCGTTCGCCTTTTAAATAGCCAGGTAAGACAGCTCTGACTCAAATTCCTGGAAGTGATGGAATTCCATGCTGGAATGTTAGAGTGCAGTATCTTGACCCCAACCTCCTGAATTTGTGCATAAGTAAGTCCAAGTGAGCGATTAGGATAGTGACATACAGGCGTGTTATGTACTGCAGTGATTTCGCTGTATGTAGCTTGAGATACATGCACTAGGTGGAGGTGGTTCTTCACCTGTTAAACAGCTCCGTTCTCATAGCTAGAAAGCTAAATAGTTCTCATAGCTCCTGGTTGTTTGCGCTAACTTCTTAGCTTGGCCTGTTTGGACATGTGGAATAGGAGAGTTAAAACCCCCTAGAGGAAGACTTGAGTGGGTTGTGTTAGACAGACCTGCCTCGCATGGCTCTAATCAGTAGTGCTCGCTCCTTTAATATTTTATTGTGTTCTGCTTGCTTGGCATTTTTTCCCGTAAGCTACAGAAGGGCTGCTGTATGCTAGTTCAAGGGAGCAGGCCTGGCAGCTCAACAATTGCATCCAGGTCAGTTCAAGCATGTAGTCAAATTTGTTCTTGCAGCAAAGCTGGGCACCTGTCACCTCCCTGCTGTGGCAGCAGCGCTCGAGCTGACGCACGCCCTGCTGTGAGCCCCAGGCGTGCGGTGCCCCACAGCCCGGCCTCTGCGCCGCATCCACTGCGATCCCACAGCAGCCAACAGCGCAGGAGGGTAAAACACTTGGTGCTGGGCAAGGAGACACAGGGTGCTGTCACAGTGCGGGTCACTGCCAGCACTAAGGAGGGGGCTTGCAGACAATCCAGGCAGGTCTCAGAGCTGGCTAACTTGCTTCGTTTTCCTGTGTGGTTGGTTGTGGGTTAGGTGAACAAATGTCTTCGCTTCCTGTTTCCATTTGCAACCCCAGATGAGAGCTAGCAAGAGAAAAATGGAGTCTGCTGGAGCTACTGCTCTGAAAACATCTCAGAAGCAGCCAAAAAAAGCTTGGCTAGGAAAAAGGTAATGGTCCATGTGCCCACTGGACACATTAAAGCTGGAAAGCAGCTGTGTAGAGTTTAAAATACTGCGCACATTGAGAAAAAAAAATCAAGGCTTTGGTACTTAAAATGCAGGGCTAAGCAGTAAAAAACAGCTATCAGAAGTTTAGTTCAGGATTGGGAAGTATGACTTTTCGTTCCATTGTAAGCAGTATTTGCTTCCTACAGTTGATCTCAAGCTCGTTTGAAGGGCATTCAAACAATTTCCCTTGCTTTTTCTCATTAATTTGGAAAAAAAAGGCCCCAAGTCATGCCGCGTGAGTGAGAGCTTTGCGTTGTGTTCTGAGCACAGAACCATGCGGTATGTTTTCTTTCAGAGGTTTCAGTTGCTTTGTCCCTGTTTCAATGCGGTAGTTCTACTTCCATTCAGCCTTACCTTAGCACTGCTGTGGGAGAAGAGAATTAGACACACAGGAAAATCGCTCACTTGCTGCTTTCTGTGTGAATCCCACCCAGGTGGATCTGTGCAGCTGGTTGCTATGGCAGTGTCCTTTGACACACCTAAGGTTAAAACTAGTTGAGAGCGCAGAGCTGAAGAATCCATGAAAATATCAGCACCAAGAGGTGTTCCTTTACTGCTTAGGACTTGTCCGGTTGTGTGCCTTGATACAGAACCTGAAGCAATCCGTTAGGCTGTGTTTGGGCTTGTCCTCCTCTGCGCAGTAATGCAGTGCCACAGAGGAAGCACCCCAGCTGCAGGACTTGAAACCAGACGAGGTGTTTGCATATCTGCAGGGCCAACAAACCCCGGAGCCGTTACATGTTGCAATGCTCTGATAAAGTTTCAGCAACGAAGCAGCAGGGAGGCAGTGGTGATGCTGAGTCATGTGGGCTACAGCAGGCCAGAGTGCGCTGCCAGAGCACGGCACCGTCCGACTGCAAGGCGGGATAAAAGGCACTTGGTACGGCCCCAGGGAGGCTGGGTGTGCGCTGCAGGGCAGAACAGTGCCCATCCCTGAGCAGGAGGAACAACGCAGGAGGCACGCATGGCTTCACTGCAGCAGGGCTCAACAGGGTGCAGTTGTACTTACATTCCATCAAGGTCCTGGACGAAGCATTTAAACCCTTGTAGCAGCAGGGAGCAGAACACAGGTGGCTGTAAAAACTTCTCTGCTGAGAATGGTAAATGAAGTGCAAGGGAAATGGTTTTCTTTGTGAGGCTGCAACACCCCATTTTCATGTACGGGTGGGGGGAAGGCCTTACCGCATGTGTTTGAGTTGGTATTTAAGGCAGCCTTTAGAGTATCTTCACTGGAAGCAGTGCTGACAGCTGTTCTTACAGCTTAACAGCCAAAAGACAAACAGCTTTTTTTTTTGTTTTTCCCCCTGTTGTTTAACTTTTCAAAAAGAAAACAAGCAGGGGGTTCCTGCTCATTTCATGGCCTCAAGCGTGACTCTGGCTCTGAGCTCTCAGCCCACTCCCACCGCCGGTGCCATCCTCAAGACACCAGGATTCACGCAAAACCTGACCCAAGGTGGGAGTCCAGCTCTGCAGGGGAAAAGGGCTGCAGGCAGGGAAATAGAGCACTAGTGCCAACTGCAGCTGCATGCAGCACACAGGAAAGGCAGGGAGTGGGCTTGTGACCAAGTTCTCTAACCTTGTTGCAGCAGTGAAAGGAGGCTGATGAGGCAGCGCACGTGCACCCTGTCTGCTCCAAGCTGCCCCTGCCAGAGGCAGGCAGGCAACAACTGCAGCCACAGGCCTTTGCCCACCATGCTCGTGTGTGCTTCTCACCTGATGGCACAAGCTGCACACCACCAAGGCTCTGGGAGCAGCCCCAGGGTGGAGGCAGCAGGAGGAAGCAGTGCCCGGGTGTGGTTCTCCAGCCTCGCAGTCGCTCGGGCAGCTCTGTGCAGGCTGCTGTTGCAGGTCCAGCCAGCTGAGAGGCAGACATTACCAGAGAAGAGAGCTGACAGGGCTGGGGCGGGGTATAGCCCAACTGACATTGTTAGAGTTTCAACAAGCTGGTTTTTTTTCCTAGCATTCTGGCTTTCTTTGCCTAGCCTTTTTATTGCTGCATTGCCACGCACTAGCTGTTTCCCACAATGGCTGAGCAAAAGCATCTAAAGAGAGGACAAAGAAAGCGTGCTTACCCTCGCTCTCATCAGCAACCGCCTGTGCAGCCTCTGCAGCTGGCACGGTAACAAACAGCTGCTTTGGAGCAGCACACTGGGGACCGACCCAAAAGCCACACCATGGTTCAACAGGAGCCCACAGCTGGGAACTGAACAGTACAGGAGCAGCTTCACAGTTCCTGAGACCAACCAAATTTGGTTCATTTCTCCTTGCTCGCATTTTAACATTCTCTTCACCCTGCCCCCACCCCCAAATGAATTTAGACACCCCCCCCTGCTTTGCCTCCTTCCCATACAACACTGGAATGCGTTTCCGCTTCCTGACAGTGTCTTGGGCCACGTCAGGCAGCTCGCTGGCTGCCGTACTGCGCCTGTCCCACCCCACATCGCAGGAACTCGCGCTGCCCCAGGGATCAGCCGGCAGGAAGCCCTGACCTTACAGCAAGCTGGGTGAGAGCTGGTCGGGTCAGCCTTCTGCGTGAAGGGCGACACATCTGGAGGCGTTGGAGGCATTGCAATTCACAAAGCTTCTCCCAGCAGCAGCAGCCGCACATGCAGGATGAGAGGTGGAACAGCTCACCTCTGAATTTAGGGGCTGGAGGGAACCTGAAGTCTCCCAAGCACCAGTGCAACGCGAGTACGACAGCAAAGCTCAGTGCCACTGCCACGCCACTGCGTCTGCAAAGCCACGCTTGGGCCGAGCAGGTCTCTGTGCCAAGAGAAAGCACAAAAGCCAGCACTGTACTTCTAAAAGGCCATCCAATTCAGACCATATACAACACACATATATGGGTCTATATATATAGAAATAACTTTTAATTAAAAAAACAACCTTGCATCAAAGATTATTGTATCAGACAATGAGGCAAGATTCAAGTTTAAGACAAACCAGTGTTAAAAAAGTGTTTAAAAAAATAATCATAATGTGCAATAAACTACAATGTAGCAATAGGTCGTAGTGTTGAAACTTTACTGAACTGTTTTCAGATGTCCAGTGTGTATTTCCTGTCATTTTGACAAAAAAAAAAAAAAAAAAAAAAAGAATTGACACTAAAACTGGGTCATCTGTCCAGTGCCATTCAGTTCTAGATAGTACACATGGAAGGAAATCTTGCACAAAAACAGAGACTCCTATAAAATTGCCTTCAACTGTCCTACACAGAAAAACTTCCTGTTGGTGAATTATACCTACATTCAATGTTTAATCTTTGTTAATACCTCTTCAGATTGCAGATACATTCCAAACCATGCTATTTAGATGCAAGTTTCAGCAACTTGCTTTTGTTTCCTCACCATGAACTTGCTGGGAAATTAAAAATCTATCTGGAATCACAATGGAGAGCTTCGGGGCTTTTTTTTTTCTTTATTGGTCTTCTAGACATCAATCATCTTTTCCTTTTCAGCTAGTCACCAAATGTTGGCATACTTATGAGACTCTTGCAAGGCACTGTACAGAAATTTGAACTAAACTTCATCTTTAACATATTAAAGCAAAATATTATGAGCCTCATTTGCTACTGAAGGCCTAAGGAAGTAAGGTGACCCAAAACGCAACATCCAGGGAGCTGCATCAGGGATTTGATGCGCCTCCTCTTCCCTTCCCTTTCTCTAAACCCACACAACAAACAGGAACCCTACTCTGAGTAGCAGATACACGGACTATTGAAATGCAGTGGTCTATGTCTATCTTACTGCTCGAGGACGTCTATATGGAACATGCCCTGGCACTACTGAGAGCTGAGTACAGGTTTTAAGCTAGATGCAAGGCTTCAACAACGTCTGCTTTCAGACTGCTGATTCTCACCTGCCCTTCTCTCACGCGTGGGTTGCACGCATGCCTTTAAAGAGAGGTGGATTTTCTGCCACACATTCATGCCACACAGGAAAATAATCTGTGGTTATCGCTTTCTCACCACTGTATTTTCAAGTAGTTTTTCTGTGTTCAGTTGAAGTTGTTGGTTTAAGGTAGACAGCATATCCTGCTGCACCAGAATCCACTAGAACCAGAAACACATTTGAAAACAAACAAAACAAAAGAGGATGATTATTAACGAATGTGGCAATATGACAACAGAAAGCAGTGAATGGTGCCAGCAATTTATGTGCGCCCACTCCCGACACTGGGAATATTAGACTTCCAGCTTGAAATAATTACTTTCTCTTGGGGTTCAGGAAGAAGAAAGTGTTGTCTTTGGGATTTATCCTGCCTGTTACAAAGCAAGAAAGAAAATATATTATATGCAGCTAATGTACAGGTTTTGAATTGTGCTGTCATATGCTGTGTGAACGAGAGAGATTTTACCTTACACTTTTCTCCACCTTAATTGGCTTTCTTAATGAACCACATTATTCCCTGTCACCTTTGTTTTCTCGTATTGTTGATTCCCAGGCAAACATTTTCGCAGTCTTCTGACTCTTCTGTGGATTGTTTTCTTGGTGGATGGCCATTGTCTGCCAAACCAATGGGCGTACATGAAGTACAGAGCGAGTCGCTGGGGAAAGCTGCACTTGACATTTCAGTCTGATTCGTTACTTGATCTTGGCACAGTAAAGCTTCTACCTCTTCATCTTTTAGTGGAAAAACTCGAAGTTCCCACAGCCCCGACTGAAAGGAATCAGAAGGGTAGGAGCGAGGGTAGAAAAAGAGAAAAGAGGGAAAAAAAAGAGATTTCAGTTGAGTCTGATTAGCTGTGTGCAGAATGCTCTGCTATCAAGTAACAAATGAGTGTCATTCTTCACAATGTTTGCAGGGCTCTTCAGATAAAGAATACCACACTGCTGGGCACCAGCTGTCAGTGTACACCGGCTTCATGTGGGTTTGAACCCGTAACAGAGCTGCAACTGCAGGCACAGCGCAGGACGGGGGAGGGCTCCTTTCCATACTGCCAGGCAAGCAGGTTTCCTGGCCACCAAAACAATCAGATCAGGTCTGTCTGGAACCCTTGGCCAGCATACCCGAGGGAAGATTCCACATCCCTGAACCCAGGCCTGCCACACTCACCTCTAAAACATGTACCGCATTCACTGAGCGGTGAGCCTGTTGACAAATGTTAGGTTTCATTCATAAAAAACACATCTATGTCTAAACAGAAGGGCTACATTCAGCGCACATAAACTAGGGGCATTCTGAGCAGGGAAGGACGTGGGTATGTTCAAGTTCCCCATTTCAGGTTAAGGGCCAGTGGTCACTGAGGCCCTGAGCAGACCCGGAGGGCACCGGGAGCACCCACCTTGGCTTCCTGGCTCTCCCTGCAGAGCTGTGCAATCCCTGAACAAACAGAGCTGTGGGCTTCTGATGTCGGGTCGGGAACAGGTTCAGCAGCGCAGTGCAGCGAGGCACAGGAGCTGCTGTGGTGGTCTTTGTGCACCGCATCTTGGCTGTGTCGTCCATCTGCATTTTTGCTGTAAGATCTAGTGCAGAACAAGAGAGACAAGAGTCTTAAGACCTGCTCCCTGCCCTTTCACATCACCGGGAGTAGTTCAGATTTTCTTTTCAACGTGTTCAGTGTCTCTGCAAGTGCTACCTGTGCTCCGCTTGCTTGAACTGAACAACAACACACGTGGTTCTGAACAACCCTGCTGCTGCAAGCCACAGCCAAGAGTGCTGTGTGAAGGAGCTACAAGCAGCTGCCATGGGGCTGGAACAGACACACCCCAGCTGCAGAACAGCGAGTGGCATGGCCCACGCGGGAGCACAGCATCACACACAGGTGCCCAAAGCACGCTGCCACCCCACCTCTCGTCTGGGCCCCTCTAGCCCATAGGGTGAGGTACCCACAATCTCCAAAGCAAGCAAAATAGTTTGTGTAATAAGAGTAGAAACGTTGACCTCACCTTTATTGTAAATTTAAACTAAAATATTTAAAATACTGGCACGCATTTCAAATGTCATGTAGAAGCTTGACCTTCCTCACGTTAATGGCAGTTTTACTTCTGATTTCAAATTACACTAAGATTTCACCAAAGAGCTCACAGATTTTCAAAATAAAAAGGTACGTATAAAGTCTGTATTTTTCATACGATTTAGTCTTTTTTCAGTATAGGTTCTAAAGTCACTTTATGTTCAAAAGCGCTCAGAATTAATTCCTGAATATATTTTACCTCTAATTTTATTCTGCAGTATAAAAGCTACCTTTGCATATTTATTCATTGCGTCATCATTCAATTTCAGCCAGGAACAGACACAGGCATATATATGATAAACAGCAGGAAAAGTTATCCTAATGTTTATAGGATGTTTTTTGTTGTGGCAGATTCTGAAGCAAATTATGGGAATCGTTTTCCCAGACCAAAATTGGAGATACAGCCGCTATATGACGTTTGGCCTTATATACACTATTTTTTCCAAGACTTACAGGGATTATACTTGATTCAAATGAAAAGGGGTGGCTAAAAGTCATGATAACGGGGAGTGGCACAAACCAACAGAGCCGTGTGTTGTGTACGGCACTACAATCTTAGCGGTGCCAGATCACCAATGTGCCAACTTTCTGTAAGTTCTGCATGCTTCAGAACTGCCTGGCCTTCCCTTCTCAACTGCAAAAACAATTTATGCCTGGTAGTGACTCTGAGGAGCTGATAAATAAGCAGCATTATGCTCTGTGGCAGCATTTCTGAACCTGCTGCACCAACCGACCCACCCCTGGTCCCACGGGAATGCTCTTATCAAAGTCAATACACCTGCCTGCTATTCCTTCTGGGCCAGCGGCTCTGCTCCCACAGCGACCACCTTGCTCGCTCTCTTTCTTCATACTTTGCGTGACGTAAGGAAAAGACTTCATCCGAGAGATCTTCTATCTGCAATGAAAGATGAGGGATAGCTGCTGTAATTATCAACATCACTAGAAACAAAGACAAGTGCTTATGTATGTAGTTCCATGAAGGTTTGTTCACCAAACACAAGCAAACAAGACAATGTGTGCTAGCAGTACCAGGGTACATCAAAATAATGACGCCAGCTGGCACTCTCACTTAGAGCCACAGTTTATGGGACGCTGTCACCTCCTGTGCATTTCTTTGTGTGTCTGTGGTTGATCTGAAGGCATACAGAAGTTACAGCCCTATGCAGCTAGCACATTTCTCCCTACGGTGGGAAGCAGAAAATTAAAAAGACAAGTATTCATTTGCAAAATCAAGGCAGCATTAAAAGCACAAAACGAAGACAAGCAAAAATCCAAGGAGTTTTTAGAGACTGATTTAGGAGGAGGCTGGGAGGCAGCAGGATTTGCCAGGTGCTCTTTAAGCACAGAGAGGCAGGTCTGAGATCACAGGGGCTTGCAATAGCTCCACATGGAGAGGCATGCAGCAAACCTGAGGTGCCGCATTCCTGCCATGAAACCAAGCAGAAAATGGTGTCTGCTGTGAAGAGAGCATTTCTTAGCTGCATGAGCCCAGCACAACCTAACACAGCCCTAATATAAATGTACTTTAACTGCTCGTAGAGTCAAACGAGCCAGCTTTTTATGCAGAGCTCCTCAGATGCAGCTCTTACATCTGACCTTCACTTAGGAAGAGCCATCTTCACTTTTCCGTTGTTTAAGTCTGCTGTGTGTATGCAGCTAGGCGGGGAGCACAGTGCTGCCCTTCCCTCTCACTCCCCAGACTGCAGGGTGGACCACTCCAGCACAGCTCAGCATTACTTCAAAGTGCTCCAAACTATTCAGCCTCAAAGTTCATCTAAAAAGCTGTGGTTGGCAAGAGCACAGGAGTGCAGAAGCCGTGGATTTTTATGCCAGCCACTCCCACCTTAAAAGCAGAGAAATTCTAAGAAAGAAAATTCCTGGTTGTAGGAGCTGTGAAGCTGCACTGCCAGATCAGTCCTGGACAAGAACTATACCAAGAACTGGGAGGTTACAGAAAATTAAGCTGATTTTCCATGAAACAAAGTTCTCGTGGCTGCTACACAAGCAACATGATTCATCTTCTGATTTAGTCTGATAAAACAGAGAACTAAAAGCAGCGTCCTAGCTGCACCACCAGAGAGACGGTTATGTTGCCAGCAGGATTCACTCTGCAGCAGGCAGCCATCGGCCCTGAGGTTTCTGCAGGAGCCGTTCTCTCCAGGAGGCCTTGCAGCACCAAGCAGTGCATGGCCATTATGGGTACGAATGCAAAATACAACGCACTGCTGCTGCTGCAAACATACCTGACAGCGGCGTTCCTCAGCCTGCCAGAGCACACACCTCCATCCTAGGCTGCTGGCCACGAGCTGTAGCCCCACAACCAAATTTAGCAGGGTCAGTGAAAAGGATCTCAAAGACTTCTGTGTGATCTGAACCAGCCACTGGACCCATTTGCCAGAATTGGTGCTGCCTGGTTTCTGCTCAGCCCAGCACCCCAGAGGAACCCTCAGACAAACAGGCCTGCTTTGTTTGCTCAGCTCAAGATTTCTTTTTAAAGACTCCTCCTTGCTTTTATTTATGTTCAACACAAACTTCTTTGTTAGCTGTTTGTTTCCCTTCACGTAACTCAACCGAATGGGTCTCCTCCTCTCTGGAATTCACCAGCTCTTGTCACCTGGATGGCATGGGTCTGGGGCTGCATCTCAGTTCACATTCTGCCTTTCCAAGGTCAGTGTGAAGGCGACAATTTTGTGGACTACAAAAGTGTTATTCCCTCAGGGAAAATGCAGGATTTTTCTGTGTGATCAATTTCCTTTGAAGTGCAAACAAAAGATAATTTTCAAAGAAAAACTTAGACTTTGAAATTACTTTTCTTAGCAAATTGCCAAAACTTTTCATGCTGGGAAGAAACTTTATTTTTAACGAGCTTCCTTTCAAAACCCAAGCCCACATTCCTCTACAAGTTCTGAAAAATATTAGAAGTAAGCCTTACTGTACCTTTTCCATAGCTAATAGCAGAGATTTAACTACTTATTTGAGTTTTACCCTATTCCACTGAAGACCAACCATTAATACAGTTTCTTACTTTAAAATTGTTCTTTGTTCTACAGAAAAAAATCACATTACCTCAGAGTAAAAAAAAAAACTCTGGTTGGTTCAGTGCAGCCTCTGCCCTTCCTCACCTTTCTAAGATTTTATATTTCCCTCAAACAACTTTACATTAATTTATAATTACTATAACTAAAGAAAAGTATTTTTTTCCACCAAAGGTAGCTTGAAAAAGGCCAAAGAGCTGTCATTGCTTGCCAGCAGGGTCTAGCAGTGACGCTGAGAGAAAAGACTATTAGGAAGGTGTGTTTGCGAGGCATGTCTAATGGTTTCATTCAAAGAAAGACTTAGAGCAAACTAAGATTTGAATCCCTCCCATCTCATCTAGTTAAGCTACGAGCCACTATGCATTAATGTTGAATAGTCAGGAATAATACCAGGAATAAACAGGCAGGGATATTTCTGAAAGGTTCTCAAAACAACAGTCAGTGCTTCAGTCGTCAGCTCCATGGGAAATGCTGAGTCATACGCCATAAAAACACTTATGCAAAACTAATTACACAAAGAATTATTCTGAAGTATTTGCAATTGCTAAAACAACTACAAAATAAACTTTAACTCTACTTTATATCCATGCCTTGCCAGAAACTTTAACCTGGACAAAACAAACTGCAAACAAAACAGGAAAGCCCATGCCGCACCCTCCCCTGCACTAAAGCAACAACAGACTGCAAATTTACACATGCAAACCAGGAAATACAAACGCTGTAATGTCCCAAAACTAAGTATTTTTAGAGCGAGCAGTGGAGCAGACACAGATAGTTGATTAACTTTTAGATTGTCCAACTTTTATGTGTTTGTCCTTGTAAGGCAAAATTTCCAGAAACAAAACTGTGGCACCCCATAAAAAGCTTTTTGGGCTCTAATAAAGTAGCATGAGTGGGCCCGATTTTCAGAAAGTGCTGCGTTCCCGTCCCTGGAAGTGCAGCTCCTGTAGAACCCGACAAATCTGGGACACCACATTTGTTTGTGACTTGTGGGAACTCTGGTGTGAGCCCATTGCATGAAGCGAGAGAAATCCCTAAAGTGCTGGACAACACAAGGACAACTTGAGGAGTTTTAAATTTGGCCACACAGAAGTATTACACAGTACCACCACAGACTGCTATGCAGTGGAAAGCAAAGAAAAAGCTTTTGTATGAAAGCAGACGGTACATTTTGCCTGCTCTTTTCTCCTTTCCAAATGATCTGCTAGATGAAGTTTGCCTTGATTTCAGTGCATGGAACAATTTCAAGTGGCAGAATGTGAGTGAAGGAAAGAAAAGGTAACGCTCCTGTTTTCTGATGTTTTTTCCTCAAGCTTACACAGTAACAAATTAACTCAGCCTAAAACCTGAAGCAAGGCAGTGAAAGAATTAAGATCAAACAGCCACCTTTTCTCAGCCCTCAGAAGAACATCCAAACCAATTAATATGATCTGAAAAGAAAGGGAGAAAATTGGCAAAGGATGATTTAGATGAGTAAGATCTTTATCATATTTCTCATCTGACATCCCTCCTCTCTTGTTATACCCAGCAGCTGACAGACAATATTGAAGCAGTGGACCACAGCAGGAGGCTAGGCTGCTTTATTGTACTCAAGTATTTCCTGGCCAAACGATGAATCATACACGAACTAGTAATGCCAGATACAAATGGACTGGGAGGGCTGTTAAACAAGCAGTAAGTGCACAAACTTCACAGACTCCTTGAAGTCCATTCAGCAAAAATGAGCTAAAAGTATGCAAGATAATTAGTCTGTATGGGATCTGGGGTCTAGAACAGAAATCCAACGAGTGCTCCAAGCAAGTCCCTTGAAGCCCTGAAGAAAGGCAAATCACTGTTGAAGTTCTTTTTCTACCCCCGCCCTTCGATACCAGGACGAGGCGAGCACAATGAATAGCAGGCTCTCATGGGGCACTGTGCCCTTGCTGCCTTATTAGTAATTCTCCACGTAGTTTAATTAAATATCCTCACAAGAGCGTTCTCCTGTGTATTATAGTTTGACCTTCTCACTCCTAAAGAAGATCAGGCAGGTTTCCTGCCAGCAGACAGTACCAAGCTAACAGGCAGTGGTGGAGGTGACAAAATCTGACCACCACCAAGAATTTCACAAGTGCACGAAAAAGGCAGGGTCAGAGGAAGTTGTTCCCTTGCTTCAGAGCCAGGAGTACCATGTGAAATGACTGCAACCATGCCAGGTAGGCAGGTGAGGCTGTGATGCTCTCTGAAAGCATCAATTTCCAGGTAGGAGGAAGCTAACAGGCCTCGTAAATCTCTCCTGAAGAAGCCTGGCCTTTGTGGAGAGTGTATTTTCTACCCCAAGGGAGTGGCACAGTAATTTCACTTGCCTAGGGTGCTTAGCATACCCTGCTGTACTGCTACAGATAGGCAGTCTTTGTCTACCACTAAGGTCTCTAATCCTGGCTGTAGGGATGTAAAACAAGCTCTAGAATGGATGTTGTGGATGAAGGTAAAACACAAGTTTTACCTGCAGCTACAACAGCTGGTAGGGGCCTACAGCAGGGACTGGAGGGAGGCTACAGATGTCCAGAGGACAGCAAAACTGGCACATTCGTCCTCTGGCTCTGGAAAAGGAGCCACAATAAGACAGGAAGAGTGGAAAGCCAGCCCAGAGACCAGACACACTGCTGTGTTCACACTGGGGTTAGGAAACACCTCAAAACCACCATTGGGGGATAAAGAAATCTCCCTGCCCCAAAGTCCATGGGCGTACTCTGAAAGAAAAAGGTGGATTCTTACATCTGGAGGAAGCAAGAGTAGCACACGGTGTGCACACCTAACGAAAAAGGTGAGTGGGAAATGCTGATGGTTGCGTTGTTCCTGACAAAGCAGAAAAGCTTGCTTCCAACAGGAGGGTTGCAGGAACACCAAGAAGAAAACTTAGGAAACTCGCAAGCAAAATGCCAAATTACCTCCTCAAGAACAAGAGGCCATGGGAACTGGCCATGAAAGAAAAGGACGAGAGAGAAGGAAAGGCATTACTGCAGAGGTAGCCCCAAAGAGAGAGTCACACTAGGGGACCCAGCATCAGAGTGCCCAGGAGCATGGGGGAGCTGAGGCCTCAGAGGGATCCTCCAGGAGCTCTGACTGTGCTGACAACAAGGGGCAGAACAAGCGAACAGCAAGTCTTAATGTAGTGGATGGCAGAAATGTGAATTATCTCCAGGGTCAAGTAAGTTGGGGTAGGACGCATTGCCACAGCCCAATACCTAATAGTTTATTTCTGAAATCTGAAACTTACCAGGATTTGCATGAAGTCAGTGACTTTGAAAAACAGATACTGATTATCCCAACTATGTATCTAATTTAACTAAACTGTTGGTTTAATTAAAATACAGCCTACCTCTTCATCATCTGCAGGAGCTCTTTCCAAAGGTTGAAATTCAACAACTCTCCAACTAGAAATGAAACAAGAAAAGTCGAATTAGTTTACCTACACGCTGCTTCATTGGTTCAGCTGTAAAGACTCTGTTTCTACAGATAAAATAATTTCAAATTTCAGGTGCCAATAGCAGATGCTCACAATGTAATTCTCCTTTCTTAACCCAACGTTTAACCTTTCCTTTCCCCAACAAACTTTTTAAGTTACTCAGAGTGTTTTATCTTTAGAGACAATATAAAAACAAATACAAATTAGAGATTGAAATATAGAACAGCTACAGTATTGCAGGCAACTTGCAGTACTTAAAAGACACTGAATTATAGCACAGGAGATCAATTACTCTGCTCTAGCAATCTAAAGATGTTCTTTTATTGATGTATTTATTTATTACATCTCTAGAATTGTGGTTTATAAATAATGTGTTTACACTATACGGAAAAAGTTCAGCTTAATCCATAGTATCAAAATGGAAAATTTTTTAAAAATAATATGCTAAAACAATTCTGTTTAATTTGCTGTTAGCTACTTTTTAGTGAACCGTAACACAAAAGACGGCAATCTCCAAATAACTAAGAGCATGTCAGCCCAATAGCACCTTTAAGCCCATGAGTATCACTACAATTAAGATGATAAAAAAAAACTTCTATTTTTAGCCAGTCTGTGCATCTGCCACCACTCTGCGCCTATCATGTTATTTCCCTTGTGCTATCAGCTGTCCAGTCTTCCCACCACTCATCTTTCATCCACTCCTATACACAAACTGACGTGCACAGTAAAAAACAAAACCAAAACCAAACAAAACCCCACAAGCACATGAAAAGATCATCTTAGTATTACAACATCTAACTAGATGTTAATATCTTTAATAGTATTCTCGTGTTCATTTTGCAACTAAGGAGATCATGAACAAACCTCGGAGTAATGATTTCTTTGTACTGCAGTTTCTCCAGCTTTGACGGTGCCACCAGCGACATGGGAATAACAATGTTGTCTATGTCATAGGAGCTCTCACTTCTCAACCTCCTCCTCGAGTTATGCTGTGTAACAGAATCAATAAAAGAGGAGATCTATCAGCTTATATGACAGGAAATCCATGTTAGTTGAGATATTCTGTAACAGATTTTCTAGAGCCCAAATTATTATTATTTTTTTTTAAGTAATTTCAACAGATCTTAAAACTATCTCACCTCTAAGATTAACTCCTTGCTTGCACAGCTCTTACTGATATCAAAGGATGCTTCTCTAACTTCACGTAGAGTTAATTTTGAATACTTAAGAGAACTTTAATGCTGTGTTCTTCTTAACATTCAGCCTATAAGGAAGACCTTCTGTAACCTATCTACTGACACATAACCCAAGTGGTTTTTCAGCATGACACAATTCCAAGAGAATGAATCTACATTTAGCAGTGAAGAACAACCTACATGTAAGTATTTTTCTAGAAGACACACAAAAGACAAAAAGTGAACGATCATACTAGATTCCCAGTGTTCTCTGCTCAATAGTTCATGGAACTTACAAGTGTCAAAAACTGAATTTTCTAGATTACAGAAGAAAGCTTAGTTTTAAATCGTATACTCCATATTGCAAGATCTCAGTTTTTAGCTGATAGTTAATGGAAGCAGTCTGTTCTAAAATGCTCATTTAGACATTCTTTAAAGCTGGCCTCAAGAATGTGAGTGAGTATTATCAAAACTGCACGGAGGTTGCAGATCTTAATTCAGTTCTCCAGTTGTCATCTCCAGATTAAAACGATGACTTACTGAGCACCAGTGTAACACCAGGCTTAATAGAACCATGGGCCTGTGATTTGAGTATTATTATGGATTTCTCAATTAATTCCAATAGAATTAAAACAAAGTGTGTTTCTGCAAGGACTTCACTGAATCAGAGCTCTGCTGCTCCTCAGCAAATTCATATACCAGAGACTTTGCCATTAGTGCTGCACAAGAGGTTTTAAATAGCAAAGCTGAGACTTACTAAGTGCTGTGACTATACATGTATTTGCACAGTGATGCCATTTGGCATAGCTGCACCAAGGGCAACAGCTCTTGTGTAAAACTGGGAGCATATATCACAGTACATTTAATGAAACTTAAGAGGAAAAAAGTAAAATGAAAGGCCCAATGCCACTAAATGAAGCATCTATTTCAGTTCTGTTATCTGTAAAACTCTTCACAACCAATTATCTGGTTTAGGGGCACCACATACTAAATCTGGAATAAATTTCTTAATGTAATTCACTTAATTCACAGTTCTTTACTGTAACTTAACATTAGCTTAGATTTAAAGAGCCTGTATTTGTGAATTATTAATTTGCACAGCTGTTAACATTTCCGTTAAGACAGTGACACACTTTCTGTTTACCTGTGATGAAGTGCTGTGAGAGGGCCTAGACATCGCATTGACGTTGGTCACGGCAGCAAAACTGCTAGGGGATTCTGGTTCTGCATGTTGAAAGGAGAACGTCTCAAACCTAGTGTTACGTTCGCCTGTCACAAAAACAGTAGTAAACAATACTGCACACTGTCTGTTGCCTGTTAGACTAAGGAGATTTTTCCATACAGTAAGAGTAAAGTCATTTCTAGAAGCCCACAGCTAACCACTTGAGATTTACCAAATACTATAAAAGGCTGTCTAAATAAACACTTTTTACTCATCCTGTTGTTCCACACAACTCATCCCTCTCTTTCTATGAAGGATTTCTTCTGCTGGAACCAGCTTCATACGGGCAAATCCTGCTTCTTTTTACGGAAACTGTCCTAGACAATACACACAGCAAATACAACCAGGCCTAGAGGAATGCTCTGAGTGTCCCCACACAGTGCTTCATATCCCACTGACTTAATGATCCCTAAGTGACAGATTCCTCCTGGTTAAATGATAAAACTGTAAAACAAAACTGGCAGAAAGGGTAACAAAATTAGTTTCTAGATCTCCACGTGTGGTTTCTTTTAGCAGTGGTCTGCTGCCCCAGGCAAATCGTAATTCCTGTTTACTCTTACTCAGTCCCAGTGTAAGCAAAGCTGGGAGGGATTCAGAAGTTAACCACCAGTATTCTGCTTTTCTTCTACCTGAATTTCCAGTAGACAATGAGAATTCAAACTTAAAATAGCGGCTAATGTAAAGGGTCGGTGGATTCCACCATCAAAAGAAGAGATGAGACAGATCCTAAATACTGAATTGCACTGGGTCAAGTACGTGAACTCTCATCTCCCCGGCAGCTCTGCAGCTCCCTGGCACACAGCTTTTATTTTTGGCCTTGATCATCAGGCTGACCTTCCCCATGGATAATTTCTCCTAGACAGAGCCCAAATTAGGAATAAATATGTAGTACTACACCCCCAGCACTAATAAGCTAGAACTGCTGCTGCTACTCACAACGATACCACCCTGCAGTTTTCTGGCATTGGGAAATGATCCTTATGATAAAAGATGTTGGTTTTGTTTTTTCCCTTCTGTTAACTCAAATAGCCAAATACTGTTGGCAGAAGCCTAACTGTAAATTCAAAAGGTTTATACTAAGAAGTTTTCTCTCTTACTAGTGCTCCCAAGTAACTCCAGTTGTTCACTTAGGGGAACAGCGTGGTTTCGGAAGCACTGGGCCAGCACCTGCCTTGTGGGGGCTGGTGACTGGTTGGGGCAGCAGGTGGCACGGACAAAAAAGATTGCTGCTGATGAGAGGGGATAGGGGAAAGCACTCCCCAGGAGGAGACAAGAGGAGAGTGCATGACAAAGGGAAGGGAAGGACAAAAATCAAACAAACAAAAAAACACGAGGAAAACAAACAAACAAAAAAACCCAACCACCCCAGACCCACAAACTCATCTAAATCTGAGAGTTTTTAGTCTGTCCAAACACATCTTTCAGCCTCTCCTGCAACTTCCTAACCAATATGTACGTTGCTTTTCGTTGTTGCTGTTTGCTTTTAAATAGATCATAAGTTTTGGTTAAATCTTCTGCAGCAATTCCCCTTCTCCCACCTCTATTGCAAGATTACACCAGCAACTTTATCTGGATATGCACTGGAAGTGTATTTTTCCATAATGTTAACTGATGATTTATATATTTTCGTTCTTTCTTAGGGGAAATTTTAGAATAATATAATTAGTCATTTTCCTCAAATACCTTGGGGGGAGTTTCACTAAGCATTTTCTGAAGGTTCACATAAATCAATCTCTAACAGAATCTGTTAAGTTTTACATCCTAATAGCCTGCAGAAGTAAGATGCTATTTATCTCTACAAGGGCATGCTGAATTTTTGTCCCTAAATTACCACATCATTCTATGTGGTTCTACAGAACTTTCAGAGCAGTTTCTATTAATTTACTTACTGCTGAAGTACAGATTCAAGGGCTTAAAATATAAAGATAAGAAGAGTGAAAACACTAATTATAAGCACTGGTAGCCCACAAGTACTCTTAACTGTCTGGAAGGAAGCCAGAACCACAACTGACAGTACACGACAAATGAAACATAGCTGACCAAACTGCCAGGAATAGTAAGTGTTTGGTTGGGTGCATGATTTGACAGATAAATTTGCAATTCATCTGTTTCACTACACTACTATACAAAATTCATGGTGAAAATAACGACACAGCAAAATGCAGTGGGACTTGCTGAGCAACTTCCTTAGAGCATTCCAAAAATAAAATACAGAAGCTTGTCTCCTTTTGTAATACAAACTGATGAAGAAAGAGATGCTTTAAAGTAGCACATTATTTTCATGGAATCCTAAATTCATTTCTTCACTCCTGTAAGGTTTTGTAATAGTATCCTTTTTGGAGATACTTTAAAATTCATTCTCAAAAGCCCGTGATAAACTCATTTCTACAGTAATAAAATGTTTTAAAAAATAGTACTGTCTTAACACAATTTGTCTCTTACCTACTGCTGTCTCACTTAGGTGTCTCTTCTTTCTTCCCTCCGATAGCTGGTCAGATGTTCCTGACATTGATTAAGATTTATGAATTAGATAAACAGTCACTGCTCCATTGTTTGAGAGAAACATTATGCTGATTGTAGGCTACAACATAAACATGTATCATGTTGTAAACTTATTTTTCATTGCTGCGATTTACAGGCGGTCTCGGTGAACTACTTAATATAGGGAAAAAAAAAAAAAAAAAAAAAGACTTCTGATAGGAATCCAGGTATTAAAGAATACTGCAGGCAGGCACCTGTGTTTCCAGAGACCTTGTGGTCCAAACTCCCTGCATTTGTACTGGTGCCATCCTGCAGCTCTGAAAGGATTGCTTCAGCTTAACAGCAGAGTACCTGACCCTGTGCTTGGCAAAGAAATTCCTCTTCCACCTAAATCCCTAGCCCATTACCTTCTCTGATAACCTACTTTGTGGCAAATTTATACATTAAACATTTTCAGGGCAAACTAATGAAAAACAGTCTTGCAAATATTAAAATGTCTTGCCTTACATACCATTGTCTGGAGATATTTTAAACTCCACTCCCAGAGACGAGGCATCAACAGGTTCTCCTTTGATGTCATCCTTCCTTAATAATGTTTCAAAGTATATGTGAAGAGGAATATCTGAAGGAGAAAAAAAAAACACACACAAAGTGAATGGAGTGTGTATTGGGAAGATGGCAACCTATGACATAATGAATTGTGCATCATCACTGAAGGTCTAGGAGTGGATTTACACAGTGCTACGTAATACAACCTACGAGCAATACTGCTTGAGTCCTTCAGCTCATACAGAACATCAATGCCATGAGGACTAACCGCTACATGGCTGCAGTATCTTGACACAGTCAAGCTGGACACAATATAGGGAAGCACCCAAGACTGGCAAAAGGAAAATCAGATGACAACAATCAAAAAAAGCCCAACCAGACACTTCAGAGGCATGAGTTTCGCATACATAAGTAAAAAACTTGAGGCAAAGTAATTCTCAGCCAGATAATTATTGCACGTGTGGGATCCTGCACTGCAGGCAAAGATCTGTAGCCTTTTCCATCTGTTCTCCAAGACAAGTACTACACAATATAACGTCCTGTAATTGCAGGGAGGTAAGAACTGAAGGTACCTTTCTTTCTGCTACTGGAAAGTGAGAGCTATGCCAGGGTAACACCACATCCATTTTTTGCTGTGAAGCTACGCAGCCACACGTGCTGACCAAGGCAGTATGCTCAAGTGGTTCCAAGCTCTCTCCACCACTGTGAGCTCTAAGGGCTGACAAGACAACTAAGATCAAAGTAGGACTCAAACCTAAGTGATGCTCCTCAACCAATCTCTGTGTAGGCACTTTGTAGATTAACAGCATTGTTTTAGTCTTCAAAGGCCAAGTAAGAAAGCGCAGGATTATCTTACTCTGGAATAAACTATGTCTGTACCTGCAGTGACCCCATGACTGGAAACAAGCTCTGGAGGATATGGTGGGAACAGGACCGGGGTCTTCCCCTCTTCACTACCTCCTGCACAAAACCCAGCACAGTGGAGAGCACACAGCACACTTTCCTCTGTAATCTGAAAAGCCTTCGGTTCAGCCTTCTGTGTACAAGTAATTAACGCTTTTGAAAATTACTACTGCTGGGAGCCTAGAGGTAATTTCAAGGTACATTCCTTCTTTCTCTCCCTGGCAAAGGCTACAGCGGGGAAATGCAATTCATTTCCCGAGGGAGCTCTAACCAAGAATTAGTCTGCAAAACATCTCAAGTGGTAAGGAATTCAGCCACTGTTGTTAGGACAGGAAGGCTTAAGAAAAATTGGTCTCTGCTTGAAAAGCCTTTCCGGAAACAAAATTAAATGAAAGAAATTAAGTAGAAAGAAATATGTCATCGTAAGCAGCACGCTTGACAACTATTACATTCAGAATGAGAAGAGGACTGAGCGCAGGGCCACAGGGTGGGCACTGGAGGATTTTTATTTACATACAACCTTAGCCTTGAGGACTTGCCAGGACAGAAGCTTTCAATATATTTTGCTAACTAAAAAGGACAAATTATTTCAATTTGATACTGATCTAAGCAGGTATTTTGTCACAAGACTAAAGGTGACCTGCAAAAGCTTTTTGGCACATTTTTTATTCTACCTCTGAGTAAAGCATCGATAAGGTCTGAAAGGTTTATTAGTCATGACATTTATGTAAGCAACAACAAAAAAAGCTTCTCCTGTTTTGTTTTTTTTTTTTTCACCTGGGGAACCACCTTGATGTTTCAGGGTTTTTTTATTATGCACTCCTGTACCTTAATTAAAAGGGCAGGAGTATTTGTTCCAGATTATCCACAAGCTAGATGCACAAATACCAGACCCAAACATCAGAAACAAACTACAATTTTCCAGGTGTCAAGGTGCAAGTTTGAAAAGGCACTTCTATACTCAAGGTATAATGTAACCACTCATATTTTTGGTAAAGACCTTGGTAATATGGAAATATTTAAGGGCAGGACTTAGATCTGTAACGAGCATTATACTTCCAGATGCAAGTACACTGTGAGCCAGTCCAATTGCACTGTACAATTAAATCATCTGTAAATTATGATTCTCCTTTGGAAGTAATAAATAAATAAATAAATAAATACAAGAGAGAACAACATCTGAATCTTCGATCTGAATCCCTCCTCACACACTGAAGAATCTAATTCACAGAATTTTGAAATAAGACAAATACCAATAATGTTTTCTAACACACGGAGGAAATTTAAAAAAAAAGCCTTTTCTTCTACGCTGCTGACAAGCTTTCTTTATTCAAAAGAAAAAGATAAAAGATGTGGGCATGCTACAAGTGGTATTTTAAGAGAAGTTGTCCCTCTGGAAGGGGATAACAAAGGAAGCTGCAAATAAAACCTGAAAGTGAATCAGACTACCTGACCAAACTGGAAAATTTCTAGCATGCACTTCTTCATAATTTGATCATATAAAATAAAATGACAAAAAGACTAGCAGTCCTTGTGAGGAGGAAGAAACGATGGAGTACACGGCACAGTCCTCAAAAGCAAGGACTGCATCTGAGCAGGACATAGTAGCGTAGCACTCTTCCTGTCTCATCTATTATTAGCAAGGCTAAGGTTCCTGGAAAAGAGAATAAATATTCCCCAAAAGCAAGATGTCCTTGGTATCAGAATGAAGCTAAAATAACATTTTTCTTCCTCCCTCCTGGCAAAGTGACCAACAGCAGCCACAAGGCAATCAAAAGCCTTTCAGTCTCTTTCATTTTCATGACGACTAGAGCCGTCTTTTCTAAGAAAAGAGATTTCCAACATTCTTGTCGAACTTCCTAGTCTCCCTTGAGATTAAGGAAAAAATGAAAGCAAGGGGCATAGCCTTAAACAACTATCCTTGAACAGATGTCTTAAGAAACACTGAAAAAAGCCACCCAAAACATATACACTGTAGTACAGTGAGGCTCGCACAGAAGCGGAAGCAAGGAAACAATCTGATGAGTTAGACAAACTGGCAGCCACCCAAGCAGCAGTGAGTGGGGACAGCTCTCCTCTGTAGGGATTTGGGAACAACTGCCTAGCCCCTGGCTCCTGTCCAGCTGGGCAGCCAGAGACACGGCGTAAGTGAGGGAAAGGGTCTGGAAAGAACAAAGATTTAAGAGGTGCTTTGCTTGTCTCTCCTCTCCCCAGAGGAGTCCTGCTGATTGGGATGCTTGCTGTGGCACTCCTGAAGTGTTTATTCCCCCTGTCTGCCCCTTGAGGTAATCTCCTCTGGATCCCACACAGGGGATGTAAACCTGCAGGAGCTGAGACCTCCTCAGGGTTCCACATCCACACCCAGCTCTTCTCCACTGGTCAGCGACGCATTCACCAAACCCAACACTTCATTTAATCCCTGACTTCCCAGCAGCAGGAGGAAGCATAAACTCCGTCATTCTGGGAAGCCAGGGGGTGTAATTAAAGGCTCACACAGTTCCATGGAAGTCCAAGCCTCATGTTCAGGATTATTTTGTGGCAAAGACAACACCCAGAACAGCAGGACTGCTGTACTGGTCAGCAAATACCTCAAGACCATCAGGAAATCTAACAGAACGAATCCTTCCTGCACACTTCATGTGCAATTTTGAAGCCCCAAGTGCAATTTTGAAGCCCCAAGTGCTGCCAAGTTGCACCTGTGCTAGTTTCAGGGCCAAGAAGAGTCAGAACCATCTGCATTACTGTTCAAAAAATGTAAAGAATCAGATGACAGAAACCGGAACTATGGTTTAAACAAGATCACCAAAAAGGCTATTACAAGAACGATTACAAAAAACAAAATAAAAGCTTTCTGAGCCTAGTGCAAAGGGCCTGAACTGGAAGTGGTTCAAAAAACAAGAGAACCAAGATAGAGGAGTGCATAGGCAAAAGCACCACTGAAGGGACTAGCACTGACTTATCAAACACACTGTGAAACAAGCCACAGATTACCCCCATATTTTTCCTGTGGCAGTCTTTCTGAATTGCAGCTGTCTTACTGGCACAGGACATCTAGACGCTAGCTTTTCATATGTCAGGATGAAGCTAAGGCTTTCATTTAGTCTAAACTCATGTTCTGCCAGTGTGAAGTTTTCTGTAAGAAAACTAAATTCTAAAAGAAATCGCTCGTAGGAAAAAGTAGTCCACAAGCTCTCCAGCTTTCACAAGCCCAACCCTGTTAGAGTCACGAGGTTTGAGTTACTTACCTGAAGGGAATGATAAGACGGGATGGAAGGAAGAGTCCAGCTCTTGCACATAATCCAGTATTCTCGATTCTGTTCTGTACTCACTGCTGATCAACGTGGAGGCTGGCACCACGCATGGTAACTGAGTTTTGTATGGAAAGGAGGCATCTCTAGATGGTGAAGTCTGCATGGATACACAGAACGGAAGGTTAATTTCTCCTTTACTCACTTCCCTCAAACTGGGACCAGAAGAAGAAAGTGACTCCTTGATGTGTGAATGGGAAAAGTATTCCTACAAACTTAGTTACTCTAAACATGACTAACCCCACTTCTTATGAACTACGGTGCACAATACAAAGAATATAAAAATACCCTTTAATTAGGACCAGGAAACAGTTGTCAGGGTTTCCAGAGCAAAACATAGCTGTTTCCAATCATTATTCCGATATATCCTGTGACCAACCACCACCCCTTACAATGCCATTCCAGCACAATAGGCACGACATGGGTGCACAAACAATACTAACGCTGAACTATGCATAGGGCTCTCCTCCATTTATCCCTTTAGTATGATTCTTAGTGACTACATCTCTAGACAGCTTGTACATTTTAATGCAAGATACAACATTAAATATTTTGTGCACGCAGTGTATTTACACAAAGCAAGAGGGCAAAGCCCTTGTCTTGTTATAACTTAAATGTCAGATAAGCAACAGACACAAAAGAAGATATAGAACAATAAACGCAGGAGAGGGATGCACTAACAATTCATTAATAGGTAGTAAGAGGAGTTACTACTAGGAGGAGAGCTGAGAAAGAGCAATTTAGCTGCTTCTTTGCAAGGCTTGTTAGAGCACAGCGAGTTAAATGATGGGTTGCACAGAACTGGTGGGTGCAAAGTAGCAAGACAGGCAAAACGCAGGGTGAAAATGGGCAGAAATAAGTAGGAGGTGCAGGTAATATGCTGAGCTCTCAAAGACAGAAGGAAAGAGCTGAACAAGGTACTCCTAAGTAATAAGCAACTCAAGTCCACGCTTCAGAATATGCTACAAAACCACTACAGGGCAAAAGTGCTGCCGATGCCACTTTCAGCCATTCTAGAGACTAGCGGTAGTAACCCCAAAGGTACTGCCATTAAGGGCTTCCATTGCTATGCAGAAAATGAGGTTTTTGTTACTTTGCCAAATGCTGCAGAATCCTAAAACGGGGACAACTGAGGTACTTCGAGGTTCTCAGCCTAACACCATGCAGACAGCCACATCTATCATCTCCTGGAAAAGGATTTCAACCTAATAAACTGTAAGAATGGATTTAAAAGTGGTCTTCTTTATTTTCTTAAGACTTTTTATGGAATAAGAGGAAAACATCTAGCAGCTGCATCAGAGGAAAGACACTCCAACAAACATTGCTTGTATTTCTAAATACTTCTGCTTAAAGAAATCTCTTTAGCTGCCTCCTGCCTGGGGTACTCCAGGCTGTATTCTAGCAGCATCACTCACCTGTATGTGATGCACTGCTTGTATCCACCACAGAAACAATCCCTCCCCCTGCTGAAATAATTTACTTCTGTCAGGTGGCATCAGTTTTTGCAACCCATGCTAAGCCTGAAAATATCCCATGAAAAAAATCCCGTTTCCATTTCTTCCTTTCCCCATCAACAAACTGCAGGATCTCTTAAATTCATGCACACTGCCTGTTAGGATGCTGGAGCAGAGAAGACCCCTTGGTAGTGAGGACTGTTTGTTTTATTTCCCAGTTTTCACAAACGAGAATTTTAACAGCCCCTGAGCCACCCTGATGATCTCCATACACACGTTTACTCAGCAGCACTTTTGGCTTACTTTGGAAACAATTCTTCTCCAGCCCAGGACTCCTTCAAAGCACTGTCTGTCATTTCCCGTGGCAGACATATGGCATGCTTCTTCTGGTAAACTTTAAATATCCATGAAGTGCTGGCACAGAAGCCAATATATAGCAAGCAGTAAGTGCTAAAGCAAACTTAAATGTTTCCCATTATATGGACCATTAAGCTAAAGCCTGAAGAGCTTTTGATTTCAATGCAATTTCAAAATTTTGCTTTTCAAAATTGCACAAAAAGCTGTTTCCAGATACATTTTTCAGAAATGAACCAGTTTCCTCAATGTCCACTAGTTAAATTGCTACTGCACTCACTCTGCCTCGTTTTTTTCAGAAATGAATCCACAGTACAGTAAATATATATATATTTTAAAGAAATCCCCAAACGGTAATCAGTAAAATTACTTAGAAAAGACAAAGATAAGACCAACACATGCTGACAGCCAGTCCCTTAGTCCTGACTTGCTTTAATGCACTTCATTTGTGAACACGTTTACAATCCAGCTTAAAGCTAAGCCTCCTTAAAAACATGCATAAAATGGTCAAATAACCTCCACAATCTGTCTATTTTGAAATAGTAATGAAATCAAATTGCCAACATTGGTAAGTGCCCAATTCTTTTCTTCATCTTGTCTGTGGTTGGAGTTTCCAAAGCTTACGCCCGAGTTTGTGCATTATTTCCTTCAATGCTCTGGCATCAACACCTAAATAATTCCATCTTTCATTAAGTCGGTCCATAATTCAAAAGAAAATAAGGACTTATATAGTAAAGCGCAATTTTAGTTAAACCCTCTGAAGTTACTAGAAAAAAAGCTTAAAAAATAAAAAAGGCCTGGCAGTGTCTGTTCCTAGTTGCTAGATCTGGTTTAAATTTCTAATGCAGTAGTTTTCCACTGGAAAATGCTGAATTAGTGAAATCACGGTGTTTGTCAGGAATGTTGATTTAATCAACTCTTGATGAAACAATTTCTGAAGCCCTTCATTCTGGAATGGAAGCTTGCTGCTCAAAGAAAGCGCTTCAACCTTCATGAAATAAAACTGAAGAACTCTATTGGAGAACAAAACTCTCCCCCCTTCCAATTTGGCATCAGACGGAGTCCACAGCTTGACTTTTACAGCCGTTAGTTACTGATTTTGCAATACATCAAAAAAAGAAACCCCAAACCAACCAACCGAAGAAACACCCCACCAACCACCACAAACAACTGAACAAAACAACCCCACTAACACAGACACTCTGCCACAGCAAAGCCAAGCGGTTTCATGAAAACCGAAGCACTGAGCCCTCAGAAGACAGGTGTCTACAAGCCTGGCTACAACACCAAGCTTCCCTTCAGAAGGCAAGAAAGATATTACTCAACCCTTATCATTTTTCTCCTGCCATACAATACCTTACGCATCTAGTGACACATTTTTCTTCAGCACTGCAATGCAAAACCTCGTGCTTCCTGACGTACGTAGATATGAAGAACAGCATTACATTTGGTTAATTCTATTACAGAGAAGAAAATATGCTGTACTTATGAGGAAATCAGAAGTGTGTGACCTTTAAATCCTAAGCTAAAATAGCAGCTCTGTTTTAAACTTCATAAGGAGTGGTGTCACCAACAGAATCTAATTTTCCAGAATATTATGAATTTTAATCTTCTTGGGACTTTTTTTTCTTAGTACTGTCTTACTGGGTAAAAGACAACGCAGTGAGCAATTAATTTTGATATTCAAAACAATTTTTGCACTTCCTTGTGATAAATTAATGCATTAGCCAAGGCACGATGGGGTCATGCCATTATTCTAGAAAGATCAGAAAGCCTAACAGTGCCAGCCAACCATCGTCCTGCAGTGAGAAAATAAGTTTGTGAAGCGTGCCACAACTGAAAAGAAAAATGTTTTGTGCTCCCAGTTGAGACTTCTGAATACTCGCCTCATGGTTTCAGCTACTGATTACTGAAACTTAGGCACGTTTCCAAAAATGGTACAAGTGTAATAGTACAAGAGAGCCCCAGTTCAATTACACCAATGTGTATGAAGCCACTAAGTTAATTTAATCAGCTCAAACACACTCTGCTGAATACCCGTCATGTCTGCTTCTGATTACTCTTATAAGCCCGAAAGAGTATTTATTCTCCCTACATACACACAGAACTTTACAGCAATATCAAAGAGGAGCTACCTCCATAAATATTAAAGGCTGTTCTTCAGTAAAAGAGCAGCCAACTACATTGCAAATGCTTACCTGTGGGACAGGAGAGAACCACCGTATGGATGGCTGACGCCCCCTCTGAACAAACACACTGCTCACTTTTCATCCTCCAGCAGTGCTACGTGTAGCTCAAACCAACAGAGCACCGCGTGACCCACTTGCTTCCGTGCTTTAGCACCCACCTTAGAGGCCAGCCTAAGGTGCAGGGGGAAGATGGGCGAAGCATCTCGGACAGCCCTCCATGGGAAGGTGCCTAACAGATGGTGCCAGGGATGCACGCTGTGTTACAGAGCCTGCCTGCCAGCTCCAGTTTCTATAGATGACCTTTCCCACGCACTTGCCTGCCATCTATACATAGGTGCAGCAGGTGCAGCAGAGTGAGCTGCCCTAGGATGTACTGCAGTCAGTCTGCCTCTGGCCCCACTGAAGCTGTGGGTAAGGCAGAGCCTGTGGCAGAGGTTCGTTTTTCCAGGGAGAGAACTGAAAGAAACTGACTTTCATAAAGCCTAGTGGCAATTTACTCAGCATCCAGCCCGTCTCAAATTCAGACCTTTGGTCGGTGTCATAAAAGAACCGGTAGCTTGTACCTTTCTCACAGACCACCCGCCTCTCACAAGTACTAATGTAGTTTGGTTTCCTTAATCCAGTTTTAAGCCAATGGGAGATGGATTTCCATCTGCTCTGGGGACATGTATGCTGTCTTCAACATTCTGAAACAAAGCCCTTTTGTTGAAGAAGCAAATCAACAGAAAAAAATCAAGGTTAGTGATTCATCTTTGACCAATCACGTAAATCCAAAGAAGGAAAGACATTTTAACCCATGTAGATATGTTTTGTAAAAATGCCATATAGACATTAAGAGTAGATGTGATCCGTAAAACACTCAAACATTTTAATAAGCTAAAGTTGCAACACTGTGAAAAGAACACTTAAAGTTTTTTGTTCTGGAAAAGTGAATTTACAGATTGACTGGCTTAACGTAAACCTTACCAAGAGGGATTTAGTTCTATTCATATCACAGCATTACAAAGCCAAAGGTGTTCTCCCTTCCTTCCTCCCCAACAGATAAGTCTTATCACGCACTCAGAATAGTTGAATGCATAGAAAATACCTTTTTTTTTTTTTTCCAGATGAGCTTTTTTTTTTTCCCCCTCCTGATTTTACATATAAGAGAGTTTCTTTTTAAAGCTTCCAGAGTTAAAACACTAACCTTATCAACTACTTCTTCCACTTACAAGCTTGGTAAACCAGAACCAATGGATTCTCCCCCCGAGACCAGAAGACTGACACATCCACAGAGGCACTCCACCACTTTCACTAAAGCAGGATGCGTCCTCTTCTTGTGAACAGTTCTCAGGAGACTTGGCAAGACAGCACCGCTCCTTGTACTCACAGCTTTTGAGAAGCCAGCAGTGCCAGTGAGCTGTGCAGAAGCAGGTGGTGGAGCCAACATCCAGTGACGCACCAAGGGGAATGACAACCAATAGGTTCCTTCCAGTGCAACTGTGGGGAAATGGTTGCTTCTCCACCTGAAGGCAGAATTGCTGGCCGGCTACTGAACGATACGTTGGATCATTACTATCAGTGCTTGCTCTTTTTTTCTTTTTTTTCCTTTTCTCATTTGCAGACTCTCATCTGCAGCTGGAGAAACCATCAACTGACAACAGCCACAAAGAACTCACCTGTATCTCCTCAATCTCCTTAAAAGCAAATAAACCGTGACAAGGGACAATCTGGCAGAGGAAATGGGATGGTATGCTAGGAAGCAGGTTGATAAAACACTCATCCCCAGACAGGCACACCCCTGGCAGAAAAGAGGGGCCAGCTTCCCTGGTACATGCAGTGCCCTGTGCAGCTGCCTGCCTGCACACATGCCCTGTCCGTATTCTCTCTTCCTCTGATTTTTGGTGCTAGCTACAGACCACTTGTAGATAGCACATGCTCAGCAATTAAGGAAAAGGCTCTGCACGCTAGGTATAATACAGATTATACATATTTATAAAATACATATACTAACAAGGCTTGGTCACAGATCCTTATGCGTTTATCAAGTGACATCTACCGAAAGTATCTCTAGCACTAAGCATGCACTGGAAAAGCAATGAGACGCAAAAATAGAACTGGTGTGAGAAGCAGATTAAAATATGAACCCCGCCCCGATTCTGAGCCTTCTGAATAAGCACTCACTTTTCTTATTTTTATTATTTGAGACTAGCAGGAATATTTTTTTAAACCACTAAATGGAAGCAGATATTCTTATGCTCTCACTGAACTCCAGACTGAGACTGAAGAGAAAAATACAGCAATACTCAACCCCAAGAGATTGGCAACATTATACCAACTGTTTGCTCATGGCATCTAAAAAAGCGAGCTTTCGCACCTCAGTTCCTGACTTTCAGGGTGTTGGCACCTCTGCAAGTTTAAATAGCAGTTTTCCCCACATGTGCCTCAGTCCACACAACCATGCCTTCCTCCAGCAGGTGGAGATACAGAATACAATGCGAATTCTCTGATAAAAAAAACAAAACAAAACACAAACACCATGCTCCAGAACCCCACAAAAACTTGAGAGGACCAAATTTGATAGCAGGCAGATCTCACGCCTCTTTGGCCTATTACCTTTAGGTATCTCTGTATAAGCCCCAGTGACACCTCTTGGTGAAGTAACACTTAATCAGAAGAGGTGAAACTAACGTAACATCCTAGCTAAGGACACGAAGAAGGAACAGAATGACCTGGGCAAAACAATTTATTTTTTTTTTAACATAACAACAGCAAAACACAGGGCACACAGATGAAATACATTCTAGCAAACACCAGGACACGTGAGCTAAGCAAAGACCTCGCTGAGACTACCCAAGTAGTAGTAACACTTGTTGGCTGCTATTAAATAAATTTTATAGAGCTTTTGAAATCTCAAAGATAAATTCAAGTTCCTCCAAGTTTAGGCAAAAAGTAGCCAGAGATACTCCAGGTCCCTGCTGCAGAAAAAGTATTTGTGGATGCACCCAGGCACTGGAGAATCCACAGTGGGTGCGGGTGGAAATGTCATAAACGTTGTAAATATAAAAAGAAAGTTATAAATGCCACAAACACCAGGAAAAGATTCAATCGCAGCTCAGTGCTTCAAATGAAGCCATCTCAGGGCTCCAGCCCCCGTCCAGGAGCACGTGTCCCTCCTACTAGAGCACGCCTGCAGCTGCTCCAAAGTTTTACCCCACATGCAAGTTCTTAACACTCATTGAAAACTCTGGCTGAAGAAATCATCACTACACTCACGTCCTCTACTCCGAACCAAACTGTAGTCCCAGGGTTCACTGTGCAAGGGGATTGTTCTGAGAGGCTTGCGCACTGACTCGCATCCCAGAGATGGCCTAAGTTCTTACTGAGATATTTAGATAACGAAAGAAGAAAGATGCAAAACAGATTCCACAGCCAAAAGATGATCTGGGGTACTTACTCATTCTGAATTAGTGGACAAGAGAATTTGGCCCCAAAGGATGTTTTAAGTTCCTGAGGATACTGGATGGTAATGAATAAGGCAAACACCCCACATCCTGTTTTATTTATCCCACTGCAGCCTAGCTACCTTGTTCACCTGGCAGGTCCTCTGCATTTCCAGGGCAATTTCAAGGATTCATCTGATTTTGCACTGCTTCTTGCATGAGTTCTTTGCTTTCTTGTAGACAGTATAACCATTACCTGAAATACTGGAGTAGAGGAAGGTATACTCTTCTTCAGAAGAGAAATACAACAAAGCAGAGGACAATGCAGGGCATCTCTCAGCAGGCACTGGGAGGCTACTGGGTCACTGAAGACTCAAACTTTTGACAGCACCGCAAATGTATGCGGCATGGCAGCAGATAGAGAAAAAATGTGGCTCTCTTCCCAGTGACCTTATGAACTGGCAGATGGGATAGCAGCTCACAGTTTCATACTTTCCTTTTCCTAACATGGATGTTGGGGGCTGCACGGGGAAAACGAGCTTCCCAAAAGAATTTGAAGAGATGCTAAGGACAACGCTCTGAATGCCATTCAATAAACAAAAGGGCACATAGTCGGTCATCTGCCCTCCTGAAAAAACAAATTCCTCAAAGCTCTGCCAGCATTTCTTCCATCCTACACACGGGAAGTCTGCATTTACTGTGATTCCTTTAGTTGTCCCCATTTGCTCAGATTGCATTGCCCATCAGCACCGCCAGGCACTCGCTGGCTGTGCGAACCAGAAGCTGGCAGAGGAGCTGCAGCGTTCAGAAGATCCAATCTTCTCTTTCAGACTTTGGCAAGCTGCTCTCTGTTAACTCCACCACTGCTGCAGGGATGTAGCAGCACGTCTCCCCTAGCTGCAGCTTGCTGTCAGGCCAATGTCCTTAACGAAAGGGGGATGCTCACAAACCATGGCACCATGGGCTATAAAAATACTTAAAACTCAAAGAAATGAGGGGGAACCACCTGCCAGAGGCAGCACAGTAACATTACATTAAAAATCCAACTGTTTTCCATGTTGCTAAGCAATAACTAATTTTTCTACGAAAGGCCAGAGGAAATTTGCTGGATTACTAATTGGAAAATAAATGCATTTTCTAAGAAAAATAGGTATCAGTCCCAGAGGCCGCTCTGCATTTTGCAGCCTTACCCTCAGACATCTGCCTAATCTACAGCTCAGCCTGGGCTGATATCCGGTGTTCTTGCTTTTCAAGCTGAGCAATCTCATCAGCTGGGTGACCAAGTGTAGGGAGTGCACGAGTCAGACAGTGCCAGTGCCTGTTAGAATCAAACTTCTTGAATGAAACTGTACACTGTTGATGGCTCTTAACCCTAAGACTTGATAAGCATTCAGGTTTGATTGTCAGAACACGCCGAAATTGTCTACTTCAATTTTATCCCTTACTTTCCCAGCAGGATCTCTGTTTTTAACCAACACTGTATGCGCCTCTGTTAAATCTTTACCTTAATTTTGAAAACTTTAATTGAGCTTGGCACTTGCATGAAGTCTGAAGCTGACAGCTTGATTGCTGCCACCACCTCTTACTTTCTCCAGGAACATGAGCAGAATCCCTCTGTAGCACATAACACAGCTTTCCACGAAGCCCCTTGGTTAACTCCCCAGGTAGAAAGCACAGCATAACCACAGATTTCTGTGCTGAGAGCTGAGATAAGCATTAACTCGTCATCACAAATCATACAGTCACCCATCACAAGCTGGCTAAGGCTAGCAATGATTTTCCAAACCCTTCCAAGCAAGCACCTGATTGTAAAGTAGAAGATACATTTGCCCTGCAGTCTTGGTGCACACATTTCCAGTAGCTATCGATGGCATCCAAGTTATGTGGCCTTCAACCACCCTGAAGATGCTGGGAGTCAGAGTCAATAAAGAGATGCAAATGAACAGATCTCTCCCCTTCTCCCATGAGGTCCATTACAGAAACTCAACAACGGTAAGACTGCGTTTTAGATATTTGGAAAGCAGCCTAGAGATTCCAAACCAATGTGATTTGGGATCACATCACTGCAGAAGGAATATAAAAACACTGTGTATGCCTTAAAATTGCAGGAATTCATACGGGAATTCCTTTAACATGGAGGACATTTTTGCTTCCATTTCACTAATGCTAAAGGCTCCTCTGCGGGAAGAATGGGAATGCTTTTTTTTTAAAGGGAGAGTGGGAGTGGTCATTTTTAAATGGCAAGCAGCAAGAGGTTATGTTCATCAAGCTCTAGGAGGCTCCTCTGACACAGCATTCCCTGCACAGGTCTTTACCACACCATCTTTGGCCAACTCTGTGCTTTCGGTACAGAGACACAAGGTGGCTTAGTCCACAGAAACCCAGCACTAGAAATGTGAAGAGCATGGAGCAGACACACAGTTAGCTAGCTCCAATGTTTGAAGCCTTAACTGATAACATAAAACACACTTGCTGATTGTGGTCTAGGTAAACTACTGAGCACCCAAAGCAGCTTGGCTCTCCTGCTGGTTGAAGACGAAGACGTAAACTCCGCTTTGTGCTGGTCTGCAGAAATGAAGTTTCTATTCACAAGCTTCTACTGCTATTTTCTGGACTGTAGTTGCTCTAGACCAGCTTTTAAAAGACAGACGCATAAGGGGCAATTGTAGAAACTTGTGCCTGCATGCATAGGTATGTATTTGAGATTTTTGAACCTGCAAGATGCAGGCTTCCAAAAGAGCTTGCTATTTAGAAGCTGCATCTGGAACAGAAACCCAGCATGTTTAAGGAGAAGGGAAGGTCCTGGAGTCTCTTGCTAAGGATCAACAAGAAGCACTGGTCAGGCCTCAGCTTGGGATCAAGGCCTGTCAGCTCTCTATCAGGACGTGGACTGAACTGAATGGGAAACAAGCCCAGGTCAGCAGTCTCCTTGGCTAATGCAAGAGGAGATGCCTAAGTGACTAGGAGCTACAGCTCCCAAACTGTAACCCCCACCATCAACCCTCCAGGCAGATTGCCAAGTCTTTATGCCCCGCGGCCAGGAAGCTGGGAAGTCAAGCTAATAAGAAACCAGACAGCTTTTCAACAAAATTCTTGCTTTCTGCTCGTCTTTAGCTAAAACTAGGACACTTACTGCAATTTCGCAGAGCGTGCTGAATCAGCACACTCACACAGAACATCCTTGCGGGGAAATTTCTCCCCCCAGACCATTGGTACACTTTGTATTTTCTAGATAGTTAACAGGAGACATGGAGACTTCTGTCACTGTAATGCTGTTTCTAAAAGGCAAAGTAATCGAGAAATTAAAATCACTTGGGACTAACACTGCTCTAAAGAATGAGTTCACACTGTCTCTGCTCCCAAATTAGCTACTGTTGCTTTAAGTGCCACAGCTAAATTCATTATACATTCCTACCAGCAATATGCTATTAATATCAGCTGTGAACAGATATGCCTTGTCTTGCTCTACATTTTTTTTTCCCATTTTGAAGTATTAATTTTTTTGTAACGAAAAAAGAAAATCCTAGGAGTTTTAAAGCACTCATAAAAAGTCATGAAAGAGGCAACATAGCTAATCAAGAACAGCAAAAACGGAAACGAGATTAAGATACTGCTATTTAATTTCCTAGAAAATAATGTGCCACCAGCTGTGTAAACTTTCTTGTAGTTAAAACAAATACTCTGAAAACAAGCAGGCAGCTGATTTACACCATAGTATGCTTCCTCAGCAGTCAAGCCTCCCAAGGAAGCTCTTGAGCTGTCCTTAGACTGTACAAAAACTTTACAGATAGCCATGCAACAAATTGGTTTGAAAAGCAGGATTCTGCGAGATCTTTAATTTTTATGTTTGACTCATTAACTCTGAGCTCCTGCTGACACAGCCAGTACTCCCAGCACACACTCTATATGCTCCCTGAACGTAACAAATAACCAACACAGCATGCACTGTGCTTATGACATACCAGACAGACACACACTGACTCTAGCAGCCAGATTCTTTGGTTTTGTCTCCTGGAGAGAGAGGCAAGGGCCTACCTGCTGATTCCAGTAACAGGCACCGTGCATTCTGTAGAGTTTTCTCTTCTGGAAACTATGTAGTGGCCTCGTTCGGGCAGATGTGCTGACATTGGTCACAGAGAGAGATCTTAGTCTTGTCCTGTCTCTTCTTCTTTTCTTGATGTGCTGATGATCAAGCAACCAGCTGCTCGAAGAAGATACTTCTCTGTTGTCTGAAGCTCTGCAATTTCATAATTAATAAGGGAGGAAAACCATAAAGTTAAATACACTCCATGTACACAGGCCAAGATTTCAAGCTCTGATTAGCATTAGCCATCTAATTTTAAGACATCCTGAAGTATTTTCGTTTACTGTTTCAGGAAACCATGTACGTACTTTGTTTGCTCTTCGACTAATTCTGTGTTACAAAAGGAAGTTTATCATTCTTGCTCACTTTTCTGGTCACAGAAGCCAACGTTGAAATAAAGTTAAGATTTTGAGCGTGTAACAGTTCTTGGGTTTTCCAAATCAAGAACTCTCTCTGACACTTCTAATACCTATGAACATTAAATTACAATTAATAATTCCCTACAAACTTACATTCTGCTCAAAGCAACAGTCGTGCTAACATAAAGAAGACCTAGAGTGCTGCCAAAAGACCTTCAGACTGTGTAGTTTTGCTCAAGGACTGAAGCTTTACTAATATCTTACAATAGGGGCTGCAACTCACTGTGAAACTTTTGTATCAGAATCAGGAATTCTGCATGTTTAGTTTGTCCAACACAAAGCCATTAAACCTCACCTTCAGGGAAATGATGGGAACTGTCTTGCTTGGGAAAGGTATTTGACACTTCCTTCATCAATTATTACAGTGAAGCCACCAAGAACAATCGAATTGCGTTAGCCTGTTTATCTATTCACTCATTATCATCAAACAGTATCTACCTCATACATAAGCTCAAAGAGAGAAATGACAGCAGCAAATCTGGCTGGGGAAAAGAGTAAGAACTGCTGGAGTGGCGTGCGGGACTGAGCGAGGGCTACTGCAACCATATGGTATTGTTTTATTTTTACTTTTATTATATAGAGAATGTATATAGTAACATTTATTATATAGAACGCGAGCAAAAAAGCCATGTGCCAGCGCAGGGCCAAGAAGAGCAACAACTGCCTTCGTTTAACATGCCTGGATCCCTCGCTCTCACCTAACTGCAGCCTGCCTGCTCATCCAAACAAGGTAGGCTACGAGGTGAGAATTCAAAACGCCCTCCATTTGGGTAGGAATGATTCAGTGGGAAGAACACTCTTCGCTTTTATATGTGTCCCAATTTTGTTTTGTTTCTGTAGCAACACCTGCTTGCAAAGAAAACAGCTTACTGCAAAAAACACTCAAGCATGCGTTTATTTTTTATGATACTGAAGACCTGGACTGCAACTCTGAACTTCCCGAGAAGTGCAAGTACATGGGGTATTGCAGCCTTGGCTCCTAACAGGTCATCTATCTGCACCAAGCATTACTTTCTCTGAAGCAGTGATTATTTTCTCTCAGGAACTTCATCTGGCAAGGTATATATCCCTTAAAAAACTTGTGACAGACAATACAATTTGAAAATGAATTTATTATGAGGCCATTTGTCAATCTTTTTTGACAAGTAACTATCTGCTAACTGAACATTTTATTAAACAGAAGCACTTGCTATGAAAGCGTGATTAAACACTGTCCCATGTTGTGCTGGTGTGGTAATAATGCTTGATTGGCTTGAATTTGAACCAGCCTTTTAACGTATCAAAACCATCCCAAGAAGCAACACACACTCAATAAAAAAATGTGCTAATTAAAAGAAGAAGGGTATAATTTATTTAGAGGGACATGTTAAGTAAGTGCCAAGAAACAGCCCAAAATACTGAAGCATGACATTCTCAATGCTAATGCTGAACTTTTAAAACTTGAGAAAGAAATTAAATATTTAAAGTCCATGCAAAAGTTTCCTTAAAATACTTTCTCTGAATTCTCAAAACCCCATTTCTCTCTCATTATCTCCCTTCACGTCAGACAGTGTCAAGACCAATTTCTGGACTTCCACTACCTCCCTGTTACGTACAAGACAATTTGGACAAGAATATTAGCACAAAAAGCTCCTCAGTCTGGCTCCTCAATTTCTGCAATCCCTGCCTTTGTTCTGGTGGTCTGCCTAGGCCTTTGATAATCTCTCTGCAGTCTTTTCCAGCTGTTCGATTTACCCTCCTGTGCCTTTCAGGAACGTTCAGCTCCATTTTCAGAGGGAGCAGAATTGTCAGTTCTATGGCTTGCAGCTCCAATACACAGCAGGATGGTTTTCCTGCCCCTTCTGCAAATAGGCTTGCCAGTCAAGGCTGAAGTTATCTGTTTATTTAGATCTTAATTGAGGGTGCTTTTCAAAACGAGATTCTACAGAAGAACAGAGGTGAACTATCCCCAGATGTAAAATTCACAAATTTGCTGAAGTACTCCTTTCAAACTTGCAGGTTGGCCTTTCTGGCACGGTAGCCTAGGTGAAGAGCAAGACCTTACAGACACTCCTACACACCAGAAGCCACAGGACAGACTATCTGTTCTCAGTGAAAGAATTTTTTCCCTCCTCTCTCCTGCTAAGAAAGTGGTTTTCACTAGCTTAAGGAACTGCTACTACAAACATTTAACTTCATACAATGCTCCTGGCTGATACTGGGATCCAGATTCAACCAGCCAAAGAAAAGCTACATGGAAAAAGGAAGCCACTAATGGAATTAGACCTTAACAAATGGCAGTTCAAGGTTACCCGCATTTAATCAACCAGAAGGTGCATGCATGCTCCACCTATTCCAGTGGGAACAGCCCAAGTAACCAACCATCCTGCAAACCAATGATTATCAACCTCGAAGCACCTCACATGCAGACCCACATTAAACATGGCCTATCATATCTTTCAAATCAGGAGCCTACAACTAATTTCAACAATTTACCTAAGTAAAAATAGCTGTCATCCCTTCTATTTTGTCTTCCAAATCACCCTACTTTTCAGTTGGCTTTGATTTGTACTTCTCAAGTACATAACTCAGTCACAATGCTCTGGGAAGAGTGAGGGGAGAAGAAGGAAACTCCAGTAGGTAACTCCCTGAATTAACTGCACACTAAACAACAACAGCAAAATACAATGAAAACCTGAAACATACTCAAAACCACAAGTAGGAGTCAGTGAAATTTCCCTGCAGGATTCTTATTGTAACCACTACCCTGTGCTTAATTACCATGTTTAATGAACCGCTTTTTTTTTTTTTTTTTTTTTTTAACAGATTTCAAAACACTTCAGAAGAAGTGAAAAATTAAACTAATTTAACTGATTTTCCAAGATGATAAATAGAAAGGTCACACGCCTCTCAGTTCTGAGCTACAGCACTGAGAAAATCTTCCAAGTCTTCCCATTCTTCTTTGGACTGTTAGAGATCATCAGTAAAACAAAAAAAAAATATAGCCTTAGAGTGAGCACTCCCTGAGCTGCTCAAACCAGCGTGCTGCTCATAAAGCCAAAAGAGGACTGATTTTGGAGACAACTAAAAACACTTTTAAAAGCAGGAACCCTTCCTCATCTGTTCCATGAGGAAGTCACTGATTCAAGGCATGGGTCTCCAAGAGCATAAATTCCTCTCTTCTTCCATATCCCCAACTCTAATAGCAACTCTGTTTTAGGGCTACTTCTACTCCAAAGCTCAGCAGAACCTTCTGATTTTTCCCTGTGTTATTTGTAAACAACTGACACATCAGGAAAACGAATGCTCCGTGACGGGACCCCTTCATCCTTAAATTTAGGGCACAGTCACACAATCGCTTTGGCAACAGACGGTGGCTAAAGAAGCTGCCCATCCAAGCTGCTCATTATAATCTCCTCGGGGGAAGCTCCAGCTTCTGCAGCAAAGCTGCAGAAACAGACGGTGTGGCCAGCCCCACGCAGAGCCGGGAGCCAGGGAATTAGGTTCTGCTGCAGACACTGCCAAGAAGACCCCAGCTCTGATAGGGAACACCTTCTTCACCCACTTCATTTTAATCAAGACCTGTGAATAACTCAGCAACTCCTTCATCCCCCCAAATCACATCACCAATATCTCAAGAGAAATACCCTGCATATCTAGGTCTTTTGTAAGACAGGACTGTAGATAATTATCTTAGTATTGTTTTGAGAATAATACTGATTAGTACCTCCAGCTTCTTGGAAAATTCATGAATAATGGATGGTATTATTACAACGTATGGATAGTACTGAGAAACATTTGTCTACAGTATTAATTTCAAGCTGCTATGTACATGGAAAGTAAATCTATCCAGAACAAAAGACCACAAACTAAAAAAATATTCTCTCAAATTCCTGAAAAAGCAGCTGGCAAAGATAAATTTGGCCTCAAAATGAAGAGCAAACTAATGAAACAAATAAACAGACCCTGACCCACAGTGCCACAGCTGGCATTGCTTGTGATTTCTACTAACCTAGCAAAGTCTAGTTTTTCAGTTTTCAAGTAATTCAAGTTGAATTCATGCCGACTGAATACATTAAGACTAAAATAATCAAAAGTAGCATGATATTAATGTATTCTTTCATTACTATACAGACACATTCTCCATCCTAGTACGTAAGTGCAATTACAGTGAGGGCATTATTTTATGATGCCTTTAAGAACCAAACAGAAACTTACTACACTCAACTTTAAAAGCAAGACTTTGTCTCTCTGGAAATTTACAGAAAGCAGTTCTCTTTTCCTAATTTGTTACCATAAGGATAATCTGTTCCATTTACCTCACTTTACCAGTTGGTCTCAACCAAAACAGTACCACGCTGTCACCTACCTGAAGGAGATGCCGTTGACCAGCTGCCTGTGCCTACAAGCTTTGGATGAGAGAGAAGAAGAGGCTGGAGACAGGTTGAGTGGAGCAATTAGGCTACTGATGATTTCACTCAGTTGTGCGCTCTGGAAAATAAAAAATGGAAGGTAGTCAGACCCTTATCCATACTCAACAGCACAAAGGTCCTGGGCTTTTGTTGTTTTCCTACTTAGGGTTCCAGTCTCATCCATCATGGAACAAACATATTTAGTTTCTTGTTGAATAATCAGAGGTCATTTTTCCTTCTTTCACAATTATCATATTCAGCTATACAAAACAGAACAAAAACAAACAAACAAGAAAACCAACTCTGAACTCCCAGCCACAGACATTGAATAAATAACATACAAAATACATCAGTGATTTCAGTATTTTAGCGCAACATTTTTTGAAAGGTAGAAGAAACCAGGACACTTTACAGCTGACATTACAACAGCTGCAGCTCAGAGCTAACTGGCTGTCCAGAAAGCATTTCAACAGGAAAGGAAAAAAAAAAAAAAAAAAAAAAAAAAAAAAAAAAAAAAAGTCTGCTATTCATTGTACATTTTGTTCACCCAGAGTATTTTTTTTTTTGTTAAAAGAATACTCCTCATTGCTCGCTGTAGTTAAAAAGAAATCTACAAGAGTAACTACAGACAGATTGGCTAAAATCTTCTGATGTCCTTAAAACTAGCAGTAAGTGCCCACCCCCCAGAATGCCAGATTTTTAAGGCTGTCCCAAAACAAATGCAGGTTGTCTGTTAAAACTAAGAATTACTCCCTGTAAAGCAACGCAGCTGTGGACTGACTCCAGATAACATTTCACAATGTTTTTGTTTTAAATGTCAAACCTTAATGGTTATTCCAACAGCAAACGTAGCCACAAGTTTACTTAGAGGAAACTGTCTGCTGCATACTAAACATAAGTGAAATGTATCTGAAATGGAGTACGTTTTCTTAAACTTCTAAAATTTTTGTGGGTTTATCATTCAGGACTATGATTGCTTAAAACAAGAATTACTAAAGGTTACTCCATCGTTGAGGGATTTTTGAAACAGCAAAGATCCCATGGCTTGCTGCAGCTGAGCAAACCAACCTACCAGGACGACTATGAGAAGATCCCATGACAGTGTTCCCACATCGCCCAACTGAGGAATTTAGAAAAATATTGTTGCCAGCAGCTGGCTTCAAGGACGGGATCTACATGACTGCTAATCACAAGGGGGTTGTTTTCTTGCAGGTGGGGTTGTTTTCGTGCAGTTGTTTGTCTGAGTGCTTTTGACCAATAATCTTGTGTGAGACACTATCCGTCCCTGTTAAGTTTGCTATAAAAGTTAGGCTATTCGGGTAATAAAGGACAGCATGATCTGACCATACTAGTGTCTGCTGTGTTTTCGGCCGTTCTTCCTGCAACACTCCATACGTTTGGCTTATGTTTTCAGGCACTACCATTTATGTAGAAAGAGGCTGAAAAAATTATTTTCCATTTTATTACAAGTCACGTCTTTTCTGTTAATGTTTAAGTGATGCTGTTGGCTAATCAGGTAGAAATTTCACGTCAGAATAAAATATTCAGGGATGGATATTAAAGCACAGAAATAGCAAGTCAATTATAAAGGGTCTGGACAAAGCAAACACGCTGTCAGTAAAATATTTAGCAGATTGATTTCAAAATCTCAGCGGCATTCAATCCGTAAAAGGAGCAAAGACTCCACTGAATGTCAAAGCACCACAACAATGGCAGACATCCAAACTGCAAGGAAAAAATTACATGTTTTTAAGACGTTGCATAGCTTTGAAAAGAACTTGAAAACAGTTTTAAAAAAGAGAGGCTGAGTCATTTTGTATTTTGTTTCATTTTTTTCGCACACACGTAAAATTACTTATTTCTAACAAAGCAATGCTCTAACATAGGACTGAAGAATTATGTGGGAATGTGTGCGAATATACTTCAGCCTACCGCATCGCTGTTCTTGACAGTGAACAAGAAGAAACCCAGGGTCCAGGTTGATTTATAGAACCAATAGTCAAAAAAATAAAACAATAAAACCAAAATCAAGCCCCAAATCTTTGTGTGGTCAAAAAGGAAGAAATCTGGTGTAATCTGAGAGATGCACTGAAAGAGCACTTCTACTTCCAAGTCATCGCAGTTCTTGGACCTCTCTTTGTAGATGCTTTGGTACCAGCAAACACAGTCCTAGCACCTCATTTGTTAAGTGTCTAACTAAAAGAAAATTGTGTTTAATTCTCCAAATAATCACTTAAGAGGGGACGTTCACCACATTCTAAAAATGCTCTTTGGTTTACCTTGTGCAATTGCCAGCACTGTGCATATCAATTTCCTGTTTCATCACTTCCACGCTCCTGTCTGTTGTGGTTAAGATCCATCAAACAGGGGAAGCATTTTAAGAACAGGAAAGTATGACTATCAAATAAGAAAAATTGGCACAGAGATTCAGGAACAGACATTGTATCTAAAGCTGCTTTTACCCCACTTGAACAAAGTGCATATGACCAAGAATTTAGGGACAGCAGCAAGGTAATTAATGCACCATACTGCTTTTGTTAGGTTTGCTTGACGCTAACCCCATAAACTCATTCAGAAAACAAATTTCCTGTATCTCCTCCAGCAATGTGATCCTACCATATTCCTTATGTACTTTCTAGCAAAAGAAAACCCTGCTGGAGTCTCTATTGTTATTTCCTGGAATTAATCTTGGAAATGCCTGTTTTGAACACCATGAACCAAAACTCTGCTCATGGCTCTGCCTCGGAAGTACCTGGAATTCCTCAGCTCCTAGCCGGATTGCTCCTGCAACACTTGAAAAGCCAACCCAACAATTATATCCAGCTGGGGCTTTCGTAAAATGCAGCATACCTCCATCCTCAGCTGCACTCCTTCATCTCACACAAGTATTTCCTGAAATAACCTGTGGCAACTCTACACGAAACCTAACTACAGGGGAGAGGCAGGTTTGGGGATAGCTTTTAGAAGCGGTTATGTGGCCGCTTTGATGGAGACAACGCGGTAACACAGACACGTCAGAAATAAAAGGTTAATTTGTAAACCTGTGTACAATGTATTATTTAAGCCCTTGAATCCAACAGCACCCACTCTCAGGAGTGCAAAATACCTTCCTTTTTGGGTGGCATCACCATGGAACCTGCCCTGCTTCTGAAGTAAATCATTTGGCTCCATCGACCATTCAGTTCTTATTTTACTTTACCTGTTTTTCTATGTTTCGTAAAAGCAGGGTAGGACTGCTGGGTGACATTTCAAAGTCATGCTCCGGCAAAGAATCCTGTCTCTCAATGGCAGCTTGCGAATTCCCTGTGGCGTTTAATAAAGCTTCTTGGTCTGTCAATTGTATTTGCTTCTTCAAAATGTCTTTTGGAAATGGGAATTCTTCTAAGATCACCATCCCCTAGACAACAGCAATTGAACACAGTTGGTTGACAATGAATTAACCCTCCTAAATCATGCTTAAGGGGCGGCTGAACCTGGCACATCCCCCTTAAATCCTCCCAGCGACTCTCTGGAGCACTTAGCCCAGATTTTAAATACACAAAAATAAAAATAGCAGGTATTTTTATTAATGAAAAGCTGCATTGCTCGTGCTACTCCCTATAACAGCAATCGCTCTACAGTGTTAAACCACTGCTTAAACATCTGTGCCAAAATTCAAATCAGAAATTCATACTTATTAGAGCAACTACACGATCATTTGCCTGCTGGTTTAAGAAGAGTTTTTTCTGCAAGAAACAACCACCTTTGATTTGAAGTTGGTTACATTCTGCAGCCAATGGATTTCTCTGAGGCATTTTAAAGCACTCTATTTTTCTTATTCTTATCCATGTTCTAAACGAAACGCATTAAGGTTGTCGTTTTATGTAGTACAGACTGCTACAAATCAAAACAAAAACCTTTTACAATTTAATAATTGATTTTTAAGGCGAGCATTTTTAGAGTTTCATAATTACAGAGGCAACTACCCTACATATTCTAGCAATCTCAATCCTTTCCAAGGCATTCTGCACAAACACGGTACGAGATATGATCTACCATCTAAAGTACATCACCTAATCAGATAAATACAGATTTACATGGTAGGGAAGTAACAGTTTAAGAAATGAAAGTAGGAAAAAGAACACCCCACTGTGCTTTCCACTTCACAGATAAGAAAAACGGAAGTGTAAAATATATTCCCAGGTAACATCTCAGTTGGTTTAACAAACTTAAAGCATTCAACAAAATAAACAAAAAGAACTTGCAAACAGTTCCTCAAATGTCCTCTTAATTTGTCATTATCTTAAGCAAATACAGGGAATACTCAGAAAAGGCCACCAAGCCTCTACAGATATACTCCAAAGAGAAAGGGCTTACTGATTGTTACTCAGATTTCAACCACATATGGAAAGAATGGGATCATTCAGTTGCTCTGCCTCAAATTTTTCTTTCTAGTGGGAATATTCCACTAAAAGCAAGGGAAAACTGTCACTGAACACAAGGAACCCCTGTAAGATGGTGGGACAGACTTCCCCTAGGTTGTAGAAAATCAAGGGTCCTATAGGTTTACTTGTGCCTTGCCTCCTGCCTCAGCAGCAGCTTGTCCTAAAACAGGAAAGCAATTCTCAAAGAGGCTTCAAAGACAAGACCAGGAAAAAACATTAAATTGTCCAGTCCTCTTCGTGCCTCTAACTTATTCCTCTGTTTAAGCTATAACTTCAAGCCTGACAACAAAAAACTTTAAAAATAAACTCAGGTGCTTAAAAACTTGCTTCCGTGTCCAAAAGGCGCACAGAGATTCTGGATATCCACCAGGTCAACACAAGATTTTCCACATTTGCTATTAGGTAGTAGTTCACCATCTGTGCTTTTCAAGTTCTGGCAGATGGAAATGAAGCCAGACAGTATCATACTCTAATCTGCAGGCCACAGCAGATACAAAGTGGGCAGTACGTTCAAGGAAGTTCAAGTACAGTTCTAATTTTTATGTGCCACAACAGGAGGACAAGCCAGCTCAACAGCTTTAGAAAGTAAGGCAGCAAAAATATCCCAGGTCTTGATCATGGGAAGAGGCTAAAAACAATCTATAAATGTCTAAAACAAATTCTGAAATCAGAAGCTCACGGGAAAAGCACTCACAAGAGGGAACCCCCCACACCCACCTCTTTCCATTGAAATTTTATTTTTTGAAGTTGTGGAATCCTGCTGACAAGCACGGACAGAGGGAAGTGGAAGAGGAAAGAAGAGTAAATTGAAAAATATGAAAAGGAAGACAGAATAGTCATAAAAGAGGAAGACAAAAGGATTAGAAGACTAACCTTGATTATATAGGAATCACAAGTCAAACTGGTTACAACCAGTAGGTTTTGGCAACGAAATTCCCCTGCCTGCTTCCCCCCAAATTAAATCAAATTCTTTTGTTAGGCAGATAAGCAGATTTTAAATGGACCGATTCTCAAAGATACAAAGCTTCTACTTCTGCGTGCACGGGGATGCAGAAGACACAATGCACCAGGCCAAAAAACTGCCCGCAAGTTAACCATCTCCCTTCCTGTTGTGCCTGAAGTCATTGTTCACTGGCTATGAATCACATTTTTTTCCACTCAAAACATACAGAAAGCACTTTGAAACCATTAAAGAGCATCCAAACTTGACCAATATTGTGTAACTACTCTGCAGCCACTAAGTGAAAACAAAGAGCTCTTCTATCAGCCTGCATGTCCTTCCATAGCTGCTGCACTGGCATGCTACAAACACGCATACAGAATGGCCAGAGCCAAAGAAAACACACATCCACCTTCACCGTGGGACACAAAGCCAAACGCTGAACACCACAGCTGGTGAAAGGGGCATGAAGTTTGCAAAAAGGAATGTCACTAAAGATCTCCAGCAGGAAGATGACTAGGCTCCGAGCCAACCCGCCACCTAATGCGAAGAAAATGCATGACTAAAAGAACGCTCTTTCTCTCATTTCTCTGCTATTTCTTTCTCCTTGTTCTGCAGCTCATGAGATCTATGCCACCTTCAAGTGTGATAGGTTTGGGGCATAACAGGCTGCATGTATCTGTAACGTATCTGGTATTTAGCGTATCTAGCAGGTATCTGGTATTTAGAACAACACTAAAATAGGGACACTCAGCATTCAGCAAAATACAAAATCTCCTTTCACTTCTATTTTAAAGAAAAACCTAACTGGGGAAAAGTTGTGACCAGGAGAGACAAAGCTGCACATAACAAGAAAGCTTCTTACGTGATCAGAAGGAAACAGTCTCTAGCACGATTTCCCTCTCCTTTTTCCTCCCTCCAAGTCTCATGTTCAGCCACGTAAAACGTAAAGCATCTCCTGGCTCCTCTCCACCTGCGCTTATCTGACCCCAGCACACATCACACAACTTACATGAGGCTCGTCAATGAGCCCTTCTCCAAAACCTGCTACTATCACACCAACAGAGTGATCACAGGTTTAGGCTTCTTGCTCAGGAGACTGACCTGGACAAGCCGTTAAATTGATAGATATATTATTAATGTCTCAGGAATGTGACTTTACCACTGTCTAGCCAGTTCGATTTACAAAGGCCAGTACATGAGTTATACGCTTTGGAATTTTAGTAATAATTAATCCTTGACCTGTTCAAAGTGCTGTACAAACATTAACTAACTACTCCTCAGAATAAACATGCACAGTAAATAACAAAAAAGCCCCCCAAACCTCTCAACATGAAAACGAATAGCCAACCACCCCTCCTAAAAGCTACATCTTGCCTCTCCACAGAGGGGGAAATAGCGTGACAAATGAAGTATCTTGTGCCAGGACCCTCACAGTCACTAACAAAGTCTCTAACTATCACAGATAGAAAGGTTCCTGACTCCCAGACCTGTACTGATGCCTCTAGGGTACAATACTTTGCAGCTCCTGATGTCTTTGTCATTAACCTTTGTGTGCAACAGTCCACTCAGATACAAGAACTCCAGGGCAAAACAAACAACAACAACAACGAGGAACCACAGAAATAAATATTACAAGAAACACTGTCAAAAAATAAAAAATAAAAAATAAAAAATAAAAAATGATTGGAAAAGCCCAGTTATGAGCTTACAGACAATACCTTGGTGGCACGTATCTGCCTGTGAAGGTCAGTTAGTTGTTGGATTTTGTATTCTAGTTCTGAAATCTGGGCTTGTAGCCATGTCCAACGGCTGCCAATTCTAGCTCTGTCTGCAAGCCACTTCCATTCAGAAGTATAGCTGCTGTGAAGACAAAATGCTGGTTAGTCCAAAAATAAAGATAACCACATTTGCACAAGAACATTTTTGACAGCTGCTCTGCCTCATGTTGCAAGCATCTCAGTTGCTTTCAGAAAATATCTGATTATACCCATCCAGTTTCACATCAGCTTATTTCTGTAACTACAGAACTTGCCCAAACCATTACGATCAACGTTCCTAACTATTCCCAGGCTAGGCTACTTCTCTGTTAGGTATTGCAAACCCAGAGCTGGAGAAACTACCAAACTATATTAGTTAATGCAGATCACAGATTTGTGAAGAATTCCAGCCACTCCACCAGCCAGCATCCAAATTCTTGCAGCACACTTCCTCCCACAAGCTTCCATGAATATCAGTTGCTAACAACTGTGATCTACTAAGACATCATCCAGCAATGGCCAGCGAGCTATCAAGTCACTGGCCAAGAATGCTACCACGTAGTTTAGCTTTCTTTTATTCACGTTGTTTTATAAACATAGCTGGGTAAGTATAGTATAGGTAGGTCAAAATAACGGCTCTTGCTGCAGTTTACAAATAGGTGTATTTTTAACAAAGGATATGCCTCCAGGTACTTGACATTATGACTAGCTTAACTTCATTATGCTGAATTTGTTACTGCTATCAGCAAACTTTACTCAACCCACATATTAAACAAATGAATGGCATATGGTACCACTCAGCAAATCATTTTAACGGTCGGATAAATTTAAGGAACAGAGATAATACAAGAGTAACTTTAAATTAAAGTAAATTTAAAATAATAGTAAAATAAAAATAAATAAATAAAATCAAACTTCTGGAAGGGAAGTGCTTTTGTTCCAACAAGTTACTGGGAGAAACTACTGGATTGGAACAACCCTGGATAACACTGCACGGTCAGTTTTACACAGGCAGAATTTGTGATCCCTCATTCCCCTGGCAATGAAGAACATCAAAGTATCACAAGAGAAGAAAGAAAAGCCACCAGCACTTGGAAGCAAACTGGCACAGGAACACTGCACACAAACTGAGGTTGGCATACAGTTCTGCATGAAACAGCAACAATCTCAACAAGGAAAGAAAAGGTAACACAGCACTCTGTAGAAGACACTAGACCTTTTCTGGCATGAACAATCACCAATTTGAGAATCCTGGTATTTTTTAAGGCAAAGATTATAAAACATAACTCAAAATCTCAGAACATTGTCTACTTTATCATAAAAGGAAAACTAGACACAGTCTCTGGGAAGTTACCTCTAAAATACACCATCTCCCATTTTTACCAGGAATTACCTCCCTGTTTCTGCCCACATATTTTACAACCAACTTGAACTCTCTGCTGCACAGACAAAACAGACATGGGAAATTAGACAGGAGATGGACACGTCCCGTTGAAGCCCAGATTGTGAGTGCAACCAAATAAAATTACCATCAAACAGAGAATTCAAAAATTCTACAAATATGTATTGTAAAAAATGTAAATGTTAGTGATTTTGTCCTAGGAAAAAAGGAGAAAGTAGGGAAGAAGGAAGCCATCTCGTAAATACCCCTTTTTCTGATGATCTCTTCTTTCTCTTTGCTTTCCCATTACCGCTAGCCCTCAGTAAGTAACCGTGGTGACTTCTGCTTTAGCCAGGGAGAACTCTTCTCTGGGACTGATGGATTTTGCATGTTTGTGCTTCTGGAAAGCACAAAATAATCTGAGGGGAAGGATCTGAATTCCCAGATGGCCCAAGGTGGAGTTCAGTGAAGTCGGCTGTTCAAGCAAGCGTGGTGGCTGGAAGAGGATTTGTCTTGGGACCTGAGGATGGCAAAATGCTAGCTCTAAGGAAAAAGCTGCCTACCGAGGCTGTAACATTTCCCTTAGTTAAGTTTAACACAGGAAGTTAAACAGGAATAAAGATGATAGTTGCAAAAAAAAACTCCACAGAAGCTGGACAATACCCCAAGAGGGCCAGGTGAAAGAAGGTGGAGCACGCTGCCAGAAATACAGCCCAAGCCAGATACTGCAGTGCTGGGAGAACACTGCTGCTTTAAAGCAGATCATGGAGGGGGGAGCAGAGCAGAAGAGGAAATAAATAAATAAATAAATAAAAATAAAAAGCCTGTCCACACAGCTGGGAAACAAAAAGAGGAATGGCAAGGGCTGCAGCTGGTCTTATATATGAAACCAGCGTGCCAGTAAGGGAATCCATGCTCACATAGCTAACCACAACAGATAATAGAAGAGCAATTAAATTTTGTAACCTTAAGATAAACAAATCCTATCTGTATATTACTGCCTTTCATCTCAAACAAATACGCTCCACAGTTGCATCACAAGTTATTTTTCAAAAACGTGTTTGCACAGCTTTTTTTTTCCTTTAACACAAAACTCAGTCTCAAATTCACGCATCTGGTGTTAAATCTGTTATGTAGATATTCCCTTCTAAATTCTACGTAGGTATTTCTTAAAGCCATAAAGTAAGAGTGGTATGCAATTAAATCCTGTTAGTTTAATTACACTGTAATAACGATGTCCTGAGGCTCCTCTGTGAGGAAGTTTCCACCGGTTCCAAGACCAGGCTCACGCCAAAGGAAGCGACTTCAGCTTCTCATCCCTGCCAGCCCCGGCTGCCCCGTGTTGGTGTCAGTACAAGCAGCTGGGCAGCCACGCAGTGACACGGGTGCAGAATTGCTCGTGGTTAATTTTAACCTCAGGAGGAAGGTGAATGAAGCACGTTAGTTAAAGGCTCGATCCCTTCCCTAGTTCTGATGCCCTGCAGACAGACAGACAGACTGGTGCACAAGGGAAGGGGCTGGAGGTGCAAGGCAAGTGCCAAGATACAAAATTCTGTTCCCATCTCAGTCCCTCGCCCTTTGTTTGAGCTCACGTTATTTATCTACCATCTTTGCCTCCAAATGTGTTTCTCTACAACCTATTTAGTAAATCCTGTAACGCCCCAGCAAATCATAACATCTTTATAAGCTACCTTTATCTTACAGTGAGCTGTATGCAAGCAAATATTACGGCAAGCCAAGCACTGAACAGCAACAAGCCGCTATCCCAATAAAACAATAAGCCATAATTGCTGTGTATCATGTTCCTGGTATGTTGCAGTGTACAGCCTAACATGCACTCAGCAAAGAAATGAGACAACAAGAATTTGCGGGGCAGTTTTTGATGAACAGGAGTAGATGACTGAATACTTTTTAACACTAGGATAATTAGTAACTCCGGTGTCCCTCTTTCTTTCTTTCTTTCTTGGCTTAGGTGGATAAAGAAAGCTGATTCAAGGTGAAACTCGTTACTTCTACAGATCCAGAGAAAGGAAAAAACAAAACAAAACAAAAAAGCACCCACCAAAGTTACAAAAAGAACCAGGACTGAAGGAGGAAGTCAGCTCAGGTGCTACAGCAGAAGCTCCCAGCTCTGGTTCTCTGCTGGGAAGGAGACAAGAAAAGAAGCAGCTGTCTGTCCTGCCTCCTCTGCTCTCCTTTTGCAGAGCTTCTCTACTTAGTTCCTGTGCTTCCCCATCCTACCTCCTCCACAGGAATTTCAAATGCTGCCAGCAAGTCCATACAAATCACGTCGTATTTCCAACAGTTACTAATGGTCAGTGCTATAATACAATGAAACATTTATCAGCAGATAAACTGAGTGCTCTTGAGCTGACTCTCGATCCGCAGGTGATCTTCTGCACTCCTTCAGGGCCAGCAGCATGACAAGAAATGGAGCAATCCTCATTTTGCACAAGTAAACCATTTGAATTTCCCTAGAAAAACATGCTGGAATGGCAGGAGAGGCAAAATCTGTCTTCCAGTGAGATGCTGGCTGGCATTTCTACTGTTCTGGCTGAACTGCAGGAGGTCAGTCCTGTATGGCTTGCAACAGGAAAAAGAAAAAAGAAATGCAAAAGAACAAACAAGCCACAAAGAGCACAGAAGAAAGCTACAGGACTCCAAGAAGTGCCTTCTCCTCCCAGGGCCTCACTGAAGTTGAGGGTGAGATTTATGTTTTCCAATAGCTAAGATCAGCCTGTCCCAAAGAACAACCCCAGGCTACTTAACCAAGTGCAAAGGGGAACTGCTAGCCAAAATAACACTGCTGTGCTAGGCACACACTGCTCTTTGGGTTTTGCACAGGTGCTCTGGAAAGCCGATACTTCAGAGCATACAGCTGAATGCAGAGCAAGGTTCTTCACGCTTATCTCAAGTTGTGAAAATTAAAAGGAAAGCAAAGCCTTCCAGCCTCCTGATTTTGAGAGGGAACACTTAGCATACCCCTACCGTGACATGCCTGCAGGGACAAGGACGCTTCCTACCACACAGGAAAGGAGGATGCTTGCGGCAGACCCACACCAAGACTCCAGAACACAGGTTTGCCAACTCCAAACACAGGCTCCTCCCAAAAGCTTTGTTTCAAAGAACGTCAGAATTGTCAAGTTATGACATTCTTCAACAAGGACAAGCAGGGGAGGAAGGCATTCACGTTGGGTGGATGGGAAAAACTCCAAAATTCCACAGGAAATGTAAGAACAGCAGCTGCTCCTGACATGCTCTCACACTTACATGCCCACCTCGGTTTCCTAACGCTGTGGTTTTTGCTCTCCCTGCCATGCCACATCCCCTCCCATTTAATCCCACGTTGTTGCGGTATCCAGTTTTCAGATGATTTAGTCCCAAAGCGATGCAGTGATCCTGACCACAGCCAGCCCTGATGGTTCATCTCCTCCTCTCGCTGGGATCTCCTGTGCTACCATAGGCCCATTGCCAACCGTGTGACGATGAAATATTTGGGAGCAAGGATCAGCTCAAACTACAGACTAATTACTCTCAGGATTACAAGCTAATCACCTGTCTTGTGGGGAGTCACTGCAAACAACAGCAGAACTTTACTATTCTGATGAAGGACTCGAGTCTGAGAATTGAAAAGTGAACAATCGGAAAACTCTCCCGATCTTTAAATCCTATCCAGACATCGTATGACTCATGCTGAAATTCATGAGACTTAACACACACTGGAAAAAAAAATATCACACATCCCCCGGTTGTCTTGGGAAGCTCACTCAATCGTATGTAAACACCAAAGAGTTCACATCCACCCCGTGGCACTGTCTCACCCCGGCATAACAGCATGCTAGCTGTGTGGGGTCCCACGGGAGCGGAGCCATGAGCCTGTGAACGTCCTCAACTGGCCCTGATTTTACACCAGCACTGCAGGCAGCTTGCCTGGGACTACACGTGGCAATGCTCAGAAAGCAGCTGGCTTGGATACGAGCAGTTTTGCAAGGCATTAAGGTGAGCGCGGGGCTTCTGACAGCACAGCAGTGAAATTCAGCAGGGCTCCTTTTCTCCTCTCTCCACACTGCCAGTCAACAGGAGTTAACATGTGAAAACCAGGAGATGGTATCATATAAAAAAAAGGCTTAAAATAGGTGAATTCAGACATGTCGTGAATGTACTCTAGACAATCTTATCTAGATTTTACTCATGAGATAAAAATGCCCACTCCCACCAAAAACTTCCAATCCTTGTAATGGCTAAACAAACATGTCCAACTCTGAAATGACCCGTAAATGCTTTCTCAAGGACTAATTCTTCCAGCACGCCTACTTAATGTTTGTTTTCAGAATTAACTAACTTCAGTTGCTGTTGAAGTATTAATTCCCCTGGACCAGTTAACTGTTAAATCCATAATAAGGACATGACAGAAAAATCAGAGTGCTGCCTTGTGAACTCAACCTCTTCCATGCATCCCAGAGTGAAAACAAGATGAAAACATACTGCAGCTAGAACCATCCTCTGGCATCGCACCACACAACAGAACACTGCTTATTTACTCTGACAGTCACCACAGACCAAACACGGAGAGCAATGTGCCACCGTTTTGTGCTAACAGGCACCAAACCAAGCTACACACTTCAAAACCCTTCATGGGTTGAGAGAGGCGCTCTGGTACGCAGAGTTATGCCGAGACCTCATAAAAGGTCTGCAGCTGGATCAGTCAGGCTTGCTATCTTCTTTGGCGTTCACCAGGAGTTTTTACCTGGCAGAGATTTCCCTCTTAAACACCACCCGGCCTCCCAGCAGATGGGTTACAGCTCTCCCTGTCGTCTACAGACATCGGCAACTGCTTATCGCAACAATTCCTGGTGCCCACCATCTCTTGTCATCCCAAACTGCCAAACTTGATCCAGCTGAACATTTCTGCTGAGCCAGCAGGCCTAAGGAATTTAGGCACTGATACCTGAAATTATCAACCATAACTGTGGGTTTCCCTGGAAAAGAAAATCCATGATACAGCGTTAGAGTGGAGAGAAAAATAAGCGGCGACACAGTAAGATTTTTACATCTTCCACAAATAAGTTTAGAAGGGAAAGTAAGAAGGGGAGAAGCAAGGGGAAAATCAGTATTTGGGGCAAAAAAAACAACTGTAGGATAACTGAAAATATAAGGAGAAAAAAGGAGTTTCTGTGCTTGGAGATCCTAGAAAAGGAGAAATTACACCTTCTAATGCAAGGAGATGCTACAGTCAGTATTTTCCAGCTACAAGGCTCCTGCACTGAATCATACAATTCCTATAGCTCTTATACAGAGACTGAATTGTCACACTCGCACTGAACTGTTAGTTGAGGGCTCAACAAAACAAACACATTCAGCTTCTTAAAACAGGTATCTGTTACAGTGCTGAACTCCAATGGCTGACTTCACGAACTGGTGGGTGCTTTTCATCTTCAGTTCTCTTTACGTAATTGTTCACAGATGTTAATGATAAAAGGCCAAACTGCTGGTGGAGGTAGGGTCAGTTAGAATATTAACCACCCGAGAAGTAAAAACCTGTGAAAGGTAAACAGTCGGCACCATTTCACCTTTTAATAAAATAAAATAAAATAAAAACACCTGCAAAATGCTTAGCCAGAAACGCTATTTGCTCAAAATATTTTGGAATGAGTTTTTAAGTTTCCATCGGCTGCTCCAGCACCTCAGCTTCTTCCACTTAACTTCTGCATGCTGCAGATCAGATCAACAGAGCATGGAAGCAGGTAGTGCTAACATGCACGGGAAAATCTAAAATTAAAAAACAAAACTCAGGAACACCAGGGCTGCCTGGAAACAGGCTTTTTTTCTCGTCCTTGAAATGGCACAACATAATAGGCTAACAACAAAACACCAGGAACACTAGCCTAGAAATTCCCTGTATTACACAACTGCCCTTGAAAGAAGACATCAAGGAAGCAGTGCTATGTATGCGTCCCACGATCAACATAAAGTAAACTAGAGCTTACAATATAATCCTTTAAAGACAAGCACAGTAGCACATTATTGCAGCATGCAGGCAGAGTATCAGTGCTCCTTTGCAACCTCCAAAGTTTGTCCCAAAATCTGTCCTTATATTCTTCTGGAGGCAGGCAGGTGTGGCAGTGCCGTGACATCTCACTCTAGCTTCCAACTGGCCTCGCTCTGGCTGTATGGAGCGCCAGGGGCTGCAGGGACAAGGGACGGACAGAAGGACCAATCTGTGGTTGGACAGTTGCAACCTTCTTGGTTTGGGGGTTTGGTAGGAGCCTGGGGTGGAGGCCTACTGGATTTCATGGTGAGCCCCTGCTGGCTGGGAGGAAGGGTAGGTTACGATGCACGCGCTTCAGTTTGCATTTCTTTTAATGCCAGAGTTGAGAATTAGAAGTTTGTTAATTGGGAAGTCATTAAAATTCCCCACCAAAGCTTTCTAGCCCACAGCAGCTAGGTAAAACGTTGGGATGAAAATAATTTACAGCGATTTCGGTTTCAATAAAAAAGAGCATAGGTCAATATATTTAAATCTAAGATCTAAAGTTACATTCCTAACCCATATTTAGCAGTATGAATGAAACCCTGTTACAGGAGAGCATTCCTATTTTGGGAAGCCTTTATGCACACTTTTTATTTCATGTGAAACGGAAAGCATTTAAATGATTTCCTGTATCAGGGGCCCACGAACACTGATTTTCAAAGGCACTGGACGTATCCCTTTGAAGTTGATTCTTCTGAAATCAACGTTATCTGCAAACTGAAATCACAATGCCCTCGCTCCACAAGATGGAACAGAGACAGTTTGCTGTTGATCGTAAACAAATCTTGCAATAAAAACAAGCACATTTCACAGCTTAGCAACAGAAGAAAAGCTCGCCGTAAAGCCCTGATTAATCAGCAGTTCACATCGAGCACCAAAAACTCTTCTTGATCTACCATTTAATTAAGCGCGCGAGGATATCGTGTACATACATGTGTCTGCTTATTAGAGTCTCTGCTCTACTATGCTGTAGTGACTGTGTATTAAGCTGTCATTCAGAAGACCACTGCCAAGTTTTTATTTAATATGCATTCAGCACTTATTTAGCTCAAAAGCTTTGACATTCCCAGCTCTGAGATTCCCTCGCATGTTACAACTTGTCAAACTTGCTGCCTTTCATTACAACCATTCAGCCTGCTCTCAGCAGCTGCAGAAATATTAATGTAATTACAGGTTCGAAATCAGGATCCTTATTCACAAGAGCATTACTCTGGTCTTGCAAGAAGGAAGTCTTGCACAAAACCAAGTTGCTATTGCCGTACATCAGATTTCTAAAGAAAAACAGTAAAAGGAAAGGGGGACCCAAAAGTTGCAAATCCCTCGTATGGAAATCCAACCAAGTGAGGTTAAAATATATTCTGAAATAATACCTGTGCCCCTAGAAAGAAAACAGAAGGTAATAGAAAGCTGGTTTTTCTTTCTTTCCCTGGTAACAACTCTCCTCCCACATCCTAGTGACAAGAGCCAAGAATTAAGAGAATGGAATTCGTGAAAAAGCAATGTGTAAAACATTTTGAAATCAGCATATTATTAGCACCTACGAATTTCTATGTATTCAAAAGCCCTCACATTAATCTTTTATGCAAATAAGACACTTCCCTGACTTGTAAACTAAAAAGGTCTTAAAAACTGGAAACAATTGGGGTTTTGTGCTTAAGAGAAACGGCGAACAGCATTTAGTGCTGGCAGACTGTCTCCCTCCCCTTCCAAAAACCAGAATCTAGTTCTCTTATCAGGTTTGAAGTGAAATTACAGCTCAGAGTGGAAAATTAGGACCTGATCTTGCAAAAACAAATAGCTTCCCCTTATAACATGGCTCAAAGATGGGCAATGAGCCCCAGCCCTTCAGCAGTGCCTTCTGTCGTGAGGCCCGCAGAAGTGCACTGATGTTCCTCAATTAGCCATGAGAAAAATGCTAGCAAAAATGGAAAATAATCTAGAACAAACAGATGAGATCTGGAGATACCAGTCATAATATTTTCTTCCTTCCTGTATTCTTTCCGCCTTACCACTCCCCTCCCCGCCAAGTATTTGTACTAAAAGTAGATTTCCAATCTTTTCTCTTTCCAACTAGAAATTAAAGGAAAAAAAGAAAAAGCAGGAGGTGGGGGCAGATTTACTATCTCTGCACATTCATTAGAAAAGTTTCCAGGCGCAATGAACCCTGTGGGCATGGAAAAGTACAACAATGCTACTTCGTCAGGCTTGAGGTTGCTGGAAGATAATCAGTAAAACATGTCTTTCAAAATCAGAGGAAAAGCATGAAAATATTTCAGAAGGAAAAAATCCCACCACATGATGCAAAGGGATTGTGTTCAGATGGGGGAAGAGGACTGGGGGAAAAGGGCACGGGACTGTTCCCAAGTAGACAGACAGCGACTTGTTTCACAGAAAAATCTATTGTAAAAAGCTTTTCTCTCTAATCAATTAGGTACAGACATTACTGCTTGATGGAGTGAGCAGCTGTGCCTTCAAAGAACCCCAGGGATGGATCTTTTGATTCTGGAAGATCACTCAGGGCATTTGGAAGTACACTGCAAACAACCAGAACCTCCTGCCACATCAGGATCACACAAAACACCTGACTGAGGATGCAGTTAGCCCCGGAAGATATGGCAGGCAGCTCCCTGAGCAGAGATGCTCTCGAAAGCACTGCAAACTCGCATCCTCCCCCCCGGTCACCTTGTTTGAAATCTGACATCATTTTCTACGGTAAATCTTCCACGTTCATGAACCATCAAGAAAAACCAAAAAGTTCCAAGTAACCTCGGCTGGCACAGCGTTGTCTGTGCTGCATTTTAGCTGGCTGCTGTGAATTCCTGAGGGAACTGCCTATGCTCAGCTTTCTGATGGCCTCCCTGGGCACTCCACCCGCTTTGGTTAACGCACTGAACATGGAGCTAGCACCTAACGTCTTTAAGAAAGCACAGAGAAGCACTACCACATCCCCTACACAGTGTTGCAGGGAATTTATGGCCTAAAGGCCAGAAAAGTGCTAGGAAACGACAAGCTGCTGAGGACAGTTTGTTACAGTGCCTAAGAAACCTTCCAGGAAAGATGTGACAAGTTAAAGACGCCATTGAGCTGACACCAGCAGCAAAACATCAAAATTCCTGAGATAAGCCAACTGTTTCTTCATATTGACAAATACTCAAAAGCCCAAATATGTTTTGATGAAGTTTCAGAATTGGGACAAGATTTTCCGGTCTCTCTAGAAACCAGAGAAGCACGGTGAACTGTCAGCTAAAAGAACCGCGCTCACCAGCAGACCGAGAACCTCTTGTGTGAGGACAGCACCGATGCAAGGCCCAAGGGATGAGCGCCGGTCTAAGCGCCTTGTAGGGGCTATTTGCAACCGACCAACATGGGTATTGAGATAGATGGATAGAGACAATCGTACTTGAGACACGAAGCATCGAGACACAGCTCAGAAGAGCTTATGTCAACACTCATCGGGCAAAACCCTTTTCAGGGTAACGAGAATGAACAGGTTCAAGAGGTTAAAAATAGCTCCTTTTTTTTTTTTGCCTGCCATGAAATATTGGGGCTGGAATCAGAACTTCGCCGTGCTGACGGGAAACAGCCTGGTCTCAGGTAAACATGAAAGGGGAGGGTCCTCTTTCTCCCCATACGTTTTGGATTGATACCCCCTCCCACACACACAAAGCAAGGATGTAGCAATGACCTATTGCAAATAGCCTCCGACTAGCATGATGATTTGTGAAAGTTAAATGCAATCGGTGTAAGGTGACACAGGCAAACCACAAACATTTTCCCCATCCATCACTGCATTAATAGAACCTCATGACGTCTAGAATGTAACAGAGAGGAGGAGTCTTTCCAGGTGAGAAATAAAAGTCAGAAAGCGAGGCAACGAACATTCCCTCACCCACATAATCACAGTATTTCTGGAAAGCACTAAGAACCAATTCCCTAGGAGAGAAAGGCATTTCACAGCAACATAAAACCACTAAGTGGAAGTAAAAATGGATGCTAACTTTTAAGTTTTTGGTTTTTTGTCCTGCTCAAAGGCAACCCAAAGGAACTTCCAAGTGATAGAGCTCATGAGAAAAGCAAGGCTCAGCAGCTGCACTGCTGCAGAACTGATGTACCTTTGCCATCCTGGAGGAGAAGTACGGCCTTTTAGCCAGGCAGACACATCTTGGGAAAGGTGGAGAAGGAAGAAAACCATTCCAAGCTTAAGACAGCAATAAATTCTGATAAGAGACAGCGTGTGTTTGCTGCAATGTGAATTCAAGCATTGGCTCAACCTGTGCACACAGACAAAAGTCTTCAGCTTAAATTAGCCAGTGCTTTAACTCTGAGCTTGCTGGTCCAGCAGCACAGTTCAAACACCGGTGATTCTTGTGCTGACAACGCAGCAAAGCCTTTGCTAATGCACACTGCTAACCACAGTATCCCTGCTGCTCTACTGGAAGAACATAAAAAGAGGAAAAAGAAAAAAAAAGAGGTTGCACCAAGTCAGCCTACAGATGATCTACCGAGGGTCCTGCCTCTAAGCAGTGGCCAGATAACAGCCTTGAAACAGGGCAGCGCAGAGCAGCGCTTCTCAAGAATACTCCCTCAGCTTCCAGCAGCTGCAGGTTGGGGATTTTCTGAGCCAAAGGTGGTGTCTGTGTGGTTAATAAGCCTCTGCATTTTTTTGTCAGTGCAACAAAACAAACTGAATAAGCCTTAAGTGGAAAGATAACTTAAGGAATTCGAAAGCTAAAAGAAGAAATAAAGTTAAAGGACTGGCAGAATGAGAAACTGGACTGTCCCTGGCAAGAATAAAAAAGAAAGCCCTCGCACAGAACTTCAGTCCAAGTTTGAGAATATTCACAACCCTCCGAGAATCAGCATTTCCCATCAGTTCTCCCTATTCAGGTCATGTAATCACCAGATAAGAACCCGAGAGGCAGAGCTGGTACTCAGAAGTTCAAAGGTATCAGCTAAGAGAAGAATGCGGATTCTCCAGCACCAGGAGCCAACGATTCTGTGTTTGCACTGAAGTATTTCAAAAGAATAATTTTGTGCAGACTCAAATATTTAAGGCGATCATAGCTCAGCTGGCAACTCATTACACTTTGGTCTTTTTAATATTGTATTTACCACTGACAATATGTAAAAGAAAATGAACACTCGTGTTTATGTTGCTTTTCTTCCACTGTTTTCCAGATCTACAGAGTTCAAGAAAATGCAGCAGGGATTTGATACAACCATGCTGTATCGAAGCTTTCGTTGATGAAGCTATAACCACGTAATAGGGCACAGCTCTCTTCCAAAGGAAGATGAAGTTTCCTTGATTTTTTCTGCACATTAAGTTTTTGAAGAAACTAAGAAATTTTTTTTTAAATACCTGATTTTCCTTCAACACCAGTGTCACTCTTAGTGCTTTCCAGAAACTCCCTAAAAGTCCCCTCCTGTAATAGTAGATCAGCAAACACAAGAACTGTCCTGAGTTCAGGTGCTACAAATGTAAGCACCAGAAAGTTCCTACCTATCTACTCTCACCATCACATCCTACCAGATCTTAAGACGTGCTCTGTTCTCTTCACCTGTCAGAAGGGGAAAGAAGCTGTCTTCTCACTGCTTTCTACAATTTCTCAACAGCAGAGAGTTAACATTGTAGTAAGGTAAGAAAAAACAGGCTAAAACAATATAACCATCCACTTGTCTTCCCCATCACCGATTTCCAAAGCTACAATAATTCGTATTGACAGGTTACTTGTCAATTTAATAGACCCAGAGAACTGCAGAATTAGTTAATTACATTAATTTCACTCTAGTACTTCTTGAAAAAGATACCAGCAACAACAAAAACAATCCTGCCAGCTTCAAATTAACAGAACAACCTCATTAAGTAAATTAACATTTTTAATTATAATTCAAAGAACCAAACTTTTTCAATGTGCACCCCCCAGATTCTGGATGGCTTGACATCTGCATTGATGCTCATATTTAGTCTTTACCATGTAATAGAGGACTTCAAGATCTTAATGCTGACTAATACTTAATGACTCAGAACAAGAATAGAAAGATTTATTTTTTTTTTACTGGCCTAAAGTATCCTTTTCTGCACTGCTATCACTATTTGTTTTGATTTACAGCATCACTGGAGTGGGGAATAATTAGCAGTGCTAATGCAATGCAAGCTGACAGGATGCAGTACAAAGTCAAGCTCTACAGCCTGCTGAAGTTACTGCTCCGTAAATGCTGCACAGTTCCATGCTCCTACTTCTGGCTGGACCCTGCCAAACCTGGCTCCCGTCGGCAGTCCTCCTGCAGGAGGCCTACCTACGGCGTGAGGTTACTCACACCAGAAGGAATTTGCAGGTCTAGCCCCCTCCAGCTTGATTTATAAGCATGAAGCACATGAGTCTAGCAGGAATTTAACACTTACGCTTCCACAGTTGTTCTTACAGTCTGTTCGTCACAGTCTTCGTCTGAGCTGCTACAGGTTGCATCCGAGTCCAGGTCCTTCTCCACACGAGACAGCAGCCCTCCGGCAGAAAGTGCAAAGCCCCGGATTTCCCCCGGAGCAACACAAACTCCGTTCTGTACATCCGCACTGGAACTACCTTCCAAAGTAGCTGTGCTGTTTTCTGGCCAACCTTCCGCGCACCTGAGGGAGCCACTGCTCGAAAACCTGGTTGGCTCGTGGAAAACCTTCATTCTTTGTAACTGATGTTTTACAAAGCATTTCAGCTGCTGATCACAGTGTTTGATAACGTGCTTTGCCAGGAGCATTTGTAAACGTTTCTGTGTCCTTTTGGCGCGACTGATTTCCTTTTGTTGCTTAGTGACACACTGGAGTAAGCGAGCATACACCTCCTCCGGGGTGCAGCTCAAAATCCCTTCTGAAGGCCCGTGAAGAATTTGGTGTAATAAACCCCCTTTTATTGTTTCAGTGCAGACTCCCAAAGCCCTACCCCAAAACCCATTCTTCTTGTACCATTTACCATTTAAGAGCTGCATTTCCTCTGCAGTACTGGATTCGGTCACATTTGAATCCGAAAGTCTTGGCGTTTCTGCCAGATTTGGAGGTGCGGTGTCTGGAAAAGCGACCCCTTTGACCTGCTCCTCAGGTCCCGAATGACTGATGTGACCGAGCGATGTGTCAGCACCATTATGTAACGCGCTTCTCATCCTGGAGCAGTCAGGCTCTCCCGCTTTCATTTGCTTACCGGTTTTGTTGCTAAATGCAGAATTTGTGCTCATTAACAAGACAGACTGATAGCGCTTGGAGGACGGCGGAGAAGCGAAATGCTGCATGCTGAAGATATCATTCCTGAGGCTGGGCTCAGCAGTGGGGAACCCCAGGACTGAGCAAGTAATCCGTGCGATGGAGTCCTCTCTTATCTTCTCTTCCACTGCTCTGGAATTTTCCATGCACAAAGTTGTATCAGACTCCATAGCTCTAGAGGACAAAGAAGGTGACAAGTGGATACCATGACCTTTTGTTGCTGCCTCTCTGAGGGCTGGTGTCATTATAGCTACTGTAGGTAGTTTACAGCAAACCTGAAAACAACACGGGCCATGTAAATTTTCTCATTTTCATGACATGATACAAATACAACTCAGTCAGGCACTTCAGTCTTTCAACACTTAAACATTATTTAAATGTCATAAAAAGGGTATTATCTAAAGAACATGCACAGACTACGCCCTCCCACGAGGCAAACAAGAACACTCAAATTTTAATTTATTTCACGCAGAGGTTGTCCCATGTGCAATAAAAGCCTCCACCTTGCAGGGGAGTAAGTGTTCACACCTCATCACATTTCTGATCCTATCAGTCTTAGAAATAAGCCTCTCGGAGTTCACGACTGTCATCTAACCTTGCTTAAACTCAAAACACAACCAAAAGCGTAGGACTAGAAGGCTGCATTTTAAAAAGAGCGCGCGTGTGTATGTAGATGCACAAACACAGATGCACATCTACATATTCCCAACCCAGAACTCTGGTGGGATTTTGTTTTAATCTACTCTGGGGATAAGAACTTTAAGTTGCATTTGGTCTTCGTTCAAGTTTTTTTTTTTTTTTAAACTTTAAATGAGTCAACAACAGTGTGACATAAACAGGAGAATGGGAGATGTGCAGCTACCTATTACAAGTGCAGCTAAGCAGAACACCTACCGCATGATGAAACACTCTGAAATAGACTCACTACCAGGAGAAACGTATTCAAAGTCAATTTATGTAGAGCAAGTATTTGATTATTTAATTATATACACTCACAGAACACTTAAGGAGTTAGTCATCGGGGCTAGTGCTCTAAAAACAGGGAAGTGCCAGTTCTGAATGTTTCCTAAAATCCTTCCCCTGCTTTTGTATCCTGTTTTTTACTCATCAGACACTGTTTATTTAATACAAACCCAACACTCCTCGATATCCCCTGGAGTAAAAACAATTAGCTTTCCTATAATGACTCTTTTGCCTGTGGCTTGTCATCGCTTAGACCAAGGGTTCCCAAACTATTGGGATGGAGAGACCAGGGTCAACCTTTATCCCTTGTCACCGGCTATTCCGACATGCCCCACTTTATCACTCCACAGCCTGCAGTGCAGGAATCATTGCCCCACACCCTACTTTCAACTCTGTTTAGGAGTTGAAATAAACACAAAGGAAGGTTGAACTGAGCCTGGCCCGCAGAAGCCTGGACAGCAAGCTACTGTCTGTTCTTGGTTAAGAAACCAGAGGCAACACCAGAAACAACAGGAGAGTGGCAAAAGTGAGTGTAGTGCAGTTAACCTCACAGTAAATTCTCTGGTTAACCTGAAAAGCAGCTAGGAGCTTGGCTGTTAGGTTTTTACCTCTGTACAGCTCCTACTCAGCATCACCGGGACCAGGTTCAGCAGCCCTCACACTAACCCTAAACAACAGTACTAAAAGAAACCACAGGATTTTAACTTTCACCCTCCCTAGCAGTGAGCTGTTCAGAGTAAAAGCCCCGTGACTGGGACCTGACAAGGCCACGCCTGTGACGCTGCGATGCTCTCCGGATCAGGCTGGCTGACAGCTCTGTGTCCTTTTACCCCTGTAGGAATTAACAGGCACAATTACTTTAGTCTGGGGGGCTTTTTTTTTTCCCTCCTTTAAGGGAAAGATAGAAAGAAAAGGTAAATTGAAGTACCTTCAAATTAACCCCCTAACATTAAACTAAAAAGCACCAGACAAGCCACCAATTATCAGTTCCTGACAAAAGATGGTTAAGCTAAAACACAACTAAAAAGTAAATGCTTTCAAAGAGAAACATCTCCCACCTAACCCCTCACCCAGGAACTTACAAACTTCACACAACCTTTCTGCCCTGAAGACAGCTGTGTGAGACGCTTCACGTGTGTTCCTCTAATTTCAGCGACATCAAAAAGACTTTATAAAAGCTGGTACTATCCCAGACTCCAGCCCCTGGCATTTCTCCAAGAAGTTCACACACAAACACACAAAATGTCATTGGCACACCAGCAAAACAAACTACGAGCTGAAAAAAAAAAATTAAAAACAAACTTTAGTACAAGCACTTGGCTCCACAGAAATTGTACAATTTTCATGTTGACACATTTTATTTCATTTTGGCAGAAGGCAGCAAAAAATAATCTCACTCCACCCTTATTGGAACTGAGTTTTCAGAGCCAAACCTATTACCTTCTGGGAAAAAAAAAAAAAAAAAAAAAAAAAAAGCAAGGGGAGGGAGGGCAAGTAGCGTAATACAGTACTGAGGAAAAGTCTGTGTTGTCATTCTGGAAAAAGCTTTTTTTGTCACAGGTAAACCATTTCAAGGATTTTTTCCATTGTGTTCTACTCGTATTTCTGCTGTGCTGATGTTGAAACCTCCACACTGAACTGGTAAATGTTTTGCTTTTTGTCTGTGTAATATGTTTTTCACTCGAAAGTCTAAAAAGTATTGTAAAAAGGAAAGCCGATGTAAAGAAAGGGGAAGAGAAGAAACAAGTACCAGACGCACACAGGACAGCAACTGATGTTTCAAGTGACTTTATGCTTATCCTCCATAATGCCTTAATTACCCAGCAGGACACAGCCTGGGATTGCAGTCTGCCCCGACCCACACCCTGCTGCCTTCTCTCACCACTGAACATGACAGCTACCAGCTCCTAACCCCGCAGCTACCCCTGCTTTTCTGCTGCTGCCCTCCACCCCGCCAGCTCTGCTTACTCCTTACCGAACATTTTGCTCTTACGCCCTTCTCTACCCACCTTACCTCACTGCAATTTGTCTGAATCCTGAATCTAATGCCTTCACGTAGGCCAGCAGTAGCACCCTATTAAAAAACAACAAGAGCAAGCCCGGCTGCATGCAGGCTGGCATTCCCTTCCCAGCCTGCAGCTTTTGTTTATAGTCCTCTCGCTTTTTGACTCTTTCCCCCCTTGCATAACAATATCACTTATGTTACACAACACTACAACGTGCTGGGGGACTTTTGCTTGGGAAGGGTGTGGGTTTATCTTTTCGTGATTTTTGTCATCTTTTTTAAAACTTCCACTTGTGGGAGGGCTTGTAAGGCTCCTCTGTATTGTTATTTTTTGCTTTCAAATTCAGTTGTCTGCCCACAAATTACATTTCAAACAAATATAACTAACTTGTTTCTGGTTTATTCACAGATTAACTGTGTTTTAGACAGAACTTCCAATGTTTATTCCTTCTCTAGAAAACATTCCAAAAGCAAAGCAAAGTAACCAGCAAATGACAGCATCTGCTGAAATACCCCAAATTAAGTTCAGTGAGAGCATACAAAAATATTCTATTTCCAGCTGACAAGAGCCGCGTTACAGCCCCTCAGGTACCACCTGCAACAGAGCTGGCAATACCTGGTTTCCTACAGCGTTGAGCTGTTTGTCCTGTAACCCCTAGCTGCTCTCAGCCCGCCTCTCCGATTATCGCCGGACAAAAATAAAGCGCTGCTCTGGCAGACAGGTGCTACTGCGGCGCTTCTTGGCTCGCTGCGACCGCCAGCCGCCGCCGAGCGCAGCGCAGCGCGGGCAGCTCCTCCACAGCATCCATCCACGCGGGTCCCCGTTACCTTGCCCTCCTGATATTCACCAGGGGAACGGGATCGTAACGATTACTAAGAATAGAGGGAAGAGCTCACGGCATAGTCTGCATTTTCTGACAGAACAGTCGGCAGCAATGGCCACAAAGGAGGTACGGGTCCCATCGGGCACGTCCTGGTTAGGAGTATGAAAGAAAAAAGGAAGAAGTCCGTATTTAGCATGCTTGGGACTGTTCTTTCAGAAAAGAAATCGTCTCGGTAGGCAGCCTTTGTTTTCAGTTCAAGAGCAGCCCGGTTACTCATGACGAGTATTTAAGCATTTTCGTATTTTGTTCTATTAATAGCCTGAAAAAACAAACTGACAGGATTATGCGGGGAGTCTCAGCTTTCAGCAGCGCTCACCGCGCAGTCCGTGCCACAGAGATAAAACTGCAAACCCCGGGGTTTTGCGCTCCCCAGGAGATACAAGCATAAACCTCTCCTCTCTGGAGAAAAAAAAAAACAAAAACAACAAAACACCGCCACACACCTACAAAGGATCTCTCTTTGAACAGCAAGAACGCAATTTAGGACAGACCACCCAAACAGTTCTAATCATAAAAAACATCAAAAAGGACATACTTCAAGTGGAACTCATTAGTATTCATTTATGGTAAAACCCATGACTCATTAAAATCTCCTCACAGGGTTGTTTTTCTCCCAGTGCTGCTGCACAGAGGATAATTTCCAAGTTTATTACCGCGCCATCAACTAATTCCTGCCCAGTCTGCGGCACCATATATTTGGAGCATAGCATCTGAAGTCATTTTTAATGCGTGCTACTGACAGAGATAACATTCGCGTTACTTTTAGATCCGCTGCGAGGTCCGTACCGACAACCCAGCTGCCCTGTGGAGCTGTGGCTTTGGGGAGGGAGGTGAAAAACGGGTTTAGACGAGAGCGGTGCCGCGCTGAGGCACCAGGTGCGGTGACGGGGCGGCAGGGTCCCCGGTGCTGAGGGGGTGTCACTGAGGAGTGTCACTGTGGGGGAGCTGAGGTCCTCGGCACTGAGGGGTGTCACTGAGGGGGAGCTGAGGGGTGCCGCTGAGGGGGAGTTGAGGTCCCCAGTGCTGAGGGGTGTCGCTGAGGGGGAAGTTGAGGTCCCCGGCACTGAGGGGTGTCACTGAAGGGAGTTGAGGTCCCCAGTGCTGAGGGGGTGTCACTGAGGGGAAGCTGAGGTCCCCAGTGGTGTCACTGCGGGGGAGCTGAGGTCCCCTGCCCCGCGGGGTGTCGCTGAGGGGGATTTCGGTCCCCCCCCGCAGCCGCGGCGGGCCCGAGGCAGGGCGCTGAGGGGGCTGAGGCGCGGCCCCTCCCGCCCAATCCTCGCGCCAAGCCCCGCCCCCTCCCGGACCGTTACCCCCTCCCGCCCCGCCCCCACCCAGCCCCCCTCGCGCATGCGCGCCAGCGCCGCGGGACCCAACCGCCGCCGGGCCGCGCTTCTCCCCGCTCCCCTCTCCGCGCTCCCCCCCCCCGGCCTCTCCCCCCCCTTTCCCCGCTCCCCTCCCTCGCTCCTTCCCGCTCCGCTCCCCGCCGCCCCGCGCTTGCCTCCGCCCGCCTCCTCCTCCTCCTCCTCCTCCAGCAGCAGCAGCGGCGCCGCCGCCTCCGGCCCGCGCGGCGCGGCCGCAGTGCCGCGGTTGAACAGTCCGCGCCCAGCTAAAGCGCGCCGCGCCCCGGGGGCGGGGCCAAGCCGCGCGAGGGGAGGGGCGGGGCCCCCCAGACGCTCCGCCCCCTTCCCCAGCGCGCGCGGGCGCGCCGGCGCGCCCGGAGCGAGGGAGGCGGGGTGTGCATAGAAAGGCTTTATTCGGGCAGCGGGGGTAAGGCACGGGGCGGCTGAGAGCGCGGGGCGATGCCGCTCAACGCAGGGCTTCGTGGTCGAAGCAAGGACTCCCCAGGAAGCTGCTCCTGCTGCCACCGCCCCTCTCCTCGAGGTTTTGTCTGCTTGAAGGAGCTGGCGTGCTAGGCGAATCTCTTCTACTTACATTCGGGTGGCTGAGGTTAAGCCATGTGTTAGTATAAAAGGGGGTGGGGAGGGGTTCTGAGGGGCAAGCGCCCGCCCTACTTGTCACTGACAATGTCCCTAGCAATGAGCTCCTTCATTATTTCGTTGGTGCCGCCGTAGATGGGTTGAACACGGGCGTCCACAAAAGCTCTGAGGACAGGGGAAAAAAAAAAAAGATTTAAATCAGCATTTCTCAGAATGTATATACAATAAAAAGAGAAATAGGAAAAACAGTGACTTTGAAAAGTGAGAAAGACAAAAGTTGGTACTTTTCTAAGGAGATTCACACACATCAAGGTGTTTTAAAGCTCTACAACACCAGACTCCTAACCACTTTTTCCCCCCTCGCTTCTTGTTCCCTCTTTCCCTCACATCCCCTGTGCATTAACTCCGCTCTGGCCACCAAAACCCCACTCACCCCCGCACCCGTCCTGATCGACAACAGCATGCCTGCATAACCTCTGGGAGCCAGGTGCCTCCTTGTTGTGAAAAAACAACTCCTGCAGAGCCAACCTGATAGTTATCATGGTAATTTGCTCTAATGCCCTGGCCTGTCTGATCCTGTCAACAGGACTGCTACCAGCGCTGTCAGTTCTTTCTTTCAGGTGGGCCTTAAACACCTTGGGAGGAAAAGTGCCAATTTTCTTCCCGTCAGCCTGGCTACACCTTTCTGCTGGTACCAGCTCCAGCTCCATGTGGGCCAGCAGCTGAAAAGCTGCACACAGCCAGATCATTTCCATCTCTGTGCTGGAACTGGCCCCAGGACATGCATGGCTGGTGACAGCACACGGGGTGACAGCGTGCTTTTCCATCCTAATTCTGCATCATTATACAGAGAGCGCAGCCCACTGAATCCCTGTAGATGATCCCTGATCCCTGTAGCTCAGTTGCTGAACTACAGGAATTGCCATCCCCATACAGACAGCCGCTGCACACACAGATAAGCAGCACTTCAAAGACACCCCGAGCAGGGCTTGCTGACCTCCCTATTTAATGAGATAGCATGCAGGACACTCGACAAAATATGTGAGCATTAAAAACACACATTAAACAGTCAGTTGAAAGTAACTCTTCATACTCTAAGTATATTTAGAATAACGAATCTAAACCTGCTCAGTTTAAAAAACAAACTCTAGGTATCTGCTTATAACAACTGGGGCTAACCCTTCTATTTTTCTTTTAACTTCAAGTTAACCCTTCTAACTTTTTTTTTTTTTTTTTTTTTTTAAAAACAGAAGCTCTACATATCCTGTTGTGGCAATGGAATGTAGAGAAATAAAAAAACGTCTTCCTAGAGAATGTAAGAAAATGGTAAAAACTCTGTAACTGTTCCAAAAAACATAAAGCCAGAAATTGGGAATGACAAATCTCTCTCTACATGCAAGCCCCTCAGCTTTATCATTTAAAAACGTACAAGAAGCTGAACATAACCACTCATGCTCTTGATTAGGCAACTTGTTATTTTACAGTATTAGGCAAACTTTAGGCTGACCAACCTTTTTTCCCCTTCATGCATATATATTTAATTCCAGATAAATTATGTACAGTAGCTCGTTTTCTTTTTTAAATACTTTTTTTCCTCCCTATTACTCCTACAAGGAGAACTTCTGTTTGTGAAAAACAGGCAATTGCTCAACAGGTTATGAATTATTTGGAGGATCAAAACAAAGCTTTCCTGCAGACATCTGGACAGAGGATTGCCTTTCAATAAACATGATGAAAAAGGAACAGTAAATCAGTACTAACACAAAACAACTGACAAGTAGATGTAAAAGTGCCTCATTTTACTTTGCTAGTAATCCTTCATCATTCGAGTCTGAAATCTTACACTTACTTTGCAATTGGATACTCCCACATGTACCCCCAGCCACCGTGCAGTTGCACACACTGAGTAGCTACGCTGTTCTGGAGATCAGACGACCTTAAATGATCAAAAAGAAATTGGTTGTTAGAAGGATGTATGCTGGGAAACATTACCAGAGACACAGAGAAGTTACCAAGACAAAAAGATAGCCAACTTCTTGGCTATATTTCATATAACTGATCTAAAGCGTTGGCCATTAAAATACTTTAGATTGTGAGGGCTATTTTCTTCCTGCGTGATGAGAAACACATACATTGAATTGAAAACCATTTAAGATCTCTTCCCCTTACAGAAGAGCTTTCAGAGAAGGAAAGCATTCAAGACAAACAAACCTGTTTACCTTTCTCACAGGCTAAGAGACTTCTTTTGTAAAGCAGGTTGGTATGTTCTCTCATCTTATCCTTCAGTTACATCATAAAATTTAAGAACACTGCAGGCTTTCTGCCCCCCACAACCAACATACCATGATGCTCTTTAAATGTAACCATTATTAGGGAATGCTTTATTTTCCCATAAATATTTTACAGCTTTAAATTTGCAAGAATACTTCAATTCTTAAACAGGATTGCTCACTGCAAAATACTCAATAATTATCTAAAATAGTTTTCTTAAAGCATTCAGTTTTGTAAGCCTTCCCTCTAGAACGTGAGGGATAACATGCCCTTTGAAGTCGATGTGCTGCATCTCTCAGTTTCTGGCACGCTACATACTTCATGTTATTTCAAACAATCAATGAAAATCAGACATAAGAACCCCTAGGATTTTAACTGCACTAGAAGTTCAAGCCAAAGTTAAATGACCTGGGGGAAAAAAAAAGTTTCAGAGTGATAACAGAAGTAAAGACGATGACCACTGGAGTCAATTGCTTTTCATGGAAGAATGTAAGAGGAGTCCTTTCTCTAAACCAACCCTCCAGCCAGGTTCTTACAGTTTATTATACCAATTTTAGACCTGCAACAGTGAGTTACTGCCAACTGCCTTTAAATGTATCTCCAAATTTAGCTATATAGTACAACTGGCCACCACAAAGTCTACAGACCTTTCACCAGGTATCAGGAGAGAGACACAAGCTACACTTCAAAATTCACCCAACCTCTAAATCAAGTCATTGACTGGGCAAAAGTTAATAAGCAAAATCAATGGGAGATAGTCCCATGGAATATTAGGGAATGAAGCAATTCTACTTTCAAGCAGTTTCTAGACCGTCTAAGAGCACTATGGAAAGGAGCCATGGGAACTCTAATAGGGAATGCTAATAGGGAATGGGGAAATCCACAACAAACTGCGGCACTAACACATGAGTGGATAGGGGAGTTTCAAATTCCTTGCTTTGGAAAAATCTGTTGAGGAAGTAAGTCTGCATCTGACCTGGCACTAGCTGTTTCTTCCTCCTCAGAACTGAATGAGTCTACTTACGTACCTGTTATTTCTAGGTAAACACTGCTAAGAATAGCATTCAAATAAAATCCTTACTTTCATAGTAGGTATTCTGACTATATTCCATCAACATTTTCTGCTTATTAACTCTACATTTACTTTTGAAGGTCTAGAACCTGTAAATCTCTATTTTCTATAACATTTTTTGTTAATGTCTGGCATGCTTTTTTCCTCTTATCTTTACAACCAAGATAAAACTACACAGATTACAAATTCACGTGCCTTATCTTAGATGCCCCTACTCATCCAGATTTCTCTGGTTAAGCCTAAGTTAACAGATAACACCATCAAATACAGGGAGCGGGAGGAGAAGTTCTGGCTAATAAAAGAAAGAACTGTTTAGTCTCAATTGCAGCACTGGCTGTAGCCAACTATTTCTTCCCAAAACCAGATAGCTTCAAAAAGTAGCTGGGCCAAACAACTATTGCTAAGTAATGCTAACTGAAAAGTATTCTGTATCATATGAGCTTCAAATTAACTTGTGATTAAGAAAAAAAGAAAAAAAAAAGTGTTATAGAAATACTTAACTTTTTCTAAATACCAATGAAATGCTCACATTTAATTGAGGCTGAGTCCTGATCTTAGTATTAATGGAAGCCTATTTTAAAAGCATGCTATGACTTTAAAATTGATTTGTTTTAGCAGCCCTGGTTTTCAACATAACTGACTGTTGTTGACTACTTGCTTTAAGTTAAAGCTAGTGGCCTCTACTAGAAACTGGCAATGTTATTAATCAGACAGTAATTTTATCTTTTGTTCAAATACGAGCAGTTCAGCGTTTTTATTATTAGACTCCCGTTAAGGTTATACAAGTAACATTTCCAGATTACTTCAACCACATACCAGTACTTCGCCATAGAAGCTGTGGAGGAGTCCAGGCGTTTATCTGCATGCAGCTGCAAACAGTTGTCCAAAAAGGCTCGTCCCACACAAATCTGTGTTTTCATTTCTGCCAACTTGTGCTGTACAGTCTTATTTTGGGAGTGGATGGATAAGGCAGAGGAAAGAAAGAGTAGAAGTAGTACTGTTTTTAAGCTACATTTGAAGTAGAACGGGAAGCATTTTCTAGAAGCATTCCTGTAAGATATCACTGTTTCAAAACAGTTCGGGCTCTTTATATTTAAATGTGGTTTGTTTTCAATACAATTACATCTTTACCAATCTTATTAGAGACATTTACTGCCCTTTAATCCTCCAGACCAACTCAAAACATGGCATTATGGAGAAAACCCTCCAAGAGCCTGAAAACAAGTTCCCAGACAGTACAGAGTTAAGAGGTAGTGGGAGCTGTTACTCTCTGCTCCCCCTTGTGGGAGCATGTACTTTCACTCTAGCTGTAACATTTATTTCATCATACATTGGATGCACTGTCTGAGCATTCAGTTTTTCAGAGTTTTTGCATATCTCTTGGCAATGCTTAAAGAAGTTTTTAGACCAACTATCAGAATTTTATCTGACATCGAGTTCTGCCACACTGGAAAAGACTTTCTAGATGGAAAAGGTAAAATCCATTGCTAAGGATACCTAAAATCCAGTAAGGCAAGTATGTCATCATCTTGGAGCAGTTCTGGTAGGAACTGGATCAAAACACCAAACAGGAACAGAAGTTTTGCCCGATCTCACTGTTCTAAACTTTTATAGAATAAGTCTCCTTGCTTCCCTAGACAATTATTATAACTGAGTCCTGCTACAGTACGGTATTAAAAAACAAAGAATCAGGCAAGTCAATGCTCTAATTAGAACAGATTTTTGATTCCATGCACATTTAAGTGCAAAAAGGAAACTGAAAAGGTATGCAAGAATGGATTTTTTTTTTTTTTGACTCAATTTTGGCCTCCTAGTGACTGGCAACAGTTTACCCTAGAAAAACGTTATTTTGGAGGTCTCTGAACTGTGAACTACTACAATTAGAAAGCATTCCACACCTACATAAACTTTAAAATACATTTATTGTGTTAAATCTGCTCCTTGCACATACTAAATTCCAGTATTTCTGAATACTCGGTTCAAAAAGAAATGAAGATCATGATTTCCTGAAAGATACCTCCCATTCCAGCACTTCTGAAGAGCTTAGTTCTGCTGCTATTCCCAGTAATTAGATATTTGATTTTGACAAAGAAAGACAGAATCAAAATATTCGAGTTCCAATTATCTCTGAAGCATATCAAAAGAAGCTAACATGCTCCAACAAGTAGTAGTCACTCCTATCCTACAGATGAAATACACAGGAGCTTGGTCTGTTTCAGCCTTAAAAGATGAAGTTTTCAGGAAAATTACATCAAATGTTGCTTTCCATGTTATTGGGCTTTCTGACAACAGCCAAATAGCGTAAGCATGCCTCAAAATACAATTTAATTTGCACTGTCAAAAGAGAGCTATACTCCAACAGTAAATCCAACAGTTTTATAATGCTATCACTTGAATACCCAGCTACCTGGTAGCTCAGGAATCTTGTTACTACACCCATAAAGCTGAATACAAACACCTTTGCAGGCACTCAGGCAGCAAGGTCACTGCTTGGGGACCCTGAGCATCACTCTCATGAAGATCATGTTGCTGCAGTGCATTATGTGCAGTTTTGCAGTACCTGCACATGCACCAAGCTCTTCTGCGGTCTGTAGGATTCCAGGCACATACAGGAATCCAAGCAGGTGTAATAAACCCTGTGATTAGGACCTCTGATGGTAAAATGCAAGACTAAATGCAAAAAATATTTTTACTTCATCACCAGCAAAAAGCCAGTATAGTTTCTACTGCATATTTCACTTCCAAAAGCAGTACTGCTGTAGGGTACCTTATTGACTTAAAATACACGCATTGCCTTTTAGTGGTTTTTAAAAACATTGGGCATGAAAGAATCAGCCACAGCCCAAGAGTGAAGCTCTGCAAGCAATCTTTTGGTAACAGTCCAGTGACTTTCACTTGCTCAACATTACACATATGAATGTATACAAATTCCATTGTGCATCTGGCTTTACAAGTCTTACAATTTAAACTCACCTGTAAGTGTGCAATCGTCTTCCCAAAGGCTTTTCTTTGCTTCACGTAATTCCTTGTCTCTTCAAACATGAATTCACAGCCGGCAAGAGCCATATCAGCAATTAACAGTCTCTCCTTTAGAAACACAAATTACAGAATCCAGGGGAATTAGTCCTACATTTCTGTGCAGACGCACACACGTAAATGCACAACTGGGAAACAGATGTTCAGTGATGTTCATTGAGAAAGGGGGGCAGAAGTCACACTAGGGATCAAGCCAGACACTACATTACTGAAATTAATGAGCGGGACAAACGTCTTGATGCTTGAAGTCCACTTTTAAGGCTTGTTGGTCATTTTGCTGACAGAACATCATCCCAGAAAAATAGCTACACGTCAACCATAGGACTCCGACTGACTGAAAGCTGCACATTGATTTATGCTTAATTATTAGTTTTCACAGCTCAGTTAAAAAATAATAAAAAAACACAAAAACAAAATACACTGTGTTTACCTATTTCAATAGGACAACCTTTGAAAAAAAACAACAAAAACCTACAAGAACACTGCCTGTTTTTCCTTCCTCTCATAACATGTTGAGAAACAAAGTACAGAATGATTACTTCTAGCACAGGTGAAGTCATCTTATGCATCCCATTGAATCTGTGAGTGCACTTTTTTTTAAAGCAGTACATTTCCTTTAATCAGGTTTCATATTTACTCACAGCATAAAATTAAATAAACATGATCTTTACCAGATGAGGCAAACAGTCAGTTTTGACAAAGCACAGTTGTGTTTTGAAAAAAAAAATCGCATTGCCTCTTTGTCCTCCCAAACCATTCCAAAGCTTCAGTAAGTCAAACTGTGTTATTTTCACTAGCAAGACATTTTGGTAACAACTTCTTTACTTTGCTATATGGATAAAGAAAAAAAAACTTGTATCTTTAATATGGTTCTGCAATTAGAAAAGCTAGAACAGCAACACTTGGTCTTTCATTAGAGAATGCCAAATTCATGAGAGCTCCAAGCTGTATGTAGTCTATTGAGCAAAATTCCATACTTCCATACTAGAAGCGTATGAGAAAACCGACATGTTCTTTAATATAATACCCTACGTGCAGGTTCTTCAATAACTGGGATTCAGAGCTCTGGCTTTGAGCTGGTGGGATGTCAAGACTGTTACTAATGCCCAAAGAACCAAACATTTATCCGTAGAAACTGTGTAACTCAGGTAAAAAGCAGTAGCATCAACAGGACGCTGTTTACAGACATCCCAATTCTGAGACAGATGTGGCTCTCCAAGATGAATCATCTCTAAGATTAAGGCAGATTCTTGCAATGACAAAAGTTGGGTCTCTGTATTCTTCCTAAAGACAAACACTTTCATTCCTCTTACCTGAGGGAGCTCTGCCATCAAATAATAGAAGCCTTTGTTTTCTTGTCCAAGCAAGGCACTTGCTGGCAACCGCACATCCTCGAAAAACAGCTCTGCTGTGTCCTAAGAGGATTTTAAGTGCAAGGGTTTTTAGTCTGACATTCTTATCTCTTCATTCCACTTTTTTTTTTTTGCACCCCATTTTTTCATGCTATTGCATTAAGTCATAGAAGAATTTAGGTTGGAAGGGTCCTCCTGAGGTCACCCATATCCTACTCAAGGCAGCTTCAGCAACGCAGACAGCTGAGGGCCTTATCCAGTTACACTTCCTGAAGCGCCAAAGTAGAAATTTCCTCAGTGTAACCTGTGTGCCTTGCTACCCTTTCACTCTTCTCCTCCATCTCTACAGACACTGTTTACAAAGCTAAAGACAGCAACATGATCCCATCCCATCCAAACTTCAGAGTGAAGAAATCCAGCTTTGTAACCTCTCCTTGAACATCATGTGCTTCAGACATCCATATGCAAACTCAGCATACATACTTTGGATGTATATTTTTTGTGCTCTAAAGCCCAAGAGTTAAGATAACACCACAGTTTCATTCTATCTTTATTTAGCTAGTGCCAGGAATTAACCAGTTTTAGAATTCCTCCAAGTCTACTGTGGGTTAGAGGTTGTATTAACTTACTTGAGCTTTCAGGCCAATCTTGTTCAGCTTGCGTCCTTTGATGAAACCTTTTGTTCCATTTTCCACCAGAAAAAGGCTGATTCCATGAGCAGGAGATCGGGCTTCTCGGTTTGTAACTGCAACCACAATCACTACATCACTCATCCAACCATTGGTGATGAATACCTGTATAAGGAAAAAAAAAAAACAAAACAAAAACTTGCTTTAGAACAAGGTCTGTCAAAGGGAAGGATTAGTTTGAGAGGTATGGTTAGGATCAGAATTGTGAAGTTAAAGAACACAAATCTGTTTCTTTTGTCTGTCCCGTGATAAAGACAGAAAGTGCTTTCAACTGTAGACATCAAATTAAGAGAGGTTCTCTTTTAAAGAAGATGAGTTAGCAAGGTATAAAATATAAACATTATTAATGGTTTCTATTAACAACTGCTTACTACAGTTCTGCAGAATTATCTATCCGCCTGCCATGACTCATCCTAACTCCACCAAAAGAAACGCAGTCTTGACTTCAACTACACAGAACAAGGGAGTATTTTTTTTAAATACCTACTGTAAAAGTTTGCTTGCATGCATTCTCACCACCTGAAATTCTGCTAAGGCCTTAAGTCTCTGTCAGTACTATGATTCCAACAGGGTTACAAAGTAAGAGGACAGAAAGATGAAGCTTTAAAAAAAACAAAAACAACCCTACCACACACCTGTTGAACCCACACTTCTATTTCAACACTTTACTTCTGCCCTCTTGCTTTCTTATTATGGGAACAAAAGATGAGGTTAATGCTGCCAGCTTTGTAACAGCTTGACAGCATACACTTGGAATCTAATGCAGTGGTTTTGTCTTTCTAATATGAGCAGCAGGTTCCTGAATAAAGATTCCACAGCTTGCATTTTAACAAGCCACTCAGGCCACAGAAGATTTCACATTGGTAACACATGTATTTTGTTGTTCAACCTCAGCACTGAGAAATAACCCTGGTTCTGATTACACTATGCAGGACTTCTTCCAGTTCAAGAAAAAAGAAAGTGTTTAGATATGATTTAAAAGCTACAAAACTACCTGCTCAAACCCTTCCATAAATTGGTCCATTAATTGCCAATAGCAAAAATATAAGTCTTACTAAAAAAACAACTGGAAAAAAAAGTGGAAGGACTAGGAGGAAACACTGATTCCAGTGTACATCCCTCACTGAGTGCATTCAACTACCAAAGGCTACAAGTGGCATAGGTCTGCTCACTTACCTTACTCCCGTTAAGAATCCAGTCACTTCCATCTTTTTTTGCATATGTTCGTACTCCTTGCAAATCACTAGAACGAAATTCAAAAGGTCCTTGAAGAAACCATTCCAGAAGTTGCAATTTGTCTCTTAAATTCTATCCAATATAAAAGTAGACTTCATACCATCCCTACATGCAATCAGTGAAAATGCACAGGATAATGGAACATGATGAAATGGTTTGGAGTGTAACAGAAACCAAAAGCCTACTGCACAAAGGGATGTAAATCTAGGCCACTGTACAGGAGCATGAGGTGGTTTTAATGTACTGGCTTTTGGGAGGTGGTAATAATCAAGAACTGACACCAATGTATCAGTAATGGGTCAGCCTCCCCTTATGCTGACATGCTTCAGAAGACAAATGCCAGACAAAAGGACACCTTCCGAGCAGGCTCAGTCCTAATGAGGAGGCTCTGCAAAAAAGCTGTTGGCAATGCCTACCAACTGGAGAAGTGTGACACCAAAAGGTTTTGCTCTTCACCTGTTCCTCTGCTTTGGAAACCGGCCTGATCAGCTGTGTCTACCCAAAACATGTGCTGTCTGCCCTTCAATAATGACAGCAAAGGAAGGACACTTCTGTTTTGAAAGGATTCAGAGGGGAAAAAAACAATACAACACCCTGTTTCAAAACAAATCTAATACCAAAGAAGTCAAGACTTCTTTGCTGATGTACGTGATTTTCTCCTTACTACATTTCATATTAAAATTATATTCACATGACAAGCAGATTATTAACTGTAAAATCATATTATAAAAGCAAATGCAAAGCATATTTGCCGATGGCAATACAATAAGGAAATGCTTTCTAAGCAAGAGTATTGAAATGACAAAGCTGTAATCTGTAAGTCTGAAGTCCTACCTATACTAGGTTGTTGTGTAGTTACTAAGATGACCATATAACCAGGATGTTTGTGAATTTTTTTCCACTGAGAAATCAGTAGACTGCACATAACATTATGACCATCTGTCTTTGTTTTTAGCTTACCTGCCAGCCCCAGGTTCTGTCATGGCAATGGCACCAATACACTTGCCTGCAGCCATTTCAGGGATAAAGCGCTTAATCTGTTCTTCAGAGCCATAGTTTGCAATGTAAGGCATGACTATATCTGAATGAAGGCTGAAGCCTGGGCCAGTGCAGTTAACGTACATCCTTGGAAAGTGGAGAAAAAAGCAAAACAGTTCAGGCAGAAATTTAAACAGTGAACTTGACAACTTTACAACATGGCCCCAACACTGAAAGAAAGCCCGACCCCACAGAAGTCTCATACATAACCTGAACACATGGCATTTGTACTGTTATTTATAGAATGTACGTTCACAGCCAAATTGTTGTATGACCTAGAAGACTAATGAAAGTGCTTCCCTTGGTCCTAGCAGTATAGCACAATGACATTTATTACTTAAACAATTATCTGGAATACTTAAAGCAGGAGGGACTTACATAGGTCTAAAGTATCCTTCTCATGAGAAACACTATTTTCTGTAACCATAGAGGAATTCTTATGACGAAAACAGGTTATTGATAACATGATTGAAACTGTTCCTGAAGTGTCTAGTACTTACTGTTCCTCCCAGACCACGGCAGAAGAGAGAATATCCGCTCCAATGCCTCCATGCTTTTCAGCAATAGCAACACCCAGCAAGCCCTGCTGTCCAGCTTTTTCCCAGAGCTCCCTGCTCACCTGGCCATCCTTCTCCCACCTGCAAACAGCACAAGAACAGAGTCATCCATTAAATTCCCCATGTGCTACCTCTCATTTGTCATGGCTGCCACTTCCCACTACAGCACCTGCAGCCAGGTTTCACTGCTCAGGAGAGAGACTTTCAGTCTCAGCAATACACAAGTGGGGTGCAGAGACAATTACAATTTCCCAGCTAAGAAGTGGTGGCTTAATAACAGGTTTTCCATCCTCCAAACCCACAAACGCCACTGGCATTCCACAGACATCACCTATATAACACGTCTGAACTCCTGTTTCCAATGTATAACCCAACATCTCTTTAAGCCTTGTTATGAAAGGCTGTGCTGCCTAGTGGTCTGAGCACTACACCAGGATTTAGGAGATTAAGCCACAACCATCTGGATAATTACTTATCTTCCAGACACTATTTTCCCCACATACAAAATGCATATAAACACATCAGTTTGTGAAAGATTTCAAATCCATCAGTGAGAACTGCTTTTAAAGAAAGACACATCAACACATTAGCAACCTAAAGAAAAAAAAAACAGTCTGTGTACTTTGCACTGTACTTTGGTAAATTAACACTGCACGGTGGTTTCAAGTCCACAAATAGATAGCTAAGGCTCATCTGCTGACAGTCTGCAGATTTAAAACTACAGGAATTACTTGTTCTCAGAAAAATAGTACCTTTTTACCAAGTTCGCCAACATATTAGGAAGTTGGATGGCTATTAATGGCACAGCTTTTTTTTTTTAAGTCACACTTTTGAAATAATATGGTAGATAAATTGGATGAGAGATTCTTCTGATGCACTCACATGTGTGTTAGAGCTATACCACAGTACTTTATCCACACTTAATAATGTATCTTATCCCATATACACTTAAGCTTATTCCCAGAGCTTTTGCTCCTGCGCTGGAAATCTTAAACAAATCCTGTTGACCATATTTGCTTTTTTTTTTTGTCCCCCCATTTTCGGGGCTATTCCTGTCTCTACCCTCACCCCTCACTAATGCTTCTTCTCACAACCATCCATGTTCATTGATGCCACACCAGTCTCTTCATGTTGGCTCAGCCAATTGGTATTCTGTGCTTGAAGCCTCCTCATTTACTTCAAAGGTGCAAGAACAAAATGGTTCAGAGGTCACTGAAGTGACGCAAGAACACAAGTCTGACTTGTTCCAATCTACCTAGGAAATAGTTGTCAGCAAGCTAGTACATAGATCGTAATTAACCTCACGCAGATCCAGTATCTGGCGCAGCTTTGTAAGCAGAAGTCATTCTAACAAAAGATGAAGGAAAATATCTGTTTTTGTGCACAGAATATGATTATGTAGTGGAAAATCCACTTTTTCATGACTTTGAGGTCCTGATTAGAGTTTAAAAAAACAAAACAAAACAAAAAAAAACCTGGCAACAATCCCGACATAAGCAGTTTCCTTTGCCTCCTGCTGTTCATTTCGGCCCTGGAGCCACAACACCTCACCCACTCAGTTGTGCCATCTTGATTGTATGTAGATACACTTTGCACTGCATCAAGAAATTTATCCTGCAGCATGACTGAAGAATAAACCCTTCGTTAGCCCCCCCATTGCTTCTACAGGCATGTTTTTCAGGTAAAGTAGAATTGCTCAAGACAGTACTGCAGCTTAACGCTTCAAAAAAACACGTTCTCAGTTCATTCCCTTCAAAAAAAAAAAAAAAAAAAAAGTTCTCAGTTCCTTCCCATCTCACCTCCCCCAGCTATAATATGCAACTAAAATAAAGGGGAAAAAAACTCCAGCTCCATTTCAGTGGAAGAATGACACCTCTACTGTGTAGAAGAGAGCACGCACACTTCCACAGAAGCAAAAAACATGCAAATTTAAACCACAATATTTTGTGCAATTTTCTGGGTAATGCATACTCCAGCTTGCCATCCTGCAAGGACCATATCTCCAATATCCATTGCACTAATCCAGACACAATGTTAATGCTTTTTGGATGACAACATGGTAACTGTCTCCTTAACTTTACCATCAAAACACCAGTGTCAGAGTTAATAGGGATACTTTGGCTGAAACTCTACAGACTGCATTTGTCCTGCTTAAATGCCTAAAATGATAATGGCAGCTCAGTATTCTGTGAATTTTGATTGTGTGCAACTCATCCACACATAAATTTTATAGGCAGGTTTGTTTTAACCAAGTCAATTTGAAAATAGAAGGTAAAAGAAAACAAATACCCTGTTTATTTTGTCATATTAAGTAACACCCAAAAAAGCATATTTGGAATAAAAGCAAACTATTTGGCAAACGAGAATGTTTGAAAGGTATCTTACTCTGCATGAAAAGGCAGCACTTCTTCCTGAAAGAATTTCCTGGCACTCTCCCTGAAGATATCATGATCGGATGTGAAGATCCTCCGAGTTCCTATATCGGTTAAACTTTTAGCTGAAGAGGGTTCTTGGCGCTTTGTGCCATGCTGTTCAGCGTGTGCAGGGCTAAAAAAGAAAAGCGAATACCCGTTTGAACAGTTATCCCTATTTACGCAACCCTTTTACAAAAAAGGAAACATCTGCCTGCTAAACTTAGTTCATATCACAAGTCTAACCTGCTATTACATCCAAAGGATACTTGCAATAAATACCGTACTTTGTTGGGCTTTGAGACAGCAAAGACTCAGCAAGAACATTTTGTCCTTAACACTTCAAATAAATTAAAAACAATAAGAATACATACATAAGTAAGGGGATAAATATTTTCATCCTCAGAGATGCTAAAAATCACCACCTCCTCATCCCCCCATGACACAACCCCAAAAAGCAATTCAGTTCAACTTCAATAACAAACTTTTTGAAGGAGCAAAGGTTTTTTTGTGGGTTGTGATCCTTCACAACCTGTTCTTTACTGTTATATTCCTGTTATTTACTTCATCTCATACACAGTCCCCGAAGCCCCAGAACTTGGGATCCATAATGGCAAAAAATTTAAACTCTCCAAAATAAAAGTACAACGTGGATTCGCACACTCTTACAGCTGTATTAGACCCTGCATTATCATCAACTTCTGCAAAGTTTTAACTTTGAAAATAATACTAACATCCCCTAGCTTTTATTATTTTTGCATACATTAAAAGGTTAGCACAGGACTGTTAATCATCACACAACTCTTAACACCAACATCTGCAAAAATAAGGTTCTTTTATTATTAAAAAAAAAAAAAAAAAAAAAAAAGGAAAACTGAAACAGCGATAGATTTCAGTAGTGGAAACCACATGAGGAAAGCATAAATGAAGTCAGTAAGGTTTAAAACTTTTCCAGGAGCTTACAGTGTAAAGGACATACCACTTTATGGCTGAAGTGAGATTTCATTTCTAACCTTTGTGTGTTGGATTCTTTGACTTGCTTTTACTTTATTGCCACAAGACAGCAGAAATTATACCCACAGAGCTGAGCTACATTATAATGGAAAAGAGATTCTCCAATCCTGTCCCAAACTATGCAGTACCACAACCTGCTTGCTGTGTTTTCAGACTCAGGCTTCCCATGCTAGGTATACTACAGACTTCCCCAAAAAGCTGCAGCTTATTTTTAAAGCTACTTATGACAACACCGAGCTACATTTAAGATGGCTCTTTTGGCTCTTTTGTTGACTCAGGGCGCACAGCCCACTTGGCACGCAGACGAGGGCTCTTCTACCACCTTCCACCGCCCCACGGTGGCACAGCTCAAAATTCAGAGGCCACCCAAGGCCACCAGGGCCCTGCTGCTCCCCCTAAAATCTCTCCTGCAGCAGGTCAGCATGTCTCACAAGGGCAAGGACGCGTCCTCCCTGTCACCTGCTGTCACCACCGGGACTCCGTGTCCCTGAGCGTGACCAGAAGTGGAGCAAAGGTCAGCCTCAGCCCTGCCAGCGCACTCCCAAAGCCGCTGGGGCCAGGATGCTCGGGGGGCTCGCCCGGATCCTGACAGCCCTCCTGCGAGTGGAGCACCAACATACGCATACAGATAGGCACCTGTAGATGTATATATACACATTTATATAGCTAGAGACTTGTACCTGTGCCTAAAAGTTTCCTGCTGCATGAGCACATGCCTATAACCCCTCAAGATACATACAGGATACATACAGACATGAACACTGCTCACACGTATGAACACATACACGTACATAGATGGGCACACACACTGTGAGTAACCCCACAAACACTTACACACCCACCCCCACACAGAAAGAACACACACATTTGTGCCTAAACATGCACGTTGTACATCAGTCTAGCCATCTGTGCCCCCACATAACGCCCAACGAACAGACACCCCCTTCTCTCAGCGCCTCCCCAATGGGCTCCTTCCCCCTCCCAGCCCCAAACACTGCCACCCGGACACCCCCCCACACACCCCCCACCCGTCCACGCCACCCCCCGCACCTCGAAGCTCCCTCAGGGCCCCCGGGGCCGTGCCCACTCCGCGGCCCGGCGCCCCCCTACCTGGCCTGGGCAGAGAAGGGCCGGGGGCCGGCGGCCCGCAGGAGCCCACGCAGGCGGAGCAGCCGCGCCGCCATTTTGCGCCGGGGCGTGGCGGTGAGGCAGCGCCGGGCCCCCGCCGCCGATCGCGGCTGCTAGGGCGCCTCCCCGGGGGTTGATTTTATATTTCCATGCAGAATATATAATCCCTCGGTTTGTTCAGCGGTAGCTTGCAGTCAGGGAGGCGTTGCTCCCCTCCTTGCCTTGTGTTGTAAAGGGAAGGATTTCTGGTTCCTGAAGGCTGTCGTGAAATACGCGCCTGTGTGATGAAGCGCGCTTCTGCCTACCTTCGTTTATAAACTCCTTCTAATCCATCCGTGTTCACAATAGGATTATGTTGAAATAGCTGTGCTTTTTTAAGTGTAGTTTGGAAATCACGTTATGGAAGGAAGCGAAGAAGCAGAAACAATCGTGGCTCAGGTGAAGAGGGGAGTAGGCACTGGGGTGCAAGGGGCTGCGCACTCAGGGAGTTACTGAAGGGTTATTTGAGTGATTTCACCGGGCATGAATCCTTCCCAACCTCTGGGAGGCCTTTGATTCGGCTCTGTCCTGCCTCCTCTGAGGCAATGTCCCCTCAGGGATGGGGCTGTGCCCAAGAAGAGCCACCCTTCACTGTCCTTCTCAGCAGCCAGACAGCTCCACAGGCCCCAGGTGGGTTTTAATTTACAGAACAAGTGTGCCAAAAGTTTTGGCGCTCTTATTTTTACCTCACGACCACATCCCTGTTATGCCCTTTCTCGCAGGGCTTTGTTGGTGGCGTCCCCTCTCTCCTGGGTCAGCCACCTGGGAAAGTTTTGAGGATCAAAGAGCATCTTTCCACTCAGGAAGGAGCTCCTGCCTGTTTCCTTTAACAAAGCCCTGAAATACAAACTACCTAGAAAAAAAAAATAGCACCAATTAACGGTTGTGATGAGGATTGGGTTAAAACAATATATAGCGCCAGGCAGTGAGATTTTACCTGCTTTCCTCTCTCCCCACATGGTGGAGGGGGAGCTTCAGGCATTATCTCCTGGAGTCATGAGGTGGCACAAATTCGTAAGCAAAAAGGAGGTTTCAAACCCTCATATTTGCTGAGAAACAAAACAAAAAAACTGAAGTGGCTCAGAACTCAAAAGCATAGTGACACAGAAGATAGCTTTCAAAGTCGTTATTCTAAAGCTAGTAATCTACAAGGAGGTGAATAGAACATAATTTTCTGAGAGAATTCCCGTGATCTGGGTGTTTTTGTACATCAGGCCATAGTCTAAACCTGTTGTGTTCTTTTTAAGACAAAAATTCCTCATTTTTGTTCAGCAATGTTGTGCCTAAGCCACACGATGGCGCCAGAGGCATTGCTGTTGCTACTGATGGGCATGCTGAAGGGACTGTTGCTTCTGGTTTTGGTCTGATACTCTGGCAATGCAGAGTTTGTGCTACCAGAAGCACCCTTACCAGAAAACTAACTGCAGCCAGAAAATACACACCATTTTTTCACTCAGGAGCCTGATCCTGTATTATATCGGATTAGGCAGGAGAGAAGCATGCAGGAGAAAGTGTTAATGTAGAGGGGTGTCAAGAGGAAATGAATAAAACAAACTGGTGGGAATTGCTGAATCTGGGTACCCAGAGGTAAGATTTGAGCCTGCCTGTGAGGTCCCATCGTGCATGGAGTGCACCCCATGGACTGGCTCCAGGATGAGTGTAGCACCTTGGTCCTGGGTCTGTTGAGGCTGAGAAGGAGAAGATTCATGTTCTTGGGGGTGCCCTGGTTACCCTGCTCACAGAGTTGGTGATTTTGTTGCAGCGATGAGATCTGGCAGGACAAATCCCACTGCCCACACACAGGATAAAATTATAAAAGAGCTATGAGATGGTAGCTGCTGCCCTAAGCCACAGAAAAACAGGCTTTGCCTAGGCTTCCTATGTCAGTTCCTGAGGTCAGGAAATGCCTCAGACAGTGGCAAGCAGAGTGATATTTTTCATATTTTTTTTTGGGGGGGGAGGAGGGAGGAATAAGGGTGGTTGTGAAAAAAAATGGACATTAAGAACAATTATTTTCTTTTTATTTATTTACTTATTTTCTGCTTGCAGAAAACAGGACAGAAATAGTTACCACAGCAGAGCAGAAAGTGCGGACACATCTCTGGCCTTCTTCTAGATGCTGTTTCCAGTTTGGGATAGTGCTTTAATTATCACAGCCTTCTGCACGTTTGCAGGGACACAGCACTGTGTTAAGTGACAGTGGTGTACACCTTCCTTCTGGTCTCCGCATCTTCGTTCCTCATGTGGACATAGTCACAGGGTGAGTCTCTGATTTTGATTTTCCCCCTCTTCACGGTGAATCTTTCTCTTTGTTAAGGTTATCTGCCACACCAGTAAATGGCCTGTCTGTCCATCCTGACCTGTGGTACAGGCAGCTCAGGGCAGAGATGCAGATTGCCATACATACATAGTCATAAATTCTCTTGAACTAGTAGCTCTCCTGCTCTCATATTGTGTGGCTAGTGCCAGACTTTTTCCTTTAAGACTCCAAACTGCTAGAGCAATCTGTGTTATACCAGTAAGCACTACAGTCCCATCATACACAGCATTAGTATCACCACCTTTCTCATACCATAAGTGCTGCCAGCATGTCATTAAAGCACTGATTCAGGGGGCTCTAACACAGTGCATTACTGCCCTGATCTGAGGACACTGTGACATTTGGGCTTTGTCACAATTTGGTTTGGCTGAACCCCTCTTTTGGGTCACTATTTATGCTCTTTTTTATGATTTTCAGCATTTATAGGTCATTGCTACAGCTGGAAAGAACCCATAGTCGCTTCAGTTCCTCCTTTTTTTGGGAACAATGTCAAATGTGTTTACTAAAAGGAATGTAATTTAAAGCATTATAATGCTGAAAAAGTGCATGGGGCCTAGCAAAATGCAAAACTTATAAACAAGGAAGTTGTAGGTTACCTGGAGAAAAAGTGTTCAGGTGGAGATCTGTGGGTAAGACAGATTAAATGAAATTTGTTCTGGTTTTGGTCAAAATGTTCCTATTTTTCATCTGAGAAGTATATCTTCTCCAGATACAAAGCCTGTGCAAAGCTTTCCAGGTCTGAACAGTTCTTTGTCAGGAATTCTCTTATTTTTTTCTTTTTTTTTTTTTTTTCAGAGTTATTCTTTGCTGTCTTTTATTTCCACTGCAGGTAAACAATTATAAAGGAATTGAGCAAACAAATCCCATTGCATGCATTTTTTTTTCTGTCAAATAAGCCATCTACAAGCTTCCACTTGTGTTCCTGGACTAGGACATCATTAATCCTATGACATCTGCAGCAGCAACTATTGCTGTGCAAGCATGTTCTCCTCTAGGAATAGGTGTGTTGGATTTAGTTTTGACAACAGATGATTTTATGTGGGAAACTACACGCAACTGCAGGCCTTGAATGCAAATGTCCTAGTTTTCCTTAGAGCTTTCCCTGTGCAATTGGCATGTATGTGACTTTTAAATCATTTTTGATATCCAGTTTGAAGTGGAGGAACCACTTGCAGGCATGTTTTTCACAGCTGATCAGTCATTGAACAGAGGCCTTCAGACAGCAGGTAAACAGTGGGTACAAGCCCTGAAGGTGACGACTTCTGCCAGAGGGCAGGGGCTGTCTGCATGGTTGGGTAACAGAGACTCCTTTTAAAAGACCTATGATTCAGTGTATTCCTCTGCCTTGCTACATGTAGTGGTGCTGCTGTTTGTAAAGTCAAGCTGCAGGAAAAAACAGAAGCTTCAAAAACACAGTAAGGGACAGCACTGAGCCCTCTCACAAAGCTCTTTATTCCCTTTCTAGACTTTCAGTCTCTTGCAAAGAGAGTGCCCAACTATTCATGTCTGATATGAATACCCTAGAGCTTTGGTTTCTGAGTAGGTTATTTAAAGGTTATGTGCTGTCTTCTTTCAAGAAGAGCCCAGGTGCCAATTTAGCATGTCTGGCCATCAGGGGACCTGCATGATCTTTGTCCAACTTTTCTATGTTGGCATTATAGCGCAGGGCAAGCTTGAACAAGATGCAGGCTCTCAACTTACATCTCCTCTGATATGTGACTGCCCTTAGTGAGCCTTTGCTTGGGGTTACACGGCGTTAATATGCGTGTGTGATGTGATGTGACAGAGAGACTGTGGCCGATGAGTGGTGGGCCTCCTTTGGGGCGCCGATAACCTTCCTCTGTCCCGACAGAGCACCATGGTCAGGCTCTCACTTGCTGACCACACGTAGCATATAGACACACCACTACCAGGAGATCCAGCTCCTTCTCACTGGAGAGACACCACAGCTCTCCAGGACCCTTATGAGAAGTCAGTCAGCCGGGTATCAGCAAGGAGAGGGATGTGGGAATCAAGTGTGTAAGTCTCATGAGCAGAGAACATGGCTTGGCCTGAAGATGATGGAGAAGATGTCCATCCAAGGGACAAGGTTTTTTTCCTCATGTCTTCTTATGAGAAACTTCAAACCATCATGTTTAAAATGGAGTTGCCAATCTAGGGTGCTGGGCTTGAGTCTGTGAAGGCTTCTCATGCATACATGTGCCAGCACATCTTCTAGGAGTTAGGCAGCTGTCAGCAGTTTTCAACATGTGCCGGTACTGATTTGGAGCAGGATTATGTGAGTTACTCAGAAATTTTTTTTCAAAATCATTTCTATCAGAGCTCAGGAACAGCAGCACTCCCAGTGAAGAAGTTGGAGGGGTTTCTACTGTAGGGAGAATTTATTGGGTCTGTAACCATAGAAGGAAACTTCAGCTACTGAGATGTTCATCAGTCTATGTTCCCTTTGGCACATGGCATGGGATAAAAGTTCACAAAGATGGCTGTGAAGAATTCAAAAATTCAGCAAAGTTTGTCTCTTACTCAGATCTGTCGGCCTATGTACATCAGACACAGACCATTTAAAATTTACTTATTTTTCAAGTGACACAGATCAGAGCTGCAGTTTCTGAATGTAAAAGGCACACAATGGCATTTACTGAACACAATGGATGTTAATATGTGAAATTTATATTGCTGGAGGTTGAAAGTATTGTTGTTGTCTGAAACAGGGCTGTGCACACATGGCCTCATCTCCCAGAACTGGTTTACTGCCTGCATATGTAATCAATGGTGTATTTATACAAGGATGAAAATGTACTTCTTTGCTCTCTATTATATCAGAATCAAGATGAGTGGCATCCTGTGTGCTGGCAACAAGCACTTCCAATAGCATTTTAAAGTGTCTCTCCTCAAGCAATATCAATGCTTACAGCCTCAGACTTCGCATTCATTATTTGTTTGGTATTTGAGGGAAAGCCGTTCCGTTCGACTGCTTTAATAGTGCTCAAATGATAAAGTTAATGCTGAGATCAGTCCCATTAGCTCTTTCTTTATAAGTGCCAAGTAACTATGATGCTAAGGTCTCCTGATTCCAAATTATGTAGCTTTTCTACATAAGCTTAGGTATTTTATTTGCAGAATACATTGCAACATTTCTTGTTTTGTTTTGTTTTGTTTTGTTTTTCAATTAACCATCTCTGAGGGTTTGGATGCTGTAGTGCTAATGAGATACTCAGCATTTCCTCCATTTCCTTCAGGGTCTTCAGCTGAGATCCAGCCTAACTCAGGCATTAACCAAAAATGTGCTCACCAGTTCAGTGTTAGTGGGGTGAAATGAGCTTGAGAGGTCTCAGTTGCAGCTTGTGCTATGAATTCATTCCCCTGCTTTGTGCTAATTGTGTTAGACACAGAGGCCAGGAGCCATTATTTGCCTGCACCTATTAGTGCAGGCAAATAGAAAAGTAAGTTTTCTTATCTCCAGTGTAGCAAGGGGCTGGGAGAGAGTCAGTCTGTATTTAATGGAGTAGTGCAGAACTGGGATGATGAAAGCTCCTACAGACCTGCACAGATTAATGTAGTCACTTTAACATACGCTGGGGAGCAAAGGATTTCTTTAACAGATGTTTCATAGCTTTCAAGAACCTGAATCAGCTGAGCACCAGTCTCACACAGGTGTAGGTGTTGGGTTTAGAGATTGCAACCATCCCATTATACCTTTCTGCATTGCCCTGTAGTGCTTAGCAGGGCTATTTTATGGCAGTAGGGCTGCAATCTGAGCTTGTGTAAGTATTGACCTCCCTTACGGTTTTGGCTTGTTACAGAACCTTAGCAAACTTGTCAAAAAAAAAAAGTAGGTAACTCCTGCTCTTTTTAAATTGTTCTTGATATGCGTGATGTGACCTATTTGGTTCATCTAATTGATGATTTTTATTTTATCAGGGAGGTGCAAAAAATCCAGTAATAACATCAGTCGTCCCTTAAAAGATCAGTGATGGTCCCGAATTATAAAGAAATTGAGCAGAAGAAGCCTTGTAAGTTAAACAAAGGCAGAAATGTTTGTTGTTGATTAAAACCAAATTTAACTTTTTGGATATTCAGGAACATTACAGATGATAAACTTTGGACTGAAACCAGTTCTTAAATTAATGAGGTGGTAAATAAGTGCTGTCATTTGTGTGGAGAAAAGCTTGAAAAATGGCAGTGTTTGGTATAGTGTGGAGTAAAAAATGAATCATTTTTTCTTTCACAAAGACCTGAAGAAAGCTCTTTCTTGAGCAAGCAATCTGGAGGGCTGATACTTAGGAAGACAAGACAAAACTTATTTTGTTTTTCTGACTCCAGTTTGGTAGACCTAAGAAGCGTAACAACTAAAGGACAGAGCCTAAAACACGCATCCCTGGTCTCCCCTGGGGTACTAGGTGTATGGTGTGTGTTAACATACATGCTGTTTACGGAGGGATGTACAGTTTAGGATGTGCATGTCCTCTGTTACTAGGGTGTAGGAAGCAATAAATTCCTTTTACCTGGAAAGAGAGAATTTTCTGTTACTTTTGCTAGGGTTTTTGAGATTCAACAGGGCTTGTGTCTGCCCAAGCCCTTGGGGGGTGGTGATGGAAGGAGTTTAATGGGGGCTGAGAGCCTGAGAAGAGGATCTTCTCAAAGGAAAGAGACATTTTATTATTATGGAGCACGAGGAAGTCTGGAAACCTTGCTTGCTTTGGGAAGTGAGTCTCTAAACCACTTTGTATTTTTGTATATACTTCAGAGTATAATTATGAATACCTATTATCATGGCTGTTTCTTTTAATCAGCATGAACTGTCTGTCTTGTAATACTTTTCATGCTGCTAAGGAAATACGTGCACATGTCTTTATTGCTTTTTTTGTCAATCTCCCTTGTACGTTTCTTAGTGCAAATCCTTTCCAGAGGATTGGCAATAGCCTTTCTTTTACAACAAACAGTTTGATTTAGGAGTGCTGCTGCCCATCATTGCTACATTAGTGAAGAAATGAAATGTTTATGGGCTAATCTATAGCATCCTCCCAAACCATAGATTTTGGTAATGGAAAGTTCAGTTTAATGCTCTAACAAACTGTGCTCTGATATCCATGCATGCTGTGCCAATTAATCTAGAAGGTAGATGTGAGAGTGAAATCCTGTATCTTCAGCAATGTTTCAGTCTTCATTCTGAAATAAATATAAGTACCTGGATAGATGGGGAAGCATGGCATTCTTCATGATAAAATAAATGAGAAATAATAGGTTACTAAGGAACTGTTCTTTTTTCATGAGACACTTAAGCCCTTCCTTGTACCCGTATAAAAGTCAGCCTCCCTGCTGTAAGAAGGATGCGGGTTTAAGCTACATCAGGGCTACATGGACAACAAGATACTGCTTGGAAAAACACTGAACCTGTTCAGTTTAAAAACTGAGATTAGTTTGAAAACCTGCTGAAGTGGAGTGGTCTTGTAATAATGGTATGAAATACTGTAAAAGGGGAGCTGTGTGGAAAAAAAGAAAATATTGCTATGGGAGAGCAGGCTTACATCCCTGGATGGGTTATATTAGAGGACTTTGTTCAGTCAGGAGCCCTGTACATGCAAATTTTTCTGCCAGAAGGAGGATGCCTTTGCTGAGCTTCCTCATTGGGTTTTCCGTGGTGGCATGTGTTGGAGCTACTTTTCCTCAGTTGTTCTGCCCTTTCTGCCTTGGTTTTGTATGGTGCCCCAGCTCTCTGGTATCAGTCACCCTCCATGGTGCTGTGTGCCAAGGGCCAGCGTTTTGCAGCTTGACCTTTCCCTTGGGATCTAGCCCTGCTCCTGAGGAGTTAAACTCAATTGCTTTGAGTAATGGAAAGTATGTTCATTAACAATGTTCTATTTAAAATACAAAGCAAATGCAACGATAGCAAGAGGTGTCAGATGACCAAGACTGAGAATCACTCTTTCCATTTGGAGCCTGAGCAGATGCAGGGCAGCCTTCTGCAGCTGCTGGGGTCTCCGGTCTCTCTCTCTGGGGTGAGGAGGAGCTGAGGAGCTCAGCACTGTGCGAGCACGTGCTGTATGGGAGTGCAGCGTGGTGCTGCTGGTGCTGGGCACATCTTTCCTCAGGAAGCAACAAATAAGGAGAGGAGGCCTTCTTTTCAGGAGCATCCCCCAGGATCAGAGCTCTGAGTAATGCAGGGGTTACTAGCATGTGGGCAGTAGGTCAAATTAACAAGTTTAACTTTTTAATTGTTTTTGAGGCAAAGCAGAAGGTTCGGCAGCTCATAAAAAACACACCAGAGCTTTTCATGCATTTCCAAGTTGTGCTTTCAGGTTGGGTACCTGTTGGGATGGGGTTTATCAATGGAATTAAAACTGAGTGGTCTGGGTTTGTTCTTTCTCTCAAAACTTTTTTTTTTTTCTTTAAATTGTCAAAACATCTTGTTTTCATTGGAAGATGTAGTAACAATTTTCTGGTTGTTGTCACAATGGTTGAGTGAGAGCGGCTGGTTGAAGCTGTCACTACCTGGAAGAGGCTACTATTTAAGGAGTGGGTCTTTCTTTATAAATGGCTGAATGAAGATAATCCCCAAATGTTGTCTTATCAGAATATGGACATTATTTTTTTAAATTTTTTTTACAAATAATTGTTTATATTTGGGAAACTTTTAACTACCAAAACTCTATCATAAAAATCCATTCCCTGTGTAGCTCAATGAAATCCCTTCCCACTCAGAGTGTTTAGTGGGAAAGGAGTATTCTCTTTATTTTCATCTGTTTTATCTGAAAATTATTTCTGCTCTGATCTTACTGTAGTGGAGTAATGTAGGTGACGTTGTCCTGATTGCTTGCAATTAGAGTTCAGAGAAGTATTGTCGAGCTGGTTATGTCTCATAACATGGGACTGTTTTAAAAACATGATTTTTTTTATATATATTTTTTTAAATGGGTAGCATAATCCAGCCTATTTCTCCACAAATGAGAAGTCATCCCATTCTGCTACTAGTCTGGGGTTGGGCCCCAAATATCTGAAAAGTTAACTGAACTTGCAGTTCAGAGAGGAACGAGCAATGGGAATTCTGGTCCTTCAGGCCATGTCCAACCCTGGACTGGGCTGGCTACGTGACTGCGTGTCGGGGTAGTGTAGCAAGGAAGCATCAGAAGGAGCCTGACAGTGTAAATGGTGAAGTGTTTTGCTTTTTGTTTGCTTTCCCAGCAACTGAGATCCATGGTTTCCTTGGAAGGAGGAAGCACACAACATGTGTGTATGCAGTATGTTCAGAAACAGAAGGGTGTCTAGCAGTCCCTTGAGAAACATCCTTCAGGCTGAGGCCCTATAAATAGTTTGGTTAATGCATCTCATGCTTTTTTTCCCTTACCTTTTTAGGACAGGCTAAGCAATCACCTCCTTTTTTTTTTTTTTTTCTTTTCCCTTTCTATCAAGGTTTTTTCCCACTGCATGAAGCAACCACCTGTAAACTACCTGCTGGCATAGGTCTCTGGGCAGGGCTCATCTCTGGGTCTCTCTTGGCCCCATTTGCCAGCATGTTGAGGGTTTAAGTGGGAGACTTTTTTGGGGAAGCCTTGGAAAAGAGGCAGCTGCTGCTTCACTGGTTGTGCCGTGGCTTATTCTCGTACCAGCTGCCCTTGCAGCACCTGTTGGCTCTTGAATTATGGTTCTTGGGTAATTTAATAAGGCTAAGCCGGATTTTTATAGAACAAGCTGACCCTCAGAAAGGAGGGTAAGGCAGTTTTGGGAACACTCAAGGAAAGGAGCAATGAGCTACGCGTAGGGCAGGGAGGTGTGGGTAACAATACAGCTCTGAGAGCTGGCTACTCCTGTGGTTATTGGGCTCCCCAGGCCTGGGGGGTTACAGCCATGGGGTTGGTGCCCCCAGTACAGAGCCTGTATGGGCGGCTGCTGTTCCACGTGTCCATAAGATTACAAATACCGCAGGTAGTTAGGATCCCTTCCTAATTGTGCTGTGGACCCACTGTTGTAGTGTTAAGGAGGAGATTTTGCCAGGAAGGGTGGCTCTGAATGGCTCCCCAAATTAGGGTCACCGTGGTTGGTCTTGCCTGGGATCTCGAGGCAGATGCCACCCCAGGGGCTGTTCTGATGCCAGCTAGCGGGTGTCCTCCCCAAAACATTCAAGTGCTGGTGTAGGTGGTGGCTCCCTAATTGTTCCTTCTGCTGGTTCCCCCCAAGAAAACCCTTTTCATCCAAACTAAGTAAAGTGACCTCTGGAAGAAGTTTAAATATGTTTTTTTTTGTTTTTTTGTTTTTTTTTTTTTTTCATAAAACTTTATTTTGTGGAATACAACATACAGAAATAAATTAAGTGCTGAGTTCTGCTTTGAGTAGGTTGGAACTGCTTTAGGTGGGGGGAAAAAAGACTTTATAGCCTCAAAGTGACCACAGGGTTTTATTGATGCTTTAATTTTCCAATGGATTACATTGCTTCATGGGAAACAACATGGAAAGAGATGCTTGGGATGGATGAATGCTGGATGGTAGCAGCTTTTCCATCTTGCTTGCCCTGATGAAAGTTCAGTTTTTGGAAGTGTAGTGACCCAGAGGCAATACCTGTGGATGCACTGGTAGAGATTAGTGGGCTTAGAGGCACGTCGTCCAGTCCTCTGCAGTCTCCATGTTGATGGTGCCTGCCAGAGCACGAATTTCACTTGGGCAGATCTTAGGTGCCATCTGGTCTTTCCGAATTTGACTTGTTCTAGGAAGGAATGAGAGAGTTGAACTTGAAGTCACCTTTGGCTGAAAAAACACTTGCAAAATAACAAACGGAGCTCTTGATTTCTATCTTGAGGTGTCTGTTTCTTATGAAAGTTGAGACTGTCTTTCTCAGGATAGAATAACAGTCCAAAAGGGCCCATAGAGCCACGGTATTTGTTTTTGCACTTTAAAGAGAGCTGCTGGCCTTTGTTGACAAAAGAGAATCATGTCAAGGTTGTGGGGTTTTGCCCTCTCTTTGTAGAAATACTGCTAAATGCTCAGATACTTCTGAAGCCACCTTTTGGCTATTGATCATGACTTAAAATACTTTTTTCAGGTGATTACTTAATTTTATTTGAAGAGTAGCTCACAACAGTATTGAGGCTACTCTCTACAGTAATCTATATGTTGTAAGGTGCTGCTTAGACTTGTTTTTTCTTTAAACAAATATTCTCTGTGATTACAGGATAAATGTCTTAAGCTGTCAATTTTCATAGTGTAAACTCCAATTTTGTATGACAACAGAAATCTAAGATGATATTTAAGCTGGTGTTTGTGATCATGGATAAACTGAATGGTTTTTTTGTTTGTTTTTTTTTTGTTTTTTTCATGGTACAGATATCTGAAAAAAATGCACTAAACACTGCCTCAGTTTCCAGCCAGTTGTGGAGCTGGGATTAAGGTCCAAGAATCTGCTCTCCTGTTTTCCTTGCTCTTGGAAAACAGTTTAATTTTATTGTATCATTGGGGAGATGGTGTCATGTTGATTTCATAACCTGTGTCTGTAACCATGGACTTGTAGGAACCTTCAAGCATAGCAAAGAGACAAGGTTAAGACTGCAAATGTGAAGAACCTACCATTTCATATCTGGGGATGTCCACTTAGACAGACAAGATGTGCTTTACAAATGCTGTGGAGAAATACAAATGCGATGGTTAGAAGGAGCAGTAAATAGTAGTTTGGGAAATACTCTTAAAGGCAAGAGCTGGTCAGGAGCTGATGGTGTCGAAAAGGCACTTCTGATTGAATTTGATTTGGTAATGTGATAGGAAGCTTGAAGAACTTAATATTGTACAAACTTTCTGCCTAGGTGTGGTGAGACCAATGACAAACTGAGTGCTTTGCCTAAGCCATTTGCCGTGGGTTAGTTTACTTCCCCCCAGTACAGCTTTTCTCCAGAAAGTCAGAGCCTAGAGACCCAGGGCTGACAGCAGTAGCCTTCTCTGCTGTGACCAAAGCGAGCCTTTTCAGCAGTGTGACTGCAGGCTAAGCGTGTTGCAGTGCTTGTTTTCATGCATAAACCTTTCAACATAACTCAGCTGTAGCTCTGTTGAGCTGGTTTGCCGGAGAAGCTAAAAGCCAAGTGCAATGAAATTCAGCGCTGAAATGTAGGACAAGAGAGAGTGTGGTGAGCCCCCACACCTACCCTCATAGTTGATGCAGCCGTTGGAGTCTTCCTGACCTTTCATCAGTTCATCTACTTCCTCTTCTGTCATCTTCTCGCCTGGAGAACAGACACAGCCTGGTTAATTCTTACACAGACACATGATGCTGGAGCCTACAGCTCTTCCAAATGCTTCCTGTTTTCTAGGTTAGTGAAAAGGCCTGCAGCTGAACTGAGATTTATTCATTTTAACTCTCTTTAGAAGTTCTGTACATGCACATAGACACAGCAATTGTAGTTATTTCTACAGAGTGAAGAAACTACACAACAAATCCTCTGTCTGTGTGCTTTACTTCACTGAAGTTTACAGCCTGTTCTGTCTATCACTCAAGAGGGTCTCTTTGCACCTGGTTTGAGTTTAGAAGTAATAAAGCCTTTCTTTTAAGTTTTCTATTGTGTTTTATATCACCTTTCCTTTTTGGATTCCCAGGTCAGAAACCCAATATTGTCTGGCCTTGTAGCTTCCTGTCTCTCCAAGCTAGTTAGAACATCTTTCCTTTCTCTCATGCCTTCAAACAGCAGCAATTTAATGTTCAGAGGTGATAATCCCTTACCCAGCGTAGCCAGTACGTGACGGAGTTCAGCCCCCATGACTGTGCCGTTGCCTTCCTTGTCAAAAACACGCAGACCTTCAACGAAGTCTTCATAGGTACCCTGGTCCTTGTTGTTAGCAGCTGCTTGCAGCATGGGCAGGAACTCTTCAAAAGTAATTTTCTTGGCATTCATCTCTGGAAAGACAGCACCAGTTGCTATGCTACTGCACACTTCAACGTGTGTTCACTTGGGGTATTCACCACCACATGCAGGGAAGCCTCCCACCTCACTTACACGCCTTGTTCTCCAGCTTACTCCCGCCTTTCCCATGGGATTTGGCAGTTTCTCTGTGAAATCTGAATTCCCTCTTACCATGGGAGCTAATTTTCACATCCATATGAGTTTTCACATACTTCCTCAACTTTTCACACAGTTTTATAAGCTTACACTTGTTTTTTTTCTTTTTTTTTTCCAGGAATGAAACTTGCTGTATGAGTTGGTTGTTGCAAAGATTTTGATGGGTGGGAGCTACAGAATATGGTAAAACGGATCTTGAACCCCAAGCAGTGGGGAAAGACAACAAGAGTGGGATGTTGGGACTTAAGCAAGCCCCTGGGGCTGCCAATATCACATTACTGACCTCTTTTGGTTCATTTGGATGTAGAAGCAGAGGCTATTAGCAAAAGAATAAGCCAATTAAGAATAAGAATGTCAAGAGGAATATGAATATTCCACATATTCAGTGTGTAGGCTGAAGGCCTCACAAGCTTAGTGCATCTAGCCCCTTTCTTTCCGTGAGCCAGAAATTGTGGTTTCCAGTGAGGCCTTCCCCATGTGTTTTTGTTAGAGCAAAGCTGCTAAAAGGATCCCTTTTTTTTTTTTTCTTACCTGTATCTTTGCAAAGAGCAGTTTTCATTTGGGCAGGAATGAAATACAATAGATGGAAACATAAGAAATTTTTGAACGTAGAGTTGTTACTGAAAGTATTTTGCTACCTGACTATATAAAACCCCTGACAGGTATTGCTCTGGTCACTTACAGCACCTTGATGGTTTCACCTCACTGTTAGTCCTCTGCTTAGCGCTTCCCACGGGTGTTAATGCTGAACTCAGGACTTCTGAGTTGTTCCTTAGAGCCTCTTCTGCCAAATGTAAGTGTTTGGATATGATGTAGCCCATCTTAATAAGTGACTGCTTGAGTGAACTCAGGGATGTCCTGTACCTAAGCTCTTGTGAAAAGATTATCACAGTATTCACCGCTCGTATTTCTAAAAGGGGGAGGAAAGGAAATAGAAGGTGGCAGCTAGTAAAAGACCACTAACAAAACATCCAGCCTACACCTCATATGTCTATGCTTGTACCAGTTTTAAGCAGAACACCCTGTTCAGCTGAAATATACAGATGGGCTGCCATCCTCTTCAAAAGGACCTGGTGAAATTCCATGTGTTCCTGCTTGAGATCCCACCTGACTTCCCTACTGGAGCAAAAAAATCCTCTCCCTCCTACTGTGAGTACCAATGTTGCCTAATTACAGTTCCTCGGTTTGAAAAAGGGCCTGGAAGAGACTGCAGGGCACTCACCCTCTTTGCTGGGGTTGCCCAGGATCTTGTTGATCTCAGCATTTGTGGGGTTCTGCCCCAGCGCCCGGACGATGTCACCGACCTGGCTCAGGGTGATCTTGGCATCACCAGTCCTGTCAAAGAGGAGGAAGGCCTCCTTGAAGTCTGCAAGGGAAGAGCAGTGGTTAAATCAAGCCAGACAGCTCTGCAGTGACAAGTTGTGTGGACAAAGATGTGAGCCTCTTGTCTCCTGGCACCGTTCCAACGACTCCCGGGGAGTTAGAAGGGGAATCTTTGACCCATGATCCCAAGAAAAACTCCTCCCTTCTGATGTTTTGGTTTAACTATTTTTAAACTTTTCCTGGCTTTAATAACCACCAGTAGCTTTGTGATTGACCCTGTAGTTATTTCAAGCACAGAGGAAGATAAGCTTTCTACAGACTTTGCCATTCAAGAACACGTTTCTTTATAGGACATGGTAGTAGAAGGTAAAAATATTATTGAATAATCCACTCCATTTTATCCTGCCCAAGGACTGGGACTCTTCTGCCAAAGCATATAGGACTGCAAAACATTTGCCTGCATCCATGGGTCCTGCCTGCAATTCCAGCATCTCAGCCACACGGTACTAATGGGAAACTTGAAGGTAGATTTCAAATGCTGCTACTCTTGCTTTTCCATAAAGCTGCCTTACAAAGACACTTCTACTTTATTTGCTATCCTGTCTGTCCTCACTTCTTACAGATGGGTGAATATCCAGCTTTTTTCCAGTGGCAACACTTGCATTGCCTTATTCTGGCATGTTCCCAGTGCATACAACTTTGAGACTTTGCTTCTTTCGGTGCTGCCAAATTATCAAAGTTCAATCATCTCCCCCCCCCGTGCTGCTGACAAAGGACTTAGGGGTATTGACACTTTTTCTATACAAATTGGTGCAAGCAGTTGCCTTCAACACATTGCTTGTCTTCATTTTCTGCTACAAAACTCCATGTTAATCTTACTGTATTCTTCGAACTTTTTAAGCTGTTTATTACAATGAGTAAAGATATCTTTTTTCTAATTTAAAAAAAAAAAAAAAAAAGTAATGGGTTTATCTAAAAGGCCATTTTCAAACCTCATATGTCCAGAACATTTTGGTCTGTGCTGTTGTTTTGGTCTTTTCCTGCACTGCAGTGCCTAATAGCTCAGTGTTTTAACTCCGAGTAAAGCAGCGCGATGTCCTTCCCTTGGCTGTCATGTTCTCCCAGCAGCTAGGGAGGGGCTTTGTGTCCCGCAGTGCGTGTAGGTGGAATGTTCTTTGTGCCTCGGGGCAGATTTAGGAGCAATAAACCACATCAAGTCATGTCCTCATTCATCTTGTGCTGGGGATATCTGACAGAGGTACTTGGTTCTTGCTCCAGCCATCCATACACTGCGTTAGTGGAGGAGTTGCTGGCACCCAGTAAAACTGCTGATACAGGATGTCAGCCTGCTAGGCTGTAATCTAATACACCTGAAACTAATCTTCTTACTGTTTGATGTGTGAGACCTATAACCCTTCACTGCTAACCCTCTCCCCTTACAGCTATTATTGCAGATGATGAAATCAAGGCCTTCTGGATCTGTGTAGAGCTTCCCCTTAGAGTATCCCAGCTTCGTATCAGCCCCTGCTCTAGCAGACGAGGTTGATGGAGCTGTGCTGATTTATACCATACAATCAGATCTCTCACCTGGTGCATTCATGACATTTAGCCAGAGCAAGAGATAAAATACAGTTCCAGTCTGTTATTAGCAAAGTCAGTGGGAGAGTTTCTCTTTTTTTGTAAATCCCATGGAGGTTTATGTTCATTGGGCTCTGAACACAGCTCCTCAGCTCAGAAGAATATTTTACTTTTGTCTCAGGCATGTGCTTCACTGCAGTATCTCTTTTTTTTTTTTTTTGTTAATAGTTAGTCCTAGTTTATACCCCTGGAATAAGCAAATCTAAAATCCCTCTCTAAGGGGGGCAATGCCGAGCAGCTGGTGTGGCTGGAAATAGCTACTGAGGGCGGGACATCTCTATTCCAGGGAAATCCTCCCTCTCGCAAGTGGTTATTAATTGCTTCTCTGCTTGCTTTAATCAACAGTGTTTTAGCATTAGAGCTGAAATATGTAGGGAAGCTGGAAGAAAAATCTGCTTTGTTGTACATGCCAGCAGTTTTGAACTGATGACATTTCTCTATTAAACCTTCCCTACCCTTCTGTAAAATTTCCAGAATTACAAAGTAAGGAGGAGTCTCTTTCCTTTGTGACCAGGACTATTTGGACTGCCAGAAGAAGGTTTCCATGCCCACTTGCTGCACAGTACCTCTCCCTGATGATTTTTATGGTGCAACCCGGAGAAGGCTGGTGTTCAGGAAGGTTAGAGCTCTTAAGAGCTACTTCAAGCTGTTCCTCTTCCTCTAGCTTTCTAGTAAATCCCTATATTTTCTATTCTAAATACATCGTTCACAGTGAGGTCTGCTGTACTTGATATGGAATTTTAGACATTGTCTTTAAAAACTACATTATTTAATATAACCTAAATGCATCTTCTAAGGTATTTTAAAAACTTCAGCTTAAATTTCCAGGTCTTCAGGGGAACTGCTCATGTCAGGATTTTTTTTTATCAACACGTCTACTAGATTGAAAAAAAACATTTGCAACTTGGTGCTCAACAAATCGCCCCCAGGAAATACAGCAAGATCCCTGAGAATTTCAGCATAATATCCCGTCTATTACATTATAAGCAACAGGTTGCACAAGTCGCTTATTTGCCAAACATTCCCATGCTTCATGAATATATTTACAATAAAACAGACTCTGTGCTTCCCCTTCCATAGCATCCCCCAGCAAAAGTGACAAGTGGGCCGTTGGTGGAATCCCATACTTCTGTTCATATAAAGTCACAGCTAAATTAAATTTTTAACTCTTTCCTGTTGTACTTCATCTGTCTATTTCACTCATGGCTTAAAAATAAAGACCACTTTTCAGCACCCTTTAGCACAGCTGAAAAATGTTCAGCAGGTAGAGCTGGTAACACCACGCTATTTCCACTCAAACAAGCTCATGAACTTCTCAGCTTGGGTCACGCATAAGCACACGGATAAATTGCATGTAAGGCTGAGGCCACGTTCCTGTTCGGTGTAACTCAGCACAGTTTTTCTGAAGCCAAGTTTGTGGTGACTTGTACTGGCTGAAGTCCTAGCTCATCTTTTGGTAAAGGTTAAACATTTGAGCCTGCAGCTCCTCTCTGAACTCACATACATGTAAAACACATTGGCTGTCTTGTAACTTACCATCCTGTTGCTCCTTGGAGAACTCGATCTGTTGGAAGGAAATCAATCACAAAAAATAGCTTAGGAAGGGGGGGCTGGGGGAGAACCTGCTTGTTTTCTAAAGCATCCAGCTCAATCCGTGAGTATCTTCCAAAACAGCAAAAATACGGCCTGTCAGATGTGCAGAAGTAATGCAGATAGCAAAAGAGCTCTTAAGACTGGTGAATACTTAGCGTTCAGTAGCCATTATGTTCCCCCTCCTGCCCCCGGTAAAGTTTAATTTTTGTTTCACTTACCATTAATTTGGTCAGGAGTGAAGGACTGCAGTTGGGAAGAGAGAGAGAGAAAAAAGAGAGAGCTAGTACTGCTGAAAATGCACTGAGAGAAAGCAAATAGCACAAGGTAGCTGCAAGGTAGCTGAGTGTTCTCACTCCTGTCTTGCCTAATTAGGCCTTGCCAACCTAAACTAGCAACCTGCCTTGTAAAAACGCATCACCAGGTCTGTTTTTAAAGGTTCTGTTAAAATCTGCATCCTGGGGAAAGCCAAGGTTGTGGCTAGAAGCAATAACAATCTAAAGCCTCTTAACTAACATATAAGTCATTAATGTAGCATCAGGTCGCTTACTGCTTTAGTGTAGACCTGCTTTATTATGACCATTTGAAATAATATCACTTAACGAGCAGCTTTTTATACGTTAACAAAGAAAATAAACCATGCCCTTAAAGTTTGTTTCCAATTAGCTTTTGACAGTACATTGTTTCGTAAAGTACTAAACTATAATACTTTCTTATCTCAAAAATATTACTATTTTCCTTTGCCACTCTTGCATTAGATTAAAAAAAATGCTTATAGCACCAGCAAACTGTAACCCTTCTGCCTGAAGCTGCAGGAACCACACGTCTACCACCGCCTAGAGCAGAGCTTGAGGCTGACTGGAAAGCCTCCCACAGTCCTTTAGGCTTGAGGAGGAAAATCAAGCAACCCTAAGCTGTCGTCTTTTGGTCTATCTTTCCCACTTAGAACTAAATTGAGCGAGAAGCTGGATTTAATCATGTAAAATACACTGGCTTGCTGCGAACTACTTTAGCTTTCTAGTGGACCCACCATGATTGAGAGTTGGAAAAGTAGAGCGGCGGACGGGCAGGAGGGATTAGCTGAGATGTCTCTGAGAGTGGTCCTGCTTTCCTGGCCTTTCTTCCTCTTATTTATCTGGCGGCGCTGACGGCATTGCCTGGATTAGGTGTCAGAAGGAAGCTGCCCCTCCCCTCGGTGAGTTCTTTAGCTTTCTTAGGGCAAAGTGACAGGAGGCTCCATGCCTCGATGGGCATCTTACGGCTATTTTTAGGAGGCTGGAGAGGGGCAGGGGAGTAGCAAGCAGTAAGTTTGAATCACGTCAGCAATTTCTGGGTCCGGACCGTCAAGCAGGGATATTCCCTGTCCAAGCCTACCAAGAATTCCCTTTAGGGAAGGCTCCTATTTTTCCGATAAGCTATTAAGTCAGCGACTGAGGAACACTTGGGGCAAGAGGTGCAAGGCGTTTGCCCAGCTGGCTGTTTTTGCATGTAGCCTGCAGGTTGTGTGTAAGGTGTAGCTGGATGGTGTGCTTTGGGCTTGTTTCAAAGCCCATGAAATCTCTGATAGTCCTTGCACCTTCACTGGGCTGTTCTCGACCCCTTTTTTGGATAATATGGTGCTTTGCATTAGATGAGTGGCGTTGCTGCTTGTCTGTTTGGTGCAATCAAATGCTGCTGGTTGGGTTTTCCAAATTTTGAATGATTCTAAGAGAAAACTGATGCAAGTGTCTTGCACCCAGCTATATTAGTACTAGGCTTGCATCTGATGTGCAAGTACCTTTCAGAGCAGTGGGACGCTTAGGATACCCTCCTTCTAGTGGTTGGGGTAGGACAGTAGTGTGCCAGCTTCAGAGCTCACTGGTGTGGTGAGGAGAGCAGCTGCTGGGGCCAGAATTGGAGAGGTTTTTGTTCTACAGGCATGTGGAAGAAGCTGTGATGGAAGCAAGAGCCTCCAGAAAGCTTTGGGTATCGGAAGGGTGACTATTCATGGTGGGGAAATGCAGCGCTTGCTTTTTGGGTAGCAGACGAGGTCCCGTTGGGACTGCAAGTGGAGAGTTTCAGGGTAGGTTTGAGGAGGGAGGTGCTGCAGTTTCTTCAGTAGCAAAGACCAATTCCTATCGTGTACCGTCTTATAAGCCTGTATCACAATCTCCAAATGGGTGCTGTGAGAAGTAAAAGAGGGAGAAAAACTGCTCTAAACCTTGCTCCCTGTCACCTCAAATGGGTAGGGAGGGTCATGAAGCTGGCGTGGAAATGGTTGTGACAGCAACAGGCTCCATGTTGCAAACATCCCCTCTCTAATTTTTTGTTATTTTCCTTTGCTGTGCACTTGCCACTCTTTTTCTAATGATAAAATGTGATTAGTGAGAAACTTCCTGCTGCAGTTCACTTAGTTACCCTGAAGATAAGCATAACCTTTTTGAATATTCAGCTTTTTTCAGTCTGTTGAGTGGTCTGAAAAAAATAATCCGATCCAAGCAGACTGTTAACATTTTTTTTTAAACTGAACAATCAAAATAAATCAAAATATTTAGTTAGATTTGAGACTTTAACCTCCTACTTCCCCACTTAAAAACTAAAGATACAACTGCAAAGAAGTTTCCAAGCTAGTCATTTCAGTTGGAAAACACTCTGTCCAAAAACATTGTTTGCATTTTGGGGGAATATGGGGAACATATACTGAGCATGAAAAATGCTCTGCTGCCAGTTCTTCACTTTTGATTCCTCTTCTACTTGTATCTGCTCCTATTTTCATGTGGGAGTGGGACCGTATTCAGGACAGAGCATGGCTATGGGGCTGTGTAGGAAAGAGGTTTGATGTTTTTTGTCTGAATTATCCAACATAGGCTTAGCACAGTTCAGACCTTCTAATTAAATACTGCCTGGGGCTGGAGCACAGGCAGTGAGAAAGCTAATATGGATCTTGGCCATCAGTCCTGATGCATTAATAGAGAAGCTTTCTAAAGACTTTGGCAGAGCTGAAATGTTGCCTGGGTCAACGCGGTGTGTTGCCTTTTGTGGAATTTTCCTCCTGCCCTCAGCCTCTTGCTGTCCAGTGCTGGCAACTGGAAAATGTTCCCCTGGAACAACATGATTGAATTTGGTTCAAAGAAAACATTTCTTGATACCTTCACTTCCTCGTCAGTTCTATGGTTGGCTACAACAAAACCTATCCCAAAACGTGTTAGATGACAACCAGAAAATAATTGGGGCACATTTGTCTTGAATATAGAAAACTGATACCTGGATTAAGTATCTGGCTTGAATGGTTTATCAGGTGTGTATAAATGGAGAGGGGTCTCCATATAAGCCAGCTGAACTCTTGACTGTATGAGACTTTGGCTCAGGTTTTAGATGAGGAAATACCTGGGCACCACATCAGCCCTTCATTTCATTACTTGTCAAATAAAAGTGTCCTAGACAGAATTTTGCTGGGGAGTAATTCTCTAGCATGGGCACATCACATACAATTGAATTAAGAATCACCCTGCTTTAAGCCTGTGGGGTCTGTCGGGGGCTTAAAATGCTACTCACTTTGAGTAAGTGCATCTATAAATGCCCTCAGTAAAGCAAATGCAACAATCCTTTAAAAAAAATCATCAAAGGTAAGACTTGTGATTCTGTAAGAAGCTTTCAAAAACTTCCCAAGGTAGAAAGGAAGATCTTGCAATGAGGAAACCTTTGTTCTGTTGGAACACGTTGTAAGATAGGGAAAAAACAGCAGGAGCTGGATTTCTCTAACTTGATTCAGCCCTTACTTATGGACTAAGTTATTATCCAGGAGGATATCTATACCAAGGAGAAGTGCTGTTTATTTTCAGTTAATGCTCTTCCAGGTATAGCTTGTGACCGCCTTCTATTCCTCTCATTGCAAATTAGAAGTGTTTTGACCAGAACCTGGTTATATAGGGTAGGGTGAACAGGGTTATATGCAACTCCTTATCACCAGATAAGCAGAAAACCCAATCCATCCAAACCTTTACTTCCAAATTCTTATTAGTTCCTAACTTTTCTCTCAAAAAAATCACTGGTTCCTGGACCCCTGGTCCAAGTCTTTGTTGTGTGGTGCTGTTCTCACCAGTTTGGGCTGGTGGGCACTCTAAATACAGCTGTGCTGAGCCACAGCCACTTTGTACTCGTTTTATGGGTCTGGGCAGGGTGTAAAGGCCCGGGAAAGGATGCTGCTGGAAGCTAAAGATGCTCCATCTGCTTGGTACCCTTTGGGTGAGTTACAGAGAAGAGAATCATTTTAGCTGGGATTTGCTTAGAGAGCCCCCAGGTGGTTCAAGGTGCTGTCTCCATAGAAGAGACTGAGAATTCATTGGATGTTTGGGAAAATCAGAGAGGGGAATATCAGAGGGTCCCTGAGGATGCCTGTTATATGTTTAGCAGTTTATACAGGCCTTAAAGGATTTCCTTTAATTCTGGGTGGATATAGCTAGGGTTGTGCCTGCTGTAGTTCACACAGTATCTGCTTGCCACTACTGCCTGCTCCTCGATTAATACAGATGCACGGATTTTCTAGCAGCCATGACGGAGGGCAGGATTACAGAGCTCTCAAACCCCGCTGGAAAGCAGGCAGTTGTTGTGCTGACCCTCACCCTGTTTCAGTAACTGGTGCAATCGATGCTGCAGAATTCATAGAGGCTGCTTCTCGTTTAGGTAAGAATCAGCAGCCTGATGCATTTAGCCTCCTGTCTTTTAGAAGGCAAATAAACGCTAAATGCAGGGTTTGAGAATGAAACTGCCTGAAAATATAATAGAAGAAAGAATAAAGATGAACACTGCTAATATATGGGAAAGAAATGAGATACCACAAGGTTTGGAAGAATAGTTCAAAATCTCTTAGTTTAATGGACTCAACATAGATGAATTGGGTTAGATTTTCCCCTTCCAAGTACTCTGGGTAACTTCCTGGTTTGCTGACTTTAGTTTGCAACTTTACAATTAGGCAAAAACTTTTAGATGAACCTTGGCAATTAATTGAACGTGCCCTTCTGAAATGCCTGGGAGTGAAATGTGCTGCAGCTGCTGATCTTACCATTTTGCACAGATTGTATTGGCTTTATAGGGGGAAGGACATTCAGATGTGCTCATTTGTTAGTGTGTCCCTTTTCTAATTGCATTTAGTTTTGCATGAATGTGCCTCAGTGAGGAGATGTGCAAGGAAATGCGAGGCTCTGGAGCTCTGCTCTTTGAGGCATCCCTTGTTTTAACGTGCCTCCCAGTGGCAGTGGTAGAGTATTAACATTATTTTAAACTTGCTACTTGACATTTAAATGCTATGCAGTAAAGCAGCCAGCTGAAAGCACTTTTTGGCAGTGGGTATAAGATGTAATAAAGCCTCAAGGAGCCAGGGGCAAATTTCCATCTTGGCTGTTTCATATCTCCTTACAGGCAACTTCTTTCTTTACTTGTCACTGGCTAAATTAGTCACCTTCTTCTTACCTTATGTAAGATAAACTCAAATATCTTGTTGCTGTCTGTAATGATCTCTGTGCACTGAGGGGTTTAAAGCTGTTTTAGCAATACTGTTAGGTTCTTTCAGTTTATCTGGTGATGGGAGAAAGTCTGTACCATGTTAGCACTAGAAAGTACTCTAAGTGAGCTTTTGAGATGCTTCTCTCTCTGTCATTTTCTCTGAATTCCGTTGTTTCTACCAAATTTTGTCACTCTCCAGACCCTCCAAAGGCTATAGGTATCTTTTAAATGCTGCCAGAGCTGTGAATTACTAAGAATGGGGCCCTGTCAAAAATCGTTGCTTTTCAAACCATTTTTCCCATTAGCAGATGTAAGCAAGTGTCTGCTAAAATATATGGGGAAATTTCTGCTTCTGAGGGACTCCTTGCTTAGCACTTTAGGAGGAAAAGGAGGAAAAAAAGGAGGTAAAGTTCTGAAAAATTTGTAAAGAAAACTTCCTGAGTGGTGGCCGGGGCTGCTCTGGAGTGGATCCCAAATGCTGCTGTGTCTCAGCAGTCAAAGTGATAGGAGGAAGCTGGCCTGGATGGTCTGATAGGTACTTGCACATCTCTCCAGGCAAAGTCGTACTTGTGTTTGTCTCTGTCCTACCTGAAGGGCGCTTTGGGGCTGGTGACCTTGTCCTGCAGGTATGTCCGTCCTAAAGAATCTTTCTGGAGTCATCACTGGGGTCGGATCAGGCATAACCTAAAGGCCTGCGCCAAAAACCTCAGCCAAGAACCTGCCAGTTCCCAAGAAAGCCTCTAGTGCTGTGAGCACAGCTCCTGCTAACCTTCCTGTTCTCACTGTGCCACTTCGCACAGAGTTGGTCTGCAGCGTCGTCGCTCTGGGCGCTTCAGCTGACATTTGCAGTCCTGCTTGCCCTCCAGCCCAGCAGCTTTCTGTCAGTGCATTTAGGGACATTACCTCTCTCTGGTTATATCCAACGCAATGCCTGTTCAGAGGTCACCTCCTTGAGTAGTAAATGTAATAAGAGTTAGGACATTTGAAGAAACAATTTTTACAGCCTTAAGAGCTCTGTATTTAAAAGCAAAACAATCACACAGGTTTGTTTGCCATGCAGCAGGCTCCATCATGCATCACACGGTTGCACAAGGCCTCAGCAAGTCTTTACTAGTGGATTGCTCTGAATTACTTTCCCCTGTGCATATAGGTAGCTTATCTGCAACAGGGCTTAGCATGTTTGGTCCCTGTCCATGGAATTTCATCTTGAAAGCAGCAGTGTGGGAAGCCTCGTGGACCAAACGAGCGTCACTTACACTGTGGATACTTGCAAGTACCCCCAGGTGTACCCTTGTAAGCAAAGGGCCTGGTGAAACACTGTGTGTTCGGGTCACCTTTTGCAGAGCAGGAGCCTACAAAGCACTGAGCTCAGCATCTCCAGTCCCAAAGCCTACTGGCCAATGCTGTGAGGCTGGGCAGGACCCTTAGATTTCCAGTAAAAAAAACACCACCACCAACAAAAGCACACTCTGTGTGTTGGTGATACGGACAAAGTTGAACACAACAAACCCTCTCTACCTGCTTCTGATTTGGACAGTATGAAGTTTAGGCATTTCTCCCTGCCTCTGCTGCAAAACCCAACACGTGAGGAATCCTCATCAGAAGTGGCCCACAGCAGTGCTGTTCGTCAGCTCAGAGTTTCTTGCTTAGGTGTGCATGGGAGAAAAAAAGCTGACAAAACAAACGAGCTACGTTTTGTGAGAATGCCCTGCCTAGAGTCTTAGGTTAAAAATAAAAAAATCCAGGGGTCCCTTAACAAGATGACCCAAATGGTCATTTCTCTCTTAATTGTTGTTGGTTCCTGTTCAAGTCCAGTTGGTGACGTTCCCTTGTGTCCCTCACCCTGTTCTTTTCCTGTCAGTTATGATGTAACTATTGACCTGTGCACCTGACATTCAAGTCCCAGGATGCCCAAGTGATAAGGAAAATTGGAAATATAACTTAAGGCCAGAAAGATTTGTATAGAGTAAATTCTGAGTTTTGTTTTCTTGAGTAGGAGGAAGAAGGGTCTTTTAATTTTCCACATCAAAACAAATTCCTCCTCCTCCCAGTCTTTGCCTCGATTCCCTTCCTGTGCTGGTTACGGTGAGGTGAGGTGATATAGGGCTGAGTTTAGATTTGAGTCTCATATTCCTGTTACTCGGTGCTGGAGTCAATAGGTGGTGCTCAAAAACAGAAAATCTGCTACTAGGAAATCACCAAAGATTTGCTTTGATTTGGTTAATTTAGGGTGGAGGGGGAAGAAAGAACAGACAATATTGATGTGAGAGGGTGAGAGGCCTGTCACTGCTTCTGAGGATGCCAGGTGGTTTTGGGGTGCCTGCTTTTGCAAGAACCCAGCTTGAAACTTCATAAATAGGGCTGGCTTTCAAAGCATGCACCCTAAGAGGCCCAAAACCAGTTTCCTTGAAGGCAGAGCAAGCAGGGCATCCAAGGGAAGGGGTGCCCCCAAAAGAATCCCCTGTCATATTGCTAAACCTCTTTATTGTTTGCTCTGGAGAACATTATCTCGGATGACAATTGAAATGAAGTGCACAGCCAGGTTTGGATTATTTAGCTGCTGTACCCTGATCAGGCAGCTCCACTCTTCCCTGCTCCAGCTGTAAGATATGGAAGGAGCTTGGGGGATCTTGTGTAAAAATTACAGAAGCTTTTCTGTGCGTCTGCCTGCTTTGTGACCCCCCAGATTCTCACCGGCCCCACAGCTAGGTGGTCCCAGGAATCCCTTGTTAGCAGCAAGCTGCAGCACGGCCGCTAATTCCCCTGGTGAGCACAGGGGGGCCGTTTGGAAAGGGACCTGTTGGGAGGGCTGGAGGTTTTGGTTGGTAAATCAGTGCACAGAGCCCCAGGACTTGGGTTGTTTACTGAGAGTCCTGGTCAGAAGCTTAGCTTTAAGTGCTCTTTGGCTCCAGAGTTTGGCTGGAAATGGTGCTGTGCTTTTTCTTGTGCTGATGCTTTCCTGGCCAAATGGAAGGATTCAGGATTAATTACTGCTAAAGAAGGGATTGAGCTAGAAGTCAGAAAATGTGAATTATGATTGCTGACTCTGCCACACATATATCTCCCAAGCAAATTGTTTAGAGGAGGATGCTATTTCCCATCCCTGCCTGAGGTCTCAAAGAATGCAGCTGGGTAGCCCAGGGTGGCTGGTTGGGACCTCAGGAGGTTTTCCAGCCCCTGCTCCTGTTCCAAGTCTGTGTCAAAGGTGCTGTGGAGGTTCCTGGTGTCTTCCCAAAGAGCCAGCCCTGGAGGTGCCACAGTCTACCTGGGCAGCTCTGGCCTGCTGTGGAGGCTCAGGTAAGAGGGGAAGGCTGGGGACAGAGGGGACACTTCACCCTCACAGGCAGTGTGGGCTCCTGCGTCACCCTGTGGTGACTGCTGTGCCATGGGGTGGCCCCCTCAGTGCTGGGGGGCTCTGTCCCTCCTTGCAGTGCCTCAGGGCTTCCTTGAGGTCAGGATGAAGAGCAGAGGGATGCTCAGAGAGGGATCTATGACAGTGACGAGCCTGTGTGGCAGGGGCTGTGCCAGCAGCACATCGCAGGGCAGCCCTGCACCATCCAGCGTGCTGCTCGTAGCTTTACTCATTTGCAAATAAGAACAGTAATGCTTATGTGCTTCCACTAATGGTAAGAGAATAGTTTTGTCTTACGCAGCCCAGGTTTTTCTGCACATCACAGAGGAAGAATAGTGTCTGATGGTATCTTTCAAAAGAAAGAATTTAGGAAGGCTATCTTTTCTCAGTCCCAACGTGACAAAACCCAGCGTGTTCTCTCTGCTACCTATATGTATATCCTGCTGTGACAGAGAGCTGCCTGAGTAGAGGAGTAAGTTGGACTGAACCACGGAGATGCCTCAGACTGCAGCCGGCCATTTTTCAGTGGGTAATACGCTGTTAAGTCTATTTATGTAAAGATAGATTAGCTGGGATCACTGGAGTTGAAAATTCTATTTTCCCCTAATGAACTGGACACAGAGAGCTATCAAATCATATTAAATTATTTAGTAGGCAATCTAGCTTGCGTCCCCTTCATCTCTGGAGATGGGTGAAATGTGAGGTCTTATCTAATTTTCAGACGGTATTCTCAAAAACAGTTGGCTTTCTTTGTAGCCTTTACTAAGATCACTCTAAATATTCCAAAGTATCTTTTTCCGCCCCCTCTTGCTCTTGGTTTTGCTTTGCCAGTGAGCTCAGCTTCAGCCTTGCAAGAAACTATGTGCTCTTTCAGCAAGGGACTGGCTACTGGTGGTGAAAGTTAAAACAGAAATTTTACCAAATGGGTCACAATCCTGGGACTGTATGGGTGACAGACTGTGTGTACTAAGGCACCTGAAGCAGAATTCATCGTGAAATTAAAATGAGTAGGTCCTATTAGGAGACCTTGTACCCCTTCTTTTCTTCCTAGTGGGCATGATTCCTTATGCAGCGTTCAGCAAACTGGCCCCGGGACCAATCAGCTTGTCAGGTAGGTGGAGAATAACTATGTATAGTCATGCCCAGAGAAGTGGGTCTGTCCCTACATCTCTTTAACTGCTTAACCTCTCTCTGCTCTTTCTAAATAGAGAATTTCCCTTTGAAGGGAATTTGAGGAATTCTCTTTGAAGGGGCCAGGCAGCAGTTGGTGATGTCGGGTGGCATGCAAAGTCTCGATTCAGCCCAAGTTCCAATGGATGTGCGGTCAAGGGAAACCTCTGCAAATCTTTTCTCGGTTACTTTCAATATGAAGCAAATTGCAAATTTTGAGTAAACATGAAAAGATGAGGGGAAATCACTTGAAATGCTTCCCTTCGTGGCTTTCTAGCTCCTGGGTCTCTCTCAATGTTTGTTGTGCAAAGAGAATGGAAATAGATGAAATTGGCAAATCCTTTTCATCTCTGCTTTTAAAGATAAGGAGTGCTGATCTCAGAACACATGGCCAAAGGGTTATCAGGTATTTGCAAAATTTTGGAAATAAATTTGAGGGGAAACTGCAAAATAACATCTGGTTTTAGTACCGTGCTATGGGAAAACATTTCATTTCACTTTTCAGTAACCCTTTCTCATGCATTTAGGTCAGGGCTTGGGGGTTGAGGATTTTTTTGGTGGAACTTTAAAATTCAGCTTTACAAAACAGGTCAGACTGATTCTGATTTGGTAAAAAGTTCTGAGGGCCACCTTCTACAACACGTTTGAAATCACCAGGCTTCGTTCTTGCATTAAAGCATGCGCCATGCCTCGCATCCCTCCAGCTGCTAACACAACCGAAAGCTCAGGCAGGTCAAGAAATCAATCTCTGGGGGGATTCATTCATTTCACCACAGTCCCCAAGCAGGAAACAAACACACACAACGCTTCCCTGCCAGTTTCAGCAAGGACTCTGCTAACTTTCCCCTTCGGGAGCGCTCGGGGTCAGCGCTCAGCACACGTTCATCCATTTACCTTGATGCTCTTGAGATCAATCGCTGGCTCTTTGGGTTTAGCGGGCGCCGGTGCTGGTGCTGGGGCGGGTGCTGGTGCTGGTGCTGCGGCCGCCGCTGGTTTCTTTACGTCCTTCTTTGGTGCCATTTTGTGTTGCTTAAACTTGAGAGTAAAGGTAACCCCCCCCCCAAAAAAAAAAAAGTTTAAAAACCCTTTAAAAGTGATTCCTGGGAGAGAAGCAGTGGTCAGAATGAGCTACAGCCTGTGCCCTGGGGGTGGACCCAATGTGCTAAAATCTAAAAGGGCATATATATATTTCACTTAGTGCCTTGTACAGTCCTGACCCAGGCAGCTGGATTGGACAGCTTGCTAATCAAGGGGGATGTCATTCCAGCTCGGGCTATAAATGGAATGTAAGAGTTCAGGGCTTCATAAGATCAAGGGACCTCGGTGGCTTCCCCCCCACCCCTCTTTAAAAACCCCAGCCACCTTCCCTGCATTTTTTTATTTTTTATTTTTTTGAAGGTGTGGAAAGTGGAGGGGAAACGTGACAAACCCAGCTTCAAATCTGCTGCCGACATTCGGACGTGGGTTGAGCGGTCCTTTTTTCTCATCAGAACCTGGGTTCTGCTGAAGTAATAAATATTCTCTCCTTCCCTCCCCTTCTCCCCCATGCCTGCGCAGTGCTCCAGGAGGGTTTGGTTTCAAGCAGGAATTTTGACTTTAATGGCTGGGAAGATCATCAATTTCCAGCCTCGTTTGCCTCTGTCCCCAGAGCCCCGTACTCCTCCTCTGCTTCCTCCTTTTACAAGGAAGTGTTGATCAAGCAAAGGCTCTGGGTGTTTAAAAATAAAGCAGACAAATATGGAAAACACCGCAGTGCCTTCAACCAAGGCGTCTCTCCAAACCCTGGGCATTTCTCAGCTGCTCTGACTTCCTTTCTATCACATTAAGACCCTGTTTAAAATTTAAAATTGCTTCCTTTAATTTCTTCCTTTTGATCTTTTTTTTTTTTTTTCCTTTCCTTTGGATAAGCAGAGCCTGAGATAGACCAGAGATCAGCTGGATGCCATGTTTTCCCCCACAAAAGGTTTCCTTCTCCTACAGTAGTTATAATCAGGAACTAGCCACCAGGCACAGGAGGAGTTTCTGTTGTCTCAATCAACAGACCTGGTTTCCCTGGTCTGTATGATTGAGATCTTCTGCAGAGAAATTCAGAGCTGTTCTTTACTCTTCCCTGGTCCAGCGGTCTCTCTTCCATTCACTCTTCAGCCTCCCGAGTGCGAGGCTTTTGGTGGGGCCATTATGAGTTTTGTGAACTGCACTCTGCAAGTGCTTAGAAATTCAGACCTCAAAGGCCTTTGTGTAATGCTGTTGTCCTACACTGCACAAACAAACCAAACTTTTGCAAAATCCACCAGCAGAAATGGATCCTGGAGATGTAACTTAGTTGGATTTTTTTTTTTTTTTTTTTTTTTTTAATGCATCTCTACACCTATGAGAACTTTAATTGCAAAAACCAGTGACACAAAAAGTTCAGTAATTTCTGCAGTCACCAGAGGTTTGCAATGAAATAGTCCGGAAAGCCACCATCAAATATTTGTTAAACTAAGGAAGACAGGCTCCCAGAAATGAAGCATGAATTTACTGCGTGGCCTAAGAAAGCAGATGGCTGTCAGGAAAAGAGGTTTTGTGAGGAGCTGCCACAAAATAATTGCATATTGATCAGGTGGGAAGATGAGCAGGTGCAAAGAAGGAAGTGGGTGGCAGGTCCTTATTTTACCAGCTGGGTTAAGGATTTGGATTCTGTCACGTTTCTTGGGACAGGGTGCTGTGGGTGAGCTTGGATGTGCCCCAAGGCATCCCTGGGAGCGCGTGTGGTGTGCCCCTGCCTGTCCCCAGGGAGCAAAGCCCCAGGTGACATGGAGGAGATGTGTCCTTGTGCTCTAGGGCCAGGTGCTGCAGCAGGAGGGCTCCTCCTGTGCTGTTAGCAGCCGCTTCCCGGTCTCACGCTCGCTGGGATTTGCCCAAATCCACCTCTAAGAGAAAGCAGCAGCAGCTGAGGATGCGAGGTATTGCTGGCATCTGTCCTGCCGGGGTGCGTGGGCACCTCCATCCCGCAGGAGAATCCCGCAGCAGGGGGAGGCAGCGTCAGCAGGGAGAGGGATTTGGGTTTCACCAGGCCCCAGAAAATGCAGCAGGGGGAACGTTGTTTGTTTGGTGCCGTGCTCCGTGAGTCCTGTCACTTGCAGAAACAGGTTTGGATCCGCTTGGTTTTGTTTTGTTTCCTTTTTCCCAAAGTTTGATGAAGATGCGGTATTGGCCAATGCAAAACTTGATGCATTTGGGCCAAATTTGGTTGGATTAATAAAGGGAGGTGCATTCTTCCCTCTGAAGCACTGATATGATTAATTCTGGCACTTTCAAAATGAAGCATCTGGCTTCTTCAAGCCTGGGTCACAGAGATGGTGCTGATGGCAGCACTGGGGTGGGAGGGCTGCCGTCCCTCTGCAGTTGCTTTTAAGTCTGCCTTTCTGGGCCAGTCTTTACCAAGATGCCTCTGCCAGAGGGTTTCCTATAGCCCAGGGAGCCGGGTGCTCCTTTTGGAGGAGGGAGATGCCAGTTTAGATCCAGGCACCGAAGTAGCAGGCTGCATCTGCCGTATGCTAGGGGAATGGGCGAGCTCTGGAGCTGTTGGATGCAAGGGTGAGTGCCACTGCTTCTGCTCTGTCTCACAGTGTGCTCCCTTTGACACTTCTGCCTTTTGCTGTCTAAAAGGACTGAGGATGCAATTACCTTGATTCCCATTTTCCTAGTAATTAAAAAATGTATATACTTGGGTTTTTGATCGTCTAGGAAGGACCTTCGTTTTCCTCTTATGCTTCTGGTATGTCCACCAAGGCCCACACGCTATAACGAGTGCCCAAGAAACACTTGTTTGCTGCTCCCAGCATACCTGCAGCATGTTGCACAGGGATCAGAAGGTAAAGCCTGCTTCTTCCCATGTCGATTTGCTCGGAAGGGCGCAGGCCAGTGGTTTCCCTCTGGGTGCCTTAGGCTGCCCGAGATAGCAGTCATTGGGAGGGCCCGGGGGAGCTCGCTTTCAGGCAAGGTGTGCAGCACTCGGCATACAGGCAGTATTTACAACTACCTATTTCGGTCTCTTCTTGGAGCATTTCTGCTGCCCCGTACCTACTCATCTTCTACCGTTTCAGCTGTCTGACATGTCCTTCGTTTCCTGTGATAAACTCCTGCCTGACACCTGTTGCTGTTGAGCATTTGCAGTGTTCCTCTGCTGAAGGTTGGGTGGCTGCAGTGTCAGCAGGAAAAGCTGTAAGCGTGTGTGTGCCATTTGGCAAGCACTGAGCTTTGAGACCGATTGCAGCGGCTTGGAGCTGTGCCATGGTACAACCACCTACTTTGTTTAGCTGATAAGTGGGAAGTGATCCTATTATCCAAAGTCACAAGGCGCACAGGGAATGCCATGGAGAAGCTTGTTGAAACCACACAAAGGAGGGTCAGTGAGCTACAGAACCAGTATGTGAGTACGGTGTTTTTTCCTGCACCAAGCTGAAGCTGTGAATCCTGTTGCCAGGGGGACTACCTAAGGCCAAGAACATAACAAGATGTAGAAAGGAATCAAACATTTAGGCAGTTATCGGAGTTACTGTAATTTGTAACAAATTGGGAAGGAATATAATCCATTTCACCACAATAAGCTGTTCTTGAGGTGATAGAGACTAGTTGCATCTTTCCACATCAAGATGCTGCAAAGGTTCTTGTGCTCTCATAGACGTGGGATTTGGGGTTGTAAGAGAGATTTCTGCCTTGGCCAGACTGCTTGTCTGCTTTGATTCTCCCACGTTTCACCACAGGCTTAAAGTAACAAGCTGGGGATCTGCTGCCAGCAAATTCTCTCAAGATCTCAGCTTCAGGCTACGATGCTGACTGCGTGCACCAAGGCACCAAATTCTTCCACCAGTGGTTTGGCTTTGTCAGTGCAAGGTCCTTTCAACACAGAAAAGCGAAACCTGTTCCTACCTGAGGCACTTGCAGCTACGTGGCACCCTGGCCAGCTGGGGAAGGAGTCTTGCCCAGTAAATGGTTGGGTCAGCATGTTCAGAGCTGTCTTGGTCGAACGAGGTCTTCTATGCACGCGTGGTTACGGGCACGTGGCTGTGCATTCTGCTGGATTTTGGCTAAGGCACCATAACAAGGGTGAGCCTTCCCAAAAACCTTTTGAGCCTGCATGTTGCCCTGTCCTTGGACGGGCAGGGGAGAGCACAGGAAGGTGAGCAGCGAACAGTGCCATGTGAATGGCACGAAGGCTGGGTTACAGCCACAAGTGAAGGGCTCTGGCTGGAGGGAGGCGATGGGCGTGCCGAAGGAAGGAGGATTTGTTTTCTGGCTCCTCCAAGCGCTGTGTAAGGCACTGGCACGCTGGGCTGTGCCTAGGCTATCAGTGGTGCAGGCTGAAGTCAAACAGCTTCAAAGGAGCAGGCAAGGGAATGGATATCTGAAAACACAAGGCTGCTGTGGTGGATTTGGTTGCGGGAAGCCTGAGAGAGTGCGTTTGCCCTTTACCTGCACGGGGGATGCTTGAGAAGGGCTGGGGGAAGCGTGCATGTGCCCTGGGGCGGGAGGGAGGGAGGGGAGGCACCAGCTGGTGTGCCGCATATAGCCTGTGGCTGACTTAGCACTTGTGCCCAGTCGCCCTGCCTCCCGTTCAAGGTTTTCTAATTCTGTCCCAGACGATGTCAGCGTCCCCCAGCAAGCGGTGGCGAGACATACAAGGCATTCCTCGAAGAGCTCGAGAGCATCTCCGTGCCCCCAGGAGGCTGCCCGGGGAGAAGCAGCTCCCTGAAGGAGGTGCTGGGCTACTCGGGGCCGCCTCTGGCTCACGTTCAGCCTCACAGAAACCTTCCCGACACTGCTGTTCTCGGGGGAAGAACTTGAGTTGCCCAAGAACTCTTTGCAGTTTGCTTTTCACTGTCCCATCAAACTCTGTTATATTTGGCCTTCGTGGCTGTACAAGGGTCCATTTGTAGATCACACAGCAGCTCTGATGTGCAAGCCCCTTGGCTAAACGCAGCCACGCTGTGCCTGGCTCCTGCTGGGCAAGGGCAGGACACGTGTATCAAACTCTGCCAGGCAGGACTCTTTACACAGGCCCTGAGGAGTGCTGTGTGATTTTAGATGTGGAGATTAAGTGCTGCGTGAGACACTAATCCTGGCACACTCTCTCACACAACATACGATAAAATCATGCTGGTGCTGCTCTGGACGATCAGGATTCCTGGCCCTGAACCCTGTGTGGGAGCTGCAGACACTCACTGCCTTTCCCTTCTTCCCTTTTCCTTGGAGCGTGCGGCAGAGGAGTTATGTTACTGCTCATTTAAATGAACCGAGTCTTTCTCAGATCCCCTTTCAGTAATCTACTAGGAGATGGAATGGCTTCAGCCTTGGAAAGGGCACTGAAAGATAGCTGATATAGGGCACAGAGTCCCTGTGTACCTGCATTGCCTGGAAAGTCTCAAAGTGACTTATGGGGCAACGACCTTTTTTCTTTCCCTTTTTTCTCCCTCTCCTTTTGGACATAATTTGATTTTGGGGAAATCTAGTGTTGTAATCTCGATCTTTCTTCTTTGGCCCTTAATAAGCTTCACGATGACTGGAGGTACGGACAGCCTTCAGGGTCTGCAGCTTAGAGATGCGAGCATCACTCTTTGATCATACTCGTGCTGTCCTCTTCATTGCCATCCTGCCTCTGCCAAGCACGCAGTCTGTGTTTGCTTAAATACTGCCAAACGTCCAGGCTCTCCAAAATGTGCTGGGTACACCAGCACGCCCTGATTTCTGACTGCATGCACGAGTCCTTGCTGTTTTAGAGTTGAGACAGCCCAGCAAGAACAAAGCTGTAGGAACTCATTTTTTTTCAGTTATTTCCATGTCTTGCAGTAAATGCTTTGGATTTATGGGATCTGTATGGGTTTCAGGTAATACTTACGCATTTTGGATCATATCCCTGAAGATGATGCTCTTCTGGGAGAGAAGACTATAGAAGTATGCTATCAGGGGATGGATTGTATTGCACATATCTCAGAAAGTCCTTTTAAGGGTCTAACTTCATTGTCAGGGCTTAATAAGCCCTGACAGAGATCCATGGAAGTATTGTGGACATAATCTGTGCCACGGTTGTCAGGCTGGACATGAATACAGTGCTTGGGAGCAGCTCCTTTCTCACAAATCACTTGGAGAGTTTCTGAGCATCCCGTGTGCCTCCTTAGCGTGTCTGTTGCTGCCTGGGAAGGATCTGTGGCAGAGAATCAGCATGGAGACATGGAGCTGATGTTTTGATAGGGAGCTTTTGAGATTTGAGGCTATTATTTTGTGTCTGGTGGCAGGGTGTTGCCTGCTGGCAGCCCGGCTGTAGCAGCCCCGTACAGCTGACGCTATGCCTTTTGGTCCAGCCTTCTGGCCACCACCATCCTCAGCCCGGTGTTGATGGACTTGCTTTCTCCCATAGCATCAGCAGGTGCTGTCTCATGGCACCTCTTACTCTGCTTACCCTGGGTCCCGTAGCGCTCTCGGTGGGAGAGGGGAGACTCAGCAACCCCTTGTGCTGCCACATGGGGGGACGGAGCACGCAGGGAGGTTTTCCTCTCAGCACTGCCACCGATTCCCTGGGCAAACCTGTCCAGGTCACTTAAAACTGTCTGTGGTGGAGCCTGGCCTTTTGTGTTGTGCGTGTAGCACCTCCTCCTTCCTTCTGCATGTGAAAACTGACCTCGGGAAGGCTCTGAAATCAGCACCTTGGAGCCGTGAGCCTCTTTTTGGGGAGCAAGAATGCATATGCGTGCAATGCCTCTTCTTCAGGATGTCAAGTCGCTCTGCTGGCTTTCTTTAAATAGCCTGCTGGTTCTGCACCCCTTATTTAGCTGTAGGGAGACGAGTGACACACAGGGATGCTCAAGAATGTCATTTTGCTTCTCGTGTGACCGATGAGATCAGAGGTTGTTAGCGGGAGATGTCCAGTGACCCTCCCCGAAAGTGCAGCTGGATGCAGGAGCTGGAAACCCAGCGGGGTGAGGCAGGGCGTCAGTGCCTGGGTGCTGAAGGACCAGGGGGACCCTCTGGCCACGGGGAGCTCCTCAACCACGACAAAACCTTCGTGTGACAGTGCTTGGCAGCCAGCACAAGCTGCCTCTGCCTCCACCGAGAGGCCTCAAGCATTGCAGTGAAAGCTGCTGTCCCCTATCAGGTATTCAGGGCTCTGGTGGCCCACCTGCAGGGTGCGGTATGAGCAAGGGTTCAACCTGAGCCCCTTGCGCTTGAATAGCTGGCCCTGAGGTGGTTTTTCCTGCTTGTTAAACTTCTGTCAAAGTCAGCCGCTTTGCAACATGAGATCGCTTTGGAGCTGCCAGCGAGCGGCTGCTGACATATTTTATGAAGACTGTTACCCCCAAAGGTAGCTCAGGAATGCCTGTTATTTGCATTACATACTTTTGTCCCAAACTCATCTCTCTCAAGCAGCTCCATTAACTCAATAAGGTTGCAACAGTTTGCTGCTGGGTGCTGTTTGCAGGTGTGCAGGTACAACTTCTATTTTTAACTCTTTCTCTTATGAGCTTATATCTTTTTTTTTTTTTCCTAGAGAAAATTCAGAAACAACAAGTGCAATGAGTGCTGACGCTGATTTGGATGAATGTTTGCAGAAAGACCAGTTTGAAGCGACCGTGGTAAGTGCAGCATAGAAGTTATTGTTTTTCTAGTTTTGGGGCCTCCAAAGTCAATGTGAGAGATCAGATCATGGAAGGTGATGCTGCCACAGGAGAGTTGCCTGACACAAACTCCAGCCCCACAACTTCTTAAAATCGGTTGTGCCACCCTTTTTGTTTAGCAGTGGTCACATTGGAATTATTTATCTGTTCATTTTGGCAAATGAATTTTAGTTTCTGGATTTGTCAAGGATGGGGAAAGGTAACTATTCTCAGTGTAAACTCTGGGCCATTTTGATTAGCCAGTAGACTACGTAGGAATTTATTTCCTGCAGATTCATCATTAGTTTTCAGCAAATATTGTGAAAAAAAAAAAAAAAAAAGGGTAAGGTGAATAGACTTGGCAAAAATTTTGCCAAAGAATATAAGGCATTTCAACTAAACTGAAGTGATTTAGAAATTCAAATGATTATTTTGTAGTATTTCTTTCATATTCATACAACAACATTGTCCATTAAGGAAGGAATTTAGTGGGTTTTTGCAAAACTCAAACAAGCTTCCATCTATTGTGTAGAGATGAAATGCTGGTTTCTGCTATGTATCTGCCTTTCCAGCAATAAATGGTACCTGTACCATCTCAAAGGAGCAGGAATGTTTTGCAACTAACGTGATGAAATGAAATGAAGGTAGTTTCAACATAAAGGAGCTTCCTCTAGCGTTGCAGTCTGAAATGCCTTGTGGCTTCAGGCTCCCTGGGAGAAAGATAGGATGGGGCCATGGGATCGTGTAACCTTTTGTCTCCAGGCATTGCATGCAGTGTTTCTGGCTGGCGGGGATTGGCTCCCCTTTATCTGTGACATATTTTGTTGCCGATTCTCTGTGGCAAGTGGAGTTGGGTCTGTTTCCTGGTAGATGTCTAAAATAAGCATTTTAGATAATGTTTGAATACTTTTAACTGGTAATAACATGAAGCCATATGTGCTGCAGTGAACTCAAGCCAATGCTTCTTTCAGAAAATATGAAATCATTTTGTTTGATTTGCCATTGTAAACGTTACGTACAGATGATGATTAGAGGCACTTGATTAATTCTTCTCTTATTGTGCTTACGTAAATTGGCAGGGGCAAAGGAGATGGCTTAGAATCAAATCACAACCTTTGGAAAACTTAGTATTTGTATAAAGGCCATGTAAAAAGAGGTGTTCTCCTAACTTATGCTTTGTTCCCTGCCATGAGTGTACAGGATTTCTTAGTGTGATAAAATCCTGTTGAAATAATGAAGGGTTCTGAGAATCAAGGCATCTGGAAATCTGTCTATTGCTAGGGGTGGAACTTGGATCCAACCTTTGTGTTGTCGGATGCATCTCCCAAGGGATGGGAAGCGATGTCATCTTGGCAACCTCCCGGCAGTTCCTCCCTTCTCTCTCTTCCCATGTTGAATGCCATTTTCACACAGCTTTTAGAGCATAGCTTAGGACTGGGGGGGACAGCTCTGTTTTTAATACCAGCATGGTTACTGTCCTGAGAGGTGTGAGGCTGCAGTGTTATGTTTGTGCCTGCTGTGTTTGACAGGAGTTAGAGTTGGGGAGTCTCTCTCTTCCCTTTGTGTTTTTTGTGATCTTAAATCAATTGAGACTCTAAGCCATCTTAAAATGCTGGCTGGGGCTTATGCTCTCGTGGAGCATCACTGTGGAGATGTCCCCAAGAAAGCTTCCAGCAGGGATGCATTCCCTGCTGGCTTTACTTGGCATCACCTTTCATTTATTTTGTCAACCTCTTCGGGTTCCCTTTTGTTGTCATTATGGAGGTGAGTTCATCTCCCCTTCTGAAAAGTTCCATTTCCACAGGGAGTTTTGTGTAGTGTTGTTCTTTAAATACTGTTACAATGGTGACTCTCAGCCTGCTGTGGGCCTTAACGTTTAATGCCAGTGTGCTGCTTGTTCTTGGCTGCACGTTTGCTCCTCTACCTGAGGGTGCTGAACACTGAAAAGCCTGTCTGGTTTAGCAGATCTTCTGCCTGCGTGCTAGAGCTAATAGCTGATGTCTCCCCAGTTCCTAATTATCTTGACAAGTGTGTTTTGTCCCACGGTCCTGTCCTTTCAAAGCGAAGGAGAAACCCAAAGCTGCAGCGTGGCTGTGAGTGCCTGCTCCCGCACTCTGTTCTCTGGGAGGAGAGCTGCTGCAGCTGGAGGTTAGACAGCTGAAGAAAAGAGTCCAGCAAGAAGTGATGGGAACGACTCTTGGGACAAGAAGACATCTGCCAGGGGGAACGTGGTGTTGGCAGCTGAGGGCTGCTCTTCTCCTCTGTGCACTCTGCTGCAGACCTGCTTTCCCTGTCATCCTTTGCTCAGTAATGAGGATGGTAATTGTTATTTATTGGCCAAGGAGTCACAAGTGATTTTCTGAGACTGATTCTGTCTTTTTCAGAAAGTGATGAATGTCTTCCCCCATTAGAAAAAAAAAAAAAGCAAAAGAAAAAAAAAAAAAGCAAGCAGCCTCCTTTCATGGATTTTTAAGTCAAGCATCTTCCAAATCAAGGTGTCTGAAATCACTTCACTTTGAAGCTGTGTTACCAGGGATGGGTTTCTGAAGAGGAAGCAGCAGCTGACTCTGCTCCTAACAAGGTCTCTGGGGCCACAAGATCGTGTAGTCTGCTGTACGCGTGTGCTGCGTGATTAGGGTTCAAATTAAGGGGAGAAAAAAAGTAATGGGAAACTACCATGCAGGGAGGATGAAAGCAAAGGCGTAAATATGGTCAGGCAGTCTGGTAGGTGGGTTTAAGGAACAGGGTAGAGCTCGAAAAATGTTTGAACAGGGTTGTGGTACCCAGCACACTGAAGTGGTGTCACTTGCAAAGCCTTGGATGTTGCACTGATGGGAAGGATTTAACTGGGCTCTGGCACACCTTTCCTCTCTGAGCTCTGGGGAACAGGGTGACCATGTCATGGGGCCTGAATTCCCATCCCAGTGCTGCCATGGGACAAACAACAAGTGCTGAACCCCTTTGGAAAGCAAAGATGGGGATTTTTTATCTTTTTATTTATTTCCAATGCAGTTTGGGAAGAACACAATTCAGCATGGCTTCCAGTTCTGCTTTAGGGTCAGAGGAGACTCCTGGTACGACTTCTGTTTGTGGTTTTTTTTTTTTGGCATGCATTCATGTGTTTCCACCTTCTGTGTGTTCCTGACAGATGAAGCTTTTCACCTTCCCAGGGCCACTACGAACTGCCAGTTGGATTTCTCTGTGTTGTCTTTTCTCCCAGCCCTAATTTCATGCCCACGCAAGACTCCCAGCCCTGTGTCATCTCTAAAGGTTACGTCCAGTGATTTAGCTGGAGCTGAAGCAAGCATGCCCAGCAGCTAGCTGGGGTGCCTGGGCTGCTGTGGAATAGATGGCCAAGACATCCCTGCTGTTTTTAATAGCTCCCTGACACTCTTGGCCAGCAAATGTGGCACATTTCATTGTAACTTGGTTTTCGTGCAGGCAGGTGACCTTTGCAGCAGTTAAGCAAAGCACCTCTCACCATCAACTTTCACAGTCCTTTTACAGAGCTGGTGGCAACTTCCTTGCTGCGGAGCTGTGCTCCCCTTGGGGTTCATCCAGGGCACGGGCTTGCACGTGGGCAGAGGACAGGGTCGTGTGATCTGCATCATAACTAATCCCAAGTCCCTGGGACCTGCCTTCACAGCTCACATCTCCTGCAGGCCTCCAGGGCCGGGCTGTGCAGGGTTGCCTGCCCAGCTTTCCCCGTCTAGCTGCACCGGCAGGCATGGTCAGAGAGGGAGAGGGGAGCTGTGCAATAGCGGGGGGCTGCGAGACGTGGGATGCTGCTCTCTTTTTCTCTGCATGGCTACTGCAAATCTGTCAAACACCCCACTGCCACGGCTGTGCCTCCTGGCTGCAAAGTACAGGGAGAAATCGGTGGCTTTTGAGCATTTGGAAAATGCTGTACAAAAGTTACTACTTCCCCTAGGACAAATGCGAAGAATTATTGCCAGATTCTAAGCTCTGACTGGGGGCCCTATGTTACATACCACACCAAGAAACAGTGAGAATCCCTGCCTCAGAGATGCTGTAAATTAATCTAAAAGAAATAGGAGAAAACTGAAGCAGAGAGCAGCCACATGACTTGCTGGAGCAGCCCCAGCTTCGCATTTGCAGACAGAGGACAGAGATTTGTCTGCTGAGCCCCAGTCCAAGGTGAGGCACGTTTATGGGAACATGCTCCCTCTCAGGAGCAGCTCTCAGCCATCTCCTCCAGCCCCTGTTCTTTAAGTTTCTTCCTTTTGGTTGAAATGAAGATTAAAGAATTGTCATCAGGGCATCACATAGAGGCTTTTCAGGCTCGAATCCAACCCTTAGGTCTGAACTTCCTAGGTGGACCCAAGCAGACAGAGGCTTTCTCCCAGTTCCTAATGGAGCTCCCCAGACTACTTCAGGAGTGGTGTGGGATTCCTGCTGCCTCTCCTGGCAGCTCAGGAGCTGTAGCAGGATGGCATGTGAAACTTCTGTTGTTTGCAGCTATTAAAGGCTTCAGCTTTGTCTGCATGGACACAGCATGAACCTTGTACAATAAAAAGCGTGTCTCAGTCAGTGCACAGATCTGGTACAACCACTATTCCTACTGCCCGTGTCCTGCAGCAGCTCCCGTTAGAGATGCAGAGGATTTGGGATTACTCAGAATGAGGAAGAATTAGGGAAGGAAGGCACAAAAGCATGGTAATTCACGTGCCCTGGCTTTAGATGTGAGCCAACCTGTGATCAAATCGTCTGCCTTATTATAAAGCACCTCATATTAAACCTTAGAGTGAGAAAAGCAAGGAGAGGATACTGGGCCACTTCTTTTCTTGCTGTGAGGAACATCTCTTTGTTTCCCCCTCACTGCTACCTCCTGTCACAAATCAGGACAGTGAGTGCTAACAGCTTCGCTCCTCCATTTTACAAGGCAGTAACTCAATACCTGGATTCATAAACCTCTCAGAGGACGGCTGGGTGGCTGCTGGTATGAATGAATTAGATTATTGCTGATGAAAACCAGGGAACTGAAACTATTGCTATTGTGAAAATAATGAGAGGGGGAAACATGCTTGTCTTATCTTAAATAGGATCCCAAATACCAGATCTGTGTGCTTCCCACAGCCACGGCTGTGAGTACTCATTTGGGATCCCTACAACAGGCTCAGTCTTTTCTGTATGCTCCTAAAACACAGTCAGCCTTGCTGGACAGGGATATTCCCCAGCTCTGGGGGGCGTGAACCCCTTGTAAATGCTCTGGGCTGTGGTCTGGTGGGGAGGTGAGCCCTGTTCTGGGTGATGGGCTTTGTCCTCTTTCCAGAGGGAGAAATGAGCTACAAATCCCTAATGAGGGTATCCTGGATGTGGGATGTGCTCTCAGCCAAAGTCTGTGACTTTCTTACGGTCTTTTAGGCTTTGTCTTCTGCAGTCTCACTCTCGTTTTTTGCTTATCAATTCCTTCCTCTCCACCACCAGGAGCATCCCTGAGACTGTGGAGATGTCAACACCTCAGTGGCAGAGAAAGTGCTCCAAAACAGCCCCAAATAAACCCTGGGAACGGGGCAAGCCCTGCAGCTAAGAGGTGCTCCGGGGGTCTCCGGCAACAAAGCTGCTTGGTGGTGCCGTGGTCTCCCCCTCGCTGGCAGGAGCACGCTGTAAGGAGAGGGCAGCTATAATAAAACTTGGCCAAGTGGCAGAAACATGATCGACCCCTCAATTAATCCGATCAGAGCCAACAGCCGCGATGTGGAACATTTGCTCCTGCCCCGTATGCAGCTGCGTGCCGCGGTGTAACTATTTATGGGCCAGGCTCCAACGGGATTTATGGAGGATGAAGCCCTAGCAGCAGATCGGGTTACTGTCTGAGATCACTGCAATGCTGCAGCAAACTGCAACGGTCGCAAAATGAGGGCTGCCTGATGCGGGTCCTGCCGGTGAGAAATTCCCTGGCCATGAGGAGATGGAGTGAAACAGCTCCTCTCCGGCACAGGTTTATTTTCTCTCCTTCAGGCTTTCGGAGCACCTCAGCGCCTTCTCTGCCTGGTTGTCTTCCTCACCACGAGGAAGCCAAGTTGTGCCCTATCATCCACACAAGCGGCTGGGTATGGATGGCAGGTTGGCCATTCACTACAGCGTCTGGTGGCCTTTTGGGGCAAATTTGTTGAATTTTCCCCTCTGGAAAGAGCAGAGGGGATGCAGAGCATCTGAGGGTGCAGGGCTGGCTGCAAGGTGTCCTGTCCGGCCTGGGGTGTTAAAAAGAAATGTCCCCCCCGGATTTGAGGGCGACATGAGAAAGGGTTTATTCATCTTCTCCCCTTCTGCTGGAACCTCGTAGCATCTAGATTACCCAAATATTGAGCAGCAGCCGAGAATCCCAGGCTTTGCGGGTGATGCAAAAGCAGGCTCTGCCTTAAGGCAGCAGCTGTATCGACAGCCACTTTGTCCTGTTTTCTCCCCAGCAGCTTCCAAGGGAGCGGTTTTGATTCTGAAGCAGCAGAAACCCCCCAGGATGTGACGACGGGATGGTCCCCTCCAGGTCTCAGAGCAGCTGCCCAGGTCTCGGTGCTCACCCTCTGCTTTCACAGGTCAGTGACACCCTTGGGTTGGTACCAGGATGGTGGGTGACGCTTGGCTCCAGACACCATAATTCTCACTCCAGAGCCACCAAGAAGCTCCCTGCCTTTGCCAGAGGGCTTCAGTGAGTGCACATGGGATATCAGTATGTTTGTGTCAAAGGGAGAGTGTTGGGTCTTTTTTCCAGCTTATGGACAAGGGGTATTTGGGAGCCATTCTGCTGCTGTGTCAATGATGGGAGAGTTCACCTGTTCTTTCCAAAAGGGAAAAACAAACACAAAACCAAACCATGCCTGTCATGTCTTAGTCACTGGGTTCCTTTAATTAATATAACAAGACTTACTTTTAAGGTCAGGCACAAACAGGTTTATTAGGTAGGCCTGAAATGTGATCAACCATTCAAAGTCAATTAAACTCCCCCTGACTCCTACGCTCAGCTGTTGCAGAAGGGCTGGGTCCTAAACTGCCCTAAACCAGCTTAATGCCATGGGCTTTGCTCTGCTCAGGCACTGGCTCCAGATCTGACCCACAGAGGTGATTTTTCCACAGCATCACTGCTACTGAGAGAAGCAAAGGTAATAAAGAGAAAAATAAAAATATTACCAAAAAAAAAAAAGAAAGAAAGAAAGAAAGAAAAAAAGCAGAAGGTATTAAATGTGTTATTTTGATTCGTTCAGGAAGAGAGTAGTCAATGAAGCAATGTGTTTTTTCAAGCCTCATTTTGAGGCTGTGCACCACTTCTGAGGGGTCTCCACATTTCTCAGTTCCCTCTCGCTCCTCACACTGTACGAATACGACCTCATCCCCATGGGCGTTTTGGTTTCTGTGACTTTCCCAGGGCTCTAGGTGAACTGAATCCCAGCTCTTTCAGGCATGATTTAGCAACTGAACTACAAGCCTCTTCTTTCTTGCTAGGTTTCCTGCAATATTCCTGGTGGTTTAGCAGCCTGCTGAATTAGCCCATTCTATCCATCATGACATTTCCTCTGATACCTGGAGAGTTCGTTGCATCTATCAGATATTTGCACTAAGCTACGGGTCACTGTGAAGCTTGCTTTGTGCTTGGATCAGGTCATGTTATTGGAGGTTTAAATTTAGATCAGGGTAAAAAGATTTTCTTTGGGAATTCTGCTTTGGATGGGCTTCTCTTTCTTTCTAAGGCTGTAGTCTTGGAGAAGTGTTTGTTCCTGGTAGCAAAGGAGGAGAGAAGGGGCTGTGCCCCCCTCAGATTCTCCATGCCCTGCTCCACTAGAGGGGGGACACACCCCCTGTATCCTGTTAAAAAGAATTCCTGTTGCTTTTAAAATCAGTTACCTCAGAGTAACTCCTTACTGGAGGCTCTGGCTGGACGTTTCGGGGTGGTGGTGTCTTCTTTGTGAGCACAATCTTGGTCACAGCCTTCCTTGGCCAAATCAGGAGGGGCTAGCTAGGAGTAACTTACCCTTTTCATGGCCCCTATTGGCCCCAGATCAGACATTTCTGTGTGTTCAAGCTGTTTTAAGAGCTGCCTGATGAAAAGACTTCATCTGTTCCTGCTTGTTGCATTATCGCAGCTTCAGGTCAAATGAGAAGCCCTGGGATGAGCAGGCAGGCCCTGGCAGGGTACAGCTGTGGAGATCCTGCTCCCCCCTCCATGCTGAGAGCTCCTGGGGCTCAGGGTGGCTCCAGCAAGCTTGTGCTGGCCTGGAAAGCACAGAGAGGTGGCTGCAGTGGAGAGGCAGAGCCCTTGGGGTGCTGCAGGAACCTCGCAGGGCTCTGCCCTCCTCGTGGCAGCCCCATGGATGTGGCTGCCCAGCTGCTGGGCTCGGCTGCCTTAAGCTAAGTGCATGCAAAGCTTCTGTGCAAACCCCAGGCAACTGGAGCCAGGTAGGGCATTGGCACAGACTTGCCAGCAGCAGTCGGGCTGCATTGCCACCTGCTGGGGGGGACAAACCCTTTCCGAAGCCACCTCCACCCAGGCTTGGATGAGGGCAGTCTCCAAGCCCGCTCCCCTGCCAGGAGCAAGGCTCCAGCTCATTGCCTCGGCCACGCAGTTCAGGCAGCTCTCCCCTTCTGCATTTACAGTTTGCTACCTTGTACTCTGCTTGATTTTGTCTTCAGGCACAGGATAGTGTTATAACTCTTGGGGGCTTGGTCTGGGTGCTGGCCTTCAGGTCAGGGCTTCCTTCCCTTGGTTGCTACAGTAAGAAAACCCCACTCAAATTTGGCCAAGTTGTTGCACTTTGGACAAAAAAAATAAAAATAAAAGAGGGGAAGGGGATAGGTGATACCATGGTGGGGATGCTGGAGAAAAGTGGAGTCTGGCTGGGTAACTCATGTATAAGAAGCTCTGTGCCAGTAATTTTCTGCCCTATGTAGCTGCATCTCCAGCAGCAGCTTTTTGGGGCCCCAAGCCTGCCCTGTACCCAAACTGAGTGTGGGAATGGGAGCTCAAAGAAAGATGGGCAGGGGGAACAGTAACAGATTTGTCCCCCTACACTGTCCCTGCCTTTGTCACCTCATACATCACTGAGCCTGCTGTCATTTCTTCAGAGCTGAAACCACAGCAGGGTTTTGTGGGGGCTGCACACCTGCAGATGCTGTTTGGCTGGCAGCATTTGGGACATTTTTCATCTTATTGGCAACAAAAATGGAGCTGGGTGGCAGCGTCTTCAAGTGTGGTTTTCATTTATTTCTTGGGAGTATGCAGCACTAGGTTTTTAAACCAAAACAGCACAATGAGTAACGTAATTTGTAGTTCTTAGTTGATGGTCACATGTGTATGCTTCTGACTACAAAGTCTATGCAACTATGGTTGTTGGAAAGAGAAAGCACCTGTGATAAAGCAGCTTTGGACTGCTGCAATACCAGGCTCAAAACTGTCTGAAGTGCCCCAGCAGCATTTACCTTCTGAAGGTGTTCCTGTAAGCCACAGGCACTGTCCAGCTTACGGATGCATCCGGGAACATTTCAGCAAATTCACCAGCGTGGTGGCTGTGGCTTATCTTGATCTCTTCAGAAGTGAATCCTTGTCACAAAGTGGGGGGTAAAATAACCCAAAGCCTGGTCATTTTAGTGTTTGATTGAACAGCTCTCCATTTGTCAGCTGTGTCCCAGCCCTGGTGATTTACCTGATTGATGTATGAACCCTGGGACGCGGTGCTGCCGCAACATCAGGCTGCATGAACCACCTCCTGTGCAAAAGGCTGGGCTTTGAAGAAGGCAGCCTGCAGGGAATGCTTTCTACCCTTTGCTAAAACCACCCTTCGTGGAGGTTCTTTCAGGTCTGCCTACTCCACTGTTAAAGAAGAGACTGCCCTGCCTTCAGACACACAAGCTAGCTGTGAGCGTGTCAGCTGTGGTCCTCGGGACAAGTGCACTACGCTGGCTGGAGAGGGCTCAGACTGCTGCTGCACGCCGCCCTGCAGCCACTCACCTGCTTGTCAGTGCCCTCAGGCACTCGCCAACTGCACCCTTGAAAGATCAAACCCACGTCCACCCCTGTGCGGGCCATGGAGCTGCCAGCAAACAGCACAAGGGAGTGAAGTGGAGTCAGTAAGGTGCCCTGTGCTCAGTACTTGGGTCATGCTTGGTGCTAAGAACGTGATTGAAGGGGTCAGGTCCCCAACTGCTGCAAATTAGCGTAGCATCAGCAAAGGACAAGGAAGCATATTTACCCCTTGCGAGTATACGGTGTGCTGACAGGTCAAGCCTATTTAACCTAGGGCGGATTTTCCAGGTGGATGGGTACACTTTGCATACTGAACTCCAGGAAGCAGTAACAAGTGATTCAAATTAACCAGGTTCAGGAAAACTTATTAAAAGAAAGCCTTGAAACAACAGCTACACAGGCAACAGGCTAAACACTGAGAGGACTCAGTGGAATACATTTCTTTTCCTATGCTGCTGCTGGCAGCCACCTGTAATATTCACATACAGTTTTAAATAAGGACTGCAAAATAAGTTTTCAAAGCTAAGCAGCAGCAACCACAGCAGCAAGCAGTCTTAGCTTACTTAAATTGGAGTTTTCCATTAAATGATCAATGGACTTCTGCAAGACAGCAAGTAAGCACAAAAACTAGTGGATTATTTATTCGTCTGTCACTGGAAAAAATGCACAAAGGAGCTATACATAATAGCCTTTGCCTATAAAGCACAGGTGTAAATTTTGGACAAAGCTTTGGCTTGTCAGTTCCAGCTGCGCCACTTGCAATCTGACATTAAAAAAAAACATATATAAAGACTCCACAGCCCGTCATACTCACTTCTTATGGAGCAGCCCAGCTCCTAAACTACCTGCTCCATGGATGGTCAGAAAGAAAACACTTAAAAGCATATTGCAGGGCAATGGTCTCAGTATTTCATCTTTTGTTTTCCAAAGGCAAACATCCTGCAACTATTTGTCAGCACAAAAGAAAAAAAAATAAATTAAATAGGCAAAGTTACATTCAATATAAATCTTTCTCCCACAAAATGGGATACAGAAAATAGCAAAACTTTGTAGCCAACAAAATACTGTACATTTTCCCCCAGCTCCCAACTGCAGCCCCACATTTTCAAGAGACACCAGCAAATCCTGCATTCTGTGTTTTAAACTGAAACAACGCAATGAGATGACTGGAAATATTAGAGAACTTAGCGTGCCCTCTGAGGGATGGGTGGACGTTCGGTTAGGTAAACAACGATGAGTTTGGAAGGAGGAGAAAGCAGCGCTGAACTGCTCTTCCTAGTGCAGAAGGATTCAGGCAAGGAGCTGCCAAGCTCAGGTTTAGAGTTCAAATGCCGGGAACTTGGCCTTTGTTGGCACCAGCAGGTCAGCAAGAAAGTAAATGGTTCCAGCCATTCCTGAGAACAAAAAAACAGGCAATGAGCTTCGGGAGATTCTGTATGGGCACCAATGCTATTGGTTATCCAGGGTGTGAATGAGTCAGGAAGACAGAAGAAAGGGAAATGTTTTCAGAAGGACCTAAAATAATTTCCAAAGTTTCCCAAGCAGCTTATGTACTTCTGTAGGTAGAGCCACCTACATTTAACATAAATCAAATGTTAAAAAACACCTGGGAAAACATGATGGGTCTCCCCACTTCCAGCCCCATCCCTTCTGGCTTTACCTGGCTTAAGAATCTGAACATCTTTGCAAAACTTTGGACCCTGTGATATCCTCACTGATGCAGCTGCCCTTGTTTGCTGGCCTGCAGCGAAGCTGGGGAGACTTAGGTTACCTGGGGAACCAGTTCTTTCAGCCTTTAGCAGGAGTGACAACGTGCTACAGGAGCCAAAAAGGCCTACAAATGCAGCCTCACTTGTTCTTCACTCATGTTTGAAATAGAACTAGAAAGCCCATGGAGAATTTTCATCCTTAAAAAGGCACAGAGGAGAGATTGCCTGAGAAGCCAGGCTACCATAAGGCAGACTTTGACCTGCATCCATTAATGAATTCCCCTTGAGATCTGCATGCAGAATCTGTGCAGGAGGCCCAAGGGGACAAGATGCTCCCTCTAGCTGGAGCTCCTGGCCTGTCTTACAAGAATCTGCTTCTGGGAAAGAGTAAAATCAGTGAACACAATTTCCCTCCCATTCTTTATCGAGTTTTGCAAAGCCCTCAGTGGATCATGCATTCAGTTTTTTTCTGTGCAGGACTGGCTCAGGCCCAGGAGCAAAACACAAGCTCAGAAAAGGAGGTTACCTTCAAAGAGTGAGAACGGCGTATCTGGAGTCCGACACCCGTGCTGACCATAGCTTAAACACCACTCGGCAAACTGGGAAAAGAGGAACAAAAAGCGTATAAATTTTCCTGGAGATGTGTCGTAAAACAAATACCACCCTCATCTTCACATTAACCCTTTGCAGAACGAGGCTTCTGCAGGATATTCCTTCTGTGCAGGCTGTCGGGCAATGACTGCACTGCTCGAGGACTATGCTGGTGGAACTGGTCAGAGCTAGCTGCACCTCTGCCATGCTGGAAATGAGGCTTCAAAGGAAAAGGCCATGATGTAAAACATGCAAAAGAGAATAATCCTCTCCCTTCCTCACACAGGCTCTCACCTTGCAGGCCCTGTACAAGTATTTCATGTTCTGAGTGAGGTTGTACAGCGCTAGGAAACCATAGGCATTGCCGGCCGTCCCGTGACAGAGCCCGTAGCCCTTCTTCAGTAACCCGTACTGCCAGATCACTTCTGCGCACTGCAGGGCATCATTTAGGTACTGCTGCTCCCCAAACACCTGTAGAGACACAAAAATATTCCCCCACGCTGAGGCAATTTCCTCCACACAGAGAGAGCAGCCCTGTGTGAGCGGGGAGGCCTGGGTTAATTAGCTCCTCACCTGCCTACCGGTGTGACTTTGCTGCCTGTTTTGGAGGATGTTTGGATGTGATGGATGGAGCTGTGTGACTGTTACTTACCACACAATTAGCTATCACCATCAGCCACCTGCAAAGGGACACCCTGCAAGACTGACGGGTTATTTTCAGAAATAAATTAAAAAATTTAATAATTTTTAAAACAACTTAATTATAAAAATAATTAACAAAAATGAAGTCTTTAAAACATGAACTGGGTCAGTCAGTGGGCCCTGCGGGGTGATGATGTTATTTCTTTGTAAGAAGCCATCCTGCTTTCAGGCAGGAGGGTCTCGCATGTTTTCTGCATGATGAAATTCCACATTTAGGGGCCCCCAAAGGATCTTTGCAAGATTTGCGGTACCTTGTAGGCCTGGAGAAGCATGTAGATAACACCTGGTGCCCCATGGCACCAGTGGACGAGCAGGTCTCTGGTATCATCGATGCAGGGAGGGTAATTGCCCGATGGGAACTTGAGCTGGCAGACGTAATCCACGCTGGGTTTGACTGCATTGTGCAGCTTTACTTGGCTCACTCCCAGGCCAGGCTAAAAGAGACAAAGTGTTAAATCTGGGAGACCTTTCTGTCTCTCCCTAAAAGGTCCAAAATCCACTTAAAAAGATAGAAACAAAGCCACCTATGTCCCTTCTTGCTCCTTGTAAATGATGTGTTTTCTTTAGCCCAGGCTTTCACTTGTCCCAGGTACCTGCCTGGCCCCAGGCTGCCCTTCAGCAGGGACTCGTTCCCAGATACCTCGTGTATCCCCAAAACAAAGACTTCTCCAAGAGTGTAATGCCGCCCTCAAAGCAAGAGAAGAAAAGTCTTTTCCTGAAGATAAGTAAGAATAGTCTCAGGTACCCAGCTTTGGAGTAAAGAGGTAAATTGTATAAAATAAATTGTATAAAAACAGCAGGAAGGGTGAATACAAGGAATGATTCCAAGCACCTCAGCTCGGAGCTGCTGGGCCACCCCTCCGGAGGGGTGATGTTGTGTTTTCACAGATGTTTCTAGGTAATTGCAAGGCCTCAGATGAGAGCAAGGGAGGGGCTTCTGTTTCCCCTCCAAATGACACTGCCCGGTACGAAAACTGCACAGCTCTGACCTCCTGTGGCAGGCTGCAAGGAGGACTCCAATTTAGGGATCACGCTGTTCCCAGGCTGATGCCTTGGAAATAAGAAGTCAATACTTGTGCTGTAAAAGCACTGGAGACAGGAGTCCAACATCCTCCTCTGTGTGCCCCTTGTCTGCTTCCCCCAAGGGTTTCTGTACGTTATGCTCAGCTCGTCTAGGCTCCTTGTGCTTCACACAGCACGGCATTTTATGGGAGACTCAGACTTTACAAATTTTAAAACAGCCTAAAACTCAGTGCAAATCTGAGTGCACAGCAGCACACTGCTGTCTTCCTTGCCCCCAGTCAGCTGTTCTTTACTCCTGAGCAATAATCACCTCCCATCCTCTTCTGAAAAGCTCCTTCTGCTTCAAAAGCACCAACCACCCCTTACTCTGAGTCATGTAAGAGAGTTAAATTCACAGGAACTCCGCTCCTGCATACAGGCATTAACTTTGAGGCTCCTACTTCAGACGTGAAAAAAAGCTCAAGCCTTGGTGAATTTTTTCCACCTGCTGTGAGTTAGGTCTAAAAAAAAATACCCCAAACCCCCCACACCTATATCTATGAACCTTGCTATGTTAAAATAATTTGCATCGCTCAGTGGGCACTCTTAATGCTTTGAAGATGCAATGTTGTTTATTGCTGTTATTACAGAGCTTAAGCACTGTAAATTTATGCACAAGGTGACCCACACAGGGGAATTATCACGCTGATTTCAGAGCTAGGGCAGGGAAGATTCCCAGAACTCTGCTGAGTTGTATAAAACTGTAAGAAAGGCAGCTTCAAAGCAAAAAGGCACTGCAGCTCCCAGATGCTTTATGGAAGTAAAAAGTCCCACAACTTTAACATTTAGATAGAAGGCCTGACCTTGGAAGGCATTTCCCACTTTTCTTCTATGCATATGATCTCTTTCACCATGTTTTTGTTACAGGTTATTGTTCTGTAACGATCTGAGATTGCTCCCAGTAACCAACTCAACAAAATAATGCAGAAAGCCCCCAGATACCAACAAAGGGAAATACATTATAAAGATGTCTTGCCTAGCCTGACACCGCCCTGAGCCTATTCAGAAGCCTCTCCTTGTAGGAAAGTGGAACAAGTGCTACCAGCCTCTCCCCTCCAAGTGCCTCTTACCTGCATGAGATAGTAGTAAATGCCAGCCAAGCCGTGGGCTGCCCCGACATAGTACTCCTGGTACCACTCATACATCAGCGGGCTCTTGGTGGTAAAATTCCTCCTTTTGGCCAAGCTCTCTCCAGAGGCCACAACTGCTTCGCAGACCTGTGGGTGGGAAGAGATGTGGGTGAGGGAAATGCTGCTGTCTTGGAGCCAGCACAATGGGTATCCTGATAAAAAACAAAGCTGCTTTACTCCCCTGGTGCAGTGGGGAGCGTGGTTGAAGGAGTGAGAGTGATGTCAATTCAGTCTGGGCATTTATATAGAGAGAGGGGGGGAGGAGGGGATGTAGTGCTGCTTCTCTTAAAAAGAACAGCAGGAGGGAAACCTCAAGGTGGTTTCTCACTTGTTGCCAGAATTGTCTGCATCTGGCACTGATTTTTTACCTGCTCAAAGGTGAGTGGGATGGGAAGAGACAGCTAACGAATCAGCAGGTGGCTAATTCAGCCTCTGCCGTTGAGAAGCCGCAGTACCTGCTGGATGTGACTTTGAGGGATCTTTTCCTCTCCGAAGTGCTTGTTCACAAAAAGCAGTGCATACAGGTAGCCCATGCGCCCATACAGCAGTTCGTCTGGCACTCGGGGGTCAACCTTGTGTAGGTGGAGCAAACTATAAAGAAAAATTCACGAGGGTGATCAGAGAACAATCAAAGCCATGTACACAAGTTGTGAGACTGGAGCTAAAAAAACAAACAAACAACAAACACCAAAAAAAAACACAACACAACACAAAACAGTTTGTCCCCCACTCCTGCCCACGCCCTGAGATCTGTCAGACAAGTCCCCGTGTCTCAGCATCCCAGTTATGCAGGGTACAAAATCTCTCCTTCTCCTCTGCTTTTTGTTTGGCTTAATGCTTTAGTCTGTTTAGTTCCCTGCAATGCTGCATGCTGGCAAGTCAGGCTAGTGCTGCAGGTATGTGAGAAAAGCTCACCCCTTATTCTCCAAAGTCCTGACAGCAAAGCCCCTTTACTGCCATGCCTGCAGGGCTCCAGAGCTACGCTGTCAGTGGCGGGAGCTAGAAATCTATGTAAGAGGTGGGGAGAAGCACCTGGACATGCTGTTTAACATCAAGCTTCTGTAGGACACGGAAGAAGCCTTCTCTAGGAAGAGTTAAACAACAGTGGGCAGCTCAGGAGAGCGTGAGTGCTGTGGGCTGCCTGTGGGGCAGCCCCACGATGACAACTGCTGGGCTGGCACCAGGCTTTAGCCCACAGCTGCAGAGTGGGAGCTCTGCTGGAGTCTGAAACCTTCTGAGCCATTTTTCTGTTACGGTTTTGCGAAGCTGGTGATATTCCCGTTGTGCTAATGGTGACAGAGCTCTTCAGGATGGTACTCCATAGACTGGAGGTCCTGCCGTGCCAGAGCAGCAGGCAGGGCTGGGACTGGTTCTGGCTTTATTTTCCTGTTCGTCTCCGAGAAATGATGGCACTCTGAAAAATGCCATCACTTTTGAAACACCACCAAAAGCAGCTCCAAGGCTGTTTCTTCAGCTGATTCCTGCTGCAGCTGCAAGAGGGAAAGGGCTAAAACAGGAGAGCACTGTGTGCAGGGCTTCCCCGTCACAGCAGTGTGAGGAACAGAAGATGCACTTTGGCAGCCCTTGCTCCCAGGCAGAACGAGGTGCTGCGAGGGGAAGAGGCAAGCAAATGTCCCAGGTACCCTCAGAGCACAGAGAGGACGCTGGGCTCTGACTCCTTTTGGCAGGAGGGTTTCCCTTGGCACTGGACTCAAAGTGAGCAGAGATATCAGAGGAGAAAGGAGAGAACAACATCTCGAGGTGGATTGGCCCTGTCTCCTCTTGCATCGCTCCCTGGGGAGGTTTCTTACGGATTAAACCCAAGAGACAGCTTTTGCACACAAGGCTAGGAATAACCAGGGGCCTGGCAAGCCTGTCTGGCAGGGATCCTGCTCCCAGCTGCGTGGGCTGAAGGGAAAGCCCTGCTGCTTCCCCGTGTCCTCTGTCCCCACGTCCAAGGAAAGCAGATAACAAGGAGGGCTCCCAAGGAGGAAGGCGGCGCTTCAGCAGACGGGCAGTGCCCAGCAGCAGGCTGGCAGGAACAGATGCTGGCTGGTGATGATGCTCAGCTCCGAGGATGTCAGGAAAATGTCAGGTGCAATAGCAGCAATGGGTGGCTGGATAAAAAGTAACACCCATGCTAAGGATTTTCAGCAGTGTGGATGTAAAATCTCCTCTTACTGAGGAAATCTGGAGCAGCTGGAGCTACTGTTCTTGCTCCCTTCACGTTTCTGCTTCTAGCTGCCTTCCCAGCCAGGGCCATCAGGGGAGAAGCTTGCCAGCAGTTGCTGTCCTTTTAGATCCACGGGGCAGGGCTGCACAGCATGTGTGCAGTGAGATACCCAGGCTGCTGCTGTACAGACTACAGTCCGAACGTGTTTCTCAGGTGTGAGGGGGATTAAAAAAAAAGGGTCCCAAAAGAAAGAGCCACTGCTCGCAGATCAGGCTGTTATCTCAACTGCCAGAAATCACTAGTGTCTGGTCAGAGGGAAAGTGAGGCAGCTGCAAAGCAAGAGGGGGCATTTGTAAGCCACTGGCTCTAAAAGCACACCGCTGACCTGCTGAATTGGGGGGGGACAGCAGGGAAAAGAGCTCCTGGAACACAGCTCCGATTTTCACACGGTCTCGGAAAATGGGCTGCCCTGAAACATTACTCTCCTGAGCATAAAAGCACATTTCTTGGTCATGAACTCATTTAGGCAAGAGCAAGGCAGAAAAGTAAGCTCCTGTCTTTCCCACTGCAGGGAGAACCTGGCTGGTGAATTCTCTCCTCAGCACCTGAAGATGAGGCGCTTTAAAAGGCAGAACACAATGGAGAGAGGCTCTCCTTCCCCACAGTGGTAACAGAAGGCCACTTTCCAGGCACTGCATAACTTAGCAACCCTTCTGTAACTAAACAGCATATTCAAAACCCACTGAAGAGCTTTGATCAAGGGAACTACTTCTCAAAGAGAAATACTCTCTTTTTAAAGGTAGCATGGTCAGGCTAACTGCTCTGGGAATTGGTGGTAGAGCAAGGACAGCGTAAATGTTCCTTCAAAAATGCCACAATTTTCTCTTTCTTCCTCTCAGATGTATGAAGAAACCCATTTCCAAGGCTCTGCCCGCATTATGCCATTAGATGGCAGTGCAGGATTAATCACCAGTTTCCATTCTGCCACAACACTGTAAGCAGAACAGCAGGGATATGTGAGGAGGAGATTACAGCAAGAAAGATCACGGATTTTCCATAACTTGGGGCTTATGTACTGACCACAACTGGCTGCTAATAGTTGGCAGATCAGTTGCCTTGTTAGCAAATACATTAATCATAGTGAGATTCACCACTTGGACACAGTCTTAAGGAAAATCCGAACCACAGAGTATTTTAAGAATAAAAAAGGGAGATCTGTCTTCAGACTGACCGCATCTATGTAAATGAGAAGCTATTCTTAGTTGAAGGAGTGGGAACGGGGTGCCCAAGTCATACTGGACCCTCAGATAGCCATTCCTGATGTTTTTAATCCGTATCATGCATGATGTTTTGGGAGCTCATGGCTGTTTTAAGGACATTCAGCGTCATTCTGAAGTGCCTGGGTTTTGTCTTGTTTGTGTGCTGACCACTCATGAGCAGCATCTCTGCGCAGGGCTGTTTCTCACCCTCTCAAACTTATCTCCCTTAAGCAAGAAAAGCTCGCAACTGCAATCTCCTCCTCTCTTTTTCTTTCCTTCCTCTATCATTTGCTGATCTGATTGTACGACTGCTTCTACGTCCTGTTTTTTCTTAAGTATCCAACAAAAATACATCTGAAAACAGTTGAAGGAAGGCAGGAAATAGAAATAAATGAATCATAACCAGCTGCATTCAGCAGTTGAAAAGGATGCTGTCAATCGTAGGTCTAAGTCAAAGCCAATTAACAAATAGTAAGTGGAAGCAAGTGACACATTTCTCCTTTTCCTCAAAATGGCAGTAAAGCTAAATTTAAGGTTTCCAAAAAAAATCCCAAACCTCCCCTTAGTTTTATTTATTTATTTTTTAATTTGGGCATTTTTTTCCCTGTGTTACCTGAATTATTTCTGAAGTGGCAATGCCAGCTAAGCACTATCCCTGCTCCCCTACCTGCAGCCCCAGCCAGGCAAGCTTCTTCAGGGCAGACGTTTGCGTTGCCTTGCTATGTGAATGGATTCCCTGCCTCTAAGACTGCCAAAATCTACTCAGGCTTGGAGGAGACAGCCTGGAACAAGCCCAGACCAGTTCTACAAGCAAGTGCAGGATGAACGTCAGGTCGAAGACATAAGCACGCATTTTACCGAGTGATGCAGTCTTCTGACTGCTTCTGGTTCTGCAGTTTGTGGTAGACGACAGCAGCCACTGCCAGAGGCCCGGCATCGCCACACAGGAACGTGACGGATCGTTTCGTCAGGCAGCTCAGGCTCTTCTTCACGTACTCCTGGGCCACCTGGAGGTAGGCTGGGTCTCCGTACACATCGTAGAGGTGCAAGTACAGCAAGGCAATGCCTGCGGAAGGAACACTAAGATTGTAACCCTCAGAAAACTTTGCATCTTGGTTGTTTTAACACTAAAAGCCTGGCCCTCAGCCTCATCTTAGGCATAACCCCCGGCGGCAGCATCCACACCTTCTTTTCCTGCTTTGTGACCTCTTTGTGCCTCATGCCACTCGTGAGTGGGCTGCAAGTGGAGACAAACAGCAGTGTCTGACCCAGGAAGGCCTGGAGGACAGCAGAGCCTCTGAAACACGGGTTACATGCTGTTTTAGTAGTTGGGAGCAAAAGAGGAGACCTAGGCAAAGCCACCTAAACCTACAAACTGTGCCTGGGACTGTGGTGCAATACAGTGAAATTAAAACAAAACAAGCCACCAGAACAGCAGAAAACATCAGGCAAGACAGGACTTGTGGCAGAGTGGTGCTGAGCTGTTTGCCTGTCTCAGCTGCTCCTTCCCATGCCAGGAGGTGAAGGGCTGGGTCCCTTAGCTTGGATCAGATTAAAGTGACACATCATCAGCACTGAGAAGCATCCTATCGGGCTCTATTTTTTAAAATTTTATTATTATTTTTTTTTCCCTTCCCACTGGGAAGCATGAGCAAGACTGCTACACATCTGTGGAGACCAGCTGCTGATGAGCAGGTCCCAAGCCCTACTAGAGGGGCTGGTGCATCCTACAAAAGAGAAGAGGCTGCACATTGTTGTCAAGAGTAGCCCTGGTCTGAAAAAGATTAGCTACCTGGAACGCTGGAAACGGCTGCATGGTCTTCCCTGGATGTTTTCTGTGGGGTGGGCAGTTACAGAAAGAGCTCTGCTACTAAGAAGTCGCAGCAATTGCTGTCCCTGGGCTCTGCCTGCCCTGCCTTCATCCAGCTCTCGAAGCTTTTAGTATGTAGCTGCATTTGAAAGGTCTGCCACATTCAAACATTCTTCTGATCTGGAAAGCATCCTCAAACATGCACTGGAGAAAGCTACTGGTCTGTATCCCTCTGAGAAAGGCTCCTTTCTCTCCTCACCAGCAACTATTTCTGTGAAGCCACAGATTCTGTGTTTAAGCCTAAATTAATTGAGCCAACCTCTGCAGATTTTGGTGTTGCAAGGGGGGCAGGGTAGGAAGAAACATGCTGCACAATTACTTTCTACGGTACCGAGGACAATTTTAAATTTAGATCACTTTCTCATTTTGCACGGGTAATCTCCAAAGCTTCGTGCTACAGACAATTCAATTTCACATGTATATTAAGGGCAAATTTCCATTTCCCGCTGAAGTTAATAACCTTGTCCTCTCTCAAAGCAGTTTCGTGTCAGTATTTCCAGGGAGAGAAGCCCAGCTGCATGGTACCATCACTCAGCTTTATAAGGACGTGGACACGAAGCCTTGCTTTAAGGAGAACCCTCCTCTTTCAGCCAGCAAATGCAAAGCAACTCCCCTTGATTTATTTAGCACCTAGCACAGCCTCTAGGCTCTTAATAGGCCTGATAGCTGTCTGAGCACAACTTGCACTCTTGAGTTACCTGCTTTAATATACAACTTTTTGCTTTCTAAGTAGCTTCTATTCCCACCGCCATTATACCACCCTAATTACGTACGTAACTACCACACCAAGAATGATGCTAGGACCGAATTCTGAGAAAGTAAATGTCTCACCATTGTTTTCCTCTGACTTCCTCGCCTCTCCTCTTTTAAACATTTCTCATCCTCCTTCCCTCCCAGCTCAAGCATTCTCCAACAATCGCTCTTTTGGAAAAGACTCCAAAAAACATTCATCTACGTTAAGGGATGGGAGTAAAAGCTTTGCTTGCCCAAATCATTTGTCTTTCCTTCTTCTTTAAAAAAGAAAAGCTGTCAAACTGCATCTAAAGACAATTTTCTCAACTCATGCCTCAAGGAACTCATGCTCCCAGGACGATCAGCAGGGCACGAGGCAGTGCTACCTGCGAGCCCACAAGTAGGGAAAACCAGCAGAGAGCAGAAGCACGCACAAAACCATGGTATTTACAGATGCATGTAGAGGGATACCAAACGCAGCCACCTGTGTGGGAAATGTTGCACACTGACCTGCCTGCCAAGATGCAGATGGTCATTTCAGAGGCAGTGCAGTTTGCAGACGAGTTTCCCCCAATGGAATTGGCTCAAGTAAGCTGTGCTGCTCTGCAGAAGTTAACCCACGACTCTGCCTCAAGCCCTCTCCACTACCTTCCTCACCCTAGCTGTGAGGTTTGTAGGGTTTGCAGGCTTACATGATGGGTTTCTGGTATGCTTTCCGTGCCATACAAACATCACATCCTTGATCAAACGGGACCCTGTAGGCGGTGGATCTGCTCCACTACCATGCACCTTGGAGGTCTGTGCTCAGTGTCACAGCTGGAAGTGCCTGTGACCTGTTTTTGTGACCTCTGAGACCCCCGATTGTTCCCAGCAGAATTGCCACACTGCAGCTGTCATCTGCTGCTATTGCCAAAAATTTATGGGCTTTGTTCTGTGTATCAGTTATCATTGGTCTTTCCTCTCTGTAGTTTCTCCAGACTACATTTTTTTCTCCTTGCAGTGTAAGGCCTTGCTGCATACCCACAAGTGACAGAGAATGCATCAGACATCACTTGTTGGTGCAGGACAGCGGTGAACATGTGAGTTACCGACAGCACATCCTTTTAGGAGGGCTCTGATCACCAAAACTGCCATCCCTAGGGTGCAGGGAGCCAATGCACTGGAGAAAGAATGACCGAGACACCTGCTGGCTGCAGAGAATCATGAGGCAAAAATCAGTTTTGTATCTCACATCAAAGCCTCTTTATTTAACATCTTCACTAGGATGGTAAGCAGCATCTCTCTCCTCTTGCCATCCTGTATCAGCAGATGTAGAGGGTTGCTTTGTGTTAAAGGCTTCTTTTGGGGAGGCATAGGAGGAGACTTAAATGCACACAGTGGGAACAGATGTGTTTGCACCAATCACCTAATGCTGATGGTCCTGATTTTAGAAGCCATTGCCTCCAACAGAGCAGACATTGCTGTAGACAGAAGACAAGCTCTTGCTGGAGAGCTAAAGTGCTGCAACAGGCTGAAAAAAAAATCTCTCTCTACCATATGACCATTCTGTTGGTCAAACAGAAGTAAAGCTCTGTCTGGACTTGCCCCCAGGCTCCTTCTGTTGGGTTGCACCACCACTGCCAACCGTTCTGCTGGCGGGAGACAGCAGTGAGACAAAGCTTCCCCCTCGTGCTGGATGAAGGTGAGAAGGAAGCACTGCTGGGTGTCAGCTCTGCTGCAGTCCCCTTGTTGACAACAGCGGGGGGATGCCCATGAGACTGCTCTGTATGTGCCTCCTTCCCTTTGTGGGGAAGCTGCTGCCCGTTCAGGTGCTGGACAACACCAGCAGCTGACCCAGCGTGGGCCTTTCCCAGAGGTCCCCAGGTTGGCACAGGAGGAGATTTCTGGGTCACTCAGCCAGGCAGTACCCTTAAAGCAGGATGTCAAATCTAGAGGGAAGAAGCACATCATGATCTCTGCACGGAGCAAGAAAGCCTGATGGTTTGTAGTGGGAAACCTGATGACATTTTAATGAGTCAGGCATGGGGTAAAAGTTACGGAGGGGGTGGAAAAGCTCTACTGCCCAGCTCAAAGGATAATGAGCATCTTTTCTGGTGCAGAGGTGTGGGATGTCATTTCACACTCACAAATTCATGTCAAAGGCGTGTTGAATGGGAAAATGAGCTGTCTTCTATAGAGGGTCTATTGTCCTGTGTTTGAAACTGCCTGGGGGCTCACAGGTGCATTTTATTGCAGCTTGCCTTCCTAGTGTGTTGTGGGATATGGGGTGTCTCTCAGGATGCCTCAGATTCTCCAACAAGAAAACCTGGTAATAACGCTTTTGTAAAACTTACTTTTCTCCTTCTGAGAAAAAATAAAAAAAAAATAAACAACCCAGCCCAAACCAAAATACCCTTCACTTCATCACCAAATCCTAGAAGAGGCTGGGTTAGAAGAGACATACAGAGGTCATCTGATCCAACACCCGGGATTAAAGCCAACTTCAAAATTACACCTCATTGCTCAGAGCCTTGCCCAGTCTAACACTTAGCATCTCCAAGAATGGAGACTGCACAAAAACCTGGCAGGATGTGGCTTATGAGGGGGACACAAAGCATTCTCTCTCCTCAAATGTAGCCCTATTGCATTTTACTCTGTAGGGCTTGTCTGAGCATTTCTGTTTTTCTGAACAGAGCTTCTAAGGGGATGCATGTTCTCTGGGTTATGAGGTTAAAACTAGGATATCACAGTGAACTGAACAAAAGGCATTTTTCCAGAACCTCTCTTGAACTGGTACAGTCAGAATTTCTACTCGTTCTTAAGTGGCTTTTCTTTCATCTGGCGTGTCCTTTGAAGAGTCCTTTCAAAAGGCAGCTCAGCCCTTCTCTGCTCCACTTGCCCAGAGGCCAGCTGAAAGCTGCGGCAGGGGCAAGCCACCTGGACTCACTGGCTTGGTTCAGAGGCCCTCCAGCTCTAAAAGCCATGGCTAGTACACGGCTCAGGAAGGAAATGCTTGCATGGGAAACAAATCCCAAAAGCACTGGCAAAATGGGCAGGCAGGAGAATCTCTCCCTTCCGCAGCATTTCAGAGGGCAGACCACCCCATCATCTTGGGACACCAACAGCCAACAGGGAGCAGACTCAAGAGCTTCCCAGCTTCTGCAGTCAGCAAAGAGGTGCCAGCAGTGAAGTCAGACTTGTTCCATTTCTTTTCCACCATCTGTCCTTCCAGTCTAGCTGGTCTTTCAAGCACAGCCTCCTGCACTACAAGGAGACCAACACATATCTGTAACTCTTAGGCATCATCATGTTTGACAACAGGCAAGAGTGGCATACTGCTGCAAGGATTTGAACCGCTTCTGATTCAAAATTAACTTCAGGCAGTTTACCTCCCTCTGTCAATACTTTGGTACCAGTGAAACAGATTAAGACCGCAAAAACTTTTGCAGCAGTCTAGCTAAACTGATTATAAGAGAAAGTGGAACACAACAGCTGAGCCTGCTCTACAGCCAGGCACGTACCAGGCTTTGCCTACAGGGCCCTGATCTCTCCGGGGAACTGAATGAAACCGTAACAAGCAGATTCAAACGTGTTCTGAGGGCATTCAGCTGTACACTGCATAATCTGGATCCGAAGTGCGCTGTCACTGCCTCTGAGCTGAAAATGCAAGTCCTACCTTCCCTCTGCTCCAACTTCACGTGCCAAGAAGCTGTGGCTGTGTGGGGGAACAGGGCTCTCAAGTGCGTTGGGAAAGAAATAGGCACCAAAGCAAAATGCCAGCATATGCTGCGTATTACAGGGTGTAATGCAGTACGCTCAAGTATGTTACATTTCACACAGAGTTTACGCTAAGAGAGGCACATTTCAAATCTCCCTTATTAGCGGCCACAAGAGTGCGGGTTGATTTCAGACTGCTGGGCAATGATTTACATGAGAAGATACTCAACAAGCCTCTTCTACTTAAGCAATTAAGGGAAAAAGCTGCTGTCTTGGCCCAATTAATTTGCTCTCTGGAAACCAGCACTGAATAAATTAATATAGCTAGGATTAGAAAAGAAAGGAGGATGACTCACATACAGCGTAATATCTGCAAACTTCACTTCTCTGGCTGTGACCCGCAGGAAATCTGTCCACAGGCTTTTTCTAATCCTATTAGCCAAGGCAAGAATGTTGTATGCCCAATGAGGAATGATCCCAGGGAGGAAAAAAAAAGAGAAATGCCTCTCAAGAAACCGCTTTCCAAAATAATAAAAAAATAAATTAAAAAAAAAAAAGAAAGCAGAAATCCTACCAGAACTCAGCCACTGTCACTTTCCAACATGAGGCTCCTTAAGGCCACCCTATGAAAAGGGAAGTGTTTACCTTCCCCTGCAGACTTTCAGCTGGCTGTCCTGCTTTACCTCCTGAATTCCTCTGGCCAGAGGTAGACTGCTGCCAAGCCAAGCAGCATCATCATACCTGAAGGCCATCATCACATCCAGAGTGCTCTTCACACAAAGGGAGCTGAGGGAAGGCTGAACCCCTCTCTCCCAGATTAAGCTCAGCCAGTACTGAACAGAAATTCACACACAGCAGCAGCAAAGTGCTGCCAAGCAGCAAATGAAAAGAAAAAAAAAAAAAAAAAAAAAAGAAACACACAATAGTCTTCTCCCACGCTGGAATTCAACAGTGGCACGGTAGCATTTCTTATGAATTGTGTTGGAGTGGTCTTACTGCTTGTTTACCTTACCAAAATTTTCAAGCAGCTATTTCTGGCACTGCTTTCACCAAGCTGCAACATTAGCTTAGCATCAACACAATGATCACTGTTCTTCTAGCAAAATGTTGGCATCAAGTTCCATCGCATCTAAGCACAAACCAGCCATGCCCAGATTACAGCATGGAAAATTGCCATTTAGGATCACAATGTATTGAGGAAAATAAAGAAAAAAGCCATGACAGCAAAAAAAAAATAATAAATCCTTCAGCAGTCACAAAAGTAACTGCACCTATCCCAAGATCCCTCCCTAGAGCCTGGCACAGCGCAGAAAGAAGCGCCTTGAAAGCTGACAAAGCACACAGCAGAATCCAAAAGCCAAAAAGGATGAGGCAGAGAAATGTGTCCTCCCTGCCTCCAGGGGGTAGGAATAGGGTGGGGAAGGTAGGGCACGCTCCTAAAGTAGGAAGAACAGGTTGAAAATGCACCACGGGAAAAAGACAAACTCCTGGAAGCTTAGGATAGAAGGGTTTGTGCAAAGAAGGCTTCCATCCATAGTTATATTTGCATTTCTGCTCCCTCTAACAGCTCCTAGAGCAGAACTAGCCCTGGCTGAGTGGAGGGACACTACCTGGGGAGAAGGAATGGTGCAATTTGACAATCAAACATCGTCACAAGATAAAACTCAGCCCAAGCCAAAACGATGGACATTAGTTCAGGCTCTAAGGTCATGCCTGCCACTCTGCAAGAAGCCCTTACAGGAAAATGGCCTGCTATGCACATAGGCCTACTTCACAGAGTAGTAGTTATAAACACCCTCAGCACAGCTACATTTGGAGCCAGTCTCTTCGAAGGTTCCAATATTTGCTCTCAAGAAGATGCATCTCAATCCTCTCGCTTTATTTGTTGCAGAAGCGTGGCACTGTTACTCAAGATCTAGTCTTACTTACCTTGCAATGCTATGGTCCTCCCTTTGCAGTTTGAGTTCTGCTGCCAAAAAAAGGTGAGTCACTGAACGACAACCCCTTGGTTTAACAGATTAAACCATCATGCGGGAGAAGTGCCATTCACGATACAAATCTGCTGTCGTCAAACTACAAAGAAACAGGGGCTGACTTAGCCTAACCTTGAGGACAGTTTCAGAGGGGTTGAGCTCCCTTCTGAGCAGATGGCTGATTTTTGTGCCCAGGGGGCCACCCTACCTGTCCAGCCAGTGTAAGCCGTGCAGTCATGGGGGTCGGCACACTTGAGGCCCCTCTCCATCTGCTGGAGCAGCTCCCTTATTTTGTTGTTCAGACGCTGCGTGAACTCAGGCGTCAGCTGTGCAGAATCAAGAAACACCAGAGAAAGGCAACATCAGCACACCGGGAAGGTCTTGGTAAATGGCTGAACGCATGTGAAAGCGCCTGGGGGCACACACCAGGGATTTTCTCCAGCTGCTGGCAGCATTCAGCTCCTAGCAAATATCCAAGAAGTCTTTGCCAGCAACTGCTACCCCACCACCACCAGGGCCATCCCCTGCCCTGAGGCTGCAATGCCAGCACCTGTAAGGCCTCAAAGCCATGCTGGAGGAAGATAATTTCTTGTCCTGGCTTTAAACCACGGACAGAGGTGGGCAGGTTGGAAGCTACCTTAGAAGTCCTGGGCACCTTCTTCTTTCTGGAAAGCTCTGCTGGGATAGGATTGTCAGGTCTTTAACCTCCCAGGAACAGCTGGGCCACCACACCAGAAAGAGTGAAAAACCTGCAAAGGGTTTCTGTGACCTCAGGTTTTGCCAGTGCCACAGGAGATGCTCCGATAATCATCCACCTTGGAGGAGGACACAGCAGCCAACCTATTGCTTTACCACAGGCACACGAGGACCGTGACACCACATACCCTCACCCGCTGCCACCCCCTGCCAAACAGCCCCTCGGTACAAAACACCCCAAAACCTTTTATTTTGCTTTAAAAAAAGACCAGAAAGCCCACTTCTTTTTTTGCTGTTGCTTAAGAAAGCCCACCCTGGGAGCCCCCCCAGGGCACCCCCCAGCCTGAGGGGCTTCTTCCCGCAGCCCCCGCCGGGCGCGGGGCCGCGCTGGGAGGGACTCGGCGGGCGGCCGGGGCAAAGCGACAACCCCCGGCCGCTCCCCCCCTCACCCAGCCCGGTCCCCGCGGCCCCACTCACCCGCCCGGCGGCATCGAAGTAGCCGGTGGCCAGGGATTTATCGTAGTCCGCGTAGGGGTTGGGCAGAGCCCGCTGCGCCATCATGGTGCCCGCCGCTCGCTGCCCGCCCCGCCCAAATGGCGGCGGCCGCCGGGAGGCTGCGGGAGGCCGGGCCGGGGAACGCCGCCCCACAGCGCCCAGCCCCAGTCCCAGCCCTATAGCGATGTGTAGGGCTTGGGTTGCGGGCTGAGTCCCCGTGTGGGCCCGGATCGCAGGGTTTTAGGGGTCCTCTGAGGTTTTGGGAGCCATTTTGGCTGGCTCTGAGGGACGTAGGACGGGGGAGTTTGTGGGTGCCTTGCTGCTGGCTCTGGGGGGTTTTAAGGATCCTCTGGAACTCCCTGCAAATGTTCCTGTGGGGTTTGGGAACTCTGTGAGGTTTAGGGGATGCCTTTTGGCTGGAGCTGTGTAATTTCAGGGCCCTGTCTACCTGGTTGCCTGGAGTTTGTAGGTGCTGTGTGGTTTAGGACACCATTTGGCTGGCCCTGTGGTGTTTAGGGGGCCCTGTGAGGCTTAGGCTGTGTGGTAGCTGCATGAGGTTAAGGGTCCTGGTGGGGTTTAGGGATCCCATGTGTTGGGCCCTGCGGGGTTTGTAATTCCTGTGGGGCTTGAGGCTCCTTTCAGTTAATGCCAAGGGACTCTGAGGGCCCTGTGAGGGTTTGGGAGCCATTTTGTCTCTCTGAGGGATGTGGGGAGTTCATGGGCACCTTGCACCTGTCCTTGTGGCGCTTAGGGGCTCTGTGGGACTGAGGGGTTCCCTGCAGCAGTTCCTGTGGGGTTTGAGGTATATTTTGATTGTTTCAGTGGAGTTTGGGGACCCTGGGGGGTTTGGGCAATACCTTTTTGCTGGACCTGTGTGATTTGGGGGCAGTGTCTATTTACCTGTGTAGGGCTTGCAGCTGCTGTGAGGTTTGGGGCACTTTTTGGCTGGCCCCAAGGGGTTTAGGGGGTTCCACTGGGTTTAGGGATCCCCTTTTGTCTGGACCTGTATATTTTGTGGGTATTATGTTGCAGATCCTGTGGCATTTAGGGGGCCTTGTGAGGCTTATAGCTGCATGAGGTTAAGAGGCCCGGTGGGGTTTAGGGGCCCCATGTGGCAGGCCCTGGGGGGGGTTGTAGGCCCTGGGGGGCTTGGGAGCTCTTTGTGGCTGTCCCTGTGGGGCTTGGGGTTCTTGTGGGGTTTAGGGAATCCCTTGTGGCTGGCTCTGTGGTATATGGGGCCCATTGTAACTGACCCTGGTATTTAGGGGACTCTTGGGGGGCTCAGAGGCCCTGTGTGGCTGGCCCTGTGGATTTTGCAGGCCTTGTGGGGTTTGGGGCTCCTTTTGGCTGACCCTGAGTGGTTTAGGGGCCCTACAGGGCTTAGAGCCCCCATGTGGCTGCCCCTGTAGGGTTTGGGGCTCCTTTTGGCTGGCTCTGAGGAGTTTGGGGGCCCAGAGAGTCAGGCCTTGTGGCATTTAGGAGTCCCTGTAGTGTTTAGGCTGCATAGTCAGCTGCATTAGGGGGTCCTGTGGGGTTTGCATGCCCTACTGGGTTTTAGGGGCCCAGTGGGGTTTAGGATTCCATTATGGCTGTCCCTGTGGGATTTGCAGGCCTTGTGGAATTTAGAGGCCCCTTGTGGCTGGCCCTGAAAGATTTATAGGCCCCCTGTGACTCTGTCTTTGAAGCTTGAGCCCTGTGGGGTTTCAGGGGCCCCAGTGGAGTTTTGGGCCCCACATAGTTAACGCAATGGAGCTGGAGGCCCTGTGGATGTGGTGCCTGCCTGGTGCAGGTGGTGGCAGAGTCTGCCCCAGGAGCACGCTTCCTTGGGCCCTGCTTCCCTCTAGCAGCAGCACTTTACCCGGCTGTGAGGCCTGACACAGCACAGATCTGCACTTGCTGCTCACCTCCAGTGCTGCTGCTTGTCGCCTGTGCCAGCTGAGCTGCTTCAGCTCTGTGACAGAAGGGTAGGTGACCATGACTTCCAGCCCTGAGCAGTGCCACCTGGCCTGCTTTTTATCCCAAATGCCCCATAGCAGCAATGTCCTGGTGTTTGGGGTCTCCCTGCAGCCCTCCTGTGATGTGTGTCCCTGTGTACCAGCTGTGTAAAGCAGAAGTCTGTGGGATGGTGTTCATTAGCCTGAATTGGGTTAAGTTGCCCTTACATGCTGTGTTTCTGATTCTGTCTGGGGTCATGCCCCATTCCCTTTTTAACCCTGCAGGCCTTTGGCACAGTGTGGGAGCCCTGCTTAGGATCTGGCTTGCTGAAGTGCACAACTTGTTGGGGGCTTCTAGAGAGGTCTAAGTGCAGTGGCATGCTCCTGTGTGGGAGCTGAACCCATCTGGGTGGGTTGGGAGAAAACATCTGCTTTGAGAATTTTCCTTTTGGTGGTGGTCAGGAACACCCATGGGAATTCATTAGGTGGTTGCATTCATGTTTGGGGCAACTGCTTTGTGTTAGGGATTCTGGTTTTCTGACCATATGCCTGCTTATTATAATTTGTAAAATCAGAGCTCAAAGAAAAAAAAAATAAATTGCAGGGAATGTTGAGAAGCAAGCACAAAATAATGTGGGGCCAGGCTCATAGCCTATGTTAGTCTTCCATCTGCAGGTCAAAATTATATTTCCAATTTTATTTCCTACTTTCCTTCCCCCAGGCACATTTCAATATAAACTTCTAGTGTAAAGTATGCTACTTCAGCTTTAGAATCTTTGTCTTGTCTTTGATCCCTTCCTTATTTTCTTTTCTCTTCAGATCACTTCAAGAAAAAGATGCTTCTCCCCTACTATACTGCCTGTTCTCCTCACCACGACCCCCAAAGAATTTTGTTTCAGTGTTATTTTCTAAATGTCTGTGGTCACTTTAGGCTTTGATGGAGTTCTTGCCCAGGATATATCCAGAGCATCTCACTGTTGCTGTCACCTGGAGCCCAGGTAAGTGACTCTTAGTAACTTGTCTGTGCAGAACAGGACAGGAAAGAAGCAAATGAGCCGGTGAGGGAATCTGTTCCCGTGTTCTCACTGCAATTTCAGTCTTTTTGGGGTGTTTGTGTGTGTGTGTGGGTGGGGGGGCTTTCTTGTTGCATCTGTAAAAGATTATGCTGGATTCATCGGGAAAAAGTGATGAGAGGAAATATGTTCAGAACACATCTAGAAACTACTTTTGTGTGGAAGCAGTTGTCAGAGTAGACAGAGGAAATGGAAAGAAAACAGGCTTCAGTTGGTCTTCCTTGCAGTCGCATCCCAAAGTTGTTCTTAGAAAAAATCTCTGTTCCTGAAGAGACTTGCAATCAATGGCTGAAAAGATGTCCCAGAATCTTTCTACAAGTGAGAAAAGAACAGTGTGTAATATTTCCTTGTCCACTGCAACAGCTAAAATACAAATCTTTACCACATTTTAGCAGCATAAGGGTCCTGGCTGTTGGTGGTCCCTACTAGCCTGGTAGCGTGCCTGTGGGTCCTGTAGTTACGTGACTAAAATTCATATTTCATGGTTCTCCCTGAAGAAAGCATCAGGATGCCTGAGTGTGTTCCTTCCTTATCCCGCGATGATGCAAATTCCAAGCCTTTGCTGTTGCTCCAGCTGCCTGCGGACTGCCTGGCGCCCTGCCTGAGGACTTGCCGGCCCACCTCCTGCCAGAGTGGAAGAGGCTCCTCCTGGGGGCTCTGCTGGTAGGGTAGGGTTTGTAACCTCACCTACAGCTGATCTCCTGTCAGCAGGTGCCAGCTTGGGCAGAGTAGATGCAGACTCGCACGTGGCCTTTCCAAAATGGTGCTTTGGCATCTACCCCTCCTGTCAGGGTCAGGCTGACCTCAGACAGCGGCCTCCCTGCTGTGGAGCAGATGGGCTTGGCGTGGTAACCCCGTAACAATAATGCAAGGCTTGCTTGTTCTGGTTTTGCTACTGTGTGCTGGATGTGAGGGAGTGCTGTGAGCAAGGATAACTTGTCCTTCGGGGCCTCCTGAGACAGAAAAGGGGATTTGGGAAGCTGCATGTGGAAGTGCCTCACAGAGCATGGTCTGTGTGTGTGGGGGGGGTATCACAGAAAACTGCCGAGATGAAGCACTTGGGTGGTGGGAGAACTTTCACCTGCTGAAAATCACCCCAGGGATGTCTTGGGGCTTTACGAGAACTGCACTACAAAATTTGGTAGTTAAGGGATGGGATCAAGGTTGTATTCATCCCTCCATCTGTGTTTATTTTATTTTTTTCACTTTTGTATTGGCTCCTTTGTGCTCAAGCTTCGGACAGTACGTGGTAACATCACAAAACTTCCCATCTGCATTGATCAGCCTCTCTTACACATTATTTATTAAGCATCATGGATAAAGTTACTACATAATTAGGCTTGGAGTCCAAAGTGTACAAAGACATATGAAAGATCAAAACCAGGGATGTCCTTTTCTTCCTTAAAAATTACAATAAAGAATATTGGACATTGTTTTCTGTGTATAAATACTGTGTATAAAACAGTGATAATTCTAGAAAAATTCTATTCTTTAATACTAGAGTTCTGGCTCACTGTATTTGATCTCAGTAAAACCTCAACATTATATTAAGAGACTGAAAATTGTAATGCCATTCTGAAGCTGAAAAGAGTTGCTTTTGGAAGGTAAAGCAAGTATGGTATCTTGGCTTTGTGATGACAAAATTTTTCACTTTAGAAGGACATCCAGAAGGGGGAAAACTATATTTTATTCTGTTGGTTCATTCTTTCCAAGTGCACTGTAAGCATGATTGCAGATAGCATTGATTATTTTGTTTTAGCAGCTTCTGTGAAGAGATCAAAGCTTGAGTATCGGTCAGAGAAGCTGAGTGAAGCTAGTTGATTATATTGATAGTATATCTGGGGCAAACCCCGCCATATCCTGCCCCCATTTATTGGGGCCAGATGGTAAGCTGAGAATTTGGTTTTAAAAAAAACAATCCTGTCTCTGTGCACACACAGTGGTGGGCTTTGAGCAGTGATTGTCATCCAGAGAAGAGACCTCAGAGATGTAGTAGGTGGTTCTGCTGCTCAGCAGAAAGTCAGTTCTTATTAGGAAGGGAAAAGAGAACAAATCTGAGAGCAGTGTTATGTGTGTCGGTGGCTCACCTGCTTCTGAAATACCGCATTTACTTCTCATCTCAAAATGCATGGCAGAACTAGAAGAGAGGTGCAAGTTACAGAACTGAGCAGGCCAGAAATAAGCTGTGTGGAATGGCTTTATGTACACAGAGTAAGTAGCTGTGCTTAGGGCTGTTCAGACTGGAAGAGACATCTCAAGAGGGGTCTAGGAGATGTCTGTGGGCTTTGAACAGCGTTGCAGACCTAATGGGGAAAGGTGGCAGGCTGGCTTTCAAAGCTGACAGACGTCAGCTGAAATGACGGGGCAGCCTTCCAAGGCGAAGATTATTCACGTTGTTAAGCCGTGGCAGGTTGTTCAGTAAAAAGATACCTCTGTGCCCGTGCACAGGAGGTCCTGAGCCACGGAGTTAGGGGGTATTGCTGTGGGCCTTCACTGTCCTGTTCCCTGAGCATCTGGCGTGGAAGCTGCTCTGGGAGAGTTTCGGTATGCCTGATGCTGTGTGCTTGTATTTTGCTTTACGTGTTAGAGCAGGTAATAGCCTGAGGGCCCTGTAACGTCTCCGTGCCAGCAGCAGCCACCACTCAGTCCAGCTACAACACATCCCTCATCGCAGTGTGGGCAGCTGCTACCTGTGGTGCTGTGGCTATGCCCTGCTCTTCGGGGGCTCAGCCACTAGGTGCCCCTGTCCCCCAAGCAGGAAACCGGAGGAGACTTTGCAGCGGGAAAGCAGCTGCTTCGTGTGGCTGTTTTCGCAGTGAGCAACGAGTGGAGATGAGTGGTTCTGTGCATCGAGCCACGGCTCTTTGGAGATCGCAGGTTGTGATGCTCTGGGACATTTTGTCATTTGTCATTTCCACCTCTCTGAGGCATCAGCCCGCAGCGCACCCTTCGGCTGCGGTGGGAACCCATCCTTTCTTGGTTAAGGAGAGAGTTTGGAGAGCAGACCTGGGTGAGAAGAGATCAGGAAGGGCTACGTGTGGGCAGAAGCAAGGAGAAGCAGGCAGAAAGCTGCCAAGAGCTGGATCGAGCTCTCTGTTTTGGTGGTGAGGTCAATGCCAAATACATCTGGAAGGCAGTGAGTCTTGCTGTGGCTTTAATCAACTCTGCTCCCCGGACAGAACTGACATCACATCAGATTTATTTTGCTTTGCTGTAATGACTCACACGGTTCTGCATCAGGCACTTGCATCTTCAGTGATGTCTTTAAAGTTCAGTGTCAGGATTGGGTGTGATCACCGATGAAAACATGGTGTGGATATGGCTCACTGCTTAGCCTGACTCTGTATTTGACATCTGTCTGTACCCGTGCTCACCTTTGCACGTCTGGAGGGTGAGCAGTGCACGAGCATGACTGTTGTCTTGTTTGCTTAGCTGTATGGACAGTTTAGGGTGGCAGTGACCAGGGTCTTCATGACATTGAGCAATAAAATTAAGCTTGGCAGGTGACCTAAGGTCTCCGAGTAGCACTAAAAGCCCCTGGTGTTTCATTTGGTGCACTATGAAGGTACCTGATACCTTATACCTTGTAAAATAATGCATTGCTCACAGTGTGCAAATAATTTGGGGGTTATGTTTTTAATGAACCTTCAATATGGAGTGCCTGCCCCCCTGGGACACCCTGGCAATGTTGCAGGGCCCTCTCTGATGCAGCAATTCTTCGGCACCCGTGCCAGTATCTTGATGTTCATTCTCCACAGCCACCACTAGGGCAGTAGGTTTGCCTGGATGTGTCCTGATCAGTAAATTTGTGCTCTGCTGGGGTTGTCTCCAGGGAAGGAGCTACCCCTGACCAAAGCACTGCTGAAATGCCAGCATGGACGCTTGACTGTGACGTGACCTTGGAGAACGTGGCCATACCTCAGCTGTGCCGTAACCCTGTGTGGTTTTTCTCCTCACGACAAGCAAGCTGCTGGGCTGAGGCTTTCAGGGGCCTGGTCCTGGCTGGCACGTGGCCATCTCAGCTGCCTGCAGCTCGGCCCCGAGCTGTGCTGCCTGTGCCAGGGTGCAGCACCAGCGGGACATCTGCTGATGGGTCACTGCCTGGAACACAGGGACAGGGATTACTCTGTGCTGGAGAGCTGCTTGCTGCTCGTCTTTTATGTATTTTGCTATGTTTTTGTATTCCGACAGGCTTTTTAAAGCTAAGCTTTTAAGGATTGAAAATATTTGGCAGCTCATAACATTGCTTGAAGCAAAGGGGCAGTTTCCTTGCAAAGTTTCCATCCTCATGGCTTTCAACCTGACACAAGTACTGTTTCATCTCAGCTCACTTTCTTGTATCCTCTTCTTATGATGGAGATGAATCAAAATGAACTGCTTGTGGTGTAGGTGGACGTGTAGTAATGAAGACATTTCTCCTTTAGGATTTCTGCATCCCTCCCAAGGTGTTTTCAAATCAGCAAGCTAACAAGAAACCTGATGCATATGGAGGTACTCTTCCCAAAGAAGGCTTCTGGATTCAGGGGGCAGCAGAGCTCAGATTTTGGACACTTAAAATGTGAGCCCGTCTGCAGCTTATCGTTCGTTCACTTGACTAGGTTGGTTGATATCGCTTCCTTTTGGAATGAGGAAGGTACAGCGACGTGGTCCTTTGCTGGCAGGCTTGGAGCAATCTGATGGAATCATCCCATGCGTGTTATTTTAGGCACATATAGGGCGGGAAAAGGGAGTGTGCAACACCACAGCAATTCCCGTGTGGTCTGAAAGCTGATGATTGTCACAACATGAAGAATTTCTCAGTCCTTACTTTTCTTGTGTGATTTTTAGTTATTATTTATTTGCCCGTTGGAGAAGCCTAAAATAAAAGTTGCATTGTGACATTTCTGGGGGGATGCAAGCGAGGAAAGCAGGAAATTCATCTCACTTCCCCTCCTGGCCATTTGTGAAATGGGGGAGAATATCTGTTAGCTGACTGGCAGGATGGATGAAGATGTTGTTAGGGACCTTTACTGGGGATCTCTGTGGCTAATGGATGCGACCCCTACTGAAGGAACGTAGTTTGAGATTTAGCATGTCTTTAGCTGCATCTTATGTATCCCATTTCCCTAGAAAAGGCAGAACTAGCTGCAGAAGGCAGTCTGAATGGGCTGAAGTAGAGGTATATTCACAGCTGATGCTGGGCTGGATGCTCAAGCACAGCTCTCCATGTTTCTTCTGAAATCCTTGGGATTTTTTTTCCCTCTGGGTTCTTGCTGCTGAAGCAGCAGCCCTCCCCGCTTCTCCCACCCAGTTACTGCATCTTCTTGTGCCTACGAAATCTCCGTGTGTCTGTTTTAGGAAACTCATGGAGGGATGACTGTGGTAAACACAAAACTAGAAGCATTTGGGGCGTACCAGCACTGCTGTTCTACTTGCTGAATCGCGCAGGTAAGTGTGTTAGGGGCAGAGCTCTGATGAAAAGTGTGTTTTGCCAGGACAAGGTGTTGTGGCAAGGGTCAGGAGAGGAGCAGGGCTGGGGCACAGCCAGGAACTGGGATGAGCAGAGTTGCTAAGCTTCATGCAGATCAGCAGAGGAAAAAGTTTGGGTCTTCTCCAAGGTCATTCTGAGCCTGGCTTGAGACCAATTTCTTCTGTTTTTGATGCTGGAAATCAGACCCATGCTGCCCGAAACAAGCTTCCAGATTCTTCAAAGCATGCTCCTGGGGGTGCCACAGCTGCCGGAGGTCTGTGAGGGGTGGAAGAGAAGGAGAGAGAGGATTGGGTTGACTGGAAAAGTTAAATGTGATTGCAGGAGTGTGTCACTGGCTGACTCCCTGACTGGAACAGGAAAGAGCTAACACTCGTGTAAAGCACTCCTGCAGCTGGTGTTCCTGATGACATTGTTACCCACACTGCCTAGTGCCTGATGCAGTCTTTCCCCCGTGTCCTTTCTAAATATTGTGTGCTTAGTTCAGATGCTGATTTCTGTTCCCCGGACTTGTTGCTCGCAGGCAATTTGCTATTCAAGTGCTCCCACTTCTGAGGGATCCACATTTTTCAGCCTTCATTTCCTTCCTTTATTTCCCAGAAATCACAAACTGAGGCTCTTCCTAACCGTGTAGCCTGTGTAAGCCAGTCCTGATCTTTGCTGAGGTCTCACAAGCACACACTGTCGTTGAGACCTCTGCAGTTGGACTAACGAGCTGAAAACTTTCTGAGTACATTTAGCTCTCGTGGATTTTGTCACCTTACTGCACTGGATGTGGTAGCTGATGATTGCTTTGGCTATAATGGGTTGTAGCATGGTGGAATCCACAGGAAGTGGAAATAAATTAATGAAATCGATTTTATTTATGGCAGTAGATAAACATGAAAATGTGAGTATTTAGATGACTTAAATCAGTACAGGAAAGTGAATGTGCTACTTCGGTTCTGCTTTCCTTTACAATTTGATTGCTTATTTGCTAATATCTGCTAGTGGTTTAATTGCACCAGTTCGTGAAGTTAACTAGCTGAACACTTGACTCCTGTGTTTAGAGCTCTCAACTGAGGTAGGCATGGACCAGCAGTTTCAGTCAGTGTACATTTGATATATTCACACCACAGCTTTGACTCTCACGAGGTGGAACGAATCCCAGACTTCTTTAGCTTTTGTTTTTTTCCTGCTAGTACCGTACCGTGTTGATACTGTCGGGAGTGGCTGTGTCAGTTCAGGTGGCTGTTGGGGGAGCATTCACAGGTGGGCCTCTTCGATGTCTCCAGCTCTGTGGAAGGAGTTGCTGTGCTCTTGTGCGGGGAGCTCTGTATGCTCGGAGGGAGAAAAGGCACCGCGCTGCTTCAGCCTTTTGAGTTGGGACTGGCGTTCCCTGGTTTTGCTCTGTGATCATCTGCTTTGTCTGTCCTGAAGGTGAACGAGACGACATGGTTGAGTATTTCAGATCCTGCCTGCCTCAAATGAACAAAGAGCTAGGACCCTGCTGCCTTTGGGTATAAAATGGGTTTCTTTCCATGGGGTGGTTAATTTAAATCCTGCTGAACATTTCTTAGTGCCAGAGTGAAAGGAGTGACAAGGACGCCCCAGTGTCTCTTGTCCCCATGGATGATGATGCCATTACACAATTCATTCCCTTACCCTTAAAATTTCTTCATTATTATAAAGATATATTAAAGATATATTAAAAAAGAATAAATTATTATAAAGATATTAGCTGAATAGACAGAATTGGGGTTCTTGGGTTAAAGTCCTGAAAGCTTCCTTGAGAGCATCAGTTATTTTTTCAAACTTCTTTGCTCTTCTGCTCTTAAAAAACATTTTCCAGTTTGTCAAAATCGTGTTCCTTCTCTGCTAAATGGCATTATAGATCCGTATCGCCTAAGTTTGCTGTCCTGTTTAAGGAGAGCCAACCTCGAGCAAATGTATCTGCTTAGTGCTTATCTATCTGTAAGTTGAAGCAAATGCTTCCATGCATAGCCCTGTGTGCAGCATTTGAAGCTTTTTAGCCTTTTTTTTCCTCCCCCAGGGTAACCATAGGAAGGGGGAGGGAGTAGAAACAAGAAGAATTAAAAAAAAATCAGTCAAACAAACAAACAAAAAAAATAAAAAAGAATTTTGCAAATCCTTCCAGTCTGGGGCACCAGGCATGAAGCAACAAGGCAAGTGCTGATTGATCAGGGATGCTGTATATATGGTGAGAGGCCAAGGCCACGTTAAATAACACCTATGAAATGTTAACTTCTGCTCCTACCAAACCCAGGAACATCCAGCACTGCCTGGATGCTAAAGGGGGTAAAAGGGAGGAAAAAAAAAAAAGATATAAAACTAGGCCGGAGAGATGTGTATTTCCTTTTCAAAGAGTAACTATTTCTAAAAGGGAAGATTAAATGACTCTTAAGCAGTTCACCTCTGGGAAGAAACTTTTTGTGGAAAGCTTTCTGTATCTTTTCACATGACATTTGTTGCAGTAAAAGAAATGTTAAAACCTATTAATAGCAGAGTATTTCCTGCTTAGGATGAGTTAGGTTAAATAAGGCTGGGAGACAGAACTGTTACACAAATATTCAAGGTATTAGCCCAGCCATAGGGACTGGAAATGTGTTCCACTGTTTCAGTGGAGCTGATGTTTTCCTGAGCCTAGCTTTATGCCTGGCCCATCAATATGAGCTGGGACCAGCAAGCATGTTGTTTTGGGAGTGGTTTTGTTTTTGTTTTAGCATAGAGAGTAGGTAGCAATATAACTGTCCTAGCAGTAGCAGCACCCATGAATTGGATTTCAGAGCTGGTCACGAAGCCCTGTTGTTCCAGGAAATGTGTCCGTCTGTGACCTTCTGATCTGGTGCTTCTCTCTTCTGATGGATGCTTGCTTGCTCTTCTCGATTCCTGGCTTCCCTTTCGGGTCCTCCAGAGTCCTGAGGTCCCAGCCCCAGGAGCTGGTAGTGAAGGGCCTTGCCAACGTCCTCTGTAGGTGTCCACCGTGAGGTAGTACTGAGCGGTCTGTCCCACATCAAAACGTCCATGAAAACAATTTGGTCAGAAAAGTTTTGGTTTCAGTGAAGTTCTATTTAATTGGGGAAAAACGATTATCAAGTCAAAAAAAAAAAAACAACACAAAACTGTCCCGTGTTGTCCCACAGTGTGTGCTGGTGTGAATGCAAGTAGAAAATTTTGAGTGCATAAATAAGCAGCTAAGGGACTGTTTACATTGTGGCCTTTATTCTAGATAAAAATCTACTTATTTACAGTCTAATCAAGGGCGTGGCAGTTTTGTTTTCCTTTCCTGGAGCAAACACCGGGGTATGATAACCTATCAAATATTCACCTCTGATGGGACAGCCAAAGAAGGCAGCGAGCATAGCACGGATCTTGAGCAAATGTAGCTAATCTTGCGTTGTAAGGTCATGTTATTTTTAAACTGGGTGAAGAATGAGTAGCGCAGGGGAGACGGTGTTTGTGCTGCCCTTTTGATTTGTTCCTATTTCTTAAAGCCAGTTTGGCCTTTTTAGTGATCCGTGGGAACAAGCCGGTGGAGTGGCTGAGTCTCTGTAACCACAAGGGAAAAGGGATGACTCCGAATCCTGGCCCTCATCTGTAAAACTGTCTTTTTACAAAATGTCAGGGAAGGACAAATCTTGTGGGCTCCAAACATCATCCAGTAAGTTGAGTTCAGCTCTGGACTGAAGTCAGATGCTTCAGGACTCCTGTCTGGGTGGCTGTAGGGCTCCTGGGGCTGGGCTCCCTTAGTTGTATTGCCATGAAAATAAGAGTTGTGCTTGAGGTGTGGTGCTCAGCCGGGCGCTGGGAGCAAACTGAACTTTGTATGGTCATTATTACCTTCTCTTCTGGATGCCCTCACTTTTAGCAAAGTAAGGGTTTTCTGAAGCTGGCCTTTTGGAATAATTTCAGACGCTCTAAGGGTTTTCTTTATTTTTTTTCCAAGTCAGCTGATCTAAAAGGAGCTGCTAATCCCAGTGGCAATGGAATTCGACCCATTTTCAAGACTTTGATTCTTTTTCTCTTGCTGAAGATAAGAGCCTTATCTTCTGAGTTTGGGTGAGGCATAGACTCCATATTCCAGACAGCAGATCAGCACGCCCTGAGATACTCAAGCCTGAAAGAAAAGTTTAATCTCCTTGAAAATGGATTTTCTCTAACCTGAGAATAAATATAACAGTCTTGTTGTTGAGCATTATATAAACCTTCCCGGTCAGAAGCTGTCTGGATCACAGCTTGTATGCAAAATTTGGAAAAGAAGAGAGGTGCCATGGTGGGTGCAGTTAACAAGAAATTTACTCTTTATTGTTTTGTAAAAGCTGTCTCTTTATGTGATTTTGGTTTGAGATTTTCAATTATTTTGTCACAGTTTTGTTTTTCCTTTTACAAAGTCAGAAGTCTTTGTTGTTGTTCAAAAGCATCACGTAAGATGTTAAGTGAAAGTGTCACAGGGCCCTGGTGATCAATGACTGTGTCCTGAATCCCTTTCCTATTTGCAGCTGCCCCTGGATACTTTGGTTATTTGGAGGCACGTTTCCTTCATGTTGTGAAACCGTGCATTGGCCATGAGAGTACGTTTCCAGAGCTGTTTACCTTGCAGACCTAGGTTACTACCCGCTGCCAGCTAGGCCAAACCAGTATTTTTGAAGAGAAGTGGAACTGCATTCCAGGTTGGTTCTGATGCTTTTTGACACGTCAGTTTAAAAAAAAAAAAAATCAAAATCTTCATTTATTTCTTAACTTGCTTTTTTGGTTTCTATTTTGTAAACAAAAAATGGAAGGAAAATTTTAATTTAAAAGGAAAATTATGTTTCTCCATTAGAAAAGAAGTTCAGCAGAAGTTCAAGTAACTGCTTGTCCAAAATCTGATTTTAATGAAATGTGACAGTTCCCTTTTAAACATTTGTTGTTGTTGCTCTGTATCTTTGGGTTCCCAAACTTTCAGTCAGAACAAGAAGTATGGTTTGAGTTACAGTTGCTGTGTTTTCCATCCAAAAGTATGAAGGTATCCCTGTTTTCCTCAGACTAAGGCATCTGAGGCAAAGACCTATGAGGAAAAACAAGCTGAATTTTGCACTGGATCTCAAACACTTGCCAACCCGAGCTTTGTGCATCTTATTGAAAGAATAATTGCACGTTGTGTTTTCCATTAATGTAAGTTGTCTCAAGGCTCGGCTCTGTAAGTTCTCCTTCACTCAGACACGCATGTTGTTGTCAGTGAGAACTGCAGGATTGGGATTTAGGAATAAGATTTCTTTGTGCTATTAAAACTGGATTTTGCACTCTTTCATATTGAGTATTCCCTTCTGCATTGAGCTGTTATGCTTCAGTAGGATTCCTGCCATTTCTCGTGCAAGGTCTGCTCAGCAGAGACGGGTGGTCGGAATCTGTCCTTGCAGGGAAAAGCATAAAATAAAACGAATATGAAAACAAGGGGAAAAGGTGGGAGTCAGTTCTGCTGGTGAACTTGTACAAGCCAGTTACAGCTGTCAATAAAAGCTTTACATCTTTGTCTTTGGAAGCAGGTAAACTGCCCTTTTGTTCTCTCCATATTTAGCTGTCTTTCGCTAGTAAATACAGATGATAGGAAATAAATGAGAGTAAAGGTATAAAAAGGCAAACAAAAATTAAACACCTGATCATGTAACTGATCTGAACTTGCTATCGTTATGATGGCTAGGAGTAAGATTTTTCCAGATGGTTCTCCCTAACAATTTTTACTCAACCATGTTATTTAGTAGCTGCTTTTCTTCAACAGGAGGGCCTTTCTCAGAGACACTCAACTGAAAAGAGCAGAACAGATTTTTTGAAACTCTCACGAAGTAAAACACTTGTTGTGAGGAAACAATGAAGTGGACTTGTGGAGGACTGCAGAGGATGGTGCCCTGATGCATTTTAATCTGGTGGGTGAAAAGCTGTGTTTAAAAGTTTATGGTTAAATGCTGCTGTGCTTACAAAGTCGTACATGACTTTAAAGACTAGACCTGGTGAAGGCAGCATGCTTATTCGTAAAGTAAGACATCAGCTGCCCTGTCAGGCTGATGTGTTATTGATTAACAGATCAGAGGGATCACAGAGATTTTTAAGGAATTACAGAAGTGTGCTGTAAAGCACCAAGGCCATCACTATGCAGGCAAAGTCCAAAAAAAAAAAGGCAACAACTCATTTGTTCATTTTTACTTTGTGTCGTGTTCCTGTAAGTGGGAAGTATCTGGGGAAACTGAATTCCTGCAGACAGGGAGGGAGACTTTTCCTCTGACTCACAGAACCGTTTAGTTGGGAAAGACCTCTAATATCATCTAGTCCAACCATGAAGTGTGCTCAAGGGAAAGCAGCTTTCAACGCCCATAAAAAAATAAAATAAAATGTGGTGGTCCGGAGGGTCCCATCAAGTAGCTGGGAGAAGGTTATTCGTGCAGAGAAACCGCAGAAGGAAGCGGAGAGCAAAAATCCAGGTCTCGGGCTGAAAGGACTAGGGAGAGGACAGGGCAGTTTGCAGCAGCACACCAGAATGGGGTAGCTGGAAAACAACCCACAAGCAAGAGTGCAGCTGGAAGGACATGGTGGGAAGCCAGGTGTAGGGGCAGTCCCTTTTTAATTCCTGTTCTTGATTTCCTTAATGCCTGGAATTGTTTCCAACTAAGAAATATAAATCATCATGGTTTCTGTAAATTCCTGATTTTTTGTAATCAATTTAGAGTTAATTTGGTTGTCTTTAGGAAGCTCAGGGAAGAGTAAAGTTTCAAGAGATTCCTAGGTTATTTGGGCTGTTGTTGCATCCACTCTCTGCTCTGCTGAAACTGGAATAGTGCAAGGAAGGCTCACACTTTACCCAAATGCAGTCAGGTCAATGGTAGGATAATAAGTAAAAGAAAGGTCAACAGTCAGCAATGTTTGGCTTTTTGGATAACTGTCATTCTCTCCATCTCTGAGGAACAAGCAGGTGGAATTTTAATAAGCTTTGTTTGGCTTGTCACTAAGTTAGGCAAGCGAAGGCAATGGTTATCAATTTTTTATGCCACATGAAGGCACTCTGAAACAATAAGAGAGCACACAGGCTTCAGTGTGTGCTGGTTGCTCAAGATGCCACTGAAATGGAAGAGGAATTGCTACAGCCAGACTTTCATCTCTCTTTTTAATCTGTGTGTATTAACTTCTGTCGAAGGACCAGTTGTCAGGAGCTGTCGGGTCCTAGGTGTTGCAGAGGCCTGATGCTTCCACAAAACTTGAATCACCATGTGCAAGTTCTAGCCAGTCATTCTGTGCAGGCAGAGGATATAGTTGGTATTTCTAGCTGTGCAGAGATCCTGAACGAGTATATAAAATCGTCAGCTTCTGCTAATGCAGGATTTTCGTCTAGAAAAAAAGAGGATCTGGCAAGACTTGAATGTGCAATCATTTGAAATGTAACTTTTTTTTTTTTTTTTAATTAATCTTCTATGCTGTGGTTGGAACTGTCCCAGAATTCTTTATCACATCTACAAACCATTTTTACCTCTTCTATGAGGGCTTAAGTTCTCTAATACCAAACTGATACTGAATGGCTGGACTTCAGGAAAAAGGAAAAACATCAGGTGAGTTGGGAAGGGTGAATCAGAATGCAGCTCCCAGATCTGAAGGTTTTCTTTTGATCTACTGTGAACTTCTGCCATTAAATTTTAAGATGATATTTTTCCCAGACCTCGTCTGAAAAAAAATAAAAATTTAAAAAAAACCTACATGGGGGAGAAACATTCTGGCTGTGGCTTAAATAACAGAAGTCAGGAGAGCCAAGGAGTAAGGCTTGTACTCAATTCTTATTCGTTTCAGCTTCTCTTCATACACTAAGGTGAAGATCAGCCCTAGTTTTGAAATTCTTGGCTTGTGGCACTTTGCATCACAATTACTGTGGTTTTTAAACGTTGTGGGTTGTGCTTGAAATGCCTCATTTGATCTGAGGTCGACTGAGAGCAGCAGATCTGCAAGTGTGACTGAGCACGCTTTCTCTCCTGCAGCAGTCCAAGAGGAACAGGTGACAAGGGATGTCTGGATGCTCTTAGTTCGTTTGTAAGGGAACAAGATCATTTTAGGTTAGTTCCCCCCGCTGCTATACCAAAAATAAAAAGTTGTGGTTTCTGAGGTAACGGGTTTGATAGAGCTGTTAGCAGTATGTTGGGGGGGAAAAAAATGTTACCCATCTTAAACTTAGTGTTGCATCCACTGCACCGATCTTGTTTGATAAACACCTGATAAGAAAATGGATGGGAACGTTAGCATAATTCCCGTGCTTTTGAAACTTTTCCTCCAAGTTCCTTGGGAAGCAATTGGACCTTCCCTTGAAATGGAAGGCAGCATTTCCAAATCACTTTGAGGGCTTTTCTGCTAGCTGAGGGAAGGAGAGCATTTGTCTTGTTCCCTGTGGCAGCAGAGAATTTCAGTTTTGCTGCCACCTTCAACTACTCTGCTTTTCCCCTCACGATTTCTGGAGTGTGTTTTAGTCAGGGCAAGGCAGGGCGGTCAGAAATCAGATGTGGCCTGACAGATGGCTGGGGAGATTTTCAAAAGCATCTGAAGGACACTTGGAAAAAAACTCCCGTCTGATCTCAGCTGCAAGGAGGGAAGTCCAAGCAATTCCTGTGGGCTGCTTTTTCCACTGATCCCAATCCAGGGGAGATCTGTGCCACCGGAGCTCTGCTGAGTTGGAGGCAGTTACCTGGGACTTGCACTGGTGTGGAGCTGGGCCAGCGTGCCTACAAATGAGCTCTGATCTCCTGTCTTCCAGTAAGAACAGAACGGGTTGGGGGTTTATTTATTTACTTACTTTACAGAGAACTTGGGAAGGACAGTCTTGTTATTGTGATGGCTGTAGAAGTTGACATGGATGTGTGGATGGATCCGTTACTGGGTTCTGCGAAGGCAGCTAGAAATTGCTAACCGTAGGTGGGGAGTGTGTGGTAATTGCTGGACCAGGTACGGTCTGGAGAGTCTCAGCTTTTTTCCCCTTCTGTCATGGACTTGAAAAGTTGCTCAAAATTTAGGAATTCATAGAATTACCCTGCCTTCGTTTTCAGAGTCGTAATCCAAATTTGTCCTTTCAGCATTAGCAATCTCCATGCATTTGGAGACCTTCCTCTGAGTTCTTCCAGAAGAAAGCAGTGGGCTGTCCCTGCACATCCCTGTGGTGCTGGCTGTGCAGAAGTGTCTTGCTGCTCTCCTGCTCATGGGTTTACTGCAAAGCACCATGCCGATGTGGAATAAAACAGTGCTAAGCCACAGCAAGGGATGTCCCCTGATGGGCACAAACAAAATTACAGAGGGCAAGCTACTCCTGTTTCCCATTGCCAACATCTGCCACCGTGATGCCAGGCCTGATGTGATCTGCTGCTACTTCTGCTGCAGGGAGCGTTGCAAAATGGCAGGCTTGCAGCATTTCCCTCCATGGAGGGCTGTTTAATTTGGCCTGGTGATACGTTCTTCCCTTTCCTTTACCAGACACTTCCTACTCTCCAGGAGATAAGTGCGTGCAGCATGGAAGTCCTGCAGAGCTCAGTGGCTTCTAGCAGAGCTTCCCAGCTGGGACGAGCAGCTTCAGGAGCTCCCTTTTTTGGGGTGCCACCTAAGCAGGGCCTCAAATACTGCCTGAGCACTTCTTTTCTGAAAATCAGGCAGTTGGTTTTAAGCCTCTAAAAGCGTAGGCACTTAGTTTTCTTTGAATATCTTAGCCTTGGGGATTTACAAAGCTACAGACCATTGACTTTGATTTTACGGTACAGTGGTACTGTATGATGAATTTCATTTCTGGTGTTTTTCACTTGTAAACAGTAAGAAAAAACCTTCATTTTAATGAGCACTTTCCTCTCTCTGCCCTATTCCCTATCTGTGTAGGATATAGAACGAGTGAATTTGAAACAAAATGCAGTCTGGCTTTCTCTAAACAGCTATGCCAAATAAATCCAATGGTTAGGAAGCCTAACTTTTGTTTACTTTTTAATGTAATTTCCTAGCATCCGAGCTGTTCTTGTCTGAGTGATCATCTGCCTTCATGGCTTTACATTCCTGGCTTCTCTGATATGTGTCCTTCCTCCACAGCCCCTGTCCAAGCTTCATTTCCTGAAGAGATGATACAAACTCAAGTCATGTACTGGCAGGCAAGTTTAAATCCTATGTGCTCTGGTTGCATTTCCAGTAAAACCATTGGTCCCTGTTTTCCTTTCTCCACTCATCTATGTGTTTGTTTGTTTGTTTTTGTTTGTTTGTTTTTTTTTTTACCATCAGCTCAACCTCTACAGAAGGTATTTGTTAAATGCAGCACATATTTAAGATCTGTAGCCACAGAAGGCCTGCTTGTACATTGACAGGCTTTTCTGAACTGAGGTTTCTGTCGGGAATACCTCATACGTAAACTGTTGACTCTAAGGCCAGTAAATTAATCTCTTTTTTAGAGCGCTGGCATGGCTTGCATGCTTTTTCCTGGTTTTGGTAGAAGTTCCTTTTGCCTTGCGTTGGTGGTGGAAGCTTTGGAACGTGGTTCTTGCACTGAAGGAATAACCTTTCTGATCTCAGAAGGTCTGAGGTGGGCTTTATCAATCAGTTCTCATACAACATGGTTGATGAAAGGGAAAAACAGCAGGGTAGAACCCATAGCAGTAGGGAATGTGGCATCCTTGCTGTGGAGGTGATAAAGGGAAGTATTTTTTTTGGCTGTTCCCCCATACAGCACTTCACCTATAATATATGGCTGCCACAAGAGATCTGAGCGTGTACTGCAGATCCCTGACATATTGAACCCAGTTCATGATGTGGTCTTACAGCTGTTTTCACCTGCCAAAAGGTGCTACTGTGCCCTTTTTCTGCTCACTCCCATCCCTCTGTTTCATGAACGGCCTCACAACAAAAGGAAGGGGCTTTTTAGCTCGATCTGTCTGCCTCGTGCACCCGCATTAAAGCTCCTGTGGTGGAAGGAGAAGAAAGTGAGGATTTGGCAGTCAGGGTGTTTAAACTAGTAGCGTGGGCTGATTCTGGCTCAAATCCACGTGTACCTGGTGCTCAGTGTGACTTCTCTGCTGGTAAAAAGGGAGTGCAGGATTAGTGTTTGGTATCGCCATAACAAAGGGCAGTGATAGTAACCTTCCAAACACCGTGTGTAGCAGCATAAAGCCAACGTAACGTGAATTGTGGCTTTAAAAGAAAACTAGTTTCTGACTTGCATGTGTGAATGCACGTGTGTTTGGATAGTAAGCTGACTTCTCTTGTGCAGGGTGTCTTTGTAGTCCATTCACTTACAGCTGTACCTCTGCTCTTTGTACATCCGTTCTCCCATGTGCGTCTCCAACCTGGATCACTACAGGCTAGAGCCAGGCACGTAGAGGACTATTTAGCAAAAAGACAATTCCCCGTAGATCTTTGCTAAAGAAATAAATTCCATGTTTCCACGTCTCTCAAGCTTCTTCTATGAGTCGGAACGATTGTCAGGTATCTTCCTGTTGGAATAAAGTTTCTTTCCTAAACCATGCTCTAGTCCCCAGGAAACGTTGTTGGCTTGCTTCTCTCAGCTCTGCACACTTGTGAAGCTCATGGTAAATCTGAAGTCTTCTACAGTCTGTCTTCAACTATATTCTGTCCATCTCTTTCCATCGTCTGGATTCAGGCTTTTCCTATGCTTTTCTCGTCCAAGTCTCCAGTATGCTCTCCATCACAGAGGGCACCCATGCCCACAGTCCTCTCTCTGTCTCTTATTCTGTGTGCCATGGTGCAGCTTGGTGCTGTAACGAGCTGTGCAGGAAATGCTTTCAAGTGATGCTGGCATCAGCTCAGGCTATTCTCAGCTGTGTTCAGAGAAGTCCTACTTGGTACTGTTAGTGATGAAAAAAGGTTTCCTAAATCCTTAAAGCAGTATATGTCTGGCTGAAAATAAAATGCAAAAGAAAAAGTTTTTTTTTTTTCCTCTCTGTGCTAATTGAAGCTTCAATCAGTTGGGTTTCAGAAGGTGGTGCTCCATTTTAGTTCATAAAGAATAATAATGTGCATGCTTCTCCCCTAGCCTTTGTCTTCATTAGGCGTTTTCCTCTCTGGCTAACGATGACCATGATTCTGAAGACTGCAGTGTAGGGTTATAGGAACTATGATAGTTACAAAGGCCTGCGGTCAGCTAGGAGATGGAACATTTTGCCTTATTTCAGCTATTGTCCAGTAGCGTTTTGCCAAAAGGTGTTTTTCCTGTTGCAGCTGTTTGTTTTTCCCATTGATGTCTTTTTCATTTTCTTGGGGAGAGGGGGCAGTACTTTGGGACCTGCGCTGGGGCTGCTGGTGACTGTGTACTCAGAATAAAAAGACTCCAGCTTTCTGCAGGACTTAGTCCTCCTCTTCTCCGTCTTCCAGTACAAGAACTGGACAGCCCCAGGCTGTCCCACTAGCTAACAGTGGACCCCAGCTCACATGTTGGAAGCACACTATGGAGAGAGACTCCGAATTTGCACAGACCACGGGCTGTTACAGGTTCTTGGTCTCTTACCAAGATGTAAGGTGTGAGTTCTGGTGTGTGAGGACTGTCTTCATTGCAGTGGGTGCAGTTTCTCAGCGAGCTTTGCTGTCTTCCAGTAGGTGAAGCTTGTACCTGGCCTATGACGCAACCCCTGCTGACAGACAGACCTAAAGAAAAGTGTTGCAAGGGCTCTAAGCGAGCACCCCTCCAAGGAGGGGCAGGAGGAGGTGGGTCTACAGCAGAGACTTTTAATGGCAGAATAAATGGGAAGGTGGAGGTCAGTGCTGTTCGGTCAGTCCAGCACAGCAGCTCTCTCTGTTCTCTTCCCCCGCATTCTGCAGGAGCATATTATCTGCACTAAATCTTGAAGAAACACATACAGGTGGACTTTTTTACTTTTTTGTTTTCCCGAAACTTCAGCTACCCATCAGCAACTCTCAAGATGACAAGAATTTTGACAGCTTGCAAAGTGGTGAAGACTTTGAAAGGCAGGTTGGAGTTTTGCAAAGTGTCTGCTGATCACTGGAGTTTCTCAAGGACTGGTACCAGGTTGTTGAGCATCAAGGTAACAGTAACTGCTAACAGGGAGCACCTGTGGTCTGATAGAGGTGTTTGGCATGCCGAGAGATAGCTCGCTGCAGATAACAGGGTTTACCTAGGCATGTAAAACTAAACTGAAGGAGATTTGTCTGAACCTGAAGCAAGGGGTTTGCTTGGCTAAACAGTTCTATTAGATAAGCCAACACTTTTGTGTAGTCTGGAATGAAAATTATAGGGTAAATAGCACCAAAAGGTGGAAGTTCAAGGTTTCGGTTAATTATTATATAGTATTTTCTCTACAAACACCCCACCTTTCTATAGGACTGATAGCTAACAGAGCAATTCTTTCATCCCATGTCATCATGAATCAATTAGGTATTTAAAAGCAAGCGTCACTTGAAGCGTGTGAGCAATCCCAATGGGTCTGTGTGGGATCCATTGTCAGTGTGTTGCAAACCAAGCTGGCTCAGCTTAGTCAGAGAGGTAGATGGCTCTTTTTGGACACATCGTGGTATCAGCCCTTGATTTTAGGGGCTTGAACCCCTCGGTTCACATCCCCGCTTTCTTCAAATGCAAAAGCTGCATTTGAGCAGCTTCGCTAGTGCAACGCAGGCGGGTGCAGCCTGGCACAGGGGGGAGCTAGGACTTTGCCAGTTCCACAGGACTTGAGGTGCTTTGGCTCTTTGCATGGAAAAGGGGCTCTTGCACGTTTCTGTTTGTGGATCACTGGTGTAATAGGATTAACAACGTGAGGAGTGATGTTTCAGTGGGTAGTGGGGAAAAGCTCTGGGAGATTTGGGCTGTGGATACCCAGAGGGTGCCACCTTAGCTGGCTGGTGGAGTAGAGGACTGATTAATATCACTTCTGTCCACTGAGGACTCAGGTTTCTCTTGTTTATCCCATGGCCACTGATTTGCAATAAAAAGTTCTCTGAGCTCCTGGCAAAAGACCCATTATTTCTTAAACAAAAATTGGCTGCAGAGAAAAAACTGAATTGGGAAGGAGGCATCCCTGTTCTTATCTCTTTTTTCCAGTGTGTGAGTTCTCAGTTCAATTTTGCCTTGTGCTCTTAAAGACAGAGGCTGTTTTGTGACTGGTGTACTTGTTACTGGACCCTTCTTCCCCTCCCAGAGAGTGCACAGCAGTCGTGGAACTGCTACCTCGTTCACCATCTTAAAGCACAGCTTGGTAATCTTCCCCTTCCTCTGAATTCAGATCTGGCTGAGGAGGATGTTTTTCCTCCTTGTGATTACAACAGGAGTCCTGTTTGGGAACTGTAAAGCCACCGTGGGTACCAGTCTCCCCTGCCACACTATTTGAAGGTGAAGTAGGTCTCTGACATGGGAAGCAAGTTCTTCTGCAGTTCCTCAGGCTGCTGGAGCTATGTTGATTTGACAAAAACACGTTAAGACAATTCAGTCCCTCATGTGGGGCAGTTCCATTTCTTACATCAGCTCTTCCAGGGCAGATGCCAGCTTCTGTGCCATTTTGAAATCTCAGCACTGAGCTCGAAAATGTCTGTTGGTGTGACAGAGCAACACACTTCCAGCCACCTCTCCTCTCTGGGCTTTTTGCTTCAAATTGGAATGGGCCAGGAGAAAATGGAGACACTTTTACTGCCAGTGTTGCTGGATGAGAGGAACTGTGTATGCACTGAGAGGTGCTGTTGGCAAAAATCAGTGTCTGAAGTATAGGAGGCCAGGTTTCCTACTTTGTAGCTTGGTTTATCCCTGCTGACAGAGTAGAGCATCAGTATGCTGATGTTGTGCCTCTCAGAACAGGTATCCATGTGGATGCACTTAAGTCCCTGCAGATACACAAGGGTTTTAGACACTGTCTAGCCATCTAAGCAGGACTGAAGAGCTCTGCTGGAAGGCCATCCCTGCTTGTCTCTTGCCTTTGATAGCTATCTCGCTGCTTGGAGCTGCTTCAGTCACTTCTGCCGTGTTCTGTAGAGTGCAGCAGCTGGAAGTCCTGTGATGCAGAGAGAGGTGAGTTCAAAGGCACTTCAGCCTGTGGCTATAACAGTCTGCTACAGGAAGAGGTGTCTTCTGCTGGTAAAGCTGTGTAGCCCCCGGTTAGGATTGCTGGTTCAGATTTTGATGAGATACCATCTTCATACATCCCAGGATAATCCTGGCAGGAATCTGTAGCGGGCTGGATCTGATGTGTTTTTCTACTGTTGGATTAGGACGTGAAGTTTGGATTTGGCATCTTAAATGACAGATTGATGTGTTAGGCGGATGCTTTGTCGTTCATTCAAGGACTGCACAGTGACAGACCCACAAGGTCACACCTTGTAATGCTGAGGTGCCCAGTTAAGAAGTTTCAGGCTCATGGAAAATTGCTGCCCAACTCTGATGGAGTTACAGCACCAGCTGGTCTAGCATCTACCTAATTCTGTGCTCGTGAAATGAGTGCTCAAAGCCAACACCACCAATTTCAGTGGCGAGGAGAATGAATGTATGTTTTAAGACCAAAAGACAAGGCCAATGAAACCCTTGGGAACTACTTAACCTCAGTGCCAGTGATAGCAAATGCCCTCCCCAGAAGCATGAGACTGAATGGGGTCCATTTGTATTTCACAGCGTGTGACAGGACCTACTGCAGGGTATCCAAAACCTAATGTGCACTACAAGTGCTGAGTCCAGTGGAGTACCTGCACAGTGACTGGCTGTGGTGCCAGCCAGCCCCAGAGGTGTCTTTCTGACATTCTGTGCCTTGGCATTGACCCTGGGGAAAGCTGTTTCCATATCGGACTTGATTTTTTGAGTTTAATGCTTAAAGGAGTTTGTGCCGCCCAAGCGGATGCTTGAACTCACAGAAAGCAACGGGGCTGACAAGTAGTTTAATCTGAGAGCTCAGTTCTTATTTCTAACTCCACCTTTGCCAGGGGCCACACGTGTGTTTGAATTCAGCATCTGGTACACAAACTGTTGAACCTTTCCTGCTCGGGGCTTTTCTTTAAGGCAGTGCCAGGCTCATACACCTCCTTCTATGGCACGTACAGAAGCAGAAGTCAGAGACTCTCTAATATACATATGCAAGCAGTAAAGCAGCAGGCCTGAGGGAGAATTTAAGGATAAGTGGTCCTAAAAGGCCGACTTGTTGCCTAACTTTGCCTAGGAGCAAGGTGGCTGGCTGGGCTTGTGGCACAAGGGGCTGGGTTTGGTGTTCAGCCATCATTAAGGGTAATGGATAGAGGTAAGAAATTTGGAGAAGGTTTGAAATGCAGAGTAATTAGGGTGTGTGGGCTAATGGCAGTATAGGTAATGATCCTATTCTTGCATTATTGTAGGCTTAAATGAGTGTTTAGTTGCCTTTGATTGCTCTTTCTCAGTAGGCTATTCTAGGGAGCAAAATAAATGCAATGAAAACATATTTCTGATCTACGTATGAGCTAAGTAGAGTATTAGAGAACGTGAGGGAGAGGTGGTAGGTTTAGTAGAGTGCCTAATATTTATTCTCCCAAGTCTGTTTTCTGTCCGGTTAAGCTCAGCGTATGTGAGGAAACATCACTGTACGTGAGCAGTCTGAGGTACGGGGACTCAGAGGTTCCTATTCCCCTGCTGCACCCCATCCGTCAGTTCTGCAGGAGAGATGGAGCATCCATGGGTGGAAGGGGGCACGGGGAGCAGAGCTGAGACCCCTGTGGGCTCTCCGTAGGGCTGCTTAGCATCACTGGTTTCAAGGTAATCACGCTTCTTTGTAATTCAGTAACGGGCAGAGAGACCGTAGCTCGAAGCTCGTATCATTTAATGCTCATCTGAGGCCCGTGTAGTTATATGGGGATGTAAAGAGCGGTAGGAGCAATAAATAGGTGGCTTGTAACAGTATAGCTGGCTCAGTAAGGAGGGGATTGGGAGAGCTATAAAAAAGAAAAAAAAAAAACACACACACACCAGGAGCAAGCTAAAAATATAGCTAGAAATGAGAGAGAGCAAATTTTTGAGCACTGGCTTTAGAAACTATTTTAGATGAGTGTAAAAGGATGCTTCAAATACGTTCTGAGGCAGGTGGAAAGTAACTGAGAAAATGACTGGGAAGCAGAGAGGTGGGTGAGGAGGTAAAAGATCACTCGTAATTCTGCTCCTCTCCCTTTGGAGGTGAAAGTGAAGGGCTGTGTGTGAAGTGGGGCCCATTCCTCCAGAGATGGGGAGAAAAGGGGGATGCTCATTTCCTCGGGTGCTTCACAACTCCCACTAGCTGCCTTGCCTGTCTTGGTTCCCCTTCCCCCTCTGATTTTTGTCAGGACCAACTATCCGTGGCGTTGTTGTGAACAGCCTTAAGAAGTTTTAAGAGTTCAAATTGTAGGAAAGGTGACTTTTCTGCCCTGGTGTCTTTGGGGTGGTCCTGGTGTTGCTTTCTCTTTGACACGGACAGTGATGGAGCTAATCCAAAGCTTCTCCCTGAATGTAGCCTGAGTGCGAATCATCTTGGGGATATACAAGACCTTGAATTGGTTCTTTATTCATTTTTTTGTTCCTTTCTACTTGTTAATTTTAGCTAGAAGCAAATGTGATAATATATGTTTAAAGGAGAAAAAAAAAATGCTGGCAAAGGAAGCCAACTGTTAGCAACGTCCAGCTGGATCTCCAGCCTGTGGTGACAGTACACACAAGAAGACATTTCTCTAGCTAAGGTTGTTGCTGGTTATTTGGTCTGGAGAGAGTGCAACACGACCCTGGCCCCAGCCTTCTGCTGTGCTGGAAATCGGGGGGCTCTGGGCTTCTTCTGCACTTGTTGATCCCCTGCCCATTATGCAGCCAGCCTGATCTGTGCACTGAGAAGTGTGCCAGAGGGGTTGTGCTGGGTGGAGTTGTGGCCTGCCTGAGGAAGGAAGGAGGCATTTCCCCTGCCACACACCAGTGCCCTCTGTTCTGGGGATCCATCTTCTGCAGCAGCCCAGCGTGCAGGGCTCAGCTTGGCCTTGCCGTGACAAGCTGAGGGATTTCTTTGGAGAGGAAAAACTTGACTTCTTTGACTGTTTACTCTGTGAGGCATGTGTGAAAGAAAGAATATTACCTGCTTGCTTCCCAGAACAGGCGTTTATGGCAGACACGCTTCAAAAACCAAATCACACTGCAGAACTTTCTGGATTCAGCAGATCTTTATCATCTATTTTGGAGATGGGAAGGGCTGCTAGAGCAGGGCACCCACCAGAACTAAATTCATTTATTTGTTTATTTTTAACTGTCACAGTGCTTTTGCCTTGCACTTGAAGTGCTTAGTGAAGTGGGACCTGAGCCAGCGAACTCTTCAAGCTGCTTTGGAAAGATGCACCAAATCTTGCAGCAGTCCCCCTTTCTGTTAGCCACCTTTGTTCTTCAAGCTCTTCAAGGGCTCTGCAGCCTCTCTGGGGAACAGGGACCTCTGCTGAGTTCCAGCCTCTGGTGTATAGGGAAGAAATGGGATTGCAGTGGGGCTGTGCGTGGAGGAAACATTTAAGCTGGGACTACAGCAGAGATCTGTGTTAGACAACATAGGGATGCTTCTGAGGAGTGGAGACAAAAGGACCCCGAGGCAACTCTGGAATATTTGTTTATTTCTTGCCTTTTTTTGTTTGTTTGTTTGGTTTGGTTTGGTTTCAAATGAAAATCTCTCCAGCTAATCCCTGATGGAGCCAATTGGCCTTTTTTATAGCCTGTAAATCACTTTTCACATTAAAAACAAAACTGAAAAGACAAGGTAGGCTGGCAGCTGAGGGATACGGTAACACCTCTGCTGGATATGTAGGCAAGAATAATTGCTTCAGAAATGCTCAACAAACAAACTAAGCTCTTAATTAAGAATAATAAATCAAGGAGAGGGGGGATCCATCTCAACATCTATCCCTTCTGTAGCTGAACTTGCAGGCAGGTTATGGTAGCTCAGGGACATCCCTCTGCATTACTTGAACACGGTGTAGGGGCTGTGATAGTACAGCGGGGCTTCTGTTCGGCAGAAATGATTTCTCTGCTGGTCTGGTGCAGAGAAGGGCAGGAGGTCTGTGGGAGATTCCTGCCAACTGCCACGATAAGGGCGAGACTCGAAGGTCATGGTAATTGTGCTGGATTTTAGCCCTCAGGAGCTAGATGAGTTTTAGATTTCCTGGCTATTCCCCCATTGTTGAGGATCCTGCCAGGCTGTGTTTGCAGCTGTGGCTGCTTCACGCGATGACCCGACTGGCTCTGGGTGGTGGGACTTGCCTGAAACCGGAGCTGATATTTGGGTGGGCTTCAAATACTTGCTCTGCTGAGGGGAGGGATCTGTCTCTTGAAGCCAAGGCTGAGGGAAGCTGGTTCTTACAGTCCCTCTCCCATGTTTGTAATGTGGGCTGGATTTTGAGCAGGCTTCAGAAGGGGCAGAAGTCCCATCCAAAGCTCAGTCTGAGGCACCCGGGTGCTTTTCCTTCGTAACACCTTCAGTGTGTGGCAGCTTCCTGTGGTGAGAGGCTTTTAAAGAGATTAGGGGGCTGGCCAAAGTGTAACTCTTATTTGGGCTAGATCTAGGGCCATCAAAATTGTATAAATAACTGTGGGAGGATCGTGGTGTTGCTGACTGTCCCATCCAATCATACGAGAAGGCTCAGAAAGTGATGGCTAAACCTTTTGAGAATGACTCGATGTTTGACGTTAATGAGGAAAAAATGCAAGGCTAAAACCATCCCAGATGCACAGAATTCAATTACTTGGCAGTGTAGTTTGATTCTTTTTTAGTGTATTTTGCAGTACATTAGTAATTGATCTGTGCAGTATTTATAACTGCAGAAGAGCTGGAGATGAATGTTTGCTGTGATTGTTACAAAATGTTCGATGCTGGGGCTGAAATGTCTCCTTGCTGAGATTGTTCAGCTGATTTACAGCTAATGGAAAGTAGCTCTCCTGCTCCTTTCTGCAGCAAACTGAACCTGATTCTTTTTAATAAGATTCCAACATAAGGAGTTCTGTTTTTAACAACAACAGCAAAATAGCTACAAAAAAAGAAACGCAGACACACCCTGAATATGCAGGTAAGAGCTACTGCCTGGTGGACAAACTTGGTGGATGATCGAGGAGATTGAGCCCCTCCTTCCCTGGCTGGTGCTTGCTGGAGGGGGGAAAAAAGTAAAAATAAATAAATAAAAGTGATCTACAGAGCTGGTTTCAGTAACTTGCTGCCTCACAGCATTTATTTTAAATTCAGGCACTGTACCTGTGTCTCCTTGCATGACAGGGAACCTGATGCTGATCAGCAAAAAGCAAAAGCTGCTTCTGCCTTCAGCTCCCAACAGCACTGCTAATTTTGTTAGGGTTACCAAATTCTGGCAGATTATCCCATCAGAACCCAGCATCTCTGCTTCTTGGTTGGGACTCCGCTCTGCTAAACGCTCTTTGAAAGTGTTGCTGCTTATGGGAAGCTTTCCTCTAGGCTGCTCGTTAGGTAGCTCCCTCTGCCAGGACAATTTAATCCTATCCCGGAGGTAACTGGGACCGTGAGCGTCTGATCTGGGAGCTCCTCTCTTCCCGTGTCCTGCAGCAGGATGGACTTGTGTTGTGAATTTTGCCTCCTGACACCAGTCCGCCTATGCATGCACTGCTTTTTGATGGCTTAGCTGTATGGTTACAACAAAAGTTAAGCAGCTCTAGAAGCCCATGGCTGGATGAGAGCCAGCGTACTCAGCAGCTAGCCTTGAGCAAACACTGAGGAGAGGCAACTCTTTTCCTACAGAGTTAAAATATTGGTTAATTGCAAGATATGCTGAATGAAATGAACAAAGTGATGTGGAAAGAGCCAGGGTTATCCAGTAGTAAAAGGAACACATGCTTTGCTCATGGTGAGGTTTGCCAGCTTCCTTGCCACCTCTAGGAGCACAATGTTTAAGTGTTAGAAAGAAAAAGAGCATTAGACCAGTAAAAGAGACAGTACCTTGGCGGCTGGGAATGGGAGAGGGGCAAAAATACCCAGAGCACGAGGCAGGAGAGGCAGGTGTCCTCGGTGTGACTTGTGTAAACATCAAGCCTTTTCCTCCTGTGTTTGAGTCTCTTCATGTGCCTTTCTCTAGGCGCAGACAGCGAACTTGGTGCTGAAAGATGGAACGAAGATGAAGGGCTATTCTTTTGGCTATCCATCCTCCACAGCAGGGGAAGTCGTATTCAACACTGGTATTTCTGGGTAAGGCAAAAGCAATTGAGAAATAAGGAAGAAAACTGTTTTGGGAGCTTGTACAAGTGTGCAAGGGGTAGTTGGTGCAGATGCTTTTCTCAAGATCATAGGGTCCCAATCCAAGGAAATGATGTGCTGTGCAGAAAACACCATGCTCTAGGAATGCAGAGAGGGAGCCAGTTACCAGTGTGACTTCAGGCATCATCACGTTTGTGCTGATGGGCAGCTTGAAGGACTCGTATAGCTAACTGTGACAGTGAGGTGTGGAGAGAGCTGCTCGTCTCCCCACGAAATGCAGCCCCTGCTGAGTCAGAGCAGAGCTGCTGCTGAGTGACACAGAACCACGACAGCAAGAACCTTCATCTGATGTGTCGTTGTTCTCCCTCCCATTTCCAGATCGAGAGTAAAGGTTTGAAGTACCTGCAGCCTCCTGAGTGATGTGACACGGCCTCTGAGTGCAAAGTTCTTAACTCCTAATGTTCCTAAATTGGGTTCTCACACGTGAACCATCCTTCTTGGTGTGTGGGGGCTCATAGCACAGCTGAGGATGTGTTCGAGCCCTCTGCCCTTCCCAGGGATAGGGGAGGATCAGGTTTGTTGCTAACCTGGCATGGCTGCGTGTCCTCTCAAGTGACAGAAGCTGATAGCTGGCTTAGGATTGCAACCCAGGGCTGCAAAGTTGAACTGCTTGAGCAGAGAAAAAGCTGCCCAGAGGATTGAGGCTGTGGGTTAGGAGAGGGATATGTTCCGGGGAGGTGACACAGCTCTGAAGCTGCTGGTGCTTGAGCTTTTTCTGCAGCTATCCATAGCTGTCTTTGCCTGCAGACTTTCATAATGGCCTTTGCCCAGCTGCCTTGTATTCCCCAAATTCTGCTCTCCTTTGGAGAAAACAGTGCTCACAGGATGAGTTTTAAATGATCTCATTGGTGAGGATGTTAAATTGCTGCAGAGGGGAATCTGTTTGCAAAGTTTTGCATTAGGAGGCAATTATTTAAGTATTTTGACAGCACTAATTACTTGCTGTGTTAATATACCTGCCAACAAACAACTGTTTAATATAGATCAGAGTGATGGAGGGCACCAGAGTTCTCTTCTCTGTGATGGATTATGGGCAATAAATCTTGTCACATCACAAAAGTCAAGGAGGACCTGATGGATTAATTTCCCCTCCACATGTTTCTGTGGCAGCAGAAGCTGTTTGCTCATTTCCTAGTGATTTGGAGAGGATGCCTGTGAAAGGAGAGATCTCTTCTGGGCTGGGGAGCATATGGGGATGGAGAGAACATTCAAAACATCAGGCTGTGTCTTCAGAGCGCTCTCCAAGAATGTGAACTCGGTTGGCTTAGAGAAGAGGAGGATAAGAGCTTGCAGCATTGCTGTAGATCGTAAAAGTGACAGGATTTGCTACCAGCCATGGCATTGCTGGCCAGTGAAAGAAACCCTCCAGCTCTGCCTCGTGGTCTTGAGCACAGCGATCAGGACCTCACGTATCTGACGGACCCCACTGCCCCTCCTCCCCTTAGCAGGAGGCCAAGTGGGAAGGAGGTGCTGCACTAGGGCTGGGGCCTTTTGCAGGCTGTCTGGGCTCGTAGCAATTAGTGCAGCCAGCAGGAGGCTAATGCAGGGGTGGTTTTGCCATGGCTGCTTTTAGGTCTCAGACCACTGCTTTCTGTGGACTGGGTGTTTCTAGACCCTGAGCGGGGTCAGCGTGAGCTCTGTGTGCAGACAACCAGTGTGCTGCTCTGCACCTCGTCTGCTTGGCTGGACTCCCACCTCCTGATCCGTGCCAGAACGGGGAGCCTAAGCACTTGGTGTACACCCAGCTTTCAGGGCTGAAGTAGCTAAAGCTGGCTGGAATGTTGTCAGATTACCCTAGAAGAGAGGCCAGAGAGCGATGTTTTTGGGGTGCGATGTTGAATTTTCATTAGAAGAGCACGAGGATGAACTTCTCAGAAAGGTTTGGAATAACAAATCCTAGCATTTAGAATGGGGCAGAGAGAGGAAGGGGGGAGGTTTTCAGTTACGGGTTGCAATTCTTCCCTCAAAATGTTACTGTGCTTGTATCAGCTCAGTAACTGCATTTGCCTCCAACGTGCCTGTGTGTGTGCCTCACAGGATGCTCTGGTGAGAGCACTGATTGATGGGAGTTTACCGAAGTCAGGCAGGGCCGTGGGCAGGCACAGCAGGGGTTGGACCTCGCAGCATCTTTGGAGCTCCTGCTCCCATCTGCTCCTCTCTGCCCCACGAGCGTTGTGCCTGCTTAAAGGGCATTTTGTCTTAACGCAGAGCTGCGCCTTCACAGCCCAGCTAAACCCAGTGGCTCTCTGTCCTTGTTTGCTGATTACAAATAACATGCAAAGGTTAATTACATTGCCTTTGTCATTACCAGAGGCTTTGGGAAGCATAACCAATTGACTCAGAAGGAAGGAGATGCTAAATGTGCACGTCGTGCGCTTGCTGCAGTTCTGTGATCGCGCTGCGCTTTGTGTGGCTGTTCACCTGCAGCAGGAGGTATAGATCTGAACAGCAAGGGAGGCCTACCTGGAAATATCTCATGGCCATTGTTGATTTGATGTGTCATTCCTTAGAGCTGGCTGCTGTGCTGCGTTGTCTGTATCTGCCTGCAACCACTCCGGGTTTTGTGAAGAGTTTCCCAGTGTTTGACAATTAATCTGCTGGCAGTAAGTCCGAAGCACCATAAAAATGTCTCTTGTGACTTGCTGATATCTGGTAGACGGCTGGAGTTGCCAGTTATGTATTGTTTAAACAGTGATGACAGTAATAAATTATGTTTTGTATGGGTCAGATTAATTCTGCAGTGTCTTGATGCATTTGGCTTAATATCTATATGGATAAGTTCATCTGTTGCTGAATTACAGCTGCTTTTGAGTTGAAAGACAGCAAATGCTTAACAGATTGGTGCAACAGTATGCTAGAGTGTAAGGGAGAAAGTGAAAGGCTGCTCACTTCGAAGCTGCAGAATTAGGAGCATGAGTAAGTAGAACGTATTTACCCTGTTTGGGGTTGGAAGTGAGCCAGGATCAACTGGATCCACTGATCAAGAGCTGATCCAGTAGACTGTGAAAATTGTAGGTTTGATCCTCCATTAAATTCTGAAGATCAGTCCTCCATTGCAGGAGGACGTTCCACTGCACTTGCAGATCTGTCCTTGCTGGGAACAGCGCTCAGGTGGGTGCTGGAATGGAGTCGCAGTCTCTGGGGCTTCTTCCTCTGGCTAAAGATGAGGGCTTTGGGGCTATGGGACCAGCATGGGCTGCTGAACCCCAAAGCATTGTCTTCAGCCTGCCTTTTTTCAGAGAGACACAAACTGCCTTCAAAGCACGTAGGGATCTGGTCAGGTGGTACGTGGGGTGTCCTGCAGATGGGATCCAGGAGATCACCTGGAAGGGATGGCAGGCCTCTGTGCTGGGAGAAGCTGCAGAATTGGTGCCCTGGCAGAGCTTGCTGGCAGAACAGGTAGGAGGAAAGAACCCAGAGAAATAGTGAGGAATCATAAGGATGATTGTAGCTGCTTCCCTGAGCCCAGAGAAAAAGGTAGATGTTAATTAATCTACCTGTTCCCTCGCGGAAAGGGCAGTTACAGCCCCAGACATCTGAAGACTACAGGCTGGGGAAGGGAGCAAGACTGGGCAAACAACTGTGTTGTCAGCTGGCTTTTCAGTTTGAGCTTTCTACGCTTACTGAGAGGGAAGTTCTTACACCACGTGGAAGGAAGGGATGGTGATGATGGGTGCCCAGGGAATGGCCAAGCCCCAGCTGTCATCTGTGGTTCAAGCGATATGTCAAATCGTAAGGGGTCTGAGTGGAACAGCTCTCGTGCTTTTCTTTAGTGAAGCAGGAGAAGCAAAAGCCTTTCCTTGTTCTCTGTGTTGAATGCTAAATTGCAGATAGCAAGGATGAGGTGTATTCACAAATGTGCTTGCTACGAAGGATGTTTTCACATAACTACTGGTTTTGCCTTTTGTCACATGGGAAATCAGAGCTGTCCTCTCACTGCCTCTTTTATTTTCTGTTCAACTTCAGAACAACGTACTTTTTCTTCTGTTGCTTCTTCACCTAGATACACCGAAGCCTTGACAGACCCCAGCTACAAAGGACAGATTCTTACTCTGGCTAACCCCATTGTTGGGAACAGTGGGGTGCCTGACACAGCTGCCGTGGACGAAATGGGCCTCAGGAGGTTTCTGGAGTCCGATGGAATCAAGGTAATGGTGGCAACACAGGAGCTGAGCAGAGGACAGTGCTAGCAGCCTGAGTGTGTGTGAATGTGTGTGTGTGTGTGTGCAAGAACTTACAGGCACTTCATAGAAGTTAAAAGGAGTCAGTGATACTCAACCTTTCTCTTTCTTCCTCTGGGTGTTGTCTTCTGGAGAAATGGTGGCAAAAGGTAATCACTGTGCTTTCTGCACCTGGCTATGCGCTGTCTGGAAGTGGTGCCTTTCCCCTCGGTGGTACACATGACACAATTTTTGTGAACTGCTCCCCTTGTTGACTTTTTTTTCCTCACATTCCTATCTACTTCATATTTGTCTGGGTTTGGCCAGGACTGGTTTCCACAGGGAGAGCAAATGCTGTTGAGAATGAGAAGTTTCTCTGTGCAGAAACTCTCTTCTCTATGCCTGTTCTGCCACAAACAGGGGAGGTGACAGCTGTGTGAAGAAGGCTGCCCTTACTAGTGCAGGAACTAGTTTGTGTTTTGGCAACAGGGCACATAGGCTAAGACCAGGACTGTGTCCGTGCTGTTGTGGCAGTACTGAAAAATGAAATAAAACCCATGTAATTGCAGAGCCAGTGAAATGTTTTATCTGTCCTGAGGTGAAATGACTCCTTTATAAACTACCTAACTCCACTGGAAAATGAAGTTGACTTTTGAAATGAAATGTCACTAAGAAAGTGAAAAGCTTTCTTAAACAAAAAAATGAATCAAAATGGAACATTCTGTCTTGTCTTAAACTTTCATTTTCTTTCTAACAAGAACTGTTTTCTCCATTCAATGCAATTTGCAGCTTTAGTCAATTGGAAGCCACACTATTCTATGGATTTCATAAGTAAAATGGTCTGGGTACATTAATGACAAACTGCTGATGTCTTTACCCCTCTGCCTGATATCTCTTCTGTGCTCTCCCACTGTGCAGTATCAGGTTTGCTGTCTTCTCGTTCTGTCAGAGCAGCCACGCCGAGTCTGCCTGGCGTTGTGTCTCATGTGGTACGGTTTGCAGCAGATGAATGTACCAGAAGGCACAGGGCTAGTCCAGAGTCATTCTTCAGTGCAAAATTCCATTTCTTCTCTCTGCAGGTTTCAGGTTTGCTGGTGCTGGATTACAGCAATGAGTACAGTCACTGGCAGGCTACAAGGAGTCTTGGGGAGTGGTTGCAGGAAGAAAAGGTGAGAAATAGTGGGATAGCTACATGGAGAGAACAGGCCTGCGTGTCTGGGAACAGGGGAAAGAACAACCAGCTTTGAGTTGCTAACCACTTTTCTCTTGAGATGTCTTCACCAGTCTGTACTGCGCTTGTTCTGTGTTCCTTAGTTCTCATTCTTTGGGGATGTTTGGTTCTTATTAAAAAAGATCCATGTTAGATTATATTCCAGCATCTCATCAGATGTTTCTGTAGTGCTGCTCCTAGTGACTGCCACAGTGCTATCCTCAAGGACTGTTAGTTGCAGGAACCCCTCTGACGTGAAGTGGTGGGAGTCAAGGATATGCCAGTAGAGTGCGACTGACTTGTAGCAGCTGGGAGGGTTAGGTGCTCAGGAGGAAGGCAAAACGTGGCTCAGAAATGAGACCAATATTTGCCATATAAGCTTTTTATTTTGAGCTCTCTAATGCAGAAACTAGAAGTCTTGAAGAACCAAGCTATTTATGAGTGGGGAGTGGGGAGGAAAGGTGAAGAACTGCAAGTGGGGCAGCCTTGGCAACAGAGCTGCTAAGAGCCAAAGCCCTTTACCAACAAGCATGTTCTTCTCAGCAAAGTGATCTGGCTGTTGGCTTCACGTGCCTTAGCTGCTTGTTCTCTAACTTATACTTGTGATTTCTTCAGGTGCCTGCTCTCTATGGGATTGATACCAGAATGCTGTCCAAATTAATTCGTGACAAGGTATGATCCCCTTTCCTCGACCCAGTTCCATTAACCTTGCCGTTTTCTGGGACATATTTCTAACAGCGCAGCAAACCTGAGGTAGCAATGCCACTGCTGGGTTGCCTTGACCTCAGGTGCTGCTCAGATCCTCATCCCCTTTGGAAGACTAAAGGTTCTGGGTTTCCTATTCCACATGAGTGAACCAGCACGTGCTGATGTACATGAAACTCCTTTGGTAGTGGTGTCAAACACAACAGGCTGTCGTGTCACTTGCCTGTTGCCTCAGGTAGTAACAGAGATGGCAACAAATCTGTGACATCTTGTGCATGTTAGTTCATAGACAGCACCAGCTTTGGTCAGTGGAAACTTTCCAGTTCCTCAGAGACTTAAGGAATGGCTACGTTAACCTAACCTGGATTCCTAACACAGGCTGGTTTTCTTTGACTGAAACCTTTCATTATTTTTAATAGCCATTACTTTTCTCTGCTTTCTGAGAGCTGACAATTGAAGGACATCAGCAAGATTACATTACTGAATGGAAGGTAGTGTTAAGGTACTTTCACATCTGCTCAAACGGTGATCAAAGCCATTCCGAAGGTAAATTGTTGTGCCTCGGAGGCTTTTCTTTTCTAATGGATTATTTGAAGCTGCTCTATTCTTCAGTTGACCAGTCTGCAATCTGTAGTGCAAGCCCACTCCCCCATTCATTCCACAACCAAAATACGAATGATCCAGCCTGAATAGAGGAATATTTGTAGAAATTAATTCTTATGGGAAGATAAGGGTTTGTCCTGCTCTTACAGACAGCAGACAAGTGCAGTTTAATGCAATGGGAAATGGCAATACATTTTTCTGCTTTCTTCAGACACTTCGTTTAATGGATCAGTGCTCCTTTCATCCAAAGTAAATACACTTTCAGTATTTATCCAGTAGCTTATCAGACAGTGTAGAGCAGTAATGCCCATTATACTGGGACTGAGTGGTATTGGTTTATGGCTTTTAAAATAGTGGATAATGTAGCTTTGTCTCCTAGACTTCTTCGTCAGATTGGGGGAAAAAAAAAAAAAACACAACACTTTATAAACAGACGTGGAATGAAATATTAATTGGGGGAGAGAATGGGGCTTTACTGTGATAAATGCAGAAATGACCAATGACTTGTTATAGCAACTCTAAAGATAAATTCAGGGCAGCATTTGGCTGAGTAATCCAGTGGCAAGGTAAGACAGAGTTCCTATTTGTAAGAAAGGCTTTAGGGCTTTGTCATCAGCTTTTATGGGACTGGCTACTCAGTGGCACTTGGCAGTTTCTGTGGCTCCCAAGAACCCGACTTATTTAAGGTGATGCTGACTTGTTCAGCTCTGCTGCACACAAAGCGTTCTGTAGCACCTTGTGGTGTAAGGTGCAACCTCAAGGTGAGGAAGGATGTCAGTCGCTGTTAAGATCTGTCTTCAAAACTTACCCTTAATAGTGCACATGGCAATGCACGGTTATGACACTTCCCTGTCTCTAAAGAAGATGACAAGGATACTTCAGGTATGGCCGACCATGGAAGTATCTCAAGGAAGTATCAGTAGAGCCAGTGAGCAGTCCCAGCCTTCACAGGGCAAGCTGAACGTTGTGTTTTATCTTGATAGTGTCATGTGTTGAGAGTTATCACAAAACGTTGACTTCCTCTGCTTCACCATCCCCTTCCATCCTTGGGAAGTTCTGTATTGCACCCCCTGTCCCCATGCTGCAAAGAGTTTAGCCCTAGGTTAATCCCACTTATTCCAGGAGTGGAGCAAAGCCAAAATGGGGATTTTTTCCACTGAACTTTAATGAACAGAGCACAGAGTAGGATATGCTGCTGGCAGATCAAGGGTGTCCTAGCTTCTGTGAGGTGATAACAGCAGTAAAGAGCAGAGCTTGCTGGAGGTGATTTTTTTTTTTTTTTTTAACAGATTATTCAGCGAACAGCTGTGCTGACCTGCCTCCCACACAGCGTTGCTTTACAGCTCTGCTGCCTTATAGCTATCCACAGTATGTGGCTGAAGACCTCACAGTGGGTGTCTAAAACCAAAAAGCTGCAAACTGCCTTGGGGATTACTCCCAGATCTTATTTGGGGATCTGAAACCTGATCCTCTTGGAAGGCAACCTGTTTTACTGTCATTAGACAGCTTGCCAAGCTGTTCACAGATTTTACTGGTGGCACTGCCTCTCCCTCAGAAGAAGGATGTTGAGACTTGTTTTTAATACTAGGAAGGGATCATAACTTCTGAAGATGCTGGAAGTGGCTATAAGCTGTCAAGAAACCATCTCTAAACAGCTGTTCAGGTTGCTGTGCCTGTCAGCACCTTGCCCCAGTGTTCACAGTTTCTTTACTTGTGCTTCTTTGTTTACTGGTGTATTTCCACAGGGCACAGTACTTGGGAAGATTGAATTTGAAGGTCAACCCACAGAGTTTGCAGACCCAAATAAGCAGAACTTAATTGCAGAAGTTTCAACAAAGGTGAGAACTTCCTCTAGTCCTAGGTCTGTACACTCCAGGTATTAACTGCTCCCCATTTGCTCTGGGGATCACCCAGTTTTTCTAAATAATCTCGGGACCTCTTTTAAACCATTCACCTTTCTAGAGCTTTGGAAGGCTGTGAACTCAGCATGGGCCTTGTATGGTCCCTGTGGCTTACTAGGTGCTGTGCTGAAGCTGTAAAATAGGCTACGTTGAGCTGGATGTACTCTGAACAGTGCTCGGATCAGGGGATTGTCTGTTCCAAAGACAGGAAGTCTTTGAAACAAAGAAGTATTGGGGATACAGTTAGAGCTGGTGTGGGTGGCACACTTTCAAAAAATTAACCAAAAGAACGGTTGCTTTACTTGAATGAATTTCAGGAAAGCTCACATTTGATAACTTAGGCTCAGGCATAATTCTGTTGAGGTGATGCCAGAAGGTGTTTGTAGGCCTCAAAAAGAGACCAGCATAGGAGTTCCCTGGCTCTAATATTGCTGGCCTTAGCTGCTTTTTGTGTGTCTGTGGACTGAACAGCAGCTATGTTTGTACTCCTGTTAGCAGGGCATGCAAACTGTGCTCAACCACAAGAGAAGAGCACTGTAACTCACCAGGTCATAGTAAACCAGGCTTACACTAAAAATGGTAACCATTCTTCTACCGATGCAAGGGGCAGTGTCTTGAGTCATGGACCCTTTGGGGTTTTAGTTATAGGATAGAGTGCCATAGGGGCATTGACTGAGATGACAACTGAGCATGAGTCCCATTTGCGAATTCCATGCTTACTGCGATGCTTGCAATTCCTTTAAGATCAGGGAGGCTGTGGAAGAGCTCTGCAAATAATTACTTGTGTACGATTCCTCACACAACCTGGTGTGTGTGGCACGGGTGGGAAATGGAAGCGCAAGCCTGAAGCCAGGCTTGGATTTCCAATTGTAACAGGTTATCTGAAATGCTACTGGAATGCATAGGCAGCTTTGCAAGTTAGAGATCTCGCCAACTTCTGCTATGCTTCCACTGTGTTTTGAGTTAGTCCTTGTTGCTACACAGAAGGATGGCAGTTGCTTCTTGAGGTGTTTGTGATCTGCAATTGCAAGATGCAGGTGAAGTCATTTTGAGCAGTAACTCAGCAATAGGTAAGGTTGCTGATGCTAAACTCGGCAATTACTAAGACAGAATTGCTCTGAAGATGCTGAAAATGGCTTCTAAAAGGGCGATATAATAAGATTAATGGAGCTTCGGTGATCTTGTTATGTTTATAACTTCATTTTGTAGGCTTAAAAAGCAACATCACAAATGAAGCTGACGATGAAGTAAGCTGTTCAGCGTTGGTAGTTACTGGCCAGGATAATCTATCTGTTTCTAAATAGCTATTTTTGTGTTAATCCGAATACAGTAAGACCTGCTCATCAATTGCACCTTTGGAGTGATTTTAATCATTTATTTTTTCTTCCTGTCCCCCACATCCTTAGGTATTAGTGATAGAGATTCTATAGACTAACACTACTTCTACAGGACAGGGAGTGTAGAAAATTGCCAGTGTTTCACAGGAACTTTTGTTGGAGATTTATTTTGGTGCCTGTGATGTTCAGGGTCCTGGACCATGTGAGAGGTATATAAATGCTCGAAACTGATAGGTCACTTCTATCTAAACATAGAGTCCCATGTAGTTTTTTGCTGTTACCACTGTTGTCAGCAGTTTCTCTTCTCCCTGACTGCTGACTCAGAACCTTCCTGCATCATCCTCAGACTGGGAAGCTTCTTATAGGTTGTGCTGTGACCACACGAGGGAAATCCTCTGGCTTTTAACAGTTCCCTGATTGAGTTTCTGGTCTAGCTTCTATGTAGATATACTCTTGACCAGATGGAGGGGTCAGTGCTCTGCAGTACGGAGGAAGAGTAAGTGAGAGAAGTGGGGGAAGGCTTGTGAAGACAGCAGCACCTAAAATCAGTTGGGAAAGGTGTTAACAAATCATAGCCTAATTAATTGGACAGGGCGAAGTTTTGAGGAGGAGGCAATTAAAATAACTCAAAGAAGTTTTGTTCCACAATTCTCCCTGGCCCTTAGAACAGCCAAGGAGAACATTTGAGGGAGATCTCTGGTTCGTAATGTTTCACGGATTTTTTTAGTAGGGGTGTTGTGAGGAACTGAGGCGTCCCCAAGAGCCCTTCTAAAAAGGTGTGTGAGTTTTTCTTAAGGGACTCTGACACATAGCACAAAATTAATTTCTGTGAAAACTGGGTTCATCGATTCTCTTGAGATTGTTGAACTCCACTTCCTAGAAGCTTGAAGGGCAGCAGGTAGAAGACCCTTGCAGTTGCTTTGCAGCAGTGCAGTTCCACCAGCCTGTGCACGAAGAATCTGCTTGTGTACTCCTGACTGAAGGTACTGTCATACCTCTCAAGACCAAGTTTCAATAGCAGATTCACCGTGCTCATTCTCAAAAAAAGGATTGCGAGGCACTTTGCCATTGCTTTATGTGGTGTGAGCTATGAGATGATCTGATACAAAATCCCTTTTCAGTGCTGGAGAGCAGGAGTCACGACATCAGTGGTAACACTGCTGGCTCTGTGCTGATTCTTGTCCCGTTTAGAGGAGGAGTACAGACCAACTGCTGGCTCGTGAGCGGCAGCTAGAAACCTTGCAGTGAAGGGAGATGGCTTCTCGCAGCCCAGCTCTTTCACCTCTGCTCCTGAAACGGCAGGCAGTCACTCCTGATGATGATCTGAGACGTCCTCACACAGGACATGCTCTTGCTTACATCGCTAAAAATCTATTCTTGTTGTTTTGTTTTCTTTTGAGTAGAAAACAATTCAAACAAGAACTTAATTAGGATAACAGAAAGGGAAGGACTGTATTATTCTGCTAAAACTTCATTTTATGCTCCCTGTAGAGGGGATGTTTTTTCCTTCTGGCTGGTCCTAATCTTCCTTGAAAAGATTGTTTGTCACCAGTACCACGGCATATTGGGAATGGATTTTAGCATCTCTTCATAAAGGGGCCCAGCTGTGAAATTTGAATGCCAGGGAAGCTGATTAAAAGGGAGTTGTTTAGCTTACAAAAAAAAAAAAAAAAAAAAAAAGCGGTGTATTGCACAAGAGGAAGGACACTTTAGATAAAGTACACTTATGAATATCAACTTTCAGAGTTTGCTTTTAGAAAGCAGAAGCCCACCTTATGTGGTTATTGATGAGCGGCATCCCATGCTGGCACTAACTGCAGTTACATAACCAGTAAGATAATTCAGCAAGCTTCAGAAAGAAGCTATCCATAAAGAGCCCTATATCAGTGCCAGAGCCTTCTCTTAATGTCTCCATGTTGCAGTATCAAGATTCATAAAATAGACAGTGGTTTGGCTCCACCATCTTCCATCCTGGTTGCAACCAGGAAGGATAAGTGGGTGTACTGAAATGGTCCAGAGGCAGGGGATGTGCAGGGACAATTTACTTTGCGGGATGGGAACAGCAGCTGGAAGAGAAGGTGCCACAAGTGTAGAACTGTGCACAACTGCTGGTGCCACATGAACATACGTGATGCTCAGTGGCACCCACCGCAGGTCTATCACAGAATGTATCACGTCCAGCCACACTGGGCTTCGGTCCTGCTGTGACTGGAAGCTCAGGGTTGTGTTTCGTGTGATGGAGCCATAGCTGGTGGGCGTGAAGCAGCCTTGCTCCACTGGCATCAGCACGATGACTTCAGCTGGAAACCTCTCCCAATGTGTCTGGCAATTCTCTTGGGCTGCAATGATCTGTGAGAGCTGACATGCTACTTCACTGCTAATGAGGTGAAACGCTGGAAAAAAGGTTGTCATTAGCTATGGAAACAAGTGGTTTCTTAGGGATTGCTGTTACTGCTGTAATCAACGGTATATAAAATGGTGTTGTAACTTTTATTTTAACAAAAAAATGAAGTGTTAACATCTGTGGTACTTCTGGAGATTTCTCTGTAAGTTGACTGTGAAGCACCAGTTGCTGCACGTTGGTGAAGAGTTATTTTGCTGGCCGCCTTCCCTGTGTTTTGGGGGGCAGGAGGTGATCTGTCACTTACAGCACGGCCTTTCTTTTTGTAGGAAGTCAAGGTATATGGCAGAGGGAATCCAATTAAAGTTGTAGCAGTTGACTGTGGGTTGAAGTACAATGTTATTCGTCTGCTGGTAAAGGTAGGTCAGTGCTTTATATCCTTCTCTCCTGTTCTGCTTTGGTAAGAACCTTGCCTGTACTCGGTAGCCTTCTTTTCAGCTGTACACATTCATACCAGTAGCGGTTTCCCTCCTAAAATGAGGTACAGGTGTTTTTGTTTTTAGGATGATTTTTATGGACTGTGAGGTGTTTTCTGAAATTGATGCATGGTATTGAGGGGGGTGAGGAAGAGGAATTGTGCAGCAACCTTTCAGCCTTCAAGAATCCCAGAAAGGTGATCTTTAGAGAAGCTGTGGTGCCAACATGGCCAAAAATGAATAAATGGGAAAAATTTTGCAGTGAGAGTGGTTGGTGAATGGCTGAAACAGGGAACCAGAGAAGTTGTGGAATGTCTGTCCCCAAAGATGCTGAAAACTGCCCTACAGTGGAAGTCCCTGCTTTGAGCAGGAATTGGACCAGATGATCTCCTGAGCTCCCTCCAGCCAAAGTGATTCTTTAATTCTAGGATTCTTTGAAAATCTTTTCCTGTTGTTAGCACTGAGATGGAGCAGTCCTTACTTCTCTAGCCATACTGGAGGAACGAAGGTGGTGTCCTCTCATTCTCAAGATGCACCAGGTTCACGTGTTTCAGTTTTCTGGTTAATGTGTATGTTCATCCCCTTATAGGCATGCAGGACTATTGCTGGCATGTTGAAGAGGCTGAGATCCCTGTGTTAGCAGTTAGGGTGAATACATTGTGTGACAGTGAATGTATTACTTGTGTATATACACACCTATTATGCATTCAATTACTAACTTTCAATCTCATTAGTGAATTTCAGAAATACTTGGCAAACACTGAGGTGGCTCAAAGATGAAAAATCCTAGCAGGCTTGTGGAAATAATCTGGACATAATTAATGATAGCCTTGTTATCGTTCCTGACAAGGGAATGGCTGAAATCCCAGTTCAGCCTCCAGACATGCATTCATTTGTTCCTTTGCTCCGCTCATTGCTTGTCTTTCCCTCTGATTTTCTCCCAGCGGGGTGCCGAGGTACATCTGGTTCCATGGGACCATGATTTTACCAGCATGGACTATGATGGGCTCGTAATTTCTGGAGGTCCAGGGGATCCGATGAAGGCCCAGGAGGTGATTCAGAACGTCAGAAAGGTAGAGTATGATAGCCACAGGCCATTTTTTCATGTTTATTTGTCATCTTTTCCTAGTTGTCTGAGTTTGGTCCTTCAGCACCTTTGTGACCTTGTGAAGGAATAGCCTTGATTTCACAGTGCTCCCATTTGAAATAATGTCATGTGTTAATATAAAGCACCCCTGCTCATTCCCCTTGAGTAGACCGAGACAGCAAGCTGTGCTCTGAGCTTTCCCCCTGAGGAGAGGAGGAATCTGTCCTTCGTAGGCTGTTGCCAGCCTTGCATTCCACCCGTCCCCTCCCCAGCTCCCAAACTCTGTGTGGCTGCTGTGAGGGAACTGCAGCAGGGCTAGGAGCATAGCATGGGTTATGCTGGAATTGCTGAACAGTGACACTCCAATAGCTTTTGAAAACCTTTTCATTGTAGGTGCTGGAGAGCAATCGCCCAGAGCCTTTGTTTGGAATTAGCATGGGGCACGTAATCACTGGAATAGCAGCCGGAGCCACTTCCTACAAGATGCAGGTGGCCAACAGGTACAGCAGCTCTTCTGCTCCCCAGGGCCCAGACAGACCAGTTCAGTGCTTTGCAGTTATTTCTTCATTCTTGCCATTCTCCTTCCTTTAATTTAAATTGCCTTGGTGTGCATTGTTTTTTTTGAAGGTGCCTCAAAGAGTTTGAGTAACTGGTCCCCCACCAAACTGAAGGACAGCAAAGTTTTTCCCAGGATTTATCATTTTGAGATTGGTTACCAGGAGCAGTTCAGCAGTAGCCGTTCACTATGTATAGTTCCTCAGCTATGAGCTCCTCCACATTGTGGCATTTGGACACATCCAGCACTTCTGTCCCCTGTTCTCTGACCCTTTCCTTCTCCCTTTCAGAGGGCAGAACCAGCCTGTCCTGAATGCAGTGAATGGACAGGCTGTCATCACTGCTCAGAACCACGGTTATGCCATTGACAGCTCTACCCTCCCACCTGGCTGGAAACCTCTCTTTGTCAATGTCAATGACCAAACAAACGAGGTGAGTGCATACTTTCTAGATACCTATACGTAGCAGCCTCCAGTAAAGAAAGACTATCTAATTTTATTTTCCCTCCTGGAAGCTTGCAGTCAGGTTACAATTAGTCATCAAAACTAAACTTGATGACATGGCCATCTCCTTTACTCGGGGTCCTTCCTTACAGCCAAAAAGGGAGTGAGCCATTACCTCTGTCCATGCTAGCCCAAAGCAAAGGACTGCAGCAGTGACCTCACGATTTCCCTGGAATTGTTGCCTTATTAATTTCTGTGACTTCCCCACTGCAAGGGTGCTAGCCTGTGCCACTGTAATGTGTTGGTTTTGTGTTATACAGCACAGAAAAGGGATATTACCGGAGTCTGATCTATTTTGTTAATGTAAATAGAATCCCAAGGCCAGGGAGGAGACAGGTAACTGCCTCTAGAGAACAACTTACAGGATCTGATGTAGAGGCCTCATGCCAAGTAACACTCCACGTGGGGGGGTCTTCTGTTTCGTATAAATGCCCCACACTGAGTCTGGCAGAATGGACAGTGCTGTCCTGGCATATCCTGGCTACAGTTTGCAGGATCAAGTAGCGGTAATTTCCAGCTGATGGTTCGAGAGTAAGTTCGTTGTTCATCAGTTCCTGTTGTCTTTGTCCTTGCAGGTGTATTTAAGCAGAGATAAATGTTGCCAAACGAGGTATTAATACAAAGGATTTACAAGTGTCGTTCAGTTTTTGAAGTGACTTTGGTTTGGCTGTGTTGGCACACTGAACCCTTCCATTCTCAGGCCTTCCATGCTTGCTTTAGCTAAATTCTGGGGACATGTGTGATGGTGTTTTTGCCTAAATCAGGTGGTAAGGCTGGACATGAGTCTTCTGGATCTAGAAGCATGATATTCTTTCATGTGACCTGAAGAAAGCATTTCTGCTACCCCCAAAGCAGCATCAGGCTCCTAAACCTTTATAGATTTGTCCATATGCTGGAGAGGGACAAGAAACGTTGCAGTTCTAGCATGGAGTGCACCAGCAGGAACAGGACTGGATGGGCTCTCCTCTGCAGTCCTCTATTTGGAAGAGAAGAAGCACTTCCTGTGACCGACCTGACACAACACAGTTGGACAGGGCCAGCACAGGTTTCCAAATACTGACAAGCTATGGAGCAAATATATTTTGAAAAGGTGTTAGTACGTAACTAGAAATAACATGAGCATTCAGGGAAAATGTGGCAGACTCAGGATGCTCTTTACTCTGAGGGCAGAAACTCTTACTGTAGGCAGGAGCTCATCTCCTGTCCCTGTCCCATCCCTGCAGCCCGGGATGGCACTGTTACTCTGTAGGAGCTGCTGTGGCTCCTTTGTCCATTTGTGGGGGAAACGGGTTTATATCTGAGCTATTTTTCTGGGATTCTCTCTTAAGGGAATCTTGGTTTCCTCCATCTGGAATTGGGCCATGAGCAGTGACAGCTACAATGTAGTCTGCCGGTGGCCTGCACTGCCTGGTGCTGTCAGGCCATGCAAATGAGAGATTTGTTTTGCCTGGCTCCAAGTAGAAATACAAGCACCATCTCCAAACTCAGCTTAGGTCTTTCATACCATCCAGAGCAGTTCGTCACAGACCTGCAAATGACCCAGGGCATGGCCTTGTGTCAGCATTTGAAGTGAGTTATGGAAGTAAAGAGCACGACCAACATTTCTTTCTTCTGTAACAGCACGAGCCAGATCAGAGCAGTAAAAACAATGAAACAGCATTCTTCAAAGTGATCTTTTACTTGCTCTGTATGTTTTTGCTTCTTTGCCTGGTCCAGGATCTCCTCTGGAGGGAGACCAGCCTATCTGCTCTGTTAAGTGCAATTTAATAGGGTTTGCTACTGTAATGAAGGTGATGTCTCTACCATATTTCTCAGCCACGCACAGCTCAGTGGGTAATGCATGCACTGGAACATTAGCAGAAGATAAAAAGGCTCCATAGTAAGGCTCCTCAAGTAGGACATAGTTTGAAGACTGTGCATGAAACAGGTTTCAATTTAGCAGCCACTAAAAACATCTCAGCCCCTTGGCCTTCAGTGCTTGCAGGGATAACATCTGGCTTTCTGTTCCCTTGCCTACTTTCAAGGAGTCATCTACGCTGATTTTTTTTAATTCCCGCAGGGAATTATGCATGAGACCAGACCAATTTTCACAGCACAGTTCTACCCAGACGCCAATCCCGGGCCAACAGACACAGAGGTATTGTATGAGGATTGATCTGGGCTTACTTTTAGGTGACCTGGGGAGTGCAGATACGTATCAGCTACAATAACAAGTCTTTATGTTGTTGATGGTCCTAAATCTTGTTTTCGGAGAAGTCAGAATCCTCACAGAGGACCCAGTCATGCATAGTCTTGTGTCTGCTTAGCTTGATCCACAGCTAATTACAATCAGCAGCAAGGCGTCTATTGACTTCTGTGTGCTTTGGATCAATGATTCCATTCACATGATGCGCATGCTTTGAGTCCTGGTGGGATTATTTGTGTGTTGGAAGTTACTGAAGTGCTTAAGGCTTTGCAGGATCAGGCTCAACTATCTTGTACCTGGGGTGATTGCAAAAGGAAAAGGATTTCATCTTACAGAAAAAACACTAGCCAGATGTTTTGTAATAAAATCATTAACTTTCTAATACATTTTAGTTCCACTTTCAAATTTTATAATTACTGTAGAGTTATGTAAATGAATGCATACTTCTTCACTCTGGTTCTCCTAAGTGAAATGAAATTTTAATCCCCCATCTGTGACTTCGCACAAATTCTATAAAAACTGATTGCGTAGTCACAGACTATGACTAAGCAGCAGCAGGGGATGTGGAAGGCAGAGAAAGCACGTCTGAACAGAAATACACGTAGCGTTTCTTGAGAAGGTGGAAAAATACATGGAAGTGCTTATTTTATTCTTAATTTGATGTTGTTGATTAAACCTGCAAGTAAATCTCTTGATATCAAGACGTTTCCTACCAATCTGACCTGTAAATCTCACAGAATGTGAAACAACCCTCGGCTCTGGCTTCTCCAAGTATGTGCACTTCCACTGCTTGGATGGATTTGGGAACCTGGACCCCTTGCGGACCCCATCAGTTGGGTGCAGTCACAGCCTGCCTCGCTGTATCCTGCTGCTGCCTGGGATGAGGCACATGGAAGCCAGAAAAAACTTTCCTCACAGCTGCTCTGGGATCTCTGGAGGGACCAACCAGCTGACACTTAGACACACCTGTTCAGACCCCAGCTCTGTAGCGGGCTCCATTCCACATGGCTCACTGGAGCTAGTTAAGCATCTGCTCTTCTGTATTTTAGCTTTCAGTGCACGCTCTTTCCTTATGCTGCCAGCCATATATAAGCAGAGCTCACAGACATGATTTATAAGCGTTTTCTCCCTGATATGACCGCACTTTCTTGAATGCAGCTTTGTCAGATACAGCAAAGTCATTATAAATAATGGTCCCCTCTTCTCCGGTGGTGTGAATGTGCCTTCAGAAGGCAGCAGAGCAGAGTTGATAGCTGGAGCTTGCAAATGGCCTGTTTGTTTTTTTTTGTTTTGTTTTGTTTTTTCCCTTCTTTGCATATTATTTGTTTAGTTCTGCTTTGGAGATTAAATTCATGTGTTTATTTTTCCTAGTTCCTGTTTGACTCATTTATTTCACTGGTTAAGAGAGGGAAAGGCACTACCATTGCTTCGGTCCTGCCCAAGGCTGGAGCAGCAGCTTCTAGAGTGGAGGTCAGTGCACAGATGCTCTTTGTTCCTGCCTGTCAGTAAGGCTAGGAGCTTGCTGACTCCTGCTGAACCCACTGTACAAAATGGCATAAAAAGCAGGCCATGGAGGTCAAAGGATTCCTCCCTGTACAAAAGGCCTGTCCTAGAGTTGTCTAGCTTTTCTTGTGTTGTTGACTCCCTTTTCTTTTGGAAATTTGTAAGATCTGACATTTTATGTATTTTTCTTTCAAGTTCTCCCAAGAAAGGTGCTCTCACAGCAGTATAGGAGGTGCCCAGGGATAATCCAGCCATGAGATCTCGTGCCAGCATCATAATATTGCTGCCCTGTTGCTTGGCAAATAAGTCTGAAATTCCTAGCGGGAGCTGAATTTCAGACAGTTTTGTTATCTTAGAAGGCAGCTGGACTTTGTGGGCAGCCAAAATGAGGCATGGTTGTCTATGAGCACATGATAAAATCAACACATGTATTGCATGCCTTATGCATGAGCTGTGTTTCTCTAACCAGAGAGATATGGGACAATTCCTGTAGAAATATTCTTAGACGTAAAAACTGCAGAGTTCTTGGAGGTGACTTTTATTCTCTTTTTGGAACTTAAGATTTGTTCTGTGCTGCATTCTCTGTTTATTTTGCTATCCACCACCACGGGACTGACTTTTTCTATACTCTTTCACACCTCCAGGTCTCCAAAGTTCTCATTCTTGGATCCGGGGGCTTGTCCATCGGTCAGGCAGGGGAATTTGATTACTCTGGATCTCAGGCTGTGAAAGCCATGAAGGTGAGACAGATACTTCAGAAATGCTAACTTTATTTATTTTATTTTCCTTTGTCACAGTGAATGTTTGCCCAACTCTTTCATTGCAGGGGCAGGGAAGCTGGTAGAATAAATAATAAAATTACCCATTTTTGGTTTGAGTTTGTTGGTAGTGTGATATGAGTTAACCACTCAGAATTATCGACTGGAGAGTGACATTCTTGAGGTTTCCATTGCAGCCTTCAGCTGGTTTGTTATTTTAGTTGTGTGACTGAGCACTCCAGGCTTGTCATATCGTCCTGCACTCTGGTCGAATGAAGAGGAGGAAGATGGTTAGTGACACCTGAGCTGAAATCACTGAAACTTGTGGAGTGCTGGCATTGCAAGGCAGACAAATAATAACACCAGCAGAGCAGTTGGCTGCTATCAAGACAATTATGCAAAAGATTTTGAACCCCTTATCAAAACAGGTTTTCTAAATGTGTTTATTTCAAATGGAATGAGGGTTTTAAAGTTCACATATGCCAAGTTTTGTTTCCAGAGTGAATTCATAATTTTGAAAGGAATATATGAAAAGTCATCCTTTTGGATGACTATTGTCCAATAAACTTAATGTCCCACTTCTGAAGTCCCCTTTCTGAAGCCTGGAGGGCTGTGTCATTCTCCTAATTTGTAGAAGGAGAGATTGTAGGGGTCCGTCTGACAGAATCAGAGCAGTTATAGCTGCTCTGACAAGGTGAGTATTGTGATCTGCACTGAAGCTAACTAAAGTCAGGGCCATTCTATTCCTGTGCTGACCCCAGAGTCAGCAAAGGGAAAAAAATCAATTACAGTAATCTTAAATACAGTCCGGGGTAGGTCTGCATTGGTCCTAATGTTACAACACATCTTGTATTGGATGTGTTTTGTGTCCTGTATTGCTATTGCTGGCTGCTAGCTTGAAGTGGCCATGTTGTCAAGATGATGACAAGGTAGGAATGGAGGATCCCAGAGCTGGTGAGTGCCAATAATGACCTGGGTTGGAAAAGAGGCCTCTCTGTCCCTTCTTCCCCTTTTCTCTCTCGTCCTTCAAACTCAGCTCCAGTTTGTGGGGAAAAAAAAATAAGTTTTTTTTTTTATGTGTGTATATATTTTATTTTTTATTTTTTTAATGATAAATCTTCCTAGCTTGACCTCCCACAGTGCTCTTTCCCTTCCTGTGGCCATCAGCCAGCTGCTCTGATCTGCTGCAGGCTAATCAGCCATTCCAGCAGCAGCGCTTGCTCTTCCTGACCTTGCCTCTGGCAGTGTGATTTACAGCTGCATGCAGGAGAGAAGGCAGTTGGTCAGTAGCTGCCAGGAGAAAGCTGCAGAGCAGGGATGGGAGAGAACAGGGACAATTAACAGGAGACAAATAAAAGAGATTTCTTTCCCCTTAGACATCTTAGTTTTATTTTCGTTTAAAAAATCGATATTGGTTCTCACTGCTGGATGTTCTGATTCACTCTGCGATGCATTGCTGTTCTTCCTAGTCTACTGGATGCCAGGTCCTTACAAGAAGGTGCTGCAGTTCACATCCAGTCCTACGCAGTTACGTGTGTGCCTCTTTCTAGAGTAAGACCCCATGGATCTGGGGCTGCCCCAGTCGGTGAATTTGTATTTGCAAGAATATTCATCGAAGGCAGGAACAAACTATGAAGCGGGAGGCCAGGAAGCATCTGTGAACAGCAGAGAATGGCCCGTGGCCATCTGAAAAATCTTCATGATTGCTTGGGCTGGGGATTCTCCCAGCTGTTCTGTGTACAGGTGGCTATTGCACAAAAGGAAGAATCCTTCAGGAAGACTCCATTATTAATTCTCTGTTTTAATTAAGTTGTGATAAAGATCTCCAGCTAGGATGGGTGGACATCATCGTGCGTAGTGTGTACAACAGCAACAACAAAGAAAATTAAAAAGGCAGAAGTTGAAGGAAAGGGTTACAAGAGCAAACACCAAGTGGATTAAAATCTAGAATCCCAAATAACTAGGCCTGGGGATGTGATATCAGTAAAAACTTCTCTCTTAGCACAGCGTGCGTTAATTCTGCTCATTAATTATGTTCCTCATCACTGCCAGCTGGTCCTTAAGATACCTTGCCCCAGATAAGTAGGAAAGAAAAGGCTGAGATGTACAGATACGCTGGCTTATTGGAAAGTGCTGAACCTTTCCCCTCCCCTGTTCATTGCAGCAGAACTACAGCTCTGAATTTCTGAGCATATTTATTATAGAAGAATGTTGTGGTCAGTGAGCTACCCTTCTCCCTCAGCACCTGCAAGAAAACTACCCAGTTTGGAGTCCTCAGTCTAAAACTGAAATCTTTTCTGTAAGGATTTTCTGTTTATTCCTTTCCCTGCTATGCACGTTTTCAAGGAAAGCAGAGTTTTCTGTTCAGTGGAAAAAAATCCAACTTTTCTTGGGGAAAAAGTGTCAACAGAAATTTACAGTCAGTCTTTAAAGCAGTATTTTAAGTTATCAAGAGAGAAAGAAGAAATGTTATCCAGTAACTGAAATAAGTAATCAGAGAGAGCACTGAGGAAGAATCCCACTGCTCCAGGTGAGCTGTGTATTTGTTTCCCCAAACCAGTGGGTCAAGCAATCACAAAATGTTCTCGTGGTTTCTGTGAACAGAAGAAAAATAGTAATTTCTATACCAGTCCCAGCAACTCTTCCATACCATTTGCTTGAGGAATGGTGGCTGACTTAATCTATCAACCCTTTTCCTCTTTCTTCTTTTCTTTATTTCTGCTCACAGTTCCTGTTTGTTCTGAAAGTTTCTTCTCTTGTTTTTCCTTCTGTCTAAGAAGCCTCCACTATTCCTATATGGCAAATATTTCCCTTAAAATGGATTTTGCATCCATAGTTAGCATTGTTTGTAAAGGGTTTATTCATCTGTAGAAGTTTATTGCCTTATCAGACGTTGATGGAGATTATAATGAGTTCCCATAAAAATGAGGCGTGCATCCCAGTACACCTTTTCAACAAAGCAGTAGTGTGTTGCTCTTTATCTGCCCGTGGTTGGTGTGTTGGCCTTTTTTGGGTGTTGGTTGGGTTTTGTTTTTTCTTCTAAGCATGACCATATTCTGGCCTCTTTAGCAAAACTTGGTTGGCATCCTCTTTATGCATTGATATTTTGAGAGTGAGAGGAGTTGATCTGCCCATCTCTGTCTCAAACTTTTCCACTGTTGAACAAACTGTAGGGAAATTCCATCTGCAGCCCAAAGAGCTGTAAACGTCTTACTGTTATAGCAGGAAACATGATAAACTTTACTATCTCTTTATCTCAGTTTCTCATATGTGACAAAGAAAAAAGTGTATAAAGTTTTGGCTAACCTTCCTCTTGCATATAGAGGCAGAGTTTATCTTTTAGTGCATACAATATCATGAGGAACCAGGCTTTCTACATTCTGCTGTTGATGAAGCTGCTTGTTGAACACCTTCTGTCCTTGCTGCTGCTGTTAGCTCTTTTTCTATGTAGGCCTAGCTTTAATGCAGATTTCCTTTTTTTTATTTATTTTTTTTAATTTTTTATTTTTTTAGGAAGAAAATGTGAAGACTGTCCTCATGAACCCTAACATCGCTTCAGTGCAGACCAATGAGACTGGCATAAAGCAGGCTGATGCTGTCTACTTCCTCCCCATCACTCCCCACTTTGTCACGGAGGTCATCAAGGCAGAACGCCCTGATGGATTAATTTTGGGCATGGGTGGCCAAACAGCTCTCAACTGCGGTGAGTACAGTGCAGATAGATGCCTTGGCAGCCCTTGCAGACCAGCTCATTGCTCTCACCACACGTTCAGCAGACTCCTCGTATGCAAATGTGCAAGACCTGTGTCTTGCTGTGTTGCCTGGAGGCACAGGCAGAGATGCTGACCATGGCAGAATGAGTAATTGCTAAGCTATGGACATAGCATCTAATCACTGTTTTCAGCACTTGAAAGTAAATCATTCTGGAAGCTCATCTCCTGGTTACCGTAGCTGAATTGGGGGTACTCACACCACCCAGGCAGAGATCAAAAGGAAAAGTTAGCTTCATTTAACCTTCTTGCAGCAGTACCTACCTGTACTGCTTTGTCTCTGAGATGACTGCCAAGTAGCAACTTTAGTAGTAATCCAGTGGTTCTTAGATTTTAGGGAAGAAATGTCTGTGTAGTGGTTCTGAGTTCTAATATTGGCAAAGAATAATAACTGTTGATTACGCCAGACAAGTGGTCAGGTAGTCAGATATCTTCTGAACACTTTCTTCTTCATTTCCCATCAGCCCTCAAAGCTGTGGCTTTGTTTGCTCTGCAGGAGTGGAACTCTTCAAGCAAGGAGTCCTGCAGCAGTATGGTGTGAAGGTCCTAGGTACATCAGTTGAATCCATCATGGCTACAGAGGATAGAAAGCTTTTTTCTGATAAACTGACTGAGCTAAATGAAATGATTGCTCCTAGCTTTGCAGTGGAATCGGTAAATCAGACAATTTTGAAGATGTGATTACTTTTATTGTTGCTAGAGTTATTTAAAAATAAATATTTCTAGTTTTGTTCAGTGAAAGCTAAATACAACTGTGGATACTGTAGCTTGTACGCTTTCATTGGCACTTCATGGGGATTGGTGCTGGTTCACAGTGATTTAAAATGGATGAAAGTGCAGTTAAGCACTTGGAAGGCCTAAGCTAATTTATCCATTGAAAGGAAGAGTAAATTCAAGTTGGGTGACTTCTGTGCTGCAGTACAAAGGTTTATAAAATTTCAGTGGCCACTTTTTTTTTTTTTTTTTTTTAAATCTTATACAAGCCATTTAAGCTTAGTATTTCAAGTCCTCAAAAATCCCTAGTTCTGAAATCCCTCTTGAGGATGAGAGTGTGAAAAAGTAATTAGTTAGTGGAAGGGTGGAAGGTATGTTTGAGTTTGGAGGAAACAGTCTCAAAGCAGGATGTCTGTCGGAGGGGTTATTTGATGCTATAGTCTGTGAAGACAGACCAGGTAAGAACACGAGAAATCAGTGAGGAAGGCCATGGTGAGGACAGAAGTCACCTTCTTGAGCCTATGTTCAATTTTTCTGCTGCTGGGCAGAACAAAGTAATGTTAAAATGCCAACATCATTCTTTTCATTTTGTCTTCAGACAGCTGAATGTCTTATTGATGGGATTTCCAGTTAACAGAGTAACCTGAGTTGGTTGACTTTATTCATCTGAGTTGTTCTCATTGTCTCTGAAATGTATTCCCATCTCCTTTAAGATTGAAGATGCTTTGAAGGCAGCTGAGAAGATCAGCTACCCAGTCATGATACGTTCTGCTTATGCCCTTGGTGGTCTGGGGTCAGGCATATGTCCTGATGAGGAAAGCTTGCTGGACCTTGGTACAAAGGTAAGTCTGTGATTGCAAGCTCTAGGAATAGTCTGGACATGTGAGTTTTATTTTTATTTTTAAATGGGTATTCACCTGATAGTCACAGATACTGGAATTGTACATACCCTGCCTTTCATCTTACCTGTAAAACGTTATCCTGATTCCTTCTAATGCCCTTCTTTTTTTTTTTTGTTTTGTTTTGTAATTCCTGCTACTGACTTGAGTAATAAAAATGATTAAACTAGTGTTCATCTGAGCAAGTGTTTCAGCAATTTTAGTCTGGGAAGAATCATAGTGAATTATTTTCACCTGCTTTCAGGAGTGAGTGGCACATGGCAGATGTCAAGGAAGTTGAAACCTTTGAAGAGCTTAGTGATAATGTAGTGTCAGAAGAGCTGAGAGACTTGGGCCTCTGCTGTATTTCAGTCTAAAGTATTTTTGCTAAGTCAAAAGCTCATGTAAAAATTTAATGGGATTATGCTCTTCGTAATTTGACATCTACCAGCTGTGTCTGGCTGTGAAGAAACAACTTGCTGTAGGAAATCTGGGATTGTTTTCTTTACATTTGCTGTGAAAAGTAAAATAATTTGGGAAGATCAAAAAAAAGAATGCTTTTTTCTTCCTGCCCCGAATCCTGAATTTTAGGAAATAAGTCTCCACCAATGTCTTTAAAATTCCTGTTTTTCTCTTTTCCTGAATTTCTAACGACCTTAATCTTTCATGTATCTCTAGAAAGAAATACTGCTGATAGCTTTAGGAGCAGTAAATGAAAATAGCTTTTTTTCTCCTTCACACTGTTGTCATGCAAACAAATTCTGGGGCCAGAGTAGACAGTGTTTAGCAAACATCTGCTTAGGCAATGCCTGTCCCCGGGAGGCTCAGTGGACAGGACTGACAGATGCAGGAGGTGGCAGCGGGTACTGTAACCCTATCTTACGGATTGATGGCTGAGGTTGGAAACACTTCACTCACCCAAGCTTATACACAGTCTTCTGTGTAGAGGAAGCAGAAATTCACCCAGAAAGCTTGTGAGTGCAGCTGTCTGGAAGGTTTATATCAAAAATCTGTTTCAGTAAGAGAATGTGGTTTTGATTGGCACTTTTTTCTTTGTGGTTCAGAACGTCTCCGCTTTTCCATGACCAAATGTAAAGCAATAGCTTTTCATAAGCATCTTGCTTTTGTAAAATTTGAGGAATGGGGCAATGTCATATTTTAGGAAAATTTTGGTCTTTCTGAAACTTTATTTTTACCAAAAGTCTGATTCTGTTTTACTTGAAATATTTTTATTTTTTTTGTTTTCAAAATTGATACTGAGAGCTTCAGCATTCTGAATGAAGAACGATGTTTCAAAGTTGACAATGAAAAACAGTTTGAGTGGGTTTGGATTAGCTCAACTTTCGGTTCTCATTTCAGCAGCTCAGCAGAAATACTCTTCTTTCCATTTCAGCTATGGAGATGGTCTGCAGTAATTCTGTGAACCACATTATCAGACACTGGACTCTGGGCACGTTCAGACAACTGAACACCTGTAGGTGTATTTCTTCACAGCACAGCTAGCTCAAGTAACCTGGCCTTGAGTTCATGTCTCCTGCATCAGTTCATTTTGAGTGAGGGGAGGCAGTAGACAGTACCAGAGGAGAAGCACAGATTGTTCTGCAGGCACTGTTAGGTGTTCCTGATACATCACCACAAACTCAGTGCCTCCTCAGACTGGGTGAGGTGCCACTCTTCAAACTGTTTCTTTTTTTTCTTGTGCATGAGTTTGGCAACTGTCCTAAGGGTAGCATTTGAATAACAGCTTGAGCTGACTGCAGAGGGGACAAGGCTGAAAACTGATTCATGTGCTGCATTAAAAGAAGAAGCTTTGCTAAAGGATGGATTGATAATGTGCCCGTTACTTTTGAAGTTTTTAAGCGAGATGTGATTAATGTTTTCTATCTGCTAATATTAAGGCCATTTATTCACTTAGATTATGCTCATTTACCAACAAACTGTATTTTTCATTTTTGTCTCTTGTGCTGAGGAGTGCTTGCAAGATTAGTTTCAGAATAAATCACGGATCTTGCTTCTGGTTAGTATGCCAATGATAAGCAACATTATTAGTGCTATTAATTAAGTAGTGTTTGCTGGCACCCACACTTCCCATCACTTAGTCATTTAGCATTCTGCAGAGTTATCCCACTGAATTCCCATGAATATCCCATGGGGCTGCCCATATGCACAAACAAAAGCATGTGTCTATTGTGTGATTGGAGCCTTAGATAGTTTTGTACTCCTATTTGTTATTTACATGCCATTGCGAGCCCACATGCCCTGCTTTTTTAACCATCTGATCACATAAATATTTTCTGTGCCTTTCAAATAAAGCTAATGATTTTTTTTTTCTGAAATAAAGCACGGAGTGCTTGTCATGGGTGCTATGAACTTTGCTTATATTCATCTTTCAATTTTCATGTTGGCCTGGGTTGTCTGGAGAAGAACAGAAGCCTTAAATATGTTCTAACAAGGTGCAACAAAGCAAGTTCTAACAAAGTTTTCTTTTCTACTGTTCTTTTTCTTTTCTTTTCTTTTCTTTTTTTTTTTTTAACCTATTCCTAGGCATTTGCAATGACTAACCAAATTCTGGTGGAAAAGTCGGTTGTTGGCTGGAAGGAGATAGAGTATGAAGTTGTGAGAGATGCTGCTGATAACTGTATTGCTGTCTGCAGTATGGAAAACATTGATGCCATGGGAGTCCACACAGGTAGGCTTGGACATAGAGTGACTCACTGGAAATTGTGCTTTTTTATTTTTATGCAGTAGTTTATGTAGTTGTGTCGATGAAGTGGGCTCTAGAAATGCTCTTCAGGTCTCTGATGCAGCCAATTAGTGTGTAAAACAGATACTGTTATGCTGAGCCTGTCCCCATGATCTCATTTTTCTTAAGATGGCTTTTGGCTTCTCCAAAATCCAGTTCTGGGACTCTATCTGTGTTTTTCATTGCATCCACACTTCTGAATGTTTGTCATAACTTCATTACTGGCAATGGGTTAGCAAAGAAAGTGACCTATGTGGCTAGAATTTTCTGCTGCTGAACTGCTTCTCATTTTCCTTCTCTGCTGCCTTGTGACAAACAGGGGATTCTGTCGTAGTGGCGCCAAGCCAGACACTCGCTAATGAGGAATTTCAGATGCTGAGGGATCGTGCCATCAAGGTTGTCCGACATCTGGGTATTGTGGGAGAGTGCAATATCCAGTTTGCTCTGCATCCAACTTCCCTGGAGTACTACATCATTGAAGTTAATGCCAGACTCTCGAGAAGTTCGGCTTTGGCATCCAAGGCAACAGGGTAAGTTTATGTAAAGAACAATCACAAAACAAACAAATGAGCAAACAAAAACTGAGTGGAGAAGATCAGAAAGAGAGTTAAGGCAATGACTTGGATTGGGGTATTTTTTAAATACATAAGTGACAGCTGCAAGGAGGAGGAGCTCTTGAGTCTGCTGTCCATGCCATTAAGGCAAGGAGGTGCAAGCTTAATTTGCAGCACAGAAGACTAAAGGTGGCTATTAGGGGCAACTCTGGAGCAGTCAGAGCAGTGAGATGTAGATTCCTGCATGGGAAGTTTCTAAGGATGGTGGTTCCTGTCAGCACTTCCTGGGAATGAGATGGGAGAATCAGTCCTGCAGGGAGGTGGAAGAAGGGGTTAGTGAGCTCTCCAGGTCCATTCCTGCCTGCTGATGCTGCTGCTGCAAATGGAAAAACTCTCAGGAGGTGTGTGGGAGGGGAGCCCACTAGCTCTCCTTACAAAGCATATCCACTGTATCCATATGTTGGCTGCAAATCATCTCTGGGACCCAGAGGACACAGTTATTAACGAGCTGTCTGTCAGATTGATGCAAATGGTATTGCTAGCTGCTTTGTTTTGTTGGCTAATCATAAACTAATCAAGATAAGGATGGTCAGAGCAGGCAGTTTAAAAATTGGCTTCCTAATTGCACTTTGCAGATGCTGTTGAGAGGTGCAAATTAATCTGTAATTTGCAGTTTTCAACAACTCCTGTGTTGTTGAAGCGCCATAGCAGAGCGGAGATAAGCCATGATGCTGGACGGTGGGCGTTGCATTGTTTTCTTTTTGGATGACAGACTCGCAGCAAAACATACCTGTTTGCGTGGTCTCGCTGCGGGCACGATACATCTTTAAAATGGTGGCTTTGTGGATAATAAAGCGAGATCCAGGCCTAGGTAGGTAGCTCTGCAATGTATTAGGGTAGGAAGTAGTACCCATCTGTTTCGTTGAGGAGGGACAACCACCAGCCAGCTGGGATTCTCAAAAACCAACGAGGATCTCTCTTTTGAATGATGCACTGGAAAGGCTGAAGCCACTTGGGTTCCAGGCAGCTTTGTGCTGAGAGCTTGGGCTCGCTTTGGGTGTGATGAAGCACTGGGAGATTTCTGAAGAGCTGTTGCAGATGGATTGTGTGTGGCTAGAAGCACCTCAAACAAGTCATTGTGAAACTGGCTTTGATGGAAATGTTGTAGGAAAACCCTCCTGAGGGAGGGAACGGTTTGTGCAGGGGAAGGTTCTGAAAAGCACATTTGGATTAGGCCTGTGACCCAACGCGATACCTGGATTCAGCAACCCAGAGGCTTCTTGCAGATGGTGCTGGTGACTGGGTACCTCAAATATCCTTTCCAGTGAATGAGCAAAAGACTCGGGAAGATTTATGGGGAAGGAAATGCTTACGGTATCATAGTTAGGAAGTTAGGCTGCTTGATGTATACAGCACCTGATACAGAAGTGCTCTGGCTGCTTACGCAGTGTGTATTGCATAATGGAGTGGTTCAGCTGTCAGTACCCGTCATGAAAAAGTATGGGGCATAAGGAGAAGATGTGGGGAATATTGCAGGTGATTTTTCAAGATGAGACTTTCCTTCTAATATTGGAATAAAACATCTTGTTTGCTGATGAGGCTTTTCCAGACGACTGAAAATTGTGAAGGATGACATCCCTAGCAAAATGAGAATAACAGGCAGGTTTACAGGCTGACTGCATTCCCTCCGCTCCAGCTAGGCCAGCTTTGCAGACCAGTCATCTCCGTTCCTATTGCCATCCTTGAACTAAGTCTAATTCTTTGCAGACTGTTGAAGCCCCCAGTATCATTTTTTTCCTCTTGTGATTCCTGTGTTCAAATGATAAGTAACATTTTTGAGGCTTGGAAGAACTCTACAATTTTCTGCAACAGTGTGGGGAAGCCACCTTTCCTTTTGAGGAAAAAGAAAAGGGAGAATAAAGAATGGGAAAAACGTGAAGTTCATTTCCTTCATCTGCTAAATGAAAAACACGAAAGGAGAAACACTGATCCCCCGCTTTTGGGGGTCAGTCAGCCATGGTACCACACCAGGTTGCATGTGGTTGGTTATAGAACTGTGTATCAAACACCTTTCAGCTGGGACATGGGGCATCCTGTTTATGGGGTCTCTCTTTAGGACTCTGAAGCAATTAGTCTAAATGTTTTTGCTGGTAGACTGCCTGTGACTGCAACCAAGCAGGGATTAAGTCACCTAGCCACCTGCAAAGCATAGTCCAGGCCCTCAGAAGCTCAGTATTTGAAGAAAGGAGAATAAAACGAAACAACTCAGTTCTAATTTTACATGTGCAGTGTGATGCAGAGGGCAATTAAGAAGTTGGTGGCAAAACCCAGGAACCTGATCCAAACATCCCGAGCTTTAGGGCTGCAGCTTAAACTCAGGGCTCTGCTTTCTTTTCAACAGCTGATTTGTAGAGAGTGAAGGCATGCAGGGTGCAATTCTCCTGGTAAGCTGATGTAGGAAGACAGGCTGAGTTTACACTTAACAGAAATGTGCCAGGAACAGGGAACTGTTGCAATTTAGTATTGCAAATACTTTAAATAAAGCAGGTTGAGGGGTTTATGAAGTTTCCTTGTCATTTGTAGTACAAGCAAATTGCAAAAGCAAGTACTTCCCACTCTACTGTTCTCTACCTTTCCTCTGTGGCAGGTATCCATTAGCATTCATTGCTGCCAAAATTGCCTTGGGGATCCCCTTACCCGAAATCAAAAACGTGATGACAGGAAACACCTCGGCCTGCTTTGAGCCCAGCCTGGATTATGTTGTTACCAAGATACCCCGCTGGGATCTGGACCGCTTTCAGGGCACCTCCAACCGGATTGGAAGCTCCATGAAGAGTGTGGGAGAGGTGAGTGTGAGATCCTCTCCTTCCCTTCCCCTCTACCACTTGGGAAAGACATTTATCTTTCTGGAAAGTCCTCAGGATCTCTATCTTCCTGGGCCCAATGGCTTTTGAAGACGTCAGTTCTATTCAGACGATTTGTATCCAGTACTCTATTTAACTGAAAGGAGTTTGGGCTGTGTAATCTTAGATATCACAGCGAGGATTCGTAAATGGTTTGACTATGAAAGGAAGAGACTGCTTTGGATCACCTGAGGTTTGCTTCATTCTTGACACTTGTGACAGGACTCCCAGAGTTATTCTTTGTTTGGAGTTCTGTAGTGATGGTTCATTTGAGTATAACTTCAAGACCTGTAGTTTAAGATTTTCAGTGATGTAGATGAACAACAGCTCACAGTTGTTCCCATAGTTATTTGTCCTCCCTGTTAAATCCACATGCCAAACATTGGCCTACTTCTGCTCTTGAAATCCAAGCACAACATGTGATATGGCTCTGAAGTTCTGACTTACTTATCTTGATGATTAAGTCTCCTGTGTCTGGAACATGACAGTGGGACTTTTAAACCCTGATTTTGAGGTGTCTGGAACAATAGCAGCATTTTCAGACCAAGTTTTAAGAGGGAGGGAAATGGATAAATTACCCTCTTAATTAGTTAATTACATACCAGCTACCAAAGCAAAATAATTAATTTTGTGGGTTTTTTCAGCTGCCTTTTTCTCCTAATGCTTTTCAAGTAGCTATTTTATTAAATTATTTTGACATGAGACCTTCCTAACATCAATTCTACCTTGCTCACACAATGAGCCTTCATCACAATTAGAAGGATTAATTAGAACTTCGTTTTTCATTTGCAGTTTTGGCTTTTAATGTCAATGAGCTTTTTTTTTTTTCAGTGAGCTGATGCTTACTGATATTAATCCTTTCTGCTTAAGGGTTTTTTGGACCGTTCTGTAGAGCTGGAGCTCCTAAATGCAGTTGTCTCATGAACCATCAGCCGTATGGCCATCGCTTGCTGGCCATAGCCACTTGCAGGGAGAAAATACGGAGCCCTTCCTGTGGCTGTCTGTCACAAAAGCAGAACCACGTTATTCCCCGTGCTTCTCATCCTTCTTGAAACAGGATGCTGGGTAAAGAGAGAGGGGAAAGAGCCCCAACTGTTCCAGGCTACCATTGCCAGGGGTGAACTGACACAAGGATGGAGAAGCATAGGAGAGACAGCTTGCTGCTGGCAGAGGCACTCACCAAAAAGATTAGTCTCCAGGAGACGAGGGTGTCTGTGAAGCAAAGGGCTTCTTGCAGCTTTGTCTCGATTAGTATGTCACGATCATCTTCCTAGGCCTGAACCTGAAAGCAGATGGCAGCACCTACTGCATTTTTATTAATTGAACAGTCTGGCTTTGCCTGTTTTTTGTTTTTGTTTTTTCTCCAGAGCTCTGTTGTGCTGGGCAATGGGCTCGGAGCTGTGAGAAAACAATGTTATCTTTTTCTTTGACATTTTTCAACATTGTGTTTGGGAAGACTTTTATGTTGTTAGGGTTTTGCTGCGCTGGGAAATACAAATGTAGAAATTTGAGAAAGGGCTCTGTTACCTCACAGATTTCCACAGAGAAAATCTCTTTTTCTTACTGGACGTGAAGTCAAGATTGAAGGTGGGAAACCCCAATGCTGCCGTGCCAAGGAGGAATAATGCTTTAAGAGAGCCCTCACAGGGGAGTGTCACTGTTAAATGTAATTTACAGGAAGAGGAGCAGATTTCTTCTGAACCTTAAAATTCCCACTGTGAGTTTCTCTCTCTAACAGGTTGTTAAACAGAAATATCCTTCTGTATTACTACACCCGTGCTGCTGCATAATGCTCTCCATACTGCAGCGCTTCAAAGCAGTTTACGAGGAGAGCAGCGATTGCCTGTATTTTACAGGTAGGGAGACAAAACCAGATAGGAGTCACTTGTCCAAAACTCCCTGTTGGTGATTACTGCCAGAGGCAGGCCTAGCAGTGGGACTCCCAAGGCTCAGCCAGCTGCGCCCGTTTTAAAGCCAGTGTGGCTATCTTAGGGAGCGGGTTGAAGGCTGTGAGCTTTCTCTGTCTGTCCGTCCTTGTGGTTTCAACTTGCACCCATCTGTTACTCAGGGGAGAGCTGGGCAGCAGCTCACCGTACCTGATGTGCTCTCCCTTACAGGTTATGGCTATCGGACGCACTTTTGAAGAGAGCTTCCAAAAAGCCCTGAGAATGTGCCACCCCTCTGTAGATGGCTTCACTTCACGCCTGCCCCTGAATAAAGCCTGGCCAGCCAGCACAGATCTCCAGAAGGAACTCGCTGAGCCATCCAGCACTCGGATATATGCAATGGCCAAGGTAACAAAAGATCAAAAGCCCTTGACCATGTGCCTTGAATGATTGCTAACAGCTTGGGTCCCCTGGTCTAGTGTTCCTCACCCCCTTGCTTTCCTCTGTCAAGCACACTTGAGCTGTTTGTGTAGTATCTTCGCTGCTGTTGAAGTCCAGGTAATCTCTATCACGTGTAATTTCCCCTGTAGAGCACAACAGCTGGGGGGATATATTTACTTTCTCTTGCTGACATCTGTGTTCTCTTGGATCTTCTGTATTCAGGAACATGTTTGCCTTTTGATGCAATCCAAGTCCGTGCTTGTTGTGTTCCTGTGTCCTGGCAGATCAGTCTGTGGCAGTGTTGGTGGAAATCTGGATCGCTTGCTTTTGTTTATTCCTATAATGCACTTGCTTGCTAAATGCTGGCCAATATTCAGCCTTTATTTGCACTGGCGGTAGCTACAGTCAAGTTGGCCAGTTTGGCAGGTTGCCATTAGTTTTATGGGAAGGGATGAAGGAAAAAAATGAAGTGAACTGAAACGAAGGGTGATAGAATGATAAGCTGCAGGCTGAGAGTAATGTCTTTTTGCAACTGTTGCATTGGTATGGGCTTGAAACTTGAAAGTAATTAAGACTCCACATTAAATTCAGCATCCAGGAATCCCCAGTTCTTTGAAACAGGCTCAACTTCTCCCCTAGCATTCTTTAACCTGTCTCCTGTCACAGAAGGCAAATCACTTCATCTTTCAAGGTTTCTGGGTAAGAGTTTGTGTTACTGTAAGAAGAGCAAGGGTCCGAAATTATTTCTGCCTTCAGTTCCATGGCGTTTGCCTGTCTGTATCTCAGGGTAAGTGTGGGGTTAGTCAATGTACAGAGTAGGGGCAATTTCCTGGTAGGAAACCCCACTTACTGTGTTTTCTGTCGCTGACTTTGCATGGCAGAGTCTTTAAGACCCTTGTGCTCATGTAAATAACTCATTACTGCAGTGGGGAGCTGGGTTTGTACCGTGGTGTCTGTAAAAAGGTTTTCACGTCGCTGTCCCTCTTATAAATGATCTGAATGAAAAGCACAAGATGTTCTGTGAGTGTACGGCTTGTCCAGCTGTTGACTCTTGCTTTTCAAGCTGGGGAAATATGCATCTTCATAAGTGCAGAACATCCTTCAGCAGCTGCGCTTGGTCTCTATTACAGCTTTCTCTTGCAACTGAGGGAAAATCTTTTCTCATCTCTCTGAGTGGCTCAGGGGGCTTTTATAAAGGTTAATCTGAGCCCCGTGTTAACACAGGGGATTTAGGCAGATAAAGGTGAGTTAGGGCCATGCTTAACACTCTGGGTGTTCCCAGCTGGTGGCATTTTCACTGTCAGCTATCAAAAAAAGCCAGATCAAAGTCTTAATCCCTCCCTGTAAAGAGCTGCCTCTGTCTGACACTGTGCACTAATTCGTCTCCATTAATAACTGAGGCGAGCAATATCGGGAAGGGGCACCTCCAGCAGCTGGGGCAGAGGGCCTGGAAATCCCTTTCCATCTTGCTGACATTTAAAAGCCAACAGCTAGTCCCTATTAGCCCTCAGCTTTGTTTGAAACTGGATGGAGCCTCATTGTGTCTTCTCCTCCCCCCCCCACAAGCCCCATTGCCAGCTCTCCAAGGCTTTTTGCTCTTTCTCTCTCTCCTTTTTCTCCTTGACTGATGAAAACAGTAACTGTTCAGGTGAAAGAGAAGGCAGTTCAGCTGTCATTCAGAGTTACTGCTGTTGTAGTGAGACTCCCTGTTGTAATGTGTTTTTTTCAAAAAAAAAAAGAAAAAAAAAAAAGAAAAAAAAAAGGCCACTGGAGAGAGGCTGAAATAGATGACAGTTGCTCTTTGAGCAGTGGCCAAGTGCTGCAAGAGTGTAGCTGCACCTGATGGGCAAGAAGGGCTGTTTGGGATATAGCTTATTTTTTTGGTGACTCTTAGGGTTTGTACGTAAGTGGGTTTATGCTGTGGACTCGATCTGCACGCTTTCTCCCTGGGGTCATGGTCTCCTAGATGTCCCCACTGCAGACACGTTAGCTTACACTCGTGCTCCCAGCCACAGCCAGCCAAATACCTCCTCTGGGGAGCAGGCATGAGACAGAAGGAACAAAGGGGCCCTAAAGACAGCACGGGTGGCTGAGCTAAGCTACTAAGGTAGCTTAGTTTCTCTTCCCCTCCTCTGCTGAAAGGGAGGTAGGCATTTGTTTTCTTCAGTTTCCCATGAGGACTTTTAAAGGAAGTATTCTAAGCAGAATAAGTGTGTGTGGTCACGTTACCTGCGTGCGTGTGGCTCAGCAACCCATGACTGAAGGTTGGAGGTCCCCAAACCATGTCCATACTTTGTGAAACCAGGCGGGCAAAAGGAATCCCACTAACGTTGCAGTGTGACCATGCTCTCCCAACACCCAGTGGCTGCTGGGTGCTGAGGGCAGGCTGCTCATTCAGTCAGCAGCTTACTGCCTCTCAGGACAAGAAAGGGAGCCCTGGGCGAGCAACCTGGGAATCCTTAGAGAAAGCAGAAGGTGCTTTGAGGTGGTGTCAGTATTTTGCAGTGCCCTGGGAGAGGACTGTCTCCATCCCAAATTAAATGTAGCCACTCAATGTCGCTGTGGAACACAGCAGTGACGCGGCCCACATTTCTCTCTGCTGCCATAAAATCACCCTAAGCAAAGCGGTGGCAGTACGGCGTCGTGTCTGCAGCCTGGTGACTGGGAGGAAAGCTGCTGGTGTGCAGTGGCTGAGCTCATCCCTGCATTAATGCTGGAGTTTTCTTCAGCGGCGTTGCTCTGGCTTTGTTCCAGGGATGTTGCCCTGCAAGAAAACAATTAAGCACGGTAACAAATTAATGAGCCTGATTTCTTCATCTCAGCGAAGATAGCGTGCTGGTATTATCATCATGGTTGATTATGGCTGTTTTATCAGGAGAGTTGTACCCGTACACCACTGCTGAGACCCAGGAACTATCAGTGATAGAAGATAAAACTGTATCCATGCTGGGGCACTGTCTAGCAAATTTCTGAGATATTTTTTAAAATAGTGTGGTGTCCTGTCAAACGCTGTCTTCTGCATAGCTCCACGAGGATCCTTTTAACCCCATTGTGTGGGTAGTTGGATAAAAAGTAGAAATAAATAAAAGAGCTCCGGCAGGATAGCCACAGTTACGCTGTAGCTGCAGAGTGTCACCTAGGACTGGACTCTCCACTTCAGGGGTATTTCAAGGCCATGTGTTCTGAGTCAGTCTAGTTTTTCAAAGGTGAATTGAGACTTATGCTCCCAAGCAGTGAGTTGCTCCACAGCTGAGAATCTGGACCTTCCTGCTTAATATCTGCAGGTATGAGGTGACAGTGGGATGGAGATTTAAGTGACCTGGGGGTAAGGGGTACAGCTGTGGAGTTGGTTCTGCAGACTGAATGTGCCTGGTAGTTAAGACACATACTCAGTGGCACCAGGCCTTGCTGCCATCAGTTGAAGTTTGGCTGCTGGCTCTGTAAAATGCAGATTCTCCAGCTCTTCAAACAGGAGCCAGCTCTTGTTACCAGAGGGTGTGCAGAAGTGGCTTGGTCCCTCCCTACGTCCTGCTTGAGGGGCACATTTTGGGTTCCCCTGGCAGACCTTTGATTTTTTGATCTGTGCTGCTACAGCTGTCTCTGTTCCATGGCTGCTGCTGCTGTTTGCTCTGTTTGCGGAGCGTGCATTCATGCATGGTTGGTGCTCTCCTCTTTTTGGCAGGCTCTGACTAACAAAGTCCCTGTGGATGTCATTCACAAGCTCACGGCCATCGACAAGTGGTTCCTGTATAAGATGCGTGGCATTGTGAACATGGAGAAGATCCTGAAGGAAGCAAACAGGTAAGAGAAAACAGCTTTGTCCTAGGAAACATTGTTCTTACTGGGGGTCTTTCTGCTGGGAAAACCATGGTAGGCCCTGAGCACTGATGCAGTTGATGCTGAGAAGTTTATTTTGGCACTCAGCATGAGTGGAGTTCCCTTAAACCCCATCTGACTGCCTCACTCGAACCAAGGAAGTGTCTGAGAATGCTCTTTTGGGGAAAATAACTTTGAGCATACAGGCATCTTGCTGCCCGTGGGGATTTTGGAAGTTCTGGTTTATGTAGGAAAACCCTTACTGCATCTCTGAGGCTGGGGCTGTGGATGGCATGCAGTAATACCAGCAGGCTGCACTCACGTACCTAGGACAGTTTCCTTCAAACATGGGACTCGTACCAGCTTACTACACCCGAGGATCAAATGCAGGACTTTTTTTGGGCCTGTCTGATGGATTTTTAATTTTTTCTGCCATGCTGTGATCATGTGGTACGTGTTGATGTGGTACGTGTTGCTTTAGCACTGCACTTTCAAACACCTATGATTTCAGACATATTTAAATATAAATCTTCCTTCCTTAAGAAAAATGACCATCTAAAGCTAAGTCGGAAAGATAGCAGTAAATTAGAGCGCTCAGCTATATATTTCGGTTCCAGCCTCTTGCTGACTTGAGCTTTCCCTTCATGGTTTATGAGGTTGGGAGCACCTCCTCGCTGAGTTATCGGCTGCGTGTCGGCCAGCTTTTCTGCTTCGCATTTTTGGTGTCTTAACCACGATTCACCACATGATGGCACTGGGAGCGCACTGTAGCCAGCACGTCCCTAACTTCATCTGTGATTTCTGCTTCTTTAACCAGCTGCACGGTTTTAATTGAGCAGCTCTTGGTCTCCTTTGCCCCCCGGAACAAGCTGGATCTGGAGCTAAACAGAAATGAATGTGGAGGGAGATGTCGCAGAGAAGGAGTAGCTTGATTATTTACAGAAATCTGTTGTTCAGCTGCACAAGCTTTTGCCCTCTAACATCTGTGTCATGTTGCATTTGTCTTGAATGCCTTAAAAACATACATGCAGCTCCTGATGAAGAAGAAAAAGAAAAATAAAAGCCCCAGATCAGTTTGATTTCCTTGCTGTTGGAGTGGCACGCTCTGAATGCTGCACTCTGGACCCCAGAGGTTGGTCCCAGCCTCAGCTGCTCTAAATCCAGCATCACTCCACAGACGCTAATCGTGCCAAACTGCTCTTTATCACTAAGGTTCCTTTCCCTTTCTCTGCTATGGGTGGCAGGAAATAATAGCTCTAGTAATGCGACCAGTAGCCAGTGCCATCCCACACTGTTTTTCATCCTCCTGGTGACTAAGCAACAGGCTGCAGGGCCGACCTGCTCCACCAAGCCCTTCTGTGGTATCCAGCCCTGCCTTTGTATCACGCAGCCAGTGTTGTGTCCTCTGTAAGTGGATTCATGCAACGCAGCTCAGGTGTATGAATGTAGTTCAGTGGTCAGTGCAGCTTTTCAGTCTGGCATCCCTACTCAAACCTTCCCAAGGAAACTTTTAGCTCCCAGGCTGCCCTGAGAGGCAGGGACGGACTGTCCGGCTGCCTTATGCTGAAGGCACGTTGGAACAGAGACAACGAGCTGGGAAAAAGCACTCCTGACCCGAGCTAAGAGGCTGATCCAGCAGGCCACAGCAGGAAGCACATCTCCGCAGTAGCCGAGGGAAAGCTAATTGAGTGATGCAAATGAGCCTTGGCATTCCTGTGCTCCTCCTGCAGCCAGCTGTTTCCAGTCCCCAGCATGCCTGGCACCAAGTGTTACCTGTGCTGTGGGATTATTTCCAATGGAAAAGAATGGGCTGTGATACAATTGTCGCTCCAAATCTTCGTTGCTGAAATGCAGTTAGCATCAGCAAAAGCGTTTTGCTGTTCCCAGGCACTGCTGCTGGTTACGGGCAACACTTCTTGTTCAGTCAAGCCCATCCCTTGCTCTTTGTCTCCTGGTTGGTTTGGGGGTGCCCTGCGGCAAGATTTTGGATGTAGCTGGAGGAACAGCTCTGTCCGGAGTCTTGGTTTGGGCCCTGCAGAGCTGTTGTAGAAACTGGTAGCAAGGAGATGGTCTCTGGCAAGAGGAAATCCAGAGCTAGAACAAGCAGGTATGGCAGGCAGCTGGGGAAGGGGGGTTGGAAGCAGAGGGAGACCTTTGCGAGCAGTTCAGCAGGCAGCACTCTCACTGCGTGCTGCCGGGCCAGGCCTCGCTGGTTTGTGCAGGGAAGCTGTTTCCATGTGTGAAATGTTATATGGAATAACGATGGGGGAGCAACAGACCTAACTTACAACCATTGGTCTGTTCTCACTGTTGTCCCGGCAAGGCCAATCATTTGCAGAAACAGCAGAGACTGGGAAAGGTACCCATTGCCTCGCTTCTGTTTGTCCCAGCAAACTTCTTTCCAGGGAGGATTGGACCCGGTGCTTAAGAGACCCAGTGTAGGTTGGGTCATGCTGCAGCCGTGTTTCAGTTCACCTTTGCTTCTGGGGTCCTCTAAGATGGAGGAAGTGTTGCTTCAGTTGCATTGTTGCATTTTTTTTTTATCTGTTAACTTCGTACCTTCAGTAAAGAAATCTCAAGAGCAGCCTGCCCACTGCACTTAGCCGTGTACATACACACATGGCAAGAAAAAGCCTGGTCTCGTGCTGCCAGTCCGTGACTGGACAGTGGTGGGCTGAGCAGTGGAGTGCAACAGGATGTGCTGTTACCAGGAAATCCTTTCCCTAGATTTGGCCTTGCCTGTCTCATGAAAGCAGATGGAGGGGAGGGCCCTGGAGTGACCCCACCGGCTGTTTGTCACGCTGTCAGCTTGTGATGGAGAAGGAAATCTGAACAGATGACATCTGGGTGTCTGAGACAACCAGCAGTGAGACGGGACTTCAAGGCCTGGCTGGATGGGTGAAAAGAAGGGATAGTGGGGTCCAGTTCTCTCCTGGGGGAAATCTGAATGAGATCTAGGGGAGGTTGGGCCGTCTTGCAGCACTCAGAAGGGAGCATAGCGCCCCAAAAGGAATGTCTTGGTATCGATAACAGGCTGTCTCGCTGAATTCCAGCGAGAGAAGAGGAGTATGGTAAACCCCCACTTTGCAGGGGAGCTGAGCATACAGGCGGTAAGGCTTACCCAAAGTCTGGCAGAGCAGGGAGCTGAACTGTCTCCTTACAGCTCAGTTTCTCAGGTGAATATTAGTAGGAAGAACAGCTCCTCCATTTTGGTGGATACCAAATTTGCTAGCCCGCTGGCAGTGGGGAATGCTGACACCACCATAGTTTATAGTGTTACACTTCAGAGCTTGGTTCTGGTGGAGAGTGTGCCCTTGCTCTGTGGACAGGGCATAAAAACCCCTCCTGGCCTGTGGGGTGTTAGAAAGAGGTAGGTGCAGCCCCGATCACTGCCCTTCTCCTTCCTCAGGAGGCGCAGGCTGGGAGGTGGGGAAGCAGAGGAAAGTGGGAGCCCTGCCTCAGCGGCCCGTGGTTCATTGTGAATTCCTGTTCGAAGCCCCTGTCTGTGAAAGGTGTGTTTTGAAAGCATGACTTGATTTCAGAACACAGCCCCAGCACTACAGGTGCTGGAATTCAAGCCCAGCTCCAGCAGGTGACCCAGGAAGAAGCAGACAGGCCATCAATAAACCGTGCTGCTCCACAGGGAGTGTTGCACATCTGCTCTCCTCAGGAGCAGTTTTTTCTGCTGACTTGGGTGTTTTTGGGACAGGTCGGAGAGCCCAGCTCAGATCTTGCGTGGGTACGCAGCAGAGCAGTACCAGTGCCTCGACACGAGGCTGCACGGGTTCGTGCTGTTTGAGGAGCTGTCGCTGACATATTTGTTGTTTAACTAACTGGGAAGATTGCTTTCCGAGTGAACTGGAGGGCAGGGCAGACCAAGGAACAAACGAGGAGTTCAGTGCGTGAGGGGAGTACAGTACCAGCAGTCATTCTGCACTGGTTGTGCTTCGTAGGATCCAAGGCAGGAAACTTTCTATCTGTCTTACAGAGCCACTGGTAACTTCACAGCTGTATTTTCCTTTAAAGCACCTGCACGTCTGTGGAAGCTCAGCATGCATTTTCTTCCCTGATGCACACGATAGCCTGGTGCTGCTCTCCAAAAGCCTGGGGGGGATCTCTGCTTCCAGTACTGCTGTGGCGAGTCTGTCGGGCAGCATCCCAGCAAACACCCCAAAGATCTCTCCTCACCTGGGGTGGGAAACAAGCTTGGAGGAAGCATCTAGGGCCCGTCCGTGGCAGTGCTGCTGCTTGAGCTGCTGCTTCAGCACACTGCTTAATTGTAGGTGAGAGTTGTTCGGGTCTTAGGGCACAACGTGAGGCTGTAATGTTACTTACATCAAGGATCTCCACGAGATTTATTAGCCAAAGATGTGAGCATTAAAGATGCAGAGAGCTGAAGTGGTGGAGCTTGGTCAGTGGGTGAAGCTTGGTGGTTTACAGCTCCTGCTTTCCCGAACCCCCCTTTGGCAGCTTTTTGAGTTCCTCAGGAGGGGAAAGGTGGTGACAATCTGTTTCCTTGAGAAGAGCAGCAGGGAGGGAATTTACACACCAGTCTCATTATTTGAGTTGAAGCATGTTCAAAATCGTGTAAGAACATCAGGAGCAATCAAGGAAGCCATTAGGAAGCCATGAGGAGTCTTTAGTGGAGCGGGACAGAGGGAAAGAGGAAGAAGATGCCCAAACGTGTCCGGGATGCTCACAGCCCAGGCTTTGCCCCTCAGTTCACAAACTGATCCCAATTTTTATTTTTTAAATTTCATTTTATTTTGCTTCAGGCTCACTAGCATGCGCCTAAGTAATGTGCAGGATGGGCGTTAACACGACAACGTACCTCAAATGAAGCAGAGCTTGTTCTGGGGGCTAAGAAGAGCGCTGCTTTCCATATGGAGCCGGGGCTTTCTGCCAGCCCGTTTATTTAGCTGTACTCCTAAACTGGTGGATCAGATGAAAGCCAGTCAAGTGGAAGAGAGGGCCGTGCTGGAGCGAGCCGCCTCTCCTGGTAATTGCAATGCTGCCAGCGTTCTTCCAGGCAGTTAAGAGATTTCCCCAGGTCCTCTGTGCCAGGTGAAAATTTCCTCATTAAGGGGAATTTATTCTGTTTCCTCTTATCGTTTGTTACTGAAGAAGAAAGGGGTGGATGGCGTTCCAAAGATGCCAGGGTAGGATTTTAAACAAAAAGCACCAACAAGTCAACACTGGGAGCTGAAAAGGGGCATGAGCAAGGTTTGGGAAAGGCTTATATCGTTTATAAAGTGAGAAACGTGGGGGGAAATTGGCTTTTTGAGGAAGTGAACAGCCACTGGGTGACTGTGGCAGCGTGGAAAAAGGCCGATCATCTGGTTCTGAAGCTCTGACGCTCCTGCCATTTTGCAAAGGTGGATGTTAGGAGAAGAAGTGGTAGAGGAATGGTGGCTATTTCATCTTCCCTTGTTTCATAATGATAAATTAGCAGGGAAGTTCAATCTTTGCAAGGCTTTTGGCCTGTATTTGAAGAGTAAGTGATGCTCCAAGGGAAGGTGGGAGGCGCTTATGTAGGACTAGGCCATGCTTTTGGGAACAGCCAGAACTGAGATATTCTCACCTCTCCTGCCTCATGGTGATCCTCGTGTGTTTCCTCCATATTAAGCTGCCTTTGTGGCAGTGAGAAAAGAGGAAACCCTTCCTGCCTAGGTGCTGCTTGAACAGACCTTCCCACCACATCCCTTGTATTAAGGATGTGTTGAAAGCCACATCTCTTACCTTCATCATGCACTGGGACTACAAGAGGAAAAATACAGTTTTATTTCCCCTTTAGGTACTCAGCTTGTCTCTTGTAAGCTGATTGTCCTGTGCAAAACTAGTTCCCTTTTTGCATGGACACCCTGACCTGACTAGGATGTGCCAGTAAATGCCCTGACCCAATTTGAGCTGCTAGCCCAAGGCAGGGGAATCATGTTGCAAAATTATCTGCCCACCCTGCTGATGGGGAGGGCAATGAAGGATATTGTTATAATGATATATTTTTTTTAAAAAAGAGTTGAAACCAGCTGCAAATTACGGCAATTTTCTTTCTGTTGCTAATCAGATGGCAGCCAGCAATGTGTGTTTCTGATACAGACAGGAGGGGAGAGCAAGGGAGCAAACACACGTTGGAACTGACTCGTTTTCTGGGGATCATCAGGTCTGCTCATTTGTACTTAAGGAATGCCAAATCTAGGAGAGGAATCAAACACGGCTGCATCCTTCCGAACAGCTGGCGATGGCTAGCATCTGCTTTGCCAGGGAGCTGGCAGATTTTGCTTGCTGTGTTTCCTCCTGTAAAGCACTCACCCGTGCCTTCAGTTCTGGCGTTCGCACTTCACGCAAGAAGCCCTGCCTCTGAGCTGTAATCAGGAAGGAGGAAGGGCTCAGGAGAAGCAGGGCAGTTGTTGCAGCGGAGGAGTCCGTGCATGGAAACTTCAGGCTTTAATTGCTGGGGTGCTGGAAAGCAGGTCTGTCTGTGGGTAAACCTTTCTGCTTTTAGGACTGGATCCCAAATCTGGGAAGCTCACGCTGCTGGGTTAGGCAGGACCCGTTCCTTCTGACAGCAGCAAAGAGCAGGATCTGTTGGAGTAAGGAGTGATGTGATGGGGGCAGTTGGAGTTCCTACCCAGGAGCTGAACTCCAAAGTTTCTGGTCCCCAGTTCTGCTCTCAGAATTAGCTGGCTTGACACTTCTGTGCCTCCCACCTGCTTTGCCTGGCTTCGCTGAGGGCAGTGGAGCTGCTCCATAAGCCAAAGTGGAAAATCCAATGACTCTTTCATGCTTCAGCTTCCTGACACGTTCCAATAAAGCGGCCTTACCCCTCTCCTCCTGCTCAAATAACATAATGCTATTTATTTAAAAATACCATCAAGCAAAGGACATAATTCAAAAGCTCTGATTTAGGAAAATTGCTTGTTTGTTAATCATTTCCTTTTTCCTGATTCAGAGCTTGCTTGCTCATAAAATATTGATTTATTGGGCAGGCAAGGATGCTCTTGGCAATGAAGATGAAAAGCAGAAGTGCTGATAAAAATACATGGGCTTTTTATGTTTTTCCAAAAGCTAAGCTTAGGAAAGGTAGCTTAGAAACAGAGACAGGCAGGAACTACCAGGGGTATAGGTGGAGTCAAAACAAAGTGAAACAAAAAGAGCGTGGGAGGAAAAAGCGTGAGGTGGAGGGAATAAAGAGGGGATGGGGAAGGTGGAAAAATCCAAACGGACAAGAAACCATTGAGCTGCAGAGATGTCTGGGGGAAAGCAACGCATGTGAAATAAACAGCAAAAGTTAGGAGTGCTAAAAAGTGGGAGAACAAGAACGTGAAGTGATGAGGGACCCTGAACACAGATATGAAACCAAAAAAAGTGCCATGGTTGACCCTGCCTATTTCCCTCTCCCCCTTTTCATAATGCAAGAAGTAGCACAGATGACACGGGGGAAAAAGCCTGCTTGAGACTGGCAAAATGGAAGAAACTACCTCTGCACGTGAGCAGATGAAGGCCAGTTTTGCTAGGCGTCTCTGAAGTGACTTGGTTTTTCAAAGCAGTGGCCGTATCCGAATGCAGAGCAGCCCAAAGAGCAGAAAGAAGGGCGTGTTTGGGATGAATTGAGGTGCTTTGAGGCAAGTTGTCCCACAGCTCAGCGGGGGTATCTGAGTGGGCTTGTCCCAGAGCTTCAGGAATTGCTGCGAGCAATCATGGTTAGGGAGCCAGCCCAGTGGGGTGAGGCCTCTATTTTAAAATTTGGATTGGGAGGAGGAAAGTGAGGGAGAGATTCAGTTAAAGTTTAGACGTGGAGATGTGGGGATAAGGAATCCAAGAAAGGAGCCGCTGCGAGTCTTCTGTAGAGGCTGTAATGGTAAAAGACCACACAGACATGGATATGCTGACCTTAGAGTAGCTTGGTGGAGAATGCTGCCGGGGAGATCCCGGGCCCAGTGTGAGCCGCTCTTGTCTCAAAGCGAAAGAAACTCTTTTCTTCTCAGCACCACTAGGCTACCTGTGGGCTTTACCTACTAGGTATGTGCATAGGACGTCCAGCCCAAGAAAAGATCTTTTGTGTATGAGGAGTGCATGGCTTAGTGGGGTCGGCTTCCGTTTCTTGCCTTCAAGTGCATGCTCCTATAGCAACTGCCCCTCAGTGCAGTATGGGAGACACGAGTACTCGTATGTCTTCTAAGTGTTGCTGTAAAGCTTCATGCGTTTTTCTTTGTTTCACACCCAGTGAAGCCGTTCCAGAAGAGACCCTGAGGAGGGCCAAGCAGCTCGGCTTCTCAGACAAGCAAGTTGGGAAGTGCCTGGGGCTGACGGAACTGCAGTGCCGGCAGCTGAGACTGAGGAAGAACATAGCTCCCTGGGTGAAAAAGGTACCGGGAGAAACCTCGCTCTCTGGGGCGAGGACTTCAAAGGGGGCAAGGAGCAGGAGGCTTGTCTGCCCTTAGACACAGTCAAGGAAAACAAAGTGAAAACCTTGGCTCTGTCGTCATCAATGGGAGTTTTGACATTGACATTAGAGGAGAACAAATTTCACCCATCTAGCTGTTACCTCTGTACTGCACGCCTCAGCGTAGTGACATCAATCTATCGACTGAACATCCCCAAAGAGAAACAAACTATTTTTCATTTTCTGTGTGGCTGAGGTGGAACCACAGCTACCTGGCTTCAGGAAAAGGCTGAGAAGATGGATACTGGCCCACCATGGGGTGACAATGAAAGATGTAATATGTCTTTTGTCTTGGTAGTAACTTTTTACAGGGTAGCACTTTATTTGAAGCGCCCTATTGTTTATGGGTTCATTTGCTATTCATTGTAATAGTACTGAGTGTAATGAGCTCATCTAGTATTCATGGCAGTGTCACAAATGCTTTGCTAGGTGTTCTGTCGCTGCATTTAAGGTATGGTGGTATTAAACTGCCACCAGCTGGGATTTCGTCCTTAAAGGGCGCGGAAAAACAAACCAAGCTAGTCAATGTTTCTGAAAAAGCCCATCTGTATCCTCAGGCCCAATTCCAGATGCCAAATCTCCTTCTGTTCCCCAGCTGCTGTTTTCCTTCTATGTCCTCACCTGGCCTGCAGGAACGTGCCTGCTCTTGCACTGCGTTCCTTCTTGCACATGGCACTGCGGTGCAGGATTGATTTGTGTGCCAAGGTACCCTTAATAAGGTCATTTGACTTATGCAGCAGTTGTGGCATCAAAGCATATGTTTCTTCCTGAGCCATGAAGTACAAGTTGCAGCATTAGCAGCAGTAATGAGCAGCAGACACTTACACAGCACTAATGACGTAAGGTCACATTCTTCATTATTCACAAGGATTTGCACTGCCAGTGGGGATTCATGAAAGTACTTGACAACTGGAAAGATTTTTAAGTGGTAGCATGTAAAAATTCATGTCAGGGCTGCTTTAACATTGTTCCCTGCTCAGTATGCTGTGTAGAAATGTTTCAGCTGTTCATTCAGGGAACGTGAGCAGTAGGGTGACCTAGATGGACCGGTTACTGTGTATAACATGCAGTGAGGAGTTGACACAAACAGTTTGAGCAGCCTGGTAGGCAAATAATTCTTCTGGACTCTCTGGTGACTAATTACATAGGAGATTGTTGAAAACAACATATAAGGGGTGGCTGAAAATCACTCTTGCTTTGTGCACCATTTAATTACCAAAGCAAGAGGGATGTTGTAACATACCTATGGAGTACTTACTGCTGTCCTCTACACAGGGTGATCTCAGAGTGTTGTTGTGTGTGTGTTTGTGGTTAGTGTGTGAACAAATGGAGCCAGGTGTGTAATGGGGAGATCCAAGATGGCATAGCTAAAGAAGACAAAAGACCTGGAGGAATGGAGGTCTTTGTAATTAATACTGCCAAACTATCCAGAGAACGAGTAAGGCAGAGACAAGAAGGGATGGCTAGAAAAAACGTCTGGGCTGTGAAGATGTTTTACCAAGCAGGTGCAGCACCAAGTTTGCAGCTTAGAAAGAGAAGTCAGAGCCTTCTGTTGGCTGAACTGCAAGGCCTGGGGGCAGGGCAGGCATTTGCTGCATTGCCAGCACATCGCAGTTAGGGTCACCTTCTCAGGAAAGGCACAGCAGGAAAAATAGTAAGTCAAAAATATGAAAAGATGGGGGGGGGAAGGGAAACAGTACATAAAAAGAATCTTGCACTGGACGAGTAACAGCCCCTGCTCTCCCTCTGCCCTGCAGATCGATACGCTGGCGGCAGAGTACCCCGCGGTAACTAATTACCTGTACGTCACCTACAGCGGGCAGGTAGGTGTGTTTGGGAACAACGCTCTGTTGCTGTCCAGTTTGATCTCTTCCCACTGTACTGCAGTTTTTCTGGAGATCTTGCAAATGCCTCGTTCTCTGTAGAAATTATTTTGAGTGCTATTACATAGAGTCCCCTTTCAGCAGGCCTGGTGCTGTCTCTTGCCTGGTGATCCAGTGCATTTGCTGTTAATGCTCCTGTGTTGTTATGACTCTGTCTTGTAAAACCTGTACTGACATCCTCTGGGCACAGGTCAGGCGCTAGGAATGCAGAACTTGTCTCACTCACCTCGTTCTAGCATTTTTTTTTTTATGAAAACTTGTAGCTCCTTGGGCTGCTCGGATAGCCAAGTCAAAGGTGCTGCGTCTCCCTTGGTTTGGGTGCAGCACCACCAGCTCCAGTGCAGTAGCACTTCATTTACACCGCCGTAAATTAGATCAGACATGAGCCCTGAAGGATCAGGCTGTTGGGTACGGGCTGAATGCCAGAAACTGTTTGTTCTGAGAAGCACGGAGTTAGGTGCTGCTGAGTGCAGACCCTAATGACTTTTCTCCCTCCCTCCTCAGGAACACGATGTAAAATTTGATGACTGTGGAGTGATGGTGTTGGGCTGCGGACCATATCACATAGGTAAATCTTTCTTACAGCTCCTCTGTTTTCCTTGCACCCTCGAGCCTTCTTTGGATATTCCTGTGGTTCATTTGTTCCTCTTCTCATATGGTGACAAAACCCTCTGGAGCACAGTGCACAGGACATCAATTCCTAGCAGAAGGTTTGCTTTTTACACTTGCTTGGAGACTTCATTTCACGCCCTGGAAAAACAGGATACTTTTTATTACTTGAAACGCAGGAGCATGTCACCTGGTTGTGATTTCCACAAAGTTTTAGGGAATTTTTTTAACCTTACTTTTGGCAAATGTTGAGGCATTCAGAATTTGATACCTCATGTGGAAGTTTGCTGCTGCTGCACACATCTTAGATAAGTATTCTGTCAGCTCGTGACTACATTGTTGTACGTTATGCATTTTAATGTTGTAAGTATAGGTGGCTACAATAAAGATTTGGGTAACTTCAGCTATTTTTGAGTAAGCAGTTCTCTGTATGCAGCTTGTTTCAGTCCACTCAGATGATTATGCAGCATAAGAGTTTCCAAATGGCTATGGATATTAGGTAGACAGACCATGCTGAATTCTTTATGTGACTACTTTTTTCTTTTCATGGATCCTTCCAAATAGCTCACTGTCATTGACAAGAAAAAGATTGGCTGTTCCTCAGAAATATTTTTGCTCTGCGTCTCACAAGTAATGGTGATGGGTTTTGAAAGCTGAAACACAAACTGCATCCATTTGTTTTGCTTGGATGGATGGGCCATGTGGTACGCTCCTGGTGCTGTTGGTAGGATGTGTCTTTTTTAACTCAGTTTCCAGTGTGAATGTTGAGATGAGTGAAATCAGGAGGAACGCTTCAAGATTGCACTTATTTTGTTGTGAGTGCTTCTGCCAGTCAACAGGCTGTGTACGATGGCTGCAAAATGTGAACACACAAAGTGTGGCAGTATTGTTTAATAACTTGATCGAATTTATGCAAATGCATTTTGCGCTGTTCGCCTAAAGCTTGTAACTGTTTAGATCAACCATTCAGATCTGATACTGGTCTTATCTGCTCTGTAGCTGATTAGATCAGGACTTTGAAAGAAGATCAGATCAATCTTTAAAAGAGATTGCAACTAAATAAGGCCTGCTAATAGGGGAAGCCACGACTTACACCTCTAAAAGATTTTTTCTAGGTGCTCTAGTCAAGTTGATTCTTTTTCTTTGTTATCCTTTGAAGGCAAGTGAGCAGCATGCTTGGCTTTGCTCTGCACCTTCTGAATTACAGCCATAATTGAGTGGGATCAGCTGAGTGTTAGCTGGGGATTGCTTGCCCCTCGCTTCCTGCCGGGAGGGTACCTCCTGTCCTCTGCAGGGAACAACCTGATCAAGCTTTGTGTCACAGGCAGCCCTGAAAAGAGAACAAATAAGCAATTGCACTGAGCCCCTTGACCAGCAGAATGCTCTGCTAATTGTATGATGTACTCAAACTTAACACGATCGAAACCTGAAAGTGAGTTCAAAACCAGGCCTGCATTGTAGTAATTATCTTCTCCAGAGCAGCGTCTGGTTATGTTACACCAGCCATTACCAGCATTACAAATGATTTGTTGTCTTCACTTTTCCCACTGCTTGGATATGGCCCTTACTTGATGCAGCTGGATTTGACCTCTGCGTGTTCAGCTGTATTCCCAGGTAGCATCCAAGGCAGCCTGCTGGGGACTGCAGGTTACCATCTTGACCTGTATTTGAGGTTTCTGATGTATAAGAATGCCTGAATAATTGAGGTGGAATAAAAAAGGTGAACGGTGACTGTTCTGGGAAACATCCTGTTTCAAATTTGATTTCCCCGTCTTTTCTGCAGGGTTTTCGCTGAGGCCCAGGCATGTTTTGAGATTCCTGTTTGACAGTAGCAGGGAAATAAATAGTGTGCTTGTCAGTGAGTGACCTGTGCCAGCCATCTGTTTGTAACTAGGTGTTGTGGAGGCAGCAATTAAGCACAGCTTGAATTTCCAATGCATCTTGTCACACAATTATATATATATATAAAAAAAAATTATATCAGTGGTTAACGATCATGTAATGACTGTGAACACATCACGATGAGGTCAAGGTTTTCTTGTAGACCGTTAGCATAACCATTTAATGATGTTCTTTAGTATGCATCATTCTCTGTTTATGGTACCTCTCTTGGATGTTTGCGTGCAGAAATTTATGGGATGGTGGCTGTTACCTCATGTCTGGACTCTGGCACTGCCTGAAGCCTGCAGCATTGCCAAAAGTTGTGTAGAGCAGGGAACTTGCAGAGTGCCAGTTGATTTCCTCTTTCTCCCTTTCCTTTAGAGGCAGGCAGAGTGCTTACTCAGAGCTCAGGACAGTTAGGATGTACCTGCCACAGCGATGCCACAGCTGCTGAGGCATTTAAACCAAGGTAAAAGGATCGCAGAGTGGCTCCAAAAGTTCATCCATCAATTTGCCCTACCTAGAGTCAGTGTGTGGGAAAGTCAAAGCTTGTCACTTCTCTGCTTGGTTAAGCACACTCTGCTTTTCTGAGAGGCAAAAACCACTTCAGTCTTCCGTTTTTCAAACAGCAGCTATACAAATACTTCGTGTTTCCTGAAGTAAACAGCACTGCCTCGTAATGCGCGCTCATTTTGGTCACCTCTAGGTTCTGCCTCTTGAGTCCTTCTCAAAGTGTGTCGGCTGAGAGGCAGCAAGAGCTGGAGGAGCTGAGCCAGCTTACCTGATGCTCTTGGAGAACCATGTTTGGGGCTGATTACTTTCCATGGGAGGACAATCGGGTTGCTTGCTCTGAGCTGACAGGAAGCACTGTTGGCTTTTTTTTCCTCTTTTTTTTTTTTTTTATTTTATTCAGCGTGAATGCTGAGAACGTCTGTTTGTTTTCTTCTGTGCATCCGTCCTTTCCTTGCCCACTTCTCTGTCTCCTGGCAGGCAGCAGCGTGGAGTTTGACTGGTGTGCTGTCTCCAGCATCCGCACGCTGCGTCAGCTTGGCAACAAGACCGTGGTGGTGAATTGCAACCCGGAGACGGTGAGCACGGATTTTGATGAGTGTGACAGACTGTACTTCGAGGAGCTGTCGTTGGAAAGGATCCTGGACATCTACCAATATGAGGTAAGAAAAGCAGAAGCAGCAACAAAAAGCCACAAAGTGGCCCAAACTTCTCAAAATTCATGTCACCGGCTCGCTTTGGCGGAACAGCTGTGGGCGAGGAGGGGAGAGCACGCTAGCTAAAGCTGTTTGGGTTGGATCCCAGTGTTGCATTTTACACATCGTTGATGTTCCTAGCAGACTGCTCAATAATGAATGCCAAATAAATATTAAATTATTTTGCAAGATGCCATATTGTGCAATATTTACAAGCAGATTTAATTTGCTGCACAGTCATTTATCGCACAAATTGTTCTGCCCTTGCAGTGCTGAGCTTTAGCACTTAAGCATATCCTTGACTTTAAGCACAAGTGCTCCCCCTGAAGCAAACAGAACAGCACTTCTGCGTGCACAGGAGCTTGCAGTCTTGGGCCTTACAGTACAGTGGCAGTGTGGTGAACGTTGTCCGCGTGCAGGCAGGCCAGAAGGGCATTTGATTTGCCATCAAACTGGAAGATGGGCTGGCTCCTGATCCAGACATCGCCCTTGCCTGCTGGGAGTTTTCAGGTGCTCAGAGCTGCCAATACTAAGAGGCAAAGATGAGGCCCAAGGAGATTTGATGACGGGAGGTTCCACTACGGAAACTGAAGTTATCAGAGGTGCTTACAGGAACTGTAATCTTCCTTGAAATTCAGTGTGAGTTGTAACTTGCTGAAGTGACTTTGAGGAACCCAAGTTATATTAAACTTGTGATTTTTCTTGTCTCTTTCCCAGCACAAGCCAATTTGAGCTCAGCCCTTTTGTGACTGGGAGGTAGTTCTCAAAAACGTTTTATAACCTGGCTATGTTTTGATCATTCCCAAATATAAGACCAAGCAAAAGCCCATCGCAAGTCAAGTCCCAGTCCCTAGGCCCTGTTCTTAAGCCATTTGCAAAATACTTTAGGGGGACCATTTTTAGATTGCATCTTCATACTTTCTTTTTTTCCATGTTGTTTTACCTCTTATTAAATTTTCATAAAGACAGATGCAGTTACTGCAGTGTCGAGTTAGGGAGGGTTAAAAGACTCTGGTGGCTCACTGGAGTCTGAAAGGCTAATTTTTGAATGCTTTAGGAGTATCCCCAAGGCCCAGCTCTATAAACATTGAACTCTTGTTTTTTTAACCAAAACTGAACTTCTGAACTTGGGGTGTGGAGCAAATTGGTGTGACAGTTTGTCAGAGAAATAACACTGATGAAACACAGCATCTAATTACTGCAGGATCAAAAGAGAAGGTAGGCATAGGTGATGAGGAGCAACTACTCATTTAAACACACAGTGCTGGCAATTAGCAAGTCGGGTAAGAAAAATATGTGAAAAGAATAATGCATGGGTATTGAAGCTTGCAGCATCCTGCTAGTTGCAGCAGGGTTTGGTGAGTTGGAATTCGCATTTCTCAGTCTGTAGGCTGACCTGGCTTGTGCTGGGGTGTGCTGTGGATCTCAAGGTCTAATAGCAGCACCCTGTGCTACCTGGAACTGAAGGGGTTTGCTCTGAAGACATGAAACACATTAGGCTCTGAGCCTAAACATCCAAAGTTAGGCTGTGCTGTCTAGTAAATCCCATGAAGAAGAGTAAGTACTTAACTGTTTTAGAGCACTTCTTAAGTAGTGGCCACAGGGAATGGCATCGTTATGCCTAATTTGCAAGTGAGGAAACTGAATCTCTGAGGAGGGGAGAGACTGCGCAGTCTGCCAAAGGATGTGGGCAGACCTGGGGACAGACTCCAGACCTCCAGCAAAGTACTAAAATACACTATTTGCTGTGTCATTTTTTAAACATGAGTGAGCCAATTGCTAATGCACTGTAAACAGAGTATTTCCTCAGGCAAGTGCAACTGGAAGTTGGTCCCTAAGGAAACAACCAAGTTCAAAACTTAGGATTTGATTCTGAGATCCCTCAGAGATCCTGCAAATAACCTCCTCGTTATCCCAGTTTAGTATGGAACACAGGAATAATGCCAGGATTTCAGTCCAGGCTTTTAAGCTTTGCTGCTAATTAGCTTCCTTTAGTTTTTCAGTGTACAATGAGTAGTGTCAGTGGGGCAAATACTCTAAAAGCCCCGGAGCATTGCTGCACCCTAGGTAAAACCACCAGCAAACAAAGGACAGCCCTCATCCCCCAATAGAGGTGATGCATCAACACTAAATGTTGTTAGGATTAACATCAAACTTTGGGCAACGACTCTGTGTTCTAATTAGACAAATTAGGCTATGTCAAGAGGTGGGTTGACTAACGAGATGATGGGGACCCCAACCTGCCTGCCAAGTACTGCTCGTGGCTTGGCACGGCGCTGTCCCGGGGACGTCCTCGGCTGCCCCTTCTCTTTCTGTCCCTTGTGTCCCCACCTCTCCTTCTCTAGTTGACATCCACAGCTGCTCAGACACCAGAGACCAGGCTCTGCAGATGGAGCTGTGCTTGGAGGGAAGTTTAATGTACTGGGAAGGTGCAAAGTTAGGTGGTAGTCCGTGAGGATGACAATTAAAAAAAAAAAAAAAAAGAAAAGAAAAAAATCCCTTCCCTCAGATTTATTGGTTTTTTGTTTCCAGAGAAGATGTTCCCTTTTTATTTTAATATCTCTCTGCTTGAGGGCCTCTTCTGATTCTTTTTCAGTTTCTAGGATCATTCTGAAACAATTCATAAAACTAAAGGAGGCTCTTAGGTACAATTTTAATGGTCTAATTTGTTTTCAAACTCAGGGAAAAAGAAAACCCAACTCTATTACTAATGACATAAAAGCAAGGTAGTAATAAAAAGAGTGATTTTTATAATAAAGGGGAAAATAATTCTCCCCAGACTTCTTTCACTAGATTATGTACAGTGTATATTTTAAGGCTTTCTGTTGGCAAGGATGTTATTCATTTTCTTTATAATTAAAATATGGCTGATGACAAAGTGATATGCGGCCGAGTCCGTTTTCAGTCTGCCCACGTTCCTCAGCAGTGCAGACCTGTTCCCTGCCTGGGCAACGGGCTGCTCCTTGGGCAAAGGCATTCTTTGGGAAAGAAAAGCAGAATTTTAAAAGAAAAAATACACAGCAGCTGGGTCTCAATTTATGGTTCTTTTTGAGTGAAAATGAGCATGTGATTCTTTGCTATCTGCTCGAGAAGCCATCTCCTCTGTCTCTTCGGAGACCCTGATGCCATCCCAGCTTGGACGTAGGCAGCGTTTTGATTTTCGGGGCTCAGTGGCTGGAATTGGTTTAAAGGAAGAAATAAGCTGCAGCTGAAGAGAGGCTGTTAGCTGGGACATTTGTGGCTGAAATACGTTTGGGATACGTTGTGGTGATGGTCGACCTTGGCATCAAAGCTGGGTTGGGACGTTATCAAACTGGACTCGTTCCAAGCTGTGAGAAGGGGTTTGCTTATTCACGGTCTGGTTCTCCTCCATCTGGGATGCTGACGAGTCCAGGGGCTGGAGATAAATTCTGTATTTTGGATGGCTCTGGAAACTTGAGGGGGTTTTAGACCCAGAAATGAACGGATTTTTCTTCAGAGCTGGAGAAGGAGAGCTCTGATGCCATGGGATAGCCCCAAGTGGGCACCAAACAGCTTCTGTCCCTGCTCCACCCTCTGCTAACAGAGTTTTTCCCTCCCAGGACTAAGCTCCTTCAGATGGCTGCCCTTGGCTGGCAGCTGTACGTCATCCCAAAAACAAATGCATGGAGAGTAGGAAAAAACATTAGCTCTATCACTGTGGATTATTAGCATGCGAGGCAAATGAGTAATCTTGTAGACCTTGGGATAATAAGTGCTGTTTAAATGCCAGGCTTTTTTAGTGGATCCTTATTACGGTAGGAAATTATCCACATTAAAGTTAAGCAGGGTTTGTTCTAGCATTTATCATCTGTTTCTTTCTGAGTCACTTCTAGTCCATCCTGCTCGCGGCTCACGGATCTCCCACTCTAAATCCCTTTCAATCCCTCATTAAGAAGTTCCTCTTCCAGGAAGGCCAGCGGGGTTAGCCTTCTTCAGGAAAAACACACTTGTTAATTAAAAGAACATTGATACTCTAAAGGATAGAGCCAAACCGTGTATCACTGCGCTCTGGATGTTGATTTATGCTTCTCATTTGCTGGAGGTGGGTGAAACTGTGTAAAACACATTTGGTTCAAAGGAGCCCATCGCTACAGCTGTACTGCAGGCCGGATCCTCCTTTGGGCAAAGTTTCACCAGCTTTAATTTGGAATTAAAGCGCCCGTTATTTAATTACCCCAAATTATTAAATGATCTAAATGTAATTCACATCCTTATAATTGTTGCAGCTTCTCCAAAGCCTGTTATTTTTACTGCTGAAAATTTCCCCACCACACTCTGCTGTACTTGAAAGCCTTCAGGGGTTTATGTAAGGAAAAGAGGGGGAAAAAAAAAGCCACATTTGCACCTGAAGGAGGCTGTACGTTTATGAGGAAGCTCAGCTGTCTCCTTGTTATTTGACGTTTATTATTTCCTTGCTTAAAACGTTGTGGTTACCCAGCCACAAACACAAAACGTGCCTTTGAGGCTGGAGGATGCTGTGTCACCTGTCCTAACTCATCTGCTTCGGGAATTTAAGTGCTCGCAAACAACCTGCAAACAATGAGCATGTGGGAGAGTTCGGCTGAAATATTTGTTGCTGTCGAGTGTGCTACAAGAAATGAAGAGCTAGGCACAAATAATGAAGACAAATTAAAATAAAGAGCTGAATGTATCCTGACTCACCACCACGGGCTGCCTGCTGGGTTGGGCTCTGGTGAGCTCGGCTCTGCTCTGTGCAGGGCAGCAAGGGGTCAGCATGAGGGCCCCCTAAAACATCTCATGTGGTTGTGCTGGGTGTCCAGTGGCTGCAGCAGGGCTCGGTCTCCATGCCCACACATGCAGGAAGAAGGGAGGGAGACCTGCCCCCAGTGAGCAGAGCTGTGAGTTTTCTTGCAGGCCGTGATATTTTTGTAGCACGGCTCCTTTCCTCTGCAAAGCAAGAGAGCGTGTGTCAGCTCTGTGCTTATCCTCCCTGGAAAAGCAGAAGACCCCAGACATGACATGAAAATAAGGTAGTAGTCTGTGCCTCTGACAGAAAAGAGAAAATCTTGGTCTGATATCAAAGGGGATGTGAACACTGCAGACTCCTTTGGTTTCCTGGGGAATTTGACCTCAAGTTACTGCTGCCTGTTGATGACATCAAGGAGGACAGTGTGTTTTAGAGAGGCTGCGCTCTGAATCAGACTTTGCAATCTGGGTACCTCCGGATCAGAAAAGTTGTCATCTGCCTTTACACATAACAATCTAAAAATGAGTGATCTGTACGCTGGCTCCCTAATTATAACAGTTTTTAATGTTAAGCTAACTTGGACGTGACTGTGCTTCTTTCTCTCTGCCAACAGGGATGCAGTGGCTGCATTATTTCTGTAGGTGGGCAGATTCCCAATAACTTGGCAGTGCCGCTGTACCAGAGTGGAGTGAAGATTCTTGGCACGAATCCTTTGCAGATTGACCGGGCAGAAGACCGCTCTGTTTTCTCAGCTGTTCTGGATGAGCTGCGTGTGGCCCAGGCTCCCTGGAAGGCAGTCAGCACTCTGGTAAGTTGGGAAATGGTCTGGGAAATAACCAAGTGCCTAGGTGTTGTGAGCATCTGCTGGAGATAACACTGATAACGTTTCAAGATTCTGAAGACATTTGACAGCTTTTTACTATCCATGTTGAAGAACTTTTTGATCCTTGTGGAATGATGCTGTAGCTCAGGTATGGGAGTGGAATGGGAAGTGGAAGGGAAGTGGCTTCATATTATCCTCACACATCATGGGATATATAACCAGCAAATGTTAGCACCACTGTCAGGCTACTCTGGTTTATTCTGCTAGCCTTGAAAACTGCTCTATTGTGTGGAGATTGCCAAGGAATAGAGACATGGCAGCACCTTTTTTTCCCAGTGACGCTGTATGGACAGGGAGGTTCTGAGGAGGACAACTCTGGAACAGTGGAGCTGTGCATTTTGTTTAGCCCAGCCTGTAGTCCCCTACATCTTTCTTTCTATATTTCAAATGCAAATGCAGTCAGAGTGATATTTTGGAATGACTTTAAAATATGTTCTTGTTCACAGCATGTTTTCCCTCCCTGTCTTTAGAGAGATGCAGTTGAATTTGCAGGCTCTGTGAGTTACCCATGTTTGCTGAGGCCTTCCTATGTTCTGAGGTAAGGCTCAAACATCAGAGCTCATCAAGCTGGGGGGTATGAAGTAAAAAAGCCTTTTGGAGGCAAGGGAGAGAGTCATTTTAGGGTCCTTGGAATACGCTGTGCTAGGTGCATGCAGCAGAAAGCTGCCAGTCTTAACAGGTTGAACGACTGCCTGTACCAGTAAAGGGAGCCAATGGTTCCCTTCTGTCCATCAGGCACAGATCAAAGGCAGAACACATTCCTAAGAACGTCTCTTTAGCTGAATTGCCTTTTTCATGTATGAAGACCAAAAACAGGAGCCATCTGGGATACTCCTTAAGGTTCCTGAGCCTACCTGTACAATTAAGCCAGAAAATTGTTTGCCACCAGGAAAAACAGAAGGCAGTGTGCTGAGGCCATTTATTGGGGTTGGCATCTGTTATCAGAAAATGACAGTGTGTCTTTTGAATTCAGCTTCTTATTTGCCAAGCTTCTCTGCTTACAGGCATGTTTTATGTCCCTACGCTGTGGCAGCTGTTTTTCTTTAAATAGACATTGTACAGAACTGCACATTTCCGACAGCTAGACTTTTTGAAGAAGTTACATCAGTGCTCACACAGGTTTTGAATGATCACTCTTCTCTGTGAGGAGTTTCTTCATAGCTGACTAGGCACAAAGAGGCAGTTTGCCGGGCACAATTTACAAGTGCAAATAAATTGGAGACAGGATCCTTTTCATATGAAAAGAAACATATCAAAATGAGGAGACACAATATTCATTTTCAGGGGAGTGAAAAAAATCTTTTCATTTAAAACAGGGGAAAAAAGAAACAGTTCATATATGTTCAACTTCAAGGAAATATCTTTTAGAAGACTGCTGATTGTGACTTTTCTATTCAGTTTCTGAAGCTTGCAGTGGAGTTGCAAAGCAAAGTTAAAAGCCAGCACTCTGATCAGGAGGACAACATAGAAAGTGCTCCTGATGTCACTTGCTAGATTTTTAGGGCACACTCCTTTTAGCCTGTTGTTTCCATTTCTATTAAATTAAGCATAGCCCCTTGCCATGGAAGTATTTCTTAACACAGTATTTCCAAGGTATTTTGAGCATTTCAAGGTTAGGGGAACTTCAGGACAGATTAGGGGAATTTCAGGGAGATGAAACTGCAGGATGTCAAACTTGAAGAAATATAAAGTGAAAAGCCCTTGCACAGCATACTGCCTGGCCTCTATTTGCAGAACGGCAGCAGGTCCACAGCTAGACTTCTTCATCCTTTGTACAGATCTGGCCTTTAATATTTGCCAGTTGCCTTTGAAAACTAAATGCATTTCCTCACCATTTATGTACCGTGTGCACCTGCTCACATCCTCAGTGGTGCAGCTGACACAGGTCCCTGCATTTAATTGAACTCTATTGATCTACATCAGCCGAAGTTGTAGTCCAATAAAGTGTAAGCATGTAGGTACTTGGGGCTATTTATCTTAGGTTCGAGGGCCTGATTTCATGGGATAGGTCCTTCCTTCACTTTTCCCCACAGCCTCTGTGGGCTTGCCCACCAAAGCAAAGGGGAAACCCAGTGACAGTAGTAGAAGTGAGCAATGTTAGATCTTAAGAAATAAATTTTAAAAGGTCCTGCCTTTCAAAGGGACTGAATTACTGTCAGCCCATATTGCAGCCCATTGTCACCTTCATTTGCACTGTCACAACCATCACCAACGGCCTGGCCACTGAAGAGCAGTCGGGCTGACAATATAGTAAAGGAGGCTGGGTCTGGAGTGGGGATATCTGACTGACTGGCCACCTCCTCCAGCTTAGGGGGGCTTCAAAAGCTTGGGCCAGGAAGGGGATTTCCCAGCAGTGCTAAGGCTGCACAGCCCCAGTTCGTTGCTTGATTTTTCATCATAGTTCTGGAGGTCACCTGTCGTCTCTGGAAGGCTGGTGGAGGTTCGCGAGGTACCAGCTCTGCCTTTCTTTCAGTCCAGCGTAGAATGAGTGGGTGGCTTAAGCCAGGGTCTTGCTCAGCCTGTCACATAAAGGTAGTTGTGCTGGCGTGTCTAATGCTGTAATGTCTCCCTTACCGTCATGAGGGAAGATTATCTGGTTTGGGTTTACCTTTTTTTTTTTTTTTTTATGTCATTCTTACAGTGGGTCTGCAATGAATGTAGTATTCACCGAAGATGAAATGAAGAAGTTCTTAGCAGAAGCCACCAGAGTCTCTCAGGTACCAGTATTTGCCCTACCACTGCTTTTGCTTTTTGTGTTTGCTGTGTTTGTTCCACCTGAGCTGTGCTTTCCCTCTGTTTCTGTATTGCTTTTACCCAACTCTCTTCCTTGCCTGGGGAGGAGCCAGGGAAATTCAAGTTTGACCCCTCCGTTCATTCCCTAAAGGGTGGATCTTCTGTGCAGGAACCTTTGCAAGCTTTTACTATGACATTTAGCTCTCCAAATCACGTACTGAGTTTCCTTTGGTACAGAAGCAGACTGGTGCTTGCTTACTGTTAATCCAGTGGGATTACTGATCTGCAGAGTATGTAAAGCAGAAGATGAAAGGTGTCAGTTTTAAATGTTTTAAAAGTTATTTTGGCTTTTTTAGTGTCTTTTTTTTTTTTTTTTTTTTTTTTTTTCCCAGCAAGGGGAAAGTTTTGGTCTAGAACACTGAAATTTAGAAAAGGAAAAATCTGAGCAATTTCCTGAAGACCCGAGTGCTTCAAAACATAGTAAACAGCTCAAGGCCTGAGTTTTTTTTTCTTTTTTTTCTTTTTTTTTTTTTTTTTCCATCCTTGCTATCGTTGTTAGTGTGTAAGGGATGTTTGGAGAGCTGGGAGTGTAGGAGGAGGAAAAAGTGAAATGATTGAGCTCAAATGAACGATATACAGAATTTGGAGCCTGACCTTTCAGCAGCCTCTGAGTTTGGCTTGGCCTTTTGGCCTGTTTTCTTGTTCCTCTCAACCTCTCCCCCATTTCTTATTTTTATTTTTTTTTTGGAATGATCCCTGTTCAGAAAAGTGCTGTAATGCCATAAGCACTGCTCTCATGGGGAATCTCGGAGTGAAGTAGTTAGAGGAGCTCTCTGAATACACAACTGGCTAAGGCAGCAGGCACATTGCTGCTTACTCAGAGGATTTCTTAGGTGATGGATTTCTTAAGTTTGAGCAAGAAGAAAAACAAACAAACAAACGTGTTTTTTAAATGTATGAGGCAAATGATGGAAGTTTAACCTTTTGGTAAGAAAAGAGCTAGTCAAATGGAGAGACCTTGCAAAGTAGTAACATCCTGAAGGATAAGTTAATGTGGAGGAAAGAAGACCACTCGGTATCATTTGCAAACAATTTTAAAGGGATTTTTGAAAGCGGGATACTACCTCTGTTACTTCTGTGGGGAGAAGTCATGGAATTAATTCTTGAAAGGCTTGCAGGGTCAACCGGCGCTGAAAAACAGGCTTTCAGTGATGCTCAGCCACCTAAAACACGGAGCTTCTCTCTGTACTTCATTTGTATTTCCCCGTGTGCTCACAGAGGCAAAGCAGACAGCAGTGCTCAGTGGGACAGAACACTTGCTGTGGGCATCTTTATGATGGTAGTGCCCAGGAAAGTAACCTTTGGTCAGCTTAACTTGTCACAGCTTGATAAACTTGAATTGGGCAATGATGCTCTTCCTTGCTGAGAGGTCTGAGCCCTGGCACAGGAGGCCCTGTGGGGAGCTGAAGGAGAGGAGCCGTGAATTTTTGGGTACTCTGGCCTTGATCCTGCAGAGAAGTATACTAGACTTACATGCTAAATTTTGGCGAGTGTAGCCAGACTGCAAAGGGAAGACTTCCTTCTTCATGCAGGGTGTTTGTACTGACAACAGCCTTAGTACAGTAGAAGCTAAGCAGGCAAAAAGCACAACAGAAAAAAAAGTACTGTATTTTGCTGCTAAATTAAGGAGGTTTTTTAACTTTGTCAAGGCTTCATGAGCCATGACTGGTTCCACTGAATTACCTGTGAGCACAGAACTGAATGTGAGCATCTGTGTGGGACACAGAGTTCATTTTTCTAGTTACAAACCCTTATCTATTTTTGCTCCACCCAACAAAGCATCTCCAGCTAAAGTGCCTGACCTGCGGGGTTGTGTTGTTTTAGCCACTTTGCAGTGACGGTGTTGTCTCATTATGGTGTTTATGTTGTCAATAACCATCTAAATTTCTTGCGAGAGTTGAGACAGACTGGAACAGACAAGGTTGTGTGCACATATAAAATCTCCTGGTGAAAAACTGCGGCAAGACAGAAAGTTACACGACACAGGCCACTAAATTTATGAAACAACATAGGCTGTGGCATTGTCCTTGCCTGTGAATTTACCCTTGCACTGATAGATGTAAGGAATTGTGTCTTGTAACTTTTGGAGTCGCTTTATATTTTTTCAAGAGGAGCCTTTTGAGCATGCATAGGCTGTCATTTATTCCGTTTTATTCTCTAATAAATAACAGGCAGTTAATAGTGGATGGGACAGGTAAAATGTTGAGACATAAAGCTGGCCTGGAAGAATGAGGATTAGATTTTTAAGCATCTGTTGGAGTGAGTGCCTGGGAGAAGAAAGCATTGGAGAAGTGTGCTCTGGCATCCCAGAGACAGGCAGAAGGAAGAGGAAGGAAAACTCTGTATACCAGGGAACGTGTTGAGACTCAAGGGTAGGTCATTCCTGGCCAGCTATAATTAGTGGCAATTTCTCCCTGGGAGACTTAGGAAACCACGCAGAGAAACGAGAAAGGAATAGATAGGTTGACTGAAATATGTGACTTAACTGAAATAGCAAAAGGCAAGTGAGGTGCCCGTGAGGCTCACAGACAAACTGAAGATCTCAGAGGTAAGGAACATCTCTAGAAGACAAGATCAGAGGTCCCTGGATCCTTGCAGGTGTTGCACTATCTTCTTTCTGTCATGGTCTCACCTAAAAGCTCTTTGCATTTTTCTCCAAATATTCACTGTCATGGTGACACTTTATGGAGTGCTTGAGTGGCTTTGGGGAAATTATGCCAAGTTTCCCCCTATTATTTCCTTGGCAAAGATCACTAATCTTTAGAAATAAGGATATTAATAGATTGGCCTTGTGGGATTCTGCTTCCAAAGGTTTTACAGTGATGAATAGTGAGCACTTGGATGATCCACAAATACTCTCAACTAAAAGCTTTCTTTTGGTTTGTCATCATGACAGGATCACCCTGTGGTACTCACTAAGTTTATTGAAGATGCCCGTGAGGTGGAAATGGATGCTGTAGCCAAGGCAGGAAGAGTAAGAACTTTTGCTTTTCATTAATATTAAATTTTTTTTTTTTTAATTGCAAAAAAAAATGTGGGTTTTAATGATTTATTTTATACAGCCATGGATTTGTGCCTAGAAGAGAAGAGAAACAAGAAAAGATGAATTCCTCTGAGGTTCAAAAACATCATGCTTGAAAAGCTCAGCCTACCTTATTGTATACACCTAAATAATTTTTTTAAACATTGCTTAACCACATGCCTGAATCCTTTAGGATATAACTTCTATTGGATTCACAAATCACTGGCTTCGCAAATGACTCGTATCAGAATTGTCAGCATGTTTTACAGTATTACCACAGTTTTATTACTACAGCTTCGCCTTGCATGTCGTTACTAATCAAATACAGGTTTCACAAAAAACACAAACTTGTCATTTAATAGAAATACTGTTTTCAATATTCATTTTTAACCAATAGACAAGATCATTGTCTTTTCTGGATATCAAGGTAGTGCACCTTGATACAATTCATTTAGCTTAAAACCTTAGGGCCTGAGTTTCTCCTGCTTGGTTCTCTCCACAATTAAAACACCATGAAAGAGTAAGCAAATGTTTACAAATGATGGGGAATGACACCTCGTTTGTGTTTGTAGCAAGGAGAACTTAAAGAGCTGGTTTAAAGCCTAATGGGGCCTTACCTTCTGAGTCAGCAGTGTTAGAGGGGGTCGTAGGATCTCCAGACTGTGGTAGCTTCTATCGTTTTCAGTTTGCTTAACCACAGAATGAAAGACACTAACACGATTCCCTTTTTCACATGCCCTGTGTCTGCTGTAGGCTGTTCTTCCCAAAATCTTGGGAGATTCCCTTTTTGACCCATCTCTTTTGACTTCTGGATAGAGCTCTCTTCAGGAGACTGCTGGTCTGTACACAGCAGAGGGTTTGGACTTGGGGGCACAGTTCATGGGAGCGTGTGAGGTGACTAATTCCTATATAATTATTGTCTGCAGGTTATCTCGCATGCTATTTCAGAGCACGTGGAGGATGCAGGCGTTCACTCTGGAGATGCCACTCTCATGTTACCCACACAGACTATTAGCCAGGGAGCCTTGGAGAAGGTATGTTTTGCTCTTGCACTGAAAAGAAAAGGAAAATAAGAGTTGGAATCACCTTTCTCCTTGCTTGAGGAATTCAGGAGAAATCAAATCATCAGTGTTTTTTAAATGTCAGTGTAATTTGTGCAAATGTAGGGTTTAAGTGTGTACCCTTTGGCTCTGCTGTGCATACTGTACTGTGCTGATCATCTGAACTGTACCCCGTTAATTTAAGAAGTAGAGGTACACGCTTTTAGATTTTTTTTTTTTAATTATTATTATTATTTTTGTTTCATCCTTTTTAGGACAAACTTTCATAGCAGTGGAGGAGTGTCTAATTGAGTATGCTGTTGTCCACTTCTCCCAATCTTTAAGTGATTAGGTCAGATGTGTGAGTGTATAGCTGCCTGCCTTTTCTGGAAGGGATTTTGGAATGAACGAACCTCACCTAATTTTGACTTGTTCCTCTTTGAAGAATAAACCTAGGAATACAGAGTTAGCTGTCAACATGCATTTTCAAAACGAAATGTGCAGTCCTCCATGATGTCATCCTGCCTGTGTTCCAACTCTGTGAAAATATTCAAGGCCTTGCTTCTGAAAATAGCCATCTTCTGGAGCCAAGCTATTCAAACACTCGTACTGAAATGGTGTGGTTTCTTGACAACCTGGAAAATATGGCCATAGTGTTTTCTCCCAATTTGTTCCAGAGTATTTCTGCTGACACACCTTCCACTTATCTGTGATGGGACAGGCTTGTTGGTGGAAGACTCTTGGGATGCCTGTAATAGCAAGTAGTTAATCTCAAATGGCAAAACATCATTATTCATTATTTCACAAAGAGAGTTATATAGGCTCCAGTGTGCAACGTAGGAATTACAACAGACAGGACAGGCTTTTATTTTGTCTTTCTCTCTCCTTCTCACATGCACATGAAGCTGTGTTTTTACTTCTGCCCTCAAATGGAGCCCTGGGCTCTGGATTACCAGACAGATTTAACAGTTTGCTTCTGAAAGATAATGCTCTTGCCAAAATGAGGGTATAGTGAAAAGCTATGCTATAGCAGAGAGATGGGATTTAAAGGAATACACGTGAGGTGATTTATTGATGTGGGGCTATTTTGTAGGATTTTATTTCATATATAATAACCACACACATCCTGTTTTTTGTAGGTAAAAGCTGCTACAAAAAAGATTGCAAACGCCTTTGCCATCTCTGGTCCGTTCAACATTCAGTTCTTGGTGCGAGGCAATGATGTGCTGGTAAGAGCTCTCATGACTGTTGGAGGAAACCAGACTCTGCTCTGGCTAGCTTGGTGCATGGTTCCTGTAGTCCCTGGCACGGAAGCTCTGTGCCAGTCTCAGCTGTGGGTTTCTAACCTACCTTGTCTGATGGTGTGTGGCTCACCTGTGCCATCCCTGTGACACACAGCTCCCCCTGCCTGGCTGGGACAGAGCAGCCTTCCCTGCCTGTGCAGTGCTGCCACTGAGAGTGAAGTGGGTCTGCTTGCGTTGTCTGTCAGCAATAGCTTTGTTTCACTGTAGGCTTTTGTCCTTCCACAAATCATCAGTGTTTAATGTGATGGACAGCACCGAGACCTGTGTCTCATCCTATAAACTGCATATCATTGCTTTCAGCTCTGTTATCCTCTCTGATCTTTAGCTATTTTGATTGTTAAGATAAGTCTTCCAAGTCAATGGAGAGAAAGAAAGACAATTCCAGTGCTTAAGCCTTTAATATAAGCTGTTAAGATAGTTTCCTACGTAGTATGGTCTTAGTAGCTATCAGTAAGAGCAGCATGGCAGACGTCTGACCCTTTACAGGTAACAGTTAGTGCTCTGTGGCTAATGGAGGAAGGTCAGAGGAATGAGAACAGTTTGACTGAGGAAGCAGCGAGTGGAAGGAAATTCTGCCATGGTATAGAAGAGTATGTTACTGGTGAAAGATTCTGTTTGGGCTATTAGTTGAGAAGAATGTTCTTAACTCATCTTCACCTTTCTGAATAACCATGAAACAGAAGAAACTCCACAGAGGGACAGAATGGAGTCTTTCCTTCCTTGATGTCCCTCAGTGGTGTTTGCCTTTTCTCTGGATAACCCCTCTTTTTCCTCCTGTCCTGGCTTACCTAGTCTTGCCCTGGTTCGTTACCCCTTAGATCTAACTTACAGCAATTTCTCTCTTGCTAATGAACTCCATGGTGTGCTTCTCAGCAGGGTGCAGAACTTCTGTTTCTTGCTTGGGTCACTGAATGACTCCCAAAAGTAGATAAGGAAAGTCAGTAATGAGTGGTGGCCCGGGCATTTGGGAAGTGACATTACTATGGAAAAAGAAGGTGGACTTCTAAAGCTTGTATCTAATACAGGTGCATCAATTCCCTTGCTTCTTGTGCACTAATTGAATTGTGTATAACACAATTTCCAGAGTGATTTCTAAATTAATCTGGGGTCTAATTTTCAGATGATAGAGCTGAATCTCAGCTGTGGAACCCCGGAGTCCTTCTGTCTCAGACTGTACTTCCCATTCCTCATTGGTGTCTGTAACACCAAACACCATTTCTGTGCCTCTTATTTGACAATCTGAAGAGCACCTCTGCCAAGAGGAGTAAGAACTGATTTCCAGAACCATGAAGTAATCTGTTTTTTCACTGCACAGTGCCTGACCCTGGTATTTCTCCTTTATAATCCCATCAGGTGATAGAGTGCAACTTGCGGGCTTCACGCTCTTTCCCTTTTGTATCCAAGACTCTGGGTGTGGATTTCATCAACGTGGCCACAAAAGTGATGATTGGAAAAGAGGTTAACGAGTCAACCCTCCCCACGCTGGAGCAGCCCATTATTCCCTCCAAATACATTGGGATTAAGGTATGGTTTCAAAAAGCACACAAAAGAAGAACAAAACTGTGTCAGCACTTACCACATTAATAGGTTATAGTATCTTAATGCCTGGAGAACAATTTACTCATTAGCCAAGGGCCAAATTGACCCTTTCCAGTTTCTGTTACAATGTACGTTGGGAATTTTAGAGACATCAAAGGAAAAATTTCCAGTGCTTATTAACAAAATCAATCTCCTTTTATTTCTTACTTTGACCCCACTCAATTACGTTTCTAAACAACCTGAAAAATACGTACTTGTGGGATTGAATGCTGAAGTTCAGGCTTTTTTGTAACACTGTCTGAAATATGTTTGGACATGCACAAATTTATGTTTTGAGTACCCCTAGATTTTATGTTCAAGATTTAGGGCGTGGGCTATTGGATGCACAGAATCTCCTTTATATGCATGACTAATTAGTTAAAGGGGGTGAAAGTCTTGGATCCTTTGATTTCAGTGGGGCCAAATTTTCCCTCTTCTTAATTACTGAGCTTATACGGCACCCAAGATACCAAAGTATCCTTTAGATGTTTTTGAAAGCTTGGTGGAAGAAAAAGAATTAGTTGAAGTACCTAATCATAAAAATCTAGAACAGCAGTGCAGAAAATATGATTGATAATGAAAATTGTTCATACAGACACATTCCAGCTTTAATAGATCCCATAGTAAGTGAAAACTGAGGAAACAGAAAATAGCTAACATCTTTCTGCTAACAAAATCTTCAGACCTATTAAAATACAAGCCACGTCCATGACCATCTCAGGTTATTTGCAAGCCAGTTAGCCTGGAAGTAATTTTACATTTGATTTTGGTGCCACAGATGAGTATTTTTCTGAAATTCTAATCTGAGATTTTTTTTATTCTTGAGTCTCGTTTCTATAGATTTCAATTATTTAGGCTTAGGGCTCCTGTGCTGTTGTTAGCTAACCAGTCCAGAGTTTGGTCTCTCCTGGGAGTGTGGGCTACAGAGTGGAAAACCTAGCTATGTTCTTGAAAACTTCACTACAAAGGCTTTTGTACTGCTGGTGTTCTGTATGGATTTGTCAGATGTAAAAACCTGATAATGCCTTTGGAAATGCTAAACTTTGAAAAATATTCCTGTTAAACCCTGTTCTCGTTATTTGAGTGTCATATTTTTTGTCCTCTAACGGTTTTATTGCTAGGAATATTTGCATGGAAATGGGATTTTGTTTCTCCAGCAGTTCTTAAGTGCTCTGAAAGGGGAGAATATGAAACTGGTTTCTTTCTCAACGTAGCTACTCCTTTGTGAATTTGAACTCCCACTGTCTTGTCATGTTTGCTTTCGGAGTGACACAAGTACAACCTGACCAAGTTTAAATCCTGGGTAGAGCATCTCTGACTATGTTTTTAAATGAGATTTATTTGCAGTATCAGTCTGTTCCTGCTGATTCACGTTCATGCTTGTGGCAGACAAAAGTTCAGGCAACTAGTTGGAAGGCTTTTCTTGATTGTTCCCTTTCAAGACAAACTATGCATTAAAAATGATCCACCTTGACTGTCAGAGCTTAGCTTAAGAACATAGAGTTGGCTACTGTGAAAATTTTCTCTTACAGGAGAAACAAAACTGGTCTAAAATTCACCAAGAGGTGACGTTTATCGAAAAACCTTTCTCAGAGAAATTCTGCTGTCACGTTTTAGTTGGTCATTGTTAGGTGTCGTGAACCAGCAGCTGTCTTGTCTGCAGCATTACCTCAGAGACTTCCAAGCACAGAATTGTGACTCTGGATTTAAAAGCAGAATATTTTCTATGCATCAAGGATGTTGTCCTAATGTAAATACCCATAGTAATTTAGGATAGAGAAGCCCTATAGGAAGTTATTTGCTAGCAGACAGTTGTTTTGGAATGTCTGCAACATGTAGTCAGTGGCTGTTTATGAGGGAGTTGTTTTGGCTTTTTTGTTTGTTTGTTTTATAGTCAAGTTAGATGAGATCTCAGAGGCTAACGAAGACTGCAGTGTCCTATATCCTCAGAATAACCATGAAGATAACCAAGAGTTACAGCATATCCTTATGAAAGGTCACAAAAGTAGTGATGTGTATTTTTTGGAGGAGAGAAGAAAAAGATGTGAAAATTATTTGCCAAGATTCAGCTACTTTCCACCAAAAGAGTGTGTTCTTGTGGAATGGTTTGATCCTGTGGATGAAAACTTCTGCTGGAGAAATGTTTTGTCAGAAGAGCTGACTTGCTTCAGATAGTATCTCTTCTTGTTTCATGAATTAAACACTTCACACGCTTTCTGTTTCAAAATGTGTCTTAAAAATGATAGTGGGTTATCACAGATCAGAAATCTGCCGTCAGGATGTGAGTGAGAGAGCAAGATTGCAAGAGTTAAGAGGAAGATTTATTGGTGAAATAGGTGTTTATTTGTTCCAGTCCAGCGAGATGCTGGGGAAGCTCCTTTGCCAAGTATTTCTTTGCTTATCAGCCTTGACCAGTGCTTCTTTTGGATTAATTCACGTCTGTCTTTCTGTTGCTTAAAATGTAGCTCTTTTTTTTTTTTTTTTTTTTTTTGTACTGATCTATTAAATATGGTTCATCCCCTTCTCACACCCACCCTCTTTCTCTTACCAGGCCCCGATGTTTTCCTGGACCCGACTGAGAGATGCTGACCCTGTTCTGCGATGTGAAATGGCCTCGACTGGGGAGGTATCTTTTAGATTTATTTATTTTTAACAAGTTGTCTGTAAACATGAATCTTTGAAAGTGATCTTATTGCTGCCTGAATCACAATGGCATCTGTAGCTTCTTCAGAAAATTGAAAACATCTTTCTTATCTGTACAAACACATTGTTCTGGAAAACCCGATTGATTCAGCCACTGGATGTCCCTCTTTACCTGCATGTCGGCTCCCTGACTTGGACCTGGTTGGTGTGACAGCCTGAAATGAGTTTGTCTGAGAGCTGTCGGGTTCTGGGAGGTTCTCAGTGCATCAGGCCATTTTATGAATCACCTGCTTCTTGACAGACACGCATGTTCAGCTTTCCAGCCCCTCATTGGCACGTACCAGAATAGCAATATCGAGATTCCAGGTCACGAGCCTTTGGTCTTGGAACGTGCTAGTTACTTAAAGGCAACAACTACATGTGGGGATATTTTTGTTGTTGCCTGGTAACCATCAAGACATGTCCCAAGGCGCAAAAGGTGAGAAAGAACAAATAAAATGCAGTGGTTGCAGTGTTGGCTGTCAGCAGGACGAGGGGGAGACGGGGCTGCTTTACCCACTCTTTCTGCAGCAGGGTGAGGTGTTTCTGAAACGTGTCTGCCATACAAACAACACGCTGTAAAGGCACAGAGCTGGTCCTCTTCCTGCGTAGGCTCAGCGCTGATGGGAGCCCTTACCCTTCCAGAGGTACATGTTTCTGCATACACCTTTTGAAGGGTTACTAGTTCACATGGAACAAAGAGGTTTGTTTGATTCTTCCTGATCTTCCAAGAGCTTCTGCAGACGTATCCAAGATATCTCTGAACTTGCTTGCTCAGTTACTTCTTGAGAAGATTGCAATAACGGATTTTTCTCTGGAAAGCCCACTTGGGAAGCGATTAAATCGTGAAGCTATTACATTAGGCTTAACTCTGCTCTGCCATAGCTGGGCAGGTAGCAGAACCTGGGCAGCTTCATTTGACATGAGCTTGGGAATGTCTCCATGGGCTGTTTTCATTAGAAAAGGCTTACCCTTTTAGTACGAAAAAGCATTAGACCCAAATAAATGGTTAGAACAGCCTTAGGTCTCCTACATCTCTCCAGAATTACTTTATTTTGCTCTTTTTAACATGTGGGAAAGCAGTATTGTGGAAGATTTCCTTTAATGTAGTTAATGCACAGAAAAATGCCAAGTGACTTCCTTATTTTCAGAACAATGATGACTACACAGAAAACATTTGCCCCCATCCACCCCCCAAAAATGAATAAAAATGTGACTAAGGGCAAGAATTATCCTTCTGTGCTTTATATGGAGTCAGAGATTACCTTGGTCATAAGGGAGGGATTATTAACTTTTATGAGTTGGAAAGATCCATATTCACAAATGCCATAAAATGTGACAGTTATGAAGGTCTTTCTTATGAGTGAAGGAAGGATAATAACTCTCCTCGGGTAAAATGCTCAATTATTCCTCAAAGACATTTTTAACACATGGCTTGATTTGGGCTGGAATTTGTCACATCTACCTGGGAGAGATGTGTTTTACTGGAAGTCTCGTTCCTATAACAGTAGCAGACACAGTCCTGGGGGTTCCTTCAAGTTTTGTGGATATTTTGGTCCCACTGTAATATTAGATAATCCTCTCCTGGCAGGGTGAAAGCCCCTGGCCCAAGCGTATAGGGTAGGACTCTCCACCATGTAGAAAGTCTAGGAGATGCATAACCCCTCAGGAAATCAGCACAGGAGAACATACTGAACACTCAAGGGTGAGTTTTTAGAGAGAAGCTGAGAAAGAAGTTGTCATGACTTTTTTTTTTTTTCCCCCTTCCCTTGTGGGATTTTTGTTTGTATATTTTTTTTTTCCACTTCAGAAGATCTGGCAAATCACCATTTGTTCTTTGTACGTGACATTCTGGTTTTTGCTCACCATGGTAACAGGGAGACCATGAATGTGAGGACTCACTCGGTGATGGGAAGGACCATAAGAGGAAAATGGGAGAGCAATTCTCAATCAGCCTCTTTATCTCATCTGTATATGTGTGTCGATTTGTTATTTCAAAGAGAAAAAGCTGGGATGCTTTCTGCTTCTGCCTGTTTTTCAACAAGTGTGGAGTTGGCAAGGGCTGTTTTCTTTTCCTAAACTTTCAAAAAACCTCTTTCTGTCATCAGAATTCTGGATTTGGATAAGGAACACAGTTCAGTTCTTGCAGAAATCATTATCATCTGATGGTCTGTAAGCAACTGAGCTCCACAGGCAGTTCTGAGTGATGGAGAACTGCTAAATGACTTTTAATGATTTATCAGGTTTTTACTTGTAAAAAAAAAATGTTATGAATTGGCACATTTCTTTTTGTTATTTTCTTCAGTACATACTGGCATTTTGCTTGAATTCCATGAGTTTTTGAAATTCTAATGGAAAAACATCTTTATTTATTGTGGCTTGTCTTTACAAGAAACTTCCAGGAGTGCATGACAGCACAGGTGCAGTTTTATCAGAGTTTGCTGTGTCCACACACAGAAGCATGCCTGCATGCAGAACACTTGCTGGTATTTAAGCATTATATAATGTTAAGCACTTTTAATGCACTTACAAACACTGGAGCAGAAGCTGTGTGCAGCATTCACATAACTCAGCAAAATCAATTGCTGTTACTCCTTGGTGTGCCGTTTGAAACTAAAGTGTTGCCTATTCCTTCGTTATTGCTTCATTAAAATTGAGATTTGTCTGCAATGATTTTCTGATTTATTTTTTTCCCATGCCTGCAGACTCTGTGCAAAAGCAGTCTTATTGTGCCTGAAGAAGTCAAAAGAGCATATTTAAATATTTTCTTGTTTTTTAAAGCACTGTCCTTGGGTTGTTTTTGTATTTATTTTTTTTCCCCCCCTCATGCCTTGTTCTTTGTGCCTTTTCCTAGGTTGCGTGCTTCGGGGAGGATGTGTACTCTGCCTTCCAGAAAGCAATGCTTGCCACTGGGTTTATGTTTCCCAAGAAAGGAATTTTGATCGGAATCCAGGTAATTCCTAAAACCAAAGTTGAGGAAGGATTGACAGAGGAACTGATTAATTGTTGTCTTGTTTTCGTTCACACGTCTGTGAATGTGTTCCTCTGCAATCAGTCTGGAAGTGCATTGAGACAAAGGAACAAACACAATAGGGAGATCTTTACTGGGGCTGGCCCAGTGTTTTTTCTTCTGTCTCCTGGTAGTTTCTACTGGAAGTTGCAGGAATCTGCTGAGGGCAGGACCCTCAGATCGCTACAAGCAGAGGCTTCAGAAAGTTAGAAGCCACCTTTCTGCAGGGAATAATGCATGTAGATGATCAGTTCATTGAAACCAATTGAAACCACTTCCTCTCAATGCACCGTTTGCATATCACAAAGCTGGACCTGCTAAGTTATCCCCATAAATGGCAGATTTAATTCCAGGCAGAGCTGTCATGTCATCCCACAGTGCAAAAAATATGCTGCTGCTAGGTTATTATGTGGCTACAACACTGTCAAGCCACTAGACCACCACCAGGTATGGCACTATTGCATTCCACTCCCCATTGGAGTCACGATGGGAATTTTGGGACTGCATCTTGGATATGTACCCAACACGTCCAGTGACTCCATATCAGAGCAGACCTTGGAGTCTAGGGATTCATCTTTTGCTGTCTACATCCCTCATCGTTGCTATACATGACAACAAATTAAAACAGTGTAATTTCAAGAACGTCCTCCAGTGCAATGGCTACTGCAGAGAGCCTTTACTTGAGTGAATTCCCAATGGGTTAGCTTTAGGAACAGCCCTGTTCCCTTCATAGTGCTGTGTCAATAAAGAGGATATGCATTTCAGGTGGCCAGGCAGAAAAGCAAAAAGGGTTAAATCCTTATCGAGGCATGGTTACCAATGGTAGGGGGTGCTGGGGGTAGATAGAGTTATAAACTTTGAGGTGTATGTATGTTACTCAAAAAAAAAAACAACACAAAAACAGACATTTCCTCTGTAACTATAACTTAGGCCACTTAAAGCCAACTAAATGCCTCCTTCCATATCTCTGTTGTGCTGGTAATAATTTTATGCCATGATTGCATAAAGCCAATAACCAAATAAGTAGAGCCCGTGAATTCTCCTGTCAGACAGCAGGGGTTTGAAAAATGTGTTGGGCTGTCTGTTCCAGCAGGGAATGTAAGGGACGTGTGTGAAAAGTGGACAGGAAGGAACATAACTTCTGCTAACACAGATAACCACTTAGTCCTCTAAAAAAAAAACACAGATTGAAACCCTTGCTCTAAGTTACATCAAATTAGCATAAAAGTCTTTGCTTGCTACCTGCTTTAAAACTTCAGTACAAGACTGGGTAGTTGATACCTGTATATCTAATCACTGCAGTACTAAAAAAAAAAAAAAGGCCAGGAGAAGGAAGAGCCCAGTGTCTAAAATTTAAGCTTATTTTCCTGATAGCAGCTAAAAGGGAACAGGCAGCAGAGAGTAATTTTTAGCTGTGGAAAGCATTTATGTAGCTTCAGTGTCAGTGTCTCTTAAACTGAGCCAAATGTTCTTTGTACAAAGGTCTTAAGGAAAAAGTAATAAAAAAATCAACCCCAAAAGCTCAAGCCCACAAACCTTTTAAAAATAACAAGATTCTATCTTTTGTAATGAGTGGTTTACAGTTCATTTTCTTGGGAAAGAGTCTGAAAAACAACAGATCAATTGATGAAACGTCTCTTTCCATCTCGGCATATTTCTTACATAATTAAACTCTGAAACAAGAAGTGTAAAGGCAGTGCTGAGAAGCAGCTATTGCTCCTTCACCACTCTTGAGTTTGTCGCCTACCTGCTTTTCAGTGGTTTGCTTGAAAATCTGCCAGCTCTGCAGACAGAGAGGAGAAATTAAACCTTGTAAGAAGGGAAGGTTGACATCCTCACCTGGACCCGACGCATAAGCTATGAGTGGTCTTCTCTCAGTAAAGGCTGGAGAAAAGAGAAGCCCCTTGCTGCACAGACAAGAGGCACAGGTTGGGCAGAGACCACCAGCAGCCTGGCTCTTGTTTTAATCCCAAACACGAGGTCATATGCTTCAAACTGCAAAGGTGGCAGTGCATCCTCAGAAGGGAATACAGGTTCAGAAGGGCAGATACCAGGACACTGCTCTCCATGACTGCTCAATATTTAAAACTGCATGGCTCTGAGGGCTGATGAGGTGGAGGCCCTGGCTTTCAAGCTGCAGGTGCTGTTATTTCCTCTGCTGTGGATGGTCAGCTGAAAACTCTCCTTCTGAAGACTTCATTGCTTTATAATTAGTTGCTTTCTTTGTTTCTTAGGCTGGATTTTTAGGTCTTGCAGAAAGAGAAAGAAGAAGCCAAATGGTGGTAAATTCTGCTTCCCTCAGTAGTGTCTGGTTCAACATACTGAAGTTATTCAGTGTAGTGTATTTTTGTCCTCAGTTTTAATTACGTAGGGCTGGGAGGCAGCTGCCTAAACGAGGACAAAAGTCACATAGATGCAGGTAACAATGGTAGAGAGGAAGATCTTTGCTTCCTTGCAAATGTTCTGCTCTTGGGTATTTTGCAGATCAAGAGTAGTGAACTCAGGTAACGTACCCAGCCTTGCTGAGGGCTTTCTGTGCTGGTGTACTCACAGTTTGTGATTCCAGCGGTAATCCTATTTCAGTAGCCACTCAAAGCTATTGCTAACAAAGCAATCATCCTCAAGATCGAGTGGGCAAGCACTCCTTCACATCTGCTGGCCAGCACCAGGTGGATCGGCAGCCAGCCTGGCCCACGAGCCCCCTGGATTGTCCCTGGGTTGTGAGCATTGCAAGCATCAAGGTTCCCCAGAATTTTAGAGGCCTTGTGCCCTCCCAGGTTAAATGGGGCATGGCTTTCTTGTTAGACGAAAGAACTGCTGCCAGTTTATGAGAGCTGATAAACTCTCATATTTGACCTCTTTTCTTTTCACAATTTGGAGAAATCTGTGATGCTAAAACCCTGAGTCTGCCATCAGATAATTTATATTTTACGCAAGAGGAGTTGAAAAGCTCATTTTATTTTCTTTCCTGATTGGGCTATTCAGCGCTATCTCTGGGAGGGAGTGCATCTGTCTTACATCTGTGCTGGTGACCACGAGATGCAGAAAACGCTAATGGAGTATTTTATTTTTAAATCCCAGCACTCCGAGTCTGTTGTTTCAAGGTAACCTTCTCCCTTGGTTCCTTAGGTACGGAAAGCATAGCATGCTCCGTGGTGGATTCGGATACAGAATTCAAGATGAGCACAGAAGATGAGCTGGCTTCATTTTGAGCCTGATCTTAGTGAGAAGTGGCGTAGTGGTGTTTAAAGGACTGAGGATGTAGCCCTCTACAAATAGCAAGGTGTGCTAGCAAACATGAGAGAGAGGTTATAACAGAACTTTTGCTATAATGGAAAAAGAATATAATTCTTCTGCAATAAATATCTTCCACTAAATAAATCTGCTTGTACTTTTCACCTTTAGTAACTAATGGCTTCTTACACAAGTTCTCTCAGTCAGCTTGTAAATCTGAGGCTGCTCGGATGCGAGCTGACAGCTGTAATTTCTTTTCATGGAGAGGCTGTTTTATGTGTCACAAGTGTTCAGTACATGTTTGATATAAGTTTATAATACTGTTGTGAAAGCCAGCCCCCTGACCAGAAGGCAGAACGGTTCTCTCTCACTGGGAAGCTGCCAACCCTGTCACATTGTATATTTATATTCTCCAGTTAGTGTAGAAAGCAGGATGGCTTCAGAATGAGGTTCTTTCCAAAGTCTGTACTGCTCAAATAAAACCCTGTTGACTCCTTTTCTTTGTAGGAAATAGTTCACCCTTCAAAACGTTGCACTCAGCCATAAAGGTTAAGCCCTCAGTAGCTTGAGAAGGGAGCTTGCAGTAATCTGACTTGCAAAATGGCCAGATGAGGCTAAAGTTGTAAGCGAGGTTCAGCCAGCCTTGGCAGTGAGTAGGGCATGTGCTGCTTCTGATCTTTTAGTTGCTGTACCTTCAACATCCAGACAAAAGTTGTGCTGGGATCAAATGCTTGCTCATCAGTTGCTCTGGAATGGCTTGCTCATGTACAGGCGTCTACAGGAGGTCGTCTTATCTCTATTTTTTTTCTAAGTGATGTTAGATCTAGGTGTGCAGCCTGAATATTTCCTGGGTGCCTGAAATACCTGGCATCCACATTCTCATGGGAACAGGGCATTCCAGTCTCCTGAGTGGTGTATTTGAGAAGAAACTGCCCTAATATTTCATATACAGGGATGTTTTGTAATTGCAGTGGAAATTAATATGGGAACACCCTGGTGTTGTAATGAGGTATGTCTCAGCTGAGAGTGACTTTGGGCTTTTCAGGATCCAGATGGTTTTCTTGGAGTGGCAGTGGACAGGCATGTTCAGCCATGTGCTGAGTACAGAAAGGTGTATTTGTTTCTGCACAGGCTGGAGGAGCTCTGTGTTGGTATACAAAATCCTGTTTCTAAAGCCTAGCTTTGATACTTTATCTAATTATTTTCCTTTTTCAGAAGTCCTTCCGCCCCAAATTCCTCAGTGTAGCAGAACTGCTGTGTGAGGAGGGCTTCAAGGTAGGTGGTTTCAGTTATTTAAAGTGTGGTGGTTTTATAACACACAAAGCTAGAGAGTTTTCAAAATTTGAGATGTACTCAGCCTGCCATAGGAGCAGGAGAACTTTGGAGTTCATTTGGAGACAGAAAAAAAGGAAATTTTCAAAGTACAACAGGGACTTTTGGCTGAGTGATCTGCCAAGTCACTAGGTATCACCCAACTAAAAGTTTCCGTGATCGTGTAATTGAACAAGCAGGCCTAAGTCACGAGTCGTGGCAAGAACAACCCTGGCTCTACTATCAGCCAGCAGCCAGGATGTCACTCTGTAAAAATGAATTTTCCAAGAAACAAACAAACAAAAAAGCCAGGAAGAGGAAGAAAAATGTCCTTGTTATAAGGAGAGAAAGTCTTCACAGTGCTTCATCTTCAGTGACACTCACAAGCTGCAGACTTAGGAAATTTGAGGTGTTTACATCCCTTTTGTAATTCTTGCATCATTTTGAATCCACATACTTACTGAAAGTTAACAACGTGACCACAGAAGACTGGGGAGAGGTTTATAGTATTAAGTATTTAAGCACTATTTTCCTCAGTGGCATTAGTGTAACTACTGGATTTACAGTTTTGCCTTTCAAAACTTAGTGCCAGGCAGGAAAAAAAAAGGGCAAAAAAATCATAAGCAGTTGAAAGTAAGCCCTATTGAAATTCAGAGGGATTTAAGTATTCCTAAGCCACTTACCAGTTTCTGGATGTGTTACTACTATTCACTGACTCATCCATCAGCAGACAATAGATAACAGAAAGTTGGGAAAGTCATGCTATTCTGTGTGTCTCTCTTTATGTGGAGAGACGCCCTTGTGATGAAAAATGCCATCCGAAATCACCTCTGACAACAAGATTTGTGTGTTGGGTCATACTCACACGAGTTAAATGAAACGTTTCTGTATTATGAGGCACATGGTAACCTTTTCTTTTCCCTCAACAGCTTTATGCCACAGAAGCAACCTCTGACTGGCTCAATGCAAACAGTATCTCAGCAAACCCTGTGGCATGGCCATCACAGGAAAGCCAGAATCCCAGCCTCCCGTCAGTCAGGAGGTAAGAGCGGTTCTCATCTTGTTGAAATTGCATTGACATCCAGGATATCAAATACAAGGGACAGATTTCTGGTCCTGTTGGGATCACTAACAGTGATTTAATGGGACTTCAGGATTTAGTGCAAAAATCTTATCTGATTTTGCCCAGAATTGTGACAGCAGGGAGGTTTTACTGTAATTAACGAATATCTCGTTGAACAGTCCTATTTAATACAGCATGGATGTATTGCTCCACGTTACGTTTTCATGCAAGAATACGTGGGATCTGGATGTGTAGCCTGTAGTAACAGTCCATCACACCTTTAAAAGAGTTGTGCTCAGCTGTATGAAGGCTGAATATTACTTTGTGTTAATGAATAGAACAGAAATAAAACCCCAATTCTCGAGGCCTAGCTTAGCACCTCAACCCCCCAGCCCTCCCTTCTTAGGGTGTAAGACTTGACATCAAAAACTAAATGCAAATGAAAATTTTCAGTGTTGTTTACGTGCATGATTTTGTATTCATCACATATTTTCGTTAAGCAAGATACACTGTGATACTATCTTGGGCATTGTTTCTTCAGGCTGATAAGGGATGGGAAAATAGATCTGGTGATTAACTTGTCCAACAGCAACACCAAGTTTGTCCATGATAATTACATGATCCGGAGGATGGCTATTGACAGCGGGATTGCTCTACTCACTAACTTCCAGGTACTTCCCATGTTGTTCTTAATCACAGGAGCCTTCAGAGCTTCGAAGCACTTGGAGCGCTAGGTGCCAGTGTATTTGGACCCTCGTTATTTCTGATAATTAATAATGTGCCAGAAAATCAGGGCAACACAATTGTTTGAGTGTATTTTCCTTTTGTTATTGTGCAAAATAACATTGCTTAAAATGGAATATAGAAGGAAAAAAATATCTTGGGTCCTGTAATGTAGCTGAAATTGTTGCTGTGTCATTTTCAATTCAGAGCAAACTCCTTGCACAGGATTCCCTGCAACGTTTAAATTATGCACGGAAAGATCTTTTTAGTGGGGTGTTTTTGTAGTTCATGGTTCTTAAAGCTTCAAGCAGGACATAGTTGGGCTTTCTTGAATGACCCATGGGTCAATCCAGTTCCAGAGTACCATCCAAATGGAATTGCTGCCTGTGTATTTAGTCCTGTTGTCCCCAGTTGCAAGTCGTTATGTGTTTGTAGCTCCTGACAAAGCCCATTCACATACTGATAGGGGAAGGGATATTTAGAAATGAAAGTATGACTCCTGCTGCCAGTGGTAGCTTGACTTCCTTTGCAAGTGGCTTCAACTGTCACAAAAGGGCCTCATCTGGCTCTCATTAAACACAGCGGCCAAATTCCCCTTGATTTCACTGGGCACTGATGTAGAACCCAGTGACTTGAGCTGGTGTCCAGCTGTGCAAAATCTTCTGCTGTGATTGGAGTGAGTGGAAAGCAAAGAGTGCCAAGCTCCAAGTTCCTAGACAGGATGATGCCAAACATAATTAGCAGGAACGGGGAACTGAAGACCCATCCTCTGCCTCCTAGCAGAACACACGCTGACAGCCAGAACGGGGCTTCTAGCCAAAATTTATTACCACAGCTGCTTGATGCAGGTGAACACTTCTGATTGCAGAGTTTGACTGAGTTTTAAAAGAACAGCCCTGTGTTCTCTTAAAGGCTTGGGTGGTAGGGGGAACAACAGCTCTCCCAGGACAGAACCATCTTGCCAAAGAAGCCCAGCAGCTCTACATCCCTCCAGGTGGGCAGGAGAGCTCCAGCGTGCTAGAGCCAACAGCTACATGAAGCCACCTTGAAATTGGTATCGATGTGGATGGACTTACAGGAGTGGACCTGCCCAGGGCAGTTCCAGGGTGACGGTGTAGAAGTGTTCCAGGCAGTTCCAGGGTGACTTCTGCAGAAGGCTTTGCAATGCTCAGTCTTCCTCTGCTTTGTATTGACAGGTGACAAAGCTTTTTGCTGAAGCTGTCAAATACTCTGGGAAATTGGACTCCAAGAGTCTCTTCCACTACAGACAGTTTGACAATGGAAATGCTGCATAGAAGAGCTATGTCCAGCCTGCAATCTTACTGCTTCTGGCACCACGGGAGAGGGGATCTCAGATCATCCACCTAACTGTGCATTTTATAGCATCTGCACTGTTTGTCTTTCCAGCTTACACGAGCTAATTCCCAGTGAATACTTCTGATTGTTCATTGGAAACCCGTCCTCTCCTCAGCCTTTCCACCATCTTGTCTCCATTTCCACTTAGGAACAACTATTACTTACTCGAGGGGTAGATCTAGCCACCACCATAGCAGAGGAGATGGAAGGAGATACAAATGCTCCTACGAGGGAGTAGCTCCTTCTTTTGATAACCAAGACTGTTCCTTCTTAGAAAGACCTTTTTTGGGTTCATACTTCCAGCTGTTCCCATGCTGGACTGCCGGAGCCTGGCCCCAAACTCCCATAGCAAGATGTGTAGCTTCCTTTCCATTGCTAATTGTTGAGGATTTTACAATTTTCTATAATGATTAGACATCCTCCTGTTCAACTTAACCCAATGATACCACCTGTCATGGTACAGAACTGCTGAGGGTGTTGGGGTGTGATAGAAGCTCTTTAAAGAAAAAGGAACACAAATTCCCCACGATTCCCTGCAGTAGCTCTAGCTAAGGGGCATGATTCACTTACTTTTGTTTGTTTTATTAACCCTGGCTAAGCATCTTCTTCTGCAGCCTACAGATCTGATGAGAGACAGAGGCTACGTGTGTGTACTGAATTTCTTCCACATTTTGCTCAGTCCTTCGGGCTTTTATCATTACTGTTTTTAAAATTCTGGCTCATCATTCTGAATTCAAGCTGCCATCGCTGTATTGTAAAAGCCCTCAGCATTGTGTCTGGCTTCAAAAATGGGGAACTCCCTAAAGATGTCTTTGTACTGTGATTGTGGGCATTAAAATTGAATCTTTTCAGAATAAGGTGAAAGCGTTGCAGTGCTTTAATCCTTCCAAACAAGCGACCCCTTCATTTTCACTCCAGCCTTCTCTGCTGCTTTTTCAGCGCTAGCAATGCCTGCAAATGCTGCCCACGGAGCAGACTCCTCCTGTGCCACATGTTGCACATTGCCACGAACTGATAGTATAGCAGAAGACTTCAGCAGCTCCATGGCCAACAGGACTGCGTGCTGTAAATGTAGGCAGCAGGCAGTGTAACTGCCCCTAAGTGTTCACCAGCTAGGGACCACACGCTTGTCTTTTTTCCCCCATGTTGCAGCATGTGCACAGTATACCTTGGAGCTGGAAGATTCAAAGTAGGACTAATGCTAAACCATTTCAGGAATGTTACTAAATTTGATGAGAGCTGTTATTGAAAGGTGTAAAGGAAGGGACGGAGGTTGTGATGACTTTTTGTACTCTGGGAATCCGTGAACAATCACTGATGTGTGCCAGGACCAAATTTAGAGCTAGGTGTAGACTTAATTCCTGATCTGGTTGATGTTCCAAGTGCTCTGATCGTGGGCATGTCATCAGGACCAGCTTCTGCGGTGAACACAATCCTGCCTGCTGTGCGTAAGGAGAGCTTTTGCACTTGTAGGGTAGAAATGTTATTAAACAAACAAACAAACAAAATCAAAAAACAAACCCACCCATCCAGAAGAGGTCAGAGCCATCAACTGCTCACCCATTCAGCTGTGAAAGGAATGACTAACGGTGCTTAATGAAGCAGTACTTCTCTAAATGCATCCTGCACTTTTTTTTTCCAGTGGCAAAATTCCCATTAACAACTGGTGTCATCTCACGTCTTCCCCTCCTGCCTTTACCTCTAGTACTGAACAAAGTGATGTCTTCAAATGTCTGTATTCTCGTGTTCTTCTTTTTCTATTTTGTAACTTTCCTCATGAGCTGAAAATGAAATAAATGCCCTGGATTGTCACAGCCACTCATTCTTGAAGTCTTCATTTTTTAATAAAATAGTTTGTTGGTTTTTTTTAAAGCACTGATGACAAAGCTCTACGTGTACATCTATCTATACAGTCCTGTTATTTATTGCAGCATCTGTAGGTACTTAAACCACAGTTGCTTTGGTGTCTACAGGCTCTCATAAAATTAGAGTGGAATTTAGTAGAGAAACACACCACTACTGACTATATGCTGAGTACTCTGTAATTATGCATTAGGGTTACCATTTTGCTGCTGGTGCTAAACACCAGTCCCTTCCCTGCTCCTCCAAAGCAGGCGTCACTAATACACTCCCCGCTTAAGCAGACCCATACATCATCCTGAGCTGTCCTTCCCTACATCTCCTTTTGGTGCCTCTTCTTCCCCTGCTGAAGAAAAAAGTTCTTGTTTCCCCCAACTGATGGAAGATAAACTGTACCTCGTATAAAGGTCAAGAGGAGCCAGGAAGTCATCCCCATGCTTACCTTGTGCCAACACTGAATGCTAATTTTTCCTCTATATCCTTTTCTTCTTTGCAATAATGAAGGGGCCGACATGATAGGAAAATTTTTAAATACCTGCAGCTGTTGGGATCAATGCAGATGTGTAAAAAAAAGTTACAATTAGTATCTTTTCTACCATGCTTATCTCTGCTTTCAACAGATTCTGCCTTATAAATGTCTCTCTTATTAATCTTGTGGAGAGTGACAATGACTGATGAAAGAAGATACTGTTCAGAGCAAGAAAAGGCCATTTGCTAATCTATGAGCTGTCAAATCGTTTTATGCTTTTTTAGTGTCTTCAAAAAAGGGTTGATAAAGAGACAGACGAAGGTATAAGAGACTGTGAAGCCCAACTTCTGAGATCAGCACAAGAAAAGGTGGCAAGAGCCATGCTGAAATAAGAAGGAACCTAATTTTAATAACAGGGATGTGTTTTTCTCAGTAGTCATGAGTCGTTCCCTGGAGCTGTATCTCTCCAAGGGTGCTAAGTGCTAGGAAGCTCTGGAGGCTCGACTTAGGGAGGTCAGGGTTGTTCAGCTCCCTGAATTTACTCCTCTGCAGTTAGCATCATTTAAATCACTTGGAGATTGGAGCAAAGATAGCTTGGCATATTGAAAGGAAGAAGAAAAGAATGTAAGAGAGGGAAGACAACTCAGTGCTGTTACTTTCTGCTTTCTTGGCAGAGGTCTTAGAAGACAGGGAGAGGAAGGTGTACGCTTTATGTAAGTGAAACAAGCAGTGGAAAGCTTGGGAAACTTATTTGCTCCGTTTGTAAGTATCAAAATCAGGTTTCTGAAAGTCATAGGAAGTACACAAGTAGGAAAGACTTCATGATCTAAAAAAGCTCTTGGCAGCGAGCAGAGCAATGCTTTGTTTGGCTTGCAGGTTTTGCTGGGCTGGATGTTGGGTTAAAAAGCCTGTTTGTGCATGGGTTCTCTCTGCTTGCATCAGAGGCATCTTGCAGTCTGGCTAGGAGCTTACCACCTCTGTGTCTGTATGGTAAGGCGATTCCTAAAAGCAGGGAAGGGATTGTTAGCACTACACCAAAACCCACAGCTGCAGCGTGCAGTATCAGCGGCTCAGGGCCTGCCTTCTGCCTGCATCCCAGCCAGATGCAAACAACCACGAGCAGGAAGTCGGGCTCGTGCAACAGCTGAGATGAGGTGGTAAAAGGAAAGGGCACCTCTGTCTCCTCCTGCTTATAGCATTTATAACACCAAATCGTAGTTAGAGCAGCCCTTGACCTTGGGAAGCTTTCAGCAGACATAATTACTGCTGTTGTCTCTGCAAGGACAGGAGGCACTGCAATGCCATATGAAGCATGCGAGTGCTACTGCTGTAGCCATCTGCAGGACGTTGAGATCTGCTGCCAAATATTACCCAAAGCTTCTGGGTTTGTTCCTACTGCATCTTAATATGTAACACTGCATAATGCAATTTATAGGGAATAATCTAGTTACAGTGGAACATTTGTTTCACTCTTACCGTTGAATAGAATTTAAATACGAACCTTTTAATTTGTCCTAATTAAGTGGAGAACATGATATTTTGTCATTAGCTAGGTAGGCTAAACTCTACCTCATCCTCATAATTAAAATGTATTGAATTCAGCAGAGTGATAATACCAGTTGAGATAAACTCTTTTAATTCAGGGAAGTTTGCAAAGATGAAACTGGGAGACAAAAGCATTTGTTGCAAATTACGTTTGAACGTTTTGATAATGTACTTTGGGGAAATGACAAATATTTGCCAGGGAGTAAACTAGTGCTTTGGGGTTATCACAATCTTGGATGAATGCTCTGGTTCATCTAAAGTGGTATCCAAGAGCAGCAAGTGCCAACTTTTTTACAGGGAGCTGCGAGGAGTGCTGAGAGTTTGTAGTTCTGGCACAACTCATTTTACCGGGGTAAGTTTCTTGTTATTAAAGGTCAAGCTTTTACTCCTGAAGCATGAAATTTCTTAAACACTCCAGATCTGGTTTCTGTCAGTCTCTACTGAGTTGCTAACACTGGTGCAAAGCCAGCATAATGTGCTGATTTTATGCTGCTTTTAGCCTCTGGTGTAAATGATCGCCCAAGTTATTTATTAAAGGGAATCAGATGCTGTTTTTTCAGGAAAAAAAAACATTCGCTCTTCCAGTTCTAGACAATCTTGTTCTTTTTTTCTGACTTCCTGAGCATTACTAAATACTGCCAAGCTCTTGTACTCCAAGATCTCTTATAGTAATGAGACCTCATTAGAGCTTAAAATGGCCTTCTGCTATTCACCATCTCTGAGAGAGAGGCATTGCAGTCTGTCCCCTTACAACAGAAACATCTTAGAGCAACTTTTGGAAAAGTGGGTTATATTTTGACTAAGCATCACATGGCATGGGATGAAATGTTTGCTACCTTTTGTGATTTATTGGAGACAGAATGGTGAAGATGGGAAATACGATGACATGGTCAAAAGCTGACCTTTGCTGAGGATCAGACCTGAGCCCTTAGTCAAATTTTAAATGTATCGATATGGCCAACTGAAAGCAAATACATAGTGTGTTTTTACTGCAGGCAGGTCTGAGTTCTTAGTGTATCCTAAAATAAGTGTTAAATTCCTTCATAGTGTTCTTCCAGTGACTATAAGGGTACCAGTCTTTATCTGTTTTGCAGCTTAGCCTGCTAATCCTGAACTGAAGGCCTCAGCAGTCCTGTATCATTGACATCTCCTTCTAAGATGCTACATGGACACCCAGCACACAGTGCCTCAGTAACATGGGGAGTGTCTCCTGTGCAGTGTTGATGCAGACAGCAAAATACAGCTGTTAGATCTTGGCAGAGGTAAGCAAAGAAGTTCTGTAATGGTGGAGAGGAGGAGGTATGTGCCCGTGTTATCACAGACACTGGTAACGTGTAGTACAGCAATTAACTATCTGAACCCTGTGCAGGCAGAGAGAATGCAGACTCCTAAGGGCACTTAGGCACAGGTCCCAGAGGGCATAGATGAAAAGTACTGGGGAAGAAGGCCTGGTGTTTAAGCTACTGGGCAGATTCCAGATTTGTTAGCTTACATTAATTACTAAACGCTTTTAAGTCATTTCTGATAGATGCCTTAGCATTACAGGTTGTTAGCCTTTGAAAGGGCTGGGAGATGCCTCAAGTGCAAGAGAAGTCAGGCTCTGTAGGGAGGCCACAGCCCTGTGAGCCCAGAGCAGGAAGTGCTTGCCTTTGCTGTGTTCCAGGCTAGCAGCACTGTTACTCCCCAACCAGAACTCTCCTACAGCTCCAAAATGAGTGCATGACGAAAAAACCACTTGCAATTTCTGTTCTTACTAGCATGAATGTAGCTGAAATGAAGCTGGAGACATCCAGCTGTTCTGAGATGGGAGGAGAGTACCTCTGAACACATAATAAAGATCTGAAACCTCGGCAGAAAGGAAAATGCCAATTATACGAAAGCATATCCAAGAGCCGAGTTGGTCAAAGATTGTTTTTTCTGTCCTGTGAAATCTAAACTGAGTGCAGTAGCACCATTTCATGTATCGGTGTAAGCGTAGGCATCCTTAACTAAAAGATGACTTTTTTTTTTAATTAACTGCAGGAAAAACAGCCTCAACAAATTCTGTTCGCTATCTGCCATCAGGAAAAGCCTATTAACAATAATTGTTGGGTTTTTCATTTTCAAAGAACCCATAATTAAATTTTATTGTCTCATAAGTGATTAGAATTAATTGCTTCCACACGAGCTCTGGTGCTCATTATCTGCTTTAAATTGGGAGTGGCTTTTTGCAGGATTCCTTCATTTACCACAATCCCTTTCTGTTATGTTCCTCACAGAGTAAATCCATTGCTCTGAGGAGTTACAAAAAAGTGACAGGTGTTGATTCATCTTCTTCAACAGATGAGGATTAAGTGAACAGAATGGCTTCTCCCAGTGTTTAAACAGAAATATTTTGTTTCGCAGGGAAGGTGATGGAGAAATCCACTGCCACATGGGCTAGGTTTTCACACTCATACATTAGGACTGAGTGCCATATTTGAGTTCTCTTTTAAGTGTTTTTGTGGTGCTAATCTGAGGATTAATCCTGCATAGAGGAGAGGATGTTTTACACATCTGCTCATGCACTGCAGTGTAGTAGTTGGCTTTAGTTGCTGTCGCACTGATATAAGTCCCCTTTCTCACTAGTGTGCTGGGCTTGACTCTGCCCTTCCAATCCTCAGAGTTGTGCCTTTATTAAACTCAATTTTGGCTACTGGGTGGGACTTGCAAATCCTCCAGCCCTCCTGTGGCACCAAAGTATGCTTGGGAGACCAGCCACATCTCATTCTTTGTCCATACTCATCCCTTGCCTGTCAGGGTTTGCCTGAGAAAGCTCCCACTGCCCCTTGATTTGCAGTGTCCAGGGCCCTTCTAGCCAGCACGAAGGGATTAGGCTGTAATTCCTGGTCTTCCCCTGTTGCATGGCATTCATTCGTGTTCCCTTCCCACCCAGTCACTATTTGTATTGGAAGGCGTCTGGAGAAGGAACTTGCTTTTATCCTACATTAGCTGTCTCTAGCACTATCTGGGCAGGCCGGGGTCCCAAACCTCCTGTCCAAGAGTCTCTAACCCACGTTGCAGCTTCCCAAAGCTGCAGGCCGAGGGCAGTGCTTGCAGCAGTGCTGCTGGGGCTCAGGTGAAGAGGAGGGCTCCTCGCCCTCATGTTTCTTCATGGGTTGCTCTCCAAAACACACATCCTGCAGCCTTTCGCTCCATGCATAGTGGACCTGTTTTGCCTTACCTCTCTGATGTTAAGGTGTAGCAACAAGCAGCTGTATCAAAGCCATTTAGACAGAGAACCCAATCCAAATCCACCCCTAGGCTATTCACATGTGGTTGTTCTCCACTGCGGGAGGACAACTTAAGGATGCCTGAGTCATTAGAGGGCACTGCGTAAGGCATCTGGTGAAGGGGGTTGTATAAGAACTGTATAAAATAGAATATTACAGCGTTTAATACAGTGTGACTTCACTCTTAGACTGTATTTTTAGAGGGTTAGAGTGCTTTAGAGGATGAATTTAGACAGAGATGTTTTCTCTCAATCCAGGATGCTGCTCTTATGGAAAAATCCTGCACAATTTTCATACGCTTGTCATTAGAGGAGTTATATGGGCTCTTTGTTACAAACAAGGAAAATATAGCAATGACTTCCTTCCTCTGAATTGTGATAACTTCTGGAATTGAATGGATTTAATTTTATTATCTGTCCCGTAGAAAGTTATCACTGTCTGTTCAGCTCCAGGACACGGCAGAAGGTGTGAGTGATTTGCTCTGTAGAAATGGGAGTATTAGGGGGTAAGTAGCGTAGTCACAGAGAATTTATGTGGACAGCTTCCAGTCCAACTGAATTACTTATGTGAAGATATTAATAAAACTGGTTTCATTATGTGTAAGAGGCAGCGAGGAGTGCCCTCAATTGCTCAGTTCAGCCACTAATCTGTCGGCAGGGGCTTGGGTAGGAAGGAGCCTCAGGAAGACCAGGAGGTGATGTTCTGTAGGGAACCTTACAAGGCCGTGTGTGGAACACGTATTTACAGCACTTTGTGATTTAGCAGCATCACACAATCACTTTGATCCCTGCGGGAGGGGAGAGAATGACAACCTTGAGCTCCTCCACTAGTCCTCTGCAAGGAACTGAGGTCTGCAGAAGTTACCAAGCATCGTCTGGAGACAGCCTGGCCTTTGTTGCAATGCAGTAGCTGGTGGAGTGTGCGTGCCTCACCCATGGAAGTGCCACGGAAAATGAGCCAGCTTCATGGACTGATTGATGTCTTTGGGGAACACACTGGCAGCTGGGACGTGGCTCTGACTCAGTGTCCTCAGGGCCACTTAGGTCTCAGGGCCAGCTCAGAGTTACTCCAAGCTCACTCCCTGGTGATTCCCCATCCCTTTTCCATGCTCCCACCTTTTTTTCCCCCTCCCTAGGTCTGTCGGTTGTACCACCAACAGCAATTCACCTTTCACTTCCCTGCAAACCTTGCTGCAGGCAAGAGACTGCTGGCATCAGCTGAAAGAGCGAGGTGCTGTTCCTAGGGCAGCGGGCACAGCCCAGCAGCTTGGCTGCCAAGAGGGGGCAATCTCTTTGATGACTTCGTTGCCTTAAGCAGGTCAAACATTTCCATTCTTACCTGGGGTCACAGGGATCTTTGTTACCCTGGAGCAGGATCCCCGAGCAAAGCTGTTTTGCTGGCTGTCCTCAGGCGCCCAGGGCACATCTCTGTGGTCTTTCCTCTAGGCTGCAGTGCTGGAATGCCACAGCAGGTCTGACGGGGGAAAAAGATTCACACAGAAATCTTAACTCCTTTCAACGATTTTCTTTTTTTCCTCCAGTGTCTCTGTTTTTAAAGAACACAAGAAAACCAGGAAAATATTTAAGTCATCTTCTGAGGATCGTTTTTGTTTACATTTGTCTTAAAAACATAAAGAAAGAAGCTCCTAAAACCAGGCTCTTCACAGCAAAATGGGTAGCAAATAGTGCCACTTTAGTAAATGTTGCCATTCATTTTTCAATAAATTACCAATTTATACTTCTGAATGCGGTAATAAAAAGAGATAAAAGGCCAGAAGAAGGAGGAAAAACTTGGGAGGTTTATGTTTACTGCCAGGCATTTGGTTTTATGTTTATCTCATGGAAAGTAACTCCATATATCATGATAATTGACTTCACCAAGTACCTTGGGGGGGGAAACAAACCTGCTACAAAACAATATCTTGTGTGAGAGGAGACCGTGCATGGTTTTTCCACTAAGTAGAACATTCTCCTTTGAATCAATAGTTTAAGCTTTTTACAATGTTCCTATTTTGTGGTTCATTTGCCCAGTTGGTGGCTGAGAACAAGCAAGGTCACGGCATAAATAAAAGCAAAATGTTTATGGTTCCCTTAAACCCCAAACAAATCATCACTTATCTACCATCACTCCAGACTAATTGATTCCTGAGAACTTTATGGAGCGAAGGCATTTTCCCCCCACTGCTTGCTTCCAGCAATTTGCCTGTTCCCATTTCAGCTGCAGTGATTTGCAGGCAGCTCTTCGGTGCTCCCGACCAGGAATTTCGGACCAGAGTTGGCAGGGGCCACTCGATTTCTCCTTGGTGTCGTGGGGCTGGAAACGAGAATCGTTGAGCAGCTGAGACTGAATTTTTCCACTGCTCAACGCAACAAAAGCAAGATTCGTTGCTGAGCTATTTTGGAAACAACATTTGTGGCAGCTCCTCTCTGAGCCAGGCAGGAGAGCAAGAGGATGGGATTGTGGCAGGCAATAAAAAATCCCTGCTGCTCCAATAAGGACTTTAATTACTCACCTCGTTACAGGTGAGACCAAGGGAGGCTGGCAGCAATGCCAGCTCCAGCACAGCTGTGGAGGATTTATTTTTCTCAATGATGAGTGGAAAAGGCTGTAAAAATACTGTACAAGCTTGGCTAATAAACTGTATTTTATTAGCCATACTTATTATGAGTGTTTACGGGCTAGTGTGCTGATAGGCATTTTGATGAGGTAGTACTCCTTAATTGCAATCATTCTGGGATTGCAAAACAAAGGCTGGAAAGCCAGAAAGCTGGAAAACATAGCACATGCATATGTCAGGTCAAGATTTATAGCCAGATAGTGAATAGCTAGCTTGGCAGCAGGTGTTTTAAATTGTTACAGCATTGGCTTCGTCAAGTCATTTGTGGCTTGTTTAAAACAGATTGATGGTGCTGATGGGCAGATATGTGTGACTGCAAGGAAAATGCATTTATCTGTGGGTCTCCTTGGAGCATCCCCTGGGGTCTCGTAGCAGACCAGTGAGCTGCTGGTGCTCCCTTGTTGTTTGGCTTCTGGCCTCCCCCTGGTTTCCCTTGGTGCTGTTGGGGAATGCTGGGCAGCCTCCCAGCCCGCCTGATGCAATGAACCCCTTGCAAAGTTGAGAGTTAATTTTTATTTTTTTGGGTTCTAGTCCAACACCACCGAGTTCTACCCTGGTTTTCCTTGTCTGGATTTATGGTACCATTTACCTCTCCTAATTCCTGCTAGCGAGCTGGCCTCTTGCAGGTTGGAAGCGTTTTCTAGAGTGCTTCCAGCCCATAATAGCAGCGAGCTTCCTGGAAGCACCACTTGGTGAGGGGTTGTGGTGTCCTCACGTGTTGGCAGCGTTTTGTCTCAGGCTATGATATACCAGTAGCAGCAGTCCTCTAATCAAAGTAATGACAATCTAGTGGGAAATGAAGATTAATCTGAGAAGAGGCTCTGTGAAAACACCTTCCTGCTCATTGTCTTTGGCTCTCTGCTTATTGCCTCAGTCACACAACCAAAAACGCACTCTGCTTACAAGCACAAAGGTTTTACTGATTTTTTCTCATTGTGCATCCTTTGTGCCCTCCCTCTTTGCTGGCAATCCTGCAAATCCAACCTGAGACGCCAGGCTTCTGCTGCTTTCTCTACTCTTTATTCCTAATCTCCGGTAGTAAATGTCTTGCAGGCAAGTGACGTCCCCGGTGGCATCTCCGCAAGCCCGTCGCAGGCTGACAATTCACCCAGTGCCCCTGCATGGTGCTTAGGGACGAGCTGTGGCCACGGAGCAGCTCCCTGCTGCTGTCTTGGCCAAGGCAGTCCTGCGCTTCTGTCAGCTGGCCAGGGAGCAGGTAGCATTTGGGGCAGTAGTCACCTAGGACCACGATTTTAAAGAAATGAGGTATCGAAAGATGCAGATCGGTGGAAGTTGCATACTTTTGTAAATCTTAATTTGTATCAAAAGCTATTTGGGGATTCTTAATCCCATTCAGATCTGTCTTTTCATCTCTGCTCCTCCCTGATAAAGAGGACAAAGCAGGTGTTCCCTGTTCTGCTGCAGAATGCATCTGTGAATGTCTGTACTGGGGATGCAGTTTCTGACCTGAAGCCCGGTAAATCTCTGTGGAAGATTTCCATTAATTTCTTCGGGTTTGATAGAGATCTCGGAGGGAGACGTCCCCAGATCTGAAGGGATCAAACAGATTTACAGCTCCTCTTCTTCTCCCCCTGACCTGACCCTCCTTTCACTGTTTGCATCTGGGAAAAGAAGCAGGAACATATATACATATATATATATACATATATCTATACACGTATGTTCTAATATTTTAGGATGTAAGCAGTGGCTTTAGGCTGTCATGGGAACATAGTGCATTCATGAATGGTGCAGTAGGTGCTCAGTGTACTTTGCTGTGAAGCACAGAGCACAAATGAGGTACTCATCCAGGTAAAGATGTGGCCATGCTACCAAACATCTCTGTGCTAAGACAGGACAGGCAGCACCCAATTTCTGGTTGAGCTTGTGAAGAAGTTTGCTCAGGGTGTAATTATGCTAAGCAGATTTTCACCAGAAACGCTTCTGCAGTGTTCAAGTGGCTGATCGATAGGATTTGTGTTGTGAGGGCTTTTTTGTGTGTCTAGTTTTGGCAACATCTTAGAGATTGCATGTGACTACTCTTATTTTGAAAAGAAATTGCTGTTCTCATTAAACTTCAGAAAGTGGTCTGGAAAGTGGTTTTGGTTTTACAAACGCAGCAGAAAAGTTCTCAAATCTCTTAGTAAGAGTGCTGCAAGATGGACTATTTCGAAAGCTGACAAATTAAAGAGAATCTTCAACAGCTTTATTAAAATTATTTCTTTTGTCCTAGCGCTTTAGCATCAGATCCTCAAACAGTACAAATAAGTAGAACAGCTGAACCATCTCGCTGCCACTGTACCAAAACCAACCTCTTTCCTCCAGTCAACTGCAGAACGGGCTATTGTTCATCATTAACTCTGAAAGGGAAGGAGACACTTTATTGAATCATTGGTACTCCATCTTTTCTTAAAGGTCACCTATCTAAATATGGAGTAAGTACAACCCTGTGCATTTGTAGGGCAGCTGGCAGTTATTTTTTTGTGAGAACGATTCATAAAAAAAAAATAACTCCAGTAGAACTGTCTCCATTTCTCACAAATCATGCTTGTTTCCAAATGGACAGTTGTTGTGCTTCTCTTTTCAGTTCAGAGAGTGCAGTGGTCATTTGTCTAGCTGAACAGAGAAGGAAAATAACAAGAAGGGGAATTAGGGTTAGGTCTGTCGCCCTGGAAGTACTCTAAAACTTGAAGTTACAAGCAAGTTGGTTTTGCTTGTGTGATTAGTGGCCATACGTGTTAACATCTGCATGGGAAGATCAAGGACTTATCAAGCTGAATGAATGAGACTCATACAAGTGCAACTCTGTCTCCCTCTGTATGCTGTGTGTAAAATTGCAGGGGGCCATTATGTAGGATGTGCAGTAAGACTCAGTGATCTGCAGAGAAAGGGTTTGTCAGACTTCACATTTGAGAGAAGGAAAAGATTGAGACTAAACATCCAAAAATGTAGATACCTTGTGGGAAAGTGGACGTTGCATGTCCACGGAGTATGCTGTACTGTATCTTGAGGTTTTCAGAACTGTTGACAGCAAGGGAAGAGAAGGAAGAAGTCTGCATGGCAAAACCTCAGAGGGAGCTTGTCCTTTGTCTAGAGGAGGTTGTGCTGCTCTATGAGGTTCACACATGTGTAGTAAGTTGGTGATTTATAGTCCATAGTCCTAGAAACCTTGGCACCCAACTATGTGTCTGACTTCACTGAACTGCTTAAAACCTCAGCAGAATTCTCCCCATAAGGTCTCAAACCTGTCAAACTGAGCTGAGCTCTTCTAGTAGGCCACATTCTTTATAACCCAGCCTGTGCCTGCAGATTCACAATGATAGTGCTAAAAATATCATGCCTCTTTCTAGAAAGTATTGTCTTAAGGAAAAACAATACTGTTGAAGCCATGCTAGGATGTGTGCAGTGAAGGCAGGTATCTAAGATAAAACCTCCTGAGTGTAGCTTGCAGTCATTCACAATCATTTTCAGCGAGATATGAAAGAGGAATTTGACTGGGGTTGGTGCAGTGCTTTGAGGCTACAAGTGGAGGAGAGATATTGAGAGACCGAATCTTGGGGCTGCTAGGAGTTATTACAGAGATGTCACGATTGACATTGGCCTAGCGGGGCAAACTGTGGTGTAATGGGATGGATTTCTTCTTCCAAGCGTATGCGACCTCCACAACAGTGAACGTGTGAGGACAGGACTTTACCTCTACAATCAAGGTTATATACCAAACAGCAAGAGATGCACTGCTATAAACACTGAGGATTTGGAGAAAGTACAGAGCAGGTCAGAGCCTGGCCCCTAGGCTGCAGCAGCATTCTCTCTCTGTCACTCCAAGGTTCAGAAGAGGCTTGGGACTACGGAGAAATTTTGAAGCTGGTGGTCTGATGAGCTTGAAATCCCTCCCCCAGCAGTGTCCCTGCTTATGCTTACAATTCCTAGCTATCCAACAGCCACTTCCTCACAGATTATTGGCTTTTCGTGTTGCTCAAGTGCAGCCTTTTCATCAGATCGCATATGTTCTGATCACTTTCTGGCAGTTTTTCTTATCGTAAATAGAGCCCATTCAGCCACGATTTATGTAACCACCATCCAGATAATACCCTCCTAATGACCACTTTCCCTGGAGAAACACAATTGTATCTCTTTCCCCCTTTCTGCCAATTGCATGTGAGTTTGCCACAGAGCCAGACGTGGCCCCACTATTGTCCTAGTGCAGATGGGTGGGAGCCACAAAAGCCCCAACTGGAAAATTCCCAATCTCTGGGCAAGAACATTGGTTTCCTTCTTCCCCCTTTTGGGGTTCCCACTGAACGAGCTGAACAGAAAAAACGTTCTGTACTTTCAGACTTCCTCACATGCTTGAAGGGACATGATTTCAGGGGGGTTATGGAAATCAGAGGGTTTGTGTGTAGTCAGCATGCAAACAGGAAGCATACCCCAAAATCTGATGGTGTTGTTTGCACGGACTGCGGGCTTACTTTTGCCATGGGAATGCACTGCTCGCTTTTAAGACGACTGCCAAATTCCTCGCCTGTAGATTTTGGCTGCTTCAGAAGGGAGGTGAAATACTCCTGGGACTTCTGCTGAAACCTGTGTGATCTCAGGTCACCCAGAAAGTAGTGATAATTAGCCAAAATATCAAAAGAGGTGCAAGAATTTAATTCTGTAACTTTCATGCACAGCCAGGACAATTGAAGGAGGAGGGCCAGAAAAGGCTGAGCAAGGGCAGTGCCTTCCCACGAGCAGTGCTGGGTGTGCTGGTACTGGCCTAATGCCATCCTTGCACAGGTAAATGACATTTGGCTGGTTTTGGAATAGGCACAGTGGCCTTTTGTCTGCTTGCAAACGGTGATACAAATATTTTCTAAGAAAGAAAATGCATGTGTAGAGATACAGACACATAATCATGGACATTCAGAAAGTGAAGTGCCTCTCAGAGGAATATTGGTGTGTTTAGATGTTATTTTGGTTCTAGAGAAGCAAGGCAAATTGGGCATTTTTTCCCCTCTCAAGTCACTAAGTGGCCCTGCTTAGAAAGTGCAAAGGCAAGCTCTCAGATAAAGCCGAACAGAAAGGAAGCGGGGAGAACCCAAAATGTCTTTCAAATGCCTTCGTGTCAATCAGACAAAGTTCATTATCCTTCTGTCCTTTTCTGGTGAGAATAACTTCTTTGCTACCTTTTTTTTGTGGGAAACCCTAGACCTGTTGCAGACAGTGCTTGTTGTCCTTTCTAGAAGAGCACAGATGGCTCGTTTCAGCAGGAAGCACGTGGACGAGGTGGAGCTCCTTGCCTCAGCCTGTGGATGCATGGCCCAAGGCTCTCTGTTTTGGCAGAAGGACCACAGGAACCATGGTACGACCAGGACTGACAGCCTGGCTGGAAGTAACACACGGCAGAGCTTTCCAGGTAGGCAGTGAGAGAGACAAAGGAGAATCACATCTTGATGTCTTCACCAGTTCGTCATGAGAGCCTGCTCTTCTGCTGCTGCTCTTCCTCATGTTTGTTTCTTAGCACTCCATTAGTACCATGCTGTGTGCCATGCCTGTGCCCCTGGGGATGGCCATCACTGCCCACAACACACGGGTAATCTGGAAATGACATGACCAGACAAACGTTCCCCCAAACTGAGCAAAGTGAATCACCTATCGACTGCTTTAGGCTGCAGCAGGAGGCTCGCAAACTGTCACCAATGAATTTTAATGTGAAGTATTTATAAATTCTTTTATATCTTTAATATTCTGTGGAGATGTGGCTGATGCTGCAGTTCTTAAAATTGCACTGAAACGTGATATATGGCATACACAATGGTCCAGAATATTTCAGTGTGTCTCTCCGAGTCACTGCCAGCATGCTGGGGATGTTTTCAAGGTAAGTCTGTGTGGGAAAAGCACTGCTGGCTCGGTGGTGTGGGTGTCAATGCCAAGCCTTGTGACATTGGATCACAGCTTGCATTGCTTCCAAATGTCCTCTTTCTGCTTTGTTGCATTTCCAGTGATGCCCATGTGAAGAGAAATCAAGCCCATGGCTCCTTCTTGGGCCAGATGGCCTCTCAGACCTGAGGGTCGGGCTCTGATCTCGTTGCCACAAGGCTGGATCCACCGCAGTGTCACGTCACCCTTCGTCTTGCTTGAGTCCCTCAGCTGATGCAGGTAGGTGACAGAGAGCCCTAGGTTTGGCTAAATGATCAATGAGGCCTTTGTGGCTTGCTGCAAAGCTTTAAATCCCTCTGTGGGTCTTGCAGTGAATAAAACCCTGGCAGGAATTAGCCCCAAATGACTAATAGCAGCTGGCTCAGACAAAGGAGTCGGCAGCACTCGGGCTCGCAGAGAAACAGCAGCAGGTTTCTGGTCCAGAAAAAAAAAAGAGGGAAAGTGAACCACAGGGCTCCGAGTAACAGGCTGGCAGAGAAAATATATCCCCAACAGCAAATGATTTAAACAGGCGCACTGATTTTGCTGCTCTCCTGTGTCAGCGTCATCTATCTGTTGCTTTAGTTATTTATTTATAAGGAAGGGGGTTGCAGGATAGCAGCCAAGTTGCAGAAGCTCCCAAAACCCGGGGGATTGATTTTTATACTGCAAAGGTTGCTCCCGGCAGTGGGTCCCCCTGGTTGGATCAGCCTCTGGCCAGCGAGCTCCTGAGCAGTGTGAGCAGGATCCGACCTCGGGTTAGCGAGGCTACAGCGTCTCGCTCTGGGATTCCCATCACGCTGGGCAGAAGCTCCCCCCTGGTTAGCAGATGACTTACTGCATGCCTTGTGAAACCCCCACATGGCTTTGTTCCCAGCAGCTGCCCAAATTTCAGGTAGAAGTGGAGGTAGGAGAACTTCTGAGCCCTAATGTTGGTGGATGGATGCTGGTCGAGGCTGTCCCTACCCAGGTGACTTCGGCACAGTCACAGCTCTGTGCAGTGACTCCCCAGGTTAGGGTGGAAGATGCTGGGCAGTGCTTTCCAAAATTTTTCAGTGTTTTCAGATCCTGTTCTGCACTCACATGGCTGTGTGGCAGAATAACCCTATCTGGTCCTCTTCCAGCCACCCCCAGGCTGGCTGTAACAAACCAACTTCACATGTTGCTACCAGTTAACACAGCAGTCCTGGAACTGCTAGAACGAGGTTTAACCTTAATTTACCCTTTATTTTATAAAGTTTTGCCTCTTACCATAGTCAGAGTACAAAGCCCTGAGTACAAGACCTCCAATAAATCCTGTTTAAGATAGGCACCTCTTCCCAGCCCAGCCCTGGCTGTAAGAGAAACAGGTGATGATGAAGCCTTGTGTTTGTTCAGCCCTGTTTGGAATTTACAGCACTATGTAAATGATTTATTGCAGCCGTAAATAATTGATGCCTCTGGAAATGGATTCCTGTCAACAATACATTCAGACCCAGGCCTTCATTTCAGCCTCATGGTGGCAATATGCATTTAATGGGGAAATTGGCCTGCTTGCTTTAGGTTCTTATTTATGTCTCGAGATGTAGTGCTTATGGAGCTGCTGGTGGTTCTGTCTCATGTAAAAGGCAAGCTGTGGGGTGGGTGAACATCCGGAGCCTGGGATGTCCCATGGGTCATGGCCTGCCTTGTGGAGGGCTCACACAGCTGCTGCGTGGGTTTCTGGCTGTTCTGGGAGCCTGAAAAGTGGAGTCTGCCCAGGAGAAGAGCAACCCCAGAAAGTCCTGACTGATGGGGGTGCACATGACCAGGGGAAATCCTTAAAGAAAATCCTTAAAGAAAATCTCTTCTGCTTTCGACTCAGCCAGCCTAAGCTTGAGGTGGAGACTCCTTTGCTTGTGTTTCCCCTAAAAAACTTCTAGTTTTGAGACCATTTCCTTTCATATTTGTATTTTGCTTTGGTCATCTCGTGTTAAGGAGGTTGGAGAAACATCTTCTACTCTGTAGACCACAGCATGTCAGTGAGGGCTTCTGGACAGGAGACCTTGTCTTGCAGGCCCAGAGCTGTTGCCCTGTTACTAGATTTGGTCCCCATCTGCTTCTGCTGGTGCCAGCAACTTCTCTTCTGTTGGCAGGCACTGGATGCTTCCTGCAGCATGAAACCAGGACTCTTGAGGGCTGCGGAGGAGCTGGCTGTTCCCCTCTAGGGCAGCCACAGTCACTCCCACCAGGGAAAACATCAGCGTGGAAAATACAGGAATGTTGAACTCCTTCAGGAGTGGGCATTCGTCTGCCAACTCCCTGCCACCACGTGAACTTAATGCAGAGGAGGAATTCAAGGAAGGAAAGGTTCCTGGCTGGGAAGCACAGATGTGCTGGGTAAGTTTGGGTTTTGATATTTTTATTTTCAGCCACATTGACCTGTGGTCTCAGCTGTGGCAGTAAGTGTAGTTCTGTGAAGTGAAACACACTGCTTATGTGATTTGGAAGCTAGTATAAAAAGCTTGTGTGGATGTATGAATAAACATAATAGAAAAATAATTCAACTTGTCCTCTGGAGTCAGTAATCCCAAATAGCCAGAGGTTAGGCATTTCACCTAGTTCCTATTTTCCATCATCTCATTAAGTGCCTGGTTTTGTGGTGACTGCAACACATTATCTCCAAGGGGATTAGCACACTGAATACAGAGTAACTGAGACCTTGCAATCATTCTATCACAAATACCAATGGAAGGAAGGAAAAACTGTTATTTTTTTTTTTTAAACAAGATGCTCCAAGGGAAGGAATTGCCTTCCAAAAATAGAAGCCAAAACTTTCAGAAGACACTTGTGATTTTAAGATGTCACTGTTTGGTATGTAGCTTGGTACATCGTAAGGGCTGCAGATTTTAGAGAAGTGATGCCTGTCTTCACTGTGCTATGTACTGAGTTGCACATAGGGACCAGCAAACAGTGCAGAGGGAATATAAACTTCACATTCTCTGATCCAAGGGCCCAGCTGGGAAGGGATGAGGTCTTCCCTGGGTGTGCCCCTGGAACATGCCCTTGGACAAGCTGGCCTGGCCTTCTGAGGTAGCATGATACCTTTTCTGGAGTTGGCCTGAAACAAGGTGGAACAGACTTGATGCTCCAGGTGGCTTTTTTGCTTTCTTCTTAGGCACTCCTGAAGAGAGGATTTTTTTTTTTTTTAATTTCATTTTGCTTGCGGCTCAAAGCAAAGCCACGTTTGAGCCCAAGGCATGAATAGATCGGCTGAGATTGGTCTGCTGGGGGCTATTCTCTGAACCCTTAGCCCTCCTTTTCCTTTGGGTAATTTTCTGGCTGACTAAGATCCAGTTTTCATTATTTTCTGTCATATGCATCATGCTGGTGGGTTTGTCTTTATTACAGGTCTTTCTTCTTGACCTCTAGGAACACTGAGGCACAGCGAAATGCTGCTAAATCTCTGCTAATCATATCATGTCTACAGCACCTGCTGAAAATCCCTCCAACTTCTAGCAAGAAGAGTCAAAGGGAATTCAGTACATTACCCCAGTCCTAGCTGTAAAACAAGCAGGGTAAGCAATGCCTCACTAACTCAAGCAGAGGCAAAGCAGGACATTTCATGGCATTGCCACCCATGCAGCCAGCTTCTGACAGCTCACAGCCTTGCTGTTGTGTTTCACTGTTTGCCATGTTGTTTGCTTGGTTGGTTGGTTGGTTTTTGCTTCCAGAGATAGCTCTGTAATTGTAAGCCTGTGCTTCCTCTGCATGTTAGGTGCTCACATGTGTGCTTTTTGCTCCCGTCTGCAGTGAGAAGACAGCCGAGCCAATCCCAGCAGACAGCTCCATGCAGGTACGGAGTGAACATGAAGCAAATCCATGAACGAGGCTTCCCCGAGCCATGCTGGTGGCTCAGCAACTGCAGCTTGGAGCCACCGTGCTGCTGATAGCTCGGTGACAGTTTCACAGGCTGTCAGTGACCGTCGTGCCTGAGTGGGCCAGCTGAAGGGTAATGGGATTTAATTGCTCTTTGGAGCAGAGGAGAGAGGGATTTTTCTTTTTCTTTTTTTTTTAAGTTTTGGCACTGTGGGATGCATTTAAAAAACTCTTAATGAGGGGAGGTTAGAAGGGGAGAGGGAGTGGAAATGGAGATATACCTTTGTGGAGTGGGATGGAGCATCTTCAGAAAGCAAAGAGGATTTTTCGATGCACTTGTAAGTGGTTTTTAGGCTGCAGGATTGATGTCCAGCTAATGCAATTGGACTTGAAGAGTGAAGCAAGGTGGGTTTGTCCTGTTGAGAATCTGCCCCTCTTCTCTTTGTATGCTAACTCCTCCTTCCCACGCCCCATGGCTCCCAGGGACCAGGCTTTCGCCATGGGCACTGTATCAAGGCTGCAGGGGCCCTGCTGCCTTTGGGCTCCCCGCTGGTTTGATGTCTGGGGGACTCTGTGGGCCTGTTTTACTCCCATCCCACAGACCGTCTGTGCAAACCAAAGAAACCACACGGTAATTTAATTTGACTCCGTCTCATGTGGTTTGGGTCTGTCTGTGCAGGGAGGAAATGCTGAGGGCATTGGCAAGGCAGCACAGAAGTGAATCCGACCCGGCGGTAGCACAGAGCCCCTGTCCATGCAGAGTCTGGCACCAGCACAAGCTTTCAGCCTGCCCCTTAAAACTTCATCTTGAGGAAATAAAAAGAGATGTCTTGGCTCCTTTCTCCCCCAGCAAGCATCCTGGCAATGTTGAAAGGTCAGTAAGGGTTTTCCCTTCCCTTCGTCTTTCCTCTTCTTCTTGTTTGGCACAAGCAGCCCTCGCAAATCCAGTTCATTTTTTCATTTTTCATTCTTGGTGGTGCAGTCGAAGCACTAACTACTGCCACGGGAAACAAGCAGTGGTAGAAGCCTGTGGGGACCTGGGGCCACTGGCAGATTGTGCAAGTCGGGAGAGTAAAGGAGCAATGCTTTCCATATTTAAAGGTACCACAAAACACACTGCTTGGGATGAAAGCATCCACAGAGGTTTGTTATCGGAGAAATGTTCATCTGTGTGATGAATATTCGTGCTTCTGTGTTTTTCAAAACCCTTGCAATTTCCCGTTTTTAAGAGTGGGGTAAAAGAAATCTATTATCTGTGTTTAAACATTTCTTCCAAAAGCACCTTTTGAAATGCAAGGCTGCATTTAGCTTCACCCCCTGGCTTCTAGGTAATGGTTGTATTGTGTTTTGTTTTGTGCTTTTAAAAAATTAATTTCTACCAAATTAATCTCTTATGTTTCCATCTAGCCAGGAGATAATGAACTTGTATGATGGTGTCTGTTAAATACTACTTTTGAAGCAAACTGTGCTAATGACAATGGTAATTAAACCTCACGCATCAGGATATAAGATGACTGGTGGCAGGCTCCGCATGGCTTTATTCCCACTGTCCCTGAGCCAGCGTGGCTATGCACAGATGCCTGGAGCCAGTATATGGAGAAATGTCACCTTTCTCTGGAGCAGTGAGCTTTAGAAGAAAGTCTGGGGTTAACAGGGGCTAAGACATACCCCTGATCTGTCCCCGTGTGCCAGATGCCTTGAGTGAAGGTCTAGGTGTCTCTACAAACCTTGGTTCCCCGAAATGTCAGTCTGGGTCCTGGCAAGGGGATGCTCCTGCCTGGAGCAATTCCTGCACACTTAACTGTCACAAAGCATCTTTGGCAGGGCCTTGAAATTAAAGGGTGGCTCTCTCCATGTGAATATTAAAGTCATCAACTCATTTAGTCTGTAGGAGCTGAAACAGTCTCCTTGGCCAAAATTAATGTTCACAGCCACACAGGCACTGACGGGCACCAGGAGCATCCCTGCGCAGGTCAGGGATCAGTTGGCCCTTTGCTGTCAAGAGCAGAGGGATGACAGTAATGAGAACTGGTGGAAAAATCTCACCCTGGATCTTCTGTTTCCTAGCTTTTTTGGCTGTAAAAAGAAAGTGGAGCTCGCTTTTTTTTTTTTTTTTTTTTTTTTTTAATATTGCCTAGTAAATAGGTAGAGATTAATTCCCATCCCACAAAAGACAAAGCTTCAACTTAAGAGCAAGCAGATCATGAGCTGCTAGGGATGGGATACATGACTTGTTGGGGAAAGTGATAATGTTTCTTTCTTGACCATTTGCACACTTTTCCTCCTACCCCAGCCTTCCTCCCCCACATAGTTAAGACTGTTTAAGGACAATTTGTGTCACCCTTGTATGTCATTGACCCGTGCTTGCTAGCACTGTGGGGCATCTATACATAACATAAATATGGGGCATCTATATACTAGCTTATTTTACACAATTCAGACTAACACCACTCTGGCTGGGGGTATCTGTATCAAGTGGGCACTAAAGATAGCATCATTTAATTGTCTGGAGCAAAGAGAAAAGCAATGGAAAAAGCAACCCAAGGGAAAAGATGAACTGTAGATAAGTTTATATTTTCTATTCTGAACAATAGATCAGAGACCTTCTCTAACAACTACATCAGCATTTATTGCGTCTCTGATCCAAAAGCTGTCTGATAAATTCTAGCTAATTTCCAGACTTGCTTTAGAATGAAGCAGCGAGCTCTTCTGAACCTCTTTTATATGCTCATTTTTATTGTAAAGCTGTACAGTAATTTCTTTTAAATTATTTTTATGATTTGCCTTCTAATGTCCTCCAGCATTATGCCTTTGCCCATCACATTAACTGCCACCCCGGGTTGCCACCCTGCAGCGTAGTCCTGAATACTGAAAGGCAGCACCAGGCGGTGCCTCGGGAGCCACAGGGCTGAAGGAAGCTGGCACCCCTGTGCTACAGAAGGTGGGTAGCCCTGGGCCCGTGTTTTCTGCAGGACTATACAGCAGGCTTTCCCTGGCAAGGCCGTTGTGGCTGTATCTTTGAAGATACTGGATGGAGTGGGAATTAGGCATGTAGATACCTTGAGGCGTAATGTTCTTTCCTTTGTAATTGAGTCCTGCCCCAGCTGAAGCTGCTAGACACTGTCCTCGTAAGAACTCAATAATATTTTCTAATAAAAATAGCTGCGGTTTTATCTTGTCATTATTTTATTACAAGTTCTTGCAGCAAGCGTTTTTAGACCATATTCTGCTTTATTTGCAGGAATTCATTATTAATGTTGGGTATTAACTCTTGCAATGTATTTCCTTAAAATATTTTGCTTTTCATAGTTATATGCCCTACACCTTTAAACTGCCATTGTGCTTTCAGTCAACAAATCTAACCGAACCCTGCCTCTTGGTTGTGAGCCTCGTGCATCAGCCCCTGCTTTGGGAGCCAAGGGAATGTGATATTGTAGCGTAAGTGAGGCAAACCCAAAGCCCCAGAGGCATGGATGGGTGCAAACTTGCATCCTACCTGAGAACACAGTTGTAGGGTCAGCTCTTCCTTGTCCTGCCAGGCAGAAAGATGGGATGTAGAAAGGAAAGACTTACCCACTTTGGAAGCCAGGGACAGACATGAGCCTTCCCTGAAGCAAACCAGTGGGTTGTGGCCTTCATTCTAAGCCCCAAGCCTGCAAGCTGAACGTTGGCAATGCTGTGTGAGCCACCTCTGAAGAGCTGAAGTCTACAAACCAGCAAAGCAAGATGCTCTCCTTCCTCCCGCTCCCACAGAGTCTCTGAATAGTGTTATAGGGAATTCTTCAACATTAGGAAAAAAAAGGAAAAGAGCAGGAGCCCTTTCAAGGTCTTTGTTAATGGCCCAGGGACTGAGCTATGCCCCAAGAGACAGAGCTGTCGTTCTTACACAAGAGCTGCAAAGGCTGCTGGAAAAGCACATGTAGCCAAGAATACATTCATTATGGCTTTATTAAGCTCATATGTTGAAAGGTAAGGACAGAGTTGTACCAGTTGTGATTTCTTATCCTTTTTTCCCCTTCCTCCCACCTCTAACCTTCCACATTGTAACCTGGAGTTCCTGGTGCCCACCAGCTCGGTGAACTTTAGAAAGTAGAAAAAGTGATCCTGTGTCAAACAGAAAAAAATCACCTTCCCCCAGTGGGAACTGCTGAGGATCTCCTGTAAGAGAGTGTGTGTTTGGTGAAGAAACAGCCCCGGTGGTTTTATAATATTTTGTTGGGAGAAGGGAGACCCAGCCCAGTGACGCATCTCTAAGGACATGTAGCCTAATTAACCCCACGTCTTTCATGCCATCTGCTGAGCTGCAAAGGCGCTGAAGCATTTTTATTTCCTCCTTCATGTTGCTTTGCAGAATTCATGGAGCCTCTTCGGACCTGGTGCTGGTGGCTGGCAGTATGGGAGCACAAGCCTCCACCTTATGGCTACAAGCCCAGGGAGAGGTGTGTGATAGTTTTCTTCAGCTGTATAAGTGAGAGAGAAGTTATCCGTTAGAAAATCAGAGTGCTGGATGTTGTGAAGGTGGTGTCACTTTGTGGTGAAGCCACTTCTGCTCTCAGGAAGGGAGGGCAGATTTTCTGCGGTGCTGAGCAAGGTCATACATAACATCTGGTACTGGTGGCTGTCACAGAGCTGTGCTTGTGCTTCTGGCACCCTCTGCGTGCAGGACCCCTGGAAACTCCCGGAGAAAATGGGACACCTGTGGGTTGGGATACTCCGAGGATGAAATCAGCGTAGGGTGCAGAGGCTGGGAGACAACAACTTTGCATAACTCGATGTTAATTTTGTTTGCAGTGTTCTTTGCACACAGCGTAGTGTCTGGTTGATGAACCAGAAGTGGCACCTTCTCAAGCTTAACTTAGAAGACTTGAACTCAGTGGGATCAAGTAGAAGTTTCCTCAGCTCTCACCAGCGAAGAGCAGATGTGCACAGCTCAATCTAGGTATCAGCCATCTCTGCCTGGATCAGAGGCCTGTGGCCAGGTGTCTCAGAGAGGTAGTCTATAACTAGAAAACACTTTTCTTCCCTTCATTGTGCTGCTGGTTAATCAGAATAGCAAAAGGAGAAGCAGTTTGAAATGCAGTTTGAAATGCTTTAGGCTGTTTTGTCATCATCAGTGGCGGCAATAAGATACCTACTGGGAAAAAAAATGGGTTAGGGGGACACTAAAAAGCCACATGGTGGAGGAGAGGAGAGTTTCTGTTTTGGAGCATGGTAGTTTGGCCCCAGTGCCATGTCCCTAAACTTAGGAGGGTGAGGCTTAGAGACTCGCTATTTATCTGTGTGTCTCATGAGCATTTTAAAGTGGAATTAGTGCTGGGGCCGCTTCCAATGGTGGGTCTTGGTTGCATGGCGCTAAGGGCGGGATGGGAGCTCCAGTATGGGGGATGCAGTCTTGTTTCCAGCTGAAGTTTAGGAAGCAGGGTATGCTTCCTGAAGCCGTTCCTTCAGTAGATAATGACCAGGTCTCCCCCAACTGAAACCTCTTCGTGCCTCAGCAGCTGCCTTCCCTTCCTGGGAAATGATGAATTGAGTAATCTGCGTTGCTGTGCTGCTGGCTGCCAGGTTGTAAATCGCACGCGCGTGCTCCCAGAAAGATGAGATCCCGCATCGGTTTTTAAAGAAGTGCCGCAACAGTGCCGCTGATAAAATCTGCCTCTCGCGGGCTGAGCGCTGAGCCAGTCTGTGCTCAGACAGCCCCATGCATCAGCGGGTGACGAGCACACGCCTCCGACGGCAGGCGCTTCCCTGCAAGGGCTGCTGAGCTGAGTGAAATATCTCTCCCCGAGACGTTCTGCGGTAGGTTGGCGTGTTACTGTACGTGAACTATCGCCGAGGCGGTCGCAGGCAAACAGGAGCCATTTAGAAATGAAACGGGAAGGAAACAAATCATAGAAACAAAGGCTTCCCGATCCAAAAGGATGCCTTCGGCTCTCGGCCCTGAGCGTCACCGCGGATCGAGCCGGTAGCTGCTGCCCTGTCCATCTTCGTGCTTGGCTTGGCACCAGTCGAGACCCGAGGTCAGAAATTCACATCAGCAAAGCCGCAGACATCGCAGTGCAAGAGCAGCAAGCTCATTTTTATCACCCTCAGCAGCGCCTTAGTGGGAAGTCGGCAATGCCTGCCTGGCAAGGCAGAGCCTCTGCCTCTAAGCATGTGCCTCGTGCTGACGGCTGGGCTGCTCCGGCAGTAAAAATGAGCCTTGCTGCCTCCCACTTGGCCTCCAGGGGCCATGCTCTGCACTCATAACAGCTCAGTGATGAGGGGTGGGGGCGTTTCAGTGACTTCCAAAGGCTTGTTGTTTTAGTTTCGTTGTTCTGGTTGGGGAAAACCCTGCAAGATGTTGTACTGGGATAACTGGGGGGACTGGGAAGGGTTTGCCATGTCATCCCGGTGCCAGCAAGAGGATCAAACACCGACATGAGCCCAAAGGGAACACATGAGGAGTGCTTAGCCCTGCAAGCCTTTCTCCTGGGATGGAGTAGCCCATTTCTGATGGAAGAGCTCTCGATTTGAAATGAGCTCCTCTTCCAGAGTTGCCTATTTGGGTTTCCTGTTCATGGCTACCTCCAATTTTGTCACTGTGCTTGATCTCCTAGTGGGGCTAAATGCCCTGTGGTTCCTGCCTGCAGTCTAGCTAGGGCAGGTTTGTGTTCCAGAGGGAAGTGAAAACAGCAGTAACCCAAAAGTGGGGATGTGATTTCACTCTTCTTGGGCTGATAGAACTGTGTTTGAGAGCTGCTGATCTAGAAGAGAGCCCTGACCTTGCAGGAGCCCTGACCTAGCTCTGCTTCTGCTGGAGATGGTGTTGTGGGCTGGCAGCTGGAACATGGCACACCTGGCAGTGGGGGGAAAGGTCCCCTCCTGGCACTAATTTCTGCAGAAAGGCTTTTCAGAAATGAAAAAATAAAGTAGCAGCAAAGAGAATTGGCTCCATCCTAGCTCACGGTCACCACAAAGCCGGGCTGCAGCTAAGGGAGGAGCCTGGGACCTGGACTAACAGGGAAAGGGAGGCGACACCGTACTTGGGGCTGCACGGCGTTGTTTGCACTGGAGGCTCGGCCTCACCTTATTCCTCTGGGAAGCCACAGTTGGTGGTGTGATCTTGAACAAGGGCTCCCAGAGGCTGGCCATCACCACCCAAGCGTGGCTGGAGTCCTCCTGCTGCGTCAGTTCCCCGAGGAGAAACCCAGGCGGCCTCTTCAATGCTGATCTGGCGATACAGTCCGGAGGGGGACTGAAGGAGCCCAACAAACTCGTTGCCTGCCTTAGCAGCGCGGGATGGAGCCTGGCAGCAGCCCGTGCCTGCTCTCAAACCACCACCCACCCCGTCTGACCGCTGGAGAAGCCGCCTTAGCACTGCTAGAGGGAACAGTGACAAAGCCCCCATCAAAATGTGGCTTTTTCAAGCTCTCTGAATGACAGAAAACACCTGACATCCCGCGCTGGGGAAGGCTGCCGCACTCTTTCAGCATTCTGACAGGGGCATTAAAATGTATTTATAACAGCTGGGGAAGGCTTGCCCTGAGGAGTGAACTTAATTCTTAGTCTGCCAGGCACTCCGTTGTGAGTGACAGTGATTTGTCCCCTGTGTGTTCATTCTCCTCCTTGCCCTCTTGCGTTTTATAAAGCTGTATTTGACAGTCTAATTTCATATAACTAATAACATTATGTAGTGAAATGAGCTTGAATGTCCGTTTCTCTTTTCGGCACTGCACTACTTGATGAACTCTGGATTTTCCACCTCTCCTGTAGAGTCATTGCCATGGTTAAGTTTTCTGATCTCCCTTTAAAGCAAATATTTGGATGAAAGAAGTGCTTTGACTTCTTTCTTCCGCACAACTGAGCCAGGGATGTGCCTCACACAGCTGAGAGAGGTGTGAGCTTTGGTGACAAGCTGCAACAAGTAACTAAACACAAAGCAAACCTAAAATTGGTTATTTTAATTTTTCAGGTAGAAATCTTGACAGAACACCACAACCCTACCAGATCTCGACGTCTGAACAAAATGAATGCAGAAACCCACTGAAAGCAGAGAGAGGGCTGATGCTGGAATTGATAGGCAGCAGGCTGTGCCTCTGCAGCTTCTGGTTCCTGGTCACCCCATCCAGGAGCCGCAGAGATCTGGAGTGTTTCACCCAGGTGAGAGCGACCTTTCTTTACTGGGATATGTGGTGTTACAGCCCCTGGGGAGCAGAGGAACAGCTGCGGCAATGCAGAGCTTCAGGTTGGTGTGGGATGCCCGAGACAACTGACACTTCTGGTTGCCTAATTTAGAGGGATTTTCTTAATAAGACTCACCAGGAGGTTTGTTGCTGAGGATATATATTCCACACAGGCTCTAAATGCAGAGAAATGAGTAATGGTTTTTGTAACGGCTTTTTAAAAAGATTTTGCTCTTGGCCACCAAAATACCTTGGGGCAGTCCATTCCACTGACTGAGTCTATGGGGAGAAATTTCCTTTCAGTCGCTCATCTTAATATAGCAGAGAGATGAATCTCCTTCGTATTGTGTGCAAAAGGTGCTAGCAAGAGCATATGTGTCATCATCAACTTCTTTATCCTGCTCTCGATGCTCTAAACCTCTATCGCTCCCTTATTGTCCTCTTTAGAAATCCCATCTGCATCCACTGTCCCTGCAAGGAAGTTTCAAATGCAGGTCACTTCTGAGGAATCAGGACTTGCCAGACCCATTTTGAAGCTAATGCTTTTAAAATCCACCCCTTCCCCCACTTTTTTTAATCCCTGAATCTTTACTTTTCTCATCACATTGCACCTATGAATAATTTGTTTTGATCAAATCTTCCATCAAATTCTTTTTAGCTAGGTGCAACAAAGCTCTTTGAGTGAAAAATGCATCTTTTACAATGTAACCTTGGCTCCTGGCCTCATCGTTTCCCAGCCTGGCTCAACCATGGTTTCTGAAAGTTAGCATGGATTTTCCAGCCAAAATACAGAGAGGAGGCACAGCTCAAAGTCGGCAGCCTCACAGACCTCTTCCATTCAACAGAGCAGGGCAAATGACTCTGCTTATTACCTGTTTTGCAGGATATTATGGCACATCCTTCAGAAATGGGAGAAAGATGTGGTTTTCTGCTTATTGCCTGTACCTTTCTATGAGAACACAAAGGGAGGAGGCTGGTAACACTCCAACACTCCAAGATATTCAAGTGTGACAGACACACTTGGATTTTCACACTTGGATATACAAGTTGGGCTGTGTACAGCATGTGATAAAGAGAATAAAAGCATGGAGGAGGGGATGGATGGGAGCACCCCAGCAGCAAAGCCATTTGCTCTCTACCTTGGCCTTGGTAAATGGCTTTACCTGAGAAAGAAGATCCCATTTGCTAGGCATGCTCTAAACAAGTACCTGCTCCTGCACCTGGAGATTTACAGGTAGCCCAGGGCTAGAAGGGGGAGAAACTACCCCAGTTTATGGTGAGGAAGCAGAATCTTAGAAAAAACAAGCAGTATTTTTAATAATAAATATGGCCATGTGGAGTAATTATAAAGATGGCAAGTGCTAGACTGTGAAGAGGTTACTTTCTGATGTTTCCACTGACATCAGTTCTTTTGGCTGGCCCCAAAATCACAGTTTATACGGCCTAAATTAGCAGAATTGAGCTGCAAAACTGAGAAAAGCTGCAGATCTTTTTTTTTTTTTCCCATTCTAGCATTCTCTATAAAGTTGGCTCAATGGTTTTTTCCTCTCACGTTCATTAATGTACATTCTAAATGCTTAATTTAGAAACAGACACAGTCCTTGATCACCGTCCTGTTTACATTTCGACATTACACTCGGAGCAAAGGGACCCCTCTTGTAGTTCTTCTCCCTCCTCCCCTCTCCAAGCTTTGTCACCCTCCTTCGGGATCTCTTTTCAAAAGATCAAGAGTAGAGAAAAGGCTTCAGATGCCATAAATATTGCAGGAACCAGTGTTCATCAGAGAATGGCCCCCTTCAAGATCAATATGTCTTCCTGAGGGGGCATTCAGTCCTTCAAAGTAAACAAGCTGGGAACATTAATTCAAATGCTTTTATACTAAATACATATACATGAATTAGCCTGTGTGGCTGTGATAAATAAGTGTTATATAAGCGAGGTATAAAACAAACCACACATGCGAAAAAAAGCAGACTCTGCAAATTCACTAGGCACAAGCCAATTTCTACTGTAGATCTGACCGAGATTATTTTGTTAAGGGGCTAAAGAGAAGTTCTCTTAACCTTTGTGAACAGATTGATCTGGGCTATCAGAATCTTTTCCTGAGAAAAGGAAAGCCATTATGCTGACGTGTAAGTTGGGATATTTGGCAAAATGTGCAGAATCCACATTTTTCAGACTATCATTGTCCGTGTTTGGAAATGTGGTCGTTTCTCGGAGGGAGGATGGATATGGGGTTAACTCAAGGAGGGAAGGAAGAGCCTACGTGTCTTTATTTCTTTCTGTGCCACAAATGGAAAAGTGGTTCAGACTGAAGTCAGGGATTTTGAGCAGGTTTTTAGGCTGCCAGTCCTCCTGTGTGACTGCCCTGGGATCAGAACAGGGGCCTGGCATAAAGACTTGGCTTGAATTAGAGTTGGGCTGTATCTTTTGATCCTTTCATGACTGTAATAGCAACTTCCCTCCTCCTGGGGTCACAAAGTACCAGGACAAACGAAACTTCATGGAGAAGGCATCCATGGAAACTCAGGAAAATCAGAATGGTCCTGAGTGGACTATTTGGGCTTGTTTGTGTTCAGGGTGGTGCATGTCCCTCAGCTAAGCCCCAGTCTCCTGCAGCTGTGGAGAGGGTAAGTGTTCTTGGGCTCTGTGTTATTAACCCTAGGTAATTGTTTCAAGAAATCGTCTCCCTTTTAAAGTGTTACAGGGGAGAAAACAAAGAGAAATGTTTCGGTAGGGACAATAGGTCAGTCTGAAAAAAATGTTATTAATTATGACACATTAAAAACAAACAAACAAATATTTTAGACATTAATCTAAATGAATATGGGAATTAGCAGGAAAATAGTCTTGTGGCCATTACTTCAGATCAGACACAGCTGTTTATTAAAAAAAACTCACTTCATATGTTAGAAAACATGCTGGCTGGTGGCTAAGCATGGGGCAAAAGGGGTATTTGTTGTTGTTTTTACACTGCTGTGGTCTGTGCCTTTTTTGGCACCCCTGGATTTACTTAACGAGCCACTAAAATGGGAGTTTCAATTCAACTTAACTCTACCTTTAAACTGCTGGGCTGAAATCTCCAAGAAGCTTTCTGCTGGTGTTTCCAGTTCAGGGCTGTAACTCTCTGAAAGGAAGACTGAGTGGATGTGAAGCTGCGAGCCAGGAGAGTCAGTTTTCATGTGGACATTCTGGTCGTGACATGCAACAGATACAATTCAAAGGAGTTTCATACAGAAGGAATAGAGAAACAAGCAGTAAATCCAGCAGGTCTGGTAAAGCTGCTGTGAGTTATTCTTTGGCCTTGGGCAGCTCCACAATATTGATGTGCGTTTTGTTCATGGCCTTCCATCTCACAGATCCATCTGCACTGCCTACTGCGACGGGGATAATAAAGGCTCCTCAGACATTTCCCAGCGTCTGCGATACAAAAAGGCAAACACTCCTTCTCTCCATCAGCCTCGTTCAACACCAGTTTGTTGGAATCGGTGTTTGTTTAGGACCGTGTCCACTCTCTGCTTCTGAAAATGTTTGACAGTAGTGTTCCTCTGAAGAGTGTAGAAACAGCCGTGTGTGCAGAATATGTGGAGGAGTATCAATTCAGACTAAAACCAGCATAATTACATATATTTCAATCAAGAACTCAGAAAATATTTGCAGTGTTGTAAAAAAGTGGGAGGGGATATTTGACTAGCTTTTGGACTTACTGAATGGACATATTTTACACTCTCTATGTGCATCTCTGGGAGATCGCTTGCTGAATTTACATCGTTCTCCTGCTAATAAGCCTTGAGACAAATGAAAATAAAGTAAAAGCATCCAAACAACCTGGAAGGGAAGTGTCTACTGCACAACTTATTGTGCAGAATAGGCATACGTGTCTTGCCAAGCAGTGCACCATCATTTGTTCTTTTGTTAACTCTAGCTCTTGTTCTGTAATCACTGTTTTACTTTAATGAAAGCCCTTGATAGCTGCAATTCTTCCTTCCCAAATCAAATTTTGATACAAAGCCTCCTGCAGCAAAAACTCTTGCTGACTTCAAGGGTTTTGAGTCAGACTGTAGTGAGGTTTCTAGACAGAGAGAAAAGCAGTTACAGCTTCTCCATCCCACTCTTCTCCCATTCTTTCTCTTGGCTTTCACGGTGATGAGCCCGCAGGTGCTTTTCCGATGTGATTTTTTCTTTTCAGAGGAGGAATTCCCTGTGCTCCATCCAAGGACAAAGAAACATGACATGTCCGTATGGTCAGTACTGGCATGGAAAGCCAACTCTACCTGAGCAATGCGCTAATAAAATGCAAGCCACCTGCCTGGAAGCTGTGAAACAGGTTAGGCTGGGTTTGTGCCCAAGTGATTTAATTTGCTGCTAAAAATCTGTTCTTCAGGTTTAGCAGAGCAGTGAGTTCCTGGTACCAGTCCAGCAGGGAGCACATCAGGCTGCTGAAGGCAAAATGAGGCTCTGGAGAGGCTGAAAGCTTGATGACAACAGGTCAGATCCCCACCTGGATTAGCTCTGCGCAATGCTGCCCTCAAAAGTTAGTTTTGTCTTTTCAGTTTGGGATTTTCAGTCTATTGAAAGCTGGGCTCACCTAGTCCTCTGAGGCTATGTAAGCCAGGCCATTGCTTGGCAAATGGGACAGAGGAAATAAAAATGCAGCAAAGGGTTTCCTGGAACTTCACATTCTTTTGCAGTTCTGGTTTCTTCAGTCGGCTCCTGCTACGTCAGTGCTGTGACTACAGGTGTGGGAGACACAAGCAGGCAGGCTGCAATTTAAAAGGTTAGCTGCAGAAAGAGGTGCTGGTGTATGGACGAGCAGAAGCCCACACTAAAAAAGGTCAGCTATTTAAATGGCCTGATTTAAATAAGGCACACGTCAGGCTGTACTGCCCCCAGAGGAGATTCCTTGTGTGGGTTTATGAACTCTGGGAAAGGGGCCAAGTTAGCCCTAATTATATTTTGTTTAATCAGCTCTTTAAATAGTGAACTGTTTTCTTGGCTCTCTTCCCCCAGCGAGATCACATCTTTATACTCTTGACCTTTTTATTTCATGCAAGAGGCTCTCTTGTTGGTTTGGACCATGCTTCTGAATCCAGACAAGTCAGCTGCACTTAGCTTGCTCTTATATCACTTCTCTTCTTGGAGGAGAGAAAGCCCAAGGTTATTTATTTCCCATGTTCTCACTATTCAAAAATACAGAATTTCATTTTTTTCCCATTTTCACTATGCAAACTTAGGAAGGCCCTCTGGATTAAAGGGCAGGATGTCTGAAGTTGTAAGGTAAGTAGATTTCCAGACAATACCAGGAACATCCCCTATCTTTTGCTTTGAGCATTATTTCGAGAAAACCACAGCTCAGCTATGCTAAAATTAAGCATTATGCCTCCATTCCAAAGCTTCATCCAGCTGTGCAGAAATGACAGGAGAGTGAAGGAATTAACGCTCTGCGAGGTCCATGCAGTGTGCTTCATGGGACTGTTCTCCACCACGAATACTGAGTTCCACCCAAATTCGGCAGGGCCTAGAGGTGTACTGGTTGAAGAATAGAAGATGGAAGTGATGGTCTTGCCTTTTCCACTCCCTGGTTTGGGAAGAGGTCAGACCTGGTGCCTGTGTAGCTTTCTTTCCAGTGAGCTTAATATTGCAGGTTTTATTCTGGAACCCACCCAGTGGCAGATAGAGATGTTCGTGTTATATCTTCATGTTACATCTTCATGTTTGGAAGATGGAGACAGTCCTATCACTGTTGTTGTAATTTCCTTTATAGTATTTCATTTACTTCTCAAGAGCTTGGAACACAATTTAATAACAATTGTGGATTCAACAAGAACAAGAAACTACAGAACAGCAGCCAGGTGGATTTTAATCTGGTCCTTCAGTTTATCTTATAGCTGGACTCTTCCTTAGCAATTGGAAGTGTTAGCAATGGCCTTTTAGGTTTTTTTGCCCTTGACTGGGAGCAGTTCCTCTGGCTTTCTTTCTTTAAAAGACCTCCTTAAAACAATATAGTCCTCAAACACCCATCTCATCTGGTGTTTAGTCCTCAAACCACCCAAAGCGATCTTTGCTATCTCACCTCTGTTATGATGCACTTCTGGTTACAGAAATTTTGAAAATTGAGTTGTCAGAAAAAGCCAACAACCACCACTGACGCTGTGGAAACATGTCCAGCCAAAATCTGTGCCCTCTCTCTGCTGCCCTCTCTGCATTGCGTGGTGTTGGGGAGGTCAGGCTGCTCTCTGGAAAGGCGCCACCACACCGAGTGCTGTTCTCTCTGTGAGCTCCTTGCTGGACTCAGCAGCTCACGTGCATTACATCTTCCCCTCCGCAGTGCTGCAGGATGCTGAGCGGGGCGGTTTTGCCTCTGCTCGGGCAGCAGGGTGGGATCCTGCTTGCTCAGGAGGGGAGGCCACGGCTTGCTTGTGCACCAAAGCGATGCCCTGAGAAGTAAGCAGGTTTTTGAGGAGGAATGGGCATCACCCTTTTAATGTCAGGACACTGAGGTGCTCGTGGTACAAGTGCTGCTTTCTCAGCTCAAGGACCTAGGGTGTGCCATACAGTGAGACACCTGGGAGCAGAGGGGCCATACATACCTGGTGCTTGCCCAGAAGGCCCTGATTTCCCCCTGTGCTTCCAAGGGGGAGCAGAAAGCTGAGAAATGCAGCAGTGGCCTCCATTTGTAGGCAGTTACTGCCTTTCTTCTCCTTGCCCTTTCTCTCGTGCTGAGGGGCACCTTTGGGAGGCATCTCAGGGAAAGGCGGTGTTGTTTCCACAGGACTGGTAAATGCAGCTTTCCTAAGGGAGATGCCTTCAGTAACTCTTCAGTAGCGGGTGCCCCCGGCCCCTTGCCTGCACACATCCCATTTGCACTCTGAGGGGACAGATGGGCTGAAGGGAAGGGGCAAAGCAGCACCGATCTGTACTCCAGCAAGAATAGTGGAAAACAAAACCAGCCTGCACTGAAGGGGTCTCCAGGCAGGGGAGGGAAGTATTAGTAAAACCAGCAGCTTTGGAAAACAGCAGAGTTGCCCCGCACCGCACATTCCCTTCCCTGTGTCTCCGTGTCCCAGAGGAAAGGGGCTCCACGAGGCTGAGCCCAACTGCGCCAGGCCTTCCTCTCCCTCCTCAGCGAGGCAGGGCAGGCTCCAGGATTAGTTATGCGTCTGACTGTGCCTCTAATAAACTAAATGTAATTAAAAAATAGAGCAGGGCCATTGCATTTTAACAGCTTGGAGCTTTCCCTGTGGAAGGATCAGCAAACAGTGAAGGAATATGAAGATTCAGCTCCCCGGCACCTGCTGGGCAGCCTCTGTCAAGATTAACAGCATCTCGCCAGGTTATTAGAGTGAACATGAATACTTCGGAGGCTCTGTGGGTAGTTATGGTATCACGTTTTATTATCTTCCACTGAAATGAAATTACTTATTGTAATTGCTTGTCAGTCACAGGCCAACAAATCTGACAAAGGGAAGCTTTTGTGAGCGGGGAGCGGGAGACAGAAGGGAAAAGATGGACTGAGCCAAATTCTGCTCTCATTTTTTTGTGGCAAGTGGGGAGAAAATATAACCAGGGAGGGAGGGGAAGGGGGACTCTTCCTTTCTTTACATAGTGAACTGAGATGATTCTGACCAAATGACCTAAATTGAGCAAGCATCCGTGGGAGCTGGGAAGGGAAAGAGCAAGCTAACCCTGGGCTGGGCGTTAGGCTGGGTGGGAGCAGCTGCTTTGTGGGGACTGCATCAGCCACGGCAGCCCAGCAGAGTTTCCTGATAACATCAAATATTGTGTCTCTTGAGGCACTGCTGTGGTTCAATGCTGGGGGAACACCAGGCAGTGGGAGGTGTCTGCCTCGCACGTTGCAGAAATCCAAGTCAGACAAGAAAATGATCCATTTGGGGTCGCTTTTGGATGACTTGGTCCATCCAGTCAGACTTAAAGGAGGGAACAGCAACTGGGAACAAAGGTATTGGAGGCAAAGGGGAGAGCCAGGGAGCGCTGCAGGTATTTGGGAGTGAAGATTGCTGCTCCAGCAGATCCACGCGCTCCTTTGAAAATAGCTCAGGGAGCCAAGATTGCAGGAGCCCAATAATCACGCATTATCTGTTACGGTGCAAGGGAGAGATGCGATCATTTTAGCTGCAGGCAGTCAGCAGTTCCAGCCCTACCTGGAGAGCAGAGCTTGCTGCAGCTGTGGAGGCAGCAGTCACCTCTGCCGTGTGAAAAGCATCTCCAGGACTTGCCCCAGCAGAAGGCAAAGGCCTCAAGGTGCAGTTAAGATGAAAATGTGCTGCTGTCAAGGCTGGTGGCCACAGTGCTAGCCGTTTGCCAAGAAATTGCATAAATCTGCCAAGTGAGTAACCATGTTACTCCAGCCTTTTGAAATCGTTATAGTGAATTCTGATTTGTTGTAACAAAAAAAAAAAAAAAAAAAGATTTGGAGGGATGTAATAAAGACAGGCTCTCCCTCCAAATCTCTAAGTAAAAGGGTGGCCTTAAAAGGGCCCTGTGCCTTGTGTGCCAGCAGTAGGCACAGAAAAGGGATAGGCCACAGGAACAAGGCAGTCATTTAGTACTTCCTGAGTCTTCATGCTGTTTTTTGCCACTTGCAGCTCCAACTTCCAAGTCAGAAGTATTATGTTTTTGATGCTGATACCCCTTTATCCAGTCACCATTGGAATGGGTTTCAGTTGTAGGATCTGTAGCTTTCTGCAGTATTTGAAGTACACGTCTCTGTTTATTCTAAGCTTGTTGCTTCCTGACTTCATTTGATGCCTTTTAATTCCTTCTGCTGTGGCTCACGCTACTCTCAAAAGTAGCAATGGTCACCGAACTCTTGAACCGGTGAGATCAAATCAGTTTTAACTATGGGAAATGGCCGCTTCTGGCTTCTTCACATGCATAGATGCAAAACATAGCAGTGCACCTCACAGATTGTGTTGGAAGCGCAGCATCACGTAGATCACCAGCCCGGATGGTCCTTCTGTGCCACTGCTGAAGGATGCAGTCCTGCATTTACAGAAATGTACATGTACTAGATGCTGTTCCAGAAGCAATGTTCCAGAAGCTCTTTAATTATTGTTTTGTCTACTGTATTTAATTTCCTAGTGCATGAATCCCTGTCTTGAGATAGTTTTTGTTATGTAATTGCTGTTAACGATTAGAGCTCAGCATTAATTAAACAGATCAGTTTTCATTCTCAGACATTTTAGTTAAGATGCCTTAAGGCTATTAGACTGGGAGGGGGTTCGTTTGGTTTTTTTTTAAGCATGTCTTCATTAGAGCTTATGTTTCTTTTATCTGCAGATGAGGCTTTGCACTGTGACATCAACCAGAGTACTATCACATCCCCCCCCAGCAGAAACCTAAGCTCCAGTGTTTTATTAGAGGCATAAAGGGTGCCTCGTGATACAGTTACAGCTCATACATTTGTTATTTTGGTTCCTGTCCTAGTGGCTGATTTTTGAATCATGAATGATCGTAGGATATCGACATACCAATTTTACGTCTTAATCTTAAAACCAGCTGTATGACATGCACTGGTGTCTTCAGCTGAGCTCTATTTAACAACATCATTTCCTCCTTTAAGGTTTATTCTATGATAAAGTCTCTAAATTGACTGCATATAGTAACAATTGCATTTTTTTTTTAAATAAAAGCAGAGGAAGTCATTGCAGATGTTTGGATGTCATGTATAACACAATACGAAAAACGTTCATTTATAACACAATACGAAAAATGTCATTTGCTAACTCCTACTTGCTGCATGGGACTTGCGTGTGAGCTACAGCAGGCCCTGACGAAAGTCATCCAATTCTGCTATGAAGTGGTGGTAAATCCATCCCATTCCTGTGTTCCTGTAGTTAATTATCTTCATTGCTGAAATTGTGAATCTTATTTTGAATCAGAGCCTATACGTTTTCAATTTTTTGGTCCCTGGATCTTGTAATTTCTCTGTCTGATGTATGTAAAGTTCCCTAACCTAATGGAAATCTTCACTAGCAGAAATAATTGTAGGTGTTCAGAGGATCTCACTGAATGAGCAGGGCCAGGTTGATTACATATGTCCTATGCTGCTTAGTGTGAAAAACTGTCATGCTTTTCCAGCAATGTAGGCTGTTGTTACTGCTGCTTGTTATCTTAATATCCTATTGATCTTTGGGGTAAAGATGTTAAGGTTTGATGGATCATTTTGTGCTGGATAAAGTATATAGCAATGCAGACATTTTGTTAACTATGGGTATTGCGCTTAATAAGGTGATCTGATAGCCTGTTTGGTGTGAACCTGTTGACCATGCTGTGCATGGCTGCTTAGAGTCTTGCCTTAAGTGGACTTTGAAGAAACTTGTAAGAGCCTGGGTGTGGCTGTAAGTGTAGAAATGGGTCCAGATTTTCTGCTCTTTGCAGCAATATTTATCCTAAGAGTTCTCCAGCTGACACCAGATTCCACGAAGTGCCTTATGTCTTGTGGCTCACAGGATTTGGGGAAAGGAAAAAATATAAAAGCAGCAACAAAATACAACCTTTCCTTGGTTTTCTGAATATCAGGTGACAGAGGCCACCAGCAAGAAACAAATAAGAGAGCTGACAAAGTACTCCTGAATGCCACTGTCCAGCCAGTTCTAAAAGTGAAGGGTTGTCCTTGGCATTACACAATTGTAAGTACCTTGTCTTCCTTTGGATGCTTGTAAATCATTTGGCATTATTTTTTTTCCATTTCCTTACTGATAAGGCAGTTGGACTAGATGATCTTCGAAGGTCTCTTCCAACTGAACTCTCCTCTCCTCTTCTCTCCTATCCTCTCCTCTCCTCTCTCTGGCTAAACGTTGGGTTTGTTTTTGTTTGTGTGGGACAAATATCCACACTACAAGGCTGGGTTACAATTTCATCTCTCTCATTAATGACAGTCCTTATGTTCACACTTTCTTCATTAGCAAACAAGCACGTGGTACAGTAAAGTTGAAAAAGAGCTAGGATGGGATTCTTGTCCTTGCTTTGCCCAAACGCCATAACCAGGGCAGCCTTCACCATCATAGTCTAACCCCGGGGGCCTTTTTTAAGGCTCAATTAAGTCAACTGGGACCATTGATTTAAAGTGATGAATTGGCTTTTCATTGCTCATGTGGGCAAGGTTATTCAACTGCTTTGCAAAATAAAGTCCTCTGGATGGAAGTAATGGCCAGGAATATAATCTCATCCTGATTCCCCGGTATCTCTTTCCTTATTTGAAAAGATTTATGTGATTTTTTTTTTCTTAATATCATTTCCCTCAGAAATGAAATTGTAACCAAATACATTGTGATACAGGTTTCAAGGCTCATTTCCTTGGTGGATAATCTTAAATCTCTATTACTTTAATTCTTTAACACTTTCAGAGTCAGTAAATTACAATTTGGTGACAGCAGTTTTTGCTGAGATCTTTTTTTTTTTACTGTAAGGTGTCTTCATAATAAGGGGACTGCAATGATAAAATAGTTATCTGGTATTTTAAAATGATCGTTTGTATGTGTTTTACTGCATATTCAAATGAATTGATATAAACAGTGTTCTCTGTTTGAAAGGAGATATTTAAAGCTTTTAGGAGCACAGCTGGCTTTTTTTTTTTTTTTCCCTACCTAATCAGATTAAGTGTAATATACAATGCTTTTCTGTAAAGAAAATTGGAATGCACTTCTCATCAATTTAAGAGGAGCCTGTGGCAGTGTTTAAAAAAATTAATTAAAAGTTGTTCTGTTTTGAGGAGCCAGCCTGAAGCGTGGATCCTCCTACACACGTTTACATTTTCTAAAGCCTGCCTGTGAGACAAGCAAGTACTTCTCTGAAATGCTGCAATCCTGCTCATTCACACCAGTGGTTTACACTGTTGGCAGAGCAACTGAGAGTAGTGAGGGACTGGCCATACTTGAGAACACTCCAGTGTTACTGATTTGGTATTTATTATAAGGCTCCACATTGAGTTCCCCTCTTGGATCAGGAAATTTCATCAGGGGAAATCAGAGCATTTCTAATTAAGCCTCTTTAATGAGATCTATTGCATGGGTTTCTAGGTGTTTGCTATATCACAAAAGCAAACTACACAGTAGACCAGGCAGAAGAACCAGGGAGGAAAAGGCAAGCCCAAAGAACAATGCAAGTTGCATGTACCTTTGGAAAATCAGGGGGACTTTGAAGATCTGCATTTCTAGTCTCAGTGCTTCTAGGACATGGGCAAAGCATTTGCTGCCACTACTTTCAGTAGTATCTGTCTCACTGAAGATTGTGAGAAGCCATTGCTACCCTGTCAGATGACCATTTGGTGGCCAGAAAAAAAATAAAATAAATAAATAAAATTAAAAAGTTATTCGTAAGAGCACAAAAGGAACTACTGCTCTCACAGGTAGTCATTGGTTATTAAGAAACAACATCTCTACTTTTTTAGAGGGCTTGATGCTCTTTACTTGCCTGAAGACTTTTCCTTTCTTCCTTTTTTTCCCAAGGAGTTATTGTGTAGTTGAAATGCGTGACATCTTGCTGAGAGCAAGGGGAGTAGGCTATGTTTTCATGCAGACAATGCAAAGAATGCATGAAATGAGAAATCAAATAGGTGCTCTGTCTAAATTCTGTAGGTCTAGTGAAGGATCCTTCTTAAAGAGCAGTAGGTAAGGGAACAAAGTAAAAGCCAAAGAAATTGAGCAGCCTTGAAATTGCTCTACTCTCCTCTTCATGTTCCTGGGGCTAGGGACACTACATTTATACCGAGCGGTGTTCTCTCTAAAAGAAAACTAAATGGGGCATGAACAGCAATTCAAGTCCCCAGGGAAATATAAGGAAACTAAATCAGATTGAGCATGTAGGAAAGAATTGTCAAAACCATCCCAGGTGATAGAGTTATGGGAGAACAAGGAAGGACGTAGACAAATGTGGAAAGGAGAAATAAATGTTGGGTGCTGGGAAGACTCCTGTGTCAATCCAATTGGTACCAAGGTCATCCTGACCTTCCACCGAAGGAAGGAAGTTGTTGCAGAGACTGGTGGCTGCTTGTCCTCAGCATCTTCAAAAAACAAAGCTGAAAAAGAGGTAGGTAGCTAAAAATTACAGCTAGGTAATTCTGACTGCTTACTAAATGAATGTCCTAGCACCATGTGCCAGGTGAAGAAGCAGATGAGCATATTTTCTGGTTACTGAGGGAATGAGATGTTACGTGATGTCACACTGGCCATGCCAATATGCGAGTGTGCACTCTCAGGTCAAGTAAACCCAGCCAAAGCAGGCTCACTCCTCTGCAGTCATTTCTGGTTTAGAAAAACGACTATTTTATGTTCCAGACAGGGATCTCAGTTAAGGACTTCCTACTCATATGCTGTCCACAGATCCAGAAATTGAGATCAGTGCATCATTTGTAGCTATGACTGTCAGCAAGTCAGATTGCACAACTGTAAGAAATGAATTCTTTGTCAGTGAAATGTATCCCTTTTTACTGGGCTATCTCAAGATCTGTATCTCATGTAAGTGCTGCCTGTCTTTTTGGCTTTTGCCAGTGGTGCGAATTTTCCAACAAATGCAGCTGTGAGTATTATAATTCAGAAAAAAAATACTTTCTGGGGAATGAGAAATCCCCCAGATGGATGACAATAGGTAGTCTGTTTTGTGGGAAGAGCATCACTAAATCCTAAGGGAAACCTTTAAATGGTATCTTTGGATGAGAGGAATGCAGGGAACAAAAGCAGCTATGCCCTCCTTGTGAGGCTACTCAGAGATGACATTTTGAAGAAAACTGCCTATAATTGAAAGAGACATAAGAGAATGATCATGAAAAAGGAGCACCCTGTACGTGTAAGCAAGCAGGTGCAAAAATGAGAGTGGCAAACTCTCTGCTCCTTCATCCACAAATAAGTTAAAAGATAAATTGTTTAGAAGGAAATAATGGACATGATGAATTAAAATCAAAGTAACAAAGATTAGAGAAACAGTGCACAGAGAGAAAAAATAAATTAAAAATACACCTGACTGCAATTGTGTGAAGATCAAGATCCATCATCTAATTGTGTACTCTCTGATATGTGTAAGGGGTGGTATTGCAGGTAGGTCTCCAAGTTAGCTTTGTGGTTATGTTCAGAGCTGGCTGCAAGCTGGGAAACCCCTCTTGCAACCAAGTCCATCTACACTGAGTTTGTATGGGATAGGTAAATTTTTCTTTTCCATCTGAACTTGAATACATTATCCGACCTATTATGGAAATGGAAAAGGAATCCCATTCCATTCCAAAAAGAAGCATCTAATCATCTCGGATGAACTGCAGTGACAGTTTACAGCTTTATGGCTGTCTTCCTGTGTCATGGCTTTAGGCAGTGTATGAGCAAGCCTTCTCCAGAATCTGCTTCTTGTCCAAAAGGACTTGTTTTGTTCCCCACAGGAAATGGGGGAGTGGGGGGAAAAAAGTTACATTTGGCAGGGGAAAAAAAAAAAAATGACAACCGTGGGAGCTCTTCATTCCAGAGTAGCTATTTAAATTCAGGGCAAGAGAAGCCCAAAATCCAGAAAGGAAACTCTTTTTTTTCTCTGGTCAGGACACAGCATGGAATGGAAGAGGTAATGAAAAGGCAGAGAATATATACAGTTCCTGCAGGATAAAGGTCTTGTCTCAGTCAACATTTACTCTCTGGATGAAGGAGATGAAATCATCCCAAATGTACACAGTGCTCTGTCTCTTCTTTATACCCTTTCCCAGAGGTGCAGTCTGAGGTGTTTCAACCTGCAATGGTGGTATTAAATTGCAGAGTACAAGGATTTTCCTGTGCTTCCTTCTCTGGCAGAGAACAGTAGGCCACTGAGTAGGTTTTAGCAGCATGGATGAGCTCTTCAGTATCCTCACATAGCACTCTGAAAAGGGGGTTAAAAGAAGGGGAATCACTTTAATTGTGTTCCTTGTCCCAGGTGGTTGATTGATTTACAAACACAGCAGATCATGTCTGCCAATGCCAGCCCAACAAGCAGTTGGTCTAGTTAGATGCAGAAGTGACTCAAAATTACCAGTCTTCATGTTTACAGTGATGGGTTTTGTTAAATATTTATGTCCAAGATGCTGTCCTCCTCCAGAAAACAAAACAAAACAAAACAAAAATCAGCTGTCATTTTGATTGAAAAGAGCGGGGGACTACTGCCATTAACTGATGATTTGGCTAAGCAAATTTAACAGTAAAATTTTTTATAATACTTCAACTTTTAATTAAAAAGTGGGAAATTAAAGGTGATGAAAGCCTGCAGAACTTCTCCCCGGTGTTGCTGCTGTATTGCTTGGTTCTAGGAATTGCAGCAAAAGTTCCAGAAAGCCCTCACACCACAGGGCTGGTGCAGGGCTTGTGTGTTCACCTCTTGCCTTGTGTAAGATAATTGCTGAATTCAAAGTCGTGGAAGCATGGTTAGAAAAAATAACTTTTATATGTTTAGTGTAAATCTGTGAACCAAATGCCCTTTCAACTATGTGTTGTCCAGGTATTTTAATGCTTTCATTGTATTTGAACTTGCGATGCAGTGCCTTGCTGCTTCTCTGTTGCTGTAGCTGTTTTGAAGAAGAATTCAATCCAGCCTAAATTCTGGCTGTTGGTACATTGCTGATTTCTAAGAGGAGGGAGCAAAGGTTGTTTTCAGAGAGGTTTCAGAGGAGTATGTTTATTACATGTATTTCAAGCAGATATTTGCAGCCAGTAATGCACCTGCTTACCATAAATACTGAAGTAACAAGATGTCCATAAGGCAGCATGATTTTTTTTGTCCATAGCATTGTATAGTCATAGAATGATTTGGCTTGGCATGGTCTGTAAAGATCATCGAGTTCCAACTCCCCTGCCATTGGCAGGGACACCCTCCACTAGATCAGATTGCCCAGAGCCCCATCCAACCTGGCCTTGACCAATTCCAGAGATGGAAGTGTTCTCCTAGACCATGACTGTAACAGTGCAAAAGTGGCTGCCCTGGTGTTTGGGTAAAAACAGTATTTCAGCAAATGGTTTTCCTGAGAGCCCCAGTATTATATATTTAGTCCCCATCAAATCTCTGAGGTTTTGTATATGCACAGATGCCTTTCAAAAAAAAAAAAAAAAACAATCCCCCCCTGAAACTCTGTCTAAATATTTCCCATGCTTGCTACTTCCCGCATCCAGCCAGCCACTAATGCACTCTCCCGCACATCACCATGTTTATTGCAGCCAGTCTCCAGACTTCATCCAGAGAGAACATGCTGAGAACAGGCTGAAATATTTTGGAATGTGTACAGAGACATGTGAATTAGATTGAACCAGACTATGCAATAGGAATGACCCTTCTCTTAGAGAAAAGGGCTAACTGCTGTCTGTGCTGAGATCAAACAGCAAGAAGAGGGGTTAAGAAAGATGAATTTTGAAGTAATGGGGTAATAGGAAAATATATTCAGAATTAATGTATTCATATAAATATTGTACAGTAAATTATTTGCCAAATAGCATTCATTACTCTGCAGCAGAGGTCAAATAATGGAGAAAATGTATTTGTGAATAAATTATTCAACAATTAATGCAAAATATAGCGGCTAAATTATTCACAGAGACTAATTCAACCAGTTCTAATTCATTTCCACTTTGAAAGTGTTTCTAGGTACATCTACATGAGCATTTCAGCTGGGTTCGTCAGTACTTTTATGAAGCATGCAGTTCCAGCACGCATTGCTGCATGGTCTCAGAAGCTGGATTTGGGGCAAGGTGAACCGGGAGATGCCCTGTTTTACCCACCCCAGCACGGTGAGCCCAAGTGATGGGAAGAGAGTTTGAATGGGAGCCACTGTCTGGAGCACTGCTGTGGTATCAATCCATTACCCCTGCCTCTGCATACTGCAGATTGCTGAATTTCATTCGCTAAGACCTGTGTGGAGCCTGATAACTTTTGTTTAACTACATAAATCCATAAAAGTGTTTATTCTTGACTTGAAGACACAAATAACCTATTGCTTTCCTGGGCCATTTCTCCTAGTGTTTGACTACCTTTGTATTGAAAAAGAAATCTGCATTTTAATCTTAAACATAATTTTGTTTCAGGAACAGCTTCACTGGAAGTTATTATGCTCCTTCTTGTGAACCAAATGGTTTTTTAGTGAACCAAACCCTCTCTGCTTGTGGATCTTAATATACCTTTGCAGTTCAATAAGTGGTTTGACTTCTGTCAACTTCAGCCTGCCAGATCATTTCTCGGTCCCCAAAATCATGGATCCTCTTTGCTGTGTGTGTTAGAAGAGAAGGTAAGCAGACCTCTGCGGGGTATTTAATTACCAGTTTGACTAATAACATAGACCTGGAGTAGTGGCACTGCTTTTATTCTAAATAGCCTCTTTGTTTTTTTCTAAGGCGGGGAATCCTCAGTCCCATTTTGGATGGTGTTGTAGCCAATCCTCTCACACAGAGCCCCCTGACTTCAGGTTGATTTTCAGGGGCTGGTGGAAAAATGCGTGTCTGAAGGGCTGTGGGAGGCGTGAGGATTCTCTGCTGCTGCTGTGATGTCAGTCAAGTTAATAGGAGTGCAAGATGGAGATAAAAATTACATGCGTATTAAGGAGGTTAAGACATGTCAGCAAAGATGACTTAAAAAATGTCATTTTCCACAGTTAATTGCAGTTTATAGTAACAAGAAGCAATTCGTGCTTCCTTGAGGTAAAATCTGAAGGCAGAGGAACACAAAAGACAAGCGCTTTGTATTCACACATTTCAACACCCTGTTTCCCTGGGTAGCAGTGAGCAGGCCGTCCCACCAGCCGTGCCCACAGCTCATGGGCCTACAGCCCGCATGGGTCACTGGTGGACTCTGTCTGGCTTGAGGCCATTTTTTGGTTTGAATTTGGTTGTGGTGAGTCAGGGTTTCTCAGCACCCCGCTGAGGATTTGGGCTCAGAAGGGGTCTGCGCACAGGTAGGCCCCACCTCAAGGCTGGTGGCCATTTTGTGCTCCGCGCAGGGGCAGGCTGCAGGCCAGGCCTGTCTGAGGAGGGAGGAACATGGGGAAGGCACTCCTGAGGTAAATGGGCACCTCGGGCAGCCCATGCCCCGTCTGTGGCCACTCCAGTGTGGTTGTAGGGCTGCTGGAAAGAAGCAGAGTGAGAATTGACAGGTTATCTAATGCAGCATATTAAAACACAGAGCTCTGCAAGGTCCGGGAGCAGGCTGCCATCGAAGGCATGAGGAAAATGGCATCGAAAGAGGTAAATTTCTTTCTGTTTGTGTTGGTTTCCTTCCTCGGGAAATCATCAGCGACCTGTGGTGGCTGCTATCAACAAGCTTTGTTTTCCTTTGAAATCTGCCTACTAACACTGTTTCCAAGTGTTAAATACTCCTAAAACCCCAACATTTTTAAACCTGACGTTTTGCCAGAACCACATGTGCATGTTCAGAAGGGCCTGGAAACCAGAATCTTTGTGAATTTTTGGCCAACAGCACAACGTTGCAAGCATTTGTTGATAGCTGCTTGCAACACAGACAGGGCCTGGTGAGTTACAGCAAAATACCCTGGCTTTCAGGAACTGAATCTGTGGCATTTATTTGGATTTACTTTTGGGATACAGGATTTAACATAGTCTTTGTTTGATACAGTGGGAATCTTACCTGAAGTGAATGAATGATTTTATCTTATTCTCTATTTCAAGGACATACCATCTTAAAATGGCTGCAGTCTTTCAATTTTCCTTAATAGACATATTTTTAATTTCTACCATACATCATAACAGAAATTTGGAACAGGTCACTTGTTCCATTGACACAATTTCTTATTCCCACTGAACTAGAATCCCCAAATTTGCAGTATTCATTTAGGCCTTCATTATGTGCCACTGAAGTATAATGAATACACGGATGCCTCAGCAGCAGACCCAGATGCCTTGCAAAATAATCATGGAAATTAACCAGCCCAGGCAGGAAATCTACTCTTGCCCTTACCATGATCGTATTGGTATTAATCAGGGGGAAAAGAAGCTATTAACTGGCTCACAAAGAGTATGAAAGAAATTATTCATTTCCAGTGAGTGAGATGCTGGAGTTTTCACTAGAAATCTGTGTTTTATGGTCTCAGAAGAACCGCAGTTTGTGCTGCTGCCCAGAACCTACTCCCATAGCCACTGTGGGCCTGGGGTGAAGCTTTTCAGCGGGAAAGCCCGAGGACGGGGTCTCAGCACTTAGAGACACGGAGGCACCAGCACCTGCTCAGGACGTGCTGCTTTGTTCAATGCTTTTACAGGAAACTTTTGCATGAAGAAAATGCATTAGGCTTCATAGCGTTTCGTGCTGCATTTCTCAGAGGTTTCCCAGCACTGAATCTGCTTTTGTGTTGCAGGTATTGGGAGTAACTGCTGAAGTCTCTAGTGCTACAGCAATGAAATACTGGAATTGGGTGTCTGAAAGAAATCTGTTTCAACTGAGCTCTGGCTCAAAAGCAGGTTACTGTGGCTTAATGAATTATCCTGTGTTCGCTGAACAACATGTGTCCTTACATAAAAGGTGAGATAAAGCTACGTTAGAGAAAGTCTATTTCATTAAGGTTTAAAGCAGCTAACCTGTGTTTGCCACATTCTGAGTCTATGTCTGGCTGCACTCGGGTGTCTGCCTGGTGATCAACAAGAGATGGCAGTGTTTCTGTGCGGTGGCAGCGATTCTATTGCTGGATCTTCATTTACCACAGTGTCTGACAGAAGGGTGCTCTGACTACACAGAAATATACTTTTTATAATCAACTCTAAGAATATTATGACAGACGATTAATAATCTGACAGCAAAGTAACTATTTTTAATGGCTTTAACTGAACACTTTATTTCATCTTTGAACCAATCCTCCCTGTAATCCCATTACTGCAATAAAAGTTTGGGTAGCAGAATACGTACTGCCTTGCTCTGCCTGCAGTGCCTTGATGAGACCTGTGCTGGCAGGAGCAACGTGTTCAGCACTGACACAAAAGCCGCAGGGTAGAAATGACCTGCTGGAACACTTCAAAATTTATTTGAGGTGGTTCAGAATTTATTTTTTATACTTTTACCTTTACTGCTGAAATTTGGCAAGTGTGTCAGCAGCTTGGTTAAAGACATCTTAATTAGCCTTGAAGCAATGTCTGTTTCATTTGGTGATTTTTGTTTGTCGATGCCAGAGGTGTGAGGATGTACACCTGTTTTTGAAATGGGGACACTGAGGTCTACACAGTTTGCTCCAGAGTGCTGGTTTTTTGTTACTCGAGACGTAAGATTTCATGCAGATTCTGCTGACTGAATGTGGATAGTTAGCGAAGTGAACGTGGAGAATTCCCAGCAACTTCTGTGAGCTTTAGATGTGATTTTGCATAGCCAAAACCTGCTCGTTGATAAGTACACATTCTTGGTAAGGCGTCTTCTACTAGTCTGATCACTGGTATGGGCTTCTTTGCTCCTGGTTTCCGCAGTTTGCACTTGAGAATCTAAAACCAAGTCCAGGGGAAACTTGTATTCTGATCCTTGGATAGAGCTTTTGAAAAATTATAAACAAAGCCACTCCTTGTCTTTAGAGACTTTTGTACCTTTCACCTAAAACTATGGCTCTTTACCAAGAGGCTGAACTCTACAATAAATTCTTTTTTTTTCCTGTATTGTGTGCCAGCATATAATGTGTGTATTTGAAGGGGGGAGGCAATGGAATATTTTGAATGATCATTGGTAAATGTTACATTGTACATGGCTTAAATCTCGAATGTGACAGATACTGCAGCTGGCTGTGATTCAGGTAAGGAACATGAATGATTCACGAGGTTGGTAGAAGTGGAGTAGGTAATTCTTTCATCTTGATCATTTTCTCCCTGAAGCCAAATATCTCGCATACAGTGACAGCTTTGTAAAATAGTGTGATGGCCAGTAAGGATAGGGGGAGCTTAGAAGAGACCTGCTAAAACAGATTTGATTTGGATTTAAGAGATGAATCCTGCCTCTCTTTGTCTTGCTCTTTTTTTTTTTTTCTTTTTTTTTTTTCTTCCCTTCTCCTAGCATTCTCACTGGGCACGCAGGGAATTGTTAGGAAGGAAAGGTAGCTGGCCTAGAATGCTAATATCTCTGCTTTGATAAGTCTGAGAGATGTTTTAATTAGGAAGAGGATGCAAAGACTTAGAAGAACGTTGTTACTCATGTAATTTGAAAACCCTGGAAACAATCCTGAGGGGCAATAGCCTGAGGAATAAATACAGTTTATTTATTTGGCAAAATGTAGCCAGATGTAGCAGATATGTGGGGGTTTATGAGGAGGCTCAATAGGAAAATACCTGTGTGATTCTCTTTCCGTTGGCTGTTTTCCAGACAGAAGAGCCCTAATATGCACTTAGTATGTTTTTAACTGCTGCCGCCCTGAACCTCCTCACTGGCTTTAACAGTGTAGATAAAGAGCATCTTGTTAAGATGAGCAAAGCCCATAATCTAGCAGACATGAGATGTAATCCACGCAGGAGTCCCTGTGGTTAGCTGGAGGAGAGGGGATCACTTGTTACGTGGCTGAACATCAGTACAATTCATTGCTGGAAGCCGAATCTCGCCAGAGAGGCTTCTTGATGCCAAACCTTGCCATACCAGCCCACGAGGGGATTGCCGTGCACATCAAGAAAGAAGGACTGTCTCTGTGCCAGCCTTAGCGTAAATGGCATATTTGGTTAAAGGCTCTGACGTCAGAGGCATCTTGTTTTGTGATCTCCTCAGAATCGCTGATAGACTCGGTACTCTTGATAGGATGATTTAACAGGACTTTAGATTTACCTCATCCTCTGTCTCTAGCTCCTTTTTCTTTGCTTCTCTTTTTCTGCCTTTCTTAAGTCACCCCTCCTTCTTTTCCTTTTTTTTTTTTTTTTTTTTTTTTGTTTTGATTTGTTTTGTTTTGTTCTCATGTCCTGTGTTTTCCTTAGATCTAACTGCAGGTCACCAGCACAAGGCTTTCCCCAGGTCACCTTCTTTGCATCAGAAAGAGGAGCTTCATGAGCCAGTGCAAGGGAGGCATTGTTGCCTTCCCTCTTGCCTGCAGTGAGCTCCTCAATACAATGATAAACTACTTGTATTAAACAAGAGAATAAGAATTTTAAGGCAATAAATAAATCATCTCCCTGCAGAGCAAATCGGTAAACGTGAACAGGGTAAGCTTTAAGCACTTCCAACCTCAGGAACCACGGTGCGCATAAGGATTTGATCCAACCCTGCTGAAGTCAGTGAAAAGAATCCTACAGGCTTCTGGGAGCTTTGGATGAGGATTTGTGATCTTTGGAGAAATGTGGACTATCAGTATTCTTATTCCCCCAGCTGCCTCCTATAAAAAGCTAAGCAAATCTCGCATGGTCTGGTTTCCCTCTGATCCCCAGCTGGCACTCTGATCCTGCAGTGGCAGTAAGGCGAGTGGCAAGGTGGATGTTTACAAATACCAGTAATACCACTTCTCCCTCTTTCCAAATGTTCAGTGGGTTATTTGAAATATTTGGCTTTCTGCTGCTTGTTAAGTTTTACATTTTGGCAATTTACATTTTGACAATTACTTTTAGTGACAGCACTTCAATCAATAGCGTTTACTGTAATTATGAGCTTTGTGAGCCTGTAATCCACAATTTTGCATTTATTCCACCAGACGTTTGTTGGTCATGTCATTTATAACGATAATCAGAAACTCGGGTTTTCTTTTGGACAGGGAAAAAACTAGCAGAGGTATTTTGAGAGCTTTGGCCTTTAAGGTTACCTTACTCTATCTCCTTTATTGGCTCTGGTCACAGAACTTTTGTAGTGGGATGAAAGCAGACCTTACTAGAGGGAAAGGCATGTTTCTCAGCAAATCCACTTGCAAGAAAGCTCAAAAGCAATTACACTAGGTAAACAAGAAAGGGTGTTGTAGATCTTGTCCCTTTTTCTAGCTGGGTTCTAAATGCAAAGCTGATGGGATTATTTGATTTCACCCTTCCAAATCCTACTGTGTGTTATCTTTGCAGAATGACTTCTATGTAATCTTTAGTGTGCATAAATACATATTAACAAAACTGGTGCAATGAAAGCAAAATGGCAAGCATCGAAAGCAAAGCATTATCATGCAAACATCATGATTTATTTTTTGTGTACTGCAGGAATTTATTATGTTCTTTTTCCAGAGTGCAGATTCATAAGAAATCTAATGTGGTACGGAAGCTGAACACATATTATTGGCTTAAGGGAATGAGGAAAGCTTTGTGTGGTTATGATCATGATTTTCACCTGATCTAGTTGCATTTGTTCTCCTGATTTCTGTCAGATGTTAATCATAGAGCAGACTGGAGGGATTCCCTGCTTTGAGAGCTCCACCTCCGTTTTCTTGCATGTGTCTATCCTTGTGAGTCTTGCAGTCAAAATATACCATGAATTTCCCCACCCAGTAATAAAATGCATGCCATGTTCTAGAGGGCATGATGAGGACTTTAATCGGACTTTTTTACATACTTCCATGTAAAAGTTGAGGGAATAGTGCCTTACACGGTTTGAGTCTTGCATTTCTGATTGTGGATTGGCTTTTATGTTGGTGGAATATATTGAGGTTTAAAGGCTTGAAAAACGCCCTCTCCTCTGGATTTGCTTGCACATTCATTGCTCACCACCTCGTGGTACGCAGTTTGCTGTATGGAGTAGCAGTAGTGCTAGCAGTAATATCTAGTGTAATTAGCATTTAAAGATAGGAATGCTGGATTCAGGCCAAGCCACTCCAATTTTGCATCATGGCAGTGATAAACACGAACACTGCACACGCATGAGATAATTTCACATTAGGACCGGGCAGCTTTCTAACTCCAGCACGATGGACCTTTTGCTGTCGGGGTGGATGAGGAGTGCAGGTCCACCTCAAGGGCAGGAAACACCACAAGCACCTCTCTGCAGCAGTGGCACCGCCATGCTCGCTCACGTCATTCATAACCCTGCTGTCCAACTGCATTTCAATTCAGCCCCGTTTGACATTTAAACATCTCACAATAGGAAATTCTATAAGGTGCCCGCATGCTGCATAAAGTGGCGTCTTTCATTTGTTTGACTCTGGCACGCTGGTAATTTTATTGCCTGAACTCCTGCTCTCGTATTATGAATCAGAAGAAAAAAGGAGAGATGGATCATTTCCATATTATGCCCTTCATAATCATAAATACTTTAATAATATTGCTTCTAACTGTACTATAAAGTGAGAATGCAGATTTAACAGTGATTTACAAAAGAATTGAACAAAAAAGACCGTGTCTTTCTTTTTTTAAAATTCTTTATGATGGTTAGAAAACAGGAGAAAGGATTGGAGATGTAATGTTTTTTAACTTAATTGTAGCTGGAATGGAGTTAGAGAGAACACTGTGGGTAAAATAACAATTCAGTCAAAATGTTATTGTATCAAAGCTGGAGGGTTTTGCAGAGGCATATTTATTTCTAGGATCTTCTTGCTGGGGACTCTTGGGTCTGCGGCAGAAAGCAGTGTTTTACACGCTGACCTCAGATGCAGAGAACTTGTGTTGAAATTCTTTTTTTTAGGATGAAGGAAAAATAAGAGAAGTGAAAAGGCCTTTTAATTTGCAGTCCTGGAACTTTGGACCTGGGATTTTTGCACTGCAGATGTTCATACGGGTTATTTTAGGAAAACAGGCATATGTATGCGTCCTCTAGTCTGGCAGCAAGGCACATTTTGGCATCTTAACTCTCACCTGGAAACAGCCATTACTGCCTTCTGCTCTGAGCCCGTCATCTTCTCTGGCTGTGCTGGGAAGTTTGGGGAGCTCTGGGGGGTGGCTGCAGAGGGTGCCCAGTACCTCAGGGGATCAGCCAGTTGTTTAGGAAAGATTTCTGTTGGTATTTGTTTTAAAATAGGGGACTGGTCACAATTTGGATTCTGTGGTGCGGAAAGGGGGGCCCTTTCCCTGCGGAACCTGAGTCGTAAAGTAGGTGAGGCAGAAAGTGCATGGGAGGAGGGAAATGCTCTCCTAGTTTTATAGAGGGGAAATGGAGATGCAGAGATATACAACGATCACCTCGGGCTTGACGGGAGCCAGCAGCTGAGTCAGAACTGCAGGTCTAAAATTGGCCAAGGCTCAGAGGAGTCCTTCAGCTCCTCCTTGAGCCTGGGGAGCCCCTCTGCCTGCCCCCTCCAGAGACAGCCAGGAGGTGTCTTGCAGTCAGCCAAGGCAGGTCTGGGGGCAGTAGATGCTCCTTTTATGTTCACTGGTTTATTTCCTTCTGCCAAATGGAGGTAAGCCATGCTGACGGCCCTAATGAAATATACCCACCAGGTAGTAGCTGTGGCACCGTGGAGATGAAGAGCTGAGGGTCCTATGTCTGTGCCAGCTGAGGATGGGGTTTCAGAGAAGTGGAGGACATGGCAGGGGCCTCCCCTCTTCTTGCCTGGGAGAGCACAAGGCAACGTAACGTGGTGAATCCTAACTATGCAATGCAGAAGTCTTTGCTGAGCCCTTCTGAAAGTAATTGCTGGGAGTTCTTTGTAGGCAAGTGCCAGAGAGTGGTGCTCAGTATAGTAGGATAGTATTGGTATGGTAGTAAACTATGAATATAATGCAAATAATATTCATATAATAAAATGAGTGAAGAACGGAATATAAAGTAAAGACACAAGCATGAATCCCCAGCCTGTTTTCACCCCCAGGTATTGGTACACTTAGGTATTTACTCACACCTGCAGCCCACCAGGGCATGCATCTGACTATGAGCCCCCTTTTAGTGGGCTTGGCAGCTGGCACCAGAAGGACTTTGGACTTCTCCTCTCAGCTCAGCAAGAGTTTGCAGTGACTTCCCTGCAGCCAAGACTGCCGCTGGCACTGGTGGTTCGTGGCACTGCCAGAAATCCTTAAGCTGGGTCCAGAAGTGCCTTGCCAGAGCCACAGCGCTTCCAGGTCAGGAACAAGGATTATGATGCAGGATGACACCAAGCAAGGATGCTCTTTGTGCTTTCCCAAGAGCAGGGAAAGCAGCAGCTCGTTGTTACTGCTGCATTAGCCCAGATCTGAGTGTTGATGGAGGGGGGAGGACTTCACTGTGCCCCTTCATTGCGTTTGCATTCTGCTCTGATTGCTTGGCGTGAACTTCGGCTCCGCTGCAGTTCATGGGGCTGTTACTACTGATAATAACATTTCACCCCTGATACTTTGAGGGTGACCAAGGTTTGTGTTTGGTTTCTATGCAGAGATTTGAAGGACACAAGAGCTGGAAGGTAGGCCTGTAGCTCACTTTCCTTTTCCTTTCTGTGGGGCTTAAAAGAAACAGCTCCTCCTCGAGACACCAGCTCTTCAGATTCTTTGGCTCTTTGCTTACCGTGAAATAGTCTTGATTTAAGGGACATTGAAGCAGCTGGAGTCGGGTTGATTTTAGACCTTTCTGAATTGTTTCCTAAATGTAATGTAAGTTGCAGGGAGAAATTTACAGCTGTATGAGAACAGGCATTTCAAAATGTCAGATTGTGTCTGTAAATTGCCGTCTCTGGTAATAAACCCACCTGTCAAGTAACTGGCAATCGTAGCCTACTGGTGAATCTGATTTTGCTGTATGCCGTTTCTTGAATGAATCACAGACTGAGCAAAACTAGCAATTCCTTCTCATATTCTCGACAGATTTTTGGAAATTCAGGTGAGAGAGCAAAACTGGAGCTATTAAGTTAAATTCCCCAACTACAACTCTAGGGAAATAAAATTATAAAGCTATACCGTTAAGCACTTAAATCAGAAACTCTTTAAAGCAAGATTTATTCTTCAAACCGTCTTCTTAGCCTGGTTGTATGCATAAGAAACAGTAGCCTACAAAATCGTCCTTTAAATATTTGGTTCACCCTGGGTTATTATTCTTCCCGAGCATTTTGGGCACACGCATGCAGTGCGATGTCTGATGGGCTTTAATTCTTTCAGCTCAACCATCTGATCTGAAGAGGGAAGCAAAATTACAGCCGTAAAACTGTACCCTCTGATTCACCTTCCTGTTCTATTTATGATTTTTGCAAGTGGGATGAATAAACTCCGTAGTCAGCTTTCAGATGGGCGGGTGTATGGTGAGCTCATTTCTCTGCACGTGTCCTCCAAACAGAATAGTAAATCTGCCTATTTTTGAAAACACTTCATTGCAATATTGTAATTATCATTCTTTTGGCGTGTTTGTGTTTAAATGTGGTACGCTGGAGGTGAATGGGACTGAAAGGCACTCAGAGTGGTACCCATGAAGGTCGTGTGTAAGTTAATTAGAAGTCAATTACATTAAAACACTATTACACTAAAAGATAGCAGAGATGCAAGTCCTCTGCATTGGTAATTACCCAAATCTGCTACTGGTTTTGCTTCCTCTCACCAGCATACCCAAAAAAAGGTAACCAGGAGAATTTGCAATGGGCTTTGGTTTTTTAAAAGAGCAACAATATTCCCCCAAAATGGTTGACTTTCAGAAAGAGCGTGCCTGTCTCTATGCTTTAATGGTTGCTGGAGCATCTGCCGCCCAAATTGCAAAAACTAAAAATAAATATAAATATTGACCCTGAAATTCTGCCAGCATCCTAAAAAAAGTGATCTACAACTTGCCCAGATAGGTGGGCATTTGTTTACTAGTTTTGTTATTTTTGATTTCATTGCTTATTTATTTATTTAGCAAGTATTCAAGCTCAAGCGTTGGCACTGCTTCCTTGGCAAGGAAAACCACAGCAGAAAACATTGTCTCAGGATGGAAGTGCTACTGGCTGCATGTCAGGTGCCAGCAGCCAGAGGGGGTCAGCCCTGTGGTTTGCAGCTTTGTCCTCTTTGAGGATTCACCCGACTGGTGAATCTTACAGTGTGTATCAGTAAGTGGTGGAGACTCCGATATGCAAGGATTTATCTTCTTAATCATACCTTGTTTCAGCATATATTAGTCCCTGAGACTTTCTGCAAAATTGGGTGACTTCATTATTTATTTTAGCCTCCAACCACCCCTTGCATGGTGATACTTTCTAGAGCTCTTAAATTTCCATCAATAGTTCTGTGGCAAAATCTTTGTAGGGAAGGGGAGGAAAGATATTTTTTCTTTATGCCTTTGCATCAAATTTGGCAAGGAAAATTGATGTTTAACTTTATTTCTCAGGTTTTTCCCACTAAACTTCAGGGGCATCCTGCAGTGCTGTTGATCCTCTTGTGCAGTGGAGGAAACTGAGCCAGGGGAACTGAGCACATACAGGAGGCCAGGGAGGTCACTGAGCTGTGAGCTGCTTGTCAGCCCCATCCAGGTGCTCCCCAAAAGGACGTTCATTTGGGCAGAAGGAACATCAAGATGTAGCAAATAATACACAAAACGGGGGCTGAGGGATTTAACCAGATAGCATCTTGTATAATCACTAATTGCAATATATCCACAGCCTAATAAAGAACCAGATTGAACAGAATTGGGAGACACGCCAGCTCGGTGCTGTGCCAAAAATCAGCCTGGCATTTTAAACCCCATTTCGGTCATTCTTTTCCACTCAACAAAGCACTTTTACATGTGTTTACAAAACGCTTTGTTGCTGTGGGACGTTAAATATCCGTGCCCGTGGTACGTGCCTATCCGCTCTCCTGTACACGGTGCTTCACCTGCTGTGGCGTGCTGGGGGACTGCTTTAGCACAGTTGTGTTGCTGCAGAAAATGATAAATCTGGCCTCTTTAGGAGTGTTATAAAAGCACTTACGCAGATGACATTCCTGAAGCTCAGTAATAGCACAAATGTATGGAGAATGTTTCTCAAGTATTTAATGATCTCATAGATCCCCCTCCTCCATCTCCTCTCGCACCCTCTACTTGTAACGTCTATGATGGGGATGGCTGCGACAAAAGAAAACAGATTTTTCCCTATTCATGATAGAGCATGAAAATCCAACTCACCCAAGGGAACCTGTGAAATCACATAAGCTTCAGACATCTAAAGATGCTACACATTTTACTGAGAATGCAAATGCTCTGGTGAAGCTGTTTTAGATGTTCATAACAGCAGCTTAATTCAATTAGCAGAGCTGGGAGATGCTGCCACAGCCGGAGAATGCTCCTAACAGGCATGCTGCCATTTCTTATGGGAAACCTAGGGGGCTGGGGGTAAAGGATCCTTTAGGGGAGTTCCTCTAGGAAAGCTGCTGATCTGTCACGTACATTTGTCCCCTGTTTGCAGCCCAGCCTGAGAGGCTGTCAGCTATTGAGTTGTTTGGGGAATGGGAAAGGAAAGGTTGGGGAATGGCATTTGTACTGGCAGTGAGCCTAGAGAATATCCTAATTCTAGCAGGGTGTGCTTGCTAGTGCCTCTCTTCAGAGCCACAAAGGTGTGCCTGGTAGACACACCTGATGTGGCATGTGTACATAACAATCCCGAGCACATGCTGGCCGGTGTGTTTGCTAGACATGCACGCTGCTGTGCATGCACAGCAAAATAGATAACGTCCTTAAGCTGTTTGTAGCGGTAAGGCTGTAAAGAATGAAATCAGTTCTTCTCTTTTAAGCGACTCCACTTTAATCCAGCTGCAAAACAATAGCAGGCTTTATTGGTGCAAAGGGACTTCCCTTGCTCCTTGCCCGTGTAGTTCCTGTTCTACAAATCAATAGGAGACTGCAATATTTATGTGACATCTTGAAGTCCTCTATACAAAAGCTCACTCCAAAACCAAATGTATGAATATTCCCTCCACTTTATGACCATTAGAGCCTTCAGCTGGGAAATGTCAGGAAAGGACTGCTCAGCTGAAATACGACCTGCGGTTTTTCTTGAATGAAAGAGACATTGATGTTGCTCGGTATTGATGCCCTCAGAAAGATGTAGCTAAAGAGCATTTTTATTTACTTCACAATGTCAGCCTCTGTGCCAAGTGAATGCCCACAAATTAAGTCATCATTTACTAATGACTCTAACACAGAAATAACCAGATCCTGCACCAAGTCTCACCTCTAAAATTTGGGGAAGATGTCTGTTATCTCCACTGGAATAGCACTGAGAATATCGGAGGTTGGTTTTTGCAGGTCTTCTTGGTAAAGACCTAGATTTACTAAAGCTGTGCCAAACATTCTTGGTAAGGTTATTTTGGTCACCTGCCGTGTCTGTTACCCGACTCCCAGTGTATAATTTCTCTTGTAGATTAACATTAACTAGTGCTGATTCCATTTTTCACTGAGACATTCCCAGAAAAGAGGGAATGGGTGGAAACCCCGTCCTGCCCTCATATCTTTCACTTAACTTAGACCTTTAATTCTGGTATTGTTACGTGTTTGTAGACCTAGATGAGAACCAGCCATTAGTGAGTGAAATACAGCTATCGCAGAAGAGAGATGTAATATTCCTGTTCGCTCTTTTGCAAATGCTGTGGCATCTCAATTAAAGATGGTGGTGTTTTTTCAAAAGCTGCTGAACAGACTATTTTTAGATCCAGAATCTGGCACAGCCCACTAATGAGAAGTTTGTTTCTTGCTGCTGCTAGCCATGGCCTTTTTTTTCCCCTCAAAACTTTGTTTAAAAGCCAAGTAAGTAAATATTGCCGGGCTCTTGCCTTTTTAATCTGAATATCAAATCATTCCCATGAGGAGCTTCTGTGTCTTCTTGTACAGCTGTACTCCTTAATAATCAAGGACCAGCATTTTAAAGTGACTGTTACTCTACGTGCTCTAAAATCTGGGTGCTTAGTTTGATGTGTTTTAAAGGGCTTTTCAGATTAAAGGGATTTTCAGAACGTCCCAAGCCACCCACTATTGAAAAACGAGGTTCTGACTGCACAAAATTCCTAGCCAAACACTGCTGCTTTTTGTTGTTGTTGTCTTATTTCATTTTCTCTCTTCTTGAGCGTACCAAGCAGATAAACTCACATATATATATATATATTTACTGCTCTGCTACTTTAAAGTAGAGATGCTGTAGAGATACTTTACCATGCCCAGAAGCTTGGCAGAAGAAGTGAACTCCACACTGCCACTGAGCAAGAGGTGGTCACAGCAAAACTCATTTCCAAGAGCAGAACATTTTGGGGTCAGGGTATGGCCCTACCAGTCTCTGCCAGTTTTGCCCTCAGCTTCTGAGGCGTCTGGCAATGCCTGCAGTGGAGCAGAACTACTTTCAGCCAGCTGATGCAGTTTGCTGGGCAGCTTTCTTTGCAAACCAGAAAAACATCTGCAACACGAGGACACTCTTCCCACCGGATTTTCACCCTTAGTAAATCCCTGCACCCCCATGGAAGTCAGCAGAGCTGTGCTGATTAATGCTGGCTGAGCATCTGACCTTTACGGTACAACCTGCTGAATTCCTGGGCAGCGCCGTGATGCTGAGGGGACATTCAGCAGCTGCAGGAGATGAGGGATATGGCTAATGGGCTGTCGTAAAGACTCCAAAGCTTGCCAGAGAAAAGTGCTTAATTTCAATCACTCTCATGTTTAATACTGCATAATGGAGACAGTTTATCACTGGCGAGGCTTTTTACTAGTCCGCTGCTGTTTCAGTGCTAGAGAAAGTATGGTTCGTAGAAAGAGGCTTCTGCTGATTTTTCAGACTGTATGTGTTAAGATGAACTGCTTTTGATTTGTCGTGGAATTAGTCATTTAAAATAGATGGTTTCATAGTTAAGTGGCCTTTCTCAGCGTGGATCGCTGTGTGAAAAGCCACACAGAGCCAGCCTCACGTGGTGCTCCATGTGAGTCTGGAGCAACACTTCATCAAAGTCGGTAAATTTAATTTAAATAAAGTAAATCCAACGTGAACGAGTCTGGAATCGAGGCTTATGTTTTCAGACATCTGTGGTGGTTTCAGACCCGGCTGGAGGCAGTGGAGAGACTACCACTGGGTGATTTTAACGGCCCACAGGAGAGCACATCTATAAAAATGATGGAGTGGCACTACTCATTATCTGCAAGCTCTGAAGGTGAAATAGATAAACTTCACAGCAAAAAAAGAGAGCGGGGCCGCGAGCTGTTTGTGGGATGTGTTTGATGCAAAGGGAGGTTTCCCAGGTTCTCCACCCTGGGTGCAGCACGGCCCTGCCCTAGCCTTGTGCCCTGGAGGGTTTGTGTGGGTACCACAGGGGCCCTGCCCAGGCGCATGGGCCGCATTCCTAACGGGAACGGGAAGAAAGCGAGAAAAGCAGCTGGTTATCCAAGCAAGAGGTCACTTCAAAAATTTGGGTATGTGTTTGAAAATGTCTGTTAGCACCTTTTCTCCGCATAGCTCCTGCTGCCTGGCCAGATGGCAGGTTGATTAGTAGCCCAAGCAGCTCTGAGGGCTTTTGCCAGGAGCTCAGGAGCGAAGCAGTGCTGTGGTTTTCCATTCCTTTTTTCCTGCCCTCACTGGATGCAGTAGCAGAGAGCTGATAGCAAGACAAAGCGAAGCACATTCGTATGTCCTCTTTTCTGTGAGCAAAACTGTGTCGCCAATTTGTTGGAGGATTTCTGATTGGCAGATGCTGGCTAGAATGACTTGGACCTTGGAATACAATTTGGGGCCTTGTTTGCAACTGGAGAGGTGTGGAAAACCCTGATGGCATTCAGTTCTGTTGATTTAAATTTAACCTTTATTAATTTTTTGTAAGCGATGCCCATTTACTGTGGAGGAGCAGAGCCTGAATGGCCTTAGCATGCTGGGCTAGGTATAAATCAGCTTGCCTCCCCGACAGCTAATATCCACCAGCCAAGGCTCTGGCACATGCTGCTTTATTACCTTCCGACTCTCCTGTGATAGCCAGATCCTGCAGAAGCAGCAAGCTCCCCGCTGGGCTCAGGCAAAGCAGGTCCTTCTGGAAACGTTGCTTGGCAGGTGATGGCTAGCACAGTTCTTCCCCAGCGTTCCCTGTGCTGACCCCACAAGTGGTCCAGGTGGGGTTGCTGGGATGGACAGAGCTGCTGCTGGTTCTTCTGTGGCCAGCAGAGACCTCAGAACCCTCCGCGACTGGAAAATAATGAGGAGTGGCTGTGCATCGCCAGCACTGGATGCAGCATGTGCTGCCGATGTGGCTGCTACCTCTCAGCACTGCGAGTTAATGACAGGGGGCCAGAGGGTGAGGTTTGCTGGTTGTGGCCCCATCACTGGTGTTAGCCGTGCTGTGGAGACCTTCTTCGGGCACTGGCTGCTCATCCGGACAGAGGGTGCGAAGGTCCAAGTTGTTTTCTCCTTATTCGTGAGTGTTTCTTAGCACACGAGTCCAAACCTTGCACGCCTGGGTGCCCGGTGACTCCAGCGAGTGATCAAGGAGCGGTGAGGGTTGGCTGCTGCCCTTGCATCTTCCACTGCTTTTTCGCTCTCAGTGTTGAAGGCGTGGTGCTAAGGTAAGCAGCTCCAGGGAAATCACTGTTCCCTATTTTCTTCCCTCTCACTTATAAAATTAAAAGGCTCTTGAAGCTTCTGATCCTGCAAATGAGAGCACTGCTGGGAATTTGAGTGCATCATTGGCTTTATTAGAGCTAGTCCTGAAAGTAAATTTACTTAGGTGTAGTTAGTGTTTGCAAAGGGAGGTTTTGCTCCTGTAAACTGTCACGCAGGGGGAAGAGGACTTGGGAAACATTTTGAGGTGGAAATGAATCCACAACAAGTGCACCTCTAAGTCATCTAGAAGCTCGTAGCCTTCCTTAAAGGCTAGCACACCTTCGGCGCAGCGAGCTTCCCCCACACCGTGTCAGCCACCACCTCGTGCAGGGCCCAGCTAAGTGAGGCAGGGAGGAGCTGGCTGGAAACGTCGGCTCAAAAACTGCAAACGCTGCGTTCAGTCTGGGTATTGCTGACATAAATAAGGCTGATGAGCATCTCTGCAGCTGCCAGTGCATTTACCCCAAATCCGCACAGCCAGCGCGACAGGGCTGCGTCTGGTGTCTGTCCTGAGTCACGTTGCTTCATCTTTTCATGTCAGGACTGTTTTCTTTTCATTCCGTTTTAGGTTAGTGTGCCAAGCGTTTCAGCACGTGTAATTTATTCCAAAAAAAAAAAAAAAAACACAGCACTTGGATGATGAAGATGTGGTCCTAAGTGATTTTGAAGTGCGAGGTATAGCAAAAGCAGGGTAGTCGGTGACTGCGATGCTGCTGACTCTTCTGGGTCACTGTGGCATTTCTCAGGAGTTGTATGTGGGCTGAAAGCAAGCAGGTGTTCAGTCCGTTTTGATAAGGAAATGTCAGCTTCAGCCTGTGGCAGACAATGGAATCAATAAGCTCCACAAAGCACCGAGCCCAGGAGCTGGCCGAATAAGCAGAGGGTTGAATCCCACGGCTCCGCTTGTGCCATCGGAGCCGCTCTCCAGCCCTGCGAGGGCGAGGCGGGCGCTGGGTGCTGCCGAGGGGCTGCGGGACGCTGGGCACAGCCCTGGGCAGCTCCAGCTCGGCTGGCACAGACCTCTGCAGCTCGGACGTTTCTTCAAAGCCAGCACAAACTTCAAGGCGCTCGGGGCCGTTCTGTGCAGGAGGAGGGCAGGAGTGCTTCACAGACGACTGCTGCGAGGCCTTTGTGTCCCTGGAAAGCCGGGAAGTGCACAGGCTTTGAAAGTGGGATCTTTTCAGGGGGTTTTGATTATGTTCATTAAAGCTTCCTAGAAAATTCACAGGTAGGGGTTTTTCAGTCACTTGGAGTCGGTTACACAATGAAGATCAGATACACATTTTTTCCTTAGTCCTCCCTTCTTAGCATTTTCCCCACTGCCTTTGCTTTCCAGCACTCTGTAGCTTTGGGGACGTGGGGTGGGGCAGAGGGACGCCCCAGTTTTGCCAACCTCGTGGGTCTGGTGAAGTCAGGGCACTTCTGTTCTGCTCCTGTGCTGCACGTATCAGTGAGCAATGGGCAGTGATACCATTAGGCACTCCAGCTGCTCCTGCCCTGCCAAGGGGACGTGACCAAGTTCTCGTCTCCAAATCTTCCCAAGGGTGGCACATCTCAGGGTGCAAGCAAGGGGACAGCCAGCTCTGAGGATCAGTGAAGATCGTTTTAAAGTTCAGGGGAAAGGGTTTGTTCATCCTGTACTCGGCATGGCTGGTGCCCCTGCCTGGGCTGTGTCTTTGCCTGCCTTGCTATGCCGTGTGCTTCTCTTCCCAGCCCAAACAGCAGGTCAGAGAGGAGGTGAGGAACAGAGGGAGCTGCTAACCAGAGATGATTCAGCCCTTCTGCACGGTGTGGTGCTTGGGGAGGGCTGTTTGGGATCCAGGCACCTGGTCCTTCCCTTGTACAGATCTGAGCACTGGAGCAATTTGCATCCCGTATAGGAAGCCAAGAGGATTTCAGGAAAACTACTGAAGTGTGTAGGAGGATTTTGATGTAGGGGGTATTACAGGGTCAGCTGGCCCTTTCTGTCTGCAGTGTGGCTGTCTCCCACGAATGTTCTTTGAGTTTCACACAACGTCTTCAAAGTGTGGATACAACTTCGTCTTTGTTGGCATTTTTTTCCCCTCCATTCTTCTTCCTTTGATAAAGCCACTGGCTGGGTGGACTCTGGGCTGCGTTCTGTTCTCCTGCTCATGAGATTCACACTTCCCTTACTGCATGGATGCCAGTAGCATTGCTCTGGTTCACCCTCATGAACAAAATCAAGCCTTTTATCTATAGCGAGGCTGTGGACTCCTTTCAAAATAATCTATTTATTTTTTATTAAATTGCAGTTCAGGGCTAAATGCTGGGATTACTTTTTCCCTTTTTCTTTCTTGCTGGCCCTAGGGTCAGAGGTTACTGTCTGGGCAGAGCTTCTTGAAACAGCAGCCTCTGGTGAGTGGCTCCTGCTGCCTGCACGGAGAGCACTCAGCAGCGCCTCTCCTGATGCTCAGTGGTCTCCTGCCTCTTCCAAACCTCCACTGCATGGATCAGTGCACGTGCGAGCATGTTGGCAGTGCCACCAGGCCCTGGGGAACCACCGCCTGCAGCAGCACCTCTGCTGAATCTGCTGATGGGTAGGAAATGCTGCAGCGGCGTGCGGTGTCCTTTGTATTGCCGGGCTGATGGATGTGTGTGCACAGGGCTTGGGGCCGGCCAGCCTGCCACTGCTAGAAGCACAAACCCCCTAAGGTTCACGTTCCTCATAGGAAGGACAGGCTGCATACAGGGTCATCCTAGTTTCTGCTTCTTATGTTCCCTGCTCTGTGGGAGTGTGTGCAGTTTCATTAAATGCAGCGTTGCATCTGGTGTTCCTCATGTGACGCACCCACATGCCCACAGAAGTGCCGTGCTCGTGGCAGGCTTACGAAACGCGGCCGAGCGGATGAGATGCCTCAGTGTTCATGTGATGCAGTCTGCTTTCCTTCCAGCTCCTTGGCTGCTGTGGGGGACTCCAAAGAAATTTCCAGGCTTGTTTCCTATACTTTCATCTACCTTAGGGTGTTTGTTTGTTTATTTACTAGCCAGTGTTCCTTTCAACAGGACTGTCTGAGGCTGGATGAAGTAATACTGAGGACTCTTAATACCAGGAAGTATTACAGTTCCAAAATTATTTTCTGACATTAAATGTGTTATAACCTCATTTTAATTTAGTTCCACCTTATTCTCTTTCCCCTTCCCACCCTTCTCCCCCTTCTTGTAATCTCCAGTACTCTCCTTACACATGAAAATGTGCGTGGTCTTGTCAAAACCAATTTCTTCTTTTCGGACGATAGAATAGTAAGAGTTCCTTCCGCATCTGAAATAATAACATAATAAAATAAAGTAATGATCATAATAATTCTGGTGTTTTGCTGTGATAATATGATGGCCATTGCTAGTGTGATCAGCATGGAGATGTCTCACTGCTAGTAAATATTTGCAATTAGCGTGGAGCTCTGTTTTTCTTTGTGCTGTTTTGTTGGTTTTTTGTTTACCGACTTTTTTTCGTTTTTGAATTCTATTTCAAAGAAATATAGAAAGGGCCACCGGAAAACTTCCTGTACCTGAAACTTCATTACCCACATTACTCAACCTGCAAAAATTGAATTCCAGCCAGGTTCCTTCTGTCCGTCATACTTGCTGGCTGTTCGTGGACCTTTGTGGCTTGAGGTCCTAGGCATCGACATGCTGAAATTTGTAATGAACAGCCATTACTTATGGATGGCCTGGATGTTTTTCTCACACCAGAAGGCTTCAGTCATTCATGTTTCACGTCCTTCTCCAGGGACGATGGGCTGGAGTGACCTCGGGCAGTGTGTACTCTTTGCTGCTGGAAAGGTAATTAAAAATGAGAGCTGGTAAACAGAGCTGTGGCAGGCTCTCAGTCGCACAGGAAGGCAGCCACCACTCCTGGATTGGATTTCTTCCTGGCTAGGGAGAATGTGCACAAGCAGGAGCTTAAGCTCAGCGTTTTCTGCTCAATCCTCACAGATCATCAGCAAAAGTCCTCTCCTTGCTGTCTGCTGAGATGGGTGTGAGGTGGTAGGACACAGGAGCGTGCCTGTCTTCTGTTTCAGCTCATCCAGCAGCAAAAAGCAGTACACGTTGGAGCTAATACCTGTGTCCAGCTTTTGTTTTGTTTTTCAGCTGTTGTTATCTGAGCTGGAAGGAGTCAGATGGGGACAGTGTTTCCCAGAAGCTCTTCTGGCACAGTCTAATTAAGTCATAATGCAAAAGGGACGGAAAGGAAGTGATGGGCATTGCTCCCACTAGGGCTTGTGGTGAAGATGAAGCGCCCTCAGCACTTGTGCTAGCTGGGTACCGAGCTGCTGCTGTTAGTGGGGACATGCAAGGTGGATGGGGGCTTGGACACTGCTTGCGTGGTGAGGGGCATGGCCTGCAGCTGGGGGCCTCAGGGCAGGAGTGGAACAGGCACCTTTTGGCTGCCGTTGTCCTTCTGCAGTTTGTTCACTTATTGACTTATTAACTTGCAAAAAATGTGCTTTGTGTCACGCGTCTCTGCTTGGAAAGAGGCACAGCCAAGACAGCTTCTGCCCCAAATGTTGCAGCTCCTCTCAGCTCCCACGGAAACAGCAGGAGCCCGGTACCACTCAGCTCAGAGGTACTTCAGTTTAAGTGTGTCCACCTAGCTTGGATTCCTGGAGATGCTGAATCTCCAGGTTCAGGTTCCCAGCAATGCTCCCTGAGTGCTTTTGTGGCTTGGCACCCTGTCAGAAAAAGCCAACACAGGGACAAACAGTCTGTGTGTTGTTTTCTCTCCCATCATGCAGGCAAGACGCACTGCAGCGTCGAGGGGAAGCACGTATCTCAACGGGGTAGTGGGCACCAGCTGCCTGGCACCCCCTTCCTCCTGCCCCAGCGCCCACCAGAGTGCCCGTGCCGTGGAAGCAGCTCTCTGGCCCCATAATTAAACCTCAGCAACTGCCCGGTGGTCTAGAGCCCGTCCTCCCAGCCCATCAAAACCCCATCACTCAAGAGGGATCCTATTAATTGCCTGTGGAGATAAGCAAGAGGCATATGCGGTAAGGCGTGTCAAGCTTGCTGCTCCCAGCCCGCTGAAATGTGCTTCCAGAAGGCTGCATTTAGTGAAAGCGATGTGTGGGGCCAGCGAGGACTCGCAGCTGTAATTTGCACCGCCTAGCATGAGTCAACGATGATGGGATGAAATGTTACGGCAGGGTATTGACCTCTCGCTGCCGCAGTTGCTCTGGCGTTTGGAGTAAACAAATGTTACCGTGGAGGTGGTGATTCTCTCATAAACAGGCAGCAGGGATGCTCGGATGCTGTTTTGTGACAATGAATAGATCACGCTGAAAACAACAGATGCTGATTTCAATAAAATAATAGCATTTTCAGGCAATGGGTTTCTGCAACTTCAAAGTGCTTTGCAGGCCAGAATTAATCAGCTGATGTTACTGAGGGTTGTTGCTGCACAGCACAGCAATAGACCTGTTTCATTGCTCACTTCCAGCTTAGCCCCTGTTCTTTACTTCAGCTACCATAAACTACTTTGCACAAAGGTGGCTTAAAAAACCCATTGTACTGGCTTTTATGAATGGGCAGAACTCGGAATGACAGGGGTTCCAGCTGCATTATCGGATCGGTTATTTAGTAATCTGGCTGATGGACAGCCCAGCGTGGTACTGAGCACAATGTATGATCTGCAATTAATAGAGAGGTCTTTTTCAAGTCCTTGCAGTTGGAGAATGCTGATTGTTCCAGCTTCTGGCTCGAGCTGCAATCTCGGCACTGCTCTCAGCTGGGTGAATTTGTGTACTAAAATTGCTCCCTGCCCTGATTCGCTATTCCAAGATCTCTGAATCTCAGACATTCCCTGAAGAGCAACAAAAAGCTAAAATGCAAAATTGAACAGGACAGTAGACCTGAGAATACAGAATGAGAATTTTCTTTTTCCTGGTAGCAACATGGCAGCAGATATCTCTGTCTCTATTTTCCTATTACGTTGGGGAAAGAAAAGAAGAGCCATTCTTTTGGGGTTACACTGTAAACACACTGCAGATTGAACAATTGTTTGGTAAGTAATTTGGTACAGAAGTCTGGTGGAAGACAAACAGTTTAAAGCTGCGTATCATTGCACAAAAGAAAAGCATCAGTTAATGTTTCCTTTTCCATCCACCATTTTACTTTTCTCAGGGGTCTGGGAGCCCTCTATCCTCAGTGCCAGTCATTTTCCAATACTCACACCTCCTGGTTAGCAAGTCTTCATCGTCTGGGAAGTGCCTTTTTCCTCCCAAATCTGTTCTACAACATAAACATTGCGTGTAATTGAATAAAGGAGTCTGTGAGAGGTTTTGGATCAACAAGTAAAACCTGTTTGTAATACAAGCTCTGTGTTTTGCAGTCCCTTTTCCTGGCAGTGAGGTGGATTTCCTGACCCTCCCTGGGTGAGGTTGTTCCAGATCCTTGCTGCTCCAACAACTGGAGATGCTTTCCCATTCTTCCTAAGCGTAAATGTTGCTGGGCAGGTAGAGCCATAGTGAAGTTGTGACCCGTGAGATGGTCTGAGGTCCAAATTAACTTGTTACTTCAGTGGTGAAGGGTCTCATGCTCATTGTGTAGTGGCATCTCTCTTTCCTTGTTTCATTTTTTTGTTGCTGTTGCTGAAAGTTCTTTTATTATTTATCTCCATTTCCTCTAGAAGATGTGCCCAGCTTTATTGGTTGGACAGCCCGGGCTCTGTAGGGGGGAGTGCTCCTGCCCTGCAGCAACAACAGCTTTATTGGCTTTAGAAATAGAAAAGGCTCAAATGTTCTCGGAGACCTGCAGATGGCACTGCCTTATTGGGCTATTTTAGCGCGGGTCGCTTGTCCCTCTGACAGGCTCTGTGTAATCTTCAGTCAAAACGGCTCTTCTTGCAGCTGTAGTAAATAGTTCAAAAGCTCTGGCTGTGGGATGTTTTTCGTTAACAATGAAAAATAACATGGAAATTGCTAAGCACCTTTCCCCTTCCTCTTCTTCAGGTGGTTTTGTTTTCTGGCCTCCTGTTCTTTTTGAGGTTTATCTTCAAAGGGTTTTCAACAACTTCTCTGTACAGCTATTTTCTTCTCCCCCTGACATTTCCCTGTGCCAATTAAGTACCAAACTGGCTGCGGAGTTATAACCTCTCCCTAGGAGGACCCTGCTAGCAGGGATCAGGGGAGGGAGCTTTTTTGTTATCAGTGGTTCCTGGAAGATTCCCTCCACCCGAGGCAGAAATGCCCTCCTTGAAATGGCAACATCAAGGACAGAGTGGTAGGGATGCATCTCACGTTGCTGGTTCCTGTTTCCTACTGTTGCAATTGCTTTGTTTGCACACATTATTTGGTTCCTGCAGATTTTCCTGCAGGTTTGCTAGGTTTTGGGGCCATACATGAAGGGTATCCCCGATACACGGAGCACTGCTGGCCTCATGCTTGCAGCTCCCTGACCTGCAGCAGCACCCTGCTGATACACCTTGGTTTCCTGGGGTGCTCGCCCAGCCTGCAGGAAGCTGCTGGCTGTGGTGCTTGCTTCTCCACAGGGCAGTCCTGCACCCTCCAGGATGCTTATCCTGGTGTTTCCCAGCCCATTTTGATGTTGCCTTGTGTCCTGCACTGTTTGCAACACGGGGAGACCATGACTTGCTCGAAACATGCTGACAGTGCTGAAGTCTGACAAGCAAATGGAGGTCTATTTTCTGTGATTGCTCTCTCTGGGATTTCATGGCGGCCAAAATGATTTGTTTGCTGTTGCAGCTTTTAACAGAGGCAGCAGCTATCACATGTGAGGGATCTGCCATATTTCCCGAGAGTCAAAATAAAATTCATCCATGGTGAGGTGTTCTTGGTTGCTCTCCGTGCATAAATCCTCCACTACCTTGCTTCAAGGTCAATCGGGTATTTCATGCCTCATAAGTGGTTTGCTTTGTCAAGCGACTGGGAAGTAATGCTGCCCAGACATATCAAATCTCTGATTTCAGTGCTTATATTTCTTCTGAATGGAAACACTTGAATTCTGCTTTGCTTCATCACCGCTATGACTAATAACATATGCACACGAGCGGCTCCGGACAAGCTGCTTTCGGGATGACGGCCCCGCAGCCGTTTATAGGGAACTCCATTTTGTGATTGCGGGTGGAGAGCTGCTGCCTGCATGTATCCTGTTTTTTCATGTCCAGCTGTCTGGTGTGGAATAAATGTTTGAAATGCACCAGGGCTCTATTAGCACTCCTCACTTGGAGGATTTGAAAGGGAAGTTTCATTTCTGTGCTGCCAACAAACTCGGTGAAGTTGGCTGTTACGCTGAAAAGTTTAACCTGCAGCATGAAAGGCAAACTTTCCGCTTTTGATGCTTTAACGATTTTCTTGATTTCTAAACATATTTAGAGGGGTTTTGTACAGTTGTACGCGCAAACTTAGGTTGGAGATTTTTTGCAAATCTCAGCTCCTGGAGACAAGTGATCAATGTGCAAACATCAGGTTCAGAACAAAAGGAGACTAAATCCCTGGGCTGTGAAGAAAAGCCTGAAAGCCAACAAATGGTTCAAGATCCAGAAGGCAGTCATTGGTAAACGCAGAAGTCATATTTTGGTCTGAGTGTTACAGTACCGGCAGCATCAAGTTGTTGAAAATTTTTCATTTGGATGTGGCTTTCTTAGGTAGCCAGTCATTTTCATGATTGCCAGGAGTTAGAAGGTAGGTCCCTATTAAATAACTGAGATTTATTTCAAAGATTTCTTGTAGCTTTGCCAAAGTTAGGTGGGCGGTAAGCTGTCCGTCCCTGCCACAGCGTCTGCAGGATATCAAATCCACATTCTTGCGATGGCGATGACAGAATTTTCTGCAGGCGAAAGAACCATCTCCAGAATCATCACTGTTATTTTTTAATCTTTAAAACAGCTTTTCCCCTCTTGCTTTATTTTGGGAGTAGCTAAACCGTTACAACTGAAATCTCCTCTCTTCCTCCAGCTAAAAATGCTGCCTTGCGCAGCACCTGTCACAGAAGGCTTTAGTCTGAATGGGAGTAGAGGAACAGCTAATAACTAAATCAGGACACCGTAATATCATGGGAAAATTTTCCATAACAGTAGTAATCAGTGAACTTTGCCTTCAGTTGTATGGGGTCAGGCATTAAAATACTTTTTAGCTACTTGAGCCTTTCAAAAAAAGCCCTTCACATAATTTTGTCATCCTTTTTCTGAGTACTAGAATGCAGACACAGAGAGGAGTAGGTGAAAGACATCCAGAAATGTGAGCATGTGTAGATGCATTTTTAGGGGCTCGATGCCTTTAATTCTGTCTCTCTTCTGCTGTTAACCTCACTTGTCCCATCTTTACTTAGGCAAGACCTGGGGCACAGATCTTTTGTCTACTCTTCTCAGTGTGTACACTTAAATTTGTAGGAGTTTAAGGTGGGAACAACAACCACAAAACTCTCATCTTCCCACTGCTTCCTCGTTGTCCTTCCTTTTTTTTCTGAGGCACGCAGAAATGCTCAGCATTGAGCAGTCTGCTGCTTCGGCAGCCGGTGGCCCTCCTCCAATGCTTCTTCCCATCATAGCTGCTACACAGAAGTAGCCAGGTTTTGTGTAGGCAAATTGAGCTGGTGAAGGAGCTGGGAGGCACAGGGCTGTTTCTCAGCAAGTTCTGCAGCACCAGGTCCTGGCAATCAGGCACTGGCAGAGAAGGCCTCCTTATAACCAGCAGGGAACTTCCCCCAAGGAATGGTAGGTGGAGATGTTGGTGTGCAAGGAGTGTTTGTTGCTGTGCTCCTGTGAAATTCAAGACACTTCTGCCTGTGAATATTTTCTTGGAGTCATCTAATTGTATATGAAAGTGCAAGGAGGGGGACAATGCTGCTTCACCCTCCTTCACAGGGTCTGGGCTCCAGCGCTTGGAGGCTTGGAAGATTTGGGGTCAAGAGCACCATGTCAGAAATGCCAAACCTCAAAGCTTGGGGTGACCCACAAGGGTCTCCTTCCTAGCAAGTAAAAGTGGGCAGAGTTGCAGCAGGGCAGCAGGACCCTTTGCACAGCCCAGCAGAGGGTAGCTACCCTCAGCCCAGGGTAACAAAGGCCATGGCATAGCTGCAGGAACCTGCTTGCCTTGGAGGATTTTCACTGTAACGCTTTGGGAGATTCCTGGCTTCGGAAAATTTTTGAAGGGCTGCAAGTGGTAAGAAGATGCCAACAACACTGGCATGTTTTCTCTCCTGGCTTTAAGCTAAAGTCAACAAGAAATACTGTTTTGAAGGCCCACGCTTGATTTTTAGATCTGCTTAAAATCTTGACTTACAAATGGGTCCCTGTTATATGCTTCTCTAAAAATTAGATTTAAAAAAAAAATACCTTTTGAAGTTATTGACTTGCCAGCCCTGTCACTAAAGCCGAATTGAATCTAGCACCTCCTGATTGTTATCAACTGTTCTTGGTTGGCTACAGTGCATGATTGGTATCGATCTTGTGGGAATAAAACTAACAATGCTTTTGTTTTTGGATCCGGAGAGATATTTATCTTTTCATCTGTGACTATCATTTTCTATAAAAGAAAAATTCAGGTCTGTAAATTCATGCTGCAGTTATACATTGTATTATTTTCTACCAATGATTTTCACTGGAAGTATTGAGCAAGGTGCTGTGTTTTTTTGTTGTACAACTTCCCACTCTGTTTTTGTCTGGTAATGTTCCCGAGAGCTAATGGATATCGATACGTAGGATTCTGGGAGATGGAGAGGGGTGAAATCCTTTTAAAGCCTCGGTCTTCATCATCTATCAGAACTACATGATGATTTAGTTTTTATTGCATATATATTTTATTTGTATATAGTATTTAGGTCAAATGCACAGCTCTTTAATGAGTGTATTGATTATCAGGTTTATGAACCTATCAAAAGGGGAGAAGAGACATAAATGTAATAAATAAACATTGCTCTTAGTTCATCCTTTCCCATCATGTCTATTCAGATGGCTTTTCTGCACCAAGCTCGATTTGCAAAGGGGGAAAATGGTCAGACCCCCGCAAATTGCCAGGGCAGGAGGTGGACTGGGGCAGGGAAGTCCTGCCTGGAGGCAGAAAAGAAACCAGAAGGTAGGGAGCTGAACATATAGATCAATTCAATCTGATGATGTTGTCTGTGCTGTAGAATAAAAAAATAGATTGTTTTCCTTTCAGGCTGGGTGTGGAAATTACCAAAGATAATTTGTTGTATCATTCATTGTAGTGTTTGTTGCTCTGCACTCTTGAAGTTTCATAGCACCAGTCTGAGTTTCATTTAAAATAGTTCAAGAGAAGCCCGTGGAGCAAGCTGAACCTTCCGTGAAATATATCGATTTATTGGGGTCAGTTGGATTTACTTTCCTTTCATTAAGACGTGCTCTGCCCAATATGGCTTAATGGTTATTTACATATTAGGAAATAATATGTTATTTCTAAATTCATTCATGGCATTTCTCGATTCATGCATGTGTAATAATAACTTTTAACTCATCTTATGTCATTTCCAGTGAATAGGAACTTAAACCCTGCCTCCCAAGATGCCAGTGCAGTTTTGCTCGTTGACCTAAATGCTGTACATTGAGAGGAAGTGTAGCCAGCGGTTTTCTGAGATATTTTTTTTCCCATCAAAATGAACTTTTCTAAATATTTTTTCTGGGAAAGTACTGGACCACAAAATTATCCCTGAAGTGCCGCTGTCCTGGAAAGATGGGTTTTTGATAGCACATTATGAAAAAATATTATCAAGTGAACTTCATGTGGCGCCAAATGAAAGCACCTTGAAAATGTTGTGCTATTTTGTGGTCCGGGTGAACACCTGTAAAATTGTCAGCAGGTCAGGAGCTGACTGGAAGCGTCCTCTGAATTCTTACTACTGAAGGGACAGTGACAATGGAAAATAAAGGCTGTGCTCACAGTGCAGCGGTGTACCTTTTTGCACTGCATAATGCCATAAGAGACTGTGAATGATAGGCAAATCTGAGAGGGGAAAAAAAAATGGAAACTGCCTGGAGGAGGCTGCGATAAGAGTTTCAAAACACCTCGCTGAATTCTGCATTGCTAATTTCTTCGGTTTGTTTGTATGCACAGAGAGAGCTGGTAAAACAAGACAGAATAATCTGAATAATTGCCGCGAATGGAAAAACATGCAGTGAGGAGATATAATGAGAGATAGATGGTACATTAATGTGTGAGTTGCAAATGTTATCAAAAGGTTATCTTCAGCTGCTGGTGCAAGCAGACAATGGGAACAGCAGCAGTGGCTCTGAAAGGAGGCCTCGCGCAGGAGAAGAAATGAAAAGAAATTCCAAGTTCCTGGTTTTCTGAGCTTTGCATATGGACTTTGGGAATTCAGACAGCTTTCCCCATGTGAAAGGTTTGAATGAGCAGTAGGAGATATGGAGTCGATCTTGTAGGCTGCTAGGAGAAATTCTGGAGGGGTAATATTGTGCTCTCTGCTGCAAGTACACAAAGGTCGTTAGTTGGTAAGCACTGTGAACATTTAAAGACGTAACTTGATGGTAGTTTCATTGCCTTTTGGTGGAGGAATGGGTTCTTGGGATATGAGATAATTACACTTCTAGGTTTTCCTTCATCATCACGGATGTTTGAAACTACCTTTTAATGAAAATGTAATTTCCTAATCCTGTGAGTCTAGGAGCTGACGTTCCCAAACTGTTTTGAGAGCCAGCATTAAGTCTGTAGCAATCAGGAGTGCTGACGAGGAGCTGTGGTCACTTTGTGCCTCTTCAGCCCTTAGAAAAAGCGACCTTCCCTGTAAGAGACCTGTGTATAACTCATAGTACAGTCTGATAAGCCAACGGCTGTCCCTGCCTTGAAAACACTTATGTCTCAGGCAGCAAAAAAAGTGGCTGGAAATAAGGCAATAGAAGAAGCCAGAAGGAAAACCAGGTATAACTGGTGTTTGGCATAATGGCAATTCTTATTTTTTTTTCTTCTTTTTCCTTTGACCAAAGAAAACCATGCTGTCTGAGTCGTGTGGCTACAGCTGAGGACCGAGGCTGCTGTAACAGCAGTGACAGATCTGCAAACAAAAGTTCCAAGGAAATAGAAGCTTCAGAGGAGGCTGTTGGCAGGTACCTTGATGTTCTGGTCTCCCAAGACCACTTGGTCGTGGCTATACATGCCTGTGTTTCCTCATTCCCTCAACATTGCCTTCTCACATATATATATACATATACATATATGTATTTATATATATATATGTATTATTTTTTGCTACTGATTGTCACCAGGATTAATTTCCCCCAGTCACAGAATCACAGAGATGACAGTGTTAGGGATGGGAAGGGACCTTGAAAGATCATGTAGACCAGTCCCCACGCTAGAGCAGGAAAGGAGCAGAACTTTCAGTTCTGATAGTTTGTGACTGTTTAACACAGGCAGGCAGCTATACTGTGGGGCAAATGTTAAGTGCAATTTCAGTCAACCTGAAGCTGAGTTTGGGTTTGTTTTTCTTTGAACTAGATACACAAAATTCTAGAGCAAATAACCTGCTGGGAAGTTTAGCAGTTAGCATATTTACTCAGTCTCAGCAAGTCTTAGGTTGGTTTCTAGCTTGCTGGGAATCCTCCTTTTCCTGTCCCTACCAGAGGAATTCATTTTCCTAAGGCAAGGTGTCCTCGCTCTGTCTCTCTGGCGTTGTTTCTTCAGTAAATCAGCGGGCAGTCATTGCAGTCGGTGCATTCAGCGACGTGTCCTACTCACACTGCAGCGAATCCTTCCCATGCCCTCTCTGTCTGCACGCTTTGTTCCATCACACTGACCGTCACAGTGGCCAGAGGTGGTGGAGAAGACTCTCTCCAGTGGCCCCTTGCAGAAGAGGGCCGTCATTCACACAGTGGTTAAAGCGGGCTCCCAGCCTTAAATCAGGCAGCAGGTTTCCCCAATCCACTTTATTAAAGGTAGTATTGCCTTTTCTTTACACGCGAGCACGCGGAACAAAACATTTCATTTCCGAGCAAATGGAATGTCAAGTGAAATGATGTGGTGGGGGGATTCAGTTCTGCAGAGATAAAATAAATAAATAAAGTTCGATCCAGGGCTGTTTGTTTAATTTTTTATTTTCTCTCTGCATTTTTTGGCTCAGCATCTGAACCAAAAAGCCAATTCTTCCTACAGCCGTTGCATTGGAGGGGAAAACAGATAAAACAACAACCATATCATTTTAATCTGAGCTTGTGATTTAGAGGTGGCAGTGGCAATTCCTGCGATGTATGCAGATGTCTAAATGCTGTTTTAAAGACTGTGATAGAAACATGAGTTTTTGGATGTTTGTCATTTGTTCATAGGTTAATTGCACAGAAAAATGCAGGCAGAGAATTATACATTTTAAAATAGGAATTATGGCGTTTGAACGTGGAAGTTTAAATTAGTTTCACAGACTCCGTTATCTGCCTTGCTAGTGATCACACGCATGGCTTGGCCCACGCAGCACCACAGTAGACTGGGTATTTTGGTGGTGATTTACGGTGTGTTTTGGAGCAGTTTGTGCCCTCTGGATGGGACACTGCAGCCCTGCTCCTGGGGCTGGCCTCGTGCAGCGTGTCCCTGGGGAAGGCAGCTCTGCTCCACGTGCGGCAGCAGCTCCCAGCCCTGGGCCGGTCACTTCTGCCACCTCGTGCCTCAAGTCTCGGTCTGTAGAATAGGCTTCAGCTCCCTGGCACACTAGGTGAGAAACCCACAGTTAGTCCTGCCCGCGGGGCTGTTTGGAGATGAGGTGCCATACTGTAACTGCTGCTAGCTCCTTTTCAGCCATCAGGCTGCTCTGTAATTCAGCCTAATTCTTGGGTTTTGTTTTTATTATTTTTATTTTAATCTTTATTTTTGTCAATTATTGTTGCAGGAAGGCATTATGGCACTCCAAAAAAAAGGGGATAGGCGGCCTGGGGATTGTTAGCCTATGTCTGTAAATCCGAGTTGAATACAGGGTTGTAAGAGACTGAAAGCATGTGCTTCTGCAGAATGTGCTGTGATTTAGCTCTTTATGCAGCAAAGGGAGCCCAGAGGCCAAGCAAGCAGGGATCCGTCCCCTGCCCGCTATGTTTGCGACCAGAAGTGGGACCCTGGCCAGGTTAATGATGAGGGTGTCGAGGCAGCTGCTTAGGTGGGATTCCAGGGAGGAAAGAAACACAAAAAAAGTATTGAGTTGCGAGTAATGGGAGAACTAAGGCTGGGAGCAACGTGGGGTTGTGGATTAGGGGTAGAGTTGGAGCTGTTGGGAGTTCCCCAAGTGCTGTTAAGGGGCTGATGAGTTTCCGAGAGAGGATCAGGGTTGGCCTTGCATAGATTTTGCTGTTAGTTTCGTAATTGCTCTGTAATTATTACAAAGAAGCTGTAATATTCATTTGTAAAAGCCCGGTAACCTGAAGAGCTAAATGATGCAGCCTTGCAGCAACCCTGGAGCAGTGAGAGTCAAGAGTTATTGATCCAGACATCCCAGAGGCATTGCTCCCGTGTTAATCAATGACAACTTGATTTCACAGGGTCCGTGGCTTCATTGCAAGCGCACAGATGTTTAGCCCTCTTTTACAGCTGCTTTGTGACCAGTTTCGAGGCTCTTCTCTTTAGGTTTATCATGTAATCTTTGGAGAGAGCATCCTCCAGAAGGCAATCTGGGGCTGAGTCATCCCAGAATGAAGCTCGTTTCTGTCCGCCAGCGATGGAGGGAGCCCAGGGGATAGCATCGAGTCAGGCTGAGTGAGTGCTCCCTAGAGCAGCCTTCTCCTGCTCCTTGCTCTGTTAGTTTCCCATGAACTTTCATGAACAGTTTTACCAGTACAGGATGGAGCAGGCCAAGCAGGCTTTATGTCAATATACTTGGTATTTTTTGTAGTTTTGTTGAAGGTTTTGCTGCCAGGGAGCTCTTCACATTCCAGTTTGGGTGAAATATAGTCTAAATCATAATGACTCTCCCTTCATCCTGGTAGTCCCAACGGCTGATTTGGGCTTTTGGGAGCAGCCTGTAAGTGTTGCAGGCTGGTCCCAAAGCTGCTGGAAGCTGAGATCTATCCTTAGACCCTTCTCGTGTTTATCAAGCACCTATCTCCAAGTGGCCAGTTGTTGACCAACTTCAGACAGCTGTCATGGCTAAAAGTGCTTCTACAGATGCGTGCAGGCAGTGGTGTGGGCACTGGGTGTCCCTCCCGGGCTGCTTTGGTCTCAGTTAAACTTCACCCTCTTCTCTGCCAGGAAGTGGACACTTGAGCAAATAAGGGAGCATTTGGAAGCTCAGCTCTTGTTTTTCTTGGCATTTCCCAGCTGCAGTTGAGCTATGTCTGAGGAAAGCATGTAGCTCTCTGCTATTTTCTGAGGTGGCTGGGCTTTAGTCAATGGCTTGTCACAGAAGCAATGCCAACTTAAATTTTTCTTATGAGTCCAGAAATTTTTGTTTAATTAAATATTCCAAAGCAACTACTGAAATCTTTTGAGGCCATTCCTGTTTCTAAGACATACTTAGTGCAGTCTAGTATTCCCACTTATGGGAAAACGCACTGTAGGCAGCTCTTCTTTAACTTCTAAAAGGGTCTTGTTCCTTTTAAAAACCTTCCATTACTGTCTAACTGCACTGAAAAATTCTCACTCTTCAGAATTATTTGCAGTGTATTTCAGAAGAATACTATGTCATTTATAATCCAATGAAAGCCCTACTATTGACTCAGGGGTAGTCTCCATTAAAATATTAAATTATAGAACCTGTCTAAAAAATCACTAGGAGAGCTGCATTAACTCCGACTATTTCGATAGGTCACTGTGACTCTAGTTACAGTGGTGGGGTACTGCAGTCCTGATGCCATCCCATGGCTTTTAGTGCCAGCAGTTCTGCTCCCACACAAACGAAAAGTAAAATCTCAGCGTTTCCAAAACTCGGAGCCCCTGGGAATTTTACCGGGCTCAGTGAGTTCAGAAGTTGGCATCTGTTGTTCCTAATTATTCCATAATAATTAGTGATGCAAATCCCACTTGGGGAGGATCTTCCCTGTGCTTTTAGAAACTAACAACAGAAGACAGAGCCCTCGGAGCCGAGGTTCAATGCTCAGTGAGGTGATTATGCAGTTACGTTAGTAAGGTATAGAAAGAGTGAGCCAGCTGCCTCCGCCATTCCTGATAACACAAAGAATGATATTTTCTACTTGTTGTGACTTCAAGACAAAATGCAAAGTACTATCTGATGCATCAGTGATTTACAGCTGAGAAAGTCTATGTAGACTTAATAATTTTTGTTTTTAAATACCCAGCTCCCCCCCAGAAAATGCTAGCTACGTTAACACAGCTGAATATTAGGATGATTTCAGATGAAAATAATTTCCAGTATGTTGACAAAATTATTCCAGTAATTCTGTTCTTGATGATCTTATCTCAGATTATGTCTGTCAAGCCTTACCGTGAGAGAAGATTTGGGCCCTCCAATTCCAGCCTTTGCAGTAAATGTTTACCTCAACTTTAACGTTCCAGTAAGATACAAAATTATATCTTTATTGTGGAGTTACAGTAATTACAGTATATCTACAGAGATTGTGAATCGTTGCAAAGAGGACATATGCTGTCTGAATAACACTTATCCTTAGTGCAGGGTCAGAATAGCCTGGGTAGCACTGGAGGACCATGCAATTTGGATCATGACATTAAAAAACTGTTCTGCTGTTATTCCTATTCCCAAGAAGAGGTGGATCTGATTTTGGGCTACAACTTCCAGGGGATATCTACACTGTCTCATCTCCGATGTGGTGGCCAAATTTTACTCTTGTTGAGGAATGGCTGTTGGGCTTGCAAATAGGGAGGCGTTGCTATCTCATTGTGCCAACCCATCCCTCTGCCCCCTTTTTGTGGCTCTTTTTAAAATTGTCTCTCAGTAATATGTAAAGTCTGATTAGCCCCAGAAGTGATCAACCGTCTAGATTGCATCAGTAAATTTCATACTCATGCAAAAAACTTAAAACACGTTTCTTACTCTCCCAGATGATTCAGTTTCAGTGCACAGTGTATCTTCATAGTGTGTGGTTGTTGCTGTCTCATGAAAAAACGAGGTCACAGAATGACAGCAGTGTCAGCTTGGGGAGCTCTCCAGATCTCTCTAGTCCAGCCTCCCACGTGGAGCAGGACCGTCACTAAGTCCGCCCTGGCTTTCTCCAGCCAACTCGTAGAAATCTCCAAGGGAGGGCTTTCCACCACCTTTCCGGTAGCTGTTTCAGGGCTGCACTACTCTCTTGGTGAAAAAATTTGTTCTAGCATCCAGTCTTGACCTCCTTATCTACTTCTTGCGGCCTCCATCCCATCTTTAACTGTTTGCTCCTGCCAGGAAGAGTTTGGCTCTGTTACCTTCATAACTCCATTCAAGTGGCTCTAGACAATTCTCTGTCAGACTGAACAAGGCTCTCCTGCTTAGGTCTTGTTCCCTGAACCCTTCTCCCCAGTTGACATCCCAGCACTGCCTGCCATTTGCATTTCCATGGTACAGGAAGTATTTATAGGCCAAAAAAAAGTATACAAGAAACAAATGCTTAGTACTGTCTGCAAAGAGAACCTGAAATGCAAACCATGGCTATAAAAAAAGGGAAAGAAAAGAAAAAGAAAAAAGAAAGGGGGGGGGAGGGATGGAGACCTTTGAATATCTTTGACCTGCTGAAGTTACTGGAAAAGCCTGATAAGCCTGCAATTGACTTTGGTGGCTTTTAAGCCATGCCTGTGCAAGACCACTGCATGGGGGCCTGTTTTCCCATTCTTTATGACTTCCTAGCATGTTGGAAATCCCTTAATTCTTCATGCAGACAACAACAGGACATTGAGCTTCTTTCATTTGGACCCTGAACAAGATGTCAGTCGCAGTGATCATGCAAGCAGAGCCCTTTGCCTGAAGGTTATTCAGTGAAATTCAACTTTCTTACCTACCTGTGTCAGCCCAGGCTTAGGATTTTGGTTCCTACACAGCAGGTAAGTGCTTTATCTGGTTAGCCAGGCTAACTCCTGCTTCTGCTCTGCAACTGTCTGTTTTTCACCTGATATTTCATTCAGGACCTGAGGAATGCAGACCACAATGAACGCTGTTCAAACTTTTAGCAGTAAATAACAGATGCAATTTCAGTGAGTCAACATTTTCTGACAGAAGTAAAATGTGATCAGGAAATCCCTGACCTGATCTAAACCTTACTGAAGTTTTGTTCAGTGTGTAAATTTTCTTCATTGCAGAGTTGTAAATCATCATTTTACTACAGACATTGACAAATTCTGCTCTCCTGATGCAGAAACAGTGTTGCCATCTCTTCCAATTAATTTTCGTCATCTTTCTCATAGTAATTGTTGTTTTAAATCTCCTTCACCTAAATTCCTCTGAATATTGCCTTGGGGTTTGTTTGGTTTTGACTGTTTGTTTGGGGAGTTGTTTTCTTTTGTTTTAAGCATGTTTTCTACCCATAAAAGAGAAAAACTTTAAAACCCAGTTGAACTGTAAGAAGCAAAAAACAAAGTGTAAATGAAAAGAACAAATACCAACGCTCCCCCTCATTTTTTCAGCCAATTTCAGCTAGCTTTAGAACATTTCCGTGTAGATGCTGGTATCCTCATACCTCCTGCTGGGAGTCAGTGTAGGAGTCAGGGGATGGCATGCTATGTGTGTCATCTGCATCATCTACCTCTTACTAGACTGATGTTTTATTTCCCATGGAAGTACTGTGACGTTTTCCCTCTCTTCCCTATTCTTGCTTGGTGCTGGCTGTTTTGGTTATGTAATTAATTGCAGAGGTATTTATTAAACGAGGGTTTTTCTTTCGAGGTACTTGGTCCAACCTTTGCTCTCCCCTGCTGTTGTCGCAGCAAAGCGCACTTCCACAATTAACCATTAAGTGGGGATGTAAATTAAGCTGCTGGACTCGCAGATAAATGAAACTGTCACATGTATAATTGCTAGGCAAAGTGGCTACAATTTTAGCCATTTTCATTGGCCTATTATTGCGGTTTTCTATTGCTAAAATAATAAATCATTGTTTCGAAAGAGGTATGTTCCATGTGAGAGAGGGGGAGAGAACTATTGCATATGCAATCAGGTAGGATGTTGGGAGATTTTTAAGCAGCGCTTTTGTATAAGAGGGCTTTGGCAAGGCCCCAGGCCCATTGTAAGTTAGAAAAGAATTGTTTCAATGGGATGTAGTGCTGTGCTGGGTGCTCTGCCAGGGTGCTTGAAGGAGATGCAGAGAGTGAGCGCGGCGTGTAGGCAGGCTGGGGAAGCACCTAATGCTCTACCAATGCCTGCTCCCAGCTGGCGCCCAGGCTGGGTCTGTAGCTCCACGGAAAGTGTTCCTCAGCCTTGTCTGCTCAACTGTGAGCTTCCTTCAGGGTCTGGATCTTACCACGCGTCTGTGCCGTAGTTCATTTGGTGATTTGCATTGGGACATACGGCAGCACCGTAGTATAAAACACAGCAAATGACTTTAAAAAGTCTTGGCAAGCTTTCATTTTTCCCCCCAGAGTAATTCTTCTGTAAGGTTTGTTTCCGCTTGAAAGCAAGTGTGGGTGTATTTGATGATTTCCTTTCTTGTGCGACATCCAAGAGACTTATTCATATGCCAGGTGACTAGAACATATCTTTCACTTAGAAGTGAAATGGAACAGTTTGGTACCTGCTTTTAATGCCTTTTTCAGACCACTGTGTGTAACTTTAGTCTCTGTTATTGCACAGGTATTTGGAGCACTCGGTAGTGCTTTCCTCGGTATATCAACTGGATGTTTTGATTAGTTAAAACTTCCATTTGAGGAAAACCCGAGATTAGAAATTCAAGTTTCATTAACTCTGCCTACAGCAGAAAGTCATCAGAGTTTCAAATAGGTCTCAGGAGCACAAGAAGCTATAAATCATTCAAGCTCGTTAGAAAGTTGTTTAAGCTCTTTTGTTTACTATCCTAAAATTCTCTATTATGCAGTATTTTATCCCCTATGTAAGATCCCTGAAACTCCACATTATTATGAAAAACAAATGCAGGACTTTGTAATTATTTGATCTGTTTCATGGGGGAAACTTTTGAGATGTCATGTGAAGGACCTATATTGTACATCAAAAAAAAAAAAAAAAAAAAAAAGACATTAGGCAGTTTTTGGCAAAATTATTGAGGATATTCAATCCCTCAAAGAGAGAGATGTTAGGGAAGTGATGGAAGCCCATTGTTTAGAAAACTATGCCACTGGAAGGAGTCTCCAGGGGGTCACTCCAGCGTACTGTTTGCTTCTAAAAGACCTTAGTGTACCTGTTTACCTGATAACTAAAATTTAAACCGTAAACCTTATCAGTAGTATTGATAAAGGAACCCTATCCCAGACTGCAATTCCTACTTTTAATTGGGGAATATTGCATCCTATAGGCTCTGAACAGGTCCAACGCAGTTGCAGATCCAATTCGATATGTGAAGTGTTTGGTCTTTCTGCAATTTCCCAATATTGCAATTTTCCCAGAAATACTAACAGATAAAGATAAAGCAATTTTAGCTATTCCTCAGTGGCATTCTCTGTACTGATTTCAGGCTCTTCTTGAAATGCTAATATATCATCCTCACTGCTGTACTCTTGCAGCCTGTTCCCCGAAGGGGATTCGGATTGCCTTCTTAGTAGCAGATTATTTCCTGATCACATTTCTCATATCAGGGAATCCATGTATTCAGCAAGAGACTGAAGCACAGTGATCATTTTACAATTTAGCTTTATCTAGTCATCTATTAGCAAGTCATATGATATTTCAAGTCGTTTTAGCTTTGATGAGGGAAAGAGCTCACCAAGACATTAATCACTCAGTAGTTTGTATACAAAGCAAATCAGTGCCTCAAAGCATCTGAATAAACTACTGTCTTTGCCTAAAAACCCGATATTTTTTCTATCAAGGGCACTGGAGGATGTTAACAGGTGCCTTCATGTGTCTACTTTGCTGGACCATTTAATGCTAATCTAGTGTTAGATTACCTTTCTGAAACTGCTAATAAAATCTGTTACATTACTGTGTTTAGCTGAGGCCCCAGGGCTTCGGAGATGAGATTTCTATCCACTGACAAATCATGGCTGGGTGAAAACTCAAAGCAGATACTTTTCTGCATCAGGTGTGAAACACACTCGCATCCTAATCCTCCCAAATGATACGGTAATGGAGAGATGTCTAAAACGTTTGTTTATTCCACAGAAATGATTTCATGTGGGGATGAGGGCAGGGGAATACATATCCTTGAGCTATATGCAATTGCAGGAAAGCCAAAGTGGATGTGAAATGCTTTCTTTCTGGTATGTTAGTACTTGGCACCCAGGCAATGCAGATTTTAAGGTCCATATACCATACAAAGTGGTAAAAGCTCAGACCCTATTTACTTTTCCAGCCCTGCTGGTCTCGCTGGTGCAAGCAGTCCAGGGAATTCAAAAACCCCAAATGGAAGAGGGTCTTGGTAAGAGATTTTCAGCTGCCATAAAGCACTCTCATGCCTCAGTGTAATTATGGCTGTTAAACGTTTGGGGCAAGTACTGCAAGAGTCAGTAAGTAAAATGGACCCTGGAGAACATCTCTCCATATGGCAGCATGACTGGAAGACTGAGATTTTTCCAGGACTAATGTGACCCATCAGAGCTTTGTGCTCACGTTATTGATGGAGTTACTGTATTGCATGAACTGCCAAAACGTCTTCCCGCTTAACAAATGACAAACTGCATTTTACAATATTGGTATTCTTGGACGCTTCTCCTGGAAAACATCTCAGATTCCTTTGTGCAGGGTGCCTTTGGGGGTCTTTAATGTTTTGGATGGCTAGTGCTGGCCAGAGCCCAACAGGAATGCAATTTGGAAGAAAGCTCCCGGGTTTGATTTTTCACAGCGTTGTGCCTCGTGCAGCCCTTTAAACCTGGGTTCTGAGAGCAGGAAACAACAACACACTTCCCAGGCAGAAAGTCAGGACACCACACTGCCTTTGTTCACTCCGTGCCTTTGGAGTGCCACCCGAAACTGGAAACCAGCAGGAAAGAAAGGCTGCTCTTTCTGCTTTCCAAGCAATGCATCCAGTTCCTTCTACTTCAGGTGGCGGCAGATGAGTTACTCATCCAGACCTTCTTTATAATCTCTGCTAAGAAACAGGCATTTCTACAGTGTGATTCATCTGATCTGCCTCAGATGCCTGCACCAGGAGGAGGTGGGACACACTGCTTCCCCCTGCCACCTGTGAAGGGAGGCTCTGCATGCCGAGGTCAGAGGTAGGCGTCTAGTCTCCTCTGACAGAGATCTTAGCCCATGTGTTCAGCCCCTTCCCCTCACTATCTTGCTTGGCCCTTTCAGAGAAATAGGCCTTTTCTGAGTCAGACTGTACGTGTGTTTTTTGGCAGTGGAGCACTCTGAAACACAAAGCCCAGTGCAGGGTCCTCAGACTTAGAAGAGGAAATTCCCAAATGAAAACCCACGTTTCTAAGGCTTGCTTCTTTCGGAGGAGATGTGCCTATCCCGGTAGCATCAAGGAGCCTGGCTGATGTTCAGTGATGCTCTTCCAGCAGAAGCTCTGAGCTCTGCTGTGGGTGAATTGCCCTTCAACAAAGGGGGACCCCACACCTGGTGGGATTTGGGTTCCCACTGGGTGCTTCCACAAGGAGAGAGCAACTTCCTTTCAGGAGTGCGTGTGATAAGTACGGCTGTGGGCCTGATTCCCTGTTGTCCACCCTCGTTGCAGCAAGGATCAATCCTACACGTGGCAGTTTTCTGCCAGACATTCTGCATCAGCAGCCCAGCCCTCTCTCGGGATGGTTTGCCTGGGTGGCCAGGCTTTCAGCTGGTTGGCAGACTTGCCCTTTGCTGTGACTGTAATGGGAGAAAAATGAAGAATGACTCAAAGGCACCCGCTGAAATAAAGAGCCAAATAGCTTTGTTTGTAGAGGGGGAAGGAAATTAAGGGTTGGTGTGAAAAAAGCCTGGGAAATGAAGTGAAGATAAACTAGAAAAAGGCAAGCAATCAGGAGACTGGATGGTCTTTTTTTTTTGTTCTTGAAAAGTCTTTGCTCTTATGAATACCGGTGACCCTTGAAGGATCTCTCTGATTGATGGGACAACTCCAGCTAAGTGGGGAACACAGCTGTACATTTTTCATAGATCCTAGAGACAGGCCTGCTAGCAAAGGCTCAGTAGCAGCTTGGATGGCTCTTTCCTAACCCTTTTGCACTGCTAATAGACATTCTGCAGGCTGCCAAAGGAGGGATAATGAAAATCAAGCCAAGGGAGGTCTAAAAACCTCACTCCATCAAGGACAGTGTCTGCTGTGTGAATTGTCAGGAAAGGTTTAGATATTGGCGCAGCCTGCTCTCCTGGAGGCAGGACAGTCAGGCAACTGAATTCTCCATAAATTTTCCTGTCATTCATCTGCCAGGAGTATTTTTCAGAAAGGCTGCTGTTCCATCCAGGTACTCCCCTTTTGTAATCGAATGATGATTTATTATCCAAGCAATGAAGAAAAATATATTGCCTTGGAATTTATGAATGCGTAATGATATGTAAGCCATAATAATGAATCACTCCTTTCCCTCCCCTCCCTTCCCCATGTATATTTGGACGTTTATTTCCATATAAATTTCCATTTATTTATGTCCTCCTAAGTTCTCCTTCACAAAGGGGAATTCCCAAGTTAAGGTGTTGGAGAGTTTGAGATACCTGAGTTAAAGAACAAACAAACTGCCTGCCTGCCAGTTTTCTACTTCCCTCTGTACTTGTTTCCCAATTCCTGATCCTCATCTGAGCTCTTGCTGTCGTGTCTCCCTTGCCGATGTCATTTTGACTCATGCAACTATTTTTTGGAGGTGTGGGTGCAGAGCATTGCCCAAGCGTGAGCGCAGACTAGGGTGAGCCACGCTCCTTCACCACTTGGCTGCCATTGCATGGTCCAGCAAGGACCAGCACAGGGACAGCCAAGTGCTGGCTCCCCCGCAGGCTGTCCTGGCAAGAGGTGCCCATGGTGTGTGTCCTCTGTGCCACAGTGTCACAGGCCTCAAAGGCTGTCTAGTCCAGAGTCTTAGGTATTGCTTGTACTTGTAGCAAGACTGATGGAGCCAAGAGCGCAACATAGCCCAGGTTGTGAGGAGTAAGAGAAAAAACCTCCTCTAACACCCTCGAGGGACCAGTGTTCGAGAGAAACTGAAGCCTGCCGTGAAGTGGTATGACCTGGTGATGTGACTCGAAGTAACTCCAAATTACGCGCTGTATTCAGGTGTTGAACTCAGCTATCGTGAAGCCTAGCCTTCAGTGCAGGGCTATTTTTTTCCACTTTAATGCATTATTCCAACTGGACCCATTTTGGAAGAAGAGGCAGCGTTCAATGGCAGAGCCATTACGAAAGAAGGAATCTATCTGAACTAGGCTGAAAATTGAGGAAGTCGATTCAGTGCAATGGCCTTGGCCAATGCTGTGCTCTGCAAGATGGGGTACATCAGAGTAATTTTGTGATGGGAAGAAGTGACACTGGTGAAACCATACCTGATTTTCCCTCTGCACACAGTCCCCAACCTCTGCTACTGCTTGCCAGGGAAGTTTCTAGCTAGACTGACTCTTGTGTTTATTTTCTAGTTATTTTCGCAAAGTTTTGTGTGCTATTTACGAGCTTCCCCAGTTGGTTACTGTTATGTTGGGCTTGAAATTTAGTTAGTAAAATGTATTCTTTTATGCTGCAGATGTCAAAAGAGCTTCATGGAGGTTAGAGACCAAGATCTACCAAAATTCAGAAGGAGCTAGGTATCTAGCACAGAGAAATTTCATTGGCAGTCCCTGGTTAGGCCATTTTGTTATAGTTGGTATATACAGAACATGTCACAGATTTAAAAAAAAATTGTCATCCATAAGAGCTGTAGGGAATAATCCCACAGTTTTGGCTGCTCTGTTAAAGTCTCATAAGGCAGGATAGACAATGGAGCAAGCTTCACCCCTGGGGGGCTACAACATGTGGTTCTGAAGGGATTAATAAACCCACTGTATTTCAATGAGTGCTGTAACAAGACGGTATTGCAAAAGTGTCTCAAATACTGAGTAGGACTTTGGCCAGAGGCAGGCTCTTCAGTGTCTGGAAGCACACACACACAGGCGCTCTTAGCTTGCTCAAGACTAAGTCAGTCTTTAGCAAAATGAAGATGTTACTGGAAAAACATAAAACTTTATCCATCCTTGCAGGCTGCATTTGCATTTGAATGGGTTTTATTCTTTTCATGCTCATAAAAAGTGTTATATTAAATATTAATATGGTATTTTTCTTGTGTTACTGTACACTTTCCATACACCTGGAAATTAACTCCATTGTAACCACAATAACCTCCCAAAAGAAGACAAAAAAAAACTGTTTATACTAGTGGAAGAATATTGCAAAAGCAGATTGAGGAGTTTCATTTTTCCACCGGCCTGCCAAATTCCTTGACTGACATTACTAAAGATATAGGCATGACTATCTCTATGTTCCTTTATTATTAAAATGCAGCAGAACAACAGGGCAGGCAGCACTTGGTCGAGCACAGCGATAGGACTCCTAAAACCTGATTAACAGCCTTATCTCATCTCAGGGAGCTTCGCTTTCTGGAGGTGAGCTCAAATGAGTGTGAACGTTTTGAGTCGTGCTGCAGGGTGCCTTGTCCCTGGCTTTTCTGCGGACCTGGGACCTGTGCATGTGTGAGATGGGACAGGGACACGTGAATTCACAGGCTGGCATGCTGAAGGCACACCAGACATCCTTGTTCATGCTGCCATGATCTCCATGGCAGGCAGTTGCTGTTGGTTCTGGTGCGGTGCCTTTTGTGCTTTATGCCGGCTTGAGCAGAATTCAGTGCACTTTGCTCCCCACAGCAATCCCAGTGCTCTGATTGTTTTTCAGCATTAGGTTCTCGTATTTCCAAGCAAGACACAAATATGTACATTTATACTTGAATTTGGAGCAGCACGGAAAATGAAGAAGGCAATTTTCCATAGGTATAATGGACTTTGGACACATGGTATCTAGAAGTACAGTAATAGCATTTTCATGCTCTCATTATAAAACCTACCAAGGTATCTCAGGTGTCGTCCCTCATTAAAGTGCTATTTTATCTGAATGTTGGCCATGGAAACTCCGTGTCAAACTTTAGGCCTATGGATGAAGCCTCTCTCCTTCTCAGGAAAGGACTGATTTGTTTAGGCTTGTTACATTCCTGTTCTGTGACATTCTTCCTGCCAATTTTGCACTGATTAAATAAAAATAGGGAGAAGCTTCTCTTGAGTGGGCCTGGTTTGCAGTTTATGCATTGCATACCGGCTGACTGGTCTTGTTGGGTTGACCTCACAGAGAAGGGAAAAGCTGAAACAATCAAGACTACCCCTGCCTGATAAGAGAGGAACTGCTGACTCGGCTCAGCCACATGTTTGAATTGCACATGCTAAGCTAACAGACTATGGTATTTACATGACTTCACTAAACACTTAAATCTATTTTGTGGACAAAAGGATTTTAAGTTAATTTATTTTGTTGAGAGAATAATTTAAGCAAGTTAGCATTTTGTTGACAGAATTATGATGAAATTCATTTTGTCTACATAACTGATTGGACAGTTAGCAGAATGCATTTTCTCCACAGAATCCAGTATGTGCCAGGACTGTCAAATACGGTTTCCTCCACGGTTTCAAGTTATTCTGTCAACAGAATGAATACAAAATCCTTTTGTCTACAAAATGAACTTAGGTGTTAATTGTTTGTCAATAAGGAGCGCAAAGCCAAATGATCCTCTGTTGAACACTGATAAAAATGTACAGGGGTGTGTGCATGCTGACACGCACAGCTGTGCCCCTCGCTTTGTTGTCAGAGTCCAAATGTCACAAAGCAAGAGCCTGGCAGGGAACGGCATCTGATCCACGCCGGGGCTAGGCATGGTCTGGGTATCACAGTCGTGTTGGGAGCATTGTGAGGAATTAAGTAGTGTAGAAATGCAGAGCACGGGGGCTGGAGAGCTGTCAATATTGTTCCTAGCAGGGATTCAAATCCTCTCTCTGTGAGCGTTGATTCTGGTTGTTCTTGGTATGGTACAGCACACGCGGGATGCAGCAGTTTTCCTACCTGGAGGAAGTGTATCACAAATAGATGTGGCAGATGAGGAGCAGGGAGAGGATGTGTTGTATTCAGATCATGCCAGCTGGGAGCTGAGGCTTAATGAAATGAACTCATTAGTTTGAAGTCCTATGGGGAAACACCTCTTAGAGACCATGAATTGATTTGAATCCTGTTGACTGCACAAACCATCCTCTCCTTCTGGACAGACACAAATAAAGGAGGTACACCATGAACTTTGTGCCCATAAAAGATGGAAATTTCACTTAGACCCTGATTTTAAACACATTTGGGCTCATCTGAAGCCCACTGATGGCTTTCATTTTATTTTTGCCATTTTCTTTTTTTCTTAGTTTTGAAGACACACTGTGTTAGCAAGTATTCATACACTCAGTTTTGAAGGTGCCATCTGGGATGTCAGCTCTCAGCACCTCTTGGGTAGACCAGGGAACATAATGGAGAAAATGTTGTGTGGCTTTCTCTGAAAATACTATATTTTTGGAGCAGCCTGCCTAGCAATAAATATCTGGAAAGGAGCAAGAAAAAAAAAAAAAAAGGAAACATTCCCTCATTAAAAGTATCATAAAAATTGCACAAAAATTTTTTTTTTCCTTCTCCTCTCCTCCTTTGTGCTTTTAAGAGGGTTAAAGTTAATGGAGGGTAGAAAAAATATGAAATAAAGCTATGAAGAAATATGACAGTGTCATAGTGCAACATCAAAGTTCAGCCCTCTAATATGTTTTCATGTTCAATCAGGAGAAAACAACCAACTAATCCCCAAGTTCATTTATACTGCTTAAAGTACCCTGGCTTTCAGCTCTGCTAATTGTCAGAAAAGCCAAAAGGAAAGAAAAGCAGTCCCTTTTCAGCTGTGTTTTGTCTAAATATTCTAGTCACTGCCAGGGTTTTGAGGTTAAGGAGAGGTACATCGGGTATGGAGAGGCGAGGTTAAAGGCATGAAGGTTGTTTCTCCTAATGAGGTTTGTCATTTACAAGGGCATAATCATCTCTGTTTTCTGCAAGGGAACATTTATGTCAAGAGCACTATGCGAGACACTGTTTTCACGTTCTTTTGCAGAATGTGACCTTTCAGAGAAATGCAGCCCCATACCTGACAGTTTAGGGCTGCTCAGGCACGGCACACGTTGCAGCGATGCTGGCGGGGGCTCAGCTGACGGTGGGACCTTCCAGCTAACGTTGGACACAAAGAGCAACTGGCCTCGTGTCTCAAGGTGACAACTCCAGTGGGGCTCAAGTGCCCACTGCTATTTATTAGGTGCATTCTTTACAGAGCTTCCAAAACATTTTGTTACTGGCTTTTGCCTTTTGCGCCCTGGTGTGAACAACTGGTCTGTGGGGCTGAGCAGGAGCAACAGCTGGGGTTTTGCAGTTTGATTATACCATTTACTCACACTTCTTCGGTTGAGTGCATTATGCTGCGTCCTGCAAAGAGGCACAATTGCTCTTGCTGCAGAAGGTAAAGCAAATCAGACATGTCAGTCTCCCTTGTTGCTCAACACAGCCACTAATGACTGCAGCATATGTAGCTGCTTCCCAGGCCACTAGGAGCTCGATGCATTTGTTACTCCTGCGGGAGCAAAGCCTGATTGTCAATACCATCATCCCCATGCTCTTGAGTCAGCAGAACCATGGTGATGTTAGCCCTCGTGTTAGCTGGTCCCAGGGTGGCAGCTCAAGAAGGATTGTGTTGGAGAGGGAGCGCTGGGAAACCCATGGAGTATTAGGTAGCAGCTGGGGACCATGACACACTCATCTGTAATACACAAATGATGTAAGCACCTCGCAGAAATCCCAGCCCAGAAATAAAATGGTTGCAAATTGCAGATGTTATATTAACATAGGTTTGCAAAGCACTCACTGGGGGCTGCAGGCATAAACTGTCCAGGTAATAAAAAAACACAGTGCTAGCGCTGAGGGACCTCTTGCAAGCCAGGATTTTCAAAACCATGTGGCACCTGTCACGTGGGGTGTCTGTAAATCCGGTCAGTGTGTTATGAACTTAACACTGCAAGACCGCATGCTTAAAATGGCCCGTTCAATACCAAATGACGAAAAGGGCTTTAGTCACCTCTGTATTTCACATACCTCCTTGCTGCTCACCGACTCACATATTTGCATACTTCCCAGCAGATCACACTGCATTTCCTTTTTGCCCTGAGGTCAAGTCTGCAGTGTAGGCAAAGTCACACCTATTCATAAAACTGATTTTGCAGCCTGGTAACTCTTCAGGGAGAGTTGGATTTTAATGCAGGCAAAAGCAGGACACTTGGAAAAATAATAAAAAATCTGTACAATGTGCTGTAAGGAGGAGAGAAGGGAGTACTTGCTATTAAACTGATGTTATACCTTATAATGAAAACAAAATTTAAGCCACTAGAAAGGGCAAACACTGCTCTCTTTTGCCTACATGATTTTTTGCTAGTGGCTCCAGCATAATCATCTCCTAAATGACTTGGCCTGCATTACATCTCACTTTCTAGGTGAAACCGTAAGTGGCACTTTTGTACGTGGAGGTGGTGTAACAGACCTCCTCAGTATATAAATTATTACCAGCTTCTTTTAAGGCCCTAATAACTAAGTGCACAAATGACTACAGCTTCTTAGCAAGGTCTACCTGCAAAGGTCACGCAGCATTATTTTGAGTGTAAACCACAGAAGTGGTTCCTGGAAAGGCTGTGTGGTATTTTGATATGAAGAGCATAAATGGCAGTAGTTATTCTGTGTGTAGCAGAAAGAATGGAGATGCATGTGGTTAACAGCTTCGTGTGCAGCAGAGTGGTTAGATCACCCTGGCTGCAGGCAGGCCACCAGTGGTTTCTGCTTTTCAGGGCATTTGCTCTTGTTTTGTCCAACAGAATCCCAAACTAATGGAGCTGTCACTGCAATCTGACAGGTAGCTAACATAAAAAGGGGGCAAGATACATGACTCAGAGAAGCACTCAGTTGGAGCTATCTCATTATTCACATGCAGGAAATCAATCAGAGAGTGCTGTAATTCAAAGGAAAATAAAATAAAATAAAATATATATACTTCACAGTCTGTACAGGTGAGCATTTTAAACCTGTGCTGGAGAGCTTTTTTTGCTCTGAGGCAATTTTTTCTGGTGTTACCACAGGGAATACCACAGGTTCCACTTACCTGGAGCTGTCTGCCTGCCAGGACCATCTCTCCATTAAACACTCACAGCACCCTCACAAAGCAGCTGACTCCCTCTCTGGACTGCTCAGCACCAGATGAGAGTCCTGCCACCAGCTCCCTGTGTTTGAAAGGTCGTGGGTGCACACCTGGCAACTGAGGGGCTGGAAATGTACCACATCAAACTCTTACTAAAGCAAATCACATTTTCAAGCACACCTTTAGCTTGATTGAGGCCCCACTATACCCACTTTTGGGAACATTTTTCATTCTTAATGACCAGAGGAATATCCTACCTTTCTTTTTTTTTTTGGCAAAGAGGGCTCAATTATTTCAGTGAGAGGGGCAGCATCAGCAGTGTTAGCTTTCTTCTCTTTTTATAGCCTAATGAAAAAGCGTAAGAATGATGCTTAGAAACAATGGGGTTGACTCATAAGGGATGACTGTATGTGACTCATAAGATATGAACTTATTCCAGAAACTTGATGTATATGTACATGTGCTGAGACTTGGGCTTGGGAGGGTTATTTTTTGTGACTGGAAGAATACTTACTGTGTATTTTGAGATGTGCCTGACATACAGCAACATGTTCTGTACAATTGTATACGTGACTAATAAGATTCAGTGGCCTTTCTATGATATTCCCAGTCCTTGAGGGAACTGAGCATTAATGATGCTTTCCTCATCCTTTGCTTTAACGTGGAAGACTACTGCGGATGGCTGGTACAGGAGGGACTGTAAGTTTCTAAAAAAACTTCTTTTGATGTGGATAGCATGAGAAGGAAGTTCCCAAACCAAGGGTTAACTTAGGAGGATCCACAGAATTGTCCTTGGGGTTTTTGCACTGATTGGCACCAACTTTGCCAGTTTGCTTTGGAAGCTAGGAAAGCCTGACTGAGATGTCTGTGCAAGGAAAGTCACACCCTGAGGGTTAACTGCTGATCCCTTTAAGCAGCACAATTAAGCACCAAGCATCCCTGAGTGACAAAGATACCTTTTCACTGTTGCAGCCTAACAAACCTTTTTGATCCATTAATTGTCTTGTTCAATTAGAAAAGAAAGATGCCACTTGCTTTCCCTCTGCAGAGCATGTGTCCTTGCGGTCAGTTGGCTGCAAACACTTCCCTGACATCCTTGGAGCAAGACTTGGGGTCACAGAATCACAGAATCACAGAATTTTCTAGGTTGGAAGAGACCTCAAGGTCATCGAGTCCAACCTCCAACCTAACACTAACAGCCCTCCACTAAACCATATCCCTAAGCTCTACATCTAAGCGTCTTTTGAAGACTTCCAGGGATGGTGACTCCACCACTTCCCTGGGCAGCCTGTTCCAGTGAAACAGGGTCTGTGCTGGACAAGCAGTTACCCAGGGAGCTTCATTGGTTTTCCAGCCCAAAGAAGGCATTTGCAGCTCTTCACCATGTGTTGGCAAGAAAATGGCATTGGGATAGATTAATGAAATAAGTCTGCTTGAATGGGGCTACTAAACTATCGATCAGTTTCCCCTGTATCTGCTTGGTTTTCCTGGGTCATAACTGAAGCTACTTTTTCCTTAAGATGAAGAAAGCTCACGGGATTCCATCTGCCAACATTATTTTAAAATACTGTGACAGGTGGTGGCATCTTGTCCCATTAATTTGCAACTTGGAGAACATAAAGATGTTAAAAGAATAGGTCACGGTAAAAGGGATAGTTCATAACACATCTGAATTTCAGGAACCTGTTATTCCACTCCTCTCAGCTTGATGGTTTCCTTTATTTGGCTGCACATGACACAAACAGCAGCTTTTCCTCATGTGCATATAGGTCCTTACTCACTGCCCTTGGACTCTGTGCCAAGGTCCTGTTATCAAGGTGCACGAACAACCTAACCTAAGGCAGCCTGTCTTTGGTGTGGTTTTGATTTTAAATTAATGCCTCCTGTGCCGCATACAATTGTTTAATGGGGGCTGTGGGGTTGCCATCTGAGAAGACCAACCAGCTTTGCAGTTAATGCAAGCAGCTGAGTTATCTTCTCTTCTTTTTTGAAGAGCAATCAGGTGGGCTGGGAGGGAGACCATAGATGAAACTCAGGTGGTCTTTAGGCCACATCCCAGATGATGGTCTTTTCCGAGATGCCCTTTGTATGTTGGGCTGTGCACATCCTCGGGTGTGAGGAGGGCACACAGCGTTTTCCTGCAGTGCCAGAGGAGCTGATGTGAAATCATAGGTTGGAGGATTTTATTGGGAAAGTTGCACCCTGTGCCTGCCCAAAGAGCCTCAGCCTGGCTGAGGTGGTTCTCAGCATGCCACGGATGTGTGTTCAAGCACTGGTCACCTCCTCTCTGTACTCCACTTGCAATTGCTTATGAAAAGGAACATGAAGAGGCTGTTGCAGTAGCATGCCATGCTATAAATAATGGCTTTGCTGTGCCGAATATGAGCCTTTCAGTGACTGGAGCAGAGACAGCTGCTGACAGAAGGCTGAATTGTTCAGCAACAGCAGACACCAGGATTAAGTGTGAGATTTGGAAACTGCCTCATAACTTGCACGGGAACGTTAACGTGTGACATCAAAGATTATCCGTGTTGTCAGGCATGCATTCTCACAGTGAACTTGCTGTAGGTAGGATTTTCCTCCTGGAAAAAAAAAAATTAAGAACACAGATTTGTGTAACTCTTTCCAAGTTCCTAGCCTATTTTAAAGTTACGGTCTGTCGCTCCCCTTTATTGCATGCAGCCCTTATCCCAGCTCTAGTCTGGCTCCATGCAGCAATGTTTATCATCAGGTGGGCACGCACCCAATGCAGATGGTGTTTTAAAGAGCGAGGTGTTTTCTGAAAAAGTGTGTGTCCAGCACTTGACTTGTCCACCAAATGCATGTCATGCACAGAAACCTGTGCTCACGTTGGGATTTAGCCTGCACTGGAGAGCTCAGGACACCTAGATTTGCACTTTGAGGTATGGACAGCTGGGGCACAAGAAGGGGGGAACCTGGCAGCCCCGCTCTTGGCAAGGAAAATGCCCCAGGCTCTATCTGGGGTGATTTGCTCCGGGGCATCCAGCCTGCAAGGTGCAAGTACCAGCATGGCTACTGCTGTTCTGCTTAGTGTTAACTCTGTGCTAACAACACTGACTCTGAAGATCTGCTTAGATGGAAGAGGGTGGGATGTGACATGAAAACACCAATTTCCTTGGTGCTGTTTTGTGGGTGGGGGGGGTGATATTGTTTTGATTTTTATAAGTAGCAAATCTAATGTCTTGGAGACTTTGCAGGACACAAAAAAAGTAGCTTTCAGTGGTAACTTGTTTGGAAAAAGAGACCAACGTTAGATCCTCATGGCAGAAAACGCAGCAGTCCAACAGCTTGATACAGTGCTTACAGCCGCAGGTTCGTTCCTTCTCGCCTGTACCAAAATCAATAAACAAAGTCTATATCAACAGCATAAAAGAAATTTGGCAGCAGATTCAGTGGGTTTTAAAACCTTGGCAGGAGTTTAAAACCAATCAAAGCGAGTCCACTTTTTTTTTCAGGAAGGCATTCATTTTAATTGTCTCAACATACATTTGTACATATATGGTGGGGGAAAAGAAATGTTATCCTCCATTTTCCCTTGCCTAATTCCAGCCCATTATTCATCATTAGCATTGGTTAAAGAAAAAAAAAAAGAAGTTATTTATTTCAGGGAATTTGTTGAAAATCCAGTCATGCTATTCATTGTTTTTAAAGGCTAATCAGCAGCATCAGATTTGATAAAATATTTTGGATATTTTGTTGAAGTTTTAAACAAGCAGTTACTCTGATCGGTGATGGGTTTTGTAACTTCGTCACCTTCTTTCCCTCCTCTTCACCAGAGGCTTTTAGTAAGCACTTAACTTTCCCTACAGCCTAATTTCTCTGCTGGTTTCCTTGAAGGCTGTCCTCTCCTGGGACAACTTTAGCAGACCAGCCCCTTCCCCACACAGGGTCCTCCACCATCGTTACGGCAGGTAGCACCGGGTTTATTTTCAGGTGCCTCAGTTCGTTGGATACTCAAAACAAGAGCATTCAAAGTGGGTTTACGGATTTAGACGCGAGCCCTTGGCTGCATCAGGCTTTGCAGCCCCGAGGGCAGGGCTCGCCTCAGGGCCGCCATTTGGGAGCGCTCACGCGCCTCCCCTCAGGGGCCGCAGGGCGGGAAAGCGTGGCCCCTGCTGGCCGCCACCGGTTCTGGAGGGTTCTGGAAGGTTCTGTCCGGTTCTGGACGGTTTGGGGCAATTCTGGGCGGTTCTGTCCAATTCTAGGCAGTTTGGGGCAATTCTGGGTGGTTCTGTTCAGTTTTGGTTGCTTTCAGGTGGTTCTGTGTGGTTCCAGCCAGCTCCAGAGTGGTGGCTGACGCCTCTGGGAAAAGGTCTTGGAGAAAGGGCCCCAAAAAAGCCACCCAAACCAGCAGGAAACAGCCGAGGTGTTATATATGGAGTGGTAATTCGTGTAGAGAAAATGGTTGATATTAATAAAGAAGGGGGAGATTTGGGAGTGTGGCCATGGGGGTTAGAAAGCCCCGTGGTTGAGATAACATTAGACTCTTAACGATGAGGCCATCAGGAATGTAAAAGAGTTTAGAGGGAACAAAGAAGGGTGATTGAGGAGACTCCATGCAGTCTCCGGTTTCTTGTTCTCCAGCCATTAAGGCCTGGATGTTTCTGGGTGTTTGCTGTTGTTGTTACATTCAAAGTTGTTTGACCAATGAAAAGTTGTTTTGAAAAGAACTGCTGTGGAGAGAAGGGTATAAGAGGGGAGCCTGCCCTCAAGATTAAAAAAAAAAAAAAAAAAAAAAGAAAAGAAAAAGGCGATGTGATGAAGTTATGTCATCAATAAAGAAGCAGAAAGAAGGAATGAAAAGGAACTGGCTAGCAGAACACAGACCAGGACGGGAGCAGGCACACTGATTGCCTCATGAAGATAGGCTCGGCCAGACTCAGCAAACTGCTCAGAGAAGATCGTACAGAAAGTCGCTGGAAATGGGCACACCGGAGCTGGGAAGAAGCTCAAGCTGAGAGAAGCAACCCGCACACACAACTGCCCCTCGCTGGTAAGCATCTGTGCATTATGGGGAATCATACGCCCTTAGGAACAAAGACTGTCCTGGTAACCTTGCAGCTCATTCTCCTTCTATGCCTCCAGATAATTTAATGATGTATTTACCATCTTAGCATAACTGAGTAGAAGATCCTAATATAAAGGGTGAATAGAGGTGAAACTTGAACAGAGAAGTCTTGGAGGGAAGGAGGAGGGTGGACAGATGACTCAGGTGTTTTTAATCACAAGAGGAGGAGGACAGATGGCACTGAAGGCCTGGCCAGGTGTGCCTGGTCCCAGTTATGAGTGTCTGGTCTCAGCACAGTGGAAGGGAATATAGGATAGCAGGGAAGTGATTTTATTCAGATCGGATCTGACCATGCAGTGAACAAGAGGAAGGTGCGGAGCCATGGAAGAAAGCCTGGATGAGAAGTGACCCACAGGTAATTCCAGGGCTCCTGCCTCCACTTGCGGAGTCGAGCTAAATGTTGCTGATCCTGTGCAGGGCCTGACCCTGTAAGAGAGGATTGGAGCTGCAGGTAGCTCATTAAGGATTTGTTTCCTGCTTTTTACAATGGGTACAGTGTTTTGTTTGTTTGTTTTTTAATATATGCGTATATTTTTTAAAAGTGCAATGGATGATGGGAAGGGTTAGGCTGTTCTTTGGGCAGTGGCATAGCCTGGGATGCTGGAGGGGCCAAGAAACATGTTGAGATGTTACTGTGGGGCAAGGAGGAACGAATTGTTACCTGCCACCCTGCAGGAAGAAGTATATGCCTCCCTCATAGCTCTCCTTTTGCCTGCTCTCTGAGGTTTGAGGATAATTTCTCAATTTAAGGGGATTCAACTGTCACTTGTGTCAGGGAAGATTGAATTTTGATGTTATGTATATCAAGTATCTTACCTGTAAGGGATATGTTGTCTTGTTTTCATGCCAAAATGAGAAAGACGCGGGTAAGTGCGGAGGTAAGAAAACTTGCATAGGCAAAAATAGGCTTGGTATTTATCCAGTGTGGGCAGAGCGCTGGGAACAACTGCATGTGAATTACAATAGATGTGTCAGTGCTTTCTTCGCTGTGGTTTCCTGGAACTCACAAGCTGTTTTTAGTCGGTGGTAATTTTTCCAGACTTTAATTGCTTGGGTTGATCTTTTCTACAAACACAGCCTTAGGCTCGTATTCTAAAATTCCTCTTATTTTAGTCAAGGCTGTTCACCTGTTTTTAAAAACAGGGCATTGAGAATACTGCTCTGAGCTACTGCACATCCTGAAAGATTCTGGAAGCTTGTTTCTGAGCAGCTTAGTTGGTGGTGGCTGTGGCAGCCAGCGTGTGGCTTTCTGCTTTGCTGTGCAAAGTCAGACTAAACTTGATGAAGTGTTAGGGGAATAAAGTTTGCGTGAGGTGGAAAGACCTGTTGGTTTTAGCAGGGAAAACCTCTGAAGAGTCGAAACTGTAGGAACACATGCTATCCCTTTCCATCTGTTAGCAGTACCTGCGGGTGCAGGGTTCACTGCCCCCAAGTGACTGCCTGGCCCAGGACTACAGCACTCGGTCAGGCTCTGAAAATGCTGCAGCCGCCTGCCCCAGGAGCCACCTTCAGTGCCCTGTGGGTCTGCATTTGTGGGTCCTGCTTGTGTTTGCATAGTTCCAGCGTACAGTGGAGGTAGGGCAAATAAAACTAGGCTTTAGTGCTGGTGTGCCGTGACCTCTGAGTGCATAATACTGCAGTACTAATAATGATAGTTACCGTGATCCCGAGCTTGTGCACAGAGTTGCACGGGGGTCAGCTTTCAGCAAAGCTGCTCTGGTGCTAAAGTTCCTTTTTAAGATAGCTTGGACTGGAAAAGGGTCAGTCACTCACAGCTTCAGTACAGCATTTCGCTCTCAGAAGGGTTCGCTTGTGCTGTATCAAATAGGAAAACAGTTTGAAATATGCAGTGGATTTTGAATTATAGATGTCCAAAGCCTGCAGAAACCACTGAACCCCTCTCACTTATCATTTATAGCATCAGATCAGAATGCTTTGATTCCCCAGAGAAGGTCCTGAACATACCATGCTTAAAATTTAAAGACATCAGGAAGGTGTCCAGAGTCTCTATCTTCTTGCTTCTGTTCGTTACTGATTTGCTTGTTAACACTGGAGATGGATTGAACCGAACCCAAACACACTTGCACTGTGGATCCTAAGCGCCGTGTGCCCTGGGGTGGGATGGGTGTGCTAATTGCTGCCGTGGGCTCCTGGCTGCCATCTCCTAGTGGGCTGGTTGTTCCAGATCAGCTTGAGCTGAGTGGTGCCAGTGCCACTTCTGCATCTGGAAAAGGTCCTGCAGGCAGGAATATGCAGACTGTACGTAGTGCCAGGACCAGAAAAGATCCTCTGTAGGGCAGTAGGACTTTGTCTTGGATAGCGTTCCCCATATCTGTGGATTCACTTGCCAGGGTTCTTGACTGCATGCTTGTGGCTAGCTGGGTGGCCTCTGAGGGCACATATTTCTATAAAGGGAGCAGATGAGAGAAAACTTAACCTAGCTTGAGGAGGGGGAGAGTGAATTACTTTCTGGAAAGTATGCAGAATGGAGGTGCTGGCCTGACATTGCACATCCTAAAGCTCTGAGCAACCTCATTGCACATCCTTGCTGACCCTGCTTTGAGCAGGGGTTGGACTGGAGAGCTTCTGAGGTCCCTTCTACCCTAAATGATCCTGTGATGCTGCATGCCTCCCAGAAGTTTCTGTTCCACATCACTCACCCTTTCTGCCACAGGCGTTGCATACTGAGTGGGACTGGTACTGAGGAGAGCTGGAAATGTAGCCATTATGGGTATGAGGGACTTTCACCAGGTCCTGGATGTCCTGGCACCCAGACCCATGGAGCATCCCACAGCCTGTGTTTCCCTCTGCAGGGCCGGGTTCACAGCAGGGGTCGATAGTGAGAAGTTCCTGTGTTTCTCAGAGCCCTAGGAGGGAATGGGTTTCCTCTTTGGTACAGCCTCTTTCCTTTCCCTCCCATGTGCTTGGTCTGATCTTGGCAATGCAGCTGGAGAAAGGCCTGCACGCTGTGATTATTACCTGCGATTAAACCCTGAAGGAAAAGGACAGCTTTTCCACATGGGATGCTGGTATCATCTGCTGTGAACAAAAGGTAAAAGTCAACCTGTTCAGGAGCAAATCAGTCTGGATATTTGTCACCCTTCCTGAATTCTAAATTCTGTCTTTGTGCCTGCAGTTTATTCGTTCCTTTAGTCCCTATTCATCTTCCCTCCTTCCCCCTTTTTAAAACTGTTTTTCAGATGCCTAAATGAGCGGTTTTGCAAAACACACAGTGTGTTTTCCTTATGTTTTTGCCCAGTCTAAGAATAAATTATAGCTTAAACTTGGGAATGCTACATCTGTCACTGGTTGTAAAGCGGCCTTGAAGAATTTTGCCTTGGCAAGCCATAATTGCTGATAACTGCTCCTTTTATGCAAATCTCGGCACGCGTGGGACTGCTAATGTGGTGGTGGGCTCAGCAGAGGCACGCAGCTGCAGCAGGCAGGACAGCTTCGCGGGCGCCGCTCTGCATTGCAATGGGATGCCCCAGGAAGCTATTTTTTAAATGATTGTTAGGTTAGATATCTGTAAACAAGCTCTGTGGTGTTGAATCCAGTCCAGAAAAGCTGACTTGTTTAAGTTCCTCCTCATCCCTAAATTGGTCTTCTGCCTTTTAAAAAAAGGCAAGGAAATTACCTTTTGAGCTGTGGTTGCTTTTATTGCCTGGCTCCCTTGCCTTTGGTGGTAAATACAACTGCAGAACGATCACGCTGCCTGCCAGCTCGGCTTGTGGAACTCTCACTGAATTACTACTCCCATCTTACCTGCTGCTCCCTCATCGTGGGAGCACTTACTGCTTGGCAGAAGCTGGAGGTATTAAGTCGTAAGGCTGCCAGTCCTATCCTTGGCCTCCAGATGTGGTTAAGGCCTCCAGATGTGGTTAAGGTGCCGAGCGCGTGGCCTCACAGCCTCTGAGCTGCAGTAACCCCTGCATACCCTGCAAGAAATAAGGTGACTCGACCTCTTTCTGCTCCTTCAGCAAAAGAGTGACTGCTTAAGGGGTGGTAGCTGGAAAGAGCATAAGATAAGGCTGTGGGCTTTGCGGAACATCCTTTAGAGCAGCCTCTTCTTGCTTTCGTGCTTTGCTGAAGCAAATTGCTGGGAACCTGACCACGTGGTTAGCAGGCTCAGAGACAGGTCCTGTCGCAGTAACATCTCTGAGCATGGTGTGCAAACCATTAGCTAGCTGGCATCTAGCTGCCGAGGTTTGCACTACCAAAACTGGAGTGATTACAGAGCACGGGGGGCTCAGTGCGGCGCACGAAGCATATGTTCAATGCTACATAGCTAATAGTACAAATTGTAAAACCTGACTTATCTGGAAGGGTCAGCAAGCAAGGCAGCTGGGCAGCTGCCTGGCAGTTGTGTGGCTGTGTCTCTGCAGCCTCTTGTCAAAGGCTGATTCCAGCACGTGGATGCTCCGCTGGGGCTGGCACTTAGCAGACTTCTCCCCTTCCTCTTGCAGGGTACAACAGAGCTCCTGGTTGCCCTGCTGGGAAGGCTGCTGAGTGAAACTCCTGCACCATTACAACCACTTGTAACCTGGAGTATGACAGAAAACACTGCTGCAAATCTGTGTGGAGCGTTTGCCACAGGGAGGGAGGTGGGGAGCTCCCAGAGGAAGCCTGAAATTAGGCATCACCCAGATGTTCTGAATGAATCCAAGCCATGTGGTAAGCAAGCCATTTGAAAATACTTCAGGAGAGAGAGGCTATCCTTCCTTTTTACATGTAGTGGGGTTGTTTTGCTTGGAAAATGTGGTGGCACTCAATGGGGCACAAGGTAGTGCTGACCAGGAGCAGCTCAGTGCGTGCATCTGCTGTACAGGGAGATGTGTTACCAGCTTGCACCCCTGGCTCCACTGGCTTTACCAGCAGCTTGTAAGAGCGGAGGCGGTATTTTGTTGCTGTAGTTGAGTTTGGCAGGTAGGGTTATCAATGCCACCATGTCTGTGTCTTCTCGTTTATCTGTTCATGGCCAGGCTCCTCCTACTTTGTCAGGTTTCACTTGGTGAAGAAGAAATAGGGTCTTGATTGTACTCTGGTGTTTGCAGGGAGCATACTGGCCTGGGGAGTTCCTGCTGGCTCCTGCTTTGTTTCCATCACCTGTGCTGCAGCGAGCTCTTTGCTCCTGTTTGCTGGCACACGTGTGTGTGATACCACTGCTGCAGGCCAAGCTGGGGTACAAAGGCCACAGTAAAACACAAATAGCACACCTTACTTTTCCCTGGCTCTTTGCGTCCATCTGGGGGGTGGTTTTCATCCGTCTGTTTACAGCACAGCTCTGTGAAAACTTTGGAGCAGAATTGCTGTACAGCAGCACGGCGTGCGGGGCAAGGATGGAGGATTAAGATTAAATTAGGATGTTACCCCCATCTTGTCCTTGTTCTGCCTACCGTGCTTTCGGGGTTTGGGCCACTAACTTAGCTCTTGCCTGTGGAATTGAAAGAAGGTACAGGTCTTACCACTGCGCTGTTGCATCTGTCAGACTTCATACAGTGTGCCTTGCCTTCTTTGGAGGCAAGCTGCACAGAGTTTGAACCATGCTCTTGCAAAATATAAAGCAAAGGTGACATTGGGGTCATCCTTGTGAACCCTGCTAACGATCTGATTACTGCCTTTCTAGTAGCTAGAATAGTAATGGAGGAAAAAAATCTGTTTAAAAGCTTGGAGACAAAAATCCCCTGAAAGCAGGGTTTTCACAGGAAAGGCTGAATATGAAGTGAAATACATTTTACTGTGATTCTCTCCACTTGTTCTAGACATATAAATATTGTATGGGTAGTCCATATTAATTTCCTAGGGGTCTTCATTATACATGTAGTCTGAGGAGACCAGGAATAGTTGGTAGGATTATGCCCGTTAAGGAATGATTATACCCATTCTACAGATGTGCAGTATAGATTAACAACAGTTCTGAGGTAATGGTAGTTTGGCATCCTTGCTCTTCCCAGCAATATCTCCCTAGCACAGGAATGCACCCAGCATTTTGCTTGGAGACTAAAGAAGAGCATTAAGGGAAAAGGAGTATTTAAGCTTGCCAGCCAGAAATGGTGTCTCACGTAGCTGAGAGCAGTCAGTGCCATCAGATGTCTTGGCTGGCAAGCACACAGCAAGATAAAGAGAACAATCAGATCTTTGTGTGGTTAACAAAACGGTCAGCAGTGAAAGGGGGAGGACTTGGGGGAATTTTGGAGGGACAACCCTCATGGTTAAGGCTACCAAACAGCTTGCAAAGGAAGAATGTTCCTTTGTAAGGAAGAAATTTCCCCCAACAGCTTTTTCTGCAGCACTTCTTTCACTTCTTTTGCTCTGGAGAAGCTGGTGTGTGTGCTAGCTCCACCAGTGTTTGTTCTGAGTCACAGTGGTGCTCCCTGGGCCTGGCATTTCAAAGCCTTGCACCGCTGCCTTTACAGCACGCGATATATTTGCCTGGAGGAAAACATTGCATGGGCATACACTGGTGTGTGACTCCAAAACGCTGCGTTTAATACTGTCTAAGACCCCTGCAAAATATTATGAGAGCAGCTAGCACAACTAGTCTGTTCCCCTGATAACCATGTATTCTTCAGCTAGCAGTAGTTCTGAGGCAGGTTACTGCAGGATGATGAAATTAAATAGATAGTGTAAAATTCCTGGTGTAATCATTGATTTTTCCTGTTGAGACAGTCCTGGTTTAGACCAGGAAACAAGGGAGGTGGGAGCCTTTGTGAGTTCACATGACAATTAGCAGAACAGCCAGGGCACCCGTGTGTAAGTGGCGATTACCTCTGAGCCCGGAAGATCACCACAGACCTTCCTGGGAGCTCAGTCCTGTCGCCCACGCTGTTTAGTGAAGAGGCTCAGTCAAGCAAGACAGAGGAAAAGATGCTCTCGACGGTCTAGCTCCCTGGCTACAGTAGTGCATGTAATTACCTGGAAACAAATAGGACTGTAGATACCTCCCATAGTCACAGGCAATATTGAACAAGTGGTCTGCTTAACAGGGGCTGTACATACAAAACCATCAGCCTATTCAGCTACGTGGATGACTGGGCCCTTTTTATGTATATAAATCAGAAAATGTGTAGTAGGTTGTAAAATTTATGAGCACTTCAGCCCTTATAAATTTTTATCAAGTGTGGCCTTTAAAACCAAAGGTTTTTATTAGTATTACATGCACATTTTCATTATTGTTAACCCTCTGCTCACTCTTAGCATTATGGAGGGAGTGGGAGTAGGGAGAGAAAATAAACCCTAAAGAAAAGGTAAAGAGAAGATTTAGTTCATTGTATGATAGTAGTGTAACCACTTTCAGGCCCACAGATCGGTGGACTGAGGCCTGATATTAAAGATTATATAATCCAGATGGGAAGAGTTTGGAGGAGAACATTCCCATTAAATTTTAACTGCCCAATGTAGTGTCACTAAACTAAAATGTGTATCAAATAAATCACTGTTTACTACAGCTAGATGGAAATCTAATGCTTTTTTTTTTTTTGGCCAGAATTTAACCCAATAAAGAATGTAAGACATGATGTTGAAATATGCTGGCCTGACATTTTGAGGAATGGAGTAGTAATGTAAGCCTTAATTCTGCATCTTGTTGCTCCTCCTTACCTTTATCTGTGACTTGGATGTTGCCCAAAGGAGTACAGCCAAAGCAAAGTGCAGGGTTGGGGGGTGCCTGAGACCCGGTGGGGATGAAGCAATGTAGAGCAGGGCTGCAGGGCAAAGGCACTGCAGATCTCCAGCGACCCTGGGGAGAGTCACGGGGGTACACAGGACATTGCATTCTTATAGACTTGTTGATGGGACACGAAACCTTATGCCAGTGCAGTGGGAGGATATCCATGCTCTGTTGCAGGCTTTTGGATCAGTCCTCATTTTAAAAAAAAAAAGGTTTAAACTGCTAGGATTATGTCCTATTACTTAAAGTGCTTGTTCTGCTACATGTACACGTAAATTTAATTATATTGGCCATATGAAAGATGCATGAATGTTCGGTTTTGGGAAGTATGCCAAGGATATCTTCTGCATGTGTAGCTGTTTGATGTAGGCTTGTTGCATGGTAATTGAATTACTGATCAAGTACTGTATCAATGAAATAATCTTGGTAAATTCTGTGTACTTAAGTAACTATAGCCTTGAGGCTGTAGTAATGGGAGTAACCCTGTTACTGATTTCTGTTGTTGTTGAATATGCATATTTCATACCTTTTAATAAGAATGCCCTTTTCTAGCTGCTTCTGTGCCCTTCAGAACTCAGGTTTTTCTTTCAGTCACTTGTGAAGGGTTTTCCTGTCACTGCTTATACTGAGGGACTTCTCAGATGGCCTTCTCACAGCCTGCTGCTGCCTTCCTCTTCAGCCACAGGGAATTGTGCTGCAATGCTGCTCCAGTTAAACGCTCCCTCTGCTTCTCCCCTCCCCATCCCACAGCCCTTGTGGGACAGGAAAAGCAGGACATTCTCTTTTTCTTGTCACTGCTTTCCATACAAAAAGTCCTCGCTCTAATTTTGCAGGGTTTTGTGGGAAAGTCCATTTACATCTTCATTCTTTCTGCTCCATCTGTCCTTATCTACCCTTCATGTTGTCAGGGAGACTTCCTGTTACAGGACAGGGACATGGCAGTCGCAAATATAATCCGTCCTCAATGTGTCCCGGGAGAATTATTCCAGGCCAGAAGTGTGCATTGTGCCAGATACAGGCTCACAGAGAAGTGTGTAACTCCTTACTTAATCTCTAACAGACAAATGGGACCAGGAGAAGTGAGTCCATGAGGATACTGTTATTATTATTATGGTTTCAGAAGTAATTAGTTTGTCTTCCCCTTCCTTTCTTGTATGTTATTTCTCTCCTCTCCACTAGGCTGCTCAGTAGGTAGGCTCTGGTCCAAGCTAACCTGATGTTCTTCACAATGTCACTATCTAACTGCAGAAAAAAACATCTGAAGGAACAGTGAGCGTCATCCTGGGATCACTCTCTGCAAACTATTCTTGAAGATGCTCCCAGACAGCATAGGATGGCAAAAAAGCTCACAACAGTAAACCCATGTAGATAAGATGCAGCCCTCTTCTATATGAGGTATGGTATGCAGTGGATAGACTTGTGTAGAAGTTATTTTGCAGGCCTTCATCATGGAGTTGGTCCAAATCTCAAAGTGAGGTCTGAGCACTTTGCACTTTTCTTAGAGCAAAGCTGTTTACTTCACCCTTGTCAGTACTAGACATGACTTACAGTATAAATGGCAATAAACTAAATGACTGATAAAGGTCATTCAAACTCAGTTTTGGACATAGGCATTACACATGAATTCCTATGGTATGCCATTGGCAAGAAAAGTGGTCTTTAAAAATGGACCCAGAGCTCCTGTCTTGAAATGCATGATTCATGAAATGCACTTAGTCGATTCCTTTTGATATTTTATAGACTGAAGATTTGAAAGAAAATGTCAGACTTCTTGAGATCATTCATTGTTCATTGCGCTATGCATTGTATTGTTACAAGTTGGATCTGATACACTCCTTTAGCAGCTATAGTCCCTGGTGGCGTGTTCCAGCAATTTCTTCATGCTTTCAGGTTTTCCAGTAAAACTGAATCTCAGCATCATGCTCAAGAGATGTGGTGTACAGAACCTGCCTTTGCTCAGCTGGAGCAACAGCGCTTGGGGATGTATTAAGAATTTCTCTTGGATGCACCACTCTTCAGGTTTCATGAGCAAAAACTTGCCAGTGGATGAGAGCCACCTGATCCCCGGTCACTGAAATAAATCCTTCAGTGATTGGAGTCTCCTGGCAAGAGCTGAGCAGGTCTTGGACTGCACAGCCTGGCTTAGGGAGGAAGAACGTCAGGGAGATGTGGTGAGACCTCCACTTAGCATTGTGCTGCCCCGTCCAAGGGAGAACCGCACGCTTCACTTTGCATGTTGCTAATGGGTCTTTTTCAGCAGTTGCAGCTGCCAAAACCAGAGGGTTGGGTTTTATTCTTTCTCTGGGATCTTGTTGCTTTTGTGTTCTTCATTTTTTTATTTTTTCTTTTCTTTTTTCCATTTAAATAAAAGAGGAAAAAGAAAAATTGAAATAAGCAATTACCAGACATTAGTATGCTTCCACTTGCTGCTTCTGTCCACATTTTTGAGAACTCAGATGCAAATCCCCCGCTAGCAAGAAGAATCCACTGTTAGTTCTTTGATCCCTATTAGGGCTGATGTGTGAAACAAAAGAGGGAGGAATGTTTGATTTTCTTGAACTTGGTTGACCCTATAAAAGAGACACTAGAAACAATGTCTTCACTAATAAACTGAACAAAAGTGATGTAAATACTTGCAAACACCAGTTTCTAGATAGTTATCAAGCAAGCTGAACACTGCAACTGTTTGTTCTATGAGGTGAGAAAAGCCAACATTTGACATCACATTCATAAAAATAACATCCTGTTTCTTGTCACTGATAGTAGGTGGTGCAGGAACTTAAATTTCAAACTCTTCTTTTCCACCTTCTTTTTTTTTTTTCCCAAACTGCTTTTTGTGGCATTCCACCTTGATGCAATGAAACTATAGTTTCCTTTACTTCTTTTTAATGTTTCATATTAAGTAGAGCAGCCAAGGAAGAAAAACAGCCATCTGAGGCTGTAGTGTATCACTCTTGGCCAACTCCTTTAAATCTTTGTTTTTTTCAAATCTTCAGAATATTTAATTGTGTTTTCAGGTCAGGATGTTGTTAGGACAGAACCCGTAGTGGTAGCTTGAGTGTGGAGGCCACTGCACGTGACAGGACGTCTTGCCTTCCTTGACAAAGGTGCAGGCATGAGCCTCCCAAGCATCCATCAGCACTCGCCCTCTCCCTGCTTCCACAGACCTGGATCACGTCTCTGTTTTCTCCCGCTGCTTGCGTCTCCCAAAATGTAAATGAACACAAATTTCTTGCGAGGGAGCGAGTGCTGCACAGGCCAGCTGCATCACCAGCATCTCTAACTGCTGCGAGGATGCCTGACCTCAGAGGAATGTGTTGACTCAGAGCAGCTGGGGGCACAACCTAGCTCTCTGTGCTTTCTCTCTTTGCCATATTAACTTGATTCAGAGTGGCAAGGGTTATGGTTTGGGGACTGCTGCCTAAACACCAGGCAGAAGGCAGTAACAAAAACGCATTTATGGTTATTTTTACACAATTTCATGGCCAATGAAAATTTCTGAAGTCTGTATAATGCTTTTCACCCAGGGTCACCGATGTACAGATTCTGCTAGACCTTTAAAATCAGCAGCGCCTCGGGCTTAGTGGTGCTGTCACTTCCCTTTACCCCTGGCTTTTTCCCAGTCTCATACAGTTCAATACTTGCATCTCCCTCACCACTGCTGTGCAATTTGGCTCCAGTTGCACTAAAGCCCTGAGGCCAATTCTTTATAAAAATCAGCCAGTAGTACCACTGGGTACTGTTAGTTAAAATGCAGCCTTGGCTAGCTTTTTGCCGCAAGAAAACATCCCTGTATGACCCGGACCTGGGAAAGGGTGGTTGTGCAGCTTCCCCTGGACTTCTGTGCCATCTGGGAAAGGGGAGTGAGACTGTGCCAGACTTGTGCCCTCTTCATTGCCTCTGTCCTCTTGCTTGGAAGAGGGGTGGTGCCCCTTGCAGGTAGGCAATCTTGCTCCTGCAACAGGGAAAAAAAATTTCTCAGTGTTAATCAGATTTTGAGTCCCTTTCAAGTCATGGGATGTAATTTTAATAGCACACAATTATCTGTTTTTAAAGATGCCTTTTAAACTATGCTTTCTCTAGAGGTTTTAAAGAGGCCTCCTAAAAGGCTGTGTTTTTTACTTCTAATAAAATGAAAGTTACCTTACACTCCTAAAAAGGCTCTGATTTCCTATTGCCTCTCACCTAGAGAAGATGGAGAAGAGATGCCCAAGAAGACGAGCTCTGTTTCCTCCTTTGAGAGCATGGTGAAGGACTGGGTAGAGCTGGCGCTGCTGGAGCACCCTGTGCTGGCCTGCGGGGAACATGTCCGTGTCCTGCGGTGGCCAGGCCACAGGGGCAGCGGAGATAGGCTGGTATAAGACTGCCCTCAAATCACGGCGTACCTGGTTATTATTTGCAGGGTTTCCCAAGAGTCAGGATGTTTCCAATGCACAAAACTGGCACTTAAGATGTGTTAGCTTCACTAACTCTTTTCAGATTCATGGCAGGTGTTTTAAAAAGGGAAATACATAGCAAAAATAACCAGTAATAAAGGAAAGAGAAAGGAAAGGAAGAAGAGCTCCCCCCACCACCCAAGAAGTTAAATTGTTCATGCAGAGCTATGAATAGATTTCAGGGAATTGCCCATTCGAGGGATCTGCATTATTCTGAAATTAGAAAAAGCAGTAAATGAGTTCATTAAATTTCTTGGAGATTCTGTTGTTCTATATGTTAATTTCAATTTCTAATCTAATTAAAGTATCTAAAGTGCTGTAAAAGGAATTCTTGAAATGCTTTTCAAGGCATATTTAAACATTAAAGAAAACAAAAGGACAAACCTTTTGATGCAGCGTGTCAGATACGTTGTCTCAGAAGGAGTATTTCAAATAAGTGGTCATGTTTAGAAACCTGTATGAACAGCACCCTTCAAAAGCCTGTGGTAGAAAGGTAGTCCATGGAGATTGCTACTATAGAAAATATTGTGCTGCTGACGCTTGCTTACACTTTCCTCAGCAAAATGAGCTAATGAGACTGCTTCAGCTTTCTGTGCTCTTATGAATGCTAACTTAATTATTTAAAACATAAATAAGAGTGGGAGTGGTATTAAATAAACATGGTAAACAGTTTGGCTGTCCCTTAGGGAGTGGTTGCTACTGCAGTGTCCAAGTGAAGGTAATGGGCAGGTTTAGTGAAGGGAAGCTATCATCAGTGGTTTCATTTCACTTGGAGATTAATAACCGTACTTTCTATTCCCTTCTTGTTACATTAAAATTTAGTTACAGAAGCAAATAATAGTATGTTAATAATCTGTTTTTATGGGATAAAAACACAGGAGAATAGAAGCTCAGGAGCAACTGTCTTGAGGTAACATGCAGAAGGACGCAGTTCCTAATGCAGATAGAGGAAAACATTTATTGGTTTCTTGACCCTAGAGCTGACTCAGTAGAAAAGTCTTGGCTAAATACGTGCTTGTTTGTGTGTATGTGTTCTTAATAAAATCTTCGCTGATTCTATTCTCCTTGCAGTTGTGGACTGAAGACAAATATCAGTGATAAAATGAAGGTCAGCAATTTAATAGCTTCTTGCAGAGAAGATTTTGAGGTGAGTGAAATTAACAGTTATCTGAATGAGATATTTTGCCCGTGAGGAGCTGAAAGCTCAAAAACTCTAATGTCACCCATAGGCACAGTCAGGATTTTCCAGAGTAGCAGAATTCATAATTTTGGGAACAAACAGAGGAAGTGGGAGCTCTGTGAAAACTCATGGAGATCTGAACTGATAGAGGGGCCAGTTGTGCAAGATCATGCTCTAGTCCTGATTTACCAGGGAGATCAACTGAAGTGCCAAAGGATTTTCTTCCTATTCAGTGGATGTGAAATACTTAGAGTTAAGCTAAGTTTCAGATCTGCTGGCTCTGAGGGTACAGGGACAAAAAGTGGGAAATTGTAACAGCAGCTGGACTGGGACAGATCTGAGGTACCCCAGAAAGACCCAGGGAACTACAGAGTGGTGAGTTTCACCTCTGTGCCTGGGCAGATCCTCCTGCAAGCAGTGATAAGGCACATGTAGGACAAGGAGGTGACCAGAGACAGCCAGCATGGCTTCACCAAGGGCAAATTGCGCCTGACCAATCTGGTAGCCTTTTATGATGGATCAACTGCATCAGTTGACAAGGGCAGGCTGACTGATGTCATCTCCCTAGACTTCTGTAAGGCTTTTGATACTGTCCCACATGGCATCCTGATCCCTAAATTGGACAGATAGAGATTTGAAGGGTGGGCCATTCGGTGGATAAGGAATTGGCTTGCAGGCTGCACCCAGAGAGGGGTGGTCAATGATTCTATGTCCAAGTGGAGGCCGGTGGTGAGTGGTGTCCCTCAGGGGTCTGTCCTGGGACTGGTACTGTTTAATATCTGTCAACAACATAGGCAGTGGGATCGAGTGCACCCTCAGCAAGTTTGCAGATGACACCAAGCTGAGTGGTGTGGTTGATACACCAGAAGGAGGGGATGCCATCCAAAGGGACCTGGACAAGTAGGAGAAGTGGGCCCATGTGAACCTAATGAGGTTCAGCAAGTCCAAGTGCAAGGTGCTGCACTTGGGCTGGGGCAGTTGGGGATGTGAGCACAGACTGGGTGAAGAATTCATTTAGAGCAGCACTGCAGAGGACTTGGGGGTTCTCGTGGATGAAAAGCTTGACATGAGCCACCAGTGCATGTGTGCCGGGGTTGTTCAGCCTGAACAAGAGAAGGCTCCGGGTTGACCTCATTGCAGCCTTTCAGTACTTAAAGAGGGCTTATAGAAAAGATGGAGAGCAATTTACACAGGCAGATAGTGATAGGAGAAGGGGAAATTACTTTAAACTAAAAGGGGAGATTTAGATTAGATGTCAGGAGGAAATTCTTTACTTAGAGAGTGGTGAGGCCCTGGCACAGGCTGCCCAGAGAAGCTGTGGCTGCCCCATCCCTGGAGATGTTCAAGGCCAGGCTGGATGGGGCCCTGGGCACCCTGGTCTGGTGGCAGGTGTCCCTGCCCACAGCCTGGGGTTGGAACTGGGTGGGCTTTAAGGGCCCTTCCAACCCAAGATACTCTGTAATTCTCTAATGCCTGTCTGGGCTGCCACTGTCTGGGGTCAGAGCTCAAGGGCACGCAGTGAACATGACTTTGGGGAAAGTCACAAGTGGGAGATTCTGTTCTGAAGTCTTTCTTGCTGACCACAGCATGCAGAATTTGAGTGATGCTTCATCCATCTGGGACAAAAATTGTTACTGGAAAAAATTATATATTACCTGTACCAAAACAGTGGCTGGCAGAGGATAGTAAAGGCAAGTGTAAAACTGGTTTAACGTATGATATGAGATGGTTAGCAGGAGAGAGTTCTGTGTGAGCAGACACTAAAGGTGGATGCTGCTCCAGGCCAGGACTTGGTCTCTGACACCAGACAGTGCTTTTCTTTGGGTGACTCCTCCAGCTCTCTGGCTGCAGCTCCCCACTCTCACTTGCTCAGACTGTCATCTGGTACTGTAAGCTGCTTTTTGGGAAAGAGAGGAAACAAATTCTTCAAATATAAAAGAAAGCAGAAATGTCCTGCAGCTTGCAAACATTTGTGCTGTGCCGTATGGGAGGATTAGTGCTGTCTGGGTGTATGCCACCAACTGGTGTTTTTACTTTGTTTTTACATTTGTTTTTCTGAGTGTGTGAGCAGGCTGTGACTCCTGGGAAGCAGTGCTGCCTTGTTGGCTTTGGGTTACAGCTTAGGGAGATACAGGCCTGTGTGAACAGCAGGAGTGCTGCTTGTTCTGGCTGTAGTTTGTTTTTAAGATGAGGTTATCCCAGGAGAGGCAAACACTGGTATGGGCTGAAGTTTCTTCAAAGAAAGACTGGCTTGTATGTGGTTGGAAATGTGGGCTGGTGTAGTCGTGTAACGTGTTTGTGTGTGAGGAGTCTGCTGTGCTGTATCTCTGTTCGCAGAACCATGTCTGCTACCAGCTGGAAGACAGGCAGCATTTGTAACACAAGAAGGTATGAAACTGGCTTAAACTGAGGTGGCTCTTAGCCCATAAACTCAGATATGAATTAAAAGCAAAACTTGGAGTATTTTAGCATGATCAGGCCTACGGTTTTACTAAGAATTTTAGGACTGCTGTAATAGAGGCAACGTCAAGGGGCTAAATTTTTGAAAAGTGCTCTCAATGTGTCCTCTCAGTTTCACTATTTAAAAACTTCTCTGTTTAAAAAGCTTCTTGAATGAGGGTCTCAAAAGATTTGAAAAAAATTCAAAGTAGCAAAATTCTCAGTAATGTTTTCATCATTTTAGGCAACTCCAAATCTCCGGGGTACTATAGTTAC